>NW_027286874.1:29914978-32314978 GCF_022747635.1 Hetaerina americana | reverse complement strand
CGGAATGCATTAGTTTCGCTTTTGTATACAACTTCATATCCAGTTAAACGTTATTTGGTTCAGCATTCAGTGATCCCGAAAAATGTTTCATTAATATTAATATGTTTAGGTGTCAGATACGGAACTCGCTCTAGGCACTTACTTTACCAGGAACCTTATGGGAAATTCGAAATATTCCTACTATTATTTAATGGTGCCGTATACCCTTAAAACCAGTGTAGAGTATTCTGGGCAAGGACTAGTATAAAAACCAGCAACATATTATAATCCATATTTTTATTGCCATCAAATTTTACAGTTTTACTGGTATGTACTGCCACGCTGTTGTTCGAGGAGTATAGATTATATTTGCTGACGAAGTATTGGCGCTCATATCAGAGCTGTACGTGAAGTGAGTGTCTTGAATGAGATTTGGGATGCTCGCCTCAGAGACCTTAACCGCGCAGCCGCGCCGCTCTTCGCTCCGTATGAATCACCGGACATCCGTCCCGACGAGCGATATTGATTGTGACACGTGAAGGACCGAGGATGTAAGGGAGGAGGGGCTTTGGAAACGTGGAAGTGGATTGAAAGAGCCGAAATCTTTTGGGACGTTTGGAGGGCGATAGGAAGGGTTTAGGGAGGGGAATATTGGGGGAAAGGATTGCGAAAGAAAGTAAAGGGTACTGAGATATATGCATTTCTAGCATGTATGGTTGTTTGTGCTGTAGATGGAGTGGTGGAGCAGAACCATGCCTATGTTGAGTAGCGTATTATGCTCAATGGGCACGTGAGTAAGATGAGCTATGCTTCGTTCCAATGGAATGTAATATCCAAAGAAAAATAAATTTCCCAAATAGTGCTTTTTTTGTATTCTATGAACCATGAAATTTCATCTGTGATTGAAATTATGGATTTTAACAAATTTTATGTCGCTATTAATTTTATAGCTCAGTTACATCTAGCATTGGAACTGCAAACATTTGCTAACTCAAGCAATAAGACTATTCATTATATGCCAATCGTTATTTTCAAAATATAGGTTTTTTATGGTTCTTGCTTAGCTGGTTCATGCAAGTAATCACCATTATACCTCTTTATGGAAATTTTAAGTTTTTATTTTGTAATTATCTCCCGCTGTGGATTGTTACCAACGAATATTGAAATTTTCAGCCGGTATTTGAATCCAGTGGTAGCTCTTTGTAAAATCCTTAATATAGTTAGTGACAAAAGCGATATAATTAGTCAAGAGCGTTTGAGTTTGAAAAATTCACCTTCAGTTAAAAATTACACAGGTAAAATGAAAGTGCGGTCTGTGAGAGTAAAAGGTAATAATTCAATCGCTGCTGTGCGCTGAAATTATTTTATGTGTTTATTTTTCATATACCATATCTATTTATTTCGTTCTGAGTTAAATTTTTCGTTGATGCCATAATTTAATATTGCGGAAGTGGAAAAGTCGTGAAAGTTGAAGCAAACTAGGGCGTGTGTGTGTGTGCGCGCTAGCGTGCGTATTTTCTCCCGGGCTCAAATGTATACATTGCAGTGGGATTTCGATTGAAGCGTGCTCCGGTTTCATGAAAGGTGATCCTCAACTCGGCCTCCGGTACGCAGTGTAAAGGATTATGGCGCCGCGCTCATCACTTCTCTCTTTTCTTTTCCTCCACGGGAGCTCAATATTTTTCGCAAGAATCCAGAGGGGGTGCCACTATCACCACCAAACCACACTCCCCACTTTCGCCTCTCCTTCTCCTCCAGTTTCAACCGAATCGAAGTGTCGTGTTGCAGTCTTCTCTTCTCGCTTCCGTTTGTGCGGGAGGAAGAAAAAAAAACGGCGTTCACAGAACGGCTCCAGTGAGCTTTAAACCTCCTCCCCCAGACTCCTCCCGACTGTTTTCGCTTCCTTGAGTCGTCTGAAGCGTGTCGCAAAAGCGCAGATCAAGTCGCAAAAAAAGAGAACCCTTCGGAAATCCCTCATTCACGGTCAATCCCTTACTCCGTTGCTCTTGGCGTTCGTCGGTTCTGCCGTTCTTCTCAAGCGTTGCCTACAGTTCATCATTCCCAAGAGGTACGACCCACGCCCATTACCGCAGGACACAACATTACTGATTTATTTTCTGAAATTTCTCCTTTCTCGGGAAGACATATCTATGTACGTTTTACGCGTTAGTGGCAATTGCGGCTACGTTTCGATTGCGCATGGTTGACTCGTAAAATTTGGGGGTCATCTTGGGTTGAAATCTGGATTTTTATCTGGTTGAAAGACATTCCATTCAACATTCAGCGTAGAAGACCGCATTTCGCTATTGTTTTTCCTAAAGGTTATGCTACCCTGTTCTAAAGTGAGTCTCGCATCATCGTCTTGATTCTTCTCTTTTATACTCCGATCACGTTGCTTGTTTTTTGGGGCTAAGTGTCCCATTTTGTTTTCTTTGTGCATGAAAAGATTTACATCTGCAAATTCTTTTTGCTTACGATATGTGAAGACCTGTACTAACTATTTTTGTCGGCAACTAACCTGTCCAATATTGTTGTCAGATTCAATTTATTTTAAATGCTCTAACAAAATGAAGTATATTTCGATGATTGATCTATTCACAATTGGTTATCTATCCACTGCTCTGAGCCTTTTCTCCTTCAAATAAGACTTAAAAAAACGCCTTTTTGATAGCCGAGTTTCTTAAATGACCTTGACCTTGGGCGTAATCTAACAATTTTCTCGCCCAAATAGAAAATTATCTCTTGGAAATGCCTTTCCTCTTAAGGTGCATGAAATATGTCACTTCCGGTGAATGTTCGCGGTTAGTGGAAAGTTTACTGGAATCATTGGAACTAAGTTCTATCGTTCGCAACTCAAGTATCTAGATCCTTTCCTTATTCTTAGTTAGATGATTCAGTCCTAATAATTAGGGTTAAGGTTCTTCTGTGATTCATGGAATTTTCGCGCATAATGTCACATCGCCGTAATAAGCTACATCTAAGTTTAGATAATCAACCATCGGTGAAGCAGATACCTATCGCCGTAATGGCTGCGTGCTCTCATGGGGAACACTTATGTTCCCCTGTACCAGTGTCGTACAATTATCGAGAAAACGTAGTGTCGTGGATAGTTTGAAATATGATTCATCAATATGCACAAATAACTGTATTTATAAAAAAATATTTTTTGCCAATTAAATTTCAAAAGTAATCTGGAGTTATGTATGGAGATAAAGAATTATTTTCGAATGCCTACAAATCTCCCGCTCTCTATGTTCATTGGCTCTACCGGTATTCCTCCCGACTTGACTGGGTTCCTTTCTTCCCCGCTAGATGGTACAGCGGGTTGTTTTTATGTGAAAGACCGCCATTATTTGAGAACGTTATGTTAATTACCCATTTGACAACTATAGGTGAAGGTTAGTTTTTCATATTTTACTCTGCACGGCGGAGAACTCAGAGCAATTTTCTCGGGTTTGCTGAGGGAAAATCGTCAATGACTAAATGTATATAAGGTCAATATTTAGGATCATTGGGCTAGAAAACGTTCATATGTATTCGTAATTAACGGGTTTTTAAATAAATGGAGAAATATATCTCATTGTTTATTGCATTTACATTGATTAATTTTGAAATGTCTCCATTAAGTAATAGAGTTTGGAATTCTTAGCATATCGACACCCAAAATCTATGATGGAAAGTCGTCTGATCATGTATTCTGTTTTTCCTGTGATGTATTGTCCTGTAGGATTTTATTGGGTGATAAAACTTATGATAATTTAATCTGTGCTAACGTTTTTCTGACATTTAACATTTTTGTAAAAAATTAGCAACTATTGGCGATTAGTTGAAATTGAATCAACCAAAATTGAATTATCATTCCTTTCACTTCCCTAATTGTCATTTCTCTTTTTTATCAATATTCTTGACTTCAACATTACAATTTACTATAATATTAAAAGCGAAAAATTTTGAGCCTATACTTTTATTCATCTTTCATCCATCCGACGTTTTTGAAACAGTTTGTAATTACGAAAGTTTTCATTGTTTATAATAAAATTAACTAGTGACTGTGAACTGTCGATTATTTTGTAAAATTCTCTTCGGTATTTTTCGGTTAAAATTTTGTAAAAAATATTTAGAATACAAGAAAGTAATAAAAGTCAGCAACATGCCTTTAGTAATGGCTTTAAACTTCTCATAAGTATGACACCTGAGTATGTTGATCAAAAAATAACAGAGAGGAACTACATTTGGATTTTTCGTAGCGCCTGAATGTTAAGCTGTGTACATGAAAAACAAATAAATGGTCACTGTAATGCAAGTAAGTAAAATTTTCGTTGCGTTTAGGAAGCGGGGGTGTATAAGCCAAGACTGTGAAAAAATAAAATGCATCCCTAGATTAAAACACGTAATACATGACATTATTACGAAAAGAGTAAACTTGATGGAGGTTGCAATTGGTAAATGGGAAGCCTTGGTATGACTAGGTGATGAAATTAAAACTATTGTAGGGAAGCAACATTGTTGATTATCACGTTTGTATTTAGTAGAGTAATAAATATTACATAATAATGCTAAATTATAAATCTATATTTATTCTTACCAAATGCTACGTTTGGATAACGCATGTGTGGAGAAATTGAGGTGCTGGTCAAGCTTGATTTTTCTTCTTAATCATTGCTTACATAATTTCCATTCCTAGCACCTTTTCAATGTGACTGGCCTGCAAAGCATAATAAAAGCATAAGCATTGGTTTCTTTATTTATTTGACTGTTACAATTGTTTTCCCTTTTAAATTGTGATTAATTTCTCGTGTTTGACTTTTACCGTTGTGAAAAATATTAACTTAGTCGTAAATGAGTATGACATGTTTCATCCGCAGCACCTGTCTGTTTTGAGGTTCACAATTTTTCACTAGAACGTTAGCCTACTGAAATACTAAATATTTTTTATAACTATCCTATTTTTCCTGTCGTATGCTTTAACTACGTATGTATACGTTTATCATTTTTACGTGCTCAAAGGTATTTCAAATGTATCTTATGCATTTAATTATTTTAAAAATACGTATTTGCATGAGAATGTTCACACTTTGTCCTCGCCGTTACCAGACGAAGGGCAAAATATAATTGCTCCACCTATGATTATGTAAAAAAATAATAATGAAAGATCGAGACCGCAATAAACTGAAAATATATTGACATCTTTTTTTCTTCTACGTCTTATGTCAGTGTATAATATGTTTCTCTGTATTGCTTTAGTGTTAATGTAATTTAACTTTCGGCATTAACGAAGGAGAATATTTCGGAGAACGATGCTTACTTTTCCAAACCTTATACTTCCATATTTCTGCATTGGAAATTTCCATGTGTACTCGTTCCAGGTCTTGGAGATCCGGGGGTGGAGGACAGGAGCCGTGGACCGAGGCTGGCACTTATGTTCCACCAGATGTGAATTCTCGACTGCCGAGGTCTTCCACGTCTAATTCGGTGAGTGCTCTTTAATATTTCGACCTCTCTGAGAGGAATCCGGTGAACCTTTAAGTATTAAAGCGATGGAATTTGTGCTCGTAAAAGACTTTCCATATTTATAGCCCGTTTCCATGGCTCATCCGTCTCGCCACTTCCGTAAATATTTAGGTTTTTGGTGTTAATGGGCGCATGTCTAATCGGAAAAATATTTGTATGTAACACTGTTGTGATATTCATGCGTCTATTAAAAGGATCGTTTCTCTGTTCGTATGTGCATAACTTGCCATTCGTAATGTACGAAACGGAGTGACTCCGATTGCGATGATACTTCGCGCCCTTTTCCAATTCGTACCCGATGGGTTATAACTTGTGACATGAGTGGGCATAAGGTTTACTGGCGCTGCCTGCCATTTCGTCGGTCGTTAAAAGTTCCATCGCGTGCCCACCAAATACCCTAACCGTCAAACCGCACCACATCATTTTGATGCACGTCAAATATCTGTGAAGTCGAGAGATTGCTCTTGTCTGTCACGTGGGGTAAATCGAAGGCACCATAGTTTTAGAGTCGAAGGGTGGCTTTCTACCTTATATGTGAGACGCCCACCCTTGACCTTCACCCCGCCAACTTCCCCTTTACCCTCTTTGTCGAAATGGCCGTTTTCGCGAAAAGTTAATCGGGATGGCTCGAGGGGAGAGAAATATGAGGGTGCGCGTTTGTGTTTGCTAGCGAGAGAGGGTTCGGGTAGTGGGGGCGAGTGAGATTTGTTTGAGGGGAGGAAGAGGTGCGGGCTCTTGTTCCTGCACCTGACGGAGTTATTCACTAAAAATTTAGCCACGGGGTAGTGTGTGGGTACCCCCGCCCTCTCGCCCACGCAAACCCTACCACCCCTCCTCTCGGAAATCTCACTCTCCATACGCCCGCCCGCCATCCCCCCTTAATGCACAGCGTGAGGTGTCGGCTGTGATGTGCGTGGTGAGGAACAGATAGGGAAAATACGCACGGGAGGGGGTCAATTTTCCTCCCTGCCACTCCACGCACCCTTCCCCGCACCCACTCCACCCCGTCCTCCTCCCTTGCTCCTCACACGCCATCGCTTCCCGTCCTCCCTCTCCTCCCCCACTCCCCCTTCCAGCCCACAACACACCGCGCCTCGCGATCGATAGCGTGGGAATTGCGCAGCATGGAGACCTACGTCCCTCCCCCGTCGGCCCTCCTCCTCGTCCCTTTCCCATACTCCTGACGTCACTGCCGCTCCCGCAGCGACTGCCCCCTGTACAGGGGTCCGCGCACCTCGAGCGAGAATGGCCGTGCGGTGTAGGCGGTGCCGAAAGGTGATTGGTCGTCCCGCAACCTGAGAGTCATGCGCTGTTTCGAGTTTGACTCTCTTTGACGCATGGTGCATGCATACGTACTATTTTGAATGACTTCCTTTGAAGGCTGTTGCCAGGGATTTCCTCCCCACGTTTCAGAATGAGCCTGCACGTGGTGGTTGACAGAAGTTCTTATGGGATAGGTCCTATAATAAAGAGGACAAATGAGGACGAATGGAAATATGAAGAGTCACCTCTGACCCATGAACATCGATAGGAACTACTCAATAAACCTGCATAATTTATTGTTTATGCAATTATATCATATCGAGTGTTTATGAACTTCGCATTATCGCCTCTATACGTTCGCAAGTCTGCAGTTACTATCTAAAATTTAATGTAATTTTGTAGCACATTATTCTCAAATCCTTTGTTCTCGGTATATATTCCAGAGGAATAGACCATTTTATTCTCCAAAATGACGCTTTTTGTTAAATGAACTTCCTGTAGAGGCTTATTGGATTAGAAAATATTAGTGTGCTCATTTTCGTGTTTCCCACTCGGTCTCATGGCTGCTGAATGTGATTTGTTGTTCCCGGTGAAACGTTCGTATCTCCAGGAACTTCTCAGTTTCTCCGTTCTCCGTGATGGCGTGCACACTTGACGTTGCCTTGACATGGGGTGCTTCCGATGCTGCAACCGCAACCCTCTAGCGGCGGTCTGCCCAAGTTAGTACACCCGCATTGCGCTCTCCAGCCTTGATGTGAGAAATCAGCATAGAAAATTGGCAAGAGTTTAGTTCTCACATCTTGATACGTATATGATGATTGATTTTTGTATAAGTGGCTGCCTCTATGAACATAATTTTAATGTCACGGGTACTAATAATAGTTTACATGTGCCTCCTGAATAATGAAAGTATTGATTTTGGTTTTCAAATTACGTGAGGACATTTCTAAATGTCGCTCCTTTTTTAAGTAACAGCATCAACACCCCGATAATCATGAGAAAATTATCCTTTTTCCATTTTTGATCGAATGATTTTTCGTTTGGAATCCAATCTATAAGAACCAGCACGCTTCTCTTCCGCATAGCATTATTTTTAAAGTTCATGAATTTCTTATCTTCATTTCGTTTTCAAAAGAGATTGTTATGAGCAGTTTTAGTTTTTCTAAGATATCTATTTCTAGAGAATGATTGCTTTTCTCAATGAAAGGGAAATATTTTGTACGGAACACGTGCAAGTATGTTGATTAAAATCGATTACATACTAATTTTATTTCAATTAGATGCATAATTCCATCCTTTCCCCGTTCCACTTGCACCCTTAAAAATGCGAAATCTTTAAAGTATTGATTATCCTGTAAATTATTGGATTATTATTTCTAGTCAATGAACCTGAAGTTTAGATGAGACGTTCTAATCAGAGAAAAAGGAAATTATGTTGATCGAAGTACACGCTTGAATGCATTTCACTGTCGCTCTATTAGTAAATATATTATGAGGTTCAAGTTGAAGTTGCATTTAATGCATTCGTCAGTGAATGAGTTATTCGCATAATTGGAGAGATTTTAAGATACATACTCCTAATACCATCCCTCTATGCCCTTTGCCTATCACTTCTGTTGGTGGCTATATCCCCTTCCATTAGGACGCTTGCTTGATTATAAACAAATTTAAACGCAATATCATTCAAATAATTTTGGAAACGTGCTTCCCATGCAAAAATTATGGTATGATTTACAATAATTTAGTATTAAAATTTAGGTTCAAAGTATTACATCCCAATGTCTTAACTTTATTAATGTGTATCTCCTCGAACTATGAAAAATTCACCCAATTGCGTTGGGTAAAAGCTCCCTTTGGCGATAAGAGGTATCGTTTTGCTATATATATACTATCATCAACATAACATATATATATTTTGCAATTGTTTGGGACTTGTGTGCCACCTGACAGTGTCTATTAGCACATGTGTATTAATAATAAACGCACATACACACACACCATGTACACCGTAATCAACCCGAAGGTCGGTTTGGTAGGTGATGGGAAAGTTCACCCAGTACTAAACCCTACGGTGTGAAATCACACATCAGGGTAGCGGGTCCAATTCCTTTCCCTGTGCCTATGGGCTATGGTGTCTCTGGAAGATCTGGTACCCGAAAAACCATACAGCTTGGGTGGAACTGAGGGTGCCCAGAGTGGTTTGCACGGGAATCGAACCCGGTAGAATAAATAAATATATTCATAAATAAATACACACATACATACATATATTTATATGTATGTATGTGTGTGTGTATGTATGTATGTATGTATATATATATATGTGTGTGTGTGTGTGTATATATATATATATATATATGTATGTATATATATGTATATGTATATATATATATGTATATATATATATATATATGTATATGTATATATATATATATATATATATACACACACACACACATATACATGTTGTATTCTAGAAAAGAAAATATTCAATATAAATTTCATTTTTATAAAAAAACGGTTGACATTAATTACCTATGCCCCAGCCTGTACAATTTGATGTATTTAGCGGTGGGTTTGTCATCCGCATAAGTGATTCCTCAATTTTAAACGTACAATTTGAATTTTTCATTTCATTTATGTCATTCAGGAATTTCAATTTTTATTGTACTTCCATTGTTTAATCGTTCCATTGGACTTGGTCATGACAGAGTTCACAGGCCGGTGTAAAAGTTTTCCTTCGGAGTTTGATAATGAAATGCTGGCATGTTCAATGAAAGCAATTTGAATGGAATGCCTCTGCGTTTCCTCTGCATTGGAATACACTGCTCCGCCGAATATGAATCATTTGTCTGAGGATATACGGTTTTGAATCCCGTCTCGCTTATAGAGCTCATATTGCCTTGGTTCGAAGTTGGAGTTAATGGTGCACAAATCCTCAGCCTTCAGAGCACCTTAAATCCAATTTGGTTCCATCACTCTGACTCACATATGTGATGAATGAAATTGTCTTTACTCCTTATATCATCCTACCCTTCGGCATTGGTAACTTTTCCCCATCCTCCTTGAGTAAACTTTTAAGCCTTTTCCCCACGAGTCTTAACAATTAGGACTGCAGTGGTGAGCAGTCATGCTTTCTTGAGCGTTTTTATCTCCGTAATACCTCCTCGGATAACCTCTCGTGATGATGTGGGTTCAACCGAGCGCTCTCCTCTGCCTACTTTGCCGCTTTTCCACCCATCAGATTTCTACGCCCCTTCCTCCTCGGCAACCACTCCTACTTCCTGCCAAGGACTCCCTTGATCCCACCGCCTCACTAACCCTTCTCCTATTTAAATCCTTATCCATCTCGTCTCTCCTCATGCCCCTAATCCCCTTCTCGCTCTTCTGTGTGCCGTTCCTCTCCACTTCCCATCGAGTGGCTTCCTCTCATCATCCCATATCCCCTATCTTGTTCTCGTCTTCCTTCTTTTGTTTATGTTTTGCTTTCCGTTCCCTTCGTTCCATTTCCGCCATATTGAGTATTTCACGGCATTCTCTCGTCTTTGAAGGGCATCAGTTTCGGTCTATGAATTATTTTCCTACCCGCTCCGTCGCTTCATCCGTCGGGCTTCCTTTCATTTCTTCTTTTTTCCTTTCTTTGCTTTCGTCGTCCTTCTGGACTCAATAGACGCTCCCTCTCCCGAAGTGAGTCGAAGACTGCCGTTAATGAAGTTATCTGTGAGATCGTCCTTGCAGTGTGTTTGTGCCCTGAGGCCCATGTCTTCAAAGGACGGAAAGAATTCGCCATCTTTGTCCGCCCTCGTCATCGTGCTCCTGGATGTGCTTACAGAAATTTATCGGTCGCTCTTTTTTTTGCCTCTCCCCAGTTCTGGCCATTTTCTTTTCGAATATTATTTTTCTGACTCCACCGTGAGGTTTGATGTTTGGCTTGAGGGATAAGTATTGATGAAAATTAACGAAGTATTTATTCACTTTTAATGAGATTAAGAATTATTCATTACGTATGCTTCATTTGGACGAAAATCGGGATATTATTGATCATAATCTAATGTTTAGGCTAAACGACTGAAGTAACTACAGCTCTGCCCTGCCTATCGTACACTGCACTCTCAATTGGCTTTTGAATAGAGAGGTGTTCGGACGCCAGCTTTTATTCAGTTATTGGAGGAAATTATATATTTTTGTAGTGAAGTGTTCGCGAGAGCCAAGACTAATGACAAGGAAAAATACAGTAATAAATGAAAAAGAAACACTTTGTTCCAATCCACCAATTTATAATAAATGAAAAAGAAACACTTTGTTCCAATCCACCAATTTATTACAGGTACGACTAGTTTCGACGCTACGGCGTCATCCTCAGGTACCTGAGGATGACGCCGTAGCGTCGAAACTAGTCGTACCTGTAATAAATTGGTGGATTGGAACAAAGTGTTTCTTTTTCATTTATTATAAATTGGTGGATTGGAACAAAGTGTTTCTTTTTCATTTATTAAAATGAACTTCCACAAAGTTGAGGCTGAAACTATTGAACTAAAAATACAGTAGCTTAATTTACGTAATTTTGGCTGTCTTTTTTGCAATCACGATGTATGTGAGGAAAAATAGAGTAGCATACCTGTACATTGTGCATCCATTTATTCTAGTCATATGATTTATTATGCTGATTTGGCGAGAAGTCCTTTATTTTCTGTTTCACGTGCCAAATGTAGATTCATTAGATCCATCCATCCATCCATCTCCAAATGCAAGAGTATATCCTTGACTGAAGTAAAATATTCTGCATACAATCCCACCATTATTTGGGTTCGTATGTAAAAGCTTCCTAACTGTTTATTATTGGTGTATATTGGTCAAATCCTGCCAATTTTAAATTCGAAAAGTAACTCATCTACATCCTTCCTGCAGATCGTTTTTAACAGCAAGTACTCAATGTGAAGGATAATAGGTGGGTTTTTTTCCCTTCCAAATTTCCCATCTCCGCACATTTTCAAAATTCCTTCGGAATGTGATTCCCACCCAGTCTTCACTGCCACCCCCATGTCCTTCCCATTGATCGTCGGTATCAGGGCAGCCTCGCGGTTGGCACGGGAAACGGGGGAAGAGTTTTCGGAAGAAAATAAAGTATTTTGTCATCTTTCACGTTTCCAGGGAACTCTTCGCTTCCTTTTCCTCCCTCTTTCACCCCATTCCTCCTCACCCACTTCCCGCCCTGGCCCTTCTTTTATCAATTTGCATTTCACCCCATTTCATTCCACTCCGTCCGACATTCTTTTCGGGACGGAAATGCACATGATGTTCTCCTTCCCCTTGCCTTCATCGCCATTTTCCTATGTGCCCATCCAGTCTATCCTACCCTGCTCTCATTTCCTCTCTATTTAGTTGCGGTGTGTGTGCGTGAGTGTGTGGGTGCGCGTCCCTGTCTTCGCATTATCGACCACTATTTCCCTCATCCATCCTTGTTGGTACCTCCCTTTTCATCGTCTCCCATTCCTCCCCAGTGTCCCTCCTCTCTCTCTCGCCCGTCCCCACCGCCCTCGTCCCTCCCACACTCCTCTCCACTCCCACAGGACATCTAATAATTCCCCATCAGCCGGTGTTTACCCTCTCTCCTCACTGTACACTCCCCCTCATTCCCCGTACCCATCCCTCCCCGACCTTCCCCACTTGTCCTCTATCGTTTTAATGTGTGTGCTTTATTTCTCCAATTCCTTATCTTTGGCCTCTCTCTTTTCTCCCTCGACCTCCTGCCATCTAACCCCCACCACCAGGAAAAAAACCCTTTTCCCTACTCATCTCTCCTTCTTTATTTACTGTCTGGTAAGTCTTGAAATTTCGTTCTCGCCTGTAAATTTTCGTCGTTCTCTCTATAATCTCCGGCTCCTCCCTTAGTCCTCCCTCTTCCCCCGACCCATACTCATTTTGCCTCTTCTCACTTTGAAATTCTCGAGCGTTATTTCCTAAAGCTCGTCTGTTTTTATTTGCTCTCTCTCTCTTCCTCATTCCCCAGGGTATTTCGTATTCGTTAACATGAAAGCCTTGTTGCAATATTCATGAATTGATATTCTGAAACATCAGTGGGGAATGCGCTTAATTCAAGCCTAGAATTAAGTTTGTTATTTGATGAGTGGAGTCATCAGGTGAAGTATTTTTGAGATGGATGGGCACAGTCATATTTGCAATTGTTATTACTGCTCTAGTGGAGTTCACTTTTCTGAGTTTACGTTCGATTTTTTTCTTTGCACCTGCTTTGCTCCACACAATCCAGATTTCCTGCCTCTCAGACTAATTTTGGCCATCTCTTCGCCATACTTTTCTACTTAGGGAATCCAAGTATCTATTATCAGATTAGTATAAAAGAGATTATTATATGAAAGTGGAATGCTCATCCTTCATCACCGCAAAAACTGTATTTGTGCTTGTCTTTCGAAAATACGAAAATTTGTGATATTTTTCTTCTCGGACGTATCAACGTGCAGAACCAGTAATGTTCCATTAGTTACAAAATGCCCTCAATGTTCCTTTTTCGTCTCAATGCCACTCCGAAGGTCACAGTTTTGAGCGTTCTCAATACGGCTTCGTGCTCAAGCGGATGTAGGCAAATGTTTTTTTTTTTCTTCCAGTCCAAATCCCTTTCTCCTC
Organism: Hetaerina americana; assembly: GCF_022747635.1. NCBI lineage: Eukaryota > Metazoa > Arthropoda > Insecta > Odonata > Calopterygidae > Hetaerina > Hetaerina americana. The sequence goes on along the minus strand of NW_027286874.1, from coordinate 32,301,583 downwards.
GACCTCTTTAGTCCCGCGCCTCCTCTCCACCCTCACAACCCCGTATCTATCCCCCGAGACCCGGCCACGTTTGACCTGCCCTCGCAATTTACGTTCCCTTCAAACTTACCCCTACGAGTGCTCGAATAACCGCCATCACTGCCATTACGTAAAACCCCCGACTCCCCCAATCACCATGCTTTGTTGTCCCATGCTTTTGGGGGGCATGCATATTTCCATTCCTGCCTTACGGTCGTCGGCGGCGGTTGCGCGGAGGTCTTGCAGTGAGTGACTCGGGGGCCTAGAGCCCGTCCTTTCACGAGGGAATACGTGTATCCACATTCTGCTCTGTACGTGCACGATCTTTGTCGTTTGGATGTAATTGAATATCGAGGAATATGCTCCTGGAGTCCCAGTAACGTTCGCCCGTGGCGAGGACGCTTAAATTTGTCCCTTCTCTTTGCGTATCACAAGGGTTCCCGATTATATATCTTACTTCTTATTTTCCGGAACCTAAATGCACTCTTCGTTGTCGCCATGTTTCTGCGTAAAATGTGATGATTTTTATGCTTTTAACACCGGGCTGCATCTACAGATTTAAATAATTTAGTGTAATAGAAGATGTAGTAAAAGACAACTGAATATATTTTCTAGAAAATAGTCTCAAGTGCGATAAAAATTGAAAACTACCGGAGGCGTAACTAACAAAGAATTATCTTAAAAATTATATTTAATGTTCATTTCTGTTATCCTCACTAGTGGGAAATTTATATATTTGCTATACCTGCAAAATTTCGCCTCTCCCTTTGGTGTTCTTTACTAGGAAAGTGCACGCTATTAATAACAAACAGTATTTTAGCAACCCATATTTTTGCCGCTCGGTTCATTTTTTCCGGTATTCACTTTTCATTTCGTAACAATAGTACCAGCATGTGATATTTTTTTTTACTTTGTATGTCCTGTCGAACGTGATCCCAATGCTAAATTATTTTACCGAGAATATCTTTTTTATCGTTTCTCGTGAAAGAATCGTTGGCGAATTTGGTATGCGCATTGCAAATACATGGTTCCCTCAAAAGAGCTGGACTTATTCAAGCAATGAAGAAAGACGGCGATTGAACTATTATCATTGGCTGTTGTAGAATAGTGATTAGAATGTGCTGGTGGGTGAATTTTATTTTTTTGTTTACGAACCAGCGATTCGACATTCCATGGTAGTATAAACTTGCACAGTTATCGTTTGCCAAGCGAAATTTCCGCTTCTTTTAGACAGCTCAGGATTTATATTCACATCATCTCGGTTAAGATACCTTGAAATATTTTATTTACGTCTCGTCTTCCTTTATTTAATGACGTATAGAAAATAGTCGGGCCAGCTTCATTGACCAAGGCTAAGAATGAAGCATAGATGAGCTCCGATTAAAGCCGTTTATATATATATATACATATATATATGAATATATATATATATATATATATATATATATATATATATATATATATATATATATGAATATTATATATATATATATATATTTATTTATTTATTTATATGTTGGCATATTAAACTATTTAGAAATCTAAAATACGTAAGAGTAGGTCATGCATGCATAACACCTTCACAAAGAGAAATATTTCTAATGGTGTTGACCGAGCGTAACCATTAAATATGTTGAACATAATCTGCTGGCTCATACTTGGTTTTTTTAGAGGTTTATATCAAGGGCATTGGACTGTGGATCTCATGTGCTTCACTTAATGGGAGCTGCTATAAACTAGTAATTACGGTGTGTATAGTATTCAGTGGAGGAAGAAGAGTGAAAGAAACTCGTCACCGAAATTAGTATGTAGCTTGTAACACCCTTTTGACCGTTTGCTGTGTTTCAGTGCTTTCCTCCTTCGTATTTGGACCTGCATTGCACTGAAACCGGTGACCATCAGGAATCAAACTTGAATGTTTCGTTGTGGAGCGAAGATGCGTGGGTTGTTCATTCTTAGAACATCCAAGACTTGGCGCTCGTACTATCGGAAAGGGTTTGCTTTTATTTAGCCTCATCTTTCACTTGACTGCTGTTTAAGTTCCAGCTATATCCATTTCGTTGTTTAATTTTCATAGTCAATTGAAGCAACACGCTCTTTGTGTATTTGGAAAAATGGAAAAAATTGAGTGCCGTGCGGGGATTAAACAATTCTATTTAAGAAGCTCATTACTGAAAGAGATCAAATCGGGGTTGGATGAAGTTCATAGAACTTCTGTTCCTGCGTTTGCTACTGTAAACAATTGGGTGAATGAATTAAAACGTGGCCGTACATCCACGATAGATGAACATCGTTCGGGACGTCTAGTGGAAGTCACTTCCTCCTAAATGTTTGACAGAATGCACGATATGGTTTTGATTGATCGACGAATCGAAGTTCGTGGAATATTTGAGACCGCGGTAATATCAAATTGGATGAGGAAAAATCTCCGTAAGATGGGTGCCACGTTTGCTCTCGGTGGAGAATAAATGCAATCGAGTGGCCTGTTGAGATTCTGATTTGGATCTTTTCCGTCCCAAACTTGACGAGCATTACATCGATAAATAATTATGAAGGAAACATAGATACACTGCTACACTACAGAGACTAAGGAACATTGGAAACAGTGGGTTTCTCAAGGCGATCCGGCTCCGAAGAAGTCGAAGACTGTAAAACCGGCCAACTAGGTGATGGCCACGGTTTTTTGGAATACACGCGGAGTCATCTGCATTTATTACTTGAGGGACCCTCCGAAATCCTAATTTTTGAATTGCTGAAAAAGGTTTTGAAAGTCTGGGAGAAGGATATCGAGCTAAAAAAATATTTTGTGGAAAAATAAAAAAAATACCTTAAAGAATTTATTTTAATAATAACCTCCGAATGACCCGAAATTGCAAGCTGTGTTGAAAAACAAGTTTGCTGGTATTGATTGCTATTTTGTAGGAATCCTGGGAAGGAAAAGATATTCATTTACATGGCAGCTTTTATTATATTCCAGTTAACTATTCCTGAATTCATTCGTACCAGGTCCTGATTATATCTATGCGAATAAAATTATTCTAAGTGAGAGTAAATATTATATTTTGTGTTGCACAAATACGTGAATTACATTTGTACTTTTTTTTACGAGTAAAACATTTAAATTTTGGCTTTATATAAATAAAATACAATAATGACGTAGGAATCAATTCTATGACTTAACGCGAAGCTGCTACTTTCTCATAAGGAACGGAGTTACTGAGTAGAGTAAGGTTTCAAAAATAGACTTTCGTTGGAATTTTGGATGTATCTGAGATGTCAATATTCTCTGGCGCGTGTGTATAATAGTATTTTTATGTTAGAACTGGAAAACATAATTCCGAGTTTTTAGTGCTTTCTGATGCTTCTCCAGTTTCCTATAATTCTCCAAACTCGAAATTGTACCTAACCAGTATTATTTTTGAAGTACAATATGACGTAATTAAACGCAGCAACCGATTGAGCAATAATTGTCACATTCTGTCGTCAAGGACCGTGTGAATGTATTAGTTTACGGCTGATCTCATCGTTTATGTCAGGCGTTAATTCGCCCGGGAGCTCATTCTTGGCATTTACGCATCGCTAGTTACGTATTCTCCGTTTCATTCTCATTTAACAGAGTTTTAAGGAGGTCAATTATCCAATAGTCGGCCTTTGTCGAGGTCTCCCGGCAATAGTCTCCGAGAACTTAAGTGAACGTTCATTATTTAGACGCCTCTACCCAAGGCCATTCTTTGTCAAATTTTTGTCTTTTTCTGCGAAGCTGAGAGTTTGACGTCATTGTCTTTGATTATTGAGGTGACAATCTGATTTTGTTGGTGCGTAGTTAATCATCAAGGGGGACTCGCATCCATTGTGGTCGAAACTGTTGCCATTCGGATGAGGGAAACTTTCGGCTGAAGCGGATATTCCGCATTCTTAATTAAACGTATACATTATTTTTGTTACTGTGCTCGGCAAATAGTACTCTACGACCCAGGTGCCATTCGTTTAAATGTGCTCTAATAACATTTAAATATATTCTTTAAATTACCTTTTTTTATAAGGGTGTTGCGGTGGCTAACGCACAGGCTTCCCACGGAAAGGGCCATCCCATGGCGCCTTACGACAAGAGTAGGCTAATGCCGACGCCGGGTTACTCTCCAACCCTTCCTTTCCCATCCATCCCTATTGGCACAAATGACTTAAGCTGTCGGTCGCCTCCCATAAAAGCTACTACTTTTTTGTATAATTGTATCCAGCTTCTTTTTTAAGCTGTGGAGGATTCTTTATGTTCGTCGGATGAGACATTCATGCGTGGGACCCTAATTATAAGCCTATCGTTTAGTACGTTAAAGCCGATACCGAATATATGATGCTCTGTGCCGCAAAATTCTATATCCCGCCAATTTATCCACTGCGCCAATATCTGCCAGCAATATACTCTCTCTAAAGTCATTTTTCCCTCTCAGCGGCAATATTTCTATAGTTGATATTCGTACACCTTCAACTGAGCTCGAAAAGTGTATCACGTACGTTTACATTCTTGGCAATTGGAAGAGTAGACCCAACCTTGTACCAGTTGTAATTAATGGCATTTTAAAGTAACTCTCAAGTACCTTATTTCATTTGCTCAGGCTTTGACTTTGGTTTATTAGTTTAATATGCATAATTCGGCGTGAGAGTTGTTAAACCCTTTGGATATAGACGAATTGGTCCCGGGTTCATTTCGGCTTATTTTTCTGTGGGCACCGTCAATCTATAGTCAGATTGTATAGGTTGCTGCACATCAGTATTATCAGGGAATCCGTAGTCTACATAGTGCAAGGAGCTACTCCTACTAATGTGATTGAATATTCCGTTGTGTGTATTGTTAGTGTAAAGTGGTTGAATTCTGTTCTCTCTTATCAAAACAGGCTCCGGACTAGTTTCTTTTGTGATAACAATGCTCATGGCGCATTTTTTTCGAGCTCTGTTTGATTTTAAAACCCGAATCGCAGTGGACGCTTACGAAATAGTTGTTCTAAACTTTATTAAAATTAAATGTTTTATAAAAATGTTGTTCTAAACTAAATTTATCTTATCTCTGTATTCAAACAATTAATTATGAGTGATTTAAAAAGGACAATTTGTGCGCAATGATCTCTCTTAAGTGTATATGTATTGACATACAGGTTATTTATAGTCTATTTCATTGCCTGTGGATTGCACTGAAATAAATAGGAAAAACATTCTGGACGGTATTAATGGAAAAATCGCATTTTACTTACAGTATTTTGCTAAGATTAAAATCGATGTACTTCCGTGGACGCCTTGAAGTATTAAAGATTACCTAGGATGTCAAAGTATTCCGGAATTTTTTTGTAAAATGACTCACTTGGATCGAGAATCGAACCAAACCCTGGGCCAGTTACGACTTAATTTAGTTTCGTTCTTAACACTGAATTTACAACATTTTATTAAAGTTATTTTTCAATGAAAGCATTGATTTGGGTGGGAGTAATATTTAAAAAGTGCCGTTAACAAAAACTCAAGAAGCGCAAGCTTTCGTTGCCCTATGGCAAACACCTTTACGACCAGTAATATTTCGTTCGTACACATGAAACGCCTTTCCCCTACGAGTTAGAATAATTATAAAACCTAGTTGTGTATTATTTCAGAATAATTACTCCTACTTGTGAAGTTCTTCTTTGCCACCCTGTTCTTTCACACTTCTTCCGCCTCTGACAAATTTAGGCATAGTTTAAACATACTCTTTTGTTTCGGAGACCTAGTATTCTTTGTCCCAATCCATTGATAGAAAGAAAACTAAGGGGGCTACACGGTGTCCATTTCAGTGTTATCTGAAATTCATCATCCATTCGCAACTCACAGAAGAGCTTAATAAATATTTTCCAAGGTGATCATAACTTATGAAGTGCGCCACTCAATTTACTTGAGCAATATTTTTCTCGAGTAGAGACCAATTTAAAATTCATAATGTCCCTCGCGGAACGTCAGTGAATTAATATTTACCATTCCAGAGAAATTTCCCTCCCAAATTACGAATGAGCATCTGTAAGTGTTACGAGTGTGGCATATTACATCTCGCGGGGAGACCAAATCGTCGGCCGTTGTTAACTTCTGGTTGCCTTGGCATTTTCATTTAAGTTTTTCAAATCCCCGCGCCGAAACTTCAAAATTACTTTCCTTCATTCAAGGGACTCGGAGGAAAAGGGGGATGGGGCAGGAGGAAGGGTGTGGGGAAGGAGAGGTAGTTCCACCCAGGGTTCTTCCCTTTCCTCTTTTTTCAAGCAAAGAAGGTGAGAGGAAAAGGGAAAGTGTGCGGTAGTGAGGAGCAGGAAGGGATGCAAGGATGTTGTCGGCGGGAGGGATTGGTGCTTTTTTTGGGAAGGAGGCAAAATCCCTCGTCTTTCCCCCTCAGCACACCTCCCCGCATTCTTTTTACCCCCCTTGGTTTGGCGTTGCGGATCCCTCTGACAAGGATGGAAAACCGAATTTCGCGAGCGTCGCGGCGCGGAAGAGGACGTAGGCGGTGGGCCAACCTCCCCTCCCTTGCTCCGGAACTAAGGGGGCAGGGGGAGCCCTGTGTGGCATGTGAGTGAGGGTGGGGACATGATAGGTGTGGGAGAAAGATGATAACGACGGAAGGGGTGGAATAGGGAGAGATGCGGCGGGAGGGAGGGGAGAGTGGTGAAAGATGACGGGGTCCATGGGACGATGGTCGCTGGGGATGTGCCCGAGTGGCAGTGCGAGAGGAGAGAAAAAAGGGGTTGGTGGTTGAAAAAGGAGATGGGACGGAGTGGAGAGAGAAGAGGGAAGTGGGGAGGGGAATTTAGAAGATCGGTTGGGACGGAGTGGAGGGCTGGGGTCTTAGAAAGCTGGAAGAAAGTGGATGAAGGAGAAATGAGAGCCGAAAAGTGCTTGGGTGGGGCATGAGGGGACTAGAGCAAGGGAGCAAAGGACGAATGGCCAGAAGAGAAATGCAAAAAATAATGGCGTGCCCTCGCGTCAGACACGTTAGAGTGCGTGTTTGAGTGAAGCCGAATGGTCCGATCTGGGGCCCAGCTGGAAATAGGAGAGGGTGTCCGTCGGGGTAGTTTTTCACGCTTTGAGAAGTGTTGGGGTATGACTGTAATATACCCCAGTAGCTTTCTTTGAGTTCCTATTGATTGATTTGTGTAATTTAAATCTCATAGGTTGGATTCCTTGATAATGAAGAAATAAAATATTTGCTGTCATAGGTTTATGTGCTATACAGGTGTGGTCATGAAGAAACATTCTATCCAAGAATCCTGTACAACCCTTCAAAGAATATGATCGTAATTTATATCCCAAATTGATCTGATGATAGCAATGAAAGTCCCTACTCTGTTAAAGTACACATTCCCGGTTCAGTTGTCATTCGGGACTTGGACTGGTGTCAAGACGTACTGACCAAGTTGTTTTGTGTTCAAGAAATATTTAAGAGGATATTAGTCGAATCAAAAGTCGTATTCGTATAATGATGTTTGACTTCCTTGAAAGAGGAGACAGCTCGGGTAAATCTAGCCGTCTACTTAGTGTTTAAGTCTCACTTCATCACCAACTCGAAACGGCACCCTCGGCACCAATTCGTAGGACACAGAATAAAACGCGGCATTATATCCGATGGAATATGTCGTCAGGGCCCGTAAAAAGAAGTGATCTGCGGATGCGGTCAATGGAGGGAAGGAGAGCTCTTACTGCGTTTTATGTCACTTTTGGGCCGTGTTCGGTGTGTATGTGCATAGTAAACTGGGCGTGTAGAGTGAGCAGGTGGCAGGCAAATAGATTACGAGATGAAAAGGGTAACAGGAGATGACCTCGGAATGGGGAGGGGAGGAAGGCTTGAGATGGGACGGGGAGGTGGAGGAGGAATAAGGGAAATGAAAGAGCTAAAAGGGAGTGAAAAGAGATAAGGGGGGAGAGGTAGGGAGTGGATTGGGGCGCTTGGATAGGAAAGGGGGGCGGGAGGATGGGAAATGATAAGGTGCTGGGGGGTGGGGGTAGGCGGAGATGGTTCGGGGTTACAGGAGGAAATAAGGAGCTTCAGTGGAGATGAGTAGAAGGGCGGTGAGGGTGCCCCCCGTGGGTGGGGGAGGGCTGTGGAGGAGGAGGTGACGAGAGAGAGAGGATGAGGAGAAGGAGAGAAGCGTGAAGTATGGAATGGACGGAGCTGGTGTTAAGTGGAGACGGGAGTTGGTCGGGTCCTCCCCCTCCCCTACGCTTCTCTCCCCCTCCACCTCGCGAAACCATCCCCCAACTCCCTCCCTTTTCCACCCTCGTCTCATCTCTCTCATTCCCTCCACCCCTCATCGTCCTTCCGCCTCTAGCTAGCTCACCTTTCTGGCGCCGGAGTTATGCGAAAAGAGGACACAGGGCAAGGGTGAGCGGGAAGGGCAGCAATGGCAGGTCGGAGGGAATGAGCATAAAAGAAGCGAAGGATGAGGCTTAAAAAGAGGAAGCGAGGATGGAAGGAGGGCTTTTTCCTTTTACTTGCCATGTTTTTCTTCTTTTTTAAGCATGAGAAGGTTTTTCTTTTTGGGTGGAGGGGTGCCTTCGGAGAGGTGGGACGTAGATAGCTGCGGAGAAGGGAGCCGAGCGTAGAATTTGGTTAAGAACAGTATAAGGGATTCATGCAAAGGCTGCGTTAGAAAACCCTTTTTTCGACCCGCAAGCTCTTTTAACCTGAAAAAATCAGACGGAACGCTTTCTCTCTCATGTCCCCCCCCCCCCTCTGAGGGAAGCGAGGCAGTCCGCCAAAAAGTATGAGAATTGAAATTCATATGCTGCGTTCGAGTTCATTTGCGTTGAAACTAGCGCGCGTTGTTTGGCCTTGTTGTTTTCGGTTCTGGGATCAAGCTCCGCTTTTATTAAAAGAAAAAAAATGAATTCGTTTTCCCCCTCAACTCAATAAAAGCACTTACTGTCATTTATTCACTTCCGTTAAATTCATGTAGTGTTGTAATGGAAAAAAAATGTTCTTGGTATTTTGGTAATATAGCTTGAACATCATTTTTGAACTATGAATAAATTAAACCATTACGTTTCTTTCCTCTTATTATATGTTAATGTTGTGGAAATAATTTGTGCCTTTACAATGCCCCGTTTGATTAAACTAATTATGGTTTTCGAGCAATTTTCCAGGAGAAAACTTAAGTACCTTTGTTTTCTGCAATAGCTAATTATTTGGTTATCGTTTCGGATGCGATAATATCGAATGTCATACAATGGATTCTCGGACAAGAGTTTTCATTGTACTCATAATTTTATTCACCCACTTATTCACCCCCTCAGCAACTCTTGATAATGAGAAGTAAATAACATGCACAATTTAAATGTACGCCGTAATACCTCAGCTTTTGGCCCTGCATCTGATGTTGTAGTTAATTATTACTTTTAATATACATGAAAGTGAAGACTGCTGAATCACTCATGATTCAATTATACCGAGGTATGGATTTAATTCCTGCTTTGTGAGTGCCTACAATGACTTAATAATGAAAATTTTCGTTGTACCGGCGCGACCAAAAACCACTCATGCATGCTAATACCCTGATTCATGTGCTATAAATTGATTTATAAGTATTCCAATGAATCTTCGACGTCATATATATGGCCAATTCATTTCGCATATTCCTAGCTCATGGTACTGGTTAAATAATGAAAATGAAGTCATTTCCCGAGGCTTATTCGGGAATGAATCCGAAATTGTCGTACCTCTGCTGTGTGTAAGTTTTGACCTTAGATCATTAAATCTTGATATCTCTAAACAGTAATAGAAGTTTACGAGGCAGTGACGACACAACCTCACTATGATCGAATTTTGATATTTCGAATCCTTCCTGAACAAGCCCGAGACACCCTTCTGTGTTCGACAAACATGTCAAATTTCAGGAAGGTCTTTAGTATCTCTCATTTGAATTTGGCGTGTTGGGGTTGAGTACGGTGGAAGGGAAGATAGGGAGATGAATGGCACTGTCTCTTCTTCCTGTCAAATCGTTCCGTGGAAGGGCCAAGTATGCCTTTTCGTCCCCATGCGTGATATACTTGCGCCTCTTCTTGAATAGAGGCAAGAAAAGAGGAGGTTGCGAACGGGGTGGGAAGTGAGGCAGGACTTGATCGGGCGACGGAAGGAAATGGAGGGTTAAATAAGACGCCCGGGGGGGGGGGGGGTGCTGAAGGTAGGTAGGTGTACGCAGTAAAGGACTAGGGCAGTCAATGGGGCGGATGGGAGAGGAGGTGGCCGTGGGTGGATAAGGCGGAAGGCAGGAGAATCGAGAAAGCGGCTACGGAATGGAGATAATATGAGGAGGCTCGTATAAGGAAATAGGCGTTCGCGTGAAGGACTCCCCACAATTCCGAGGAAAGACTTGGGATGCTGAATCTCCATTTGCTCCCCCGGCCTTCGAATTTGTGAGAAGCGGGAAAAGTACAAATCGAAATGCGCTCTCCTCCCGTTAAATCCCTTCCCGTCGTGGCGGTGAAGAGTGGTGGATTTGGAGCGATGCGACTCCTTGCCGCGCGGGCGGGGAGGGAATGGAGGGTTGCCAGCGGTGGCGGAGACCCGGTCGCAGGGGGCAATTGGGGAAGGTTTAGGGGTCACGTGCTGGGAGGAAGAATGATTGGGGAGGAGCTGCGGAGAAGCGAAGTGAAACGGCTGTAATAAGTGGCGGAATGGAATTGAGGGAGGGAGGGTGGGATGGGGTTGATTTCGTGTCGGTGAGAGAGAGAGTAGGAAGTTGGTTGTGGAAGGGGTGGCGCACACGGGCGGTAGAAACTGGGCGGGGGGGGAGAGGTGGTGATGAGGCACGGGGACAGGAGGGGCGGGGCTCCTCAGCAAGAGTTAAGGTGGCCTTAATGAGGAGAAGGTCCGGGGCCACGGAAAAATGAGTTTCTGCGAGCAGGATCCCTTAATGAGCTGAAGTGTAGCTCCGTGGGAGCAGGGGGTTCCCTGCGAAGGGTGGCGCGAATGATGTGGGAAGGAGAGGTGAGGGGCAACGGATAGGAGAATATGGGGATGTGATCTTGAGAAGTATAGGCACCCGACCTCGAGCGGGCGGAGGGTCACCATTTTGTTTTTGTTTGGCGTGTCTCTCAGGTCTCACTTTGCGACAGCTTAGGAGGGAATCATGACGTGGCTTGGTGGGAATCTCTGTTGCCATGCCATCGTTAGTGCGTCCGGGGATGCTGTTTTTTTGCTCCGCGATGTTCCGCAGCAAAAAATAGGGGCGTGGAAGTCTGAACCCAGGCTTTCTTGTACAATGACTTACATCAACAGATAATTAGAATGTAGTGTTGATGGAGATTAGACTTTAGAGATTGAGATTAGACTGTAGAGTTGATGGAGATGGAGACTTTGAAGTTGTTTACGTTGAACACAATAATTGCGTTATTATTTACGTTTAAATACGAATGATGAAATCCTGTCTGGTTACTTTGATCTTTTTATCTCGCTTTTATTTATGACAACTTTTATAAGAAACATTTTGATGAGAATCTGAAAGAGTCCCACGGTATTTTCTTTCGAAGCTTCGAAGAAAATGGACAGTAAAATGCGTCAGGAGGTGAAAACTGAGTGGGAAAGAGAGGAACATTGATTCTGAAAGTTTTTACGGGGATGGTGGGAGGTCATGGTACTAAATGCTCTTTGACGAATGTCATAGTCTTGGTATGTTTCCGTATTACGTCTTAAGGGAAGCAAAACATTTCGCCACCTTAAACCATTGAACTTGATGCAATAGAGTAGAAATGCTTCTGACTATTTCTTGTTTTCGCTGATGCCCTAATACACTTTTTTAACTTATGATTTTTTCTGATACCTTTTGTAAGCGAATGACCGTAGTTAATTCACCAGCTAGAACTTTACGATGATCAATCGAGATATTATTTGTTCCGGGTTTGCATTGACCAGTTATCGATTCGAAGATTGGTTTGCTTTCCTTATTTTTTTCAAATAGAGTCTTCATTCCTTCGGAACCACCACCCCACTTCCGAGCCGAGACGCTCCCTATTGTATAAATATTATGTAATCTATACTTGAGGACATTTTTTACTTTGAGATGTGGTCTTTGCAGAAACATTGTTTTAATGTACATCAATAAATAATTGTGAAAATTATACATCCTGGTGAAAGTTTAACCTAGTTAAATTAATTGAGGTATTAACTGCTAATCATTATATCAGTTTTGCAAACATCGAATCGAAAGATATTTTTTTAAATGATGCTATTAATTTAGCGGAAATTTGGATGTCCATCAAACCGCTAGGATAACAAGCATGTCATTTTAATAAAAAAACATTTTTTGGAGATATGCTGGTATCAATATGATTATGAGGGTTCACGTGGTGACGGAGTGATAAAACATTCACCTAACGGGGTGTGTGGCATGGAATGGTAATTATGCTGCCATGCATTGTAATATGAATACGAGTAAATTTAGTTATTTCATACTTCTATTTCACCTCCCTCCGTCAGTCATGAAGTCACCCTACAGAAAGGAGAAACTACCCAAATAAACTGTCACCCCGGCTGATTCCAGACATTACATAAAGTGCCCCTGGCGAAACCTTAATTTTTTTAGAGATTTTTTTTGAGATTTTCCTGTTTCTTTTCTCATCATTAGGTAGTCTACCGGTAGTGTAGATATGTTGCCATCATTTCATCTCACCTCAATTGCTGTCCTTGTTATTAAAAGCTCCTCTGTTATGCTTAGAGAAGTAAGTGTATCACACTTCGATATCGTAGTGAATGTACTTGTAGATATCATGATCTACCTTAGTTGAATTATTTTATATTTATATAGTGACTAAAAAATTAAGAAAAACTTAATGTTTCATGTTGCATGCCTGGTGTTGAACCAATTCCTATCACTCGTCCTGGCGGTGGCTTGCAGGTTATCATGTAGAAGTCTAGCCTAGCCCGGGGATAAAACGAGAAATAAATAAAAAAATATTATGATTAAATTCAAAGAATATGTTCGTTTTTCCGCTGATAAATCTACAACTACGAAAAAAATTGAAAGTAAACACTGGAAATAATAATAATTTTGATATTTTTTGTGAAAAACTGTAGTGCAACCAGTAGTTTTTTGAAGATGTTTTTGTTTTATCTCTGCCATTCACCTTTCTCTTTAAAGTTCAGTGCCGAAATCATTGAGTGAGTCATCGCTGAGCTTTCTTGTTGAAAATTTTCATTTAGAGTCGTGAAAGTGTGTGAGATTTTCATTTTGAATAGTCAAGGAGAGCCTCGAGTGTAACGAGAAAAGAAAATACTTTTTTCATCTCTCGAGATAAGTCTCTCAAGAAAATTTAGTTTCTCATACCGGGCTCAAGATGATAATTTTCCGTCTTGTTTCCGAATGATATTTAGCATCACTAATTTCTCATGTCTGTGATTATTGCATTTACTCTCCTGACGGCATAGTATTTTACTGCGTCTTTGAACTCTGCATCTAATCTCTCAATCGTAATCTTCCCCGTGTTGCGTGAAATCGTTTATGCTTTTATGTAATTGGGTCGATTCATACTTCTTATCATTCATACCTCATTTTTATATTTCTGTGATGTCATCTTAGACTTGATTTACATATTAACTCAAAGCAATGTTAAGAGTTTTTACGAAGAGCGTTCCGAAATTATCTCTTCTTTAAAGGTATTAATTCAAACTATATGTTGGATAAATTAGAATTGTATTTTAAGTTTGATGAGAAAAAAAAATGCTAAGGAAGTTTTGGCGGAAGTATATTTTCAGCAAAGTTTCTAACGTTTTTTCGTCTTTCTAACAGAAGGTAATTAAAGCCAATATGCAATGCTTGTATATTTTGTACCCTTTTGTTAAACATTCTTTTGTGGAATGTATGGGGGAACAATGGGTCAAATCTTTTATGGATACCCCAAAAGAGGAAAACCTTCATACCTTTTGAAACCAGTTAATGAAAAGCAATGCAAAATTTAAAATATTTCAGCGCTAGATAGATAGATGTTGATACTGTTTAATGGAGTCTAATTCTCTTCTCCCTTCAAGCTTTTAATACTTTTTAAATTTTGAAAAATATGCATGTTTAATCAGAATAACATATTTTAAATGCTGCACATGCAATTATTGGTGCCAATTTTACCAATTCGCATCCAATTATAAGCAATATCGAAAAATTCGAAGGCATGATATCTTCCGAAGTGAGTAACTGAAGTTCTCTTAATGATAAACGTAAAGGACCTACCCAGAAAAGAGTTGTGCAGTGTAAAATATTTTATGCAAGCCATTATCAAATGTGAACTTCTGGCAAACAGATAGTTCCGCAATGATTATAATATATAAGATGCAATCATATTAATTTTAAGTCCCTTTTAGTCACTTTGGGTCATTTAAATTGAATTATATTGGACTAGTGAGAAACCGCAAATATGCACTCCATAAAATGTATAAGTTTTAAAAGCAAACTCAAATATTAAAGCAATGCGGAACGAGTTATCGACAAAGAATTGTGCTGCTAGATCGTTGGCAATTACAATGATTAACATAAAGTATATGTTCTCCCGGTTTTAAAAACTAGTTCGAAAACTTCGACGCATCCCTATGATAAGAAAAGAAATGAACTACGTTAAGCATTTTAGTAGGAATGAATGATTTTTACACTCTGAAATCGTTGCATTTTCGATTATATTCCTTTCAAGACAAGAAAAGTTTCGGTTTCCTTCGTTTATTAGATGGAAATTGTCTCGATTAAGACTCCCAATTTCTTGTCATTGTATCGGCTTCACATCTGGCCACAGGTGTTCACATGTTTAGGTGGGCTCTCAGAAATACTATTTTTCTAATTTGTCTGTTAGGAAGATCCAAGTGTATCAGTGTGTTCTTATGGAACAACTCGCTCCAGAGCGCACGATATTTCTGGAAGTTTCACCCGGAGACATATATTAAAAGAAAAGGGATCCCTTTCCTGGGGTCCCCTTCTCCCACCCCTCTCGATTTCTCTTTTCTCTCCCTCCCCTCCACTATCCCCCCGTGAAGAATGTGATTGTTTACTAGGGTTTTGCATAAGGTTTTTGAGTGGAGGAATAATTCTTCCCTTTCCTCTTCCAGATGAGGAGGGAAGGGGGTCGTTCGGATGCGCGTATGTGTGTGAACGGGGTGCGAAGGAAGAGGGGTGGTAAGGGGGTTGGACGGTTTGGGAGCTTTTGCAGGCGAGGAGGTCGCATATTGTCTGTCGAGAAAAGCGCTCTGAGAGATTGCTTTCCACCCCCGAGACCCAGACGACCTGAATCATTATTTATATTTATAGGCGAGAGTTTTCCATCCATTCTTCCTCTCCGCCTTCCACGTTCCCTTTCTTCTCGCTCATTCCTCACCAAGTTTCCTTCTCTCCCACCTCCTCCCCCTTCTCTTTCCTATCTTCCCTCCTTTTATTCCCCCTTCCTCCTCTCCACCTCTACTCGTGGGAAACTTTTGAAGGAGGGATGGAGCCCTACTCCTTATCTGGGGCACTTTTTTATTGCCCCGAACGTGCGAGGGAGGGAAGCGTGGATGGGGAGAGGGCTCGGGGGCGAGAAGGGGAAGGACGGGGGCGGTTTGAGTTCGTGTTCTCCCACGAGCAATCCCTTGTTGGGAAGGAACAACAACACAGCTCTTCCAAACTCTCCGCGGGAGGAGTATGAACTCCCACGAGAGAATTGTCGGTCTCGGGTCGCATTGGCGCGGTGGCTGAAGAATATCCCCCACCTTCCTCTCCTCTTCTTCCGCCTTCCTTCCCCTAGTCCGCTTAGATCCCCACCCTCGACCCCCGCATCGCTCCCCGCCTTCCTCCCCCATGCAGCCTCCCATCTCGTTTCCTCGGGATTTCTCTCATGCGGGTGGGAGATAAGTGTTATGCCATTGTTATTGAATCGTGTTCCCGTCTGCCCCTTCCTTGGCAACGCGTGAGTTTTTTTTGTTTAGGTGATATACGGTTTTTGATCGGAGCACATCTCTTTCCCTCGAAATTTTTGTTTGCTCGATCAAAATCCTTCCGGCCTCCCTCCTCCCATCACCCCTCCCCGATTTCCTCCCCTGCCGCCTCCCCCAACCGTCAACCCCATCCGGTGCGTTCAACGTGGCACGTTTATCTCGCGAAAATCAGCCGAGCAGGAGAAATCCTTCATCGGGAACGTTTTTGACTGGCATCAGTGACTAATTAACGCTCGCGCGATATGGACGTTTTTAGAGGCTGACAGGCTTCATCTCTCGGGGGAAACTTCTTATCTCTTTCTCCGCCCTCTACGTTCTGCCCCACCAGTGTCGCCGTCCGCGCTCCCTCCTCTTCATGTAGCAACGGAACAGCCGGGCGGCTGTTCGCCGATGTGCGCAGAGCGTCAGTGTGGCAGATAACCTGTCATGGAGTCGGCTATGGGATGTGAAGTAGGGGAATAAAATCCACCGCAAAGGTTGTTTATAGTTGACTCTTGAATCGAATTTCAGGATATTCAGCACCGTGCTCGTGTCTGTTTTACCGCCCTCTTTAAAGCAAATAATAATATACCTGTTTATTTATGACTCGGGAGTTGATGTAAAGGGAATATTCGATAAATGGGTTAAGGATAAAGTTGACCATGTGCTTACGCTCTGTAAATTAACTCAACGGCGTGCGTCTGAGGTGTGGTTTTGCTGGATATTGTGCTCAGTAGCCATTCCGAATTATTATTTCCTCACGTTTTAACGATCTCGATGTCCGCTGGTGGAAAAAATTGCTATTTTTCACGAAAGCTATCATTGCATGCCTCATGTTTGGCTATTTACCCAGATTTTTTTATTTCGAAAATTTTCATGCATGTTTATGTTCATGTGTCACACTATAAAAGAAAGAATTAATCATTTCGTTTCGCATTCATGTATTTGATTGAACCTTTTACAAGTGACGTAATTTATATTAAGGATATATTTCAAATATTAAACAAAGTTGATTACATAACTGTAGAGTACTCTACAAGCCACCAAGGTAGCGTCTGCCAGGGTATAAAGCACCTAGGCGGCCGAGGTAATACTTAAGTATTGGAACAAATTAAATACTTCCAAGCTTTTCTATTAGGTTGAATAAACAAGTGTGTCTCACATAAAAATGTATCTGATTAAAATTATTTCAATCTGTGGAGTATGAATTAACTTGATTCATAATATGCAGACAGCACCCCATATCTCTCATGGCATTACTCTCTCAAATGAAGTGCGGTTTCTTGATAAAATGGAAATACCTCTGTATTGCCCGCATGCAGTGCGTCTGCGAGAGTGTTTGCATATAAAATGTGTAACTAGCTAGAAATATTTTTAATCTTTCGTCGGGGTGATTTTTACTTATCCTTTCAACGCTTAAACCAACGCGACTAATTAATGCGCTCATATCATACCGTGTGTATTTTTGAGTAATTAATGCTTGGTTTCATTCATTAATTCGGTCTGCACGGCCTTAATTATCTCCTCGACAGGAGCGTAAACGCAAAATTGCCCATGGCTCTTGTTATTTTTTATTCCTTGAGGCTGCAAGTAACTTCCGCCTATGTCCATTGGAACAAATGATTTTTTTGGGAGGAATGTATGTATTTTTCGATGATGATGATTGTTGATAAAGCTTTTTTAATATTATCCTGAATGCTCATCCTCTGGTAATTATAATATGTTTTCATATATGCGGAGCTTTAATTTCTTTTGGATAAAAAAATGCTTGATTCTCTTTATCAGGTTAGGGAATCTAAAAGTTGGTTTCAAGCGGAAAATCCCTGAGTTTACTCGCGCGTATCACTATATCAAGAAGCCAAAGTTTTCATCTGTGGTGTTTGGCTGAAGTGTGTTGATGCTATGCCGGGAATAAAAATTGGGTAAATGATGCTTCCACGTCAGTTCATTACACTAAGTAAATGAATCGCTATTCTTTACCATTGTGCCATCGTTGTTTGGCGATTGATACAGACCCATTTCTCTATTTCCAGATTTCTAAAATAGAATGCACAATTAATTGTTATTCCTTGGTGTCAGTAAGATTTTAAATATGGAGTTTAATTTAAATTTGGATTTTTCGATCTTTTTTGTGAGAGGTTGGGCCATTGTAATTTATTAATTCTAGGTTTTCTATTCACATTGGACATTTTGATGTACCTAAATGCAATTTCCTGGTCAGGCTCCACGAAAATGAATTTGATAAGTGTCACTCAGTGAGTATTTCTATAGTATTTTTTTTAGGTATTTCAGAAAATTATATATATTTACCTATTCTAAGAAATCCATAAGTTTTGGATTCATTCTATCAATTCCACGCGCTTGCTCATTATGTCGGTGGAAACGTGGCTGTCGTTCGTTGTATGACGTCTCTCCCGAGAGAGATGCCTGAAATCATTTTGTGTATTGATTCGGTGTGTTAAAGGGGATGACGGAATTCCGAGAGTGATATCTGCTCCATTTCAGGAAAAACGCGTGAATGTGGTATGGTTACATATGTACAGGTATTGCGTAGTCATTGTGCATGCCTTGGATGCCGGAGTTTTTATTTCTTATCGGCCGGAGTTGTAATCTATGACACCACGTAAAAAGTAATAACCTATTTACACATATTTTCTTTCCCCCTTGCTGTATACTGAGTTTAACTTGCAGATATTAAATAACCAGATTGAGGCATCTAATGGAAATGTTCTGTTAGGAAAGATTAAGTTAGCAGTAATCTAAATACAAAAAATTAAAAGTCATTGAAACGGCATATTATTATTTCGTATGATTTAAAATCGTTTTTTGGGCATCCTTAGCATGAATATATGTATGCTTAAGCATTCTGTCTAGTATACGAAGAGGTTTTTAAATTTCTGGCTTGATGACATTTTGTTTTCTTTGCGTGAATAATTACGTCAGAGTAGTCTTCAGTTTTGTTTTTCAAAAATTTGTGTAAGGAAGTGACCACATGTGTTTTCTCCTTATTTTTTAAACTCAGTTATTCCGATCATGAATCAATCTGTTTTTAAATAGAAATGTTATGAATTCTAGAAATTTAGTTCTTATTGTTCGTAGTACCCAGTTGGTGTAGGGACATGACACTGGTCACTCGAATCAGTAAATATTTAATAAGTGTTAAGACCTCTTGGTACTGTATATTTCGTTACTTATTTCTGACACCTTTCAGTAACGGGATGTTCGATGAAAATTTGTCATTCCAAGTGAGGAAATAACTTATTATCGCTGACAGGCGGTTTGATCATTACTATGACATAATGAGATGTTGGGACTTTTCTGTCGATGATGCATATATTTGTGATGGCAAATGAAAATTCCTTTCCTAAAAATTGAGTGTGTAGTTGGAAAATTGTCGTTTAAAATAGAGCTTTCTCCGAAATGTTTATTTTGTGTATTTTTTCTAGCTCGATACATAATTTTCTGGGAGCAGGGGATCTGAAGATACGAAGAGAGTTATGAGTCACATTCACTCGTAATATAAAGTTCATCACAGTTTCAAGTAAATCTTATTTAAAACACATAGTGGGCTCAGTAAAATAACATTCAAGATTAGTTTCAGCAGCATAGGAAAATGTGTAAAACAGAGATTTGTTTTTTAGTGTTCATCTTGCATAATTAAGCATGAGTTTCAGATTGCTATTTGAAAAGATAGTCATGTCAAATGTGAATGTGATTGAAAATCGAGTGGAAGCTAACGAAATAGTTCCTGTGCCTCTCATGCATTCATTTTAATATCTGATAAAAATTATTTGTGGTTCCAACTAGGGAGCTGCGGGTATAGTGGTACGTCTGAAACTACACGATGAGTATTTTTGCATACTCTTCATGTATATGCATCATTATAATAGAAAGTTGCACCAAATCTTCATTTATAAATTAGGAGAGAGTGAGGGAGAAGTTGTGAGTAATTTCAAAGAGGATTTTTAATTTCCCAGCAGTTTGGATTCAATATTAATACGTGTTTTGCTGTTGAAATATTCAAGATATGCCGAGGTTTGTCCATAATTTGAGGTTAATCACGTGGCGCTGTCATTCGTTACGGTAACTTAATTAAAGAAAATTCTATAATTGTGATGTACGGAATTTCTGGTGAATATCGAGATAGGTTTTTATAATAAAAAGTCATCTTTTCAGGTGCTTGAAGTAATATACCTGTATAAGTACAATAGGATTCCATAGGGTTGTGGCCTATGGAAAATTTGTACTTAGCAAACTCAATTTCGACGGAGTATTAGAGTCGATTGAACTATTTTGGCATCGATTGAGTGTTTCGCTCTGGATAGGTTTTATGGGCGTTCTCTTTCTGGCCGCAACGCGTTGATAATGACCTGCAAAAATATTTTTAGAACCCGAGTTATAGTCGCTACATATTGTAAATGTACGAGGGTCATCCGGAAAGTAGTACCCGTTCGTGAAATAAAGACACAAAAGTAAATATTAACAAACATAAAAAATTTTATTTGAAAGAGGATACTTTAAACTACTTCTCAACATAATCTCCAAGCAAATTAAGGCATTTGTCATAACGTGTGACAAGTTTCTGTATTCCTACTGCATAGTCCTTCGCCGCCAGCTCATTGAGATACGCGAGGGACCCATCTTGCACAAATTTTTGCATAATGCAGATGGTGTTTAACAATTTCATGAACAATTGTTCGAGAAACATTGGGAAAATGCTCACAGATGTCATCAATTGTGACGCGCCGATCGTTCCTCACGAATTCGTCAACTGAGCTCACCAGTTGGTCTGTAATGACAGACGGTCTCTCCGAACGCTCATCGTCGTGTGTGTTCCCCCTCCCCATGTTGAAGTTGCGACACCACCGCCGAACAGACGACTCGTCCATTACATTGTCTCCATACACCTCCTTTAATTGGCGATGAATATCACATGGGCGAACGTTTCTTGCATTGAGGAATTTAATCACTGCCCTCACTTCACAACTGGCGGCGTTCTCAATTTTTTTAAACATTGTAAACAATCACAGAAACAACACAGGCAATGCTAGCGTCACGCAACTTGGCTCAGAGAAGGCAGACAAGCCACTGAAGCTATCTGACCTCGTCCAGCGGCTACTCGCGTTGTCAGCACTTCATGCGGCACGAAAGGGTACTACTTTCCGGATGACCCTCGTATTATATAGGAACACCATTCAATGGTGGTCGCTGAGTTGGGAATATCAATGAAACTGGCGCTCAATCTAGTCTTTCAAAAATATGGGGATAAAACGGAAATTAAAAAATGACATTTTGAAAAAACTGAAAAAATGAAAAAAAAGATGATATATGATGCAGGACATCTAGAGAAATGATTATTTTGTTGCAGAAAGTAACTCCTACTTGACGAATGCTACTGTTAATGTAACCTCTAGCTCAAAGGTGCCACCATTGCAAACATATCAATGCCTTTCGAATGCATTATCTTTCGTTCTGAACATTTTATGCTAGTGTGGAACGACGGGAAATTCGGGAAAGGACGGAATTTCTGTCGCAAAACTCTGCCATAAGCTTGGAATCAGCATCCCAAAAATGAGTAAACATTCGCATCATGCTTAAAAATAGTCAACCGCTCGGCCCAGCTGACAATTGAAGCAACAACATGCATCCATATTAAATCTTAGGGGGCAGTTCTAACTCATGGTCCATTTTTTGCATTCTAATAATATTTTATGAGCGTGATTGTAGCGTTAGTAACGCAGCAAAATTAGTTTTGCTGAATTTCGCTATGATTTTGAGCGTAGGGAAACGTTAGTCTGATCCTTAATCTGTGATTTCACATGATGGTGTTCTTGGAATGCCAGGAGTATGTTTTCAGTTTTGATAGAATTTTCTTTTCATTGGAACTTTTTAATCATGAAACAAGCTCAATATTTCCATTTGCCTCCCCGCGCTTTTTCTCGGTGCGACACAACCAGATTCACAGAATCGTCAGCTTCCATCGGGCTTATGCCTTCCCCCTGTCGCTCGCCGGTTTGCTCGGATTCTCTCGTGCCCGCCCGAAATGACCACTTCTCTTTAGCATACATTGTTCTTGCGCCTTCGCACGAAGGGACAGGAAGCCGTTCGTCCCTCCGTTTTCATTTCCACCACTTCCTCTTTAGTTTTGCTGACTCCTCGTCTCCGCCACCCATACTTCCACTCCTATCTTCTCATCTCGCCCTCCTCTCCCATGCTTACACTCTTCCCCTCATCCCACTCCCTGCTCTTTCATCTTCTCTCTCATCTCCTCGTCTCCCCCCATCTGCTCCGCCTCGCCTCCTCATGACTGTACCTCATTCACCAGGCCTTCCTTTGCCCTTTCCCTCCCTCGTCATTCCAACCCCTTCGCCCTCTGTATGCTTAGTCGCTTGTAGGAGATATGCGCCATCCTTGCGTACTCTACTCTCACCCTCTCTCTCTCTCCCAGCCGTCGTCCCACCTTAAAAGTCTTGGCCGTGATTAAGTGTTAAAGATGCCGCTTTGAGCGTTAACTTTCCCCCAACTCCCGCCCCTTTCCCGAAATGATACTTCCATTTGTCACTTCTCGCCCCACCCGGTCTCCTTTCCTCAACCCGCACACGTTCAATACTTTCTGGGCCACTACGTCGCCTTCCTTTTCATTCTCTCTTCCACCCGCTCTTTTCTCCATTACCCTCGTTCCCTAATTTCCTGTCGCTCACTATTTTCTATAATCTCTTTATCCTTCCTGCCATTTTCTTTACTACTTCCTCCATCTACTTCGTCCCTTTGTTTGGTCCTCCCCCTTTGCATCCACTCTTTCTTTCGTTTCCTTCCGCCCCTTTCCTTCCGTCCTTTCTCCTTCAATTCATCCCCCTTTTCATCTCCCATGCCCGTGTATTTTTTCACTCTCTTGATTTTATCGCTCTATCGGCTTCCCGTTCTCCCAGCCTTACGAACTATTTATACCCTTTCATCGCCCGGGCTTTTCATTTCTCTCCTCCCTTTCACCGCATTTCTCCCTCTCTTTTCCTCGTCCTCCACGCACCGCCACTCTCATTCCATTCTCGCTCGCCCGCTCTTTCTCCTAATTTCCCCCACCAGTTTCACCCCCGCATTCTCTCCCTCATCTCCTCACAATCTTCTCCCTCCTTTCCTTTCCCCTCCCCTCTCCTTTTCCTAAGCTCATTCTGTGCCTCTCAACCGCCATCAAAGTCCTATCCCTGCCCGCAATCCTTTTCCACCCGGTAATTAATTCCCATCCCAATCGAATGAACCTTCTTCCCCTCCTCTATCTCCTAAACTTCCCTCTACCTTCTTCCTCGTATGCTTCTTGCCTCCGTCTCTTACACTTCTTGTCCTTCGTTTTTGCACACAGTGGCTTTCTTAATCCATCCCCTTTCCACTTCTCCCTCCCCACACTCTGGGATCTTCCCCACATCCCTTCTAACTGCTTCATGCTGTTACCCATTAATCCACACCAAATACCTTTATCCACTTCCTTCTCCTTCTTTACGAATCTTTTTTGATCTGTTTTTTCTATCTATTCATCTTTCAAATTTTCAAACTCTAAGTACTGTTAATTTTTTATATATTCCTTTAAAATACTAAATTACATTCGTATTCTCCTTAAGAGCATATCCTGACGGTGTTTGTTTTTTTGCTCAAGACCTGAACGTTTCTTTTTCTTATAGTATATGAAGTCCTCGTATACTTTTTAGGAAATTTAAAGTTATTCAGTTATTATATCATTTCTTTTATATGTGGTTGTTCTGAAAGTCAGTTACGGCCTCAAAAGAACTCAATCTCAATGAAAATGGGGCTCAGATGTCTTCAGGTGATATGTATGTATATTGGTGACCTTCTTGAAATTTTACGGTCATTTCTTTCTCCCCTTATATGCTGCTCTTAGACTGCATTTTGTGTTTTCGTTTTGTTGTTTTAATAGTTTTGTTTTCACTACGAAGGTTCGGGGTATTAATGAATGGAACAATTTCTGGGCGTGGTTGCATCCATTTGGGATGAACCACGTATTCAATTCCTAGACCCAGTAGATTGAGGGATCATACTCCCTGGCAAATTTTCATCCCTTCCTGTGTTGGAGTCGCCCTCGCTGTTTCCGTCCTGCAAACGAAGAATCGCTCTATCAAGTGATCACTTTGGGTTCTTCCGCTCATTCATGCAATGTCTTCACCTTCACGTTTCTGCGGCCATCTCAGCCACGGAATAGAATATGTTAGTCAATTCGATTGAATCCTCGCTTCTAATTTTTGATTACGCCTTCCGTTTACCGCTCTCTCCCGCGGCTCTTTTCTTTATACTCCCCTTCGCCCCCTCTTCCCCGGATCGTTCCCATCCTTCCGTACTCGCCGTCGCCTCTCCCTCTGTCCTCAGCTGTATCACCCCGCTCCTTAGGTCGGTGGCATTATTACGGCTTCTCCCTTCCTCCCCACCCACTCAATGTTGGCCCCCATCCACCGTCCTTCCCTTCTCCCACCCACCCTCGCTCACGAGGCGCCGTTCCTTGCTGCCTGGGATCGATGCAACGAGCCGCCGTCATTGTGAGAGGCCAACGGACCACACGGACAACGCCGCGGAAGAGAGCGCGGGAAGGTCGAGGATTGCGGTATGGGGGAGAGGGGCAGGACTCGTTCTCGAGAGCTCATTTATTTCCGTTTCCAACTCCTTCCTTTGTCCCTCGCCGCCCCTAATTCCTTTCGATCTGGTCTTCTGTGGGAATACGCCATTTAACCTCTAGGTGCAAGTCGGCATAGCATCATAGTTGTATTAATGTCCGTCCGCCCTATCAAGCCGGAATTGGGCCCAAAATCGAGTATTCGAGACGTAGGCAGGGAGTCAAGCGTGAGATGACAAACGCGTGTCGGTCCTAGGTGTGCATTCACCAAGACAGATCTTTGGAAAACGTGAACTTTTCACACCAGACCTAAAAGTTTGCTTAATTATCCCCTCGAACATTTTTATCTCTCCTATCTAGCCACCACTGTGGCCGGGGATATGATATCAATCGCCGTCGAGGAAATTACCTTTGGGCTTGCGGGTTATACGACAATCAGGCAATGAATTATTTTTGGGTAATTTGAATAGCTGCGCCTAGAATTTTCTAATGATGTGCTCACGATTGGTGCATGGAATAAAGGGTTTGCTATATTGGTCGATCCGATTTATCCCGTGACCGCTCAGCGTGGTCTTGCTGGTACCAATATACGTACCTACTATGAGACTAGAATTATTCCCTCGTTGTCAGCGTTATTTTTCGTGCAGTTTTCATTTTTCCGCTGGACTCAGTCTGGCAAGCTATCTCTTTACCTTTAATATCTTCCTCCTATCCGAAATAACAAAACGACCTTGTGGCGCTTTCTGTTGGTTTTTAGCATCCTTAGCAAAACGACGTTTCTTTGGTTGTGGTTTAATTCCGAAATTAAGTATTTCTGCGTGAATTCCAAATGCTCCCAATACATTCAAGATAGACTCTAAATTGATGCAAAACTTAGGCCCTCTTTAACCTTTATATTCGACTTCCTCGCCGCTATTCTCAAGATAAAACCAAAATTTCGATGCGTATGTATGTGGCGCTTGTTCTCATCCATGGATGGTTCAAATTTACTTTCTCCATGATAGATCCGATAATATTTCCTTTGGTTTCCATATCTTATTTACTTCTGAGGAATAAGATCATAATCGATGATATTTCTGTTTTTATTTCCCCCAGATTGCGAATTCTCGACTGCACCTAATAAGAGATTACTATATTTCCTAAAATGAGGTCGAGTATCATGTTTGCATTATCCGTATGTATGCTGACGGGACCTTTAGCCCGTTGAATGTCTGAGAGGTCAACCCAAAAGTATAGTGTTATCGTTTAACATCTTTTTCGTAGTTGTTTCTGTGTGATGACATAGTAATTTTATCAAAGAAAGGTAACTTTCGAATTTTATATTCAGAATACATCCGGTGGTCTTTGAAATAGTGGGCAATGCCAGAGAAGTGAATATATTTTCAAGATAATGTTCTTAAAAAGTGGTGGAAGTATGTAATAATAATACTCTTTGGTGTGACTCGATAACTAAGGGTTTCAGTCCCCACAAAGATACTTATTAGCAACAAAAACACGTGTAGTTCAATAAGGACTGCTTGTAATTATAGTAAAATGTATGACGCAGAATATGTATGCTGCACCAGTTTCTCTCTGTGGATCTTTACAACGATATATAAATATATAAAATGCTTGAACATTTGTGCGTTCCATTTAGTTTCGGGATAAAATCATTTAAATATTTTCCTTTATTTTAAATATACTCCTAATCTGCACATTCAAAGTACGAGATTAGTTGTGATTTTTACGAAATCTTATCTTTCCGCTCAGGTACATAACACTTTTTCATTTGTAAAATTTATTCTTTATACGTACCTTACTTGTCTCCTTCTATAGTGGGAGTTAACTACAGCTAACTTTTTAAAAAGCATACATTTTAATTTAGTCTATTAATTTTCGAGTGCAAATTCCTCGCAGAACACTGTTTGAGATTTTCACTGCACTCCATGTTAAATATTTTCCCGCCGCAAGGTATCCTAAAATTTTTATCAGTATTTGTTGTTTACATTCTTCCCTTTTGTTTCATCAGATTGAGGGGACGATGTTACCAGCGATTTCCCTAAAATTTTAAGGCGCTTCACTCCCTCCCTCTCTCCTCCCGCCGTTATCACCCCTTTTCATCCCCGTGCAACTTTCAAGGCGGACCAAGACGTGTGCGTGTAAGTTTTGAGGGAGAGGGGAGTGAAGTTGAAACCCTTCTTTTTCTTTCTCTGCGCCCCACCCAATTCCATACGCCACCTCCTTTCCCCCACCCCCTCATATAGAAGCTCCACTCCACCCCCTTCACCACATTTCCCTCCACACTTTTAGGCCTCTTTCCTTCGCCGACTTCAGGGGGAGTGGAGGGAAGGGGATGAGTGGGAAGAAAGCATTCGTCCATCGTCGCCGCCCTCTTATCTCCTTATTCCTCCTCTCCCTCCTCCCTCTCCCCTTATGCACGCACATCTTTTCCATTCCCCCCTCCCCCTGCGCACTCTGCAGTAATCTCCAACCGGTGCTCCATTCCAAACGCCTGTCTTCGCTCTTCCACCCCTTCTCCCCCCCCGCCACTTCCCTATTTCACCCATAATCTCAAACTCTTTAATTTGGAGAGGCTCTCCCTCCTTCCCGTTTGCCCTCCCACCCTCTCCTCTCCTCCCCACTCACCACGCTCTCTTAACTCGTTCGCTTGGTTTGAACAGAAGTCCTCGTCTTCGCCTCTCGCTTAAATGTGCCGCCATGCAAAGCGCTCCTCCCCCTGACAAGAGGAAGCGAAAGGAGAGAGAGTCATGGTTTGGGGAAAATGTTTATTAATGCTATAAAACTTAATAAGAGCAAGGTTTTCTTCTCAGTCTTTTCCCTTCTTTCTTTTAGTCTCGGCTCTCTTTCCCCGTTGCCTCTCGCTCTTTCTCGTGCTTCGCTCAGGAGGGAATAAAAATGTCCCATTGGAATTAGTTTCCATCGTTCTTCTTCTTCATCTCGCACCTCGTTGCCATATCTCTCCCTCCTTGGCGTTTATCGGAAGAAATTTCTTCTTAATGTCACAAACGCTCCTTACTTGAAAGCTACCATCACCTTCCTCCCATCTTCTATATCACAGCTCTCGAAATTACATCTTCGTCGCCCCTCTAATCCTTACCCTTCCCTTCATCCTTCACGAGGTTCTAATGTATACTCTTCTACTTGACCCGTTCAGTATCCATTTCTTTACTCCCTGTTGGCAATTCTTTCACCAATCGTTTTTACCATCGTGTTAAACTGTGCTTCGAGTATAGACGGTAATTCTGTCGCTAAAGCTTCCTACTGATAAAATTGTTTTTTTCCCAAAGTGTGGGAACACCCTATTTTTCTATGAAATCCGTTCCTCTTATAATTAAATTTAGTCGGCTGCTGACAATCTCGGGAATATTTCTCATTTTCAAGTATTTTCAAGTTTCAAGTAATTTTTAATCAAATGTTTTAATGATATATCGTTAAAGACATTATATTTGTTTGTTTTTAATTTCCCTGGATAAAGCCGAGACACCTTGTAATTCGTAATATACCATCCGTGTGTTCCTTTTGAAAAATCATATGCATGGAATATATTTATCATCTCAATTAGTGTGATGCCCTGCGGCAGCGGTTTGCCTAGTCATGCAAACCATAGTGTAAATGGGATTGGAAAATGCTTCATCACCCATATATTACCCTTAGGAAATAAGGGAAAACGCTTTAAATTGAACTTTTCTAATTAAGAAGCACTCATTTAATTACTCAGGGAAAATCTGGGAAATTTTTCAATTTATTTATTTCATCTCCACCGACGCACTCATGTGTCCTGGTGGTGGTCCCTGGAAACCCAGAGCAAAAATTCGCTGGCGTATTTACAAAAGTTTCAGATTTTTTCGCATCTTCCTGCTCAGAGCTCGGCTATGTTTCTAATTTCCCCCGTGTACGTCGTCCAGGAAGTGCATTCTCCTCCCTACCACCTGGTAGGCTTGTCATGATATACCCCTGCCTCTCTCGCTCTCCGGTTGCTCGCCGATAAGGAGTGGATCAAAGGGCTGTTTTATGCCCGAGAGGTGACAAACGCTTCCTACTCCGGTTCCTCGTGTCGGGCGCATCTCCGTTTTTTATCTCCAACGCGTCGCGCCCACGGGCCGCGGCTGTTGCAGCGGGTCGCGTTTCTTCCGTTCTGTCGTGAATCCGAACCTATCCCCTCCTACAGCTCCAAGACGGCTTTCATTTTTGACCCAGTGCATCGCTGTGTTTCTGCAACCGCATCCCCGGTGGCGCTTGCTGACTCCACTCCTCTTTATAAGTAATTATACACATGCGTACAAACCCCTCGTCCCTCTTTCTTTGCCTTTTCCGGTATATTTTTTTCTCGTGACCCACCTCTCGTGACTTTTCCTCCTCCGGCTTCACCCTCCCCATCACCTCCCCCCCCCACCGTCCAGCTCCTCGCCGTACGTATCCCCTGTCACCCGTGGCTCTCGTTCATCTTCACTCGGCTGTCGTCACACGCTCTTCGCCGCCTTGTCACGCTAACGGCGGTTTTGGTCCTGGCCCCGTTGTGTCACTCTCGTCCGCGTTGAGTCCATTATTTCAAGTCCTGCTGGCCGACCGCGGGACAAAGACAGCTCTCCGAAGAAATAATGCGTTGCTGAAAGTTGAAGGCATTTCACTCCCTTTATCATTTACTAATTATTGAAGAGGGGACATTTCAATATGTAATGGTCGTTGGTACCTCGGTAATGTTGAAAAAGCACCTTTTATTATTCCTCCGTTTGTCATTGTTTTTGAGTAATGAATTGTTGATTTCGGCCTCTGTGCCATCGAAAGCAAGTTTCATAACCATGGAATATGATCTGAATAGACGTACATACCTGGAAAGAAGTTCTGTTTGATGTTTCCGTTCCTAAATCCAAACTATAATGCAATCTGATACCTTCCCATGTCTCTCGACCTATTTCAAAATGTTGTCGTATCTCCACGGTTACCATTCTGGAATGATGAATCTGGTATGCAATTCTAGCAGGCTTTCGGAGAATTTTATTTCTATCGAGAAAGAGTTCTTGTTTTTTTTACGTTAATTTTTCTGCCAATCGGTTACGGTAGAAATCTGCGAGGAAAGGGATTTTTCATCCCGCTAATTCGCAAGAAGTGTTCTACCTTATGCACGACTTTTAGTTCAATTTTCAGTAGTGAGAACTTAGACATCCCGAAAAGGCACTCGTATAACTTCAGTGCTCAGTATTCTAACTTATTCAATGCTTACTCCGGGTGGAATGGTTAACTTTTGATCAGTGAATCAGCGATGGAGAGAAAGCCTTTGGGGGAACACGTGTCCCTTCGTGTAATTGCCCTTTTTTTGTCGGAAGACCTGAATAGCCTACACATGTCATTTAGAAAGCATATGCTGTCCTTCTCTTTGACTGCCTCTCCCTCAGGTCTCTCGTTCTCCCTTTCCATAATTGGCGGCTGAAACTTCGGCCTACATTCCTTGCTGCAAATTCACCGCGCGCAAAATCCCGGGGTGGCTAGCTCGTCGCAGTTTTGACGTAACTCACAAGGACAACAGCCTGCGTCGTGTTAACGTCGAGAGAATCTCCCGTAGGAGGAATAAGGAGTGATAAAGATTGACACAAGTCTTGTGCTGCCGCGGGCCGTGTTCCCTTTTTACAGGATCTCCCCTCGGCGGGGGGTGAGGGACGGGATTCGCGCTCGCATTTCGCTTCCTCAGAAAAAAAATGAATATGTAATCACCGACGCTTTAAAGAGGGTGCGTAATACCGCGGACACTCTCGCGGAAAAGCGTACATAAATCATATTTTGACAGCTCTTTGTGGGAGGAAGCAAGCTCATGGGTGATTTTTTTGATGCCGACTAGATGGTGGGATGTTATTCACTCGCACTGGCGTTTTGGAAATGGGTGGAGTCGGACAGCGTGGAAGTTCGATCCACTGCGTTTTGCTAAGATCCCTTAGATATCCATGATGTAAATTATTCACATGGCATCATTTCCTTTTCCAGATTCTTGTTTTTGCGCAGTTCATGGAAATGATTTCAAAGAAGATTGCCGCGTAAGGTGCAAAAATAACGCCGTAGAACTGACAGAAATAATAGATATGGGGGTCCTTGGTAGTATCTAATTGATATGAAATAAAAATTAAGGGTGGAAAATGTTGCTAACAAGAGAACAATTTTATCCATCTCGCCATTTATTTAAATTTTGCTTATTTTCTTGGGTTATTAAATTGCCTCTACGAAATCATGTACCGGTGTGATTGACCTGTAACCTTATTACGCATATCAAAATGAGGATAGAGCATGACGTGTACACTTGCCATCGGAATCTGCGGTCTTCGGGTGGAATTACCTAGCCAATTGATAACTCTGCACTAGCCGTGCCGGTTTGGGTTTCTCTTCGATGATTGACTTTGATTTGAATTTCAAATCCGCTTTTGTCGTAATTACCCGAATTCTGCAGTGCAATTCATCCCTGCAGTGGCATGCAATATGCTACCCTACTTGCGATGTATCTTGCACGTGTTAGATTGGCATTGTTCCTAGTTTATGTTGATTTATGTTGTCGTCACTCAATGATTTAAGTGCATTATTTTTTAAAAAGTGTGCACACACACATATGTATGTATGTATGTGTATATATATATATATATATATATATATATATATATATATATATATATATATATAGTGTCTCTTGAAGAAGGCCTCTGAGAGGGCCGAAAGCTCGAACAATTTACCGTGTGAGTGTTCTTTTAAATGTGTCTATTCTTTTCTATTTGTGTTATATTGTGTCAGCCCATTATATATATATATATATGTATGTGTGTGTATTTATATATATATATATATATATATATATATATATATATATATATATATATATATATATATATATATATATATATGTATATATAACACTTTTTGAAAGTCTCACGGACGTGAATAATAATATATAAAATTTAGCACTAGTGGACTCAGACAAAAACACGGAAACACACAAAAAGAGACTCACTAACTTTCAAATTTTCGGTGCTCGCAGCCACCTACATCAAGGAAGAGAGGGGCAGCTGTCCGTAAACGCACAATCACTGGGGTGTATTAAACCTTTGTGAATCACACTCACTCACTTGTTCAGGGTTTAGAATGATTTCTCCTAGCTCCCAGTGTTTTTGTTCGCTAGCGCTATCTAGCTTCATCGTTTTAATGATATATATGGATGAAAGTGTATTTCATGAGCATAATAAGAATTGAGTACTTAGATGAAAATTATCGTGGTCAAATTATTTTAAATATCCTATTATGAAGTATACTCGTACCAGCCAATTTCTGTTATCTCTTCGTACTATATTATTATAAATTAAGAGAATTATGGAAAGTATAAGCTAAACTTTTAATTCTTGTCTGCTTATTTCTTTCTTCATGGCCGTGTGTGGAGGTGGAAAGTGGGGCGGTAGAGTATACTCTCATGTTAGTAGCATTAATATAGTTAACGAAAATTTCTGAATTTAAAATGCGCACCATTAAGATCTTTTTAGAGGTGTTTAAATAGGAACATTTTGATTGGTACGTATTATTTATTCCCAATAGTTAATTACTTGTATAATTTAAAATAGGTATATTTATAAATCGTTAATTTTATTTAATGTTTTATATTAAAAGCATGATAATGATGATTATTTTGGTTAATTAATATAGAATTATGATACCCATAGCGTTTCAAGTTTTATTTATAGACCACATAGAGTCACAATTTGATGGCTTCCATTACATAAAAGATAGCGAACTGCATGGCGTAATTTAAAATGGTGATCTTACATTTGCAAAATCAGAAATGCATGGGTGTCGACGGGTTCGTTCCTGTTTTAATCCTATTATTGACGTGGCTGTACTCTCGTCTTACAATTGTTACATTCTTCGTCCTTCGAATTCGGCTTTCTACCACGAAAGAAAAAACAGAGAAGTGATTTCTAATATATAATTGGTAATCACCCGACTAAGGTAGGTTTTGGATGAACACAAGTTACCAAACGGTTAGCGACAATTCTCTCGTCTCTCTGAACAAAACACAATCTGAGAAACAACATTACAATAAGACCCTCCCCTATTCCGAATATTCCTTCCTTTATTCTGTCCAACATGCCTATCCTGTTCCTATACTTCTTCGTTTGCTTCACTTACTCCCCTCTATCGCTCTTATGACGAACATCTGAAAAATGTCTTCAACATCCCATTGCCAGTCAGTATTCTCTGCATCCATCTTTCCTGTCGCTTTTTGATTACTCTCAACAATTATCTTTCCTCACTCAGCATACCTAGCACTTCCTTGTTTGTTTTCATGTGAGACTTTCTTCACTTCACCTTTTCCATCCATCTCCTCACCCATTCAAAATCCGCAATCTACGTGCATGTTGAGAAGCATATGTGATAATGGACACCCCTGCCTTACCCCTCCTCCTAACACTCCACATCCGGACTCACCATCCGCCACTTGACCCTTAGCAGGTTGAGACCTGTATAGGCTGCGAATAAGTCTCCTGTCCCTCCAATCTACTCCTATTTTCTGCAATACATTCATTAACTCTACCGAATTCTCTCTACAATACGCCTTTTTGAAATCTACGAAGCAGACAAATACATCCTCATTGTATATATGATCTTCTGTGTTAGTGATCTCATTACTGCTATGGCATTTCGCGTTCCTTTCCACTTCCTGAACCCAAATTGATCCCCCCTAAGTAGTCATTTTCCCTGCTCTCCATCATCTTGTTGATGATCCTGAGAACAACTTTAGCTGTGTGCGGAATCATTATTCTGAAGGGTTTACATGATGTAGCCTTTAACGTTTTTGGAATAGGAACTAACACTGGCTGATCTGACGAAGTATTCCGGCCAAATTCTTCCCTCGTAAATGCCACGAATTGGTCCATAAAAACTCTTCCTCCTACCTTTTCCTAAACCTTTAAGTGGTTCCGTGGGATTGTTGTCTACCCGCAGGGCCTTATTTGATTTCAATTTCGTGAATACCCTTTCTATATCGGCATCAGGTAAGCCTGGACCTAAGCTATCTTACATTTATGTCTTATTCTCTCTCTATATCTGACTTTGCTGGCGCTATGTCTTTACCATTCAGATCTTCAATGTATTCCTTACACCTCTCTTGGATCTTCTCTGCTTCAACTAATATTTTGCCTGTTTATTTTTTATTGTTTGCGACGTTTTCCCTTCTTATTTCCTGGCAGAGTTTTAACCTTCCTGTATAGCGCATCAATTTCACCCTTCCTCTACAAACTTTTCATATTCTCGCACTACGTCTTCCACCACTCTTCTTTTGCTCTATTTGTTACGCACCTCAGTTGATTATTTTCGTATTTACACCTCATTTTACCGAGCTCTACATTTACGTTCTTCAATTTCCTTTTCTCATCTATCTTTCTAATCATCTCGTCCGTAATCCATGGTTTCCTTGTTCTTTTCCTATTTACTGTTCCTTTCGTTTCGTTTGCAGCTTTCGATATCCCTTGATTGATATGTTCCCATTTTTCTTCCATAATACCCATTTCCCTGTCATAATTTTCTCTATAGCTTGATGATACTTCTTATCGTCCCTGCTAATGCTTCCAAATTCCATTTCGTGTACCGTCAGCCCTGTTTTATCTATTTGAATTGGATATTCCACTTAGGTTTTTTACTAAATTATGTTCTGAGTTCGCAGCCGCTTACAGGAAACTGTGCGATTTAATCACGCTATTCCTAAATTTATGTCTAACCTTAATATATTCTAACTGGCATCTTCCTGAGTACTCGGGCATTTTCTATGTGTAGTTACGCCATGGCATCCTAAACCATGTATCAATGATGATTAACCCCTGTCTCTTGAGAACTCTCTTGCTTTCTCCCCGCGGTCATTCCCGGTTCCTAAATCGTAATCTCTCACCTCATCACCATATCTTACTTCACCTACCGTCTCGTTCGAATCCCGCATCGCTATCAAATGTTTTCCTCCTGGGATACCCGCAATTATATCCTATAACCAATCGTATACTCTCCTTCCTCCTCATGATTGCTTTGTAGTCGGTGTAACTGAACAATGACCAAGTTCGTCACAATAACTGTTGTTCCTTAGCTGCAGCTTTATGTATTTCCATATTGTAGCTTTATTCTGATGGATCAACGTCCGAAAATTTCATTGACGGCGCACGATAAAAATATGTAGACAATATAAATATGTAGAAAATTCAATTAGCTATTATTACATAGGTTAATATCTACTGTCGGCAATCGACCATATAATTTACGTTTAATTATGACTCACAGTCAACATTTTCCTTGAAACTGTAAAAAAATGTAATTGGAAATGCATTCGTTTATATGGATATGTTTACTATGCGTCAGGTAAGTACAACGTTTGTATATAAGTATCGGTATTAATTTTTTCCTTACGTGTGCGTGAAGCACTGAATTCAGGCCGGCGGTTAAGTGTGCGCGTGATCGCAGATCGTAATGGCATTGATAAGATGATTGTGCACACCATTACCCCTGAAAATTTAGCGATGCGAAAGATCTGCGCTAAGCTCGTCCCGAAGGTCTTCACGGATGACCGACAGCTGAGTCGAGTGTCTGCTTGCAAAGACCTTCTGTAACGGCATCGCGAAGATTCCCCAACCCCCTTACAGTCCCGACTTGCTACCAGCAGAATATTTCCTATTCCTAAAAGTGAAATCGTTTCTCAAAGGACACCACCATGGAACCTAAGTGCTGTCAAAGAAGATTGCACGCGTACCCTTTCGGAATCCGCCTACCAGGGAGCCCTCGAGTTGTGGATAAGGCGCTAGCAAGTGTATCGCCGCTCGAGGGATACATTTTGAAGAATGTTGAGGCCTTGTAGCAATGTCTGAAATTAATTTATAATTCCGAAAATTTTCCAGGTACGCCTTATACAAACCATGTAGGCTATGAAGGAGTAAAATTGGGAAACGAGGACCACGACCTCATGGACATATGCTAATATCTTGTACAGCTGCTGGCTTCTATAAAAACCTCCCGTTTATGGAAGCTTACAAATGGCTCCTTTATTTTTGCAAAAACAAAAGCTAGATCTGTGTACTGTGGATATTGGTTGGTATTCCACTGAGGTTATGGGAATCTATCCGTGGTGATATTTCAGAGTTTTGAGGTCGTACTGCGGTTTGGTTTTGTTTTGAAACGAAGTTGATTGACGAGCTCCACTTCGCCTATCTTTTCCTCCCCCTTTAGAATCGCTTGCTTGCATTCCAGAGTAAGGTTGCGGACCGCCGGCCGAACCCGACTCTGCCCTGAATTGGTAAGGCTCTCAGATGGTGTCCTTTTGACTGTTTACTGTGAGTCCTCGTCAGGACCGTCTAGGTTGTCTCTTCCATTTTTAAGGCTTCTGCGACCCGTGTTCGCGGTCTAGTTTACTGATTAGCCATTGTGCTTTGATTTAGCGTTTTGTTTCATCGGGTTGCACTCAACTTCTATGTAGGTTATGTTGTGTGGGCGGCAAAGAACAATGATCCGTGGGCATGAATAAAATATGAATTCTATTCTTAATTTTAGAGAAATAGTATAAAAATATAACCCTTTACGTAAAACCACAGTCATAAAATACAGGAATATACCATACAATACTCATTCCTTCCGGACTTCTCCATCTTTCTGTAATTTGTGGCGCCTGTTGAAAGGAATGGGTGTGAGCCAATGGTGATTGACATTAAATGTAATACTTCCTTTTTTTTAATCAAGCTTTAGTTGC
The DNA here is from genome assembly GCF_022747635.1 of Hetaerina americana. Lineage (NCBI taxonomy): Eukaryota > Metazoa > Arthropoda > Insecta > Odonata > Calopterygidae > Hetaerina > Hetaerina americana. The sequence goes on along the minus strand of NW_027286874.1, from coordinate 32,265,286 downwards.
CCAAACAAGATTGATGCATGGGCTACTTGACAGATGTCAGATTCCATAAACGAGTTAGTGTATGCAACTAGAGATGCCATGCATTGACATACTTCAGTTGCCTATTGATTTAGTTGACTATTTTCTTTGGCGATACTACCATTTTCTCGTATTTGATAATAATATTACTCGATCCATCCACAAACTTTGTAGAGGCTTGGGGCAGAATGTTATGTAAAGTTGAAGACCATGGTATATTTTGAATTGGGAGCCTAATGTACTCGTACATGCATGCTAAAGTGATATCTGAATGGTAATAAACATAAATCATCTATCGATAGTATGACAATATTATTCAGGAAAATCTGAAAAATTTTGTGCTGTAAAACATTTACCTTACTTTCTGGAAAGGAGTCATCCTTTGTTATTACTATACGCTCTAAGGTTTCTGTCTCAAAAAATTTCATGCGTCCTACTTTCTATGGCGACGGTGTACTCCTATCGTATTTTGGTCCTCCGCATTGAATTCTTTTGTTCTGCTTAGTCAAACAAACTTCTCTTTCCTGCATACACATATTTACTCATTTTTTCTTCTTTTTTAAGGATGTTAAAGTGGCAAATATTTTCTGTTATATGTGGTATGTTGGTGACTCGTCACGCAAAGAGGACATTTTTCATAAATCCTTGCGTCATAATATTTGTTTTCCCTAATCTACTGTAAGTTCGGTTACGATTTGAAAACAAGGCATTCTAACCTTAAAAGCTGGCAATAGATGTTGCCGGTGTCATTTGATATCGCCATTTCCACCTAAAAATGTGTCTTAGTTAAAAGTCTTTTAACTTGTGGATATGTGTTTTGTAGCAAAAGTTTAGTGTTTTTTTATTCATCATAAGAGATTCCGAAGTTGGTATCGTTTACTTTAAATTGTTATCTACCATTATTTACTCATGTAGTATACCTACTTATTTTGTATTATATTATGTAAGGTCTGCGGTTGAATAAATTTCAGTGGACAAACATACTGGTTTTTAAGGTTCTGGGAAAATATATTTTATGCTAAGAAATTGACGATTTAAAAGAACTTCCTTTAAAAAGATTTTTTCTTCCTATGATCCGTCCAGTTTACTTAAAACTGGGCTTAAGTATCGAAGAACGCCTATAAAAGTGTATAAAGAAGTATTGACCTAGTTTTATTTGTGTATTTTTATGTAGATCGATCGCAGTTAATAATGAAATATTAGGAGAAACGTTAGCGATGATCTGTCGGTAAAATAGTTAGTCCAAACTCAAGGGAGAAAGGCTGACTTCCGCGGTTTCACTTTAATGAAAAAAGTTAAAGGATATAAATTACAGGAGGGTTTCTATTACCCCAGGTTGTAATCCTAACTGTGAAGATGTCTTGATATCTTCCTCCGGGCGGAGGTCTGTACTACTTGTGCACGCACCTTAATTAATTACACATGAACCTCCTGGAAAGATTAATACTCATATCGGATAGTCTTTATGCATGTGGCGTCAGACAACGGGGAAACTGCTCGATGAGTATGATCTGGTACGCGAGCGTTGACGATTAATTTCTGTTACATCTTTGGAGCATTGAATATGAGATTAAAACACATCAATCCATCGCTATAAATGCCCATTCGGGTTCACTTTTTACCTTTTCCCATGCAGTCACCTAAGTTTTGTGAGCGACTATCAATCGGTTGAAAAATTGCTATAGTTTGTTTTATTAAGTTGAGGAATTAAAAAAAAATCGGGAAGGGACAATTAGAAGCGGATCCAAAGCTTAAAGTGCCCATATGTTGTAGGGTTAGGATACGGCCGAGGGTGCACGAATTTATTGCAAAAGGGTCTCTTATCTTCTTACTAACTGTTCAAACGTGTTACAGATAGAAGGCCGATAAGCAGTGGTTTTTTGCAAACTTCTTCGGTTGAAGTTTTCGATGTATCTAAAGTTGCCTTGTATTCAGGGGAACACGGTAAATCATTGTAAAAGTTTCCTCAAGAAATTATTCTAGAATCCCTTAAATGGATTAAGCCAACCATGCCGTCCGTATTTTAATTCGAATTTTAACTTTCGCGAAAAATCGCTGCGAGTGTCAAATTATTTGTGTGAAGTTTTCATTATATTGGAAAAATTAATCGATAGAACCCCTAATAAAATGTTTAGCTAGCCAAACTTTAGTATAATAATTATAACTTTGCCTTCAAATAATTGAAATTGTTTAACCCATTTAAGGAAATAAACTTTTTTTACCTTCGTGAGCGTGCATACTTGCAGTGCTCAAAAAGCGAAGGTTCATTCTCGCCAAAAATATTCGTTGAATTTCCAATCCGAATGTGACAGTCACCACCATGAACGAATTGTATTACTATAACGATGATTTTTGTAGTTTAGAAAAAGACATCCAAGTAAATGTCGTAGACGTGGCTTCTTGTACCGACTGGTCTACATTCTTGCGATGAAGGAAAGGTGGTGTGGTAAAAATTACGCGCTCTCACATCAAGTACGTGAAGGATTTTTCCTCGCGTTAGGGAATGCCTCGGTCTTTTAAAGGCAATACTCCTCACGACAAATTCTTCTCTTAAGAATCCCACTACTTAAGGCGTTAGCATCGGTACTCAGCAATGAGGTAGAGTGAGGGTAGTGGAGAGGCGCCAATTTTGCCTCGAAGCGCCTCAAACAAACTCTCCATCTCTCACTCTACTCTTATTTACCTTGGCTTCAGAAAGAATTTTCTCTTTTATTTTTTCGGATTTCTAGTTTCCTCGTGGCAGTTGCGTGGGACAAAAAATGCGCTGGGCCGGGCGCTTTGTCGGTCCGGGACAGATGTCGTGCATCCTCTTCTCCCCCCGCCCCCGGTTTTTCACCCCTAACTACTCCTCCCTCTCCTCCCACCCCTCTCGCCTATCCCCTATTTCCTCCCTTCCCCAATTCCTCTGTCATCTCCCTCCGCATCCTCTATCCCCACTCCCATCCCTCCTTCACTCTTTCTTCCCTTGATCCATCTCTCTCCCACAGACCGCGGCTGTCCCTTTGTTCTTACACGTCGCAGTGTAGCCGTAACCTCTTGCCCTTTGATCTCTCGATGATATTCCATAAATTTATTTCGGATACTCTTTTATTTAGATGTCCCCATGCGTACGGGGTTCATATCGAGCGATAGAATCGAACACGCGGAAAAAACGGATCGTTGCTTATTCAGTCGTTATTTTTGTCCATGCATATTTTCGGCGGTTGGTGTTTAGACGGCAAAGGGTTGTAATTTTTAAAATCGAACCCGAAATATTTAGTCACAAATTGTTTGACTAATGTATGAGGTGGTTTTTTTAAACGTGTACGGGTTCTTAATTTAGCCCGCTTTTGCGGAAGTTTCCTCTTGATCAAAACGTGTTTGCTACGACTTATACAGCGTATTGAAAATGAGAATGTCCATAATACTCTGCCGGTGTGTCGGCTAAGGTGGAAATTCCAAGACGTATATATCAGTATGGTTGATGTACTTAGGCGTTATGTAACAATTCATTAATTTTCTCAAATGTGAAAACGAATTTCTCGTTTTTTTTATCCCTTCGTTGTTCGTGATTGATATTGAATTATTTTATAAACTTTTGCTCCCTGAATGTTCACGATACGTAAAACATTTATCAAGCTGCAATTTATTAGGTTGCCGACGCGTTTAAACCTATGAACTGTTAAATATTCAATTGTTCCCGGCTCAATCTATGAACTGTTGTTTATATTGTGTTTCCAGCGATAGAGAAATTTTAGATACATAGCCTAAAACAACTAAGCAACTTAAGTTTCGGACCGATCCGTAATTATTTTTATCTCTTCGACAACGCACTTTTTATGGTAATGCGTACATTACTAACTGTGGAAGAATTAAATGTTTTATTCCTAGAAAGTAATAAATCTCATAAATAATAATCTGATGCTACAAAGGAAGTCTTTATATGTTTTTATGTATGTAAAAAAAACACACACACACACACATATATATATGTGTGTGTGTATATATATATATATATATATATATATATATATATATATAATATATATATATATATATATATATATGTATTTATTGTGTGTGTGTATTTTTCACTCGATGTTATCCATATATCGATTGGGTTGTCAAGAATAAATTATTTAGTCGGTTTTTCCCAATGAAAATTGATTTTACCGCATTTGTTTCGACTCGATACATAACACTGAGTGTAGTAGCTCCCAAATATGCTGCTAACGTGAAGGCCTTAAAGCAGCCTACCTGCAGCATCATTACTCTCTTCACGTTTCGCATAAATCATAGCGGAAAGAAAAGTGGCCACGAGTGGAAACGCTCCTGGAACTAGTTTTACTACGGTATAAAACAAACTTATTGTTACACGGCGGTTTAGTATGCATTGTGTGATTTATTGGGCGGATGTAAATATTTTATTGATACGCAAAGTGCCCATTCTTAAGATCCTCGTAGGGATGAAATCATTCTTGTCGGAAGTCTTTAGCGGACGTGAGTTGAGTGCGAAATCCGTCGGGGGGGGGGGAAGTGTTGAATAGTGAAGAATCATGGTCTTCTTGAAGAGATTCTCCTCCTCAATCTAGGGCACCTATCCATTCACACAAACACAAGCACATGTGTTTCTCTTTTATCTCCATCTCCACTCCGTGGTTTCGGCCCGTGAACCTAGCGCCCATAAGCACGTGTCGACTTTTGGGCTCTTCTGCACCGTGTGGTGAGTGCGAGATAGTTATGTGTAGGGTTTCGAGGCTTGAGCGGGGAATGTGGAGCGAAAGGGTGGCGCGCGGAGGTTGATGAAGAAGGAGGAACTGGAGGAGGAAAGGCGTGGGAAAGATCGAGGGAGTAGAGAGGGTAGGAGGAGAAAAAGTCGGGGTTGTGTACAAGGAAAGGTAGAGAGGGAATAGAGGGGCAGAGAAAGCAGTGAAAGTGCGTGGGAAGTCGGGATTAAGGAAACTATGGAGGCGGAGAGAGAGATTGGAAGAGGAAAGGAGAGAAGTGAGTGAGAGAGAGAAAGAGCGCGTGGTTTGGCGAAAGAGAGCTCTCCCGGCCCGTGCTGAGGTATCGATTCCTCTCTCCCTCTCTCTCTGCCGCCCTAGTCCTTTCCCCCTACCCGTGCCTGGGCAGCTTCCCCTCCTTCTCTCCCACCCACCCCTCATCCACCCCCCCCCAGCCTTCAATATCCCCATCCTCCCACTCCCAAGCTCTCACCCCACCACCAAGCCAACCTCGCGCCAGCTGCAACCGGCCCGACACGGCCTCCTCCCGCCCCTCCCGACCTATTCTCTTGCCGCCGCCCTCCCTGCGAGCTTCGATGCCCCCTCCCCCCTCCTCTGTCCCCTCCGCCCTCCCTCTTCTCCGCTCTAAGCCGCCCGACCTTCACGTTCCGCCGAGAGTGAGAGTGGGTTTGTTTGGGAGGGGAAGGATTCATTTTTTTGTACACATTTCTTTTTTTTTCGGTGATGTGCGGGTGGGAGTGAGGTGGAAAGAGGAGGAGTTATGTGAGGGAAGGTGGGTGGTGGTGAGCAGCGGGAGAGAGAGAGAGGGAGAGAGATTGAGTGGGGTGGAAGGAATGATGAGAGGGAATGGAGGGAGGAATGCTGTGCGGGAGAGAGAGAGAGAAAGAGGAGATGAGCGTTGAGGGTCTTGATGGAAGAAAGGGCGGAGATGGAAGATTCGTCGGTAGACGGAGGGGGAAGGACAGCAGGTGGAGAGAGTGAGTGTAGAAGTTAAAGGCGGTCCCCTCCGCGTCCCTCGTGAATTGTATGCATCTCTGTGCAGACGGGAGAGGTGTGAGGTGGAGAAGGTAGGCGGATGTTCTCTTATGGATCTGGACTTGAGGATGTAGGTTGCAGAGTGGAGTTGCAAAACTGTGTTCTAGACCATGGCTGGCGTCAAGGGGTGGGTTTAAAGGGTGGAAGTTTTAGGGCAAATGGAGGGAGGTATAGATGTGGTGGGACGAGAATGTAAGGAGAGGGAAAGGGACGAACGGGGTGGTGACACTGGCCGCATTGGAGGGAATTGGGTGCAGGGAGGATGAGGGGTTAAGGATATGTCCGGAGAAGAGGTTTATTCGGTGGTTTGGGAGTGTTTTAGGGAGGCGGGGGTCGGGCGACGGTCTCTCGCGCGTGCGGGGGCGGAGCGGGAAGAGGTGCGGCGACGGGGAGGGCGGGGTGCAGGGGCGCGGGGAGATCCGGGTGGACTGGAAGGGAGTGTGTGAGTCGGAGAGGATTTTATGGGGTAGGTTTCGGGTTGGGTGTAAGGGGAGGCTCATGGGCGGGGGAGAACCGAGGGCAGCGAGTATGGGGTGGGATGTGGGGTGAGAGGGAGGCGGAAGGGTGGATTTGGGGCGGCTTGGGGCGTTTCCTCACTAACCTCAGCAACGGGAGGAGTTGGGTCGTGAGGGTGTCGCCCGCCTCCTGGCGCCCCTGACGACATGGGGTTTTATAGTTTAATTAAAATGTAATCGCATTATACGAAGGGACCTTTCTGCCCTCGCAGGGGTTTGAATATTATTTTTGAGGCATTCCATCAAGGGCGGTCTCCCCTTTTCGTTATTCTCTTATAAAGTCGCGAATTGGTGGAGTTTTCAGGGAGGAGTGTGGGAAAGGGTGGCCAGTGGCAGAGAAAGAAGGGGAAGTGGAAGGAAGAAAGAGCGAAAGAAAAAAATATGGCGAAGGAAGAGAGCATGAAAAGAGTATGATGAAGAGTGTAAATGAAGAGAGGTTGGACAAAGGGAGAAGGGAAAGAAATGAAAATAGGCTCGAGGGAGAGGTGTAGGGAAGGCAGTGAGTATGGGAGGGAGAAAAGCGGTGGCGAGAAAGGGCTGATAGAAAAAAAGACGTGATCGTTGGCGAAATTGTGTCGTCCATATGGGAAGAGGAAATGGTCTGATAGGAATGTATGCGTGTTCCGACGGGGAGGATAGATGTGACAAGAGGCGAGGGAGCGGTGAGAATAGTGAATGAGAAGTCAATGGAAGAGGAAGAAGAGGCGAGGGAAGGAATGTGGAGGGAAGGGCGAAGAAGACCGTGTTAGGCGTGAGCTTTTAGTTGTTCTCCATGGATGCGACTTGTTTTAAGCCTTATTTTTTTTCTTTTTTAATATGGCGAGGATTCATTTTCGAGGCAAAACCATTATCGAGGGGTCTGAATCAGTGGTGTTTGGGCCTGATGGCGTTATTAAAGGCTTTTTGGGCGAGGAAAATAACTTAGAGGAGGAGGAGGAGGAGAGAAGAGGAAGCGTGGGGTGGGAGGAGATGGAGGGGGGTTGGCTTCTCCGTTGTGTCGGGAAGGGGCTGGGTCCTGCAGAGGCGTATTTAAATTCTACCCCATCTCATACACCCAGCCCCGACTCCATTCTCGATTTTTTTGTTCTTGTAATAGGGAAATAACGGATTGTGACCCGATGCTGCTTAATTAAAGTTTCGTGCACGTATACATTCACTATCGAATCGACGACTCACCAATAATAAAATGGCGTGCCAGTAAATTTTGTCCTATTGTATATTATAGTGCTCTGTCTGTATGAAGTCTATATTGTCATTTATTTAATCGTCGTAAAAGGATACGAATTGGCGAGATGAATATCTCTGGTTTTGGAATATTACTTGGCTTATCACAGAAGTTTTCAGTAGAAATACTGTTAAATAAACTTATTGAAGACGTTTTCTTTTTTATTTATTTCGAATCTATGGTTCATCTGGCCAATTTTTTCCTTTCACAACCTCTCTGAAAATACATCAATGATTTCTTTTGAGAAATTTGGGAATTCGGCTGTGCTTGATGTGATGCATTAAAAACAGATGTATCAGTGTATTCATAGGTTGAAAGTTTCAGTAATATTTCGGAATTATACAAACTTAAGCTCCGTTTTATTATGTACACTTATGTAAAAAGAAATATTAAATAAAACAGTTCTTATTCTCTATCCTCGTGTTCCCATATTTTTTTATTGGCGGAAATAAAAACCTAATCTCTCTTTTGCTTTCTTAAATACGAGTAAATATTGAAAAGTTAAAAACAACCTTCAGAGGAAACTTCGTTTCTTTTCGAATGTGATAAACAGTTGTTACTACATATAAAACGACTAGTTGCGAAAATAAACAAATCAGCGGCCTGCGTGGGCATTACACGTCATGATGATCTGAGTAATATAAAGTCGTTCCTTGTGTTAAACCTGAATGAATGGCATTCATTCGGCTTACTTAAGAGTCCTATTCGGTTATTTGAGAGAGAGTTATTCATCTCCTGCCTTAACTTAAGCCCTCTGCAATTAACCCATTGGTTTCCAAGGCTAAAGGTTGAAACGGACGGGGAGAGGATTGAGGGACGGGGGTGGGATCCCCAGATATGGTCGTGTGGATTACTTTAGTGCGAATCCTCTCCTCTTTATATGCGCGAAACGTAATCCTTCCGCTCTCCACCCATGGGAATCTTTCATAGCCGTTGATCCGCGTAATAACCGAATGATTACCCAAATCCCTTCTCTCTCACCCCTCGTCGTTTCCAATCATGAAGAATGACTCGCTGCGGTTTGTCTCCTTTCAAATTTGTGTTCTGCCTCGTTTAGTGGTGTTCGAAAAAATTCTTCAGAAAAAACTTCAGAGCACTTTCCGATGAAAGTAAAATAGCTTCGCTTAATGCGGAATGGTAAATGCCCAGTAGCTTCATTGCTTCAAAATCATGTGGGGCAGGACGGAATAGATTTATCTTTGTAATTTGTACGCTATGGGTTTTTCGTAAAACTGTTCTTATTGCTTGACGCATTCATTATTCATCGTCGGCAGTTAGCCATTCGCATATTGGTTTGATTACAGATCCGCAGTCTGCTCTTCTATCGGATTCCCGCTTTTTGTTAAACAAGACATTACTATGATATTTATCGTGACTTAGTAATTCGTGCACCAACAGCAATACTTTTACCACATGTGTATGTCAATTTACTAATTTTCCTGATACGTCACTTATAAATAAATGTATACTTATTTAAATAAAGGAAATCTATTGATAACGCAACTAATAATAAATGGCTTAGCTTACTTTTCTTTTGAATAAAAAAATTTCGGCGAGCCATGTGTTATCATATCGTTGGTAATTACAGTATCAGTGTATACCCGGTGGATTTGTGCTTTTCTCTAGAGGTTTTTACCATTAGATTTATTTCTTCCTTTATCGCTGATATACTCCTTTGTTGGCAGGCTATTTTAATTTGTTACGCCTTATTCCAGCTCCTACATTCCACTGCAAATTCCGTTTCTGATTATGTCGTATTCCTACTTAAAATTATTATTTTGACGAGTATATATGACAAGACGTAATATTTGGTAATCTTCAGTTGCATTGTTAGCTGTGAGTAAAAGGTTAATTATGTGAGTTCACTAGTTTATCTTTGCTTTTGGATCTGTCTGAGTATTTTGTCATTTTACAGTACGTGAGAAGAGAAGCAAAACGTATCGTAGGACAGAAGGTGGCCTGAAGATGCTGCTGCATTGGATGTCTTTTCATTCCTCATCATTCAATTTGAATTTATCCATTGAAATGGATATCTGACATTAGGAGCCGTAAAGCATAGACAGCCGCTATTTCAGTGCTCCTTAGTGTTTATTTTAGAAGGAATTTATTACGTCCATTGGTCTCATGTTTCAATCATTTAATCTATGTGTGTAACTCGGATGTTCCGGAGATTTTATCTTTTTCTCCTCAGAGATAATGAGTGCTGTATTTGATGCATATGTAATACGAAGCACTTGTTAACAAACGTCGTACAGTTTTCGTGGATTTCGGTTAAATTACAATGACGCTTGGAGGCATTACGAGTATAGTGTTTAAGAGTTGAAATTCCCCTGTTCAGAATCTTTGACCTTCCACTGTTTGTGAACGCCCAGAAGCGTTTAATTTCTAATTTATTTTCTATTGGTGAAGAGGTGAGAAATTATTTGTTTTCTCTCTTGCCTTCACCGTCTCTATTATAGGCCATTTATGTCACAATTCAGTTTCTCTCTCACTCACTTTAATCTACATCTTACTTATGACCAAGTTAATTTTTTTTAGTGATGACCCTTTTCATATTTAAGCATAAAAATGTGATAATATTCTTATCCAACATCTAAGTCATCCCATTGATATGCACTATGAAGCATTTTTCTTCGCGCATGGTTATCATATTAATAACCATCAAATTTTGAGATCGTCATTTCTTGTTCTAGTGGTGATCTTGGCAAAACGTGCTAAGGAGAAAATGCACTTTAGGTGTGGATATTTATGGTGTTGTACTGGTATTTGTGGAATCTATTGGAATGTAGTAATGGCTCGACATGTCCTCGGCTGTGCGAGAATCAAAAATCCTGTTATATCCTCGCTTATTTTTTTTTGTTTTTCTCTCGTCACCGATCAAAGTTACAGTTCACGATTGGTATCTTGATTTTTCTTCCTTCTCCAAAACCTTAATCTGCTGCTCCTTGTGAAAACGTTAACCTCTACTCAAGTCACTGCCCTTTTTCATTAGTTAAATCCTTCTGAATTAATGCAGCTTATATTTCTTTTGAGCCTCAGGTGTCCATTGAATGGACCGTATCCCGTTGATAGATAGATACGCAGCCCAAACGCATATGCACATTTGTGTGTTAATTTGAAGTTGTCTAGCATTGAAATTGCAATGGCCGTTGTGAATGATTAAACTCAGTGGAATCATATAGTATTTCCTCTAATAAAAATGTCAGAGAGAAAATTCATTGATTCGTTAAAATTTGTGAGCACTTAACTAAGATGACTTTCCCATGCTGATTTCTTATCTTTTTCAATAAAAGCTTTCGTAAACCTTTGAAGCCTTAATGATAGCTTGAAGAAACGCAGTCGCATCTTGAAGTTTGTTTTTCCAGCCCGGTCATAAATCAATGGTGAGGTGCCCCAATGATAATATGTGCTTCTTACAAAAGTTCTTGGTAAGGATGGTCCAAGAGTTCATGCAAATTGTCACGCGGGTATGGGATAGGAAGACATCATCCTTCAAGTCAATTTGTTTAAGCCGAGACCTTAAATCTAAACCTACTCGATGTGTATTTCATCAGTTAACAAGAAAAAATGTAAGAATTAATCATCCACGTCCAAGTATCGTTATTTTATCATCCCATAAACAGTTTAATGAGCAAGATCGTAAAATTATTTGCGACAATTCTTAATTTAATTATTTTTTTCGAACTCCTCAAACTCAAAGTGAGCGGAATAGAGTATTTGCCCAAACGGGCTTCCCATACCGAGTCGTAAGTAGTTGCGTTATCTCCAAATTCACCGAAAGGGACCTCGAGATTCATTTACTCACCTTTAAGGGCGTCTTGTTATGACCAATTACCGCGAGTGCTCGCTAATCCTCGCACCCACTCTTCCCGCTACTTCCCCAATGTGCTCAACCGTCCCACTCCCACTTCCTTATTTTTTTTACGCCGTGGCTTTAATACTTTAGTTTCATGGGATTAATTCTGATGGTTGTGAAAATGACGCCTTCAACAAGATCTCCTCTCCCTCCGCCTTCCCCTCCGCTCCCCTACATAAGAGACCCCTGTAATGAAACGTGATGGCACCGTAAACCCGTCAGCTCCTCAGTTTCCCTTCCATCCCCAGTCTTCTCTGCCTCTCTCTTTTTCGCTCCTCCTTCCTCATCCTCGCTCCTACCCTCGCTGCTACTTTCCTATCTCCTTCGTTTCATAACTTGCCCCGTCTCTGCTACGGAATTTCTTTTCAAGTGGAAAGAAGGCAAGCCTCTTACGCCATCTCTTCGAAGAACGTGATGTTAGGTCATTCACTGTTTGCATCCCTCCTCCATTTTTCTGTCTCTTTTCATTCAGTGTCGCTCTCCCAGAACTTAAAAAGAAGATGCAGGGACGGTGTTGCCTGGGTCAGGGAGTTTATAGTTAAGGTAACTCATTTCTGGACTGCTGCAGTGCTCCTGGGGAGAAATGGGTAGCCTTTGTCGTGGTCTCTCATCTTCCAACCTATTGCTGTATTCATTCACGCAATCCTTGACCTGACTCGTTTACAATTTAATATTCCTCTACCTCCTCTTGCGTTACTTTAACCTTGAAATTTACTATCCTTTATTTTAATTATATTTTAGGAAGCATGGTCAAAATATTCGTTTTCAAATGGCTGATACATATATTTTTGCCTGAGTGAAGTAAGTTCTTCCATGTATAGTTTTGAAAATGACAGCTATTGAATACAAAAGTTGGAACCATTGCAGAATACAAAATGAACATTAACTCTATGAACACACTGAAAGAAGGCCACAGAAAAGTTAAGGGCTCACAATTCAACAGTCGTAAGTACTTATCATAGCTGTTATACAGGGATTGGGATGGTGCGGTGGCTAACGTACAGGCTTCCCGCCCGGGTTCAAATCCTGGAGACAACAAATATTTTCCAGGGGTATCCTGATCTCTACTTGAAGTGCCTTGTGGAAAGCACTTTGAGTGGATACGACGTCCGTCGGATGGGACGTTAAACTGCGGACCCCGTGGCACCTTTCGATTAGAGTAGGCTAATGCTGACGTCGGGTTTCTCACCACCTTTCTGTTCCCATCCATCCCTAATGGCGCAAATGACCATAGCTCGCGGTCGCCTCCCATAAAAACTACTACTAGCTGCAATACATACATACTCATACCGTACTGATTTTATTTTGATTCCTACCTGTTTTATATTATCCGTAAATAATATTGATTTGGTGCTGAAGTGTACTAAACGGAGAGTGATGTGCATGCCGATTTCTTGTTGAATGCTAACGGTTAATCTTGGAGTGTCTCGATTAATATGAATATAGTGCTAGTAAACCTGCGGTTTACGTGCTTACATAAATGTTGATACGAGTATGGTTCTTGCATGGCATTTATTTGTTTCAGAAATTATAATTCGCAAATGAGACTGTTGGAAAAATTCAAACTTAAAAGAGTGGCGCTCATTTTCCCTACAGAATTCACATTTACCTCTTTTTGCGCCCTACAAAATCTTTTTCAAACATTTTGTTCATTCATAATTAGATCATTTTTATTCTCGTTATTTTTTAGCTTAGAAAAAATTGTTTCTATTGCTAAAATTATTTGTAGATCGCAAATATAATCCGAATTAATAAACCTATGAGTACAGTATGGGAAAGTTGGTTACTGGAATCCATGTATTTCTTCGTATCTAAAATGAATACGCTTTATCAACTGCTAAACTATATCCACATTAAGTATTTTATAGAATAAATAATTAATAAACAATTTAATGAAAACTAATGCGGATGCCACAGTAATCAACCTGAAGGTTCGTTTTGATAGGTGAAGGCAGAGATCGATGAGTGTGACGTATGAAATTCGCGCATGGTGGGGTTCCTTTCCCTATGCCGCCTGCAGCTTCCCAGGAATATCTGGTGCCCGAAAATCACAGATTGGCTCGAACTAAGAGTGCCCAGAGACGTCACCCAGAGTGGAACCCAGGGTCGACTCGTTATTAGCCAAGCGTTCTAACTAGTCTACCAGATACATCAAAATATAACTTTCCGTAAGAAATTTCGAAGCTGTCACATTTGTAACATCCACGCAATATACCGCATTAGGAACTAAGTATGGGTTTTCTGCATCTGTTTAAGATGTTTTTTTCGACAGTTGGTGTTTGTCATAATCTTTTATGCCGGAAGGGACGTACCCAACCTATCTATAGTTGGTGTAAATTAAAACACATTTTGCCCATTGGATATTTCTGAATATATTTTTTAAACAATCTCTGTTCTCTATTCTTTTGAGACCGACGTTTTCTACTCTTTAAATGATGTTTTTAGTGGAGAAAACCGTGTGCAACTTTATACACCATGCTATAAATGTGAATATGAAGTAAATGAAGCTTGGCAGTTTATTCTTCAATCAATATCGCAGTCCTGGCGTTGCAATATTTAGTGTTCTTTGGTTATAATGCAAACCATTTTTATAACAAAAAAATGAGTCAATTAACTACAGCTAACATTTTTAAGAGTCCGCACAAATAGATCCTTCGGAATTTTTTTCACCTATGTCCCTTCAATTCCTAAAAAATAATCATGAAGTTGTATTTGATATTAAAAAAAATATATTGCTTGAGCATGTGTTGAGTTCGATAATGGAATTCACAAACGGCTCTATTTATCCCATGAGACTAGGGCTGGCTGCCTCATCTGTGCAAAACTCTCTTCAGACGGAGAAAAACAATGCTTTTCTTCTCGGAGAAAAACATTGTTGAAATTTGAAATCATTACATCAACAGATTTTAATGTTCCGCTAAATTATTTCTCTTAAACTAGGAAAATTTTATTTCATCTGGGCTCAATTAAGTACTGGAAGAGGAAGAAAGTACTCAGAGATGAAGAGGGAGAGATGAGAGGGAGAGATGTAGAGTAAGGATGCTGGATTGTTATTTGTTAGGAGTCACAAAATATTTATTTAGTAGCTGTGTCCATCAAAAAAGCTACCTTAACCGGTAGATCACCTAATAATAAGTGCTGAAACTAGGGATTTTAATTTTATACTCTTAGCATGTTTTATTGATCAACATAAGTTTGTTTCATCGGCAATGGCTCTCTGAATTTTCATTGGCAAACCAATTGTTTCGCAATTTTTCGGTAAATAAATGCTACTGGCAGGGCTTTCTGTCTCTTTGTTCGACTTTCGACTCCCTAACGTGTACTCAAGTTCCCGCTGCCCTTCTTACAAAGCAAAGGGAATTTGTGCCTTCAACCACTCTATCGTCCATTTCTTTTCCGTCGATTCACTCTTTTCCCTCAATGTTTACTTCCTCCCCTCGTGCCCATTACTTCCAACCCTCTCCTTTCCCCGCCCGTTCCGTCTCCCATGGGCCCTCTCTAGGCCCATCCACTTCACACCCGCCCTCTCCTCAGCAACCGTCGTGATTCAGGCGGCGGCCGTGGCGCAGCGTTAATGTCGTGCTTCCCTCCCCTGCTCCGCCCCTCCCCGCACATTCTACCTCCCTTCCCCTCCGCACCGACCGGCCGCCGCGCTCTCTCCTCGCTTGATTCAGTCGATCGCTGACACTCAGGCGGCCGCGTAGGCCGGCTTTTTTCTCTTTCTCTCGGCTGGAGACGCCAAGGCGAAGGCACCATTGGTTGTCTTCCCCTGTGCTGCCATAGCCCCACGGGGCAGACAGCGGCGTCGTCTTAACAGGAACGTGGCCATCGGTGTCTCGCGAGCGAAAATCCTTTCATCGTAGGAAGCCGTGACTGTTGTTTTCGCAGTAGACTTGTCACGCCGTCCAAAATAACGAGTCGCAGTAGCCACGCCAGGGGATTGGATTGTTCCATCTCGACGTTGCGTGAATCTGGGGGAATAATTGGTGAGTTCGTCAATTTCTTCGTCAGCGTGGGCAGGACCCACGCGTCGCAGGCTCGGTCGGAGTGAGGGAAAAACAGGAGAATCCTGAGCTACTTCGTCATGGTTGCCGAGGTGGTGTGAGCCTCAGAAGGGGAGAACATAGTGAGTGAGTGGATCAATAGATAGGTCCGTGTTGGTGTTACCATTGTCGTATTTTGGTCGGAGCCCCTTGGCCTATTCTCCCCCTCCGGAACCCTGCCCCGCCTTAGGACTCCGTACCCTCCGAGCAAGCATCAGCCGTAGGAAGGCAGGGAGAAAGGGAAAGATTCCGTAGTTGCGGGTGGTCATGCCCTCTCCACCCGTGGAATGAACGAGGAAGCCGAACCTTTTCAACCCGAATGGCGTCCCAGAGATCTCCGGGAGGTGGAGGTGGAGGCGGCGGCGGAGGCGCGTCTAGGAGGTCGGCCTTAGGAGCGCCGGCCACCCAGGGGGCAGCAATCGGGTGGTTGCCGGCCAAGAAGGAGGCCAAAACTCAGAAGAACGAGGTGTTGCTGCTGAGCGAGCCCCCGTCCACGGGAAAGCAGCAAGAGGAGGAGGACGGCGACGATGAGGGCGGGGAGGATGACGACGACGAAGTGTGCGGTAGGGATACGGACGAGGAAGAGGGCGATGACGAGAGGACGGCCGAGGCGGCGGACGATGACGTGACCGAGGAGGATTTCACCCTGCCTCTGCCGCCTCTACCGCCCCTGCCCATCCACACGAGCGGGGTGCCCCCGAGGGCCCCGAGGGCCGTCCAGCCGCCACCCCCTCTTGACGCCAAGGTGCTGCTTCCGCGTAGAAGAGCCCTGGCAGCCCTTGAGGAGGAAGAATGCGTGCGACGAAGCAGCCGGAGCCGGGGTTACTACGCTATCGATACCAACGTGATCAACAACAACAAGAACAGCTGTTACGAGGAAGAGGTGTTGTTAGGAGACGGATACCACCCGCTGCACGGAAGAAGATTGTTCGTGATGACCTCTTCGGAGAGGAAGAGCCGGAGGTCGAGGAGGAGGCCGTCACAGAAGGTGAGCGGAAGGACGAGGTCGTAAAAAAGAGAGGAACGGAAAGGATAAAAAGGTATTCTCTCGGTTTTTATGGCCTGGAACCGAAGAGAAGATGGGATCCCTCAAGAATCAGTTCGTTGCCGGGCGTCCCATATACTTAATTGCCATTGCTCTCAATCGTCGACGGGGTGTCAATTTCACCTATTTCTTCATTTTTATTTAAATGAAATCCCAACTGAATTCTTTGCGTTGGCGGGCGGCGTGGGTGATTTTCAGCCGCACGCACAAATCGATTCCAAAATGGGAAGTTGCTGCCTCGAAAATGTCAGGATATAACCTGGCTTGGGGAAAGATGTTTACCGCAAAAGTGAAAGAGTGTAATCATAATCTCATGCGTTTATGAAATAACTCGTCGGATATCGGTCTTCGGATGGCCCCGTCATTAATTCTCGTTGCTTTTGACGACCATATTTATTTTTATTTCATTTCAAGTTCTTCGGCGTCGCTTGACAGCGTAAAACGATTATTGTCTTGTGGATAATTCGAGCAATGAAACACAAGTACAGTGTTCATCCATGCTTGGATATGAATGCGATTTACATGATCTGTAGTGAGTGCACACTCTTGGATCAATGCAGCCGGAATTCTCCCTGTAAGATTTGTTTGCCGTATATTCCGAAAAGGGCTTCGGTGCAAAGGTTTTGCGTTGTTGTGATTGGGTCCTGTTTAAAGACCTCTCTGTCTTCGTGTTTATCTTGGGATCTCAAGTAAGCTTCCGGCGCTCAGCTTCCTTGAGAATGCTTTTATTTCGTTTGTTTTTGACACCCAGTCGAGTAATTTCCATTGTCTCATGTCTCTGGGTTAATACGCGACATCTCTGAGAGAGCAACAGCGGGGAAGGGTTTTCATTCCTGCAAGCAGGGCGAGGAGACTTCTTTCATGGAACTTCCTTCCGACCCGCGCATATGTATCATCCTCTTCCGAGGCACACGTGTCACTCGTTTTTATTTACCTCCTCCCTTAGCGGACCGCCATATGGCATAACGCGCGGCAGTTGCTGGAATGTTTGTTAGAAGCTGCTTGCCATTCAGTCCAGCCCAGCCCCATTCTCCTCCTCGCCTTCCCCTATTGGGTCTCTTTCTCCTTCTCCCCTGTCTTTCTGTTTCGTCGTCGTCCTCCTCCCTTATTGACACCCCTCAATTGTTGGGGCTTTATTAATCGGGAATTAGAGCGACCTGCCCCTGCATGTAGTTCTCTGGTTCTCCATCCGTTAGCCTCTCCATTTAGCTCTTCCCTCTCTCCTCGCCGTACTTCACTACATCGCCATCTCATCCACTGACAACTCTCTTTGTTGCATCGGGCAGGGAGCGTTCAACCTGCGGAGAGGTGTTGTCTCGTGATCGCATTATCAATTGTGTCGGGTGGGAGTGGGGGATGACGGGAGGGAGGTGATTGGTAGGGTGAGGTGGGGGCCTTGTTGGTGAGAGAGTGTGTATGTGCGTGGTCGTGTGTGTTTTGAGGGACGAAAGGGAAAGGGGGCACGTGGGTTGGGCAGTGTGGGATAGGTGAGAGGGGTTGACACTCGAGGGATTTTAACGGGGAAGGAAAATAGAAGGGGGACGGTATGGGGAGTTGGTGGGTGAGAAGGTGGAAGTTATAGGGGAGGGAGTAGTAGGGTTGTTGTGGGAGGGGGGACGACGACCACGTACTGCGTCGCTCCCATCCTCTCTGTTCCGCAGTGCCCACCCTTACCCCAAAATTGACCCTCCCACCCACGAATTTTCCATGCAGAACTGAATGCATGATTATCCATGCATGCCCATCAAATATTCTCAGCAAGTTCATCATTTTACGTAAATAAAACTTTGACCGTAAAACATTAAAAATATTCCACGTATTATAGTAAGCCCATGGTGTTAACATACGGTTGACAGCAGTATGTGTCGCGAACTAGTACTGTCGTCGTTGTGACGCTATGATAAGCAGGTAACAAGATAAATTGATTCAAATGTAGCATTTCCTTTGATAGCTAATTATGTTCTCCTCCGCTTTTGAAGTTTCACCGTGAGGAATGGGTTTTTTCCTCCATGTGCGTTTATTTTATAAAGTACACTTGGAGAGAGTTGTTTGGGAAAAAACTGTGCTGAATATTTTACTGTATGCAGTAAGCATCGACTTATAATTAGCAATTTGGGAAGAATGCGAGCGAGATATAAATTATTGCCTGTATGAAAACTGCTGGAAATTACTTGTATGTACAAATAGTTTTGACATGATGGCATATATTTATATGTAGATTAAGTGTTTCATTGTGATATTGCGCTTTTGTTAAGGGGGGATCATATCTTCCGCAACTCGATGGAATTTTCGCATAATTTTATTGCTAGACTTTAGTTTGTGATGTCCTGAAATACTTTGTGGCAAAACAAGTGAATAGTGCCATTTAGTTTTGCTAGTTCATTCCCGTTTTCTTAAGGCCTTTTTGTGTACCCGCTCGGGCTCTAATGGGCACTTTGGAGTGGCACTGCTAGGGCTACCTAACTCAATATTCTTCATCCGCTTAGCACGGAAGTATTGATGGTTGCCGCAGGGAGTTGGAGCGTTCCGTAATGCTCCGATTTTCAAAAATACGAATACTTTATGTGGCGCGCACTTCTTTTTTCGCTCAATTCAGATTCCCCTAACAGAAAATGTTGTTTAGTAGCTGGATTAGGATGATGGGGACCAGTCCGTTAATCCGTACAATATAGTAATTTATCTCGACAGTGATTATAGTTGTTGGGCAGTTATTTTCCTAAAGGTGTCGGAATGCCACCTGATGTATTTTATTGCGTTTGATTGTATAATGGAAACTTAACGTGACGAGGTTGTTTCGAAATCGCCCTCATATCCATGTCCTTTTTAGTTTTTCGTGTATTGTTTCACTTCCTCCGTTATTAATTAGGGTAATTCAACTCGTACCTCTATTAATACAACCATTTTCGCCTTTAGATTGACACACCTAAGTGTGTATTTTGAGTAATTAGGTTCATCACTTTGGCTCAAATCATTTAATGAAATGTTGAACGCTCTGACAAGCTAACGGAAGCGTATAAATACTATGCACGAGTTGATGTTCACCTCTCTTACGGTAGAGTGTGATATATGCTTATGTAACACCGCATTCACCCCCTCAAAGTCTAACTCATCAGGTTTATTCGAAAATGTTGCGGTCCCTCATGCTTTAGCACTGTACGCCATCGTGAAACTCATACGTTAAAGATCATCTTTTCTTGTTTGTGAGTTGTGAGGGAAAATATGAACTACGTACCGAAGGAAGTTTTACTGGCTGACTAAAATAATTATTAGTTGATTTTTGTGACGAGCATTGGTTATGCCAATAACTTGTGAAAGTGTATAATCTATTCATAATTTTAGATATAATACCAAGCTCTTATAAAATTCACTCCGACATCTCATGAATAGAGTTTCTAAGAGGAGACGCGAGAAGGGGCGATAAGATAGATATTCTTGCATTTTGCCGGAATAAATGTATGATGTGCGATTGAATCTCTAGTTTATGTAGTTAGAACTTATCTAATACTCTCAAGCGTCACATTTTGTCATCTCTAATCAAGGATAGAATCTCTCTATAGAATCCACAAAACATTTATAATATGACGAGAAATTTAGCTACGTGGACGTATTACGGCAGGTTACATTTTTGAAGATAGCTTCAAAATAATCGCTGAAACCCCCTGGCGGTGAATTATGCGAGGGGTTATCGTAAATATTTTAATTATTGCTTCGAAATAATCGGGATGGAAACTTAATTTTTATTTGTTTTTCTTAAAACTTCTCCAAATAATCACCATCCAGAGTTATACATTTCTCCCTGCGTATCTAAACCTTTCGAAGACCGTCATTGTAAAAATAAGCAGATTGCTTCGAAAAACCTTGTTACACCTCGTGAATGACGTCATTTGCATTGTCAAAACGCCAACCCCGCAAGAATTTTTTGAGTTCCAGGAATAAGAAAAAGTCGCTGGAGGCGAGCTTTTAATATCACTTTGATTGCCGGTCCCGTGGCCCCGTGTTTGTTTCTGAGAAGTAGTCAGTGGTCAGTGGAACCCAGCGTGCTGACACCTTTGACATGAGCAGTTCTTCGTGAATAATTTTCCACATGTAGCCGTAACTAAGATCAGTCTCATTCATGATCATTTTGGAGGGTTGCTCCTCGGCCTAATAGGATAACGTCCTCCTCTTTCTTCAGTCTGGCAGCATATTCTGTGAGTGATCATCTTCCAAATCTAGGATCGTCTGTGAGGGGCATTTGGCCAGTTTGAAAATTCTTTTTCCTCCTCATAATTGTGTCTTATAACAGTCTATTATTTCCATAGAAAGCCATCATTTCATCGTGGTTTTGTCGGGCACTGTAACCTTTCATATTAAGGAACTTAATCACACTGCGAGCCTGTTTATCCTCTGCTGCGAGTTACTTTTTACGGCTTCCCGAAATAAATAGTATCAACATTAATAGCAGCAATTTACAATATTATGTTTTCGTATTAGAATTAATTAATATATAGAATAAAGTTCATCCAAAGATCTTGTTTATTCCTAATAAATAATTACTTAAAAACGATACCCCCCAACAATTGCTCTCTTGATTCAACAAAGTGGATTTTAGCTTGTGAAAATTTAGACTTGCTGGATTGTCTTCCTCATGTGTTCCAACTTTAATTGAATCCCTTATTGTTCTGAGCAGGTAATTGAATTAGTTGGAATGTGCTATTTATCGCATATCTTTTTGTGTATGTGACAAAATCAACTCCCAAAAACAGACTCAGTAGTCAATGTCAGCCTTAGTTAACATAATGTACTATAAAATGAGAGTATGAAATATTGTTGGTTGGTAAGGTCTCATTTTATTATCTACGTTCGATCAAAAAGTTAGTTATTCCTTTGCCTTGGTTTTATGAATTTAATTTCAATTACGTTTGCCAGTATTTCTCCGACATTGAATTACCTTGAGACTAGGTGCAATATTTTGTGGGTAAAGATACTACTTGACTGCTTCCACCATTTTCCCTTTTCGACGAGATAGCCATTTGAAATTCAAAACAGTTGATTTGGATATATTTTGTGTATGAACGGGACATTTTTACTGAAAGCCCTGATTACGGGTAGTAGTTACGTAACCTGCTAATGGGCCTAAAATCACATCTCATTGCCCTAAACAAAATGATTGCTTCACTTAAATTTTCAGTCTCACTTAATAGAGAGAGCCACAGGATTTGCTGCCCACTGCTAATTCAATATTCTAATCAGGGAAAGCAAGAGGATGCTCGCTCCCGCACTCTCGAAGGGATGCCTACTATTTCCATGCAATTGGTTTTTAATGCCTGATCGCATTTCTGCGTCAACTTTCTCTCAGCATATTTGCTCAACTGACGTTTGATAGAGGGCTGAAGGCATTAGGCTTTATGGAGAAGGGGAGTTCCGAGAGGGGGAGAACTCTCCCGAGTACGGAGGAAATAGATGGTTGGGGAAGGAGCCAAATTCGGAGCGAAGTTGAGTAATAGAAGAAAGATTAAAATCGACGGAACGGTTAAAGGAAGTTGTAGCAGTTTTCCTTCCATCTTTGGGGTAAGAGCATCGAGGGGACGGACGGGTGGGTATGGTTTTATTCCCAAAGTCACATCGGTGGAGGAGAGGGTTAAAAGTGAGGAAGTTGAATATTTTATCAAGAACGTGTCAGGGTTACTTCAAAAAAGATCTGACGGGGATTGGATGGTTCGGGAGGCAAGAGAGATGGGGAGCGCGAGGGAGAGAGGGGGAGGGGAGCGAGTGACTGGATGTATTGCCCCGAGAGCGGAGGAAGGAGGGATTTTGGGAACTAGGGAGCTGCGGGGCGTGGAAAAGGGAGGGAGGGTTGAGTTTGGTGGCGGGTGGATTGCGAAGGGATTTGGGAGAAGGGGTATGTGTGGAAGGGATATTTCAGAGGGGGCAGCGGGGGCGGAGAGGATGAAGGAGGAGGGGAGTATGGAGTGTGGTGGAGAGTCCTTTGGCGAAGTACTCGGAGTGGCTCTGGTGGAAATTGTCGTAGCGTAAAATGGGAGAAGTTAGAGAAAAGGGAAGGGGAAATGGTGATGATGAGTCACGGGGGAGGGTGAGAGAGAGGGAGAGACGGAAAGGGCCATCTTTGAAAGAAAAAGGGAAGGGCTTTGCCTGGTACGGGGGAGGTGGGAGAGAGAGGGAAGGTGGTGGCTGGAGGAGCTCCCGCAATGGTAGATGAACTGAGGCGTATGCCGGCAAGAGCGGAGCCGGGAAGCAGTGTGTAGTTTGGGGGGTGTTCGAGGAAGGGGTTTTTTGTATATAGGAGGGGAAGGGGTGGGTGAAAGGTTGTGGAAGGGAGAATAATAAGGGTGGTTGGAAGGGAAATCTTTTGATGTACGAAGGACAAGAGAAAAGGGTGGGGGGAACGAAGAAGAAAAATGTGCCTCTACCTCCTCACGAGGAGGATGAAGAGGGGAGAGAGGTTTAAGTTTGGGATTTTCTCTCTTGAAGGAAGAAATTCTGAGGGTATATCGGGATCCCGTAAATATTCTTGTGCGAGAATGGTAAAAGCACTCATGTAATATGTAAATGAGAATTTTTCAGTCATTCTAGTTGTTTGACAGACTTGGAGATTAAGGTGAGGGAGATATGAATGATTGAAGGGAATGTAGGATGGCGTATTGAGAAGACCGTTTGTTACGATATATGCGACCAACTTTGACGGAGGAGAGTGGATGGTTAAGGGCTATGACGGCGGGTAAAGGGGAATGACAGGAGCTCTAACATAAAATAGGCGGTCAAAGGGTTCAGATCTTTTGCGTCTTCCTTTAATGGGAGATTTATTTTTTATTCTTTTTTATGGTGAATCTAGTAACATTTTTTGATCTGACTCAAAATTTGATTTCACAGCGTTACCTTAGTCATGAAAAATCTGTCATACCTTTTTATACTTTGCGTGTAACCCGGAAACAATCAATTGATTCGACCTTCCAAACGATGAACTTTAATTGTATAATTTTAAAAATCTAGTACTATTGTTGATTCCTTATGGATTAAAAAATGTGTATAAAAATATTTAGTCGATTCCTGAAAACTAAATTTAAGCTATAATAATTTTTCTATTGAAATTATAAAAGATTGTTTCTTTGCTCAGTTCCCCAATAGTCATGCGTAGTTCTCAACTATATCAGCTATCGCTTTTTCCTGGCCTGTAAACTTTAAAGTATGATTTAATTATTCAAGGAGTTACTCTAGCATAGTATCTATTTTTTTACTTTGGACCTATGGGGTACTTCCAATGGCAGTCGTTGTGACAAGACTAGAGGATCATGTATAATTAAAGCTAGAATATCAAGGATTTATTATGAAGTGTTTGGGAGAGGTACCATGATAATACCTGAATGTTACAAAGTTTATATTATCTGTAAATAGCCATATTTTCGTAAATCGCTTTCATTTCTAGTAAAATCGAAGTGAACGGTCCGCACGGGTATCTAATTGTCTTTTTCATTTTGCGCGTTCCACTTTACGAATTAGGCCATTTTATTTTAATTCACATGCCTATTTTTAGATGTGTGTTCACTTAAGTTTTTTAAAATTTGGCCGTGGTAGTACGTGCATATCGTAAATGTGGCGTTGTTAAAAGTAGGCATAGGGAAAAATGATTCGCTACGGATCTCGCTTGCATAAGATCAACTAAATGGATTAGAAATGGAAACGCAATGAAAACAGGGTGGAAAGTACGTCTTCGGAAATTTTAAATGATTGAGTTAGTACTGCAAATCAAACACGAAGAGAAATGAAGAACTCCAGCGAAATAATGAGAAATCATAATGAAGTGGTGGAGGTAGAGAAAGCGATAGAATGGGAAACAAGAGGCTTCCCTCGTGTGCAAAATACGAGATCGAAGAAGGGAGGAGGGTGTAGGGTCGTAAGGGGGTTGGCGGCGGCTGGCGTGGGAGTGATTGCTGCGTATTTGATTGCGAGGGACGTATTGCGCGGATGTTGGAGAGGGGGGGGGGAGAGTGGAATGGCATGAAATAAAACAAGGGAGTGTGCTCATACAGTTGAATGATTGCGCTTTATCAGGGGAAGTGCGCGCAGAGGTGTAGCGAGTGAGAGAATGGAAGGAGGGAGGTCGGAAAGAAGGATGGAGCAGAGATGATGATATCTTTGGTTCCAACGAGGAACCGCGGCCATGAAGATGACTGCTAACTCTCCCACCCCTCCCACCTCAACAGAGTACATCCCCGCGCCGCTACCCCTTCCGCGCCACCAGCAAGCCTCCCCGCCCCCACCTCTCCTCCAGAATTTCCCGTTCTTCGCCGATCCCCCCGTTTGCCTACCGCGCTCCTTTTATTCCACCTTTCTTTCTTTTCCATTCGAAATCACATCCCGCTTCCCCTCCCAACCCTCGTCTCTCGCCGAAACGACCCTCTACACTTCCGTTTCCTCCCTTCTTTCGCTACTCCTCCCCCCCCCCCCCCCATCACCAACCCCACCGGCCTCCCCCACCCACGCTCCTTAATGCAGTCCCGCCCTTCCCGCCAACTCAAGTCTGCGCCTTTATCTCCTCCCCCTCCTCTGCCCCCCCTCGTACTCGCGCAGGACTGTGAGGCCTCTCTCGCCTTATTCACTCACAGCCTCCCTCCCTCATTGAATCAAGTCGAGGTTTTTGCTTATTTACGAATGGATCGTGAGATGGTGGACTAGTCGGGAGAGTCGCGGGGCAGGTGTGTGTGGGAGTCTTCAAGAGAGAGTGGGGGTTAAGGGGGATTCGAACCCTGCCCCCGCTGGATGCACGACTACGCCCTTTGGTCGTTCCGATGTTGATACATTGCAGTATCGCAATCGCGGTTGCTAAGGAGTTTTAATGGGATCCTGCTCTCATTCTCCTTCCCCAATCCCTCCTTCTTTCGCCCTGTTTCAGCGTTTGAAGATAGTTAGTTGCCTTGCACACCTCGCTCTCACTTCCTCTATCCTCCTCCCTTCTCATCCTTCTGTCGGTGAGAACAAGTCTCCGGCCATTTATCAGATGAGGGGAAGTCCTTTTCCCTTTGACTGTGACAGAGTCTACTGATTAATCTCGTTTCCGAGTGCGGGGGAGGTGGCGGGGCTATCCTGGGGGCGCCACGGTCTCTGCGAGGTCGGGTTGGATAATCGAATGGAGGGGTCTTAAACGAGTTGTTGCCTCTCGAGTTATCTTTTTCTCCCGAAGGTATTGTGGTCTGTTTCATCGCACACGTTGACCTTTTGCGTCGGATCGTATCACTTTTGAGGTTTTTGCATGTTCGATCATTTTATTTGTGACGCGGAGGTTTTCTCGATCCAATCGTATCCCTTTCGAACATCCCTTCCGTTAAGCCATGACCTTCCGCTTCACTCGACCATTTCTAATACTGTAGACTTTCGAAGTCAGTTCGCCGCTTCCCCGTTAATTTTGGCGATCGTGCTTCCTTGCTGGGAATGTCTCATAGTCCCTAGAATGCTTTGCGTGTTACACAGTTCTTGAATTTGTCGTTTTTATTATGTCTTGATTTAAACTAGATTCATGTCGATGGTCGAAACCATATTTTGAGAGCTGCTGATTTTTGGAAATTTATTCTTTCCAGGAAACTAGAATCGCTGATTAAATGTACTTAATACGTCGTAAAATAATTTTATATCCATACTAAATGTCTCCTCAAAAATTGAAATGTATTCCTTTTGAATTTGCTTCTCATTAAAACTTTGATATTAAAATTTCGTCTGTGTGTTACATTTTGTGCTGCACCGTCGCTATTTGTGGAAAATTATTTGATATATTGCGCCGCCGAGAAATGGCAAAGGGTAGTTTTTCATTATAGTTTTTTTTAAATTGTCAGTTGTTATTTAGAATTTAAATTGATTCCTGTAACCCGACCGCCGGGAAACAAAAATGTTATGCAATGAGTTAATTTAGCTGTATCAGGGAACAGAAAGAGGCGTGTTTTGAACCAATTCTGAAGGGCGACACTTCCTATTCCGTAAGTGAATGATTATGAAAATGTTGTCCAATTCTCATTCAGGTTTTCGTTTTCAGCTTTCAAACCCTAAAGATGAAAAAAAATTTCTTTTTTTTGTTCAATGTTGTCGTAACTAAACTCTTGCGCGATTCTTGCTCTATTCTTACTTCCACCCCAATTACAGCGAAGCTCCACCGCCATCTCCCTCCGATGCAGCGCGCCTTTCATGCGTGATTTGCTTCCACCTTAATTTTCTCGGTCACAGAGCTACCTATCTCCTTCGTCGCCAGGTCCCTTCAGCCCCATGTCCTCGACTTATATCCCTTCCCTCTTCCTCGTTGCTCTCCCACAACTCTCAGGTCTTCATCCCCTTTCCCCACCAATCCAACCACTTCCCCTTGTAAAACCACATCCCACCCTTTCCCAGCTTCTCAACCGCGACCATTTTTTTCGTCTTTCCGTTTCTTCTCAGTCAGTCTAATCCTTCTTCAGCGCACTCCCGAGCCTCTCTCGATCTTCCTTACACATGCACTGCATCTCCCCGTACACAAACTCTTTTTCTTCTGCCTGCGTGAGGCAAGCAGGCGGGCGAGGGTGGGAGACTTCCTCCGGCTCTCTGAAGGAGGTTGCCTTGTGTTTTGTTTACTGGAGACGCGGAAACATACTCCTTAAGATGCTCATTGAAAGCGCAGTTCGGTAGTCCCTCGCAGTGCATATTTTTGTCCTCGGGTTTTTTCCTCTCTTCTCACTCCCCGTCTCGACCTCCAAAGAAAAGGCCGCGTGCACTAGAAATTACATATGATATATTTATGATATATATATATATATATATATATATATATATTTATATTTATATATATATATATCTATGTGTGTGTGTGTGTGTGTGTGTGTGTGTACACACGCGCGCGCCCTCGAGCGCCTGGGGGTGCCTCAGTGTTGAAGCTTTTCATCATGCATGCTGCCGTTATGGCTGTGTTGATGTTGGGGTCGAGGGAAGTGGAGAGCGTGGCTATCTACGTGGGGTGGCTTGGAGCCTATGGGATTCGGAAGGATTCTGGTGCCAGGGGGAAGGAAGTAAGGTGGAGGGTCCTTTTGAGTTTACATCAGTCGCCAAGCGTCGCTGCCATTCCCGTTGCCTTCTCGTCGGTCGCACTTTCGCAGGGTTAGGAGGGCGAGGAACGCTGTCCTCGGATGACCGGTCGGTGGATTTCGAGTATGTGCAGCCGAATAGGATTCACCGTAAATTTACTCTCGCGGTGGTGATCCGAGCCTGAAGCGCAAGAATATGCAGAATACCAAAAGTTGTTGCGGGGAAAACAATGCGTCCTCTGTCGTGGATTGAATGCGACGTGATCACTCAATGTAGAATAACTCCCTCCCCACTCCCTCCCGCTCTGTTTACACGTGAATCAATCTCGATTGCTCGACTGCTTTTTATTTACACGTACAACAGCACATTTGCCTGGAGTTTTTGTTTACTGTGGCCGAACACAAATCCTGTGCTTCGCTTATTCAGATTAATGAGATATCTCCGTATTTAAAATTGAATTGTGGCGTCTCTTGCAATGCAGAGCTATTCAATTTGGGCGAGAGTGCAGCAGGTGTAGAAAAAAAACATTGTGAGTGAATAGTAAGGCTGGCGTAATGAGAAAACCAATTAAAATTTCTCCAGCATTTCTCGGGGGAGTTCACAATTCTCGCTATGGACAGTGTAAACCAAAAATTTGTGAAAAAATTATTTTATAAGCAGGAAGTTTAATGGATGGCACTGGAGTGGGCGTCGTGCTATACTTCGTATTTTCATCGCAGGCGTAGGGGTGAAATGCAAACCACTGCTGGTTTTTAGGACGTGGAGATAAGAGTGTTGGGTTCTTCCTAATGTGCATTCTAATGAGTTCTAAATTCTTGCGAGGTCAAATTCTGTGTAGTATGGCAGCTATACGGAGACCACCTTTGGCCTTTTTTTAAATGTGTGCCCCGTCAGATACGAGTTTTAACTCTCCCCATCATGGAACGAGGCCGGGGCCCTCAATAAGGCGGCCATCGTTTCCTTTCCTTTTTGTCGCCAGGGGGGAAAGAGATCCTGCTGAAAGGAGCACGCCCGCCCCACCATCTGCCCCGTGTAATTTTTCCCCTTTCTCTCTCTCTCCCTCCCTCCCTCCCCTCCCCTGGTTCGCGGGAGGGCCCTACAGTCTTCTCAGCGTGGGCGTATTGCGGTCCACCGCGTAGCAGGAAACACGTGCTTTGGGAGCCGAGGTCGCATCGCATAGTCGCCACCTCCTTCGCTTCCGACGTCGTCCACGCCTTGCGTTCTATCCACCCCTCCTCTTGTCCCCACACTCCTCCCCTCCCTATCCCTCGGCTCTCCCGCGCTCACATCACCCGGTCGCCATTAAGGGAGGCTCACTTTACTTTGCCGTTTCCGACCGGCGATCGCCGTCCCTCAGGGCGGACTGTAATGCCTTTCTCGCCATTTTATCCTTCCTTCCCCGTCGCATGGAAACGTTGAACGGTTAAGTTCCTTTTTTCCTGAGGCGCGGGAGAGAGTTCGTACCTGCCAATTTTTTCACGTCGGGTCAGCGGCTGATTGCAAACTTTTCCCGTTTAAACAACACGCGTTCCCGTTTTTTTCTCTGGGATTATGCTCGTTGGAGAAGTAGCGTATTATTAAAGAGCGCCAGAAGGGAAATATATTTGCATCCGCCTATGCGGTTACTATTTTCAGATTTGGGTGACTAGGTGGTCGTAGTCGTTCACCGATGAATCGTTGGGATGCCTTAGCTGCTTACACCAATGATTCTGAAATCTTTCCTTAAAGCATAATTTCTGCCCATTTTTAGTTCCACTAAGCTGGTATGAGGAACTGCTAAATCTACCAGCTATAGAATTCAGTAAACGTTGAAAAATCATTTCAATAACATTCAATTTTGACAGTGAGCCAAAATAATGGGCAAACATTTTGATTCGGAGAATTGGAATATAAGCGTCGTATTTCCTTTTTTGTTTAACCTTTATGAGGCAGTAAATCCTGCAGATAAATAAATCAGAAGTGACGCAACGTGGCAGAATGCCTACGCATTATCCCTAGTTCATCTGAACGTTTTTCAGCTCTGTGAAGATTTAGCCTGGACAACGCTAGACACTTATAAAGCCGCCGCTCTGGTATCGAAATTCCCTCCGTGTTGCTTTGCATCTTAATGAGTGACTGTTTTGACAAGTGACAAGGCGACGTCGAGGGAATACCAAGAGAGGAGTAGCATCATACTTCAAGACGCCGTAGAAATTGGAAAACCAGCAGTAATGGAAAATATTTGGTAAATTTGGCCCAAATGAATCTCTGTTTATAGTGCATATATCGTGTAAATTCGTCAAACTCATTCGAATTTGTTATTGAATTGTGTGTATTTAGAGGATACGGGAATAAACCTTGTACCGTACCGGAACGAAGAATTTCGGTTTACCGAAGAGGGGCTGGTGTTCATTATACCTACAGGGGAAGTGAGATGAGGCCGCCTGTGAGATGGACCGTAATCGATGTGCCGGAATTTCCGCTTTGGCCCCGATCACAATTCGAGAGACAAAAAATAATATTGTCTACACGCCCAAGTCATCCCCTTAAATGCACCGAGAGAGGAATCGTCTTGTCATTTCGTTTCTTTTACATTTTTTGGAACGAACAATTGAACCGGGCATGATTTATCTGCGCGGGTTCCGCAGCATGCGAATTTGGTCGCAGTTGACTAATTCTCACCTTCGAGATGATTTTGATTGTTCCTTCGGTTTAGTCTCCGAGGAGGCGTAGGTGACCGATGGTACAGGGCAGCAGAGGGAGGAGTAGAGCAGATTCTCGGTGAGGAAATGAGAAATCGTGCGTGTATCTCCTCGCTACCCTCTGTCCTTGCGCCCTCAACTTGTCTGCTGCGTTCGTCTTCTCTTTTGGTTCCGCGGGTTGCGGTGTGTGTGCTCCATCACATTGACCGCCCTCATGTTTTTTTGTGCTGCCTGCGAGTGGAAGCGAGGGAGTATGGTTGATGCGGGTAGAGGGAGGGAGGGTGGGTAGGAGAATGGAAAGAGGAAAGCCGCAGCAACAGACCCGACTGCCGCCGCCCTCCAATTTGTTGCCCACCGCCGACTTTCCGCCTCAGGCTAGACCCTCCTCTTTCCCCTCTTTTATCTCTTTCCACGTTCCTTCCCACCTTTTCTACCTCGAGAGCAGCTGACCATCCTGTTTTTCGAGAGCCCGCCGCTCTGGATTCTGGCTGCGTGTTTTCGATACGCTGTAGGTTGCAGATGTCCGTCGTCCTGCGCAAGTGCATTAATTTCCGTGGAATTTCATGCTCGTTTCATGAATTTCGTGCCGTGAAAATTGTTTTTCGTGTGACGGAGATGAGGTCTTTATATCTCTTTACATGAGGTAATGTCTAGCCTTGGCCCCTCGTATTAGCTGCGGTGAAACGTTCGAAGGTATCTAGGGATGGACGGTTATTTCTCTTTTGACTCTTTTAAGTATAAGGGGCCAGTGATCCTGAAGAATTCTTCCGAAGGATTTGTTCTTAGGAATAATCATTTACAAGTCGAAACTGGTTCTAAATATATTTGGTACCCTGCAAGCCACCGCGAGAGTGTGTGGCAAGGGGTGATTCAGCTCCAGACATGCAGTATTAAAAATTAGTTTTTCTTAATATTGAGCCACAGGATATGTGTGTATAAATTAATTCACATCAAGTGGATCATTATAACTAGTGGTACGTGCTCTGCAATATATTAGTGAGCTATACTTCTCTGTAAGAGAAGTTCTGTTAGGCACAAGAAGAATAATAAAATAAGGTTGAAATAATGACAACATAATAGGCTACTTAGAATGAAAAAATAATAAGTCTTGTCCTATATGCACAGTCATTAACAGTTATTCTGATGCATTATAATTAGTGGGGAAAATAGGCATAGAATTATCTGTTCTAAAATTAATAAATTTAATATAATTGCCATGATTCATCATACTGTAGTACAATCGGGCTACACGAGTACATTTTCAATATAATTGCTAAAGAGACTTCCCTCCAATTGATACAAATATTTTAGAGTAGTAAAATTGCGTACTAGTGAGCAAAACTAAGTGTGCAAGGGATTAAGGTGCTCAATCCTCCATTGTGATCTAAAGTATAGAGCTTCTGCACATTTTTCACACTGCTTTTTGATCGATCGCTGAAGCTGGTTGAGCTGCCGGTAGTTTGCTCGATAATCATAAATATGAATGGCCTCTTGTAAAACCCGAAACCAGGTGGTGCCATTGAGTTTTGTCGTGCATTACGATGTAATATTAGAATTTGTCTCTTTCTTTTGATCATTAACTGTCCGTAAAAAATAATTGACGTTGAAAACTTCTAATTATTCCTTCAATTCATGGAATTTTGAGTGACAGACCATTACATTCCTATAGCTACGATTTCTGTTAGGGCTTATTATTTAGTAATGGGCATTATTAGTGATGACTATTGTCAAAGAATGGATGAAATGGTTTCGTTTTATTTTTTTACTCAAGTGGTCTAGGAAATCGGCATGAGTCACTGCGGTGAATGCGGCCGAAGCTCCTCAAATGAGTTATTTTTTTGTGGCCCCTCCTTGTCTCCATCCAAATTTCTTCTAAAGCTTGGCCACGGCTCAAAGGCACGTTATTCAAATTTGGCAGTATTTTTTTATTTCTGGAGAGAGCTAGGAAAATATTTCACTCGAGCAAAGCAATCCCTTTTCAAAATGGTTTTCCAGTTAGTTTACTTGCAAAGTAGAATGTACATCTGCTTACGTGTGTGTATATACATAGACGTTTTTGTTTGTCCTTATATATGCACACACATACACACACGCACACATACATGTATAAAATATATAGTGGGTCCCGGTAGTCCAGAGGTCGACCGTTAGACTACGGACCGGAGGGCTCTGGATTGATTCCCGGGTAAGCCTTTCTGGGCACCCTCAGCTACACCCAAGCTGTGTGATTTTCCGGGTACCAGATCCCCCGTGTAAACCATAACCGGCGCAGGGAAAGGAACCGGCCCCCCTACCCTCATGTGTGAATTTCACGCGCCGTCGGGTTTAGTACTGGGTGAACTCTACCATCACCTACCAAACCGACTTAGGGTTGATTACTGTGTGTATGGTAATTATTTATAAAGAATATATAAATGTATATGTATATTTTTAGTTATATATGTATGCATTTACACGCATACATACACACATATACATGTATGTCCATTTGGAATTTGTCTAATTTATGTATTTATGCATGGGAAAAAAATGACTGCATTATTACTCTTGATCAGGGTTTCCTTTATATCTGTTTAAGAATGAGTGATTTTAACTGCGAGACCATACGTAATGTACAATCGATAACATCATTTCCTTAGGACGGCTTAGAGTGAGACAGTCTGTGTCCACCTCGACCATTTAGCTGCTCGGTAGCCCCATTATTCCAGATGGCTAACTCTTTCTGCGCTTAATGATAGCAGTGAAATTTTATTTTACCCTCCCCTCTGTAATGCGGGGTCAATAGATGTGGCTTTTTAAGCTTTAGTGCCCTCTTAAATGGCCCTCATACCTTTCTGTTTTCGCTTTACCCCCATCTCAGAACTCCTTAAGCTTATTCATTCGGCACATCTCGCGCAAGTCAATAAAATCCACACTCGCCTCGACTCGGAGCTTTGTTTAAACACTCCCTTGTTGGTTTTGCGCCCTTTTCTGAGGCAAAAGGTTTTGTGTTTTCGGCGAACGAGTTGTCAACTAGCACTCAATGAACAAACCTGGCGCTGGTACCGCTGCTAACCACTAGCTTATGGCTTACCAACCAAAAAAAATATGTAATGTCTCCCTGCTAAATCGTTGCCGGAAGTTAATTTTTTTTCGTCTGGCCGTGACATTAAGAAGCTTAAAGGAATGGCCCCTATTTATTCTCTTTATTTCCGTAACTTTTCTCTTCCTCATTTCGTACTCTCTTGATGTCCATTTAAAATCTTTTTCTTTTCGCTATGCACCTGTTTTCTTCACATGCAATGCGGATGATCTCTTTTTGGCTACATTTGAATAAATCGTTAAGTAAATGACTATATTAACCTGTAATGAGATAGTTTTATAAGCTTTAGTGTTTAATGCTGGGAAATGACTTGTGATATTCATCTTCAGTATTAATATTGTGACTGGGTTATTTCATCCTTCTTGCTTTAATAATGAGCTCTTGCATTTTTGTGGATCTTGTAAACTTTGTAAATAGAATCATATGTTTGATGAATGTGATGTGTTAGCGGTTCCGTGTGTGTTACTGTAAAATATTTTTCTAGTCTATCCTCAAATTAATGAAGTTGCTGATTATGCTGTCGAGAATTTGGTCGGGTATTACTGGCGGATAAAGTTCAAATTTCAATTTTTCTCATGTGTAATTCCATATATGGTTTAGTTACTCTGTTTCCATTTACAACTGGACTCTTATGGTAGGTACTTGCATACCTAACGATAGTCCATATTCAACCAGAGTGAATTGCTTCCTCATTCTTATCGCGTTAGGTGAACTATAATATGATGTATTTTTATGACAAGAGGACCTTAATTTGTTGGAAGCAAAATGGGATATGGAAGAGTTACGACTCCCTTCCCCTATTACACCCGGAGCCCTGCAACCCAGATGAACTGGTTTATGCTTCACCTTGCGGGTCGGAAGAATAAGCGGTCATGCGATAAGCAAGCTAACGAATGTCCGGAACTGTGTCCGTCGAGTCGAGGAAATGAGGAGTGGCACATATTAACTGCCATGCACAAACACTCCCCTTAAGTTTTCTAGGCGCACCACTGTTTATTTTTACGCCACTTCTAGGTGATTGAATATTTATTTCGCTTCGGGAAATGTCTAATGATTATTCCACGTTTATGGTAAGACATTTTTTTTTGACAGGGAAGGGCGGTCGCAAGTTATCAAAATCATCAAGTTTTCGGTGCCTGCAGAACTGCAAAAATTATGTCCCGGACAAAGATGATCTGCCCTTACCCGGCAAAATTTACCCCGGCAATCTTAGCGTTCCCACACTGAATGGTCTCGTGATATGCGGTGCGTCGTTGAATTTCGAGCAACAGCGTTAGCACTGGAATGGGTTTTGGGGAGGGTAGAGAGGGAGAGTTGAGAGGGATAAGGCATGATTAAGTGGATGTGAGGTTGGGAGAGTGGTGGGATGGAATTAGAGAGCATGCGTATGTGTATGTGCGCGCTAGGGGTTACATGTCGCTCGGTCGCCGGGGTTGTAACCAGCTGCGCATCTGAAATTCAGTGCTCCCGCGCCCCGGGGACGAGGGCCTTAGAAGGACGGAGTGGAGAGTGTGTGGCGGCGGCTGAGTTGCGTTTGTGTATGGCCCCCCGAAGCTTTGAGCGTATTAATGGCTCGTGCGAATGAGAGTGCAGGAGTGACAGGGAGTGTCTGCTCCGGCGCAGTCTTTTCTTTCCCTCCCCCCGTTTTCCGTTTATTATTTTCATGTTCGTGTCATTAGCCGTGCCGCCCTCGTCGGTCTCCTCAAGCCTTTTATTGTAACTTATCTTCTTTAAGTAACATTCTTCCCCCCCTAGCATTCCGCCCACTCCCTCCCTCCCATCATTTTTACCTTTCTTCTTTTGCATACCGTATTCGGAGGGAGCCCAGGCGGTGGAAGTGGATGGTTGGTGGAAGGGGCGGGGTGGTCGGGCGGGGTGGATATCTTCCCTAACCTCCTTTTCGTGGAAATCCAACCCAGACCCATCGGCGAGTATGTCTTTCCTTTAGTACTCGCCACATCACCGTCCCCCAGCTCGCCCCTACCCCCTGGTCAAAGCCCTCGCGTCTTTCGCCCCCCCCCTTGCCCCAAACCCCTCCTCGGGTCCCACCGAAGACCCTCTTCCCCCTGCCCCCCTCTCGCCGCATTTTTGCCCCGCTTGTGGAAGTAAGATAGTCACGCCACCCGATTCAGTTACTGCTTTACGGATTTGTTGTTGCCTGTTTCTCGCGCGCTTAATCGATATCTCTGTCTCACAAGTCCCCTTTGCTTGCCTAAACCGGAGTCCGTGATTCAGTCTTTTTTCCCCCAGTTTCTTCCCTCGGCCATATCTCTCCCTCGCTTACTTCCCTCCCCATGGCGTCCACCCTTTTTCTCCCCCTTCAGCCAAAGTCATCCTTCTTGTGGTCTCCCAGAACCACCCTCTCTTCCCCGCCTCCTCACCGTTAATGTATCATTCCCGTCTCAATGCACATTCACCCTCTTCTCTTGGTTCATTTCTACGGAAAGCTTGTTCTTCCTAATTTCAATCATTCTGACCACTCACTCCTCCTTTTCAATGTATTCACCCCATCAAGTGTGTTGTTGTGGTTAGTTTGGATGGACTTAATCATTCTTTACTATTGCTTTTAATATATTATCCAATATTAATTCCGGAGATGTATTTTTGTTAAATATAACACGCCCACTATATGCCAAAGGAGTGGATTGTTTCCTTTTTCTCCATGATACGTCTCGTTGTATGATACTTTTTAAATCAGTTCTGACACATTTTAATCATCATTCAAGCATATTTAAATGAAAATTTGGGATTTTCCAAACGCGATAAGTAGTTGAACTGTCTGAATTTGTTATAAATAAAGCTGCCCTGGTAAAATGGCCATGGCAGTTGATAAAATTAATGGTTTAAGCATGTATATAATAGTTCTCCCTCGTTATCATGAAGTTTTAAGCGTGGCGATTCATACGTGTAAAAGTGCTTGACTTAAAATCCAGTGGTGATGTATTCGATATGCCGTTCTTTTTCTATGGAGTGAACTGCGATAGTGGAATAGATAACCTATTCATATTTATTTCTGTCTGGAAATGCAGTGTCATGGATAGGAATTTTTCTTTTCAATGAATTCTCCTGAATAATGGAAACTGGCTGAGGGCTTGTGGTGTATCCAACGGGAGACCTCTATTAACGAGATCTTTTACAGCGTGATTTATTGATTAATATTCCTAATGTATCCCTTGGTCCATGTCCCATTCATTTTTACTTCGACTTCATTCAAGTAGATCCATACATTCATTTCACATTTCCCTTTTACCCCCACATTTCTTTCCTGTCAATTATCGTCCTCACCAACAATCTCATCTGGCCCTTCATTGGCAATTTTTTCTACCGTGTACCTGCGGCTCTAATTCGTCTGCAACGGATACCATGAGTTAATGCTTCATTTTTCCTGGTCATAACTTGCTACCCTATTCTAGAAATGATCTCTTTTCCTCACCCTACTTTTGATTTAAAATTTGTTTTCGCGATGTGAGGATACCCAGGAGAGCATGCACAGACATGTACCTCCTAGCATTAAGTAGTCGAATCTTGGCCGTAAATTATTCAAGGGTCACGGCGTTCTTTGGAATATCAAAGCGTTTTATGATCCTCCATAAAGTAATCGTTAATTTTGTAATCTAATCTTGCCTCTCTGTTGCAAGACCTCTCTCTCTCCCCCGCCTGCAACGTCGTTTCTTGGCTGTACACACACACAACCTCCCCTTCCTACAAAGCCCCTCCCTGTACACCCCATTCCCGTCTCCATCCCGCCTCCAACCTCATATGCAATCGATATTATGTTCCAGACCTCCTCGTCCTATCTTCGAGGGGTCTCATCCCTCCTCCCAGAAAGGCCAATGATTTTCTTCTTCTCTTGCCCCTTTACCACGCTCCATTGCTCGTTTCTTTTCTCTCTTTTCTACCTTCCCTTCTGAATCTTTCTTTTCCCACGTGTTTTATTCGATCATATTCGCGTGCCATTTGTTTTTCCGCATCCCCACTCACGCTCATGTATCTCGTTCTTTTTTACTCCGCGTTTCTGGATTTACTCCCTTTGTTTCTCCTCTATTCCGCCCCTATATCGTCAAGGCGTTCTCAAGTCTCTCCTAACGCCTTCACCCAGCTTTAAACGAGCTATTTTATATTCCCTCCCCCTTTCTTGAAAAATCCTTTGCTTTCCGGTGCCCTAAAACCGTCACTCATACGTAGGAGCCCGAGACGAGTAATGATATTGCGCAAATTCCTTCCGAGTACCTTTTCCACATTTGTCGAAATTTTGTATGCGTCTGTAACTACATTGCCTCTAAAATTATATTCTCTTTGCGCGCAGGAAGGGCAGGTGGGAAAAATAACTGAAATTTAGTGTTTACCATCGTTTACTTATAAAGTACATTTTAGGAGAGGACAATAAGACACTTAAGCGTTGTAGTATCCTTCATGGAGTCAGGAACAAAAGCTGAATCAATTTGAATTTCGCGAAGACGACCCATTCTCACTGTGGCTCTAAACCTGCTCGAAAATTTACGAACGATTTCAGTGTCGTGTGTCGAGTGCTTATATAGCGTACTCATCCACCCAGTCCCCCCTTTCACTTTTCCATCCGTACGAGTGGCTTTTTCTCGTTAAAGGGGGCACTTTTAGTGCGTGTTTCCGAACGTGGCCTCTGTGAAATGGTCGCAGTTCCATCGTCTTCGGGCCGTCGCGTTAACATGTGCGATGGGTGGAACAGGAGAGCGGCTGGGTTGGCAGGAAGCGGAGAAAGAAATGAAATTATAGCTGTAACCTGCAATATTGCATTCGCCGACTCTGAATGGGCGAAGGGAATGTGGGAGAGATGCGAGAAAAAACAGACGGCGCGGCGGAGGGAATTGTGAAGATGTGCGGAATCTCGGTGGGCGGTGGGAATATAGAGGACGGAGAGGGGGAATTGAGGGAAGCACCGTGCGGGATGGGGTAAAAGGAATGAAGGGATTAGTGAAGACAGAAGACGTACAGTACATGTGAGTGGACATGCATGCACGTTCAGAAAAAGAATCAAGAGGACTTGAGGGGAGCGGGTGCTTCTCCGAGACGAGGCGAGCCCATCTGACTAAATTTATAGGGGCAAGGAGAATGTTTGTTTTAATTTTAGTGGAATTCATAAATGTAATGGTCACGCTTGCAAACGTTTCTCGAAATAGTTTTTCTTTTTTCCTCTCTCCTCTCCCTCTTTATGTTTTGCATTTCTGCAGAAACAGTACTCTGAGAGGTCTGTCTTCCCGTGAGCTGTAAATATGACAGAATATGTATATTTAGGTCTCGTTTTGTTGAAGGTTTTGGCGGATATGGGTATTGATGGCCTTGATCGCATCTGTGCGAATTCGAAGCCTAAACAAAACCGTAGAACAATTCTCAACAATCGACACCAGAAATTTTCGCAGTCACTTATGGGTTGAGTGAACTTTATATATGATTCCAAGATCAAATCATTCTATAAAATGTTTGAATTTTGCGAGCTTGAATTTTCACTACATATTATGTATACATTTCTCAAATTCACGACTTCGATAATTCCGCAATTCGCTATAGAAGTTCGTGGCTTTAGGACTTGTGAAGCATAAAGAATTGTTTTAGAATGCGTAAAAGGATTAAGCTGTAGATATTCCGGAAGTTTAATTTATTCATGTTTCCCTTCTTTTGATTCTGACATTATTTTGCTCCATCATTATTCCAAGTAAACTTGTGTTATTTTCACTTGTTTCATGATCATAGGAATACTTGTTTCAATCTATTTTTTGCCATTATTTCTCCTAGATAATTTTTTTGTTTTAAGAAATATTTATGCTTGAAATAACTTTTTTTCTTTTCATGAAAAGTGTTCGCCGTTACGTATATTATTTGTCTATATCATAATTTAGTATTTTCGGAGCAGCCATTGCATATGATGGAGGTAATGCATTTGAAATAGGAAAATGATATTCAAATAATACGAGCTGTAAATTAGTACTAGTTTCTTCTTTCTCTCTTATGAGTTCATATTTCTCATTATATTATTTTGCTGCCCCTCCCATTTCAAGGCACATTGCTCTCTTGGTCGTATTTCTTCTCTGCATGTTCGACAAGAGGTCAGTAATTGAAAAAAAAATTTTTTTAACTTGAGCTGGGAATGTATATTTTTTTCCTTACTCTTGATTGATACAGGTATCCTTTGAAAGCTTATATCCTGAGTGTCTTCCCTTTTGTCACGGCGGTTTCTATGCCATCGTCAAACCCTTCATTTTGGAGCAACAATTATAGTTGACGCTTGAATCATTATATCTGCTATGACATTTTTTATCCTAACTATTAATTTCACTCCACTACAACTGAATGCAAAACATTTTCCATCGCTAAAAGGCGACCTTTTTGCGTATAAAAATATCTATGGAATCGTAAAGCTATCGTTGAGGTAGGTTGCTATTTCTTTTAATTTTAATTACCACCAAATTGAATCGCGGAAACTATTTAAAAAGATAATTGATTTCCTGGAGGTGTAAATTGTTTAGGTGGTTTGTCTGGGCATTCAATTCCGGTTTTAATTGATTTTCGAAGTTTTTTCCGGTATTGACTTCCTTCGGTGATTGGTTTGCGGTGATACCAAGAGGTATTTTTCTTTGATATCCGTTTTATATTTGGAACACGCACGAATTCGTCATTCTTTGGAGTCTGTAATGTAATTATACTTTCCTCGTGCCGTAATTGTCTTAAACCGTCTGTAGCCAACATTATAGAGTGATAAGCCTTAATTAAAAAAAATGAATCTTGGAATAGTATCTACATTCCTGGAATTTGATATTTTTTCGCGCTTTCGAAATTTCTGAAGTGAAAAAAGATGTTAACCCTATTTTGAAAGGGATATTGTGGATCAGGCTGCGAAGGAATTTTTTCCCCCCTTGCAAAAAAAAACGATTGGCAGGGTATTTCCACGAAGTATATCAATCAATTCCATTCAATGAAGAATTCTTTCCTCTTGTTCGAAAAACCTGAAGAACATATTTTGCAAGCAATCCTTTATTCTTCCAGGATTGTTTTTGCGACTGAAATGGGGATAGCTGTAACTGTGCGTCCTTGGCATTGCTCATTTTTGGATGGGGATAGTATTTTGTATCCTCCTG
The DNA here is from genome assembly GCF_022747635.1 of Hetaerina americana. Taxonomy (NCBI): domain Eukaryota; kingdom Metazoa; phylum Arthropoda; class Insecta; order Odonata; family Calopterygidae; genus Hetaerina; species Hetaerina americana. The sequence goes on along the minus strand of NW_027286874.1, from coordinate 32,224,916 downwards.
GAATTTGCCGTTTTGGAATTACAGCATCTGGGAAAAGTCTCTCCGGTCCATCCTACTTGTTGGCGAAAATTCCTCTCGTCTTCCTGCCCTCTAATACCAGCCTAGTATATCCCCAACAACAACCAAGTACTCGCTGTTCTGCCGTCTCATCTGGTCCGGTTGGCCTTCCGATCTGTCAAGTTGCGTCTCCAGCGCATCTACCTCTCCTCCCTCATTTCAACAGTCCTACTCGCTACCATCCCACATGATATCCTCCTCCTCCTTTCGTCTCCTGTTCGCCCACTGGAGCGGACGCCTCTCTCTTCCACGTTGGCTCCCTTTTTGCCGATGTCATTCCTCCGTGCCACTCGCAAACTCTCTCAATATTTTGTTCCATCGAGTCAACAACCTACTAGTCCTCAATCCCCCATACTTCTCCCCGTTCCTCTTTGTGAACATGTTTCTCGCTTTCGCTATTACCTTTTGCTCCCCTTGTTATTCTTCCCCATAATCGACCCCTTCAACCCCGTACTAATCCTCCATTATCCTCGCAAGCTGGAAGAGGTGTCCTGAGAGTCTCTCAAACCCCGACCCCGTCCAACCTCCACCCACTCCCGCACCCACCATTCCTTCTCCGTTCCCTCCTCCTACCACACCTCACGCCTAACCAAACTCAACTCACTTCACCACTGTAAGCTTTTCCCACCCAGTATTTTACTAATCCCTCCAGTCGTTTCGTCTCCCAAGGTTTCATTCATCTTCAGCATATTTGCCAACGTTTATTCCATTATTATTTTTTCTACTGTCCATTGTTATGTTTTCTGCCATCAATTCCGTTCTCTAATATCTTCCCCTACGTCTGCTGTGATCGTCCGAAATCCTCTCCTTCCAACACCTTCCGCACGCAACTCCGCTTTGTCTCCTCATTTTGATTTCCCCGTTCATAATTTTCCCTAACGCTTTCCTTCTTTCTTATCTCCACCCCCACCTCTCACGCCGCATTTCCCTCTTCCTTGCCTGCTCACCCATCCGTCGGCCCCTTTTCTTGCTTTGAGTCCCGCAATCGTTGAGGTATGGATCTACGGTCTCACACCCCTATCCTTCACTCCCCGGCCCACATACTTCCCTTTTTGCTCGTCTCCGATCGAACCCGAATTTCCCTTGAGCCCCCTTTTATCTCAGGTAATGGAAGCGCATATCCCAACCCCTTTCCTCCCCCCACTCGTCTCTTTCTTCGTCCGCTCCCCCTCCATGCGTCCCCACTCCCCACACCTATTCCCCATCGGCCGTCCACGAATCGTCTGTCCCGCACCTCTCTCCTCCTCTCCCATCCCTCCTTCTCCGCCCCTTCCATCCACCCGAATGATAAAAATACGAGGTCGAAAGAAGAAAGAGTGGAGAGTGTATGGATGAGCGGTATCCTAATCCGCTTATCTCACACTCCCCCTCCTTCATCCTCTACACTCCTCCCACATCGCTAAGATCTCTTTGCATCTCCTCCTCTGTCTCGCGAGGGCTCTCTTGCCTATCTTTTTCCCCTCTTTTTTCCGCCTCTTACTCTTCGGTGGGCGTTCTTTATAAACTACTCATTCTTTCTTCCCTCCTCCATTCTTCGCTCCTCCTCTCCGCCCCGTCCCCCTGTCTCTCCTTTTTTCCGCCACTTACATTTTTCCCCCTCATCACTCCCACCCGCCTTATTCGCTACCCTTTTATTCGGGTCGGCATGATAGTGGAGGAGGAGGAGGGAAGAGGGGTGGGAAATGGAGAGAGAATCTTTCCGGTAGGATTCTCCGGAGTCAACTCCTCTATCTCCCCTCTCTTTCTCTTTGCCGACGTCCTCATCCTCCTCACACTTTTCAGCCCCTATATTTTTCATCCCCTTGCGTCCTCTCGCTTCTCTTTCTCAGGTAATGCTCCCGACTCGCCCATTTTTTCCCTTTCCAGCCTCCATCCCACGCCCCTTCTCCCGACTTACCGCACTCTCTCATCTTTTCCTTCCTCACTCCCACATCCCCTCCCCCCGTTAACCCGCTTTTCTCCCTTCACCTTCATCTCCACGTTCTTTTCCATTCTATTTGGTAGTATCTACTTCTCCTGTTCCCCTCGACCTCTCCGTGCCCATTCCCCTGGAGATGTAAATGAATACACACACGCAAGCATGTCCGCCTGCCCCGTCTATTTGTATATATACAGACACGCTCGGGCGCATTCCTGCACCATAGATAGCTCTACGCCTTCCCTCCCCCGTTCGCGTTTTCTTACTCCTTCCCTCATCCCTCCCCCATTCCTTCCCCCCTCTCAACATCTTGTCCCCTATCTCTCTCCTCTCTCCCGTTTTCCATCCTTCGCTCATACCACAGGAGACCTAACCCATCTCGTGTGTCTCCTGGTGAGGAAAGGGGAGGGAAAAGTGAGGTAGATCTGTGGCGTGCATGTCGTGGGTGGAATCTTCTTTGGAAGTTTTGGGGAGACGGCGGGGGAGGGAGGGAGGTTGGAGGAAGAAGGGGGAAGTAGAGGAGGCGGCGGAGGGAATGGGGGACTAGGGTAGGCAGATTATTTGAAATGGATTCTGTTGGATGGAGAGGAAGTTCCTTCCCCACTCCTACCGATGTGCGCGCGTATTTTTTTACCCCCGTATTCGTTCTCTTTTCGCTTCTTCTACGTGTTTTGCCGTGTATTACTGTTTGTTTTTCTTCTCGAGGAATATCTTTCCAATCCCGCCCGCTCTGTTCAGTTTCAAAACCCCTCTTTTTTCTCTTTTGCATTTTTTCTGATGGTCTCGAAAAAGATTTCTTGAATCCTTTAGACATCTTTGCCAGAGTTGGAGGCTCGTATTCTTTCACAAGCCGAATAACAATCAGTGAAAACAACGGGTCCGAAATTTGCTTGATTCAGCGGAAAGTCAATATATGCCTCGATCATATTTTATGGATTAAAAGTATTATTAACGATTGCCTTTGGTAACGTCCTAAATCTTCATCTAGTTTGTGACCTAAATAAAGAAGTTCTTGCTCGTTTAGTGATTTGGTATGATCCACGATTTCTTCAGGTTGTGTGTGTTTTTTTTACTTGGCAGAGGAATGTAGATTTACTAATTAAAGTTGAACGTTTGCGTTAGTAACGGACTATTATTCGGAGGATTATGGACATCATGCTACTTCTCCAAGTGTGATTCCAATAAGTATTTGAATGGGTTGAATATTATTTCGAATATTGGTGTCTTGTGTAAAACGGATATAAAGAGGAAGTATAGTTTGTCGGATGATTAATGAGCGAATTTGGAGGCTCGAAAAAATTCCCGATTGCACATAATGAAATACACTGTGCTTTGGTTTAGTAATATATTGCTATGTATGTTGTGGCCTATGTCCCTTATAATGCTCAATGTGTCAATCGTGAAGTTGAATATTGGTGCGCGACTTAAAATAGTAGAAACTTGCGTCTTCACATGTCGTTTCTCAGTTGATTTCGTCCAATATGTTATTTGTTAGAATTTGAGAGAAGCAGCCTCTATTATGAGAACCAATATTTCAAACCTGTCGTAGACTAGCCATGTGACCTCTTAGTTACAAATGGAGAAAACCTACATGATTTCGCCGATGGCCCTAAGGGTTGAATGATTTTGATGATTCCTTTGGCGACAACCGGCATAATACAAGCTTGGTATTGTTATGAGCATGATATTTATTTGGGGCGCTTAGCAAAAGAAAGGGAAGTAACCCCTAGTATCCCACTACATTGACCTCGCCGTAGGGTGGCTTATGTTCAGTATGAGGGAATGCATATATTCATACACGAAACATCCGCATTGATGGCTGGTGGAAATATGTATCCAAGTATCTAATTTTAAATGGATTCCAGAGGGAAATGCCGTTTTTTAGATACGTGTCTTGCGCTAATGTAAAAGTGTTTGGAAAAAGCAAGTGAAAATTAAAAAAAAATACCTCTACATTGCTCCTTGGTTGTCTTCAAACGTTTGAGATTATCTAACGGTTCGCATAAATGGCTTTATATTTTGTTTGTGCAAAATATTTTATGCTTCGCGTGCCGTAGATTATGTGAAAATTAGACTTGATTTCTTTTACATCATGGATCCCGGTTATTACTCCATAACCGAGCACTCCTTAATCAGAGGTTATTTGGTTTTCGTCTGTGGGAAATCTCCAGCGAGAAATGAACACAAATATTCACGAGGCTGCGAGCGTGTGTTCGAGAGTCAGGCAGTAACAAACTGGGAACTTATTTTGGACTCTTAATCCGCATCCTTGCTCTTCTCACCGAAAGTTGAGAAGCAGGAAGTTTCCACGGGGAAGTTTGGGCTCCTCCGATATGCGTCGTGTCGGGGTTATATTAACAAGTTTAGCTGAACATTGTGTGGGTATTAGGGGGAGAAACTTGCATTGGATTAGGCGTGCGGGGAACGGGGAAGTTGAACTGTTTTGCTTTGTCATGGAAGAATTCCTTGGCGCCGTGACATGGGATATGCAGTAAAGGACAGACGACGACAACTTCTCGATCTAGCCTTAAAAAAAATATTTAAGTCATTTGTCTTAATCACCCAGCCTCCTCCTTGTATGTTTGACTGAATTCATATGCACAACTTGAATAACTATGTAAATAATACAATATTAAAAACTCAGGAACAACTAGCAATGTGGGTAGTAAGAACAAATTATCACATATGATATTTTTTTCAATACAAATGAAAATAGGGACCAATAACATGAGAAAAAGAGCAAATTAGAGATATCTTATTCACTGTGTACCATAACGAATCCAAGGTATCAGCTAAACTAGGAATGCATTGAATTATCATAAATATTATTTTCTGGTAGAATCTTTATGGATTTTAGGTGTGTAATATGTGTTGTATGTTTTCAAATTTAGAGATACGGATGGAATTAGGTTTCATTGTCATCAAAATATGTCACTTATTTTTGGATATAAATTTTAAGCGGTGTTACTAAAATTTAATGACCATTTTCTATTATTTTTATTTGATATCTATATTTTTAATTGCGTGGATCACGTGGGCGTTAGCTTATTCACTTTTTTTACCAACATCCACTTAGGATTGCAGTCTTATCATCCATCACAAAGGATGAAATAAGAAAACAGTAAATTCTCCCATGGAAAATCAAAGGACTATCATGGTTGATTTTGGGCATATTTGATTGACAGCTTGTGAATTTTTCGTCGATTAGGCTAAGGGGCGGTATGTTGGTAAGGCGATTTAATGGAGAAGGAACTAGCCAAGCCGGAATGGGAACAAGTGTATTGAGGGTGTGCGGCAGAGACTGCAAGGTAGGATCTTTGGGTCACCGAGTGTGCCCCTTTTCGCCTCGGCTGACGGTGGCGGATCGTGCCGCGGTCTCTTGTGCACCTACGCGCCCGCGTCCGCCTATCCCTCTCTTACGTGGTCAAGCACCCGAGGAAATTTCTTTCCGGACTCTTTACTTTCACTCTCGTTTATCTCCCTTCCCTTTCTCCCTTTCAACATGTGTTTGATTTGTTCGGCTCCCGTGATTCGAAACGGACACGTCGGTCGGTCGTCCACGTGGTGGGGGTCGGGGAACTGTAGAGCGGAGCGGGACCTTCGCCGCCTTTCCTCTCTTTACGACTCCCCGAAATGGGAATATCAACGATGCGAGACCTCGAGCCAATGAACGGTCTCGTAACGGCCTCGGACCCTTACCGTTGCCCCTCTATCTATCTCTCTCTCTCGTTTTTCCTCCTCGCAACCCCTCCCTCCCCCATTCCCCAAAAACTCTGCTTCCTCCCACTCTCCTAACCTTTCCTGCATCCACTACCTGGCAACTCACCGCACAAACCTTGGTGCAGTAGTTTCGATTATTCCGGCGGTCTCGCGTTTCAAGTTGGCTTGACCGTCAATTCTGGAGTCATTCATGCCATTGCGGTTTCTCAGATCGGCGCTTAAATGGCCGGAAACTGGATTTTTATCCCCGACTTTGCCTATCTGCTGTTCATGGAGTTGCTTTATTAGGGAATGGAAGTTAACACGAATCCGGGAGGGCCATCTCCATTTGACTGATGTTGGTTCAGCTATCAGACCGATAATCGCCGATGCTCTCAAGTCTCTGGTTATGCCCGCTAACAAAATCTGAAGTGGGCAATGGTGATTTGATTTCTGTGACCTTTTTGTTGAATTGATTTGAAGTTAAACTCGCGCGAGAGCCTCATTTAATTAGCATAAGTTCTCGTAGTATTTGATTAAATCCCAAGATTTTGAATTGAATGAAATGACAAAGCTGAATGGCCGTGCAGATGACAAGCGTGTTATTGGGAAAAATGGGCAAAATTCGTTCTCGGCTATTAGCCATTTATATAATAGTGGACCTTATTTCATTTTTAAATCAGAATTTCGGTATCGATTAAAAGAAAAATTGCAATACCCACGACATTCTTGCGACTGACCGGTTTTAAAGCATTATTTCCCCTCTTCCCCCAAGAACGGCATTCTGATGATGACGACTGTGCCCTCGAAACGTCAAACTACTTATGTGAGTGTCCTTTCATTGTTTCAGTGTTTAATTGTCTCAGTCATTGTATATATATAAATAAATAAACAAATACATAAATATATATATATATATTTATGTATTTGTTTATTTATTTATATATATACAATGATTGAGACATATATATATATATATATATATATATATATATATATATATATATATATATACACACAATGATTGAGACATATATATATATATATATACGAGTGTGTGTGTGTGTGTGTGTGTATATATATATATACATACATATATATATTTTATGTTGAATAAGATGCTTCTTTGATTTAAAAACATTTACGAACTCGCTAGAATGAAAATTCAGGAGGTGAAGTCAAAAATGACCACACAGTCGTATACCACGAGTCTGTGAGAGTCTACAAAAACTAAAGAGTGCACCGAAAACAATTTTTAAAATGTATAGCCTACTTAGAGTTAACAGTTTTTTTCTCATCTGTGTATTAATTATTGGCCAACAATTTGGCATATGCCATTCGAAGGCCGGTGTGCTGCAGCTGAAATACACTACAAACAAATATTCTCCTCCAATTTGCAATCGTAGGAAGGGCGCTGGTAATCCCCACTTTTTCGGTGTTCGGGCTGATAAATACTTAAAGACTACCATTTCTATTCTATCCCTGTTTTGGTACTCTATGGATTGTCTTGTATACGAGATTTAATTTTAATTCGCGTTACTAACTACTCGCTTTGGAATGGGATCGTATATTGTTGGAGTTTGAATCAAAAATGACATTAAAATCCTTTTACGTGTGTCACATGGAAAAAGCCAGTTAGTTACATTTTCCGAAATGGAATGCTGACTTTGATGCGGCCCTAACGTTTTCACGGCTCAAAAAAACATATAAACTCTCCATCCTCAGCTTCCACTCGGTCCTCTCCTCCTTATCTCCACCCTCAGAAAAGGGTCCTCTTCTTCATCGCCTACGGCCGCGAATTCCCATGACGCAATCCGTTTTATACGGGCAAAAATATAAAAAATATCATCAAACGTAAAAAATGAGAAAGCCAATGAAACAGCGATTGGTGCTGCTGCTTTCGACCCAAATCTTGACTTAAGCGCCGTCCATCTCGTCATCGTCCGAAGGGTGGAGCTTATGCCAAGCTTGGGGCGGGAGGAAGGGGCTTCTGGAGACACTTTATTGGCCTCCTCTCGTTCCCGTCGCCCCGTTCCTACATCCGCAAACAGCCGCCTTCGTTGGAAGAACACCATTTTGACGTTGTTCTGATATGTACAACTTGTTATTTTAACACGCTTTCCTCTCGCTTTAAAATATTTTTTAACCAACAAGCAGTGTCATTAACTAACAATAAACCAACCTACGATCTGCGGTATAGAGATGATTGGGCTTTGCGTCAACCAACGGTCGACTTCGTTTCGCATCGCTGCAACACAAGAAAAAGTGTTATATCGATCTTCCCCTTCTGGAGGTTTTTTCAGAATCCATGGTTTAATCGGGGAGCGAGTAACTGGGAGAAGAGCATTAAATGGGCTTTCTTCCTGACATGAGTCGGTGCATTTAGTTCATAATTTTAAGAAGTATTCAATGAGAGGAAAGAAGACCTAAAGGTATTCCTGGTCACTGCTGTGATCAATGCGCATGTATGCTATCAATGAATAGAAAATGCAACCCGAGTGAGTCTTCAGATTGAATATGAAAGAATAGATTTTCCTCTGTACAAGACCAACAAAGGAATTACATCGGTCCTATTAATATGTGATTTTACCATTCAATCATGATACAAACCTTATCCTGGCTTCTCGCCGAAACCTCACCAACGCTAGTATGACCTCAAAATTTCCGGGGTCGTTTTCGTAGGGGAGGATCACTTAAGTCTTTTTTCTCACTATATCTGTTTTATAATGCTCGAAAGCTTCCAGTCTCGACTTGTATGTATATACCCGTATATACCGTTTACAACGATTAAGGGTTTCCTTTTCTTCACAGGAAAAGGTTTGGCTTATCTGAGATCAACTCCCCATGTTATGTGTGGTGAATGGCCTCCGATTAAGTTAAATGATTTGTCTTATTCGCTATTCGTTCTAGGCGGAGAATATCTTTGAGGACATTGTGAACTCTCCTTTTCTATCGAATTCCCTTCGGTATAGAAAATCATTTTGTTACTCCATGCCTTGGAGCGAGTCACTTATCTCACTATTATTCCCTTCTTTCTTGATTGGTCATTGCTTTTTCGGAAAGGAAACTCCGCAGAAGTGGCAGTTCATAGTTTTTCTTCTGCTGACTCTGGTATCAATTGCAGTGCAGTATTTTGCGACATCGTCTGTATAAAATGGGGTCCGGATGGAAGAGAATACTCTTAAGAGGAGCGTGTAGCGTGGACGTATTAGTCCGCTATTTAAGTGTGGTCGAAAATTTGAAAAAATAAACCTATCGTGTGTTTCCTACTGAAAACCTGGGATAAGCAATAATTGTACTTATGTCCAAAACTCTATCCGCCCTAAGCCTGCAGTGCCCTCTGCCATTGACCAGAGTTCAAATCCGGGTGTCTCTGCACGTCCCTAGCTTAGCAAATCATGTGATTTTTTAGATATCAGATCTGAGAAATCAGGTGGGAAACCATTATGAGCGTGGTTTTGCGTTAATCCCAAATGCCATCATTTATTAAAATTATCGAAAAACTGTTAGATCATTAATAATACATTGTAGCCACTGTGATTTTGTAAATGGTGAATTCAATATGGTTTGTTTAAGTTGATGCGTAGTGTATATCACAGGCAGTAGTAGTGGTAGTATTTAGGGGAGGCGACCGCCTGCTGAGGTCATTTGCGCCGTAGGAGATGGGCAGGAAAGGATGAAGGGTGGAGAGAAACCCGGCGTTGGCATTAGCCTACTCTTTACGAAAGGCGCCAAGGGGTCCGCAGCTTAGCGTCCCATCCGACGGACGGCGTACTCACTCAAAGTGCCCTCCCCAAAGCACCTCAAGTAAGGATCGAGATACCTCTGAAAAATATTCAACACCGCCGGGATTTGAACCCGAGCCCTCCAGGTGGGAAGCCCCATATCACAGGCATGATATAATAATATAGTCATAACATAATACATAGGAGAAATCTTTCTTGGCAGGTGTACTGCAAGTATTTTTCAAAATTCCTTGCTGACTCCAGTATCAATTAAAATGCGTTAGGATTGTGAGATTTATTTTTATAAGAATTTGCATCATTTATCTTATGGGCTCAGGAGTTACAGAATAGGAGAAAGGGACTAAGAAATACGTTATAATCGGAGAGGATCCGGTGGTGCTTTCATATCTCTCACTTTGTTAGTGACTCTCAGCGTGAAAAAAATATGTCATGAAAGAAACGCGATACCTCAGAGCCTACATTATATATTTCACGAAATGTTCCAGTTTATTCGGTAAAATCCTTGAATGGCAACACTCTTCTGTTAAAAATCAGAAAAATTCACCCGAACTGAACTGCGACCGTATCCTTTGTGGATGCTAGAATTCTGTTCGACTTAAGAATCGACCTGTATCTTATTCACTTTTGGAGGAGCGTCTTCTGAATGCTTTTTTTGTCTCGTTTAGTCTACCAAGTCTCTTTTGACAAAATGCCCCAGAAAAGTGTTCAAAGAAATGATATGATCTGACTTATAATAAACCCGATTTTATTTTTTTGGTTTCTCTAAAGATCCTCCTCCTTGGTTGCCTCACCGGTGATATTAATCTCAATTTTCATTGTTAGTTTCTCTTTTCTCCTGGATTGAATTGAATGCGTGTTAAGGAAGAGAATGCTTATGTTAACTCATATGATTATACTTATTAAGTCTAATGTTCTTCTTTATCAGAGATCTTCATTTGATATTGCATTATATGGTTGGTCTTTCTCCTACCAAGGGAAACACTTATTTGATATTACTTAGATATTTGGATAATAACTGATATCACAGCTGCATTATTTTCTGTTGATTCTTTCTGTATTTGCTCTGAACAGTGACTGCGAAATGTCAGGTGGGAAAGAGGCTATAAAGCCACTGATAAAAACGACTTTTTTATATTTTCACGCTGTCTCTCATTTTCGTAATTACTGCAATTTTATGCATTTAATCATTATATCGTCGAGTTCGAGGTATACACCTCGTCTGTTATGATCTTTTCTACATCATTGGTTGATATATCAATGGACGTATTTCTGCGAAACATATTCTCTCCCTTTCACCCATTCCTGAGGTCTATAACCGTATGAATTAAATACTTCCACAGGAAGTAACCAATGTCAGCTTTGCAGTTACATGAAAACATCTATAGCGGAGTGATTTTCTCCAACGATCAATTTGAGGTTTAAGTAATCCTTGTGAAGGAGTTTTAAAAGTAGAAATCACGCGTCGGCTTTGTTTACCTGTATCAACATTCTGTAGCACTCATGTGGGCGAAACGCGTTATAAATTATTTTTTTCATCCTCCCGGCGAATAGAACCGTGAATACCCAAGCCCTCGAATCTCCTGCTCTCATTCTTTTCCTTTGCTTGTTTCCGATGGGCAAGCCTTTCATTTCTGACGGGAAAAAATAGTGAAGTTAGTTTATTTTTGCTCGCGTTCGGGCATTCATTGTGAAGGTGCGGGCGGCTGGGGGGGGGGGAGTGTGGGGTTGGCAGGCGGAGGCGAAAACCGAGCGAAGCAGTCGCGGTTCACCCCTTTTACCTTTTGTTGCGTTCCTCTGTGGCTATGCCTAACCTTTACCTCCTACCCCATCTCCGTGGTTAAAGTTGCGCCCTCGCAAAACCAATTTCAATCGACGGCTTTGCTTTTTTGACATCTCAACTGGGGAGTCCTTCGCGTTCGTGTGCGCGGCTATGGATGTGTGTGTATGTGTTTACGTTCGTGATTGTGTGGAAGCCTGAGTCCGCGGGCGATGGGTCGACTCGAAAGGGGTGAAAGCGAGCGAAATCCGCCAGTGGCGAATGTAAGCGGTTTGAAGGCGAGGTTCGAATGATGGGGAAGGTGTAAGCATTCCACGGATCCTCTCCGACGTGGAGGAGTCTAGGATTCCTCCACTACCTCCCATTCACTCTCCCGTTTCCGACTCACCCTCTCTACTTTCTTGTGTTGTCTTTCGGATGAGATGGGTCTTTTGGTTCTCCCGTCCCCCCCTACCCACTGCCGACACCTCCTCAACCACCGCCTTCTTTCCCATTCCATGCCTCGACCTTGGTGTTCTAACTGGGGATTGACTCTAAATTATAATAAATGTTCAGTGGTAAATTTCTTTAAAAGATCAACGGGATTTGCTTACAAATTAGCTGGAGGTGACCTGGCAGTAGTTGATACGGTAAAATACCTAGGTGTCACATTCACAAAAGACTTAACTTGGGGGACTCACATACGTAAAGTCTGCGGTCAAGCATATAAAAAATTGGGATTCATTAGACGCATTGTCGGCAAAAGTGACTCGAAGGTCAAGGAACGTTGTTACCACGCTCTTGTAAGGCCTCATTTAGAATACGCATGCAGCGTGTGGGATCCGAGTGAAAAAGGTCTCATTCGGGAAATTGAGAAGGTTCAACGCCGGGCAGCCCGTTTTGTAAAAAATTCCTACGATAAAACGCAAAGCGTCACCGAAATGCTCATGGATTTGGGGTGGGAATCATTGGCTGAGAGACGATTCAATGCAAGATTGAAATTATTAAATAAATTTAGATCCGCATGTTTCAGCACCGAGGTCTCGCAAATTATTCGTACTCCTACATACATTGGTCGCTTGGATCATGCATATAAAATTCGGGAAATAGATGCCAGAACTAGCCGACTCAAGGACTCCTTCTTCCCACGGACAATACGGGATAGCAACTGCAGGGTTATAGATAGCAAAAATTCCACTTGCCACCCTCAGCGTCTAAAAAATAATTAGTTGTATTTAAATGCATGCTCTTCCACTAACCTTATGTGTTTTGCTATAATAACCCATTCTTTCCGAATGACCTCATTCGTGTTCCGTTCATCTGTTTTTAAGTTTCCCTTTCAATCCCTCGTCCCTCTCCGCGGGGGCAAATTCCTGCTACCTGCAACGTTGGGTCGCATTCCCTGCCAATTAGAGACTCTTTGGGGGTAGAGTGTTTCGTGGTCCATTTTCATGTGGTAGTGATGTTTCAATTTCTTGCTTGTTGTGTCCTGGCTTCCGTGTTGTAGAATGTCTTTCGTGCTGCATCATGGGGTGCAGTTTTTTAGTTGTTTTGCGGTATATGTGTTTGCATGAGTATTGGATGAAGGGATTTTTGCATGAGTGTGTGCGCTGCTGTGGGTGTAATTTTCCGTGTTGTTTTTTTTGCATGTGGTATTTTTCTTTTTTACGGTTGGTGACCTAACACCCCCCGCCACACGCCCTTGCGGCGGCTTGCGGGGTATTATGTAGATGTAGATGTAGATAGACCTCTCCGCCCACTCTCATCAGGAGAAACGCTCCGCTCGGCACTCAGTTTCATTGTCCTTCTCTTTGGCCGCCCCCACTTCTCCTCCTCCGTTCTCTTTTCCTTCCGTTTCCGTCGCCCTTCTTGCTGTCATCCTTTCCCTTAACCTACCTCTTTCAGTCCGCTCCATCCGTTCTTCATCCGCTCCCTGCTCTGTATCGAGGGGGTGGTGGGGGTGGCAGGCGGACGAATCATCTCGTCTCTCCGAGGCCTCGCTGAGGCCCTTTCATACCTCCTTCCTTTCCTCATCCCCTTCCTCCCGCGTCCTCTTTGTCACCAACCACCCTTCTCTCGATGCCAGGATTTTTTCCTTGTCATTTTCTCGCCCTCTATCTTTTTCTTCCGTCCTCCCACTCTACTGCCTCCCTTCTCACCGGTACCTCTCTTCGCGATTCATTTTCACCGGAGCCACTCTTGTGAAATCAACAGTCCGATTTTCTCGCATTTCCGACGCTTAAATTCTGTAGCTTCGGGCGTTGAGCATTCCATTCGATCGTTCCAAAAACACAAGAGGTTGCAGGAATTCGGACGAGCGTGGTGTTTTTCAACGGAGCCAGTACCAGGAATATCCCTTTTCGGGATACTAGCGTTGAATCTCGTTTTGCTGTTTATTTTCCGTAGAATTTCTTTGCGAAAGATTATATATTTGTTTTAAATCTAATATAATTAAATCAATGCTAAACCATGTCAAAAATAGTTTTGTGAGACTCATACAAATATCACTTGGGATACGTATAATAGCATAAGCGAGAACCTCGAGAAATGCTATGCCATATAAACCACAATGTTTTTATGCATATTTATGAGGTTTCTGGCAGCAAAGATTGATTTATAAGCTACTCTGTCCCTCGCCTTCTTAAAATGTGATGAGCAAAGAACGAAGCAATTTTACTATATTTAGAGATTTTTCAAAGTTAAATATTCAAACCTTAATTTCACAACCCTATCAAAATCGTGGATTGAAAAGCATTACCGATGACTTAATGCGGAAATATTTTTAGTAGTTTTCATGTTTGTATGTAACGTGTTTAAGAAAATATAAGGGCAAAACTGAGGCTAAACTAAACAGCTAAAGATTATATGATGAACCACGGTAATCAACCCGATAAATGGCTAGCCGAAATAGATAGGTTTTAGGTTTAAAGAAGGTTATAATGATACGAATAACATTACTCCGAAGCGTGCATATTAGATACCATTTCCTGTTTCTACTTTATGCACTATTGTATCAGGTACTCTTTCCTTGACTATTTTACGTCATTGCTATTTTAATGAGATAATATTCTGCGCGTTCCCAAAATCTCTTGCGACAACTTGTGCACGATACCATGCATAGATTTTGTGCATGCATACCATAGTGTATAACCCTGACACGGTGTGGGATGTACCATAAATTTTCGCTATTTCTATCCATTTGCGGATAAGGTCGTTGGGGAGAACTACGTGCTACAAGTATGCAGTATAATAAAGTATAACGTTAGGCGCTTCCGCCATTAAAAGATCACGTAACGTGTGTGTCATCTGTTTTCATTACACGTTTTCTGGTTGGATCTCATGAAAATTTTATTTCTATCTGAGTAGGCCGTCGGAAGGCATAATCCTCTCACGAGTGAGACGATTTCATTAAAGCATAACTGGGCGAGAGACCACGGTCCGTTGAATTAGGATCACCTGGATCGCGAAGGAATGTGGGCCGGCGCTGCCGTACGTCCGCCATCAAATATGAGCGTTGGGTTATGCGGAGGCGGGGGAAGGAGCCACATAGTGGGGAAAGAGGGGGGTCAAAGCTGGGGGCAGTGGGCCGAGTGGGATGGGAGCAGAAAAGTGTGCAGCTCTTGCCGTGCGTGCTAATCCTTCAATCAGCCGCCTTCCCCGTAAGACATGGGTCAGAGAGGAGAGGTAACATCTGCCGGCGGCCACGATTTGGACATGAGGCTGTATGCCATCATAACAGCTCTCTCTCCCTCTTACACTCTCGTTCGACCCCTTTCCCTCCTCGTCTGTTCCCCCTATCCCCCTCTCCATGGTCTCATTTCTCCTGCGGGAAGGGAGCTCCCTGAATCGAGTCCTGCGGTTCAGAAAAAGGGACAAGGGAGAGTGATACTTGAAATGGCTGGACGAGAAGAGGCCGCCTCGCGCTCAAATACGAGTGTACCATTTGCGCCGTAGCCGTCGCTTCGGGGGGTCGCAGTGCAGTCGTTCTGTCCGCCCTCCTTGCGCCTCCGTTTCCCCCATTCGCCCTCCATCCCCTTCCTCCTTCGACCTTCTATCGCGTCTCTTTTTATCTTACATCTTCCTGCCACCTCCTCACGTAGATTCTCCTATCTTCCACGGGCGCCATCGCATGACTTCACTACCTCCTTTATTTCCCTCCACCCAACTTATTCTACTCTCTCTAAAATACCTTCCTTTCCTGTTTTTGTATCAGAGATTGTTCGTTAAAAATCCGCTGTCCAGTCTCTTTCGTCTGGTAATGATTAATCAGAAGAAGGTAACGTTTTATTAAAAGAATTTATAAAATGGATCATCGGATTGGGATAAAAGAAAAAAATTCTTTACAGAATTATTTGTTAAAAATCTTTAATTATACTAGGAATTTTATTGCCAATCATAACCACGGGTAGATTGTGGAGTCAATCTTTTACGAGATTGCTATTGATTCTTGCTTATCTTCTTCTTTACGACTCACTAAACTTCGCCTAAGTTACACATCTTCTATCCGCTCTATTCAACTTCATTATTTATCCTTTAGTAGTGATGGGTCTGAATTACTTATCAAGCTTTCTTCCCTTCCCCCATTCCTTCTTGTGGTTGGATTTTTTGAAATTTTCAATTCGGTTATACGCTGGCGTTGCATTTAAATGTTTGCATAGACTAGCATTTCAGCCAGTCGGTGCTTAAATTTCTAAACCGTATTGAGAATACACCAGTGAATAAGGTGTAAGGCGGGGCTTTGATTTAGGACTCTCCTAGTCTGGCCTTCTTATGTATGGGAGAATGAGTTTGCCTATACTTGGGCACTTAGGAATCCATCCACCAATCAACCCCACGCAATTCTGTTCCTCTGTTTCAAGAGACCCTCCATCATTCTCCTCCTAAATGTATTCTTATTTCATTACACACTACCCCCTTCCCTTCTAACGGATAGGAAAGAGGTCGGGGTGGTGTGTCAAGGGAAGGCGTTGTTCCCATATAACCTCCTTGATTGCTTTCGCGGGCTGCCATTTTTACGAGATGCTCTCTCTTTCTTCATCTCCATCCCTCCCCTCGCTCCATCCATCCAAGATTTGGGACACGATTCATCGCAGAATTCCCTTGTGCTGGAAGGGGTGTTCTGACGTAGTATATCTTCTTAAATAAGGGAGTCAGTAAGGGAGGAAGACGGATCTTGTATTCCTTGTCTTGCACTTATCCTACTCCTTTTTGTCTTGAGGGCGGAATGAAAAGAGCAGGTCTATCCACGGATGAGAAAGGAAGCATTACTGAAGCTTTTGAGCCCGAATTATTTTTCTTCTCTATCGATTGCCTGCCTCGTTCCCTCCGCTTAAGTGGGGCGGCGGCGTGCATTCCGGAAAAGGCCGCGCAGGTGGGAAACGATCGTTGAGGCACCGTTCTGAACGACGTGAACGAAGCAAAAATAGATTGTCATGCAAATGGTACCTCCTCGTTAACATTTTTTCCACGACCAGCCACTTTTTTGTTCGAACTTTACATTGTTTCACCCAGGAAAGCTTTTTTTCGAGACGTGGAGAATGGCATGAATGCATTAACGATACGAATTTTAATGGAGCGAAATAATCCCGACATTTGTTGCCCTAAAAGAATCGGACGATCAAACGGATTGCCTGTTTAGTTCTCATTATCTGATTTCCACGCTAGGGAGAGAAGCATTTCAATGCTTCTTGAAGTGAATGATGGGTTGAATCAACATGTCTTTTTATTTCCATCCTGAGAAGAAGCTTTCGTAAGCATTTTCCAAATTCTTCTTTTTTTTGGAATTCGTCATGGGAATAATAAACTCTGATTGTTTTGATCTTAATTATTGCATGTCATTGGCTTTACTAGCTTGCGCTGAAAAATGTCATGTGGCGCTTAATGCATTACAGCGGTTATCGAATTTTTCTCTGGGTATTCTGATGATTACTGTGGTGAAGATCATTGCAAAAACGATGTTCAATAAGCGAAATTGATTTTCCTTTATATGCTATTTTCATTTTACGAACGAGAGTTATCCTTCTTTCCTCTTCGGATCAATTTCTTTTTTACTGTACACTTTTCTAAAACCTCATTCCTTGCGAGGCCTGAAGACGTCGTTATCTGTGTAATCCTGGGACTCTCCTGCCTCATAAGAGACTTTTCCATGCGCTTCTCTTCCCGTCTTTCTTTCAAAAAGAGCTTTTTATTATTCTCCCTGTGTTCATTCTCTTTATTTACCTTATCTATTTAAGCTGTTCCATCTGAGAAGCTTCTTTCCTCGGGAATCATTCGCATATGGATGTCTTGTGTTTCTTAATTTAAAATCACAATCCCTTGCTTAATCTTTTCCTCGCTTGATTGCTTTGTTTTTTATCTAAACGGGGCAAAATTTTCAGCCTCTCAGCGTACCTACTAAGACGATAACGTGAATCCTCATTGCTCTTTTGATGGAGAGTCCTGTAATGAACTTTTAAATTGCCTCAAAACCAGCCCGACGCAATGCCCGCCTGTCCTTCAGTTCTTCCCCAACTCACGGAAATAGCCGCTCCCGCAGCATTCCTATTGAATACTCAGCTCTCCCCTTGTGTCCGAAGTGGGAGGGTGAGGAGGAAACGGTCGATTAGGAGGAGAACGTGCGAGTGGATTTCGAAATTATTTCTCAGGAGAAATGTCTTTGTGTGGTCGGTTGAGGAATCTCAAGTCGTAGGAGTGAATGAAACCCGTTCGGCGTGTGCTGGAGTGATAATGAGCGGGAGTTGAGGTGTGTGTGTATATATTTGCTGGGGCATGGGATTATGAGAATGGGTGAAGAGAATAGGTAGGAGTTTCGGGGGTAGTAGCTGGTGGAGAGGAAAACGGGGAAGGGCACGGGAGGTTGTGGAGGGGATGAGAGGTTGTAGATGGTGGGTGGACGTTTGGCGGAGGGAATGAGTTAGGAGGGCTAATGATCACGAAGTGGCGGCGGTTGTACCCAGGACTGTGAGGTGGCTGCGCTCCAAAAGAGGCATAAAAGTGAGTGAGAGGGGCATATATCTCGCCACCCTTTCGGTGTCGACGCGCTACGCCCTCTTGCTGCTCCGCATCCAAACCGCTCCTATGTTGGTGGTTGGCTGGGGAAGTGCAACGCCCCAGCGCTCCTGTATCTCTCGCTCTCTCTCTCTCGGCATCCTCGCCTCCCATATCTCAACCTCTCACTCTCCCTTTCTCGCGGCAGTTGAAATTTTGTTGCCGTGCAGGGTTTACGGATATGCTTGGGCAATGTGGTTGCGGATTTTAGGTAGTAGTTGTTCTTTTTATTTTCTGTTCTTTACGTTTTGTAATGTACTATAATAAACTCTAGCAAAGGAATTTCAGTTGTTTTCTTTTGTGCTGCTCTGCATCATCACAAATTAATTTAGTAACTATTTTCTAACGCGACTCAGGACCAGGGCTTAATATGTCAAGTATAAAACGTTCTTAAAATATATTTTGTCGATTGTGTGTGAAATATTCCATAATCTCGTATTGTTCGAACCTGTTTTGTAGAAGTATAATTTCAAGAGATTACCAATGCCATTTAGTTACACGACTGCGGCATTGACGCAGAATTATGCTTGTACAAAGGCTGAACTGTGGTTCGTGGTACCCAGGGGAAGAGCGTCGACTACTGACGGGAGGGCCCGGATTGGATTTCTGGGCAAGCCTCTTCGGGCACCCTCAACTCCACCCAAGCTATGTGATTATTCGGGTACCAGATCTTCCTGGGAAACCATAACCGGCACAGGGAAAGGAGCTGGCCCCCCTGCCCTGATTTGTGAATTTAACTCACCGTCGTACTTAGTACTGGGTGAACTCTGCCATCACCTACCAAACCGGCCTTCGGCTTGATTACTGTGTTCATTAAACACTGAACAATGTTGGGGAAATTGTCTGCATTCATTATAGCTTTTTTGTATCAAAGGTAAGTTAAATTCACTTAAAATCCCTGCTTTACTTGAAATTATTTTTTACTTTATATTTTTGATAACAAATAGTGTGTCATTATGCTTAAAATGCGTTTATTTAGAGAGCGGCAGCCTTTAAAGGCTGCTAACCATTAGCAAATAATCCACGGAGGGAGCACCATCACACACACTCTGATTGACATCTAAGATTTATCAAGATGGTGGTAATCAAAGCAGCTATGCAATTTCCATCTCCGTAGCTTTATATTTTTATTTAATACGCGTTCCATTTTTAGATCTTTTCTGAGAGGGGTTCCCCGTATTCATTCAGAATCAGGCACAAAATCCGAACGGAAAATTGGGATTCTGTCGCCTTTTCGTTAGCCGAGGGGATTGGCTCCCCTGCGCCGTCTTCGATTGGCCAAAGAGATCGTCTTGAGACACCCTCTTCCCCTGTCTCTTATTCCCTCCCTAACTGTCTTCCTCCCCCCCGCTCTTTTACCCTTCCCCCCTCCCTCCCTCCTTTGGACCCTTTCTCTGTGAAGATGTCACCCTACCAAGATCCACACGCCTTAAAACCAACCTCCCCTGCACCTCTCCACCACACTCTACTCCCATCCTCCCCCACCCTGCAATCCCTTTGGCGGCTGTCGTTTATCGAAAAAATCTCGCCACGTCTGCATGAAATTCAGTCGGTCCATTTCGCCATCTTTCCCTGCCGCCCCACCCACCCCCTCGGCTCCGCCATCTTTCGCACACCACCGGACCCAATTCTCCGCCCCCTCTCTCAACCCTCTCCGCTGTTAAAATCTCTTCGTTTTACATACCCGTCCTTCTCTCTTTTCTTTCCCCCGCCGGCACCCTTGATTCTCCCTTTCTTCCATGACCCATTTATTTTCCGACGAAATCAATGCCTCTTACCTTCCCCGCTGAGCCTACTGTAACCTCCCATCTCCTTTCGTTCTCAAGACCCAGAATTTCCCCCCTCCCATCTATCCCCCACCGCTACTTCGTGGAAGAAGAAGAAGCATATTTCATCACGGTGTGGCTGTCGAGAGTGCACTCTCTCTGTCTCTCTCCGTCTCTCTCCCACTCTTTCTTCCGCTCCCACTGGGCCACCTTCATCTCGCCCACTCACTTCTACGCCTATCGCTCAATTCACCCTTCCTCCGCACCCTCTAGTGCCCATTCTCTTCCTTGCCCCTGCAGTGGGGGCCCGTGCGCGTAGGCGAGCATGGTAAATCCTTGCTTCTTCTCTTACTCTCTCTCTGTCTCCCTTTTCACCCCCCTTCCCCCTGTCTCTCCATTTTCCTCAGTCCCAGGGATGAGAGACGGATCAGAATTTATCGCGTTGCGCCACCCCGGAAACGGGGGCCTTTTAAAGAAAGACGGGGAGAGGGGTCGCGGGGTGGGGGATGGTGGCGGCACGGAGTATGGGGTGAAGAGGAGGTGGTGTGGGTGGATGCTGAACCCTGGAAATGAAATTCGCCCTCTTTTCCTCTATTTCTCTCGCCCGCTCTTTTTGAAACCCCTTTCCTCCCTCCCTCGTACTGCCCCTCCTTCCCCCTTACCAAATTCTCCTGACCCCCCCCCCCCCCACCTCGAACTCCGTCGGCCCAACACTCCATTCACCCCTTTCCTCTCGCTTCCTTCCCTCCAATGCTCCCTTCTTCTGTCCCTTTATGTGCGCGCGCGTGTGTTAGTGAGTGCTTATGCGTCGGCCCCTCGGCGAGTGGAGGCGGGGAAGGGAAGAAGGGTGAGGGTAGAAAAGTGGGAGAGGTCGCGGGGAAGAGGAGAGGACCCTTTTGCGTGAAAGAGCTCCCCTCCCTCCTTCACTCCCACCCGCCCCGCCCCTTCCTTTCCCTTTTTCTTGTCTCTCCGTCCTCTTCTCTCTCTCCTTCTCTCACTCATCTCAAGTGGAAGATAGAGGAGGATTTGATTCTCAAGCAACACCCCCCCTCTGGTCTCTTCGCTATGTTTCAGATTTGAGTGCACTTAGATGTACGCCTCGTTAATGCGCGCGGCGTATATTCTCATCATCTCGAGGGAGGAACCTCCTCCGTCCTTGGTGCCTTCATCATTATGATCGTCTCGGTGTTTTTATGCTCTAAATATTTCCCTGCGGGATTTCGTTTGGACGCGATTGAAGTACGTTGCACAGCACGCGAGGTTTCCAGCCGGGTTCGCTCGCCGGCGTCACCCGGAATTATGGGCCTCACCGGAGATTTGGGTCCTCATTTGTTATTCCTTCGTGTTTTTTTCGGAAATCATTCGCCAGTTGCGATGTCCACCAGATACTCAAAAACAACCTACTCTAAAAAATATGCAGCCGATGGCCCTCCTTGCGTCCTCTTTATGTAAAAAGGTCCACTTTCTAAGCCGTCTGTAATGGCCCCCCTCTCCTCACCCTGCATCTTTTATTCCCACGTTTCTCCTACTATCCTAACCTTCCTTCTGCCCTTCTTTTTGGATTCTACTTCGACAAACACTCTCATTCCACTCGCACATACGAAATCACCTCTCTCCACTGCCTCCATCTTGTCTCCTCTTTATAACGCCTCTTTAAAGATACTCTCCTTTCTCCCCATCTATTATTCATCGCCACCCTCTTCTCCTCTCTCTCTCTCTCCTCTTTCATCTTTTTTCTCCCCTTTCACTTGTCCCCTCTCCTCGTCTCTCGCCCACTAGCCAACTTGCCCGCCTATAATCTACGCCATTCCCAACATCTCGTAAAAATACCTAGATCTTTTCCTTACCAAAAAAGTCCACATCTAAGGGTATCTTATAAAATGCACGCCACTGCTCGTCTCCAATACGACGTACTCCTTAACCTCATTTTTAGATCCCGATTTAAGCCCTGTCGTAAAATGGTTACCGATAAAAGTCTCCCATAAACGTGGGAAAAATCAACACTCTTGCAATTTTTTCTCAAAAACACGCATTCCGCTAAGTTTTAGTGACCATATTTCTGGATGGGGAGAGTGTCGGCCGAAAGAGCGTAACGGGAAGGACATCATCGCAATATGCGCGGGGGCATTTAATTTTCATTTAGAGTCGAAGAAGACGTTCACTCTCCCATACGACTTTGCGTGCGGTTTTGTTATTTTTGAATCTTGCTGTTTTTTTGCCTGGACTATTCAGTCTCCCCCCTCCGCGCGATCAAACAAAACAAATGCCTCCAAACCTCGCTCGAACTCCTCGTCACCCATATTTCGGTCGTATCGTTTTTACCGCGAGCGATTGGTATTGTGTTGTTCTTGTTTCCTCACTCTCAAAGTAAACTTTTACCACTGAACTCCTCGTAAATGTGACCCACCCATAGTCGCAATAAACCGGGGGTTGTGAACCGGGAGCTCAAAAGGAAGAAAGGCCACAATGGAATAATATATCCGGAAGTGCGAGAGTCGCGCTTGATTCGCAACCCGTGCACTCGTTTCTTCCGACTTTGGCCCCTAGTCTACCGACTTTGGCCTCTAGTCTTCCGAACCAGGCCGCGTTCGCCCCGCCCCACTCTCATACCCAAACCTACCTTCTTCTTCCCTCCCGTCTCTGCGATTTTTGAACACGGATTGAATTTGGATCCACTCTCGTCCTCATACCTCTCTCCAGCTGCCCACAGAAGTGATTCAGGAAACGTTGGAAATGGTTGGACTTCACTCCCTCCGAATCGTTCTTACTTCTCTCTCCACTGTTCCGTCCCTCCTTTGCCTCACTCCCTCACCGTAGTCAAGCCCTCCCCCACTTTCCGCTTCCCACTTCTCCTCCAGCTCCACATTTCATCCCGTTTTGCCAGCCCGGAAAAAAACCTCGCACCAGTATTCCTCCTCCCACCCGCCACACCTCCAATCCGGCTTGCCTTCCCATTCCCCCCCCCTTCTCGCCACTACCCCTCTATTGTTCCGGCCCCGAACCTCCTTCTACCCAACCCCCGCCTTCACCCTCGGCTAACTTCCGGCCTCCTTCAATCCCTGTCCATGCATCCCCCTCTGTCATTTATTTCCGATTCCGTATTGGATTTCCCCCTCCGTCATAAGCGAGTTCCACCATGCTTTCTTCCAGTCGCTCGTCCTAGCCATCGGCGTCTTCGGAGAGGGGCACTGTCCCTGTTCACCCTCGACCCAGCCCGCCCGCTCTTCCCCCTTCTCCGCAGAAGTTGTCCATTTTCACGGTTCTGATCTCGACCATTTCTGCGTCAGTCCTAAATCGCTTTTTCTCTTGGTCATTCCCAGCGACGGCTCCCTTACACCCCTCCGTCCATCCTCCGTCTGCTGCCCCCCCCTCTTTCTTTCTACCATGAACTCTCCGCGTTCCCCTCTCACCCTTACAGTCATCCTAACTTTTTCCTTACCCCATTGGAGTCTCTATCGCTCCCTTGAGGAGATCTCTCTACGACCAATCCCGGTCTCCCTCCACGAAGCCCTCCGCTCGTCCCCCCATCACTTTGCCATTCCTCTTGCATTCCCCCTGTCGTCTGCCCTCAACCTTGTTTATCAATCTCATTCTTCTTGTTTCTCTTTTTTAGCTCTTTTTACTGCCGTGGACTATTCGGGTTTCCACGTAAAGCCATTAAAAAGGGCGGACAGTCGTCATTGCAACAGATATTGTTCGCCATTTCGCTGCCTGGAACTTAGTCACGCCTAGTGCTTCAATCATTTAAGTGCCCCATGCGAAAGTGTGACATGTATTCAATCGATTTTATGCCAGAAAAAATGATTTTGCTCCTTTATTAAAGTATTTATTTTTTAAAGCATGTTCTTATGCAGGTGTTAATGAGGTATTCATAATCAGGGCGTTTTGGATAATATATGTTTTTAGATATGAATTTATTAGTATAGATTTAGTATAGCAATATATGGATGGATTTTAGTAGCTTTCGGTTAATGGGTTTCAAAACGTTTATTGGCTATTTTACCGATTTAATGAATGCTATAAAGTTGACATTGTACTATTAAATTAAGAATCGGACGGAAATGGCATTCTTGCATATCAACAAAAATTATTTACACCCTAAGAATTAGGTTATCGGCAACCCTGATTTTCATTATGATTGTTTATATATTGAATATAACAGTAAAATGATAAAGACAATATCATCATTGGAATGATGCACAATATTTTATCATTCAATTTTTCCCTGTCCTCAAATTAGAATGTATTGATTTCGCTCATTACGAAAGCGTTTTCACGTTTCCACAATTTTCATCCCTTCTTCCCGAAGATTTCAGTCGTTTGGGATCTGGAAACTTCGCCCCGTTGCCAAACTTCCGCTCCTCCAATGCTAATCGCCGTCATGGCGGCACCACCCTTTTCCCGAGGGAGGAAGAGAGTGGATTTGAACGGGAGGGGGAAGAGATGAGGTTCCCTCCTCTCTTGCCCACCCCCTCCGTCCTCGCAGGATGCGACAGATGCGGAAATCCGGAAGCTGGGATGAGAGAGTCCGTGGAACAATTTGTTTCCGAGAGAGAGGGGGAGGCAGGGAGGGTGGGTGTGAGGTCGGTAAATTGTTAGCTGTGGAGGTGGTGTGTGTGCATGTGTCGAGGCATGGGGGTGAGCGGGTGGGGGTAGGAGTTGGGGTGAGGGGTTGATACCAGATTGGGAAGGCGCGGGGTAAGGAGAAACACAAGCCACCCCCACCATCGCCACGATTTTACTTTCGCCTGGCGTTCGTCTGTCTTGACGGCGTAAAATGCGTCCGGGGTTGTGGGCGCCCTGCCGTTTTGTTTTTTTTTTAACCCTCTCACACTTGCCCTTTTTTTTAGCAATTCCTTTAGGAAGTGCATCATGGGAGTGGTAATGATGAAGTCAGCGTGTATGTGTTGCCGTGGGTGATGTTTCTCTCCCTCTCTGAAGAGAGGGTGGTAGGGAGTGTGGGTGGTTCTTCGGGGATATGGGAAGTGGGGGAAAGGCGGAGGTCGCCCACGCGCCTCGGTGGGACTCCGGGTCCCTCCACTGACAGAGCCGGAGCACCCTTCGCCGACGCCCCGCGGGTTGTTTCCCAGAGTAGTCAGTCGACGGCGGAGGAGGAAATGGGGGAGAGGGAATGGAGGGGAGGAGGGAGAGCACTCTGTGGGGGAATTCAAGCGGAATGGCTCCAACGGGATCGATAACACCACCACCACCGCCTCTATACTCCTCGCCCTCCCCCACCCTCGCCTCCTCTATACTCCTCACCCTCGCCTCTTCCTTCCTCTCTTTATCCCCACCCCTTTCTTCCAATCTCCCGCTATCCTTGGGCCTTCCCTTCAAGCCCGCCTTACCCCTCTCTCCCCACCGAGAACCCCTCGAGTCCACTTTGTTCTCTCATCTTCCTTCATTCCTTCTTGGCTTTCTTCTCTTTATCCATACCTCGGTATTACCGTCTTCCTCCTTCCTACCTCCGTGAGTCTCTTACTTTCCACGGCGATTCTTTTGTGTCTCACACATTCTCCTTTTAACCCCCTCCATCATGTTCAGTCCCACCTATCCCCTCCCCTCTTCCTCTTTCCTACCCCTTCTCGATTTTCATCCCTTTGCCCTTACCCTTTGACCCTCTCCCACGTACTATCCGTCCACCCGTATCACGACCCACTCTCTTCTCCTCTTTCCCTTCTTACTCGTCCTATCTTCCACCCGGCGACTCCTCCTCCCCCAGAACCTTCTCTTATTTCTTTCTTTATACCGCCTTCTCCTTCATCCTCTCCCCACTTCTTATCCCTCCTCTTAATATCTCATATTTCTTTGCCCCACTATATCGCCGTCTCTTATCTCGCCTTTTTTTATGACTTGGAAATCTTTTAATGCCCCAATAAATTGTAAAAGTTTCTTTTTTAAACTTTCTCATGTTGTCCATTCCTGTTTACCTTGGCGCATTTTGCGTTTCGGTTGCTTTTTTCCCGCTTACTTGCGCTATTTTAATTTCCTCTGGATGTATTTATCCCCTCTTCCGGCCTCTCGACTTTCGCAATTTGCGTCGAAATGCATTTATCCGCTCCCGTTCCATGTGCTTTACCTTATTTAATCGCAAAAATCTGTCCCTCCTCCCCGTGCACATTCCTTTCTTTCCCCATCTCTCTCTATCTTATCCTCAGTGCTTATTTCTTCCTTAAATCCCAAGACGTTTATCTCTAGAATCTCCACTTCCCTTACCATTCTTCTCTCTCTCTCCTTTTCTCTTGCTAATCCCTCTTCCTCTCTCCTCTACACTCCCTTCCCCTGCTTCCTCATCCTGCATCTTTCCCCTTTTATCGACCGTTCGTCGGAGATCCCTTTTTTTGCTTCTTGGCTCCCTATATTCCTACTCCAACTGAAACCCGTCTCCCATTTCCCTTCTCTACGACCCGGCGCTCGTTCTTGCTCCCTTCCCCATGCTCCCTTTCTCTCTCTGTTTCATCCACCGTTCCCTCCTCACTGGCATACATTCTCCCTATTCTCACCCCTTCCCTCTCCCTCATTATCCACTCCTTATTCAACTCTCTTGTCACCTTCCATCTCTCCCTATCTCTCACTCTTTTATGTCCCTCCGTTTTGTGACACCCACTGGCTGCTTATTCCCGGCCCATACTCCTCTTCCACCCACTGTCCTCTCATATTCTCCCTTCATTTTTCCTCGTGCCGTCTTCGCTTCCTCCTCCTCCCGGTAGGTATCTTTTCTCAGACACCGCCCACCCTCCCATCGCTCCCTTCTTCAAACTACCCCACCCTTTCTCCACTGTGCACGCTCCCTCTTCCTACTCCCTTGCTGCCCTGTGCCATTTTCTCGTACTGCTTATCTCTTCCGGACTATCCCCTCCCCCGCTGCCCTCCTCTCACTTTCTGCACACCGGGTGCTGGTGCCCCGAGGACGATTGCGATGTCGAGAGTTTTCGGGAGCGTAGGAACTTCCACCATCTCCTCTCCTTTCCCCAACCCCTCGCGCCCCCTAAGGGTTTAGTGTGAGGCTCACCTACCTTCTTTCTCCCTTACTCGTCCTTCTCTTACGACTGCTAACGCCCCTCCGCTATGGGTGGTATCTTTTGGTGGCGAACTTTACCGCCACCATCACCGGCTCCTCCTCCTCATACTCCTCCCCGTCATTCCTTCGACTCCCCTCTTTCGTACCTATTCCTATCTCTCTCTCGTTCTCTCTCCCTCTCTCTCTTTGCTCGGCCCCTCCCTTCACTTCTCCGACCTCCTCACTACTCTTACTTCACTCCCCCTAACTCCGCAGAGTCCGTCTTCTCCTCCCATACTTTCTGTCCCATAGCCCTCTATTTCTCTTTCTGTCTGCTCTTCTCTTTATCCTCCTTCCGCTGTCATTTCCTCCCTAAACCCTCCTTTCCATGCTTTCCTTCTCTCCCTCCCCATTATTATCCGTAGAAACACCCTGCTCCTCTGGTATCCTCTCCCGCCGTTCACATCCCCTCTTCTACTCTGTTCCTTTCCGCTATCCCGTGTTTTCCCTTCCCCCCACGTCCTCTCGAAGTCCTTCACCCTTTCGCCCCCGTGCACGCGTTCTTCCATTCTGCGCATTTCGCATTCTTCGGGGCCCATTCCCGCACGTGAGGGCCGTCGGGTATCTTACATTCCCATTCTCCCCCTATTCCCTTCCTCAGAGGGGGAAGGAGAGAACACCAGCTCCTTGGCCCTCCGGGCAAAAACTGGTGAAGTAGCAATAGTGAGGGAGGAGGCGTAGGAGTTTTTGGAGGGATTCGCTTTTCTTTTTCTCCTCCTAACCTCCGTTCCGATCTCACCCATTGGCTTCTCCGCTCTTTAATAGGAACCCTATTTTCTCTTCTCTTCTCAATGCCGAGGAACCCGTCTTCGTGCCACTTGCTGGCCCTCCTCTTCCCCCAAAGGGCGGCCTCGTGGGATCTCCCTAGGGTCTCTCCTCCCCGCCTCCCATGGTGCGCGCAGTTCTGCTCTTCCTCTAGGAGACCGCCCCATCACATTTCTTATCCTCTCCGCTATCCTTTCCTGCACCGCCCCGTGTCCCGTTTAAGGCAGGTCGCGATTTGCGGGGCATTTGTCAGGGCAGATCCCCCACTGCGGAAGATTTTCCTTCTCTCTCTTGTGGCGAAAATGAGGGGATGAGAATATTTATGTGCACGAAAGGGTTTTAGGATTTGTGGAAGATTATATGGGCAGAGGTGAGAGAAGATGGCGAACGTAGTGGAGTTTAAGTTATTTTATGAGCTCGTGTGCTTAATTTAATGTTTTAAAACTCTAGCTTTAACTCGTTGGATTCTTGAACTCGAACAATCATAAAATTCATTAGCCTTTCACACAATATAATATATCGAAACTCTTTATTAATGCGTACTCGTACTGGTGGATTGTTCTGATTTACTTATAGGCTTTGTTTGTAGTGGTACTACTGCGATCAAATTATGAGCTATGATTACCTCCTTTCCACGCGTCCTCATGGCGGCTTTCTCCGAAAGGTGCAAATCCTTCGCGATTTATTTTTCCGCTAAATGTATTTAAATTTGTAAAAAATGTGTGCCTTTATGGCTTTTGACACTTTGTATTCTTTTAACTGTTCTTCGATTTTATTCAAGTAGTCGACTAAGCTTAATAAAATACATGCCAGAAAACATTTCCATCATTTACATTTTTAATTTGTCATTTTAATAAACTGCATAGTCACATAACATCGCCACATTTCCATTAGAATGTGGTAAGTGGACTTATATCGTAATGGTTTCTTCCAGACATAAGCACGAGTACTAACCCATTTTTTAGCTCTTTAAGTGTTTGGATATTAGTACTTTTTATTGTTCTTCATTTCTTGATTTTGGTTTTGTTAGAGTGCACAATTTTGACATGACGTGAAGGAAGTTAGTCCATGTTGCAAAGTACGAACGTTGCAGAACTCATTCTCATGGACAAAGGTGTTCATTGCCTATGACGTTGTCGTCGCTGGACGCCATGATAAAGGAATATGTTCGGCTTCACTTTTCGGAACAAGAGTTTACAATTTTCATTCAGTTAATAGCGCTTTTTCAGTTTTTCATATTCCTGGCACTTTTTCTGGTATTATATTTTGATAATATATTCATTCGAGGGTTAATACGAGGGTCATCCGGAAAGTAGTACCCGTTCGTGCCGCATGAAGTGCTGACGACGCGAGTAGCCGCTGGACGAGGTCAGATAGCTTCAGTGGCTTGTCTGCCTTCTCTGAGCCAAGTGACGCTAGCATTGCCTGTGTTGTTTCTGTGATTGTTTACAATGTTTAAAAAAATTGAGAACGCCGCCAGTTGTGAAGTGAGGGCAGTGATTAAATTCCTCAATGCAAGAAACGTTCGCCCATGTGATATTCATCGCCAATTAAAGGAGGTGTATGGAGACAATGTAATGGACGAGTCGTCTGTTCGGCGGTGGTGTCGCAACTTCAACATGGGGAGGGGGAACACACACGACGATGAGCGTTCGGGGAGACCGTCTGTCATTACAGACCAACTGGTGAGCTCAGTTGACGAATTCGTGAGGAACGATCGGCGCGTCACAATTGATGACATCTGTGAGCATTTTCCCAATGTTTCTCGAACAATTGTTCATGAAATTGTTAAACACCATCTGCATTATGCAAAAATTTGTGCAAGATGGGTCCCTCGCGTATCTCAATGAGCTGGCGGCGAAGGACTATGCAGCAGGAATACAGAAACTTGTCACACGTTATGACAAATGCCTTAATTTGCTTGGAGATTATGTTGAGAAGTAGTTTAAAGTATCCTCTTTCAAATAAAATTTTTTATGTTTGTTAATATTTACTTTTGTGTCTTTATTTCACGAACGGGTACTACTTTCCGGATGATCCTCGTATTTATATCTGTGATTAAATATTTTGGAGATCTAGAACAGTTATTGAAAAAATATCAATAATTTTGAAGAGAAAATGTATACATTTTACGATTTCTGCTCATTCTTCTCTCTATGTAGATCTCTTATTTCCCAACAAAGTTTCACATTAAAAATTTCTATGGTTTCTGGTGTGAGCTCCGTTGTAATGAAAATGGGAACTATGTACCTAGTGAAAGCTTTAGAGATGTGCGTATGTGGTAGGAAAGAGAATATATGTCCCAAAAAAGAAAAAAATTGAGTTATTTCACGGTGGAGCCGCAGGAGGGTTGCAAAGTTTAATAGAATTCTTTTTCGGGTGGCCTAGGAAAATGGCTGGAAAAAATTACGCGTGGAAAATCTGGCGAAGGAGATTAAAGCGAAGGATTAATGGTAGAAAATACGTTCGAAGCGCAAGAGTTCTCGAATTTGGAGTAAAAGAATAGAAATATGGTATATCATTTTATAGACCTGGTTACGAAGAATATAAGTCACTCCATTTTCTTTCAGAGGTAGTAGAAAACCGTTTGTGGTTTTTCTGTAAGTATTACACCTCAAATAAGTTATTCATAATGTTCAGCTGAAATCATCCACAATTTCTATAACCCATTACTTCTGGCCTCCATCGCTGCGTTCTAGACCGTGTTCATCATTTTTGAAAAAAAAGTATTCAAAAGGTAGAAGTTCGTGAGGTAGTTATCCTTATCGAAAAACCGAAAGAAAGGGTGTGAATTTCACTTTTCCATCGCGTGTTACTCATGTGAAGGCAGATTAGAATTTAAAAAAATATTACTTAAACATGTCTATTCATTCAATTGTGTCTGGCTCAACCTTGTGGAAATTCATTTTAATGAAATTAAGAATACAAAGTAACTTTCCACTGTCCTTAAGGACAGTGGAAAGTTACTTTGTATTCTTAATTTCATTATGTCTATTCATATCCAATCTCATCATACGTGCCAATTCTTGAATGCCATTTCTCTTTGAAGGCACAATCATTTGGAAGAGTAAACCATCCGACTGGTAGGTAGTAAGGAATGCAATTCTAAATCTGAGCCGTGATTGTTGCGGTTTACACATCTAAGTCAATTTAATTAGTGAATACGTGAGGTCAAGCCGGCGAGAATAAATTGGTATCTGGGGCGGAATTAAATGGAGATGCGCATATTGCTTGTATTTTCCCTGTCCCATTTAAAGGTTGGATGGCTTCGCAATAGCAGCGAAGCATGCGAGTTACGTGTTTTTTCACGCCGTCCCCTCTGTGGCTCGATGAGGATAATCCAAATCCGTGTACCCCCTAGTATAATTCCATTGTAAGTTCTAAGTATTGTGTCAGAGAGTTAAAAAAATGTGACGGCCATTTCTCGAGCTTTCTTCTATCGTATCAGTGTGCAGTAGACATCCCTTTGTGAAATTTTTTTATCACTTGCATAAATATCAACGTGCCGGTCCCATGGCCGCGGGGTAACGACCTCACCTGCTAGTACTCGAGTTGCTGGTTCGATCCCTCCTGGTTGGGTTTTCTTAGTTTTCATTTCATATTCGCGACTTGTTTGTTTTCGGATTAGCGTTTACTAAAAAAGAAGTTGAAAAAATGCGCATTAAGGTTTCCACTTTTAGATGTCTTGGGATGATTTCCATTCTTTGGAGGCCGCTGAGTTGAACCGATTCTTTTTCGGTGCTCATTTGGTCGCTCGTGTGAATTGTTGAAGTTTGCACGTTAGTGATTCATAGCGAGCGCTGCCGGACGTTCTTTATTTAGACAATAGGGATATGAGGCGTCGCATTAAAACCGGAGATAGTGTTAAATCGTCCCCAAGTAGTTCGCTACCCTTAGCGCCTAGCCATCAGTGCATTCAGTTAGTTGGGCCAGTAGCCAGGCCATCAGTCCGTTGCAGGACGGCGGGGTTTCGTCCAGGGACGGCATGGGTACCGGGGGAGTCTTCCAAGGAATGGTGAACGAGGTAAGGCGTGGGGGTGGAGGGACATGGCGGGGAAGGACGGGTTCTGAGGGTGGTCGGGGTGCGAGAGGAGTGTGAGGAAGGGACCGGGGAGAGGATAAGGCAGGCAAATGAAAGAGACGCCACCATAACTCCACGGGCCCCATCCAATTAGGCACCACCTTTTTTCACGGCTTTATCTCGCGGTGAATGCCAAGGGTAGGGTGGACGATGTGGGCGAGGAATGGGAGGAAGGGGGGAGTGTTGGCGGGGAGTGTTGGCGGGGAGAGAGGGTGCAGTAAGGAGGAGGGAGTGTCACACGATGACGGTGGTGTTTTTGTGTCATCCTGTTCATATTCGACGTCTGGGAATTGCAGACGCGGCGGAAATGGCATTTCCCTGGTCTCTCTTCTCCATCTCCCCATCTCTTTCTCGCTCGCTCAAACCTCCTCTCTCCCACCTCCTCTCTCCCACCTCCTCTCAGCACTCACTCTAAATAGTATATATAGGTCAGTGGAGGCGACGGAGTGAGAGAATCGATCGGGACACCTCCGTGCAGGGAGACTCCGAAAGAGAGATGGGGGATTGACGCGAGCGCAGGGGGGTCGGCGGTAGGTGGGGCGTGGGGAAAGGGAGGGACTGGCAGGGCGCACCCGTGGAATCCGCTCCCGCATCTTAATGGATCGTGCAGAAGAGGTGGAAGTTTTCCTAGTCCCACCCATGGCAGCTACCGCTGTTTCTCCCTCGACGGGGCTTGCCTTTTCCAGTCACTTCATCACGGCGAAGGCACTCCGCCCCAGAAATTGCTTCTCCCACGCTCTGTACCCCTCCTTTCCCATCTGCATTCGGATCCGTCCTCTCTTCTCCTTAAGCTCCTTCCCGCTCGGAGTATATGACATTAAACATTTTTTCTTATCCCTGATTCACTCAAAATAGTTCGTCGATAGCCGTACAAATGAGTATATAGTATGCGTCAATTATGTCATCTGGGGATTGCCTAAAATGTGTACCTCTTAGGAACTGTAGATGTAGATAGATGAGGAAATCTAATAATGTTATCCCGAAAAATAAAATTAATATAAATCTGATTTTGCTATGTGGATGAAAATTTGCTTAAGGGTGTAAAATGAGCGATTTAGCAGAGTACGAATGTTCTTAAAAACTTTTCGCATTAAATGGAGTTTCTATTCATTTTGTCATAATTTATTATTTTTGCCATTAACAACGCCAACAGCAAACATTGTGTTATTTTTTTTAAAATGAGATACATGTGTTAATTCTAACACATCATTATAATGCATGCAACCTATTTGGCTGTTTGTAACGAGGCTTTTGGTGATGATACATATCTGACAATTATAAGTGGATGTGAAATCAGAAACGAGGAAGTTGAGGGGTAAACTATATATCCATCCGTTAAATGTGCTGAAATCAAATAGTTCAGTGGTTTATCACTACCCAGAAATGTATATATTATGTAAAGGATTAACTTCCTAAAACTTTTATTAATGAATATAGGTGCAAAACATGAACATCCTGTTCATGGTTTATCATCAAACGTATCTTGAGGTGAGACAACTTTATGTGGCAAAAGTAGTCGCAAGCTCGCCTAGGTGTTGCTGGAGAGGAAAAACCGAGTTAATTTCAAGAGTGCATTCATCTTCATTCTTTTTTCATGACCAAATTTCCTTTACATTATTTGCCGTATTTAACCTTTTTGTGACTTTTCGTGTTACTGAACGATTTTTTCGTTTTTTTTTTCTCTTTTGCACCTCTTCTAGATCACTTCCTCCTCTACTCGTTTAGGTTGACTTTTCTTCTCTTAAAAATCTCTCACTCCTCCCTATTCTGTCCTATCTCATTCCATTCCCCTCCTCCTCACCTTTCTCCCACTCCTCTTTTATCCGCTCATATTCCAGCCTCTCCCCCACCGTTGCTGCGGTGTTTTATCCCAATATTTTCCTCACGTTTTCTGTTCTCGTTTCACCTGTTACCCCTTCCACCGTCTTCCCTCCGCTTCTTCCCCCTTTCGTCCGTATCCTCTTCCAACCTAACGCTCCTCCTTTTGTCCCCACTGCCACTCCCGTGGTTGCCCCATGAATTTGCACATGGGCAGACTACATTAAGTGGGCCAAATCCCGTGAGGGGAAGAGTTTGGTGCAGACCAGCGGGTTTCGAACACAACGGGCATCCATGTAGGCGGGGTGAATGAGGGAAAAGGAGCGAATTAAACGAGAGAAAATTTGGGAAAAGTTGGAAATATGGATATCCAAAAGGCGGGCGGGCTCCACCGCCACACAAAGCATTGCAATTTCGGCCGACGCGGAGAGAATACACTCCCTCCCCATCCCCACTCCACAACGGCCGTCCTTATCTCCGCCTCGCACAGCCTCTCATTTTCCCTCCGCACACTGCGGCCCCTCCACTAAGCTTCCTCCTCCCACACACCTCCGGCCACTGCCCCGTCCACTCCTCTCATTTGATCCCTGCCATTGCCCCCTTCCCCTGTCTCTCATTCCATTCCAACCTGCGTCATTTGTCCTCACCGCTCGTCCCTTCTCCCCGTGCGAATCCCCCAATCCCCCTCCGCCTCATCTCTCATCTCCTGCTCAGCCTCCATTGCTCCCATGCATTGTCCAAAATATGGCTGGCGCACGACCCCTTCCGGTTGAAAATGTCACGGTAACCTCGTTCGCTTGCCAGGGTTGACCGCGGGATTCTATCTCCCTTTCGTCCGCTCCCTTGTGTTCTGCAGAGCGTTAATTTATTTTCGAATTTCCCAATTAAATACACCATCGGAAAACAATAACACGGGCGATTTCTTTTTCCCTACCCCTCTTTACCACCTCCCCCCCTCCTTCATGCAATCTTTATTTTCGTCGATCTCTCGCTCTGCTTTTGGCCACTGTTTGTGAAGTATGACGCCATCGTTCAGTAACGTCATCAGGTGTCTTGTTTACGTTGTCCGAGGTAACCAATTGGTCCCTCGGCATTATTGGAAGCCGTTTATTCATCTCCTGGTTGATGCATTGCAATTGGCAAAATGGAGGTGATTGCTCAGTAAATCAGTCCTTAAAATAGGCGTGTTTTCGATTTCCCATGAGCTCCAGTGGAGAATTCAAAAACTCAGAACAGTACTGTGGTTATGCACGCAATTGATACACGCGCATGTACCCGAATGATTGCTATTGTATTGGATTGATGATTCCGGAAAACTTGTTTTCTTTTCTATTTGTCATTGTCATCCGCTACCTTTGAATCCGAAAATGAAATATTTTACTTTATTGATGAGTGCTGTCGCCGGAGGATGTCCATATTTTTATTGGTCTCTTTATTCTGGGGAAGAGCTGCCATCTGTATTGCAATCTTTGTTCGCCGGGAGGGTACTGGTTGTGGTTTTTCAATGCCTTTCATTTCGACTGGCTTGATGGGTGGTAATCCTATCACGAAAGTAATAACATTTTTTTAACTGATCTGTACACGCAAAATATTTATTCTTTTATTTTCTGATATTGTAATGCATTCCTTTAGAAGCAATTTGGTTTGCGTTGTGGCATTCTGAACAAAGTTCCATTCCGTTTCTTTTACATGTATACCTGTTGAAAGTTTTCTGTGAGGTACAAAACCCATTTCAGGTCCATAAATTATATAACTTTCAGGGATGAAAATGTCAATGCTCTCCGTAAGTGTAAATTAAGTTATGATGATTAACCTTTGTCTCTGTCCAAATTGTGTGTTGTAAATTCAAGGAATTTCCTTTCCTAGTTCACGTGAATACGTTTTAGCGTGCAATATGTGCTTTTATGTGATTATCGTGATCATTTTATGTTCATTAATATTTGTTGGATTATATTCCTTCAAAAAAAATACCGTCGTGATAAATATTGTCCTCCAGTGTGCACATCTCGGTAAATAAATGATAAAGAGCAGTATATCTTTTAATAACTTGGGGTTTTATTTGCGCCTCTAGCCGCAAGGTAACGTCACTCGCCGGCAGCTGCTGCGGGATATAGTGACGATTTTCCCGTCTCTCGTAATTAGATCCGTAATCAGTCATTCATCAATTAATCAGGAGGTCATTTTCTCTTCCGCTCTGTCTTCGGCGCGGAATTGGCCGTTCCACATGCATCCCCCCTCAATCGTCGCTAGTGAATGAATGCTTGAGGTCATCGCCTGCCCCTCCCTCTCAATGCAACCCGCGCAAACATTCTCTTTCATCGTATTGGTTCAAGGGCAGGGTGGCAGTACGTTCACGTCGGCGACGCGGTTGGGCCCTCTCATCGCTTGGCAACGACCTCTCTCTCTCTCTCCTTTCTTCTCATTCTCTTCCTCCTCCGTTCCGCAGCCCTGTGCTCCACCTCTTCCCACAATTCCCACCGAGTCCTCGTTTTAAACTCGCTCGCTCGCTGCTGGCCTGGGGGCGCGAACCCTGCCACTCCCCCCAAACCCCGCCACTGCCCCACACTCCTCCTTCACTTCTTCCATCCCCGACTCCCCTCCTCTCCCATTAACTCACGGTGTATTTTTACCACCCACACCCCTGTAATCCATAAGCTGCAAGGATTAAAAAAAGCAAACATATGTGTGACTGCGTTTGCATGTCGACTCCATATTCGGTTGCCCAGCGTGTAGAATTATGCGTGTCCTGGGGCCAGTTGGTTTGGGGGTAAGAGGCGTGTCGAGATGAGTAGTGGTTTTTCTCCCTCTATCCTATACCTCCCCACGCTCTTTTTGCCGTAAGTTCATAGGATTTAATGAAAAACGGGAATCGTAGTAGGGACCTCCTTCGGGGAGGGAAAATGAAATTAAAGTGGAATTTTTGTTCCAGCTAGTTCATTAACCATAGCTGAATGTGGTGATACGACGGTAGGAGCTTTGAGTTAGTGGTTTGAAGCACGAAAGTAGCAAGTCAGGAGCTTTTAGCCTCAATCTTTTTCATCGGTCCCTTTAACCATTGGAGCCTAAAGCATGTGGCTAAATTTTAGTTTATGGTTCTTTAGAAATAATCGAAGGAACATTCTCCAAACGAGATCAGTTTGACACTCGTAGGCATTTTGTTTAATATAGGGAAGCATGTAAGACTAAAATTTTGACTTTTAAATGTATAATTGTGTATTCCAAAAAACTGCGGGATATGCCGCCAGAGTAACTTTTTACGGAGTCATCCGCGGTGCATTACAATGCAACAATTTCAGAGAGTAAAAATCATTCGCCTTGACCGGGATCCCGGTCAAGTCGAATGATTTTTAATCTTCTAAAATTGTTGCATTTTATAATTTTTTGTGTGGTGTAGGTGCATTTAAAAGAGAAAATCTGCATATGTATTCGCTTTTATGTATAATTATATTTATTTATCAACCTTGTAATATGTTTTATGTGTCCATATACTTTTAGCACTAATTGTACCCTCTTTCCTTATTTCAGGTAAGTTCCACGTTACTTCGAATTTTGCCTTGAATGAACTCGATAGTGAGGTAAGGTTAAAATAATTATATCCTAAAAATGAACCAGCACTCGGCGTTACTTGTTGAGTTATTTTATTTTTCTCGGAATTCATTTTGTTTACTTTAGTTTTTTCTGGTTATGTTATGGTAGGCTTTTCGGGGGTGGGTAGCTTTTTGGCAGCTTCTGAGATAGCTAGTCCGGACTAGCCTCCCAGCTCCCAAAACTTTTCAATTCCTTATAGCTGTCAGGTTGCTTAAATTTAAATAGTTACTCTAAAATTTGATTTGTGCATATAATTGGAGTGGGTGTGGTAAATATTAAAGTACCGAAGTTGGAAACGAAAATTTCATTTTATATACCTTGGGCATAATTTCTGTGGTTCGTTTATCGATTATGTGTAAAAGTGCATTGCAGCTACAAAAATTCTCCAGGATTACTTTGTACATCTATCTTTGAGCTGAGTAATCCTTGGCTCTTACGTTTGATTAGAAGATCATGTAGGTATGGACGTCCTATAGTCCGAGAAATTCATGACTCATATGGTTGAAGAAGTAAAATGATCTCAACATGTTGCTTTACAACGAAGTACATTGTTAGTAATTTTATTTCTCTAATGTCTGGAGTTGGGAAGTGCACCTTTTTTTGGAACGAGTCTTAAACATAGCTCAGCAGAATGCTTTCCCGAAAATGAGTGCCTCGTAATTTCTCATAGTTGTTTTGTATTTTCATCCTATTTCCCTCTCTCACACCGAACGTCGTCAAAATTCTCTTCCGGGAGTTCTGCCCCCATGTAATTTTTTATAGCCGAGCGTTCCGCTGAGAGGACTTAATTGGAACTCTCTATTGACACAAATGTTCATCATTAATCCCCGAAGGCGAAGCAGGCGCCCAGTTCACGTCAGAAAAATCCTTTGATTCTATTTTGGGGCAGTGACTTCTTCCGTCGCCCAACTTCTCTTCGGGAAGTTTTTTCGACGCTATCCCCTACCGCTGCCAAATAAAGTTCCAAGTATCTCTTCAGTTTTAGCCTTCGACTCGTTAGTCGTTTGGCCAGTAACACGAGTCTGGTTGTTTTCTCACCGTGATTGAGGCCCTCTGGTTGGGCACCGAGCGACACGTGGCCCTCAGGTATGGTGTCTTGTTACTCAAACCCTCTTCCCCTCCCTCTCTACCCCTCCACCCTCAAGTATTTACCCCCTCCCTCCTCGTACTTCTATCGCATAACAATCTCAAGTACACCGCGGTGCGCTTCAAGGGGAGTCCACTTCAAAGAGTTGGGAACAAGTGTGTCCCATAAACTGTCCGGGTAGCGATCGCAACCCGCGTGTAGAGAAGGAAGGAGGCATGTGTGTGCGTTTGGAGTGAGGGAGGAGCGATGAAGAGGGCGAAGGCGATTAATAAGCCTCAACACCGCTTAACATTGCTAATCGAATGAACGCGGCTTATTGGAGCGTACTCTTCCCTAAGTCTGCACTCCGATGGATTACGTTACATGGGAACACGAGGCGCAATCTCCCGTCCTCTCGTTGCCTCTCACTCCATACTAACTCGCCAGGATGGGGCCCGTTTGGACCCCGCTCCCTCATTCAGTATCTCTTCTTCATTCATCCGCTAATAACCACATGCTTAGTTATACACGCAGCACTCTCTCTCTCTCTGTCTCCTTTATTGACCATATTGTCATTAACTTGGCCGCTTCCCCTTTCTCCTCGAGAATTTGGGCCCAAAAAGGCTCGTCACTCCCCCTCTCGCTTTATTTCTCCTGTTTACATGATACTGAAGCTCCCCCACCTTTTGGTCTTCCCTCTTGTTCAATGACGCTTCGGGAGAATTGAAATTCTCGATGAAGAAGGAATAAAGCGTTTACATAATAATTGGAAATCAAAAAATGTTGAGCGGCTGCCTCTTTATGCGAGAAATCCTTTTTTGAAGAATGCATTTGCCTAAGCAAACGCTCCCAATAACATATTAAAAGTTTCAGTGTGTTCTTTCATTACTCGTACATTACTTAATGAACATGTTTCGTTTAGGATGGGATATTTTTGTGTTCAATAAATTCAAAGTAATAAGGACAATGATCGAGACAAATATCGTGGCTTCGGATAGGCAAATGCCGTTTTCGTTTGTATTTTTGTAACAAAGAGGTATGCGTTAATGGTAATACTCTACTTTCATTGGTATTCATCACTAAAGGTCGGATTCTATTATCTCGATTTCTGTTGGACTGTTCAGCCCTTTTGCATTTCATCAAACGTTTCGCTGTTGCGTTTGTCTTTATAAGTTCCCTTGTTTGCTATTATGACTTGTTGGCTGACATAATTTGAATACCATTTATTATGCAATAATTTGATATTCTGGTTAGAAGGATAACATTTTCTTGTTACATTTCTTCTCGTAGTTTAGGGAATGTATCGATATGCCGTTGTATAGACTGTATCCATGCAAAGCCTACCTAAACTGGTAGAATACATATAATAATGACTTTTTATTCTCGTGCAGCAGCTTATTCTTATTCTCATCAACGCCATCACCGTATTTCCGAAAATTGGTTTTCTGGAGCTCTCCAGTCATTTCTGTCAGTCAGCTTCTTCATTTATGTGTAGTCGGTTTATTCTTTCTGAGTGTGAGGCTATATAATTCTTTCCTCCTCTTCGCTCGTTCGATATATCTGAAAATGATACACATTGGCTCTAAAATTGATACATCGATTTTTCAAGGAATTTTAATCGACCTCGGGTTGCCAGATTTCAATCGGTTATCGTTTTTGTCAGATCACAGCCTAATGCTTTTTAAAAATTGATTCACGTCAGATAAAATTATGTTTACATTTAGATTTTAAAAGTCATTAATCTTTGATTTCTGTTTATAAATACCGTAAATTTCATTTTTTATGATGACGTAAGTAGTTACTGCAGAGGGTAGAAAAATACTGTTCTTAGCTATTGAAGCAAGAATTGACTATACATATATCTGCTGAAGTTAATTTTTGTGAAAAGTGATATGACGATTGCAGATAACCCAAGCCTAATTATGTGTCAAAGACATTACGACTGCCAGGTAGGCCGATTGTTTGAATTTGTTTATTTGAAAAAATATAACATTTAGCATTACGGATGTGGAAATGATCGCCTGGGCCGAAGAAAACTGAAAGCAAAGGTCAAATCAAGGACGCTGGTAGAACTAAGTGACTCCCGAAGAATAAAAATACCAAATCTTTTTAGATTGGATAACATTTTTTTATGATCGTGTTCGAAGGTCGCGATATTTAGGCTCAGTAACGTAAGTTTCAAGAGAGGCCATTTCATTTTTGGGAGTTAGAATGTAAACTGGAGTAGTAGTAGTAGATGTAGGGGAGGGGACCGACAACTGAGGTGATTTGCGGCATTAGGGATGGATGGGAATGGAGAAAGGCTGGAGAGAAACCTGGTGTCGGCATTTCCCGACTCCTAATGAAAGGCGCCAAGGAGTCCACAGTTTAACGTCCCATCCGACGGACGGTGTGCTCACAACTGCTCTCCACGAAGCACCTCAAGTAGGGACCAGAAGAACACTGAAAGATTTGAAAGGAATGGAACCCGGGCCCTCTGTGGAGGACGCCAGTACATTAGCCACCGCACCATACCGATTGCCATGAAAACTGGATGTTTATTTTTTTTAATTTATTCGCCATTGTAATTTTGGATCGGGCAAGCCACCCTAAGAGATGAGAGATGAGTTGTTTAATATCCTGATGGTAGCTTAAGTCCGGTGCCTGTCAGGAATTCAGCAAAAAGGAATAGGTTACTACTAGAAAAAATTAGTATGCTTGGGATTGTTTTTATTTTATCCAAATATTTCGTTGCACCTATATATATTGATCACCGGCCACTTCATCAGATTTTTTTTCTGTAAGATAACCTGCAATCAAGGTATGTAGATAAAAAAAGTCACGGTAGTTGCTAAGAGTACTTTCAGCACCCATCATCTCCTGAATCAAGTGATATCTTATTTCTCTTAAATATCCCATTAAACTGTAAACGAATGACCCCTCCTTCTGCAATTAAAATTCAGTATGCTCAATTTATTTTAGATTTTATTGCATACTTAAATGCAGGAATTCTGATAAAAATCTTAACGGAAATTTTATTTACTTACTTAAATGACCATCAGTGAACCTACCAAATTAGGACGTAACCGACGAGACCAACACCCTAAGAAGAGCTTATTCCCTCTAAAGTCTTTCAGTTTTTCTGTCATTTAGAAAGAGTTCCTTAACCCTCAGTTTGGACTACGGGCACACTACAGATAAGATTTTTAATGTGCAGAGCAAGGGGGGGGGGGAAATAATGCACCTTCATTGAAAACTACTGGGAATTAACGACGTATCGGATATCGCATATGAACTGCTGAAACCTCAAGTACGAGGGTCATCCGGAAAGTAGTACCCGTTCGTGAAATAAAGACACAAAAGTAAATATTAACAAACATAAAAAAATTTATTTGAAAGAGGATACTTTAAACTACTTCTCAACATAATCTCCAAGCAAATTAAGGCATTTGTCATAACGTGTGACAAGTTTCTGTATTCCTGCTGCATAGTCCTTCGCCGCCAGCTCATTGAGATACGCGAGGGACCCATCTTGCATAAATTTTTGCATAATGCAGATGGTGTTTAACAATTTCATGAACAATTGTTCGAGAAACATTGGGAAAATGCTCACAGATGTCATCAATTGTGACGCGCCGATCGTTCCTCACGAATTCGTCAACTGAGCTCACCAGTTGGTCTGTAATGACAGACGGTCTCTCCGAACGCTCATCGTCGTGTGTGTTCCCCCTCCCCATGTTGAAGTTGCGACACCACCGCCGAACAGACGACTCGTCCATTACATTGTCTCCATACACCTCCTTTAATTGGCGATGAATATCACATGGGCGAACGTTTCTTGCATTGAGGAATTTAATCACTGCCCTCACTTCACAACTGGCGGCGTTCTCAATTTTTTTAAACATTGTAAACAATCACAGAAACAACACAGGCAATGCTAGCGTCACGCAACTTGGCTCAGAGAAGGCAGACAAGCCACTGAAGCTATCTGACCTCGTCCAGCGGCTACTCGCGTCGTCAGCACTTCATGCGGCACGAACGGGTACTACTTTCCGGATGACCCTCGTAAAATGTCGACTTCATTTCTAGGTGTCTTTTCGAAGCTGAATTTCCAAAATTGTTTTTACCGATACTTATTACCTTTTAATAAAATATCAAAATTATTTGTAGATCAATCAGTGGTAAATTCGGTGCATCACATTTGAAATATTTGTCGCCTATAATACATCAATCGATTTGGTAAGCTCCGAGTAATCATTACATTCTATTATAGGCCTTGTGATTGCAAACGATTACCGATAATCGATTTTGGAATACAAAGTTTGCACCCTTACTAGTGTTGTTCTGGACCAAGATAATATTACTAGCCTTTGCCGTCGAAGTTAGCTCGTTTAAGTCTTGCAAATCGGACTTCCGCGACATATTTCATTTAAAGGAATATTTTAATGAATAGAAATTCTATAACTTCCTTACCACATGTACGTGATGCAGTTCTGCTATTTACTAATATTGTTATTTGTAAAATAGTTGTAATTAATCTGAGCCCAAATTATTTTGAGAAGAATCTTCGTCTGTTTTATATATAAGTAATATATTTCAATTTATTTAATGTCCATTGCTTATGATTGAAGTAAACGCATTGCCCACTGTAATTTCAGTGTAATCGGTATTGTGTTTGACACCGCGTATGCTGTTTTCCAACTAAGGAATATGACTCTAGTCTTTTTGCTTATAACTCTTCACCAAAATCCTTTCTCATGCAATCAGATTGGAAATGCTGGGCTTAGAAAACTTCGGTTTTATTAAGATCTGTTTTCAGTAATTTTCCGCTTAAAATTCACCCGTTGAAATGGAAGATTTTAAAGTTTGATGGGGCTAATATTTTAAAATTAGAAAACACTAAAAGTTTACTTTTTAACTTACTATGATTGATGATTCAAATTAATCTATCTTTCGTATTAATTTATCTTAATTCTTAATTTATCTAGTTCGTGAAGGATTCATTCTTCTTGCAAGAGTTTCCGTCGCGTGAGTCTGAAGTCTTCGGCCTAAAGACGTAGCATGACTAGCGGCGAAACTATTGTTAACAAAGCAGTCTTACACGACAGAAAAACTCGGAAGAAGATGAAGATTCAAACTTTTTTCTTCTCTTGCCATACTGCTTCCTTTGTTTTCATTTCTGTTCATTTCACTTTTCCCATCCTCTACTCCCAAATCTCAGATACCTTTTAGTTGATGCTTATCCTCTTATTTCAACGACCAAATCCAGAGCCACGCGCAACTACTCTCTATTTCCAAGTTTTCACTAATCTCTTCTTTACATCTTTACTTAAGGATCCTGCGATCTACCCCCCTTCTCTTGGTAAAATCTTCCTTAGCTAACGCAATTTTCGTCTGAAACACTTGCTAAATAGTGGTGCTTATTGCTCCAGTTGATGCTCTTCAACTGTTTGATCTTGCCTTATTTCTTAAGAATTTCTTTTCCTTTTTTTTTCTTGATAAGTTCTCATGCCTTATATATTGCATTTGTTCTGCAAAACGCAAAACAGTGAATTTATTCCTTCGGGGACTTGATAATGAAATCGACATGCCCAAACATGGTTGGCGTGATCGACAGATTGTGTTCCCAAGTCATTCCCAAGCCTAACCTAGGGTTTTTTCACAAATGCGGTGAAATCCTAGACTAGCCGTGGATATCTCCTGTTACCCCATCGCCTATTACTACTCATCCTGATTCTCCATCCGATATCCATACTTGTGCAGTCTGAGACCAATTAGTGTATCGGAGAAGTCGCCCACTATTCATCCAATATACTCATCCTTTGCAGTACTTAATTAATTATGCTCTTCACTCTCAAATGCCCTTTTAAATCCATGAATAAAACAATATAAGTATACAGGTATATTCTATATTCTTTTCTATCAGTGACATCTTTAGTAATACTGCAACACACATATATACTCTGCCCTTTCTAAACCCACGCTGATCATCTCCTAGGGAGTAATGTGTACTCTTCTCCATTCTCTTGTTAACGAGGCCTATACCGCGTGCGAATCAAAATGACGGGCACATAGTTGTCATGTTCCACGGTACATTAAGGTACAGGATATGGGTATTTTTTTGGAATGCAAATCAATGCTATTGTACAATGTCTTCCGGCCAAATTAATCTCTAAT
The DNA here is from genome assembly GCF_022747635.1 of Hetaerina americana. Classification (NCBI taxonomy): domain Eukaryota; kingdom Metazoa; phylum Arthropoda; class Insecta; order Odonata; family Calopterygidae; genus Hetaerina; species Hetaerina americana. The sequence continues at coordinate 32,180,393 of NW_027286874.1, read as the reverse complement.
AAATGCGTACGAGTGAATCCATCTTGACCATTCTCTCCGTAGATATGTTAGCTCTGCCCACAGACTTTTTTCATTTCGTTTCCATTTTTTTGTTCTATCCAAACTTACTGAGCCTCTGTTTCCGGTATCCTTCTCCTATTTATTCTTTCCATTTGAATTGTTTTGTTCGGTGTATACTTTTCTTCTCGTATTTCTAGTAACGTGAACGGATTTTCCCCTCTTTCTTCCCGACAGTTCTTCAACCTTACTGTACGGAGCTCCTGTTCCACCTTTTTTCTGAAAACTCAGCATTTCCTCCTACTGCTTAATTCACTACGTTATGTTCTTTCTCTTAATTTCTCTCTTTATTTTATTACTAAAATATTTATGTACTTTCTTCTTCGTAATTCATTGTTTACGTTCTTCCATTTCCTCTCCTTATATATCCTCGTAACCATCTGTGAGGTACGATGTTCGTTGTAATTGAATATTAAAAGTTTTATTTTTCCCATTTTTTTATGTTGTAAAATTATCTGCTCAGGTCACCTTGTAATTTGATTGTTTGAAAAGCGTTAACTAAGCCCGTCGGGTCTTATTCGTGACAGCTAAACAAGAGTTGTCCTCGCCTCCCAGCTGGGGCACGGAAGATGCGGTAAAGCCGCTGATAAATTAGGCTGTAGATAGACGGAATGAAATCTATGTTCCTCTAAAGTGTACCTGCATATTACCATTGCTGTTGGATACTTGTCTGGATGTGTGAGATCCCCTCATATTGTAGATGTTGGCTGTATCTGTTGAGTTCAAACTTTCATTGCCTGAGCATTTCACTTAATCTCTTCGCCTTTCAACTCCGCCCCTATTTCTCATCTCTCAGCTGATGCTACTCTATTCGCCCGCACCTCGTCAAAACCCCTCGGATCCCTCTCTCTTCGCCCCTTCCGTGCCAGTTTCAAACGCCCTACCCCTCTCCGAAGCCGCTTCCTTTCCCCTCCCCTTCTTGTTCCAAGCTTCCTCCAGTGTTCGTGGGGCCAATTTTCATTTGTTTCCCTTACACCCTCGCCCGCCTCCTCGCCGTTATTCCCTCCTCCTGTGGCGCCGGGACAAGATTATTCTCGTTATCGGGATCAAGTGAAGCCATGAAATGGCTCCAGCGTCCGGGAGCCTTTGCCATAACTAATCTTTCCGCTACAACTACAGATGCGTAGCGACTGCCAGGAAAAAAAATTATGTTGTCTTCGCATAACAAATACTTCGTCTTTGAACAATTTTGTTAATTTTTTAGCGACAAAGATATCCAAGTGTTTTTCCAGAGTAAAGGAAAGGAGTGCGTTATCATGTGATCCACCTGGCATCTCCCGGATTCTTAAGTGGGCACACTTCATTTTAAGACTGATATGATGCCATTTTTATTTGATAATTAATTATTATTTTAGGTGGATTTATCTTATGCCAGTTCAACATTTTCTTTGACTTACTGGCATCATTTTTAACCGGCATTCAAGCCTTAGGTTGGCTGCTTCACGTGCTTCATTTTGTCATTCTCTAGTCCTTTCTTTCTGTAATATATCTTAAATGGTCTGCCTTATATAAGTATAGCGATTAAATACGCGCACCTTTGGTTATTTTTTTCGCCTTCTTCCTATCTTGGGAAAATGTGCCCGTATGATTGGCTTGATAAGTAGAATTCTCTCTCTTGGAATTCGCCTGATTTCTTCGCATCGTATTGCAGCAACGTGGGTATAATGTGAAGTTATGTTCAAACACTTCTAATTCTGTTTTAATAGGGCATTGATATTTTTTTGTGCTGTGGATAAAAAAATGTAGCATAAAACGCTAGCTTGAACCCGTCATCAGTTTTTATATGCATTATAAGCGTCACTTTCTGCCATTGTTATAAGCCGAATGAGTTTGTTTTGCTTGCAGAATAATTGTTTTGGGCTTTGCTTATCTTGAATTGTCTTTGGAAAGTAGCTACTTCGGGTTCTAAGAACGTTTTGTTTGGATGACCGGTTTTGAACTCAAGTTCTTTTGATCGACAACCTCACTCTCTCCTAAATCAATTTGATCAGAGAAGTGGAAAATTTTGCTCCGCGTCCATTCAGGAGAAATTAATTATCAGAAAAGTTATAATAGCTGTAGAAAGCGTAGGAGGATATCTTGAAGAATCATAATCACATTCCCAAGTGGGCATTCATTCAAAGGTCCCTTTTGAAAGATTCGCGGAAACTCTCGCGACTGAAACTCCGGAGGCCATCTCATTTTATCACGTCAAACCCCAACTTCGTTTTATAAAGCATATTTGCCGATGGTGATGGAATGCTGTTTGCAAATATAAATTCCTTGGGGAACTGATGGATAGGAGTGGGAGCGGTTTTAATTGGGCTGGTCTTACAAATGAAAGGATCACGTCACACTCCCTTCGAACGCGAATCGAATGACGTAGGCAGGTTGCAAAGTGTGGGAGTCCCTGCGAGATGCCCGAGGCGCCACCTCGCCCCCTTTGTTCTCTCCCTCCCCACGTCTCTCCTCTCCCTTCCTTTCCCGTCCCAACTAACCTCTCCCATTGCCCTTCTGCTCGTTGTATCAACCTTTCCCCTAACTCCACCCTTTTCAATCTCCCGCCTCCGCCTCTCGCGTTTCCACCTTTCATTATCCCCCCGGTCGATTCTTTCCACTTTCCCGATAGTCTTCCGTATAAGTACTAATGTTCTACCATATTTCGTTTAGGTCGGCATTATCGATATGTTGCTAGATTAACGGTGTTATATTTATTGAACCCGCGTATGTATGATCCTTGGCAATATAGATTAATGCCAGGAAGGAGAAAGTTCTGTGAGTAAGTCGTCTACTGAGATGGGAGTGGTGCAGGAAGTATTCTCCTCGTTTAGGTGGAAGGTCTCGATTCGAATCTTAAGGCCGGCATGTTTAGTTATTTTTCATATTTCAGCGGATGAAACTATCTCAGCTTAGGGCCGGAATTTTTAGAGATTCTAGTCTTGTTAAAGCGAATTTATTAGACGATTATTTAAAACATAAACACGCTGTCATTATGGCACTGTTTGATATCAGCAACCGTTTTGGTTTCGGGTTGAGGGCTGGTGTTAGTTCAAAATTTTCTAATGCGATCACTAAATTTGCCTAAATTTCACGATTGGATGAGACGAAAACAGAGAAATATTATTTAGAATGGATATTTAGGGGGCAGTAGCGAACTACTTCTACGGAGTCCTTAAAGGCGAGATTTGAGATTTTTATATTAGTAATGAATGCAGTGAATGGAGACAATTGTGAGAGGTAATGGTGTGGTTCAAGGCTGTGGACAATGGTGGCCCAGGATTGGATAGGTCTCAGAGTGGGAGTAAAAGAGCGAATTTTTGTTAGCATGAAGGATTTATAAAGCATAAAGTTGGAAAATAAAGTAGCCAAAAAAGAATAAAATTGGCGAATTTACGTTGTACAGGAATGGTGCAGGAGTCCTTGATATTGAGTGTAGCATTCATGGTCTGGCATAAATTTAGCTAGTACACTACCCATGGTAATAACTTCCCTCGGGGTCTCCCAGGCTAACAGAATGTCATAAATAAACCACAGTAATCAAACCCGAAGGTTGATATGATAAGAGGGCGTAGAGCCCGCTTAATAAGTTCAGCGGGGTGTGCAATGCATACATCAGAATGGGGTGTGTGCCATGTATGGCTTCTCAAGAAAATCTGGTTCCCGAAAAATCATGCGGATTGAGTAAAGCTGAGAAGCCCCAAAGGCCCCATCCAGACTCGAGCCTGGGTCTTCAAGTCAGTAGTCCAGCGCTCTTCCAACTCCACTTCCACGCTTCTATTAATTTTGTTATGAAAATTTTTAATAATTCTCTTGAGGCGCGAACGAAGTTTTATCTCATGGTAGGGCAAAGTAAATAATGGGAATATGAATATTCAAGAGTGGAGTTGGATAATAAGAGATGGAGACAGTGAAAGATTGAGGGACTTTGACTTTCATGTGTTGAGAAGCGTAGTAGTCCCTCATCTGAAAGTATTGAATAATTTTCTGCCTGCGTGTTCCTTTCCTTTCGAGCGTCCCGATCCCGTGTTTTTTCTCTCTCCATAGTGGAAGCATTGCTTCATTCCAGCGTCTCCTCTTATCTGCCTTAGCTCACCTGCACCTCCTTCTGCTCTCTCTTTCTCTCCCCGCTCGCTTCTGCCGTCGCTTCATCCTCTTGTAATTTAACCCAATCCCCGTTTGTCTCCACTCACTCCCTCCTCTTCCCCTCTCCAAGTTCACATCTTTTCACCTCGAGCGGAGGAACGAGGAAATGAACTGAGCCGGTTTGGTTTTCTTTCTCAGGTAATGAGAATCCGCGTGGATGCGAATGAGTTGTGTGAGAGAAGAAGGTCGGGGGGTATGCCACCCACAAACCCCTTTTCCTGTCCTCTTCCTTCCTCCGTTCCCGCCTCTTTCCTTGTTTTCTTCTGGGACTCGTTTGTTAGATAGCTCTACAATCTGTGCAGTTTGCTCATGCAGAACCCTCCAAGGAGAATAAATCCGGTAAAACGCCACGTCTATATTTCATAAGATGGTTTAGAATAGTTTATTGAGACTCTATGGAGCACATGCAAATTTGCTTGTAGCTTTGAGAAACGGGCCCCTGATCATTTATTGTTTTCATACAATGTCTCGTTATTTGGTCCAATCCAACCGTTTCTCATCTGTCAACTTCTCATTTCCGTTTTACTTCACGGTCTCTCGTCGAGCTTCTTTGTTGTACGCGGTGCCTAAGTATCTGTGTCTACTGGCACCCGTTAATGCGTTTGGTCGCTTCTCCTTGCTCCTTTCTCTCGCGTGCCTTCTAATTCCCCCGCCTCCCTTATTCCTTGCTCAGTCCTCCACCCCAACCCCCTCCCCAACGCCATGTGCTTCGCAACGGGGTATACGGGGTGGGGATGCCGAAGGGTAGCACGGCAGTTGAGCCTCCCCAAGGAAGGGTTACGACTGGGAGTGGGAAAGTGTGACAGAGAGGAGAGGGAAAAGGGAGTCTTGCAAAAGTGGCCATGCAGAGGTGTGGGGGCGGGGACGCATGAGGAAGTGACGGGTGGGGTGCGGTGAGGAGAGGCGGTGGGGGTGGTGTGATATAGCGAAGTCAAGAACGGGGTTGATGAGTGAACCGGGGTTGTAGGAGTCGCAGGAGGGGTTTGCGTGTTCGGGTTTACGCGCTCTTAGGCGGGCTGGGAAGGATATGTGGTGTGCGCGACGTGTCTCTCGCTGGGGAAGGGTAGTTAATTGCGGTGAAAATGGATCGTGGGTCGGAATGATGCGGATATAAAAAAAAGCAGGAGACTCGCTCGCGTCACTGTGGGAGGTCTGAGGTGCGCAGGGAGACGGCTTGTCGCGCGTTGAGGAGAATTCTGGGGAGAGGAGTGGGTTGGGAGCTACCGAGGGGATTGTCGGTAGCGATATGGGGGATGGGTGACGAAATTGCCACCGACCTCCTTCTTCCTCCCGACGCCTTTCGACGGGGAACCGAGCCCAAAACGCGCGGCTTGTCGCATGTTGCAAATATTCCCGTGTTCTCTACGAAGATCTTACCCACGAGTTTGTTGACACTTTATGTCGCGGTCGTAATTTATCCGCTGAAAGGGGACTGCTGAATGATTATAAGAATGGGAGATTTTCTCCCCACCCGATTTATCTTCCTTTGCCTTGAGCCTGGTCTCGGGAAGCTGGTCGCCTTTCTGAGGATAGCGATTTCTTAATTAATTTCTCGTCTGAGTGAGTAAATAGGCACTCCAACGTCCTCCATCTTCTGTTTTAATATCGACAGCTTCCTCGGATATACGTATATGGATATGGATATTTTTTGAGATTCGGTTAAATTTTTCCGGAAAAAATAACTCGCCTGCGGTTATTTTTTTAAGAGAGAATTTCTAGGAAATATTCGGATCGAGGAGATCGTATTATATCTCTAAATAAACGCGTGCATATAATTCACCCTTTTTCCTTTTTATTCCTATTTTTGAACCAATAGGTATGTTTGAACTATTTGGCGTAAGTACTTTAATTTGATTGAGTGCTTGTGGTGACCTGTTACATTTTTGTCTTTGCTGTATTTTCTTTCAAAAGTTTTGGTTCCATCTGAGATATTCGTCTCCGTAATCGCAATTTCCGATATGGGACACTGATTTCACACCAAAGGTTCTCAAACACGCTATAGCGAAATATTTAAAGGCGACTTGAAATATTCTCGGTGAAATTTTTAGACAGTGAACTACCAGCGTAATTGTACATCCTTTAGTCAAGCCCTGCCCTATCGACACAATGGAAATATGTATGCTTATAATAGTTTTAATTTTAAATCGTTGAAATCATTTTATCAAGCACAAGATCTTTGTGATATTTTTTCCATGCCGCTTTATCCGCTCAGTGAGTTATCTGTCATTGTTTTTGTGTAATTCTTCAAGATGTTAATGCTCCCTATTTGATGATCCCATCTCACCTAATATAAACCTCCCATTTACATTCTGCTCTTGGCTGTTTAACCCTTGCCTCATTAAAATTTTCTCGTGGGACCTCGTACTTGGGCCGGGTCTCTTTCTACTTTATATTCATGTATTAAAATTTATAATTGAGGGTAATAATTTTATTTGAAAGTTAATGATAAGCTTATAAAATGTTTTTTTCGAACCTTAGGACGATAGCTATGATGTTTTAAGAATGAGTGTAAAGGAGTAAATGCCCCTTCACAATGAATAACTTTTAAAGAATATACATACCGAAAGTAAGTAATACAGACCAACTGCCCTAAGCATTTCTTTTTGTCTTCGATATCGCAAGTCGCATGAGATTATCTTAACTTGTTCGGTATCTCCAGAGCAACATTTTGATCTTGCATTTGATTTAATAATATTAATCTGTAAGCGTGGCCATTTTCAACTTGGGTAGATCTTAGAAAGATCATATACTGTATTTTTAGTAAATAAAAGATAGTATAATTTCAGTATTGTGGGAATAGACACCGCGAATATATGTCCTCCATGATAACTTCGAAATCAAATCTCCCCTTTGCTTAAATGCCTGTGGACAATAATAGATGTTTAAAAACTTATTTCGGCGTCCTAGTCGCTTGTAAAAACTTATATATTCTGCATTCAGACATATTTGGGTGTAATATGTCCGTTATCTCCAAGACAACATTTTGATCTTGCATAGTAGTAGTAGTTTTGAGGGGAGGCGACCGACAACTGAGGTCATTTGCGCCATAGGGGATGGACAGGGAAGGATGAAGGGTGGAGAGAAACCCGGCGTCGGCATTAGCCTACTCTTTACGAAAGGCGCCAAGGGGTCCCCAGTTTAACGTCCCATCCGACGGACGGCGTACTTACTCAAAGTGCCCTCCACAAAGCACCACAAGTAGGGATCGAGATACCTCTGAAAAATATTCAACACCGCCGGGATTTTGAACCCGCGCCCTCTGGGTGGGAAGCCAGTACGTTAGCCCCCGCACCATCTCGATCCCCTTCATCTTGCATTGGATTAAATAATATTTATTTATAAAGCGTGGTCCGTGGTTAGTTTAAGATCATTTTTACTATACCAGAATCCTAAAAAGCATATTTTTTAATTCCCAACAATTCAAATGTGTATGGTTCGTTGAAATATATGTACGACATGTTTTCATGAAACCGATGAAAGAAATCGTGTAGAAAATTAAATGCGTCGTAAAATGTTTAAATTTACTCATTACTTCACGTCGCAATCAATTCTTCTTGGATACAGTGCACTTCGAGCGTCAAGGACTTCGTTAAGCCTGCATTCTTATTATCTACAAAAGCGGAAGTGGGGCTACATGTGTGTACCAGCTGCTCTGTACAAAGTACAAATGGTCGCATCTGGAGCCATCTTCAGCTGTTCTGGCTAACTCTTGGTACCATTGCATTGGAAGGAAGTGCCGGTCTTGGGACTTTTTTTCAGCGAATACTCTTATTTCAGCTGAAGTCAGTCTGTATGAGATTTATAGAAACCCTACTACTGCTCACTCTTAAAATTCTGAATTATTCCCTTCCACATTGTCTCCGGCCTTTCCTTGGCTCTTCTCTTTTATCCGACCATAGCCTGCGAAGTCACGACCCGTTTATGCTTTCCTAGTTTTACGCGACTGCTTGTTGCTGCATGCAATCCACGCGCGTGTGTGTCGAGTTCATACATATGTTTGTGGATGGCATGTGTAGTTACTGTCCCGTTCAAAAGTCGATGACCTCGGTTCACGTGGTGGACAATGAAGGGTATACATAGAGGGTGGTGCGAGAGAATGAGTTGTGAAATGCTTGTCCACGTTTTATTTTGTCAAGAAAACGATTTTAAATCCCGATCTTATTTAAATCTTATTTTTCAATTCTCACCTGCTTCGTAATGAAAGTTAGTAGAGAAGTTTCTATCGAAAGAGTTTTCGTTTTTGCGTCACTCGGATACAGGAATTCTAGTCAGATATTTTTATCCTTCCATGTCATCATCCTGAAGCTAATGACTGAGTGACAGTTAAAATCATTTTCTTTACTCTCCGTCTGCTTGCTCTCAAGTTGTCTCCGGAGTCTTTTTTGTAGCTAGTCCTTCTTCACCACTCGGTATGGTTTTCTTCTACAATTATGAGCAATCTTTTTCTTTCCCTTCTCTTATTTTCTACTTTTAGTGTCGTACCTTCTCTAAATATGGATATCTATTTTTATTGGTAGCTATTATTTAGGCTAAACTTAATTTTGATGTTTCATGCATGGTTTGGAATCATCTCCTATCTTACTGTCCTAGTGGTGGCTTGCAGGGGATCGTGTAGATGTTGCTGTAGATAGATGAAAAGAATATCTAGATGATTTTGCTCTGTCAAATCTTTATTTTTTCATTCTTCTTCAGTGTAATAAGATATGATTCAACTCATACTTATTTCGATAGTTAGAGACTCTCATTTGCAAATTACCTCCTGTACAGACATACACACTGTCTGCTAAGGAGTTTAAGGTTTTCTGATGTAAGTAGACCCCCGTGAGAGTTCACATTGGTAAGTTGGGCTTAAAATGTTTTCAAGGTGACCCAGTAAATGCTGTAGTGATTTCTCGATTCCTCTTCACCATTCCGTTTTTATGTCTTGTGTCTATCGTGAAATATAGTTACTGCCGCTTTCGAGGGAACCGACAAATATTGAAAATTGTTCACCATTCGTGGATCTTAATCTCAGCGAATGGTTTCCTTTTTTGAGACCTCGCACATCGCAATTCTTCCCTGTCAATTTTACGGTACACCGAAGAGGATTTCAAACCACATTTTACGAATTGGGGAAATGCAATTTGGGTAAATGTGTAAAAGATGGCAAATAGTTTTCCATCCATCAAAAGGGTTTCGACGCCGATAGACGCCCGCGGAAATCTCCCATCATTTCCCCGACCTGTTCCGCATTATCCAACTTTTGCCGTATTACACCTGGCGAGTCGGAATAACCAGGAAGATGTTCGAAGAATTCTTCGTTGACGTCCCGATTCCTCCTGCCATCATCCCTTTTTCCATATTCAATCATCTTTTCCCTCTTGGCTCCAGAGTCAGAGAGTCAACGTTCCCTTTATAATATTCTATACGTTCTTTTCGCAGTTTCACTGCGTTCCCCCCTCTATCACACATCTGTCTCCCCTCCCGTCCTCATCTCCCTCAGCCTTATCACCCCCCATCCTCACACCCTCCCTCACTCTCTCTCATTCTCTCCCTTTCTCACCCGTCTCTCTCACTCCGCCTTTCCATGCGTGATCCCTTGATCCTTGTCATTCCCCCCTTTCCCTGTTCTCCACTCACGCCCTCCTCCTGTTCCTTATCTCACCTCCTCTCCCTTCTTTCTCGCGCTCCTCCTTTCAATCCCACTCTCATCTTTCTCCTCCCACGCCTCAAGAATCCCTCGCTCGCCCAATTTCCTCCTCCGCTTCCCTTCCCACTCCACTCTTGCAAACTTAGTGCTGAATTTACATTGCCTCTTAAACGTTTTGTTTGCCATTAAAACGGCGAGAGGGCGCGGCCGCATAGAATACGGAATATATTCAATTTGCATACGTTTTCCTCGATGATGTTTCGGGGTGGTGTTAAATTTTCCGTGATGAATTTACTAATTACGTCCCAGTCATTAGTTTTTTAAAATTAATTATATGCTCAAAATCGCTTCCAGATTATGTAAGTTTGTCTACAACGCATAGTGGTGGCAAATTTCCTTTCGCTCGCGCCGTCTTCTTCACTCTACCGTAATGATTTTTCGTAATTTCCTATATCATTAAAAAAAATTTAATTACCCTTGAATCTTGTTTCTCGATTCATCTTCATCCATTATCCTGGTACTCGCTGTTCACTCCTCTGTCGTGCCGTGAACATTTCCTCTTTTTCCCCCGTGCCCTTCTGTGTTCAGACTCGTGATCCCTGGCTCTTTCAATGTCCCTCACACCACCCTTTCCTCTTTTTCCGTTTCCACTTTTGGCACATGTCCCTTCTCCTCCACTCTTATACCTCCGTTTTCTCTTATCTATCCCACCCTATTCCTTATCTTCCTTCCTTCTTCCGCCCTTCTTTCATCCCACTTATCCTCCCTCCCCTCCCCCGCACCTCAGTTTCTACCTGTTCTCTCCCAAGTCAACCACCGTGTCAGCTATCTCGCTCTTTCTTTCGAAATGCGTTGGGCTCCGCCTGGGCTTACATCTCCATCGATCTCCGTTTCTCACTGTCTCCTGTTCGCTTTCCACTCCTCGCCTTCGCTGCCTCTCCCTCTCATCTCTCGCCACTCCACTCCCGGCTCGCCCTCTCCTCCTTCCCCGCCTTCTTTTCTCCTCTCCCCTCCACCCTTTCCCTCGGTCTCAACACCTACGCGCGGGCACTTCTCCCTCGAAACCCTGCGCGCCGTTCCCACTATTCCCGTGGGCTAAGATTCCCCCAAGTAGAAATATCCAAAACCATCTCGCTCTTCAAACTCCCCACCCTCATCCCTCACACCTCCCTCTCTCTCCTATTTCCAACTCCGCTTTCCTCCTCTCACTTCTCTGAAAGTCATTCTCTCACTCTCTCCCTTCTCCACTCTCCGCCCCCACCGCCTTCGCCGTTCATCTTCCTACGGCTTCATCGATCAACATCCTCCGCTTCCTCCCCATATCCGTTACCACCCCCGCTTCGTACTCTCTCCAACCCTCTCCTAGTGCCCACCCCCGGAAGGCCTCTCACCTGCTCCCACACTTCGCGTGGTCCCGGGCCACATTCCCAGATGTGAAATCTCCGCCCCGTCTGCCATTTTAACGCTTTTTGTGCGGTGGTATGTGACCGAGGAGGAATCCTTGCGGCGGTCTTCGTCCCGTGCAGTGTGACTGGAATCGCTCTTTTATTTTTTTCTCTCTCCCTCCCGCTCTTTATGTGACTCTTTCCTGTGTGGTTTCTGCAAGCATTGCTATCCAACTCCCCATCCCCCGAGGGCGATTCCGTCCATTCCCTTTTCATATCCTCCCTCGACCTCTTTGCTCTCCCCTTTCCTAGCACTCGGCTCTAGTCTCGTAGCCCAACCGCGTGCTTATCTCAACCCCTCCTAAGTGCGAATCACGTCGCCGTGTAATCGCGGGCGCGTCTCGAAGTCATTGTCCGTGGGTTTCACTTCGCAAATTCCGTGGGTTTCATTCTCGTGTGGCGAAACTAGTGCGCGTATCCGCGTGGGAGTTGCTGCGTTCGCATCGCTCCCAGGGAGCGAGCCTCCTCGTCGTCACCATGAACCCGGCCTCTTCCGCGGTGCATTCATTCGAAAGAGGTTTCAATGCTCACCTAAGAATTTTTTCTGTCGAATTGAGAAATGGATCTCTGAAGAGAGAGAGAGAGAGCGAGCTGGAAAGGGAGTGGAAAGTGTGCTTCGTGAAAAAATTATTTGTGCATGTCGAAGTCCTTTGAACACCATGCGTCACTCACCCACGTCAGTGTGTGAGGGAGAGAGACCGGCCTATTCCTGGCGGGAATGATCGCCCCCCCCCACCCCCCCGCGTGAAATAGTGGTTCCCGAGTGTGCGTACCCGAGTTCGTTTTTTTTCTCGTTATTTTGTGTGTCAACGATATTTTCCATCTCTCTCGCCCACACTCCCTGTCCCGTTGGCCTTTGTTAAACCTTATCTCAAGCCTCTCTCTGACCACCTGCGCCCCTTCTCTCATCCCCCCTTGCTAAAGGCCTTTCTTGCTCCACCTTTAAAGTAACGAGCGGTCGCATGGCAGATACTATACGCGAGCCAATCTGCAAACACGTCTTATAACCGGAGTTTCTCTATTTCCTCTTTCGTTGGTTCTGTTCGCTTTAATTCAGCAGATGTTCACAAACCTTTTCTGGTTACGTTTTTTGATGCATGTCAGTTTTTAAGTCATTTATTTTATAATATATTCCTTTTAAATTACTCTACCCGTAATCGCCATTTTGCTGATATCATTAATTTACTGCGTCCAGTTCGTGCTATGTTTCATTAATGTTATATTTTCGAATAATTTGTGAATAAAATGACAAACTATACCATATGTCATTTATTTTTCTTCGTATCAAAAAGGGCGTAGTCGAGTTATATTATTACGTGGTAATCAAATATTTAGCCAATGGTTTAGTTTGTTCTAGTATACATTTTAGTATCATTAGTAATAATTCATTACGTCAAGTATTTTTAGTATTAATTTATAATTTTCGTTTCCTGCACGAAAATGTTATTTTTCTAATGTAACATATTTTCAACCTATAAACGAGACTGGAGCATTCCTTAGATGGAGTGTTGTATGGAGATTTATTTTACAACTTATCGTGTAAACCAAAATCGGACGAATTCCACCTCTCCTTTGGCGATTTATCTATTCCTTTACTTCCTCTTGGTTGGCGAATTTGAAAAATAATCTTGGAGAAAGTGAAACAAGCCTTTCTGATCCCTTGAAGTCGCATTTTTTCTCCTACGTTTAATCGGCTTTTCTCCCCCACCCCCGCATTTCCCGCGTGTATTAGCATCCCAGGGAGCGTAAGTTAGGAGATAAGATGCCGCTCCCATCTACTACCTTTTCCAACCTCAAGCCCTCCATTCCCTCCCTCTTGCTACCTCCCCTCTCTCCCTCGTCCATTCCCTGAATTCGCTGCCACTCCGTTGGCTCGAATCCCAACTGACCACCCATCCAATGCCGGCCACCGGGCGCTAACTCCTCTCCGTCTCCGATTAGGCGATTGATGTCACAAGGTGAGAGGTAAAGCACATTAATCATTCATTCGATTAGTCAAATTCTCTCCTCTCCCAACGGTCCCCCTCATTCCCCGTCCGTCATCATATGCTATTCCCCTCGCTCTTTGCCTCGGCCGCATTCGCCCCTCTACCTTCCCCAAGTCTACATCCTCTCCGCCTCAGCATTCCCTCCTCAACTGCAGGCCTCTGTCTCGCCTCCGCGAGCTCACGTGCGCCCTCGTTCCTCCTTCCTTCGGACAACTCCCCTCCAAGCCCAGAATCCTCATGAATATTCTCCCCCGCGTTACGTCTGTCGCGGCTTGAGATGGGACGCGACTGCTGTGACTGCCCTCAGGACCTGTTTGTAGGAGTGCGAGTTTGAGCGCGTGCGTGCGAGTGTGTGGTCCCACCTCAACGTATGCATCCGCCCACGCCTCTTCTCTTCACCTGCCACTCATCGCCGCTATCCACCCTTGCCACTTCCCGTGCCCATTCCTCCTCTTTCCTCACCCCTCCCCGACACCTCTTTATCCTTTCCTATGTTCCTCACCACCCAACAGTGGCTCGACCTCTCTTTCACTACATTTACGTTCTCCATAGCACCTCCATAAAGGCTGTCTTATGTGCCCATCACTAACAACATCCCATCTCACCCTCCTGCAGCAGCTACTCCACTTGGTTTAACACCCTTGTCCTCCCTCCCCTCCTCGTGCTTGCTCCGCACTCTCCCTCTCTCTCTTTTTTTCCTCTCTAACTTCCTCCCTCGTATGTTACTCTGTGTCTCAGGCACCCGGCTCCCCTTCCGACTAACTGTACTCTTGGTTTGCTTTTCTCGTTTTTATCACTGTTTTTTCTCTTATTGACCCTAAACCCTGGCGGTGTGGAGCTTTCCCTAAATGCGTCATAAATCATTCCGAAACCTTCTTTGTGCGTTGATCATACTAATTTCAGATCCTGCTTTCAAATTTTACGATCACTTTTTACGAGCTGAGTGCGAAAATGTTCACTTGAAATTCCTCTGAAGTTTATCGAGAAAATTTGGCCCTTATTATCATGCATTGCGCAAGCTTTAAAAAAACTACTGACTAATTATTTAGGTTGAATCTCACCCTCTTTCTCTTTCGTCAATCTTGAATGCCTCCTCTTCCGAATTGATTAAACGCTCCGTTACTATGTTTCGTCCCTCTGAAATCTTGCCTTAAGAGTTTTAAGGAATGTGTGGCAATCCACGGATATACTACCCTCCATTTATTTTGGTTGCGACTCGAGAAAATTAAATTCCTGATGCTTTCCTCGCTCAGTAGCATTGCGGCGTTTTGTGCACATCTTTGGGGGTTCTTGCCCGCGGTCCAGCAATGAACACCTTCCCGTCGCCTCATCTTCACTTGATGCCCCCGGTCCTCCGCCTCCCTTCTCCCGCCCCGCCCAACCTTATTTCTCCACTTCGGCCGCTCAGGGCATGTCCGTGCGGCGTTCCCTAGGATTGTCGCCTCGCTGCGATTTCCATCTGCCCTCACAAAGTCTCCACCCCTCCTGTATTTTTTTTATATTCCATCCCTCTTTTTTCATGACCTCGGCTTTATCCTTTAGCTCCAAGCGCCCCAGTAAAAACTTCCTTCCCAGCCCCATCGAGCGGTGTGATGTGGTCGATCGGCCTTCCTCCGGTTCTACTTCCCGCTCGACTTCCAACATCCTTTCCTCTCTTCTTTCTCCGTATTTTTATTCTCTTTTCTCGTCTCATTTTCCTTCATTCTTACAGATATGGCCCTTTTGACTCGTTATCTTGCCCAATACTCTCAACTTAAAATCCGTCGAGCAATTTTTTTCTGTTTTACATTTATTTTTATGGTTATCCATCCGTACATTGATGATTCTATCTTCCGTTCCCGTTATTTTATGGTGATGGTGTGGATTTAAAATGGGTGATGAAGTTTCAAGTAGCAGCACTCTCCGTATTTCAAGCTACCTTTGTACACTTAGCTTCTGCGTCCTCTTAATTGCCTAGCTTCCCTCATGTCTGACTACCCTCAGATGTTGGATTTTTTATAATTAAACCTAACACATAGTAAACCTTGGAAGTCAGAGAAGCAGCGCGCTAGAAAAAATGGCCCGAGGTTCGTGGTTTCGACTACCGTCTCAAGGGGGGTATTGTTTTTGTTTTGATTGAGCTGTGATAATAATTTAATATTACCAAAACATTAAAAGCGCTTACTAAAAAAAGGAGGTGACAGTAAACGTCATCAGTTATTACTGCTACGCGTCTCACTGTCTCAAGTTTGGGTTATTAATTTGGAATATTTTTCCACGGGGAAATTTTTTGTTCTAAAGCGCGGAAACGTTTCTAAGCTGCACCTGCATTCTTGGAAAGTAGCAGTGAAAAGAAATCGTAACTCAGCATTTCCTCTTAAATTCCTACTTTGCAAGTATTACAGTTGTTGAAAATTTACGTCTTTGTGAAATATATTTGAAGAATATCGGTAAGGGAGTTTCAATAAAATTAAAAGTAGGCTTAAAACAAAATTTTGGTGCGTTTTGCGTCCTATCGTGCTGCTGATTGTTTAATGCTGAGACCATGTGTCTTACCCTTCTCTCGCTCCCCGTCCGTTTCTCATGCTCCTCATCGATTCCTCCTCTCACATCTCCTCTTCCCCTCCCTGATACCCGATGCGACGCGTTATCCGCGGAAGGATCTCTCCTCCGGCTGACTACATCTTCGCTTCTTTTTGTCCATTGAGGAGAAGGAGGAAGAGATTCCGTGGCGTGGGAATTATGCGCAGGGGCAGTTCGGTGAACGGAGTAAGTGAGCGAGCGAGCGGTATGTGACGGGGGCGGGACGGTATTATTCCGTGGACTGGGTCGGAGGATGGGAAGGTAGAGGAGGTCGGTGAAGGGAGGAGAGGAGCCAAGGGAAATGGGTTGAACGGAGTGAACGTGGTTCCCATGCGATGCGCTCGGGAGTGCATGGAAGCAAGACATTCTTTGTCTCGAGTACTAAGAGAATGTTGTTGGGGGTGGATTGCTGCTTGTTACTCCAACGTAGTGCATACACGCACAGATATGGGAGGGCTTGAGAAGGGGAGAGTGGATTTGCAAGTTATCCCGTCCCGGGCTTGCTTTTAAGGGAAAAAAACTCACATTTGCCCCATGGAAAACACCAAAGAATTTACTTTTCATTTGAGTACTGGGTGTACCGTATCGCAGTAATTGTTATTACCATTGTGTCCTTGTTCCTTATGACATGAAATGCTGATTTACACATTCATATTTTTTAACTCCAGGGCGTTTAATCTTCACTTTATGAAAGATGTATGCGATTTTTACATATTAGCCGAATCATTTGTTGGTCATGGCTTTTGATCTTCGGCTTAAATATATGTTCGTTTAGATAATTTAACCTTGGTTTCATTGGTTCCAAATGTGACACGCCGTTTTTAGATACTGACTAAATCAAAGAATTTAAAATCCAGTCCTGAAGGTATACGTATACGATATATGTAAGTGGTTAGTACCCTGAAAGGTTGAAGCCTCTAGATCCCATTTAGAAATTGAGTTGATTAATAACTCTTTTTTTATCTTTGTTATTCTTGTACATATTAATCATTTTATTTTTGTTTTGCAAAATGAAATAGAATCAATATTATATCTTAGATTCTCTGACTTCAAGGTTGTTGCTATTTTCTTGATTTTGTTCTGTTTAAATAATACCTCTCTTCATTTACAAATGTGAGATTCGGATTCCCAAAATTATGAAGGATCCAGACATGAGTTACAGTTAATATTTTGAGTTTAGTTTAAACTCTTGCGTACTCAAGATGTTTATTTAAATTATTGGATATTTATTTATTCAGATAGTTTGGTGTAGACTCTCTTAATTCGATAAATTACGGAATAATCGCTCACCGTATAGATTTCTCGTCATACTGGTGATATTCAACTTGCTAGGCGGCGCTATCCCGAGTATTTTTATCGGAGTGCGTTTGAATAATATTCTCATGGTTTTTTTTTGGAAATAAGTGTTTCGACGGGCCAGTCAGAACCCAATTATTTCCTGCGTGAGACGTTTCATCCCATAGCAATTAAGCAACTGATGATGATGTAACCTGGAACCACAGGTACAAGAAAGTAGTGAGCGTTTCGCTACATTTCTGTAGACTGCGAAAATAGCAGAGAATGTATGCATACAATCCCCGCAGATTATAGGGTATACTCTTATATGTGCCTTCCTGTATTACGTGCCGAAGACGGAGGGACGTAGGTCGGAGGCGTTGTTCTGCTCGAGGGCCGTTGGAGGTCTGGTTGGGTGTTACGGGTCGCTGGATCTAGACACATTAGGATCTAGGGCCTGTATCCTGAGCACGCCTTAAAGGCAACGTGCGATAAAATGCCAGCTGTTTCATAATGTCACCCACTCCATTTTGTGCGCTGAATGCCTGAAATGGGAGAAGGCGAAAAATTAATGATGGTCGTCATTGAGAGGTGCGGGGGTGTTGGGGGGGGAGACGAGGAAGGGCGAAACACGAGTGTGTTTCACTGGTGGTCCGCTCGCTACCTCCTCCACCCTGTTTGTACCTCCGATCCCGTCAACCCTCCCACGCAGCCCCTTCCCTTACCGCGCCCTGCTCAGTGCGTTAGTTCCCACCCCGTGTTCTTGATGAGGACAAATGCTTCCCATTGTTGTCGGGTCATGCGGTGGCGTCTCGCTTGGAAGGAGAGAGACAGGAGGCGGGAGGGAGGGAAAGATTTAAAGATTTTACCGGTCCCCCATCCTCCGCTCTCTTCTCTTCCCGCCCGCTGCCTCATCCCCTTTCATTTCTCCCTTTCCCCAGCCCACCACCCTTGACCTTGCCTTTATCTCTTTCTCTCACTTTTTCTTTCTCTATCCTCCCTTCGAATTGTTGTGTCCCCTCTCGCATTTGCAGGCTGCAATGCTAGAGACCGTTGATTTATCGCGGTTGGCCCTGTAGAATGCGCCCTCATCCGTATCCTTCGTTCTTCCGTTTCAGCTCTTACTCCCCCTTCTCCGTTCCCCTTTCCTCCCATTCCCTTTTTTTCTCCCCCTCCCTCATCACTCCGCGGAAATACCACTTCCCCCACTCCTCTGCCGTCTGCCCCTTTTTATCCCGTCCAGTTATAGGCCTCACCCCTTTCTTTCCTTTTTCACT
Organism: Hetaerina americana; assembly: GCF_022747635.1. Lineage (NCBI taxonomy): Eukaryota > Metazoa > Arthropoda > Insecta > Odonata > Calopterygidae > Hetaerina > Hetaerina americana. The sequence continues at coordinate 32,162,038 of NW_027286874.1, read as the reverse complement.
CTCTGGCTTCCGGTTTCTCCGTGCTTTTCTCACGGCCAATTATCGATTATGTCTGTTATAACTCTCGACTTAATTTTTCTTTGTAATTATTCTCTTTTATTAAGTGTCGACCTCTCACGGTTTAGCCAAGACATTTCACATGCGTGTAGTTTGTTTTACCTTCAATTTCACCGTCTTTCCCTGCAAATTTTCTATATTGGGCATTTCACTCTTTCCCACTTTCTCTGGGATTATGGCGATTGTGGGTACCTCAAACTTCTAGTCCCGAAAACCGAATTATTTTTTATAAAACTGTCATGTTTTCTTTTTTCTATTAATCTATGGCGGCAAATTTAGCTAACCTTTCCGAAAACAGGAGCACAGCATTTGATTTGCTTAGCATTCTGTCTGGTAAGGACTATTTTAGCAAAGGGAATCAATGATTACTCCCACTTGATTGTTTTTGTTAATTTTTAAATAACAATACCTTTACCTAATATTTACTATCGAACGCTTTTTTTCGAGATTTTCTTTTTATCGACTTGACCGTAAAGAGTTTAATAGCGGTCGTCTTCTCTGCTCAAATAAATTCTCCCTCTTCTCTCCCCCTTACTCTTTATTATGGGGCTAAGGAGCACTTGGGATAATCCAGGCTGCCTTGCCTGTTTGATTAGAGCTCGAGAGAATTTTTGGCTCCTCCCTAAGAGCTAATTAATCCATGGCGTTATTACCTCGTTCGATTATTCCTTCCCCAAGACCCACTTATGCACATGCCGATTCAGCTAAACCGCCTAAATTCCAGTCCGTATCTTTCTCCGCAACCCCCCCACCCCCGAGTCCTCCATCCCTCCCGTACATCCTTTATTACCCCGCTGCTTCATTACTCCCAGCTTCGCCGCTCCCTTCCATCCTTTCTCTCTCTCATCATTCCACGTCCATTACTCCCGACTGCGCTTACTCTTCTTATTGGCGCAGGGTACGCTCGTCTTTGTGTCTGCTTTCGTGCGTGCGTGCGTCGGGATCCGCGCCAGATGGTCACCATGGCATTGCCTCCTCCCCTCCTTTCAGGCCTTCCCTACTCCGCCATCCAGTCACAAGAGATGCAAATCCCGCGTATGCCTCAGCTCTCGATCATTACGACGGAAGGGAGTAGGACTGGGGAAATGGTGAGGGGGGGGCGTTCTGGGAGTGGGAGGGTGAGGGCGGTGTATGGGCGAAAGGGGGGTGTATAAAGAGCAGGTATGGGAAGGCAAAGGGCTTTCGTTTCCACGGCACCCGCGTTCACCGTCGACTGCCGCATCCGTCGATAATTCCGCTTGGCTGCACTCTTAGCAGAAAGGGGGGTTTACTCTTTCGCCGCCTCCAGCGACTCCACCTAGCCAAGGATACTCATGGTCCTCGACGCTTCTCCGGGCTCTTACTCCCGGGGGTAGTGAGGGTCGTGTGGTAAAGGGTGCTATTCTCCCTCTCTCTCTGGAAACCTACCCATCCTCGGGGTCTTTCCCCTGCGTGAGCAACTAATTGGCGTTTTTATGAACCTTGATTGATTCTTCCTCGCCTTCCTCCCGTCCCGCTCAGTCTGGTCCTCTCGTATTGTTTTATTGATGGAATTGGCTGTTGGAAGTAAGGATCGCTCATAATTAAGAATCCCTGTCCGTGTTTATACATTGCTCGATCCGTGATAACCCTTGCATTGGTTGCTGAATCCATTTGTACGGCGATAACGTTGGCAATCTTTCCATTCCAGTGGCGTCGATAATGTTCATTAAAGCGGAAATGGGATGTCGTTTATGCCATCATATCCAATCATCCAGTTTGTCTTCAGTTGAAAGAAAAAAATGTCGTTAACCACGAAATGCATATTGTATCATGAATTGTGCATTCCCTCCATCGGTTACCTGTTTTAGCTCAATGCCTATTGCTAACGGAAACGTTTGTTTTTCGCCCTTTAATAAATCCGTCTCTCAACACCGAGCAAGCCTTATTGCATTGCTGCCAAAGTAAATTTTAATCTAATTAATTCTATTTTTTCTGATTTTTCCGAAATGGGTTGCCAAGTTGATGACATAAAGACCTGGGCTAACTGAAGACCATGTGTTTGAATTCTGCTTGTGGCGTTAATACTTTTTGTGCCGATATTACATGTAGTTATTGTATGGGTTATAGAGTTCGATATAACCTAAGCGTTTTGAGCACCAACAGCTGACATTTACTTCTGACTAATTTTGATGATTTCTAAATTTCAATCACTTTTTCATTCACAGGTGAGTACTCTGCCTTCTAAGTCCTGTGGTACAATTATTCGTCTCGTAAGTAAAGATAACTTCATCCTCTAATGGTAAAAATGGTGTTTATTGTTCATTACGTTTGTCAACTTTGTCGGGACAAAGTTTTGTTCGTTTTAAGATCGTAAATCTGTTGTAACGTTTTGGCAATGAAGAATGAATCATTCACCTAATTGGCAGACTTTTTTGTTCTTCTTAGGGTGCATTTTGTTTGGCATATGTTATGTTATTCGGCCCACACAGAATGATATCGTCCGTCGGTATCCATTTATTTTCAAATTATTTAAGTAATGATTTTCATGAATGTTCCTTATGAGTAAAAGGGTTATGGTAAATTTGTCCCAACACTCTGCCGCCTGGAGAAGCCCAATTACTAGGAGAGAGATTTTTCTTCTCCCGGTCAAAATTGATTTGAAATTTTTAACGTCTCATGGTTCCGATTTATCGGTATAACCCTCTATGATAGTCGATTTCGCTGACACCAGATAACACTGATAATTTCAAGATTATCAACCAAAGGTGGTTGATTTTTTAAGTCTGGGCAGACATCAGTTAGTACTGGTTGTCCCTAGGGATTGCGTAGGTGTGGTAGTGTATTCAGAATTGAATGATGACAGATTTTACACTAGTTGGACTTTGCCAGGAACTCAGAGCTCTAATCCCTTTTTCTCCTCAATTTCTCAATTTACAAGCGGAACTTCAAGAAAGAAATAGGAGACATGCTTGAATTACTTTATATAATTTTAAAACCTAACTATAACCCTGAACGGTACTACTAGATCCGGAAAAGAGTAAAGTTAGACTGCCATTCTTTATCATCCGATATACACTCACAAATAAACTGGAGTATTAAAATGGAAATGTATAGGTCGAGAGCAAACACTTTTCCAACATTTTTTTCAAAATCATGTGCGTCATTGAATCAGTTAATAAAAAATAAGACATTGAAAATTTTATTTTTCGATATAATCTTCATAAGGGTCGCGGCAGCCCAGGAGTAGAGTGTTGGACTACTGACGGAGGCCCCAGAGTTCGATTCCCGGGCAAGCCTCTCTGGGCACCCTCAGCTCAATCTATGCTGCTTGATTTTTCGGGTACCAGATCTTCCTGGGAAAGCCGACACAGCCGACACAGGGAAAGGAATTGGCCCCCCTACTTTGATGTGTGAATTTCACTCGCTGTCGGGCTTAGTACTGGTTGAACTCTACCATTTGGTCAATGGTATCTATTCTATGCTAACATTGGTATCTATTCTATGCTAACATTGATATTGATGACCTTCATTAACTTGGTAGTACCAATTCATTTTTTTTGCTCACGAGACGTGCTTGAAGTTAGCTTTCATAGTATAGCAAAAGTAAGACTTATTACTTAGTATAAGACCAAGGCAAAGGCGGATGATTTTTACGCTCTGAAATTGTTCCGTTGAAATGCATATTACCGGATGACTCAGTTAAAAGTTACTGTTGCGGCATCTCCCACAGTTTCTTTGGAATTAGTATTGGTAAGACTATTTTTAAGTATTAAATTTCAATGCCACTTGCTTTCCATAGTTAAATAACCAATTCATTCCCAATTAGATGTTAAATTTGAAGCCATAAAAATTATTTGAATTTCACTTTTTGCCGTTATATGTTATATCATGTTTTTCATTTACTATAACGAACAAAAATGAGGTTAGAAGGAAAGTTAAGTTATTCTCGTAACACGATTGAAGTTTTAAAAGGTCCTGTTTTTCTGTTCTTGAGTATTTATACTATTCCTTTGCAGTTTTAATTCTTTACTATTCTGAACTTCCACTTGTTTACTGTGCAATGGGATTCACAGTGCCATTTTTCGTAACCAAATAACTTTATTCACAATGGAATTCGGTGTCCTTTGGTGTTTTTTTTGCTCGGTGCTGATTTTACATGATCAGTAGAATTGAAGACATTTACCTACTCCCGTTCGAATAGCGTGGTATTTTGGCTGAGCATAGCATTACAAAAAGCTCCAATTTACTTTCAGTTCATTTTATCTCTGGTTCTATCATCGGTGTGGGATTTAACAATTCATGTGACAGAATTGGATGTAGTTCCTTTTTTCCCTTCAGTCCCTGGCTCTCTCCCTCTTGCTCCGCGGCCCGACTTGTGCCTCTCCGTCCAGTCCCTCGGGTCGCACAAATGCCCGGGAAAAATCTCGATGCCAACGGATGCACGACCCAACTCCCGAATTTCCATCGCTGGGAATCGCGAAAACCGAAATTTATGGCGCTTAGGGATTTGCAAAGCCATCACTCACAAACAGGCTGCGCAACCCTCCCCAAATTCTCTGCGTTCTACTAGAAATGGCAAGTGCGCTCATTTCACGCTTGGAAAAAAATGAAAAGCGGACGGCCTCGGGAAAGAATCGGGAAGAGGGAAGCTTCTGTGTTACCTTCTCTTTCTCTCTGCCCTCTGCCCTCTCCCCTCCTCTCAAAGTGGTAATTTCACTCTCTCCTATAATGCATTTCCTATTCGCCTGTCACTGTCCTCTCTTCCATCCTCTCTTTCTTCTCTTCCACTCTTCATCCGCCCTTTTGACGCCCTCCTTTGAATCGTGCGCATTCCGCTCTCACCACTTCCGTCAAAGAGTTCTTTGTTTTTTCTTTTTTTTTGCCGTGGACGCATTTATTTATTAAAAACAGAAGTTGTCGCCTGCCTTCGGCACTTTTCAAATAACCACAAATTCTCATTCGCCGTCCTCTCGGCTCGACAGCCGTCAATACGGCTCCCACCCCGATTCCTTTTTTCCCAATCCCACCATGTTCCCGCTCCCTTCTCCCTTTTACTAGTTACCCCTTCAATGTAAACCCCTCTAGCCGTTACAACCATCACCCCTCCAACTCCCAGCGTGCACTCCTTTCCCACATTCTTTTCATTTTCCCTTTATCCTCTGTACTTGCCCCTACCTTCCATATAGTTTTAAGAAAAAGCAATATTTTGTTTGTTTTTCTTTAGTTTCCGCGCCTTTTGCTTTTTTATTTGGTCGTGTATCGATTCTTCGGCTTTTTTGTCTTTACGTTAAATTTTCCGTTGACTGTTTTTACGCGCAGTCAATATGCTATGGATTATTCATCCATCAGGGATAAGACATTGCTGGGAATCAATTGCCCCTAGTGTAATACTTTTTCTGAGAAAATATCATTGGTATAGTATTCCCAGTCCCTTAGTCGATTGGAACTTATCATTGAACTCGGAGATAATCCTGTATTAAATTGTAGTCATCTGTGGTATCCGGTTGCAAAAAATAATGTTAATTTGGCGATCGTATCTTTATTTCTCTGATGAACATTGAGAAGTTTTGGCTCTTTTGTCTTATCGAAGTAAAAGTAACCACTGTGAACAAAAAGCTCCGTATCATAAAGAGGTAAGAAGCAATGCGGTCGTAAGCATCGGTGTTTTGTATATTATTAATATTTGAGTGTTCGTGTGTCGCAAGAGTATTTCAGCAGTCATGTGAGAATCAAATTGTCTCTGTCATGGCATATAATGCTTAATTCACATTTGTCAAGGAATAGGTAGGGCTGATGGTTTTATAATACGCTAATAAGAACGTACCGAAATGATTTGATTAATAAAATTAGATTTTCATATGGTCATAGTTTGTATGGGAAAGTTACCTGTATGTCATTTCGAAACCTTTGCGAAAATATCTTATTTAATGTGTATAAAGAAAGCGGAACTGATACCTCTCTATCATTAAATTCATATTATTTTTTCAAATGTTTGTTCCTTCTTCATTGTCTCTTTAAAAACGTGACATTCTAACTCCGAGCAGTCTTAATGATATTTATCAGAACCTTAGTATTTCTTTGACCTGGGAATGAGAAGTCCTTCTAAAAAATGTTCATTCTTTGTTTTTTCATGTAATATTTCCGTGTATGTGAAGAAATCAAGTCCAATATGTTGGAATAATTTTCTTTTATATCACTTACGGAAAACTTCTCCATTGTTTATTCGATCATTTAACACCTTATTTCGCCGCGGACAGTTAAGATGTTTTGCGTATTCTCTACAGCTATGGTCTTTAATCTCCACCGGTTATGGATAAGAATAAGGATCATATGAAGGCGAGTATTTTGTTCATTTTTATCAATTAATTGTATATTTGATGTCTTAGTCATTCCCTACCCTTTCTTCGGTCCTACTTATCTCCCCACCTTCTCTGACAAATTCATCCCTTTTCTTCGAATCTCCAATTTCAAACATTTTTTCCACTCTTCTTATTTTTCCACTCCTCGATATTCTAGTTGGCTCGCCACCTCACTTACCTTCTGAACACTGTTGCTTTCATCTATTCTTACCTCATGATCATCTAGTCCACCCCGGCCTTCTCTCGTTCTCGCTTTATTCTTCCACATCCTCTCCTTTATCGGTCGTCCTCTCCCTACATCCCAACATGACTTTTTAAGCTCCGGCACCCACTCCTCCTAATCCGTTCCAAGCCAATCCTTTTCTACCTTTCCAGATCCCTCTCCCTCTCTCCCATTATCTCTACTTCCTGTGGTTTTGGATCGTTTGGCGATCGCCTGTCGAGGGGTGTTTTTTGTGTGCCGAATCCTCGTCGATCCGTTAATAACGAGCGAGTGGAATAAAATGGGAATAAATACAAACGGTTGGCACATCGATATCTCATATAAGCGTTACGTGGGTGCTCCGGTTGCCACCCACGGCCCCTCTTCCGCCCTCCGCTCATTTTCCAATCCCTTCGTACGTCTCCTCCCCCCTTCCCCTTCACCTCTTCGACCGTATCTCCCCTCTTTCAATTCCCCCTTCACTTTGACGGTTTATGTACGCCTTTCAAGAGTACTGTAACATTCTCCATCTATCTATGGGGATTCGATTAAATCCTTTGGAATTGAAATAATTTTTTAGCTGCTTTAGCAAATAAAAGCCCTGTTGAATACTTATTTCCCTCTTTTTGTTCGTCTCCTGGGATATAAATGGGGAAAATGTCGAGTCTCGTAATGTTTTTGGCCCAGGGAATCCTGTAGGCCAGTTAAAATGTTTATTTAATAACGAACCTCTTACTAGGCTGTAATATGGCAGGCAAACCGCCGACTACACTCGAGTTCTCTCCCGCGCAAAGATGTAGCTATTTTGCCTTTAAGAGTAATGCTGTGTTTTCCTCAGTGTAAGCATATTATTTTGCCAAAGCCGGATCAGAAATGGAATCTTCGTTGCCAAAATAGCAAAACTGTACAGTTACGTGGAGTTACGTGGTGGCATACTCATTCACAAAACGGGTGGTAATTAAAGTAAGTTGAATTGTGCCCAAGAGTATTTAACTCGAAATATTTCCCTATCTCTCTCGTTAGCTTCTCGTTTTTCGTGCATAAATTGGTCCAACTAGGCAGGCTGTCGTAGAACGATATTTCACGAAGTTATGTGCAAAGATCTGTGAACTAGACTGGGAATTCTGTTAATTCGTTCTCGCTACCTAGCAGCTTAAGACCAATTATTGATTAAGAAGGCCGTCATCCTCTAATACTCTATCCTTAGGTTTACTCTAATTATGTATTCACCGTGCAATTTAATGTTGCTCAGCTGTCTCTTCTTTCCGTCGAATGATAACAGCACTCAACTCAGATACATGTCATTAGAGAGTAGGAACTAACTAATCAGTGTAAGGTTTTGGAAAGTACCTCAGCTTATAGTCTATAGTCAATACGATATTTTGAATAGCACTCTCGAACGAGCTAACCTTTCCAAATTTCGATCAATCCTCATATTTTGATTGCATTCATTAGATAATTAGATTTTATATTCCGTGTAACTCATTTAACGATCTGTAAGGAAATTTCATTTTTGTTCTGAGTGAGAATTGACTTAGCAGCAGCATCCTCTTCTTATTCTCAAGTTGAGAATTTGAATAAGTGCTCTATGGAAGGAGGGAGGGAGTGTGGTGAAGCGAATTGCCCTGAAGACCATGGGCGAGTCTTTCATTAAACGTCAGCGAAGGTGGAGGAACTATTCTGGTGTAAAACCCGACATTATTTCACTAATGGTGGACAGATGTTCGTCGTTCGTAGGTGTTATTGAAATTTAAAACGATGCTAAATATCTACGAAACCCATCAATTTACTTCAACTCTAGTAAATTAAATGTTGTTTCATAATGGATTTCAATGCATTAGGTCTTAGAATTTTTGATCGATTGTGACTCTCCACCTCCTTCCATGTCACAGCTTTTCGTCTCCTCAATATGGCGTCACGCCTCCTCCTACTTTTCACAGTTTTTCAAATTTGAAACGGTGTCCCCTTGTTTACAGTTATCGGCTCTTTCATGCGCTTTTTTACTGTAGAAACTTTCTAATGTTTCCCTTTAGTATTTATATTTGACTAAATTCGTAAATTTACATGTTATTTCATGCGCCTGGAATCTCTTCGCCGTATCACGTGTACATTAGATCGATCGTTCGAATACTCGCCATTCCTTCGAGTGTATTTTATTTGAGTTCTCTAATAAAATTGAAATTTATATGAGTCACCATACCTCCCTTATATTAAAATTTAGTAATTGTGTTTTGTTCAGGATCGTAAATCAAATTATTATGCTCAAAGAAAGTATTTGCAATTCAGTAAACGCAGATTCAATTCATAATGGAAAAAAGATCGAATGAAATTCCTGATTTCATTATTCCCGGGATTCATAGGATCAGTTGACCGATTTTTTTTACATATTTGTTCATGGAGAAAAATACCTCATCAGGTTATGATTTGTTTGAATTTTCGCAGATTCTCTTCATCATACTTCTCTTGGAAAATGTTTACATTTACCGTTTAAAGACTTCCATCGTTTTTCTTCATCGTCTAATGACGGAAGGTTTTGATTTTTTCAGATTCTGTCAGCCGATGATGAACCATGGTGATTATTGAAAGTTTTTCGTAAAATGACTTCCTCGGAATCATATTTAAATGTATTCATAATTGAACTCAATCAGACCACTCGCCTCCGTGTAACCTACGGAAAAACGTATTGCCTTCATATTTTAATCAGTCTTGCGCCCAGCTGCTTCTTGCCTTGCGAACTAATTCCTCCGTCTACATTTGCGTCCCCTGGATATCACGGCCATTTTCTCTCTCGCGTGCGTCAATGTCGTGCAGCCTTCAGCATTCGCTTGATGACTTTTGAGGAAAATGACGGCAAAGGTAAAGTATGCTTAAATTGGATATACACTTAGCGTCGCCTTCCATACTCAAGGATGCACTATGCACGGCACCATTTCAAGACCTGTTTCTGCCATCATATTCTCCGGTGAAAAAGGAAAATGGGCAGGAGTGTGGATCATTTTCGTATTTCAATTCCCATCAGCCGTCGCCTTTCCTGCTTCGGAGATCGACTAGCCATGGAAGTCCCCCGTCTCTGCCAGCGGCGGGAATGACTCGGCGCCGCGAATCCCCGTCCGCCTGCTCTCTCCCTTGTGTTCTCACCTCTCTTCACGCCTCACTTCAATTCAGAAACGCGAGGGCATGAGACAAAGCGGCCGGGAGGATAAACAAAATTAAAATTCACAAAAAGGACCCCGAAGGCACTCCTGCGTGCGACGGAAAGTTTATAAAGCTCGCCGGGCCCAGACCTCAGGGATGAATCGCGGAAGCGAAAGTGCGACCTGGTCAAATAGGGTTGGAAAAGGACGCGGATTTTTTAACGCCAGTGCTTTCTGCCAGTGCTGATTGGCCACCTCTTTGATTTATTTTGTGAGAATCTAAGTGCACCTTCAGGACCAATGCCAGCGGCGGATTAAAAAAAAATTGATCGCTAATTGAATGCCACACACTTTCGACGTCTTTCATGTACGTACGTACGTTGATGGTCTCTCTTCTACCTCTACTTTTGTGTCGTGCGCTCCATCAAAGAAGTGAAGTCTATTTTCCTGAGTCATTTGCAAATATATGAGAGTGCTATTTCTGTGTTGGCTAGGTTTCTGTGTTGGCTAGGTTTCTGTGGTTTCCTTTCATAGTAGTCGAATTTGCAAGCATGACTTTAAATATGGGAGTGTAAAATTATTATTATTCTCAAAAAAGTTAGAAAATTATAGAAAATTTTGTATTTAAAGTCACCCAATTGCAATTGTACGTGATATTTTCAAAAACTAAATAGGTATTGTACTAGGTATGGAATATGAATTATTGGTGTAATTTATGTATTAAATAATTATTTATTACATTAAGAGAGGTAGTGCCCAGTTTATCCCTTATAATATTAAAATCAACACCGCTGTTATGCTGTGTGATATTACCCGTTGATTTCAATTTCAGACGCAATGAGCTTGATTTGTTCAGGCATCACTTTGTAGTACGTACGTAATTTTAAGAAGAAAATAAATTCTTGAAGTGCACAACATTTTTCACATTCCTAGCTCATATTTCGACCAACACATTAGTCAAATGCCATGGTGAAAAGTACTTGAGTAACTATGGGAACCTGTGTCAGAAAGTGGAAAATATTGTGAGTTAAACTAAATTTATTTAATTGACTTTAATGGTAATGGTCGCCTAACAACCGTGGAACACAAGGTCGTAGGGAAACATGAAGAAATAGAGGTAGTATTTGTAGAAAGGTTTTACGAAAATATTAAAGAAGAGTTAAACTTTAGTATCATGTAACGCAGGTAATTTTAGATATTTTTTTTGTTTATTGTATATATTATCTTAATATCTCTGAAAATGTATCGTATAACTTATCTATTTTTTAAACCAGGATATATTATACTCATATATGTTTTTATAGCATTAATTAAATAATGTTTACTAATATTAATTCTCAGTAACTACAGTTTAATACAATAATCAACATATATAAGGTCAAACAATCATCATGTCATGTTATCATCATATTTCATATAATCAGGGCAATATATTTTGAGAAAGGAAACTTGAAACTTTCCTTACTAACTTAAAATGTAGAAGACAACTATTTGTAAGTCACATGCCCTTTCCTTACGTACTGACGCGTATACTTCATTGGGACGCCTGCCATTGCGAAATTTCAATTAGAATATATTGCAGTATCACCCAGGGCACTATCTTATTAATGTGTACTAAATCATCGTTCTGTATGTTTTGAGAGGTATTAAACAGGTTATTCTAAATGTAATTACTGAAATCAATTTAATATCTTGTTGCGGCCAAATTCTCAGTTTAATGCGGTGCAACATAATAATGTTGGGTAACTTGGGCTCACAAATATATTTGCTGTATCTATGATTTATAAAACAGCACTTCAAAACGTATAAAGATTGCAAATTCATTGAAAATGTATGATGTATCGTGGCAATGAATTGTTTTAAACTCTATTATGGAAAATAACAGACCTCTTTTCGTTGCCTTTTAACGTACGGATTAAAAGTAAGTACCCTAAAACTAATATCCATAATATGGTAATGATAAATATTAAGGAATGGACGTGAGATAATTCGGATAATTCCCTGTGCCGGTTATGGTTTCCCTGCAAGATCTGGTACTCGAAAAATCACATAGCTTGGGTGGAGCTGCAGGTGCCCAGTGAGGCTGGCCCGGGAATCGAACCCGGGCCCTCCCACGATCTACCCCTGTCAGTAGTCCAACGATCTACCCCTGGACTACCGCGACCCCACCCCACAAACACATATATAATTATATATACACATATTATATATATATATATATATATATATATATATATATATATATATGTCGATAATATAGAAACACTCACGCGAGCAAGACAGTCTTACTTGAAGAAGGCATCGGAGAAGGCCGAAAGCTTTAACAATGTACAATGTGAGTGTCCTTATAAGTGTTACTATTTACATATATTTATATATTCAAGCATGAAAACCCGCCAAATGACGAACAAATTGACGCGGATATAGATTTAAGGAAAAAGGATAGGAACACACATGAAGGACAGACCCAGGAATGGTGGGGAAGGTCAATATAAAAGTGTAACTGGGCCAAAAAAAAGGAGTTAGTCTCATTATAATTGTCATGACTTTTTCTCGCCAACAACTATTAATTCGAATTTAGTAGCCATTCCTCTCTGTGTGGATGAATAATTGATTGAACAAGTGATGATTTTGTGTACTTAAGCATAATATTTCCAAAAATTGTAATCTAGATGGAAATGCTAAGAATCTCGTGGATACAAGCAGATTTGTTGTTGGCCATATTTGGAGATCAAAAAAGGAACGTTTTTTTAACACAGCAAATGAGTGTACCGTCAATTTATTTAATAGTAATGAAACAAATATGCTAGGATAAGTTTAAATTTCGACTAAAATGGGTGGATGTGGGGTACTTCATTGATTAATTACCCCAGTGTGGTGGCCGCATTAAGAATATGGATCTGAGCCGAGTCACCGAACGTTATATGAGAAGACTAAATTATTTGTGGTGAAAAGTACACGGAGGAAGCCAAGGATAAACGTGGTCGAAGAGATTCAAGGCCCTAATCTTTAAATAGTTTGGCTAAAAGTTTAAAGTTAAACATAAATTTGAAGTCAGAGGGATTTTTTTTGGAGTTTGACGCACCTGGCCACTGTTCACAATTGTGTTTCTAATTGATTTCACTCAAACTAATTGTTAACATTTTAAATGAATTTTGTATTTTATTCAGTGTAGATAAGTAAACATCTTATTTATGGTACTGTACGAAAAGGTTTTGTCGCCTTTTTTCAGCTTTGGGGATTGCATTTCAAATAGCAAAACAATGACGGGAAATATTACTCTACGCTTGGCCCAAACACCAAATAAGAGACTATTTTACGTTGTACATAATCACAATTGAGACAATAAATGTATTCTATGTATATTTCGCTTATCCCAGTGTTCACTGCTGTCATCCCCTATCAACTGAAAAGCAAATTCAAGTATTAACTAAATTTAAACTCCTATTTTCCCAGGCGTTTTACGAATTTTTGAAAGCGTTATCCATTATGCCCTTTGATTCACCTTCATTTTCTGATTGCAAAATATTTATTTGTTCCCATTGCGAATGTAGAACAAAGCCCTTTTTGTAGCAATGAATTGATTCATTTTGTAGGAATGACAAGTAAATATATCTCTGAACAGTTTTTAATGCTGAATAAATTGGTATCTTCTCTGTGTTAATTTATTATATTTTGTTTGTCAAATCTATGTTCCCTGAGAAAGTTTTAGTTCATTTAATCTGATTTAATTATATTCAAGTAATGGTAAATATGTATTGAGGCCTTTTATCCTTATTTATAGTGCCACAAAGAGGGGTCTAACAGAGTTATTTTAGATCCGGAACTCAAAGGGAAAGAGGTTAAAACATTCAATCTGGTTACTGAAATCATGACGAGGTTTCACGTTTGCATGCGCACAATTTGTTAAAGCTATGACAGAAAAATAAACTTCGCTTGTTGCTTACCATGGGATAATCAGAATTCTTTGATAAAATAATTTAGTCATATTGTTTGATTATATAATTTCGTTCCTTTTACCCCGTTAACCGACGATTGCACTATCGGGAAAGCTGCATGCCACATAGTCTACTGAATGTTTTGTTTACCGTAAAATTATAGTTAGGGCCTTCTCTTTTACCATCCGTCTCATGCTTGGACCCACGATTCATTACCAACGTGAAGTATTGGCAAAATTGTTTACTTTTGGTTTGCGATATTTATGAAAAACCATGATGAAGACGTAATTGTCATTTCTTAAATGTGATTATAGCCGATTTAAGAAGAAAAACTCGCGAGACAATATGTATGCGATGACCTGTGAAAGAATTAGTGCATATTATTCGCGTATTAACTCCATCGAGTCAAACTGCAAAACAAATATTCTTGCCGCAGTTCATTGATTTCTTCTCGATAAACTATTACCTTATAGAATTCGTAGGTGATAAGTAATAAAATGAATATTAATGATTCCGGTATGCGTTTTCATCGGTTGCTTAAGAAATGGGATATTATTATTATTGTAAGGTAATCTACCGGTTAGGGTAGGTTTATGGATGGACACTACCACCAAATAAGAAATGGATTATTCATAGGAAAATACATAACGAGCTACTTCTACGTACAGGGTAAGAGACCTGATGTTTAGCTAATGAGGTTATGACAGATCTGAGGTTTACCGGAAGTTAGTACAAAGTTCGGTAGCGATAGATTTTCAAATGGTAACATTGAATGACTGGGTAACGAAGAATGATTGTTATGAAGTTTATAGATACATGTATTGGCTCTTGCGCTTCCGCATCACCACGAGAACGAATGAACATTAGTAATCTTCTTACTAGTGAGCACCGTTACGGAATCCATCATTTCTTTCGGGGAGTAAAAAAAAGCTCTCAAAGCGGATTTCTTTGTTAACGGGATGGAAAAAACAGCCCGAGAGTGCTCCGGTTGTCGAAACGACCGAACAGGTATTTCCGATGCACATAAAAATGTCAGCATCTCAATTTTAACTGAGAGTGGATGCGCCATTTCCATCGTCGAAACCATCGAAATGTAGCCAATCCTTTTTTTTTATCACCGTCGAGTGAAAGCGATGTAGATGCCAGGTATGACTGGCCGCGTCGTATGCATTAATCATGGGATCGCGTTACATACTATATATCATCGTATTGTAAACCATGGAGACAAGAGGTGGACGGATGCACTCCCGAATGTTGGGGAGAGGGGAGCAGCGGAAAGATAAAGGGGGGGTTGAGAGAGAGAGAGAGATTAGGGACGGGACACGGATCCTGCCCATGGTGCATTCGACCGGGGCTGTAGGGTCCATGGGCGTGTTCACGGGGCCCACGCACGACGGAGTACGGGGAGGAATTAGAGAGGAAGGAGGATGGTTGTTGTCGCATACCTTGCCCCACCCTCATTCTCTGGTCCCTCGAAGGAGGCCTTTTCCGCCGAATGGGATTATTCCCGCTCCGACGGGCACGCTCTTCCCTCCCACTCCGCCCGAGCCATACCTCACCCATCCCTTCTTCTCTCTCCTCTCTCTCTCTCCTCTGCATCTACCACTTTCGTCGGACTCTTTGGGGGCCGCGTGCGTGGGAGGCGTGCTCGCGAACACAAAGGAAGCCGCATCCTCGCTGAGACCCTTCCCACACCCCTCGGAAAGAGCCGTGAAATTTGACTCCATCGTATTTCGAGTTCTCCCCCCTCGTCATTCTTCTCTACCATGAGAGACGACCGACTTGACTGCCCCTTCCGTCGGCCGCGGGGCGTGTTTCTGTTTTAACTCCCCAACATGTCCTTCCTCCCCCAATGTATTAATCTCTTCGCGTTTTTTTAACCACTCCGGTGGTACCTATCTTTTTTATTTGCGTTTTGAAATTGGTATTTCCTTCTCTGTTCATCGCTTTTTGATTTATTATTTTCCGTTTTCGGAGGAAATGAACGGTCGCATGTATGGTATCTCGCATTTCCGTACGCCATTCATTCCGTAATTAATTTAGTTGATTTTCCTCCTAAAAAATTGTTTTTCTACTTATTTGGATTCTCCTTCAGGCTCAGTTCTTTGAAGTGAATCAGTATAAACAGTGGAGAATTCCGTTTTCTATCCCGAGAGGTCGGATGGAAGAAATCTCTCATGCGGTTCTCGTATCGATAGTTTCAAGAAATTCTTATGCGTGTTCTCGGAATCCTGCAAAAATTTAGTGCCCCTAAGGGTATGTATACGAGCGACGCACTCTGCGAACTAGCTTCGTTACTTCTGCTTAAAAATGATTCGGTGAGGATAAGCAATTTTTTATGGGTGTATGTAAGGGAGAGGCCAATAGAGGATGGGGGTGGAATGATAGATATGATTTAGAACGTATTGCGAAACGGGGAACTTCGTGGAAGGGAATCTGTGATTTTTTTTATACGGATGGAGGAAAGCGGGGAAGTTCACATCACGAGGGTCATTGGATGCGCTGTTGTAAGTTGGATGGGAATTCTAGTGGTGAGGTATACGGATAGGGAGAGAGGGCATGCTTTGCACTGTGACACATTACATGGGTAGGATCCGGGAACTTGGAAACTTAGGAGAGCAGTTGCTTGCAAGGGCTCTTGCGTAGCCCTTACACCGCGCCTTTCCAGCCTCCAAGGCTACTAAGGCGGGAAGAATTCTTCTGCGTTGTCAGTCGTTTGATTTATTCCCGCTCAGAGCAGCCTTGGCTTCTTCTTTGCCGGAAGGGTGTCTTGCTCGTCTTGGGATGCTATGGGGCGCTTGTAGCGGTCCCATGGCCAGACCCTTATGTCGCCAACCCGGCGAATCAGTTTTACTTCCGCTTCTGCCGCTTTTCTGAAGAATTTCCCAGATATTCTAGGCAGAAGGACGTCCAGGGTTTCCAGCTTTCCGTCCTCGTGCATCTCGGAAACGCGGGCGTAACGACCGCGTGACATGATGTCACGAAGAGCAGAATTCTGCACCACCTGAATTTGAGCGAGACTCGTTCGCGACACTCCTGACCATACCGGAGCAGCGTACGTGATGACAGGCAGCACGCACGCTTGGTACAGTCTACGCTTCGTGTCCATACTCAGGACCGGCGGGCGGATAATCGGCCGGAGCCGACTAAGCGCCGCGAATGCCTTTCTGCGTACACGAAGCGCTTGGGCGTTCCAAAGGAGTTTCCGGTCCATCAGCACTCCGAGGTAGGTAACTTCGGATTCCCACGGTAGGGCGACTCCATTCACAGTTAGGTTCACTCCTGGCGGCCGACCATTTCCCGGATGGAAGATGATCGCCTTCGTCTTCTGTGCGTTAACAGCAAAGCGCCATCGGCGGTACCATTCTAGGAGATCCGCCACAGCGCTCTGCAGTCTTCGCACCGCGGTCACCTTCTGCCAGGAGCAGCACAAGAGGGCCGTGTCGTCGGCATAGAGAGACAGGATCTCGAGGTTCCCACGTGGAGTTGGAATGTCGTGGGAGTAGATATTGTAAAGCAGTGGTCCGAGGACTGATCCCTGGGGCACGCCGGCGGAGATCCGACGCACCCCTGAATTCGCCCCGAGCCATTGCACGGTGAATGTCCTGTCTCTCAAATAGGAGTGAACCATCCGAACAATCCAAGGTGGGAAATGGAGTCGTCTCATCTTCAACAAGAGAGCCGGATGCCAGACGCGATCGAACGCCTTACTGACGTCGAAGAAGGCCCCAGCAACCGCCCTATTCCTGTTGAAGCTGTCCGTGATGAAATCCGCCGTTCGCACCAGCTGATGGACTGTGGAATGCTGCGCACGGAAACCAAACTGCTCCTCCGGGAGGATGTCATTCTCCCGGACGAAATCAGTCAGCGGCCGTTGCAGCAGTCGCTCGAATATCTTACCGAAGCCGTCGAGCAAGGAGATAGGCCGGAATTCTCCGGGACCAGCCTCCAATTTCTGCGACTTTGGCAGGCAGACGATTCTCGCTCTTCTCCAAGTGGTCGGGAAGTAGAAAATCCTGACACAGCCATTTAGGAGCTTTGTCAGGTACTTCACCGCCGCCTTTGGAAGCTCCCGAATGACCACATTGGGAATGTTGTCGCTTCCGGGGGCCTTCCTCGTGCGGAGGCGACGTATTGCCTCTTTGACGTCCTTCTCGTCGAATCTCGGAATTTCCGAGGCGTCTTTCAGACCGGCGTCTCCGGCTCTTTCAAACGCCTCGATTTCTTCTTCAATCTCGGCAGAAGCGGAATTCCCAGGATTGGGTGAAAAGCTGCAGACCAAGTGATCAGCGAGCAGTTCCGCCTTCTCCATGGGAGATCGTGCCTCTCTGTCTCCGTCGGTAATAATCGGGTCCAGTCTTTGAGGAGCCCGCAGCCTCCGGCATATCTTCCACACCGACGGCAGGTCCTCGTTGCCGTCTTCCGAAAGGAGCTCCTCCCGCAGATGCGCCTCCCAGTGGTCCGATCGGACCTCCCGGAGGGCATCCTGTACCGCAACGTTGAGCTCTGAGAGCTGCCTTCTCACATCCGCTGTACGATATTTCTGCCATTGGCGCCGCACGTTGTTTCGCCGCGCAATGAGGCCTCTAACCGCCGCTGGAAGTGGAACCCTAAGATACGAGTTCCGTTGTTCCTTTAGCGGTATCGAGGCCTTCATTGCGCCGTCTACTGCAGAGGTGAGGTGGCTGACCATTTGATCGGCCATCTCCGGTGAAGTCGGCTCCAGTGGCTCTCTTGGCAGCTCCTCAGCGATGATGTTGCGGAAACTGCTCCAATCGGCCGACGACAGATCCAATCGCCGGGTGGAAGACAGCACTGGGATTCGGCTCCCCACTGCTAGGATGATCGGGTTGTGGTCCGACGACAGTTCCACGCATGTGTACAAACTCAGGGACGTCCTTACATTATGAGCAATCGCAATGTCTAAAACGTCCCCTCGTTCGTGCGTGGGTATCGCCGGTCCTAAGATGGTTAGGCCTTTTGCATCTGCTAGCTGACGCAGGGATTCTCCTCTCGGGTTCGAGGACCGTGAATTCCAAGTAGCATGCTTGGCATTCAGGTCCCCCAAGATGACCGATGGTCCGCTGTCCCCGGCAAGGTACTGGATGAGATCCGGATCCCAAGGTTTCCCGGGTGGGAAATACAGAGATGAGACCCGGAGCCATCCTCCTCTTGTCCGTACGTCCACCGAAACAGCCTCCGCATGCGGGTGAGAAATCTCTCTACATGCTCGGTGCTCGATGGATCTGTGGACGAGGATGGCCGCACCTCCTGATGCTCTAAGTCGTTGTCGCCTGGGATCCCTGTCCGCCCTATAGATGGTCCAGCCAGGTAACCTCCAGGCGTCCGTTGGCCGAAGGTGCGTCTCATTGACAGCAGCGACTATGGCTCCCTTCTCCTGGAGGAACGCCCGTAATTCCTCGCGTCGGCGAAGAATTCCGTTGGCGTTCCATTGCGCAAGCAGGATGGGTCGTTCAGCCATGGTTGGTTGAATTTCCGATCCTGCTGCGCACCAGCTCTTCCAGGAGTGAGAGGAGAAGTTTGCCCTGCGTCGAGGTGACGAGTTTCTTCAAGGTGCATGCAATAACGGCAATGGTCTGCCATAATTCCTGGTCCTCTCTGTCTGGTGTCAGCGAGGACTCTGCGGAAACTGGAGACTTATCAGTTGATGTCCCCTCTCTCCGTTTTTCCTCTTTCTGCCTTGGTTTTTCGCCTTCTTCACTTGCCGTTCGGAGGGTGTTCCCAAGCGCCCTCTGGGTTGGCTTCGTAATGGCTTTTCCTTCTTCCCCGGTGGTGATCGGGGATTTCTTCTTCTGCTTCTTTTTCTTCTTCTTCCCTTCGGAAGAAAAAGGAAGGGTCTCTTCCTTCGGAGGGAGGCTGTCGGGGGGTGACAAGTTCCCCTTGTTGGCCTCTCCTACGGCTGGCGCTGGTGGTGGTTCTCGGACCGCCTCAGCATCCCTGGGTGGATCTGTGATATCCACCTCCATGTTCCCCTCTTCTCCGGAGACAGCCTGAACCTTGTCCTTAGAAGGGCCCTTCAGGATTGCTCCGTAGGTTGTAGCGTGATCGACTTGTCGGAATGGTTTTTCTCCCGGTTCCGCTGCCGGTTTCTTGGGCGCCTGCTTCCCTGGTGCTGGCTTGCGTGCGTTGGCGTGTTGTCGCCGCTCAGCCTCCTGAAAGGCGGGACACCGGCGAGAGACGGCCGCATGAGGTCCTCCGCAGTTCGCACAGATGGCCTCATCTCCCCTTCCTCGGGAGCATTCCTCCACTGCGTGTGCATTTACTGTCGAACTCGGTGGCACACTTCGTCATTCGCGCGGCGCTCTCGCGGGGGAGCCAGCGTCGCCAAGTGCGTGCGTGAATCACGATGCCATTTCCAAGCACGCTCTGCGTTGATTTCCCCTCTTCCATCGCCCCCCCCCCTCTCCCCGCTCTTCCTCTTTCCACTCCCAAGCTTCCCTTATACGCTCTCACACTCTCACTTCCTCTCCATCTCCCCAGGGCCTCTCTCAGCTCTCTCTGGTTCCGCCTCCCCACCAATCTCATCCCCTATCCTATGAGCGTACGGCGAGGAAAAGCTCTTGCATTCGCAGCTGAATTGCCGGACTGTTGGCTGTGCTGGCGCATCGTAGTTTCCGAATCCTTGGATTTGGAGGCCCCTCGTGTTCTCAATGCTCGCCAGTGACCTCGTTCGTTCCAGCTATAGGATTTCTCTGTTACACCATGTGCTGTATAGCATATTTATTCCTGCGCAGTGATTGAAATCTTTATTAACTTTAGGTATTGCTTGTCATTGGTGGATCGTGCATAAGGACGGTTTTCGCTCGGGTGTCCCTGATAACGAGATAATAAAAAAATGACATTCTTTGCCTGGATCATGCATCTGCCAATTGCAGGCAAAGCACCATTATAAGAACTGCAGATCTGAGCAATTCCTTCACGCAAGAAAATGATCATATTTAACCGAAAGTTACTCCCAGCCTCTGCGTAAACGAAATCACGGGGCAGCTTTAAGTAGCTGGTACCTAATACCCCTTGTCGTTTGGTAGCTTGAGTAAGAGAGTTGAGTTTTGAGAAAAAACTGATTTACACTTATTGTTTTAGTGCTGTTAATTTTTTAGGCAATATATTCACCTTTGTTGGTGTAATATACATAATACCATGAGTTATTTGTTCTCAAATTGTTCAAAGGATATCCTAAAATCAAGATTTAAATACTTCATTTTTCGCATCCATGTCGTTTATAGGAACATTCGTAGCGCTCGGGGGATGGGGAGCCATGATATGTGAGATACCATTGCTGAACTCAAACAAGACGTAGAAATGACGAACGATAGTTGTCACATTAGGAAATTCATGAGAACCGTCGAAAGAAAATACAAGCTGGTGACTCACAAATAGACCCATGCCTCTCATGCCCGATTCCTACTCATCCAGAAAAGGCATCGAAGTGTTGGCTGAGTCACGCGGCGAGGAAAGGTTTATTATTTTTCGGCCAGACGATAATCTGTCAGACCTTATGTTCGATGGATACTTATATTTCCATTGTTAGTACGTTTTCTAATTGAGGAAGATAAACGGAGAGACATAATTGCAGCATTAGCTCCAGCTCTAAACGAATTAGGTCATGTTTTTAACAGATTGAGGTTGGAATGGGTACTGCGAAGCCCCCCTTTCTGCAATCTCAAGGATGAGTCAGAAGGATATAATTACAATCAATAATAATAGAAATTTTAGAATATGCAGGAAATGATGAAGAAAAATTATTGAAGAGTAAACCCATAGAGAAAAATTTTACGCTCGTTGCTGACCTGAATATAGTCTGACTGTTCACCCGTGATAAACGGAGGTCGTGCTATTGGTTAGGAGAAGTGAAAAAATACGATTTGCTTTCTATTGAAATCATAATTTTGTTAATATCAAAATTAACTATTGCAACAACCTATAATTCCAATTCAAAGTCCTTAAATTACTTTTAACCGAACAGTTTGCGGAATCGGTAACGTTCCGCATTAGAGATCATAGAAATGGAAATATCTCTCCGTTGTAATTCTTTATTATTTATCTTACTATGCTTTGGCTGGCATTTTTTTCGTATGCGTTCTGTTCGTCTATTGGATTAGATAGTTGACATAAATGATGTTTCCCAGAGTATGTTTTATTTGCATAAAAATACGCGGTCCAATACTAACCAATAACAGGAAAGACAGTGAACGAAATTTATGCCTAAAACGATGGAACAAATATAGAAGATAAAATAACATTGACTTTTGACGTATCCTGGGAATATTTTAATGGGGAATCGGATGAGTGAAGTCTAGATTTAGAACCAGAATAGTCTTGGCAAAAGAAAGCTTCCATAAGAGTGAATGCTTATTAAGCAGCATCCCAAAACGTTTTGTGAAGGTCGGATGCTATGTGTGGAACGTCCCCGATGAACGGTTGTAACGAAAGCATTAGACTTGGCGAAGAGAGAGAAGGATGGGATCGAGACCTTAGAATGAGGTTTCAAATGAGGTTGGGGAGGATTGAACATTACTGAGTAATATCTTGAAGAGTTAAGGAATCTGGACGGTATATTAGGAAGGGGTATTATATGGGGCAATTGAGGCAACCATTGAGGGAGATACGAGAAGAGGGAAACGGAGACTGAAAAAGCTAGGAGTAGGGTACAAGGAGACCTAAGATTCTGGCCTGGGACTGGATGGATGGATACAGACTTGGTGTACGGCATACACCATTAGGCAGATCGCCTGATGATAATATTTACCTTATAAAAAGGGCCATTAAAATTGGAATCTATCTTTTATTTTGTAATGCCGAGAAAATATGTAGAACTGCCGTTATCCGGAAGTTAACATACATCACATACATACATGTGAAACAGCATCCTCGAAAAATAGGAAATGAAATATCAAACGAAAGATCATTTTCCGATGGATTTTGAAGACCACAGTGCGTGAAAACTAATTCAAACCTCCCAGCAGGGTATGATGACTGAGGAAGCACCAATGCAAAATTATGGCAAATTGTAAGGTTTTTTATGGAATGAATTAGGAGTAGGCACTATTAATCTGCTACCCTAACATTCTTCGCCAGAAAAAGGAACTGCTATTAGTTTTGGCGTTATCATCATTGGTCGTTCGATCCTAAGATTGGTCGACTGCAGCCCTCCATTCTACCCTATCTGATGCTAATTGGCTTACTTCCTGGTATTTTTTGCAATGTACTTTCGTCTTTATTTGTCCCATGTATTTATCCCTTGGCCTTCCTCTTGGGACTTTTACCTCTATTTTTCCTTCTATTATATTCTTCACGAATCCATTGTGCCTCAGGGTGTGGCCTGTCCATCTGGTTCTTATTTTCTCTATGGTGGCATAAGGGCCGTTCTTCGTCTATTCTTCTGCATACTTCTTCATTTCTTTTTTTATCCGTCCATTTGATCTTAAGCATCCTCCTCCAGCCCCAGGTTTAGAAGGCTTCTAGTCTTTTCTGGTCTACTTTTCCGATGGTACATGCCTCTGATCCATAAGAGTGCCTCGCTCCACACGAATGTTTTCACGTATTGTTTTCTCGTCTGTAGTTCTACCTTCTTTGAACACAGCAGTTGTCTTTTCATTTTGAATGCTCTCTTAGCTTGAGCTATTCTTCGTTTGATGTCTGTGGTACTTCTTCCGTCCCATTTAACGATACTTCCTAGATAGTTGTAGGAATCCGCTTGCTCTCATTTTTGTCCTTTCCGTGTGACTATTGTGTTCCGCTTCTCTCTTCCACATACTAGGATTTTAGTTCTTGTTTATGTTCATGTTGTATCTTTGTAGAACTTGATCCAATACGTTTAGTGACCTTTTAAGATCCTCCTGGTTATCTGCTATCATTGCAATATCTTCGGCGAAGCGTAGCATGTTTATCTCTTCTCCCTTGATCCTAATTCCGTTTAATCCGGTGCCTTGTGCTTCTCATGTTGCCTCCTTCAGGTGCATTTTGAACAATGTTGGTGAGAGGTTGCATCCTTGTCTAACTCCTTTGTTAATTTTAGCCTCTATAAGGCTTCCATCTCTCATTCGCATTGTGGCTTTTGCTTCTTGTATAGCTGATAGATTATTCTTCTGTCGTTGTAATCTATTCTGAGTTTTTCCATCAGCCCAAACAACTTGTTCCATTCCACATGTGTGAAAGTTTTCTCCAAGTCCACGAATGCAGCATACAGTTACTTGCCT
Organism: Hetaerina americana; assembly: GCF_022747635.1. Lineage (NCBI taxonomy): Eukaryota > Metazoa > Arthropoda > Insecta > Odonata > Calopterygidae > Hetaerina > Hetaerina americana. The sequence continues at coordinate 32,138,167 of NW_027286874.1, read as the reverse complement.
ACATACATTGTTTTCTCTATCACGGCTCTCAGACGGAGTATGGCTTCCCTGGTTCCTCTGTTCTTGCTAAAGCCAATTTTGTTTTCCGATAGGTTATCTTCAATTTTCTTTTCTATCCTTCCACTTATTATTCGTGCAAGTACTTTTGATGTATGTGACACAATACTCAAGATTCGGTGTTCCTCACATTTCTCTGTCCTCGTCTCATTTGGTGTCGAGATCATGACGCTTCTTTGAAAGTCTTCAGGAATGCTTCCGTCATTGTAGCTATATTTTATTATTCCATTCAGATTGTCCTTGGCTTTGTTTCCGAGTGCCTTGATGATGTGTCCGTCGATTTTGGTTTCTCCAGGAGCTTTGTTTTTCCTGAGGAATTTTACTGCTCTATCGAATTCGCTCCTAAGTATTTATGGGCCCTGGTTTTCGCACTCCTTTTCGCTCTCCTCCTTCATCAGGTCTTCTTCCAGCGGCCTCGAACCTTGATCGAGTTCTTCAATGTATTGCTTCCATCTATAGCTAATGTCTTCATCTTATACCAGTCTATCCCAATATTTGCATTCATGATGTTGCTGCTTTTCATTTTCCTTTCTCCGAAATGTTTCTTCGCCAGTCTGTAAGCTGTGTCGGTCTTCCCGTTCATGTCTCCATTGATTTCCTCGTAGTTTTGGGGTATATGTATCCAATTTATGATATGTTTCCTTCGGAAAATATTTGTAGAGTTTCGAATAATTTAACCTATTTGTTCTAAAATTTTCAGTAAATTCAAATTAGCCATAGGGGTTCTTACATCTTACGATTGCCAGCCAAGATCTGTGGGAATGTAATGACATTTCATTTTATCATTACAATTGTAGACCTGTCTGGCCGCGACGCCGAAGCTCGTGGATTTATCATTCATTCCGTCTTAGGATTATTTATATGCGTGCTCGAACCACTGGGAGGGAAAGAAAGATATCTCGTCAGACTTCTTTTAACTTACATTTTTTTCCTTTATTTTGGGCTGGCAGTGAAGTCATTTCCACTTCACGCGTGGCTGCCGCTTTTCGGGTCATTTATTCTTCAACATTCTTAATGCTGCTCTCAGGCCATTACTCTTTTCAAACATTTCGTATTTTTTTTATTAACGCCTGGAATACATTTTCTTTTGTCGTTTGGATTATTTCAGTTGCAACAAAAACCCTTCTGACGGAAATATCCCCGTAATGCCTCGTTGGAAACCAGAGAATTAAATTCAAATAAAAAAATTTTCTCGTTAGAGTGTATTTTGTCCGTGGTTTACCTTGTCCGATGATGTACGCACTTTCCTGTGGTCCAATTGTCAATCTGTAGAATGCTGTTAAGGATATTTTTTCACGTTCGTGTAGAGAATGTGCAGTGGACTCTTTTAATCCAGTGCTGTTCATTACAGGCTTCGAAGGTTGTAGATTCAAATGCCGTCTCGAGAAACATATCGTGCTGTGGACAGGTGCAAACGTTCCAAGTAACTAAAGCATTTCGGGCCTCAAAATTTTAATCCATACTACAAGGTTACTCAAAAGAATCGACACGTGCTTTGCTAATAAATACTCTTTATACATTTCCTAGATTCTCCAATATCTTTCCTTGGTGTAATAAATAAATAAATATATTTACAGTAATTATATAAATTATAATTTGTTCCATTTTAAGCTTGCAGTATGACTAAATTGCTTTAGGAAATCTATTTCAATTGTCAACGAGTGGTCTATTTTAAATAGGAAAGGCTTCTTTATGGAATGAAGAACACAATGCATTGTTTCACTGTTATTTATTTAGGTGCGACTAGTTTCAACGCTTAGGCGTCATCACCAGGTACCTAAATACTCATACCTAAATAAAGAACAGCGGAAAAATAGATAGTATTTATCATCTCATGAGCATGAACTTCCACAAAGTTGAGCCAGAAACCATGGAATACAAGGCTTTTTTATTTAGGAAGGTATAAAATGTCAAACCAGTAATAATTTTAGATTCTTCAGAAATAAACCAATCGAAGATGATCCAACTCTTTTAAAGGTTCTTCGTTTGTTTCCAGTGTGCTAACCTTGCACAGTATGTGTGTGTGTTCTTTTTATGGTTGCGTTTATTGCCTTAAAATTCACAAAGAGGTTGAACGAAATAGTATACAGCGGTGATTGAAGCTGCCACTAGATGATGCTTGACCTTTAATGATTTACACCCCTTCATGCTTATGATTTCAGTATTTTATTCTAAATTAGTTTCATTCGGAATATATCTCATGCGCGTTAAAACAATGAAATCCATGGATGCTTATCTAATAATAAACGTTAGTATATCACGCGACGAATAAATTATTGATTGTTAATAAATAAAATTGTTTCAGTCTTAAATTTGTGGAAGTCATCTAACGCGGAGATAGTGGAAAGACTCCTAGTTAAATCCGCTGAATGACTTTTTTATTGATACCACCCTGTGCTCGCCGCGTCGTATTAATAAAAACCAATAAATTCATTTCACTAAGTTTTTTCACCATCTGCGTGATTGATAGTTCATCGATGCTATTATGTTTGCTATATTGATAATAGAGTATGCTAGTTTTCTTGCTCATATTTTTTGTATCATGACATTTGTTTGTGGCCAGCGTAATTGCCTCCAACCGTTTAAGACTCCCGACCAATAATTCGAGAAAAATCTCTTCGTGTCGTGATCAACAGATGTGACTCCAGAAGGTTCTTTTTCCTCAATTTTTCCTTGTGAAAAACCCAGATAATTTATTTTTTCAGTTTTTTGCCACCTGTTCGTTGCCCTCTATATGTGCCTGCATTTGTAATGGATTACCCCCACCAATTAAGTGATGGGGTCCTCATTCACTCATACCTTTCTTATTTTACTCTTTCTAAATCGGCGTCTTCCGAGATAATTGCCTCGAAAGAGGCAGGAATCCAGGTTAATTATTTTCATCCCTCAAAAATTATTCCCATTGTAACACTGGCACAATTCCTTCAAAGTGGCGGATTTCAGGCCAATTTTTGCCCGAGAATCTCCTAAATAAAGTGCCCCCCGCCCCTCCACCTCGCACTCATGCCGTCGACTTGTAAAGCTTAGCACAATGTGAACTACAACGGAATTCTGTTTCGCCCCGACTCCCTGCTTTGTCCCCTACTCTCTCTTTCTCTCTCTCCCTCTCCTCTGTAGCCCTCCCTCACTCTACCTTTTCCTCCTTCACAACCCACAAATTCACCCTCCTTCCGACAGACTTTTTGGTGAAACGAGAAAACTCCTCCTCCGTGCAGCAGCGGCGGCAGCTAATTAACGCACTCTGGGCCTTTACGACTGCGCGCGAATGCGTGCGACGGGAGGCGGCGGGCGTGGGCGGAAGGGAGGGAAAGGGTGGAGAGTGGTGGAGTGAGAGAGGGGAGTCGCGGCATTTTATGAAGCACGGCCTTTGGGAGTAGAAGGGGATAGAAATAAAGATAGGAGGGTCCGAAGAGAAAGGGTGGGTGGAGGGAGGGCGTAGGCTGAAGTTGAGATAGCCGTTGTGTAATGGAAAGAAGTGCGGGGAGGGGATTGAAGTGGAAAAGGGAAGGGTGGTTGGCGAGCTTATGCAGGAGAGGAGAGAAGAGCCGGGTTGGAAAGGAAGGAAGATGAGATCGAGGTTGTGTGGAAAGATTAATTGGCGGTATTTATTAGAAACAAAGCCTGACAATCTTTAGGCTGAAAAGGCGTTTGAATATCTTCATAATATTTCCTGAAGTAAACGGTAAATTCGACTCCATGGTAAGTAGAAGTAAGCTAAATAGAAATATTAGGTATACATGCATCCTCGCTTACACCGTGGAATAAATCAACGTAAATTATTACTACTTGGTCTCCCTGTCTCTGCTCTTCAAAAAATGTAACTTTCCGTCAGACTTTCATCTAGTTACAACTTAAAATGCGATTAGGAGGTTGGGTGAGTGTCAGAGTAGAGACTTCTCTTTGATTGGCTGAAGAAGTCTTAATCGATAATGTTGTAGCGGTTATCTTCTGGATAACAACCTTTGTTTTCCAATGGTTAGATGGATTTTATCGTCATCATCATCTTTGGATAACATTGTATCATTCTCAAATTAAATTCCCATGTCATTTCGGCCGGTCTCGTAGAGAACAAGATAGTGAGCGAGAAAACCCCGTGCGATTCTGTTACATATGGGTTGGGGGAGTTAAGAGCCGTATTGGGATGGCAGTGGAGGTGGCGTGTGCATGTGTGCGTGAAAGTGAAACAAGTGAAATTTTCCGAGATAGAAGTGGAAGGGTGTGTGTGCGGGGAATAGGCAGTGTGTGTGAAGCAAAGTGGAGGTTTGCCGTGGGGAGAATGGGGAGGAAGTGAGTGCGTGTCCGGAAAATTTCGAAAACTGTTGGTGGCCTGCCGTTAAGGGTCTCGGTCGGCGGGAAGTGGTGTGGATACGGATGTGAAGGAATAGGTGTTCGTTTGTAGGGCGTGGGGGGGATTTTCTTTTTTGGAGCGGGTTTGGCGGCCGAGGGTTTTTGAGGAGTGAAGATGGAAAACCTTTCGTCCAGTCCCCCAATGTACCTCCTCCCACCAACACGCTTCACCCCAACTCTCTTCTTTATTTTTATCGTTCATTGTTGGCACGGGGATAGTTTAACAAAACGAATGGGGAGGATCCTTTGTGGTATCCGCGCTGGTGAACTTTAGAATTCAGAGGCGAGTTGGCTTCTTTTGGAGGCAAAGGGTAGGTTGGCGAGTGGAAAGCGAGGAATGCGAAAGGGGGGTATAAGGAGGCTGTTGGACGAAAGGGAGGAAGGAGGACCCTCCTATTTCTCTCTCTCTCTCTCACGTGTCGAGAAGAAGTGCGGACGGCGCAAATGGAAGGACGCGCACTCTGAGGGGTTGGTCACTTCCCTCCTCCCACACCTGCGCCTTTTGTTTCTTTTTTTTCGCAGTGCTACACGGCTCCACTTTATTTATTCTGGCCGTTGTTCTTCATTTCGTTCCTTTCCTGTCCCGACTCATTCCGTACCTCGGTTCCTCTTGTGTGGCGTTTGCCTTGTTTTGTTGGACGGTGCGTGGGTGCGTTGGGAGAGGGGGGGTTTGGTGTCGGGCGGGGGATACTGATGGAATGGGGGTGGCGAGAAAGCGGGTGGGGTGCGAAGTACGCGTTGGCGAGACGGCCGCGATTCCTCTTGACACCACGCCCCTTATTCCTCCGCTTCCTCCCGGGTAACAACGGCCGGCCCTGAAAAAGATGGATGGGTAGAGGAGCTGGGCTGGGGGAAGGACCAGGCCAAGTATTCCCTCCGTACGTCAAGCTTGGAAGGGTGGGAGGACTCTTGGATGGGGATGATTGGGATGTGGGGGGGGGGGGTGGAGTAGAGCTACAGAGTGGCAAAGGAGGAAGAGGGTTGGGAAGTGGGAGAGATGGGGGACGGTGGAGGGGAGGGGAAATTGCGTGAGTGGTAGGGATATGCATGGGGGAGAGACTGTCGAGAGGAGAGGGAGTGTGTGATGGAAGGATAAGGAGTTGTAATGAGATCGTTTTGGCGACATAACTCGGTCATAGGCTTTTTCGGGAATGAAGTCTAAAACAATTTCATGTCAAGTATTACATAATTTAAATAATCTTTGAGCCGGTGGATTGATGCGTACGAGAAATGGATATCCATTCCGCATTATGCCTACCTGGAAAATTTTGTTACCTTCCATAGCATAAAGGAAAGAATGATACCCAGACATGCTTTTAAAAATACACGAAATCTGGGCATCCCCGACGGTGAAATGGCCCAATTACTCAATTCCAATTTCATTTTATGCTGGAAAAATTCTCTTTCATTTTGAAGTTAAGTTATAAAATGGGAACAAAAAATATTAGGGTATTATTTCAAGAGACAAGCTTAGTCGGTGAGGTCTCCAGCGTAATTTTCTTTTTCATTTGGAGTAAAATTAGATTGTATGTATGTTGAAATGCAATGAGGGAGTTGAGAGCAGCTTGATTTGTTTTTTTCCGTTGGCCTAGGGCTTTTTCTTTGATCTTTCCGCGCTAATGATTGGCGATTAAGGTTTTTTTTTTTAAATGGAAGCATAAGCTTAAAGGTTGACATGAGCACATTTGGGGAAAGAACGGTAACTCGACCTTGGTGATGTACGAGGGCAGAATATGGGCTTAATCGTGCATTGAAAATGGTTTGCCTTAGCGTACGTCTGTTTTTTAACTGCGTTGTAACCTCTCAAGATAGCGCTTCTCTTAAAAGCTGCATTTTAGCCCTTTATCATTCTGTTTTGGTATCAGTTTTGAGTTCCAGTGGTAGTAAGGCTTGTATCTTATGTCGTGTTACTAGGCTCGTATTAGTTTAATTTTCATTAGAAGCCTATTGTTATAGTATTGAAGGAATATGCTCCAAATGAAACGCTCTTACCTGTACTGATAGTCCAGGGTGCAATATTTCGCATACTCAGGGGCTTCTTTCATCATTTAAAATGGTTCGTAGCAAGCTTAAGTTATTTATTGCTAAAATATGTTGTCAAAACGTGACGTAATATACGCTGTATTTTTCCCCCTGAAGTTTACATTGGTAATGATGTTTTTGGTGCGTTTAACACGTCCGGCAAAGGCGCTGACAACTTGATGAAGTGGAAGCGGTCAAATAAAATATAAATGAATTGTTAGCTGCTTTGCATTTTCCTGCGACACGCTTGTGTAGGCAGCTGTAACCTGGATCATCAAATTTGGTTAGATTCCCTCCGGATTGATTGGTAAGACCATTGCGCATTGGAAAAAGGGACTGAAGTGTACGAGAGTTCTCGTATTTCGTATCATCCGTGAAATGAGGGCTGTCTGTTATTATGCTCCGTTCAGAATTCCAATGCTATATAGGTATGTTAGTTGCATTTTGCAAAAGGCCATCATTTCTGATTCATGGCAATTAATTAAGCTTCAAGCATATTTAATAGGTGTGATATTAATAAATACGGATTTCCATAACTTGTTCTTTAACCGCCAAAGCCACCGATCAAAGTACTTCACGAATCAATTTAAAAAGTCTCTGTATAATTTAATGCATATTATTTAAGGCACCAGTATTGTTTACCACCCGCGTCCCATACTACCTTGATCAAAAATTTCCCGGAATTTATTCAGAAAATTAAAAATACAAGTTTATTCATCTAAATCTATATTGTCCCCTTCAAAGTAATCCCCATCGACTGCAACACACTTATGCCAGCGCTTGATCCAATCCTCGAAACATTTTTTATATTCGGTTTTCGGTATGTCCATCAGTGCTTCCTGCGATTTTTCCATTACTTCCTCTCGGCTGCTAAAAAGCGTTCCCCGTAATGGTTTTTTAACTCGATTGAACAGAAAGAAGTCACAGGGAGCCAATCAGGTGAATTCGGTGGCTGTTGGATGGTATTTGTTGCATTTTTCGTCAAAAAATTACGAATAATGATAGCACTGTGCGACGGTGCGTTATCATGGTGCAAAATCCACGAGTTTTCTGCCTACATTTCTGGTCTCTTTCGGCGAATTTCTTCACGCAAACGTCTCATAACGCCCAAATAATACTCTTTGTTCACTGTCTGGCCTTCTGGCAAAAATTCATGATGCACTACACCGTTGTAATCCATGAAAACCGTCAGCATTGCCTTCTTTTTTGACTGAAAACGACGTGGTTTTTTTGGTCTCGGCTCATTTGGTGAACGCCATTCACTTGCCTGATGTCTGGATTGCGTGTCGTACTCATAAACCCACGTCTCGTCTCCAGTAATGATCCTTTTGATGAATGTGGGATCGGATTCAGCCTCGCAAATCATGTCTTTTGCGGCGTCAACACGGTCTCTTTTTTGCATGAAATTGAGGTCTTTTGGCACCAACTTTGCTGCTACACGACGGAAACCCAAATCATTAACCACAATGTCTTGGGCGGATCCATAGGCAATGTTCAAGTCCTCCGCTATTTCTCTGATGGTTAATTTGCGGTTATTGACCAACATTTCTTTTACTTTATCAATTTTTTCACCGACTTTCGATGTCGATGGTCTGCCACTGCGTTCATCATCTTCGATTGACTCACGACCACTTCTGAACCGCTCGTGCCACTGGTAAACGACCGTTTTTTTTAGAGAATCGTTGCCGAAACACTTTTCCAACATTTCCAACGTCCGTGCGCCACTAAATCCGTTTTTTACGCAAAATTTAATACAAGTTCGTTGTTGCAAATTTAAATCCATTTCTGCAATTGTAAAAAATCGCCAACACACACAGAGATAGATGTACTCTTGGCTACGTAACTTTTGCAAATGTCAAGTTATGACACTAAGATTTAAAGGGAATATCAACAACAGATGTACCAATTTAACAAAAAAACAAACTCAAATCGGAACGATGGGAGCGCCACACGGTGGTTATTCCGGGAACTTTTTGTTCAAGGTAGTATTCTATTGATAATAGAATATGGGACGCGTTAGTCCAAGGGTACAGCATTTTCCTTCTAACCGGAGGGCCCGGGTTCGATTCCCAAGCACGCCTCTCTTGGCACCCTCAGCTTCACCCGAGCTGTTTGATATTTCGGGTACCAGATCTCCCTGAGGAACTGCACGTATAGGCGGCTTAGGGAAAAGAACTGCCCATCTTGCCCTGATGCGTGAATTTCACTCGCCGTTGGGCTTAATATTTGGTGAACTCTACCATCACCTACCAAACCGGCCTTCGGGTTGATTACTGTATTTATGGTTTATATATTGGATTTTGAGCTAAAAAAATAGTCTTTAATTAATTTTTCACATGAGGTGATATTTTTGTGTGTAAGCGTTGCTTGATTTTTTTCTTTTTGAAAATTAAAGTACCAGAGTAATATCCAAAATTAATATGCTCTTAAAAATCTAATATTATTTCATAAAAAATAGTAACACCCGATTATATACCGTTGCTACGAGCCCTATCAGTAATGGCTTTTATCTGTGTACAATGTAACGGTGTGTTGTAAAATGTGCCTTACGGCATGGGTTCGCTTTAATAATGCTTTCTTTGTGTAGTAGCTGTGACAGAAATTAAAAGCTTGCCTCTCGGATACACGCTGTATTGTGGTAATTGCTAGTGCGATGGATTTATCACTCGACAAAAATTAATTTTGTCGAGTTTGTCCCAATTTTCGTTCGTAATTCTTTAAAATTAATTTTTCTTTAATTATTTCATTTGACCGTCTCGTCGCGAGCCCTTTTTTAAATGTTAAATTCAAGATATAATTATATTTACGAGAAAATTAGCGGATCGTATTGGCAATGAATGTCCTTTGTGACAATATGTTGTATGCGTCGGAGTTTGGGATGCCTGGCTGCGTTCGTTTATGAAATATTGTTTATTAATTTTAAAAAAATTGGGTTATCATTGTAGGTACTTTAAATAGCGGAAAATGCGCAATCATAAGAGAGCTAGTCTACTCAATCCAGCTTCTTATTAGAGATAATGTGGGCACAAAACATTTCCGCTGGGCCGAAGCGTTACAGTCCTTGCGTTGGACCCTGGCCTCCTCAGACGTGAAGAGGAGATGATGCCAAAAAGTTGACGGGGAAGTCGTGTGCCTATGCTCGCAGTGTACATATGTATTTACACATGGTGTCCCCCTAGGCGCGCACATAGGTGGAGGGGGATATGCGGTCGCGAGGAAATCGAGTGGGATAAATAGATGGAGTCGGGAAGGCCGGAGGCGGATGGGAAAGGGGTGTGTGGAGTATGGGATCAGAAGGGAACCAGCCCCTTCGGGCGGGAATGGGGAAGGGCGATGTGCGGAAAGGAAAAGGGTGGAGGCTCTGGATATCGGATTGAAGGACTGACGGTGAGAGATACATGCATGTATGTATACGCATAAGGTTTCCACGAGAAGGGCATTGGGAAGATGGAGAGTGGGCGATCTAGATACGCCGAACGGGGAGAGCAAGGCGTTTCGGCCGAAGGGTGAATGGGAAAGGGCGGGCGGACGGGTATACTTATGACGGGACCGCCCTTTGAAGAGGGCAGCGGACGGAAGAGGGGAAAGCGGTTTCTCTAGAATCCACGGTTGTGTACCTCAATTTTAGGATACTGAGAGGGAATGGGACTAATTGGTATCACTCTCGGGGACTTTTTGGTCGGTTATGGGCATAGTATTTGTATAGAGGAGGAAAATACGGTTTAAAACCAAACACTTGATTGAAATGAAATGTATACGAATGACCCGGCAGAACAAGTTAGCCGTAAGAGAATACTAGTAGTTGACATTAGTACTTAAAGAAGTAGAAAATGTTGAAGTAGCACTTTCTATATTCTTCTTATTGTTTTAATGGGTTAGACAAACTACTTGAAGCCAAACCGAAGCGAAAAATGGGGAAAAATATACTTATAATGCTTTCTCACGGTGTCTAATAGCCTCATTGATCTTTTTTTTTCTCTTTACATAGCGTTCCACTTTCAGAAGGTTGAAATGATTGCTAATGGTATATTTAAGTCCCCATATTCATTAGTTAATAATACCCATCAAAACTGTGCGGTAAGTGTATGCCATTGATATTTTCTGTTATTTTTCGCTTTTAGATGCTTTTGCACGAGAAAGGTAATCCTTATGAAGGTTTTCTCTTCTTGTTTTGTACATCTCTTTTAATTTTTACTTCTTGTCATAAATAATTCTCCTGCTCGTAAAACATGGAATTTTTATTTATTTTTCTTGCTGTAAATACGAGTGATTGAATATTCCCTTCAATTTCTTTGTTGGGAGATTGAGGTCCAATAAGATGTTCATACCAAGCAAAACTCCAAGTTTTCCGTCAACCTTGAAATTTCCCCAAAAATTTGGCCATCAAACGTTTTCAGTATTTGCAAAGCAATGATGTCCGCTGATGATATACTTTTTCAATGTCATTACAAGTTTAATCTCATCAAGTAATTGAACTGACTAATATGAGGTGAAATTTTCTGGTTTTTCATTTTTGCCAAATACGTGGTCCATATTCATTATTTATTTATGACGCCGACGTGTATTGTAAGTACTTATTTGGGGAAAGGTCTGTCTCCAAAGTTTTTGGGTAAAAATCGGTGTATTTGTGAAAATATTTCGTTTGAATTAAAATGTTTAGTGTACTGCCGAGTGTATCAAAAGTTTTATTTTGTAGCCCCTTCCCCTCAGTTTTAATTCTGGCCTAATAAATAGTGGTAATGAATTTGAGTATGTTGGAAAGTTTCCACTAGGACAGAGCAATTTAAAATACGAAAACTTGTCGTGACCATCTTCACTATAGCGATGGGCCTGTCTCCTTGGAAATATCCTAAATATCCTGCCAGTCGTCGTCCTGCTCGTTTAAAAAAATGGTTTATGAGGTACATTTTTGCGGAAAAATTTATTTTCCCGCGAGTGAGGTTGACGGACGAAGCAGACTTAATGATCCCTGGAGAAAAATGAAATAAAAAAGGCAGATGGGTTTTTTAGCGTGTAATGAAATTGTAGCGAGAAGTGAGGAAATGGGAATGCAGAACATTGCCGCCGGGAAAGGGAAGAGGAGGAGAGGGAGAGAGGTAGGTAGGGTTTGGATGGAGTTGAGTGGGGATGAGAGGGGTTGGGTGCAGTAGAGGGGGATGGCACTTCCGTAGTAGATGAGACGAGCAAAAGTAGGAAAGGGATGCTTTGTGGTGACACGGGGGAACAGACGAGTGGCTGGGAGCGAGAGAGGGGTGGATATGTACAAGGGATGAGGGGATAAAAGAGTATTAGCATTATTCTGAGTGAGAGGGGAGAGTTGTTTTTGAAGTGGAGCGGAATGTTTTGAGGCAGAGCAACGGGTTAGTGGTCGTGAGGCTGTATCAGGAATGAGGGTTAGCTGCAAGTTTTGATAGGGAAGAGAGAGATAGAGATGCAATGTTTTTCTGAGGCTTAACTAGTTAAAAGACTGGAATGAAATTGCTACTCGAGTCGTAACGGAAATGAGATCACAAGGTTGGTGTTTCTAGTGCCCCTACGGTTCGGACGCCAAAAGGAAGGGGTATTAGCTGAGAAAAAGCACTTCTCGGACGCGCGCGTCCTTCAGAAATTCAACACAAACTCTATCATTACTGGCATAGTTAGTCCTAATAAACTCGGGAAGTAATACCTATTACAAACTCGGCTAAATTAATCCTGGTTTTCAGGGTTTCGAGTACGTATTAGCGTTCTCCTTGTAAGTCTTCGGTTTGAACAATTGCATGTATTATTCAAAATAGTAGTCCACCGTTTTCGAGTCAAAATCTGTAATTTTAATCAGGGGCCAGTGGACGGCAACCCTTGGCCGAAAGCTGAGTTGGTTTAACGGCGCATGGCAGGGCGTAGTCACTACTCGGGGTTTCGGGGCTTTAGAAGTAATGTTTCGGAGGAAAAGAGAGGGTGCTTGGCTGATGGACGGAATGAGAGGCGGGGCGGGGGGAAGGGAGTGGGGAGGGGGGCAGGTGACGGGGGAGGGATGACGATGAGTTTCGTGGGTGGCTGGTTAGGAGGGAGTGTGTGGGAGGGCCAGCGCCGATGGCGGCTGGTGGGGAAGGGACAGAGGTGCGTGAGAGATGAGAGTTCCCCCCGAAGGAATGCCTCCAGCGTCCGCCCGGCTGGAGAGAGAGCGTGGCAGTGTGGGCGGAGGAGGAATCGGGGATACAAGGGGAGGGGAGACAAGGTTTCCAGGGGGTGGGGGGAGAGGGAGAGGAGGAGATCGGTGGTATGGGTTGATGTGGAGGTGGGGGGAAACAGGGGTAGGTGGGTTTGGGAAGCGGTGGTGGCAACATGTAATAACGGTGGTATGACTCCGCCCGGCCGTTCGTCGGTTTCGCGGTTCTGGTGGTGGTAAGGGGCATAAACAATCCAGGGCTGGCCTCCACGCAGCCCATCCCCAGCCCGCTCGTTTCGCTGACTGCGTATAGTGTGGACCCGTGTATTGCCCTGGGGGATATTGTCCCCAGAGTTGGGGTGGCCGCTTCGTATGTGCGCGCGGTGTGGGGTTGGAGGGGTTGGGGCGGCACGGTTGTGCGTGCGGAGTAGTTCCTGGGTAGGACGAGTTCAGTGGAAGGGATATGCGAGGGGAAAGGGGTCGCGAATATGTTAAAGGGGATGGGGTTAGGGGATGCAGGTCGGGGTTGGAATGGCAGGTAGTCCCTACCCTCGATCCCCCTCCCCCGCACGTCATCTTCCCTCCCGTCACATGCCTTTTGAGTGCGCGTGTTTTTGCCTATGCCCCTCCCTCTCCCCCCTCCCTACCTTGCCGTTCGCTTCTTTTTAAACGGGGCCACTCTCATATTCTCCAGTTAGCGCCTCTCTCTTCCATGCCCTCTCTAGCCTCTGGGATCCCTCTCTTTACCCACTCACCACATTTCTTCCGCTTCCTATTTTCTTTATTAATACCCATATTTATCTCCCATTTTGCTCTCATTCTCGCTCGGCCATTTTTTGTGCGTGTAATTCATAGATGCATATTTTTTATAGGTTTATTTTCTCCCATGCCGATGGTTGCTATTAATTTAGCTCGATGTGCGTCGGTGTCCGTCCACGCTTTTATCAGCAGCATCATTACGACTCGTATTTCTGTGTATATTTTTATTTTCACGGGATGCCTATGTGAGTTCTTATCTTCTAATCCCTCCAAGGTATTCGGAACTCTTTGCCATTTTCGCTCGTGCATCCAAGTCCTTTTTTTGCAGATGAGGCGTTTCTACTCTTCTCACTATAGTCCCATGAAAGCGTGCATAGATTTAGCGTTAAATAATGCTCTCACAAATAATCACATCCTGTTCCAAACATTATAACGAGTGTTGACGTGACTTCCGGAGAACCCGCAATTTTAACCACCTTCAGCAAAACGGTGTGTCTTGTTGAAACCTTCATGATTCGAGGTAGATACTTTTGATTAATCCACTCTATGTTGGAGTGCGTATCTGTCCTCGTTGTGTCATCGTGGCACATCACGTTAGTGTGTTTGAGCGGATTATGGCATGGCATTTGAGGCGAATTCTAACGGGTCCAAGCTCCTACCATAAATTTAGACGCTAGATGAATCACATTTCCCGTGATCCCTTCCGCTTTTTATTTCTTCGGTAGGTAAAAAACTTGCTTTATTCCATCTTCCATTCTGCCGGGCTATACGTAGCGGAAGGACTTCGGCCTAAGTATTGCCGAAACTGCTAATAGAACCATGTAAGGAAAAGAAATCATTCACAACTTTCAGAGCGTATAATGCGGTTTAGCAAGTAATAACCGTCTTAGTTGTTAACTACTATTTCCTCGAACGCCGAGGGAGCCGTTTTGTTTTATCTTACCTTCAGCAGTCGTAATTTTCTGCTTCGTGTGGCCCTCGAGATGGCGACACTTAAAAAACTACCTCATAAGCCCTCCTCCGTATCTCTCTCTCTCTTTCTCTCTCTCTCTTTCTCTCTCTCTCTTTCTCTCTCTCTCTTTCTCTCTCTCTCTTTCTCTCTCTCTCTTTCTCTCTCTCTCTTTCTCTCCTACCTTCCTTTCCACTCCCACTCTCACACCATCCCTCCCACCCTCGCGTGCATGCGCAACCGTTTCCACTCGCTCCTCATTTCATTCGTCTTTTATTGAATCCCACGGCCGTCCTCTTCTTCTTCTCCTGCTTCCACTGCGACAAACCACTTTCCTCCTCTCTCCCTGTGCAACTCCCTCTCCCATTCCTCGCTCGTTCTTCCCCCCCAGCCGTTGCACCCATTCTCTCACTCTCTCTCTCTCACCGCTTCCCCTTGTCCTCCGCGTTGTCCTCGTCATGCATCCTTTATCTGCCAATTTCCTTCCAACCACCCTCCCATCGTCCCAACAGGGGAGGAACTAACCCCTTCCCCCTCTATCGCTCTCTTCCCCTCCCCCGGCTCATCCTCCCCCGCTCATCCTCCCCCGCTCATCCTCCCCCGCTCATCCCTCCCCAACTCTCTCCTCGCCCCCATTGCCGGACCTTCTCTCTGCTTCGTTCGCTGTCTCTCTCTCTCTCTCGCCCTCTGGCTTGTCCCGCGGCGGGTCAATAACCCAGCCAACGTGATGAGATGCTTTCTTTTGGAGAGAGAGCATGTGTAGAAAAAATATGGGGATTGGAGCGAAGGAAGGGCTTGCATGTGCCGGACAGTGCGGAATGGAGATGGAATTACCGCTGCAAGGAAAAAAAATGAACGTCGAGAGGCGCCTGGCCCACGATGCAACCCACTTGTCCACGGTCTCCAACTTCTCTCGGCTCCGTGCGTTTTCGCCCTTTCTCTTCTTTTCTCCCCTATCTCTCTCTGGCATTCCCTAGGTCCACCCCTCTGGCTCTCATTCCGTTTCACGGTCCACTCAAAAACTCTTTCTTCAGTCTTTCCATCCCTCTCGTAAGGAGAAGAAATTTTCAGTCGTACTTCTTGGTCGTGCGTGTTTGTCTTTGAAGGGAGGACGACGTTTTTTTGAAGGAGTGGGGCGAGCCATTGGTGAGCGGGGAGTGGAAAGTCGGGAGTGTGAATGCCATGGACCCAAGGACGTGCGGGTGTGCGTCGGAAGGGGGTGGAGGGTTGGTTGGTGTGTGTAGGAGTTTGAGAAAGCGACTGGGGTGGCGTGGATTTGCGGAATTATTGATGCGGCCAAGTGCTTCTGTGGGGCTTGCGGACAGAGGGAGGGAGTGGCGTGTTTTTCTTTTGGCGTGAAATACGCGGGGAGAAGTGCGAGTCTCCGACCGTGTTTGTTAATAATGAAACGGTACTGTTCGCTCAAGCAGTCCCTTTTTACCTTCCCCTTGTCTATGCTCACGCTCTGTTGTCGCTTGGAAACGAAAGTTTTAAGGCCCTACTGATGACTTTCCATTGTTGGCTCTTGGGCGGTTTTGAGTATTTTCGTTTATTTGACCCCATCCTCGTGTATGTATACAACCTGAGATGGGCCCGTAGTTCTGACCTTATCGGTGTTTACGTTCTCGGCGATGGAGAGGCTTTTTGTGTCTCCATAAGCAATTCATCCTACTCTCCATCAAGGGGGGCACCCCCCCCCCGTGCAGTCTCTCTTGACTGAAAAATGGACCGTGGCTGAGATCTTCCTTCGCCTGAGTCCAAGCCCTCTCTTCAAATGCGTCATAACTTTGGATTTTGTCAATGTCGCCGGATTTTCCCTTTCCCCAAAGTTTGTATAAGGCTTTCACTGAATTTTGACTTTTCCATACTTGACATTTATCGAAAGTTACAAAGTTAGACTGTCGTGACAGTGCCGCAGGCCGATGGAAACATTGATGAACGGGCACTGGACTTCAAATTAATTTACCTGTAGTTTGCGTATGATCAGCGATTTTCACCAGTCTGAGATTAATGTATGAGGGCCATGACGAGAAATGTGTGCCAGATATATGGTTACGAAATGATAAAATTTTAGTTTAAAATTCTATAGGATTTCATTGTTGATACCATAATGTTTTTTGCTTCGGTTGTTGCAAAATTTGTAGTAAAATTTAAAGTGTCTTCGAGTATTTTAAATCCGTACGCATGCATTGACCACCCCTCTCGCTAAAAATTTATCTTATTAATGCTGGTGAAAATGAGGTTAAAATGTACAATCGGCATATTTGAGCGTTACAATGGGCGTCATAAAACTTAATTCTTTCCCGCAGATTTTTAATTTCATCTTGATGCGATGGTTTCGTGACACTTTTTTTCCCTCCGTGTGGTACAATCACATGCAATCGCTCCAAAGAGATTTGTTCTGTTCCCGAATACCATAGGTTCTAAAAAAGAAAATTAGCAACGGAATGTTACTCTTTTTTTGTGATAATAAATTAGCTTGATAATTTCAGTTTCCAACCTTCGCCCCTCCCCTCCGAGCACCCGTCACCCCTGCTCTCGTGCTGACGCAGTGCCAGTCACGGCGGCATGGTGGGGGGGGGGGGCGAGTCATGCCTCCCCCTTTCGGTGTCTCTCCCTCGAATTCCATCCGGACCCCTTCTCCCTCTCACTACTCCCCACCTTCCTCCTGCTCGTATTCGTCCTGGCTATCACCCCACTCTATCTCCCCCATTCTCATCTTAACCCTCGTCCCGCCCGCTCTCTCCTCGTAATGCTGCTCCTCTCCATCCTCCCTCGACTTCGCTCCCTCCACCCCGCGGTGTTCCTCCACTGCCCGACCCCATTTGCATGCATTATGTGCCCGCACTCCAGAGCTCTGATTCCCTCCTTCGCCCTCCTTACCTTCTCCCATCCCTCTCTCCTCTTCCCCCATCCCTCTCTCCTCTTCCCCCCAATTCATCCCTCCCCCTTTTCCCTCTCCCCGTTCCCTGCCAGGTTCTCCGTCCGTCGTCGTTTCGTTCTCGTGGATCCCAGGGTGTTGTTTTTGTGTGTGAGCGTCCGTCGTCGCCATCGCAGGCGTAAACTGCACCGCTGTCGTTTGTAATTGAAAGGGATCGGAACAAGTCCTTTTAAAACCCTTTGGGCCGTGTTTCGACGGCCTAAGCTATCGTCGGTGAGTGAGGGAGAGGAAGACTGCCTATGCCGCCACCACTAACCCCAACCTCTAGCTCACCTCTCCTCCCTTCGACCCCCTCGCCCTGCCCCGCCCCGACCCAAATCCCTCGCATCGTGCAATTACTCGTTGAGTATCGCGGGCTTTTGGCGATCAATCGGCCGCGGCGAGAGACCTTCCCTTCGTGTTGGCGCTTTGTGGGATATCAATTTCTCTTCTCCTAGCGTTTACACGCTCCGCGGCAGGAATAAAATGTGCGCGGAATGGAGAGGAGGCAAAAAAAAGCCATCCATAATTCTCCTTGTGGTTTTCGTGGGAACCCCCGCCATTAGTGCCGTTTGTGCGTTAAAATAGTTTTTGTCTCTTCCACTCCATTACATTGCATACCGAAAATCTCTTGTTATTTTATTGCTCGCGATTTCTGTAGTCCATTGTTTACCGCCAGCGGATCGTGGTGTTTTAACGTATTTTACGTTAATTTCTCCGACGAATGCAGTTCAAACAAATGCATTAACTTGTCTTAGCGTAATATAATGTTTATTACTTCACCGTTTTACTAATTAAATTCATGTCCACAACACTGTGAATAGATTGTTTCGCGCCGTAATTCAGGGCATGAATTAATTAAAGAATAGTTTCATTGTCAAAAGTTTTATTGCGAGAAAACACTTATTTCCATTACAATGGCCTAAAAATATTAAGTTAATCCACCGATTTAATTCCCCCTTGCGTTTTAGTTGGGGATTGCGCAGCAGCAGAGACTTAGCCAATGCATTAAACGGATAGAAAAATGTGATCATTATAGTTTCATTTCGGTAATTTTTCTATCGGGAATTGTAAATCCGCGTTAATTCGTTATTTTTTGCAGGGGGAAGGAAATCTTAAACTGTGCTCAATTTTACCGATTAGTCACATTTTGTCCGTGGATTTACTCTTTTTGGTCTGTTTAACATATATATATATATATATATATATATATATATATATATATATATATATAAAATATCTTCGAAATGGAACGCTCTTCGGCGACGCACAAATATATAAAACACAGATGTAGATTTTTAGAATATAGAGACACAAAGAAAGGACACTCACAATTTGTTATTTGACGTTTCGACAGCACGGCTGTGTTTATATATATATATATAATTATATGACGTTTGAAAACATCTTTCGACGTCCGATGCGTAGGCCCTGCTACTCTTTAGCTCTATTGGTCTTCTCTCATATTACGAGGGCCCATTGCCTTTCTAATTCTCTCCTTCCAATTCTTCTCTGGTCTTACTCCTTTTGCCGCAATTCCATCATTTGTGTTAGGAAGAAAACGTTCACGTACACGGACAACGGACACGTACAACGTGTGAGACAAGAAAAACTTAGAATAGAATGACCGATTGAATTAATTATATTTCTATCTGTGAATATTAATTCATAGAAATTTGGAACAGTTTCAAAATAATAACGATTCAATTAAATAGGCCCTTATGTGAAATAGTATTTGGACGTCACTCCAATTGAAACTTTACCTTATTTAGCTGTCGAATATACTTGAAATAATCTTTCTCACTCTTCATGTGAATACCATATGTCACATTAAAAGGCTTCCAGTTTCCGTTTTCAGTAAAATTAATGGAATTAATATTTTGATGTGATCGCAAGTAGTTTCGCTTCCAATGCGACTTATCTAAATCTCTCACTAGATTCACAGCCAGATGGGGGAAGAGGAGATGAAAAACTCCTGCATGAAGCTGTATTCTGATATGAAGACCGAAATGTTCCATCTTTTATCGGAACATAAATGTATCTCACGGACGAAATAAGATTTTCTGGAGGAAAGGCAGACGCGAGATGAGTTATTTCCGTTTCACGTGGTGTCTTTATTATTTTCCGTATTGATGTAATTGTTAAATTAATACCAAATTTATTTGTGCTCTTTAATAATTTGTCTGAAATATTTAACATTCACAATCTATTTTTTGATTGTTCGTCATTATTTAAACAATGCTCATTTGAAGGTTACGCATTGAAGTAATCGACTTTGTGCCAATGGTGTTTTGCAAACAATGTTATTTTGTGCATGCATTGAATATTTTCTATCTTCCTAATCCTCACAACCCAGGACCACAGTTATGAAAGTTTTAGGAACCTTTAGGTCCACTTTTGACCTTTCTCAGAAAGCTGAAAAACGTCGGGTTGTGTGTGGAATTCACTTGTTGCTTTTTTATCGCCTCTCCCAATCGCGCTAGCTATTGATTCTTCTTGCCCCTCTAGAGCCGTGCTTATTGGAAATTCAATGCGTCTTTTAAGAAAATTTTGAATATCTTATAATGTTAATGTGGTATTCTACCTTTTCAAGGATATGCAGAGCTGCAATGTAATTCGCAGATACATTCATGTTTTTCTTCATTTTTAGTTAAAACTATTATGTTTGCTCAGATTTTCTACTAAAAACCGTATATACAGGTAGGCACTTCTACGCGTAATAAATTAGCATTTTCCTAGGACTTTTTCTATTTTTCTGTAAATTTTATTATGTAGATTTTCACAGTAAATGTTTTATAGTATGAACGAAATTTCATACCCTTATAGCTTTTAAAGCTTGTTTTCTCTTTTTATGATAACTACACGGTCTCGCAGTTAGTAGAAAGTCAGACAACAGACCGTAGGTTGTCCGATTAAATCCGAATGATGTCTCCGGACGCTCTCAATACTGCTAAAAGCTAAGCGGATCTAAGCTAATTATACGAAGCGGATATAATGAAATACCAGTACTTTGCGGGTAACTACAGGTGGCACAAAGAAAGAACAGGCTTCCGTACTCTTAGTTTCACACGCAATAGGGCTTGCGTTAGTATAAGGTTAGCCCTATAGCTCTCATTCATCAAGATCAACCTCACCGAAGTAATGATTTTTGAATGAGCAAAACACTGTCTAGTGCAAGTTTTTCTCGCATCTCTTTTGAAATCATACAATTCCCTGTCTCCCCCTAATAGTGTACAAAGGATTTAATTAGGATAGTGACATTTTGTCAACTGCATTTTTCCTCCCGTTGATTGAACCACACGTCAATTTTCATCAATCCTGTAGATATACCCTGCTACAAATCATTCTTTCCATGGAAGTAGAGGGCTTGGCATTTTTATGTGTACACTATTTTTGTTATGACGGTTTTATTAAGTGCTTGTTTGGAAATTGAGGAATTAGTCTCTAGCGTTCGTTTTGTGGATGTAAGCGCTCCTTCCCAAACATCTGTTTTTGATTCGTTAAGCTTATAGGGTTATATCTTAACTTAAATTCAACTAGCTTTAGTGATGAAAAGTTAACTCGGCAAAATCCACACTCCTTGAAGTCTTCGTAGATGCGTAATGGTGTTACTTTTCCATTGAGCAGGATGCTGCGCTCGCATCTCTTCCGCCTAGGTTATTCCGGAAATTCCCAAAATGAAAACCGAGCTGTGGGTCCTCCGCTCTTACTTTCATCCTCTTCTTCGTCCTTTCTTATCTCCTTTGGTATCTTGTCTCCCTCTTTCCTCTTATCCCCACTGGTCTCTCGCCACCACTTATTTACCATCCGTCTTTCTCCGTTATATCTAGTTTCTCTCTCATCCCATCTTTCATTTTCCTTCGCCTTTTCCTTCACTTTCCCCGTGTCCTTTCGCTCTGCGTGGTCCTTTGGCGCGCGTCCCGCCCTACCCACGAGAAACGGAAGAATAGGTCTCAGAGGTGTCGTGGACTGTTATGAATAGAGCGACTGAGCCTTTCGGATCCCCTTGTGGCACCCGCGAGGGCGTTTCAAACCTCCCGATGACCGACATCCCACCACTTGACTGAGCACAGTGCGTGACGAGGGTCAAGTACCCCCTAGATCCGAAGTTGGAAGACCGTGAAAAGACAGAAGATAGTCCAGTTCGTGTGCTCGGACCGTGCTCCATTCACTCCCTTTCAGGCGATTTAACTTTCCTGGAACTCTGCATTATTCAGCTTTGGAATCTTATTTATTGGAAGTGATTAAGTTTATCTCAGAATGAGATTAACGACCGCGATATGTGCGGATCGATTTTCATTTTTCTTGTGATTATTCCGCAAGGTGCTGTTCGTCAGGAATATCAAACGTGTACTTAATAGTGTCCTTATAGTAAGCATATTGATTTTTCATAATTTTCCTGGAAAGATTAATTGAAAAATAATAGATCTATCGTTGGCTGGTAGTTGTGTATACTTTCGTGTTATTTCAGGAGATATCCCGGTTCGTATTTGTTAAATTAATATTGTATTGTTCCTGTACACGGTTTCATTCCTCGAGTACTTTTGAAGGTTCGAAAATGGGTTTGGGGTTGAGAAGGAAGATTCATCTTTAGGAAGTAGCTCATCTTTGAATTCGAAATTTTTTTGCTCATCGTGGCAGTGGACTGCCCACGAAGTAATGGTCGTGAAGTTACAACGACAAATGGATTAGAATCTCATGTCAAAGACCCAGATTTGATGCCCTGTGGCCAGGTGACTCCCATTTAATCGGTGATATTCCAGTGTCTCCTTTGATATACCTTAGATAATACCTATGCAGTTTAGTGGAAAAGTATCCTGTTGTTGGAAGAGACAAAAATTGTCAGTCTTTCAGAGAATTAGAGTACTGGCCACTGCTGAATTTTTGTTTCCTCTTCCTTCTTGATCTCGACTGAGCCCTAGGCTGTGCGTATACTCCAAATAAAATTAGCATCGCTTGTGATAATTGGACACTAGCTAGGATTTTGGATAAACACGCAAATAATCATGCAAAAAATAAGTTTAAAATACATAAATAATTCTAAAAGTAGTATCTGTAAAGTATCGATATCTCAAATATAATATTTGAATCGTCAGTGATATGAGTGTACGACTTAATTATGTTAGGATAATCGTATTACGTACAATAATGGTGAAGTTGGTGGTATCCTGTTAAGAGGCCTGCTAGCATGCGGTAAGAAATTAAATGAGGGAGAAGTGTAGCCTCCGCATTGCGGGGGCTGCGGAGTCTATCAGAGCGCTGGTGATTAATGTCATGTCATAGCCTTGTGGCAGAACTCGACGCACTCTTTTTACTAATATGTATATATGTAGCTTTAAAGCTTAAAGCTTTGGCTGATACGGTTATTGTGGGGGTTCTTGGAAATCCATTGAAATGATATCGATGGATGTTAACCCATGAGTGTTACTTTTAGCCACTAACTTTTGAATTGGTTCTCACATTAAATTTATCCTCTTTGAAAAAATCAGTTCGCTTTCCGCGCTCGCCGGGAGCTCACGAGATGTCCAAACTTAGTGATTAGTATTAGCGGATATTTGCTTTCGGGAAAAGTGAATTTCGAGGAACGAGAAGCAGTAAATACAATATTTACTTCCTTTTGAAATGCTTCTGCCTGAATTTGTATGCAATTATTCTATAATTTTTGGGGTTGGTTCAATATAGAAGCGAATTATAATATGTCCACGAGTAACATACCCTATTATTTGCAATTTATAGGTTTGCTGGTCTTTCGGAGGAATGGAATAGCAGGAACTTTCCCGTAATTATTACTTTTATAGTGTTCAAGGGATGGCAATAATTTTTTATAATACTCAGCATTTCCTGCCATTTTAACGTTTTCCCGGTGACGAGGGAGGAAAATCCAGCACTGTATTGCATGCCGCGGTTAGTTTTACCGATTCTGTGAAATCGATTTGTTGAATCATTTTTATTATGACGCTCTCATGCAGCTGTGTTGGCGTAAAATATAATGCCTCTCCTTTGCATGTGTTTACCGGAGATAACATCTAATTGCTTGGCTTGACCAAAATATCACATGCCTCTTCTAACCACAACCTACAGAGGTTAACGTTCATCGGTAGTAAGACCATTATTCAGGAGAAACCCCCCAATGGTTCCGTAATCAAATCCTCTCCTTCCCTTTTTCGCAGGTGCTCCAGAGGCAGAACCTTCACAATTACCATGAACGCCTTCACATAGATGAGGAGGAACTTAGGAGAGGAGGCAGTCTGAGGCACAAAGGACTGAAAGGATTCGAGGAGGAGGAGGAAGAGGTCTATGAGAAGGAGCTGAGCAAAGAGGGAAGCGGAAGGTGGAGCAGGCCCATCAGGCTCACCAAGGAGGATGAGATGGACGAGTCAAAAGCGGTGGAGGAGGAGGGGGAGAAGAAGGGAGGCGGGGGAGGTAAGGAGTACCAAGGCAGCCCTCACCACCGCTGCCACGGGCGTCAGTGGTCGACGCCCTCGGAGGTGAACGAAGGGGACTTGCAAGTGGAAGACATCGGGGACGGGTGTGTGGAGGACGGCGACGAGGGGGGACCGGGCTCTGTGGGAAGGGCACGAATGACCAACAGTGCTACACAAACGCCCCAAGAAGGATCCAATTCCTCCAACGCTGCAGGAGGTAATGGTGGGGGCAAAAGTGTTTGTGAAAGTGAGTGCAGTGAAGGTGGGAAAATGATCGATCAGGAGGACATGCAGGGGTCCAAACAACAAAACTCAGTGGGTTCCCTATATCATGGTGCATGGCCAATGGATAGAAGTTTGTGGCACAGTGGTCCTAGCAGCATTGGAGGAAGCAGCATTAACAATGTGAGTGAAAAACATAAACACTTACTTTTTTATTTTTTTTTCTTTGTTATTTTCAAATCAAGGAGTAATATCAGTCACTTTAATGTTATCTGTATTTTTACATAAAATGTAGTTGGTGAGCATGCTTGAAGATGGGGAAGGGGGAAGAAATGAGGAATAGAAGAGAGAATTTGAGAAACTAGAAATCCAAAATAATGTTACTTAAAATGAAATACAGTACTTTTTCTGATTTATTGCAATGAGTTTACAGTACAGATCAATTAGGCCAAACAGGACTGTTGAAACAAAGTATGTGCATGTACTGTAGTCTACCCTTGGAACTTGAAGGTTCATTTTGGTGAAACATGTTGAAACACTATCCAGCAAAGAAGGATAATATATTGCAAATTATTCTCTTTCATATTTACTGAAAGAGAAGTACCTATAAAAATAAAGGTTTTAGTTTGTTCATCTGAAAAATTCATGTTCAAAATTCAAAGCGTACTCGTGGTCCCTAGTAGGAGGATAATTCAAACAGTGTGATATGATATGTTTTACATGATTTATTAATAAGCTATAAGGTAGATTAATTAAATTATTTGAAATAAAATTCTTTAAATTTTTGAAAAATTCAAGAAGAATACCGAAACATAAGTAACAGTTATTAAGCAATTATCATCCAAGCCTTTTTGAATATCATGAGTACTTTCATTTAAAAAACCATACAGCATACAGTTCTAATTATTTGAAGTCATTCTATCAAAGGGTTATGGATATTCCTTTTTTTATTTTTTAAGCTAAATTTCAAAGAAACTGCGGGAGAAGCTTCAACAGATAAAGCTAAAGATTGCAGCCCATTATCAATGATATTGTATTAAAAAATATGATAGTATGTTTAATTCTAACCTTGTTGCATTTAGAGAAATCTAACATTAATTTCAAACTAATTATAATGATACCGAAGGTTATTAAGTCATCATATGGTAGTCAATAGAAGTATAATACAACTTACAAAGTGAAATAAACAGGAAGCAGTTTCGGAGTAGGCATGGAAAATTGTTTGTTGTGAAAAAGTATCTGTTTAATTTATCAAACTTTTACTGTATTTCTCAGAATGCTTTCTGTTCTGAGGTTCATCACCCCTATCATAGTCTTATGATAAAAACTAATCAAGGAATTTGTTAATTTGGGAATCTCTGTAATTTTCTTTCTTTTGCATAGTGTGTGTGTCATGATATAGGGTTATTTGGATTTTAAGTTTATTCTGTCGATATCATACTGTAAGTAAGTTTACTTGATAATGAGTTTAGTCTGGCTTTCTTCATATATTATGACGTTGCAAATTCGTACTACTTGAAATGAGAATTTCCATTTTAATGCATTTTTCCATAATGTGGTCTGTTTTTGTTATCTTTAGAATATGGAGCCCTTGATATTATTATTTCTTGAATAACAAAGATAATGATCAGTTGCTAATACTCTAAGGCTGCTTTGCTGGATTAAATATTTATCTCACAGTGCTGAATGATTGTGATCCTGGCCAATGCTCTGGACTTCCTATTACAGAGAAATAATAATCAAGGACACAATAATTGTCTATTTCACTGATGCAACTTCATTCGAAGTGAAGTGTTTCAATGTGAAATAAGTACAAACTAAAGTGGTGTGATTCTTCTCTTACTTTTTCATACATTTGCCTTCTAATGAACTTTAAAATACTAATTCACTTAAACTGATTCCATTGTGGTATCCAAATACTTAACATTTTATGAGGTGATAATATTGTCTTCCATGAATTGTTTGCAAAGGTGACATTCACTACAGAAAACATCAATTTAAAGTCTGTTATCATTAATACACAGAGTGCACTTCATAAGTACTTTCTTGTGTGATAAGTTCATTTTTTAAGGACCATGGGCTTTTGCAGTGATTTTGTGCTCTGGTAACTTCTCTGGTTGACTTCAAATGGAGGATTTTTTGGCTCCATGTTTCCCTTGAATTACTGTGAGCATCTTAGGTAGCAATGTTATCAATTTTTGAAAGTTGTTCTTCTGTTTGCATTTTGAAAAATTGTATTTTTTAAATAATTTATTTTTGAAACTGTTAAACTGTATCATAAAAGCAAAATTGTTATACATTCTGTAGCTTAGTTTGAACACCTAGAAATACCAGCCAGCCAAGTTGGTTAATCAGGAATAAGCTGAGGTATTTGTATTGATGAACTAAATTTCTAAAGTGAAGTAAGTAAATTTTGAATTCCAATGAAATACCCTTTGAACGCTCCATTTCATTTTTCTCATCCTGTACTCCCCTCACCAAATAAAAATTTGTCTTTCACATTATGCCAAGCTACAAATGTCTAAGTTTAATTAAGGTTTTTTTCAATTTTCTTATCAGAGATGCAAAATCTCTAGCATTTTGATACCCATAACAGCCTAGTTTGGCATTTATCATGTCATAAAGTTAAGTTTATGTACTGTGTTTAGGTATTTCATTTTGGATATTCAATATATAAAAGAGCAGTGCAAATACAGTACACTGCAGTATATGTGTATAGTGATTGCATATCAAGGGTATATACAAAATGAATGCTTACATAGCCAATCAGTAGAATAGAAAAGTAATTATGGAAAATTAAAAACGAATTTCAATGAAAGAGTGATAATCATTTGAGCACTGAGATAATTCTCATTAGAATGAACAGATTTTTGTAGGAACATTTATATTTTAAAGATTTCATGATTTTCAGTACTCTTACTGTTAGCAGGGAGTTTTTTTGTACGGCCATCACTCTGGAGCCCAACTTATTACTTTACTGATATCATTACATAATGAACACTATGCTTACCCCTAGTGTGATGATCAGGCAGATTACTATTTTTAAGATATTTTTTCTGATGTAATATTAATTTTCTAGTTATTAAATAGATGCATGATAGAGTACAGCTGCATATCATTCATCTACACCATAATCTCCATCACTCTTGTAATTTTGATCATTTCTCCCAGTCTTTTATTTAGTGTTGCTATTACAGTCAATGTCTCGCCAAAATGATGGTGCATGTTCATGTACATATGCTTGAATAACGTATCTTGAAATGAAATGCAGTTTGAGCTTAGGATTTCAAAATAAAGGATAAGGTTTTGGGTGACCACAAAAAAAGAGAAAATAATTGACATTTATTATGTACCAGATAAGCAAAATGCATATGTGTATTAATTGCAAAAAGAAGGGTTGTACAATTATTTCCCGATTCTGAAAAACATGCAGTCGATCTATGTTACAGAAAGCAGGTAATTCTTTCAGTTTAAGAATAACAATCCAAAATCTTTCATATACTCAAGAACCACAAGAGCTGTTATTACCACTGCATTTTTAACTTTGATCATAAAAGTCATATGATATTAACTAGAGGATGCCAGCTGATGTATCTCAATGTGATTACGTAATAAGTAATTTTCCCTGATTACTACTATACCAGACTACTAATTTTAAGGTGTTCCCTCATTTCATGGTTGATTCAAAAATTTTATTGGAGAAAATGCAAATGTCTTGTGATAAATATCACTTCCCTGAATAGTTCAACTCTTGTAAAAGTTGGAACAATTGATGTTTTCCATGCACATGTCTAGATATTTAATCAATACCTGATTATTCAAGGACCCTTTTATTACACTGAATTGTAAAATTTGGTCAGTTTTCCCAATGAATATTTTGTTTTTATTAGATGGTATCAGGTCATTTGTGGCTGGATTGTTCCATAGAAAAAATAGCACTTTCGCAAATTTTCAAATCCTGAGACTTTTTGATGCATTGCATTATTTAATGCACCAACTCAGTTTGACAGTGATATTTTATATTCCTATTGAGGTATGAGGTATTGAGACAGTGGGAGTAAGTGGGTGTGATTAAGGAACCAATGTGGGAATTTTAATGAGTGGAGGAGGGACAGAAGGAAGGAAGAAGTGTTGGAATATCTCCACCCAGGAAAATACCTGCCATCGAAGGTAGCCAGGGTTAGAGGTATATTGGAATGGGAAGGGTTAAAAGTGAATGAAAATAGTCCTCTTCCTCCATGGAGGTTCTTCAGAATCCACTGACCTTTGGGTTGGGAGAGATGGGTTCCACTCTCATTGTTCAGGCTCTGGCAGTGCTTCTAAGGAGGGTTGAGAGAGGTTGAAAAGGGAAGGAGAAGAAAGGGTGAATAGGGTCAAGGATGGGGATTGTTTTGGGTGTGAGAGTGAGGAGCATTTTTGGATTAAGTATAGAGGGGGTTGTCTATGCTGACTGTATGTGACAACTAGGAGACTATATCTAGTGGGAAACGACTGGAAAAAGGCATGGTTGAAGGAGAGTGATAAGAAAACTTTTGTCTTTATATATTATCGGTCTAAGATGGTGTTTTTGAGTGATTGAATTACTCAGGATATAGTAGTGAGGAGCAAATGATTGAATTAATTAGGTAGACAAATTGAATGAGCTGAAGTGTAATATGGAATGTATCCACTGAAGATTTTTTTCTCTTGATGGCAAAATGGTTAAATACTTGTGTAAAGGATATTAAATAAATTATAATTATTATTAAAAGAACAAAAAATATTTCAATAATTTGTTTCAGAACTCCTTGTTAGTCCCTTGAAATAAAATTCAGGGAAAATGTTTGCATTATTAATCACTTGCGTGTGAGAAATCAATTTATCATAGTTTAAAATATGATTTGTGGAATTTTTAGCCCATCACTTCAGTTGTTTCTCTCATTAAAATGCTTTACAATGCAGTCCTCAAGAAGAGAGAAATTTTATCAGTAAGAAAAACAGTAACAAGGTTAACATTGTGACAGCAATACTCTTGTCTTTTTGTCATATTACAACAATAGCTCCTTATGACACTGAAAACAATCACTGATAAAGTTATATTCTAGCCATGAGAACAATGCTCTCTATTCCATTTTGCATGGGAAATTTATGGGCAGTGTTTTAATTGCCCAGCAGTGCGACAAACTGCTATGATGGGTGTGGGCAGTTTTCATTTCAGTTTTAGAGCCAATCGGTAACCCAAACTCCTCTAAGACTGGATGTACCCCACTTGATATTAGGGAAGAGTGTGTACAATCTGACAAAATAAGTGCAGCAGGATGCTACTACCATAGATACTACTGCGATCCAGTTCTTAAGAATTATTTTCCTGATAGCATGGCACAGTAAGGCCTTAATGTGTTTATTTAGAATAAATTAAAGTATGAATTTTCAATATCTCTTTAGAGAAAATTCTAACAGAAGTTGGAGCGAGGAAAGATAAATGTTTTAACATAGAATTTGAAGTTATTTATTCTAGAAATTGTGAAAATTTATTATTCCATTTCTAATACCTACTTAACTTTCCCATTGATAAACTACTTTTAATAAGATTTTGGTGTTTGGAGGTGATGATGATTTGGGGATATTGACCAACTTAGAAGCTATTTGTTCCGATGAGTTTTCTGCTAAAGCAATCAACATTAATGACAGAATCCCACATGATATCTTGTCTAATCTTTTCTATGTATTGTATATCAAAATTGATATTCACTCATTTATTAAAAATAATTAAATTAAAATGTCATAATTGTGAAAAGTCCAATTTTATTTAAGTATGTCCATCTGAAACTTGGACAATTATGGATGAGTCATCTTGGTTTTTGGAGACTAGTATCAATGAATTCATTCTGACTTTTCTGGAAAGAAATATGGAGTTAGAGGTTTAAAGTCACACCTCTAACTGTGTATTATACAGAACAATTACGCATGGTTTTCACTCATTTCTTTATCATAACATCTGCCTGATGTGAAAATGAAGGGATTACTATGAATGAAATAGATAGTCAAAAATCACATTAATGCCATGCTAGATCAGTGTTAGTAACAAACCAAAAAAAAGGAAAAGAAGCAGTATATGAGGGCTGAAGAGCTATAAGTTTGGTTTCACACGAGGCAATTGCTTTACTTAGGATCATCAACAAAAGGATATAATGGGAAGAGTTCACCCCAGCCGTACTCTTATAAATGGGCAAAGGATGGGTGGGGGATATTGGAGAAAATAGAAACAGTAAATCGATAAAAATTATAAAATTAAATAATTAACTGAAAATAAGACTAACAATGAATATAGTAAAAAACTGAAAATAATTGAAATATTTAAATACCGCAAACGGTTAGAACAATGAAAGGATGTTTAAAGACCAAATGAGCACTTATGCGAAGATTAGTTTGGATATAGAAAGGGGTGAACTTGCAATTACACCATGATATTACAAGTAGAAAGGAACATCAGAGTACGACCAGGATAGTAGTTCAGGCTGCCTTAGATGATAACAATACTGGTGATCGGCATAGATGAGTTTCCTATTTAATAATCCATATTTTTATTGAATTTTTAATCAACCTAGAGGCTTTTCATTGGGTAGAACCTATATGAGGGTCTAAATGTGTTTCTGGGTGATGTCTTTGGGAATCCTTGGCTTCACCCTAATATTTCAGATGCCGGACCGGTATCTGATAGACCACTGATGGCACAGGGAAAGAAGGTGGACCTCTTACCCTGACATGTGAATTTCATTCACCATTAATCTTAACATTAGATGAGCTTTTCCCTGACCTAGTAAACCAAACTTGGGATGGATTACTGTGTTTTTAAGAAAAACCTCCCATGCCTTCCCTTCAACTGAAACAGTCCCAGTAATGATCTGAGTAATTAATCACATTTAAATCCCTATTGCATGCAAGTTAAACCATTTGGGTAAAAAGGGCCGGGTCCTTTTCTTGAGGTACTTGTGGTTATCTAGGAAGACCTGGTGCCTGAAAAATAACACAACTTGGGTGAAGCTGGCTGTATTCAAAGTAATTTTAAATTGAATCTGGTTCTTTGGGACTATAGTCAAATCATATATCCTCCCCAACCTAAATGCAGCAATTGTTCCAATTCTTATGTTACTTTTGACTCAAGTGATTGATCTACTATTGTATATCCTTTATAGACATCTGTTAATCTAAAAAATGGCAGGGTTCCCTTTGAATTATTTAAGGACACTAACATCATAAAAATTTATGTTAAGTGATTTGAATGTGGTAAACTTTCAGCATTATTTTTCTGTTTAGCATTGTACTTGTAAGGTGTCAAATTGGAAAAATGCTGGCATTATGTAAATCTTACCTAAAGGTTGTTTCAAAAAGGCTCTTTAATACCTCTTATATTTGACTGATCTGCAAGTATTAACTTTATGGCTCTTAGGTTATCCATATTTTTTTCATTAGATTATTTTGTAATTGAGCTGAAAGAGGAACTGCTCTTTTTCAGTAATCAAGCTCAGAAACTAAAGAATCCATGTGATTTCACCCATTATTAATCCATAAGTAAGGTGATTTCAGTTCATGCTCCTTGTACCATTTTCTCCTTGACTCCTGAAAAGACACCCAGTTAGGTCACATGCCTTTTGGATATTATTCACTTTCCTAGCTTTTTTTTTGGTTCTAAATTCAAAATAAGATGAGGAAAATGTGTGTTCAGTGCTAGGTGCTGGTAGTTCTTGCTCATTTGAATGTGCCACGTGCCAATGTATCCTTGTATTTGGATGACTGAAGTAAACAAATTCCACACAGGTAATAACAATCAAGCTCCTATCTCCCATTGCCATTTAATGATCCAAGGAAATGTTTCTTAAGAGTTCATTCTTCAGTGTTTAAGCGTTGGTCTTAGAAGCAGCATATTATTCTTTTCTGGCTAAAATTCTGTGTACATGCAAGTTTGTAGATTTCTCAACAACTTTTTTGTTTTTGTTTTATGGTTTTTGTATGGTTTTCCACTTAAATATCCATATCCATTTAAGTATCAAAATTTTTTCTATAAGATTGGCATCTACTCTTGAGGAGTTGTGTCAAACATTTTTCTACTCTCAATTTTCATGGAAGTTTTTTCTTTTATAAGTGCTCAAATGTAGTTATTTGATTATCATCATTATTCCACAAAATTGGGGGCCTATCATCCCAATTTTACATCTGAGTAAGATTTTTAACCTCCCCTAAACTATCCAGCTTTAATGAAAATTTTAATGAAGGAATAGAATTAACATTAAAGGATATCTTATGTATGATATGTCTGAAACATTGTTGTTATAATAAATCATGTTGGAGGATTGAGATAGAGAACTAGGATGTTAATCCATCTAGTCTTGAAAATGGTAAGAATGAGACTTATGGGAAAGTACATGGGCATTGGGTTTGCTACTAATTTTGAAGGAATCGATAAGACCCTATTCCATATAAATAAATTAGACCACTACTAATAAAATAAAAGAAATAAACTTAAACAATGTTGAGCACATCTGTACAATGGTACATCAGCATCACCACTTGAGGAAAGGCAAATACTGCCTGGATCCATTGCATGCAATAATCATGACAGTAATCAGTATTTTAATAGCATTTCTACTTTTGCCGCGGAATAAGTAATAATAACAAATGAAAAATGTCACAATATATGAAAAAGGAATAATGAGGGAATGGAAGAAAAACAGAAAAGTAATAGAAAGAGAAAAAAAGTAATAATGGTGGGTGAAATTTTGGAAGGAAAAAAAAGTAGATGAAGGAGATATTAAGAGAATATTGGGGATGTTTAGGACAGAATAAATTTACTCTTACAGAAGGAATAATGGTGGTTATGCAGAGGGCTTATAAGAATAGGTATTGAATGATGGTGTGAAGAAGCATAGAAATTACAGTAGTCTGAAGAAGTGGAAAAGGCATAATATACTCCAATAGTGAGTGTTTTGGAAGGTCAAGAGACTTAAACATTTTCATGGTTGTGCAAAATCTGCAATGCTCATGGTAGACAATGCTGTGAATTGCAATCTGCTGTCATCATAGGATGATATTTTCCATGAATTAAAATCCATGCAATCAATTTTTTAATAATTTGGTTTCACTATTTGTCATTTTTTGCCTTTCTACCTTTGTTTATCTAAAGCCTATTTTTATAGAAATGTTCATTATATTGGCAGAATAATAGCTCCCTCTGTTTTGTCTCCATGTGTCCTAAATTTTTTTCAAAATGAGAACTTGGAGATGACTATATTTGGACTTAAACAGGACTATATTTGGAAATTTAATGAGGAAGTTGAAGTCATGTAGCCATATCAGGGAACCTCATGATCTAGTTTTGTATGGATATGATTTCCATTTGTTCATCAGTCATCATATTTTCTTTTTAATAATGTTGCTTCTGTTATGTTTGCAAAATTTAATTTACTTTTTTTTTGTTTCGTGAATGAATATCTACACAAATATACTGAGTATACTAAATGAAGATTTTAACAAGATGTGGATACTTCTGAGAACTATGTTTTTGAGTGTTAAATTTCATAGAGTAGAGTTTCATAGAGTAATTTCTATCTGTTCTATTTGTGTGGCAACTAAAATATCATGTACCAGTATTTCATGTGTATTATTTTTATCATTGAAATATCTGAATGTGATTTTGGTATATTTATTACTAACATTTTCACTAATTCACCTAGTGGGCGATAGTGAATATTTATGCTATAGATTTATTCTAAAATTGCATTTGCTCCTGTTTTATACAATTCCTTGCTTCACCACAGGATATGGCAAGTGTTATGAGTTTCACGTCAAGTGTTGGATCAATGGGTGGGGGAGCTGCATTCATTGGTGGCATGAGTGGAATGCCATTGGAGGGGGCAGCATCTTTGCCGGATGGAGCTGCCAGAAGAAGTTACAGTCAACAGCAACTAGGGGCCAAAGTTGAGATGGTTTATGGATTGCTGTCAATGCTTGGTACTCATGACAAAGAGGACATGAGTCGAACCCTCCTTGCAATGAGCAGTTCACCCGATAGCTGCATTGCTATGCGGCAATCTGGTGAGCAATAGTATTAATTAGTCTCTCTAAAGTGTAATTTAATTTTATATAATTTTGCATTAGTCTATAGATGAATTATTTGCATAATAATAATCTGATAACAGCCAATTTATTGCCTTTTACATCAGATTATAAACATAAAATAACAACAATTACAACCACAAACATCCAAGGTCTAGGTGGAGGAAAACCCACCTAGGTGGGAATCAAACCCATGACCAATGGTTTGGCAGGTGAGGACATACCCTGCTGCCACCAGGACAGAAAAATTATGATCAATATTCATAAAGCTTAGTTTTGATTTAATGCAATTTCCAATGTAGTTTCCCATTGACCAACCTCTTGGCAAAATCTTATTTCATAACTTTCACAATTTCCATTACTAGTTTTATGAACTGTATGTAGAGCTTCCATCTATTGATCTTATCATAAATATTTCTTTTCAAATTTCCAGCATATCTTAATTTTTTACCCACAATATTATCCTTTCCTATTTTCACTCTTTACTGTGGGGTTATTTTATCTCCCTTTTGTCATAGAACTTTTTGGCATATGATGTCAGAGGACTCTTTGCATATGATTTCCAAATAATTAAATGATGTTAATTACAAAAATGATAAAGTGCAAAAATGGTATGTATGATTTTCTCTATAGCATGCTGTATGTATTTGGTATACACACCCCATCAAAATGCAAAAATGAGATTGGGTAAACCAATTTAAAGGAGGCCTAGTGGTTATGTAGCTTTACTACATGTTATTTGGGATGAATTCCTCAAAAAAATATATGTTTAAACTCCAGATATTTTGGAATCAAATAATGGTTATGAAACTGTGCATTACATTACTTTTGCACTTCTCTGTGAAAATCTTTTCATGCCTACTTTTCATGATTTATGGCAAATGAAGCAATAGCATTCATTACTATGATATTTTTCATGGGGAACATGATTTCCTTCCATAGAAATATTTAAGAAACATACCTATTTTCACATGTTAATTTTAACCCAATTTATGTTCTTGAAGGATGTCTTCCCCTCCTTGTTCAACTACTCCATGGTGGTGAACTTGATGGTGCCACACGTCGTAGAGCTGCTAGAGCACTGCACAATGTTGTACATTCTCATGCTGATGATAAGCGTGGCAGAAGGGAAGCCAGGGTGCTAAGGCTACTTGAACAAGTGCGTGAATATTGTGACTCCCTTTCTCGTGATTCATCAAATGGTCAACGGAGTTGGCAGCAGAGGAGAGGCAGGAGTGGTGGGACAGATAGTAACATGAGTGACAGCTTAGGCATTGAAGGAGGACAAACATCACCACCACCAGCAATGCAAGGTCAGTTTTTGGTTCTATAATGAATGTTATTACTTAAACTTATGGAATTTTTCAATTTTAAACTTGAATCGAAACCAAAGAGGCTTAATAATCTACAGTCCATTATTCTAGAAGCTTTGTTAAGCCCTGAATATGATGCTAGTCAAGGTATTTATTTATTTTTATTTATTTATTTATCGACTTAATTGGGCGAGGTTGGGACTAATAGTCCCTTCTTCCACCTAACCCTACATTACAGACATTTGACGACAATCACATACAACCAAGCCCTAGATGGAGGGAAATCCACCTAGGTGGGAATCAAACCCACGACCTCTGGGTTGGTAGGCGAGGACGTTACCCCGCCGCCACCGAGGCCGGCGGGGTAACATCCAAGGTAGTCATATAATAGAAATCTTTTGTTTAAGAAAATGGAATATAATCAGAACCTGATTTTTTGCCGTCCTTTTGCATTGCTGTGAAATTGATTAAAAGTGTACTGGTCGCTAAAAGTTTTATCTGAAAATCGGGGTGTGCAAAGCAGGATTCTTTCAATTAGTCAAATTGCAGATCAAATTTTAAGTGATATCAATTAATGAACAGTTAACTAATTGAATCAGACTTTTTTCTATTAAGTCACATTCATAATTAGTTAATAATTGATGCTGCAACATTATGAGAGTCACAGAGGACCATTCATTAAGTAAATAGCTGGTTTATAACATAGTAAACACATCAACTCACATTCACTGTACCTTTTTTTCCAAAACCCAACTTATATGGATATATAGTGACAAATACAGCTATATTTTAAGTGATTAAAATTGCATAATATTCATATTAATTGCACAATTTTAAGTTTGGTTATAATTTGTTAAATGTGATAGCATTATAGTTTTGTTCGAAATACTTATTCATTCCTATTCACTTATTACAGTGATGCCTTACAGTATACATAATATGCCAAGTACCCCATTTCCCACAATATATGAATATTATGTGAAATTAAGTCTTTCAAGGCTACCTTTGTGGACCATTGAAAACCATACAGAATAACAATAGGACACAGTCATTAGTAGAATTACCTAGCAATTTCATTTGAGGAATTTGTGGTAAATATTATAATACTCCTACGATATTGAGCTGGTCTGGGCAAGGTATCAGACAAATAAATTACATTAACATGAAATTTAAGATTTTTAAACATGAAAAGAACACTCAAAACTAATAAAAAATGATTTTGTGAGCACATTCATTGGACTTTGCAAAAGACTTTACCAACCAATGTAGTCATTAGTTTGTATTCCATTGCCTATTACCTGTACATGCATAGGTTACATCAGCAGTTGACTGTCTGTCATCTGTGAAGGGTATCAGGCCAGCTGCCAGGAGTTGAGTTTATAATAAAAGTTGGCCAATAAATAAAATAATGGGAAATCGATTATTATGGTAATCGCGGATGTGGACAACCTCAAGGGTTGGAAGAGTTGTGGAATTAAGTCATGTTCATAGTTTAGTCAGTTGGTTATGTGGGAAAACAAGGGAATTAAAGAAAATCACATGAAAAATTATCAAATCCAATGTAAAATTATTTGCAACCACCCAAAATTAAGAATAGATAAATTTAGTCCAAGCAACTAAAAATTAAGATATTTATTGCAATCAGTTTTTTATCAAATAACCATATTACCTCTTTAGATATTGTGTATTAAATATATTGGCCACCACTTTTCCAAAAGCAATTTTTTATTCTCAGATATGATATTCCCAAGTAGAAATGCATTTTTTCTAATTGGTAATTCCAAAAAAACTGGATATGTGGAAAGTTCTTGTTATAAAGTGGAAAATTTGAACCATCAGCATATTGGGCAGTATACAGAAAGGGTTACGGCATCTGCCTAAATACCATTACAAATAGAAATTTGAATTTCATTGAATAGAAAATGCTACGGTGACATGAAATGCTATATGAGTGGAAAAATTGTATTTGTAGTAACTCAAGTGAGAACTCTTTCATCCATCTCAAATACATAGATTGTTTATGCCTTATGTACGCACTTGTTATGAGGCTTATCAGTGGGAAAATATGGTAATTTAAAATGTTGAATTCAGTGGATTAAATTATCTTTGGTCATGGAAGCTGCTATATAGTCAGGCTCACAGAAAATGTTCCCATCCTTTGACCTACATAATTAGATGAAAATCAAATGAAAACAAAAGGTTTTCTTGTCATCACCTAAAAACAGTTAGGTATAGCAATAATTTTCTCTTGCTAACTCCATCTGTGCACCAACTTTTGTGGCAAAGACAAAATTGTCTTATTTGTGACAATTCACACAATTCAGTTTATCATTCATCTTTGCATGGGTAAATGAATAGCAAATTTAAAATTATTTACCTTTTTTTTAAAACATTCAGAGACCTGATCAATCTGAAACAAAAAAGATAAACACTTTTTTAATTTTCAAGACTTCCTTGTGTTATGGTCTAATGTCAAAATAAACTGAAAATATACTATAAGTTCTAATAATATTGAAAGCTGATGATACATAAAAATGTGAAAGAAATGTGCATAAATATCATTATAATTATCTAGATATAAGGTAGTCCAGTGGGTGGAGCGTTGGACTGCTGACCAGAGGGTCCCGGGTTCGATTCCCGGGCAAGGCACTCTGGGCACCTGCAGCTCCACCCAAGCTAAAGTGATTTTTCGGGTACCAGGTCTTCTTGGGAAACCATAACTGGCACAGGGAAAGGAACTGGCCCCCCTACCCTGATGTGTGAATTTTCACACCCCGTATAGGGCTTAGTACTGGGTGAACTCTGCCATCACCTACTAAACTGACCTTCGGGTTGATTACTGTGTTTATGGTTTTATGGTTATCTAGATATGTCAGCTTTGATTATGGCCTAGAATTTCTCTATAAGCATTATCTTGCCTATATGTGAACTTCTTTTGTGTGCACTTTCATTATTCCATGGTAAACTATGGTACCAGTACATACATAGGATGTATAAAAAGAATCCGGGAAATAATTTTATTTCAGATATTGCTACAATGCCTCAAAATTCTTAAAAGTACATTCCTTGTGCATCAGCCCATTTTGCCAGGAGCTTTTTCATGACTCAAAGTCTCCCTGGTAGATGGATTTCGGAAGGTCCTTAAGCATATACTTGCAAGCTTCTTTAATGACTCTAAGGGTCCCATGGTAGTGTCCTTTAAGGGAGAATTTCACTTTTGGGAATAGAAATAGTCTGCTGGTGCCAAGTCAGGACTATAAGAGGGTTGGGGAATTAACGCAATGCTGTTGCAGAGGGTCTTTGCAAGCAGACTCTCGACTCTGCTTTTGGTTGTTCATCAAGACCTTTGGGATGAGTTTAGCACAGATCTTTTGCATCCCCAATTTTTCTGTAAAATGGTGTGTAAGGTCATCTAATCAATGCCAATATGATCTGCAATCAAGTGCACACTAAACCAACAGTCTGAGTTCAGCACTTCACGTGCACACCAGGAAAAAATTGCTGTTGGTACTTTTTATACAAACCTTATATAGTGTATTTTAATTATTTTGTTCAAATATTTCATGTACTCTGTCTCTGTCTCTTTCATGTATATACTCTGCCATTTATTATACCTATGCATGTAGATCAGAGGGAGAAGGGCTTGCAGTTTACTTTTATATCGAATGCCTTCAGTTGATGAAGGTTTCACTTCAGTCAAATAATGCACCCTCAGTTTGAAGCTTCAAATACTGAAATCCCTGCTTCATCCAGCAATAGAACACAGGGGAAGCCTTCTCACATACGTCTACATAGGTTGCACAATATCTGTTCTTATTTCTCTGTAGCATGTATCATTTATATATTTTTCATAGCCCCAATCCCTGCCAATTAAATGTCTAACATTTATGTGTTGCAATTGACTGAATTACAGAAGATGTTGAGAGACATCCTGGAACAACAATTGCTGCACTAATGAAATTATCATTTGATGAGGAGCACCGCCATGCCATGTGCCAATTGGGTGGACTGCATGCTGTGGCAGAACTGATACAGGTTCGTTAC
Organism: Hetaerina americana; assembly: GCF_022747635.1. NCBI lineage: Eukaryota > Metazoa > Arthropoda > Insecta > Odonata > Calopterygidae > Hetaerina > Hetaerina americana. Next base: position 32,098,869 of record NW_027286874.1, on the reverse strand, counting down.
AGAAATGATAGAGATAGTTGGTGGGGAAATGATTGGTAAAAAAAAAGTTTCTTCTACTGATTACATAGCCTCCAGTTTCTATGGAGATAGATTTGTTGGTGTCTCTGTAATTCTAAACATTGGATGAGACAGCTCTGTGTCCATCGGTGCCATTCATGTGGAGTAATACTTCTCCGTTACCTCTGCTCCTAAAATCCTGCCTGTCTCCATATATTTAAAATCATCTACCCCTTGTTACAAATTTGACCTTGACTGTCCCCGACTCAACACAAGGTTGAGTCGGGAACAATTGAATTTTAAAAAAACGTTGACCTTGACTATTAGATGTGTTCCCAATCACCATTGTCACTAGAATTTGACTAAATTTAATATGTTTATGGAATGCACATCATTAATGCTGATTGCAATTCTTCATGAATTTTGGCCATGCTAGGTAAATACATTTTGTTTCTTTGTCAATATCTCATTTGGGACTAATTTTATGCAGTTCAGCTCATTTTAGCTGGCACTAGTATGACCAGAGTGGTGCTAAATAATGGATTTTTCTAGACCATGGATGTTATAAAGAAATTAATCAGCTTTATATTCTATATTATTTTCAATCAATCAGCAAATTCTTTCATGATGAAATGAAAATAAAAGCAGCAACATTTTTAATATGTGTTTGTTGATTTTTCTTATCTTCAGGTTGATCATGAAGCACATGGAAGCACGACTAGTGACCATTATTGTGTGATGCTTAGGCGTTATGCTGGAATGGCTCTAACTAACCTTACCTTTGGTGATGGAACAAACAAGGCCCTCCTGTGCTCATTTAGACCATTTATGAAAGCACTTGTTGCCCAGCTTGAGTCTCCCAGTGAAGACTTACGTCAGGTCTGTAGAAGTAGTCTTGAAGATCTTATTTATTTTGTAGAAGCACATGCTTTTCTTTACCTGCGTAAATAAATGCATATGTTTAATGTAGAGATTGTTCAACAAATGAAACAGGTGAATTAGTACAGTGCAATTTTGATATAATTAGTGTTTATGTTGCTTAAAAAAATACTTAATACAGAAATCATTATTGACAATGGAGATTTTATAATCGGTTTGCTCATTCCTATGACTTTAGGGTATTATAATTCACGTGATAAATATAAGGATGTCAGCCAGTCCTATAATGTGTAATATATTAATAATTTGTAATTGTCAATCTTCATGACTGTGCAAATATGTCATTATTTAGAGGTTATCCATCATTAATTAAAAATAGCAATTTTCCACAAAAATACTTACTTATTACTTAAATATTACTTATTTTTGTGGAAAATTGCTATTTTTAATTAATCATGATATTCCACCATATCACGCCTGAAACGTCTCTTGTTATCCATCATGTCTAAAAGCAGGTTGACTATGTAATATATTGATACCAAAGGTTGGGAGTGTTTTTCTCTCTAAGTCCATGTTTAAAAATATATTATGGCATGGTGGATGCTGTTGTGTTGTCTTTGGAATCATATTTACAAGAATGATCTTCAAATATTCTGGGTGAATATTTTTCCTTGAAGCATAAAGATCTGAAGGTAAATCTCTTCATGAGTTGAAATACAGAAATTAAAGAAGAATCAAGTTTCAATATTAATGCATTCATGTAATGAGGGATTAGACTGTTATGATTACCATTGTCAGAATAAAATAGGCAGCATTTTTTCTAGCATTATAGTAATGAAAGTATGAGTAAAATTTTTTTATTAATATGCTATCAAGCCACACAATTAAAGAAGAAGTGTAGGTTCTTAGCATTGCAGGAACTCAAATACTGTTAATTTCTTGACTTTTTGTAATCACTGATGTCTATGATCAAACAGGCATACTACCTTGATCAAAAAGTTCCCGGAATAACCACCGTGTGGTGCTCCCATCGTTCCGATTTGAGTTCTGTTTTTTTGTTAAATTGGTACATCTGTTGTTGATATTCCCTTTAAATCTTAGTGTCATAACTTGACATTTGCAAAAGTTACGTAGCCAAGAGTACATCTATCTCTGTGTGTGTTGGCGATTTTTTTACAATTTCAGAGATGGATTTAAATTTGCAACAACGAACTTGTATTAAATTTTGCGTAAAAAACGGATTTAGTGGCGCACGGACGTTGGAAATGTTGGAAAAGTGTTTCGGCAACGATTCTCTAAAAAAAAACGGTCGTTTACCAGTGGCACGAGCGGTTCAGAAGTGGTCGTGAGTCAATCGAAGATGATGAACGCAGTGGCAGACCATCGACATCGAAAGTCGGTGAAAAAATTGATAAAGTAAAAGAAATGTTGGTCAATAACCGCAAATTAACCATCAGAGAAATAGCGGAGGACTTGAACATTGCCTATGGATCCGCCCAAGACATTGTGGTTAATGATTTGGGTTTCCGTCGTGTAGCAGCAAAGTTGGTGCCAAAAGACCTCAATTTCATGCAAAAAAGAGACCGTGTTGACGTCGCAAAAGACATGATTTGCGAGGCTGAATCCGATCCCACATTCATCAAAAGGATCATTACTGGAGACGAGACGTGGGTTTATGAGTACGACACGCAATCCAGACATCAGGCAAGTGAATGGCGTTCACCAAATGAGCCGAGACCAAAAAAACCACGTCGTTTTCAGTCAAAAAAGAAGGCAATGCTGACGGTTTTCATGGATTACAACGGTGTAGTGCATCATGAATTTTTGCCAGAAGGCCAGACAGTAAACAAAGAGTATTATTTGGGCGTTATGAGACGTTTGCGTGAAGCAATTCGCCGAAAGAGACCAGAAATGTGGGCAGAAAACTCGTGGATTTTGCACCATGATAACGCACCGTCGCACAGTGCTATCATTATTCGTAATTTTTTGACGAAAAATGCAACAAATACCATCCAACAGCCACCGAATTCACCTGATTTGGCTCCCTGTGACTTCTTTCTGTTCAATCGAGTTAAAAAACCATTACGGGGAACGCGTTTTAGCAGCCGAGAGGAAGTAATGGAAAAATCGCAGGAAGCACTGATGGACATACTGAAAACCGACCGTAACTTTTGCAAATGTCAAGTTATGACACTAAGATTTAAAGGGAATATCAACAACAGATGTACCAATTTAACAAAAAAAACAGAACTCAAATCGGGACGATGGGAGCGCCACACGGTGGTTATTCCGGGAACTTTTTGATCAAGGTAGTATTTCTGAGCAACATGCTGTGACCAAATTTAGATACACAAATATAAAGATAAAACATTGAATTCATCTGTGGAGGGAATGTGAAATTAGAATTTAAGCATCTGAAAGTACCTGAAATTAAATATGCACTTAATCTGAAACCATATTTTTACTTCCCAAAATTATAATGACTATAAGTTTCTTCTAAATATCATTTGGATTGTCAAAGTTATTTTCACTTACATTTTAAGTTTTGGGTCTATTAGCAATCATGTAATCAATCTATGCAATGTTTTAACGTGAGCATATTATTATCAATTTTTGCAGGTAACGGCTAGTGTACTCAGAAACCTCTCTTGGAGAGCTGATGCTGCCAGCAAGCAGACACTGAGAGAGGTTGGTGCCGTAACAGGCTTAATGCGTGCTGCAATGGAAGCCACCAAGGAATCAACCTTGAAGTCCATATTATCAGCTCTCTGGAATCTTTCAGCACACTGCAGTATGAATAAGGTAATTTATACAACAATTTTTTACAAAATTGAAATCAGTGCTCACACAGCATGGACAACAGGTACCTTCACAGGTCATGAGTAAGTAAATGTTCTGTATCAGCTAATATTGTATTGCTGTCTGTCTTTATCAGAATATTTGTCAAATGGTGTTATTATCATCCTTCAATTGATGATCCCCATGGCTACTTTTCTGTATGTGAAATTAAAATAATTACTCTGTAGTCCTGGTAGTTGATACTTTAAGATGATTGGAGTATGCTCAAGGAAACCTGTTTCAAACAAAAAAATGGAAATCTGTTTCAAATGGTTGTTTTTAACAATGGAGTGCCGTGGTAGTTTTTTTAAATAATTATTTTATTAAATGCAATTGTGTTAGTTTGATGTGAAATATTATGCTTGTGATTCAGCATTTACATTCTAGGTCCCAAGAAAGTAGAAATTAGTTTTAAATCAAATTCATATGCCCCATTTTTGGTGTGGAGACTTATGGACTGGCATGTCTAGGGCTATAAAATATTTAAAATAATTATTAAAGGTAGACTAAAGGATGTCACTTAATGGAATAGGGTTTATTGGAAATGTCCTTTTTTTTGCACAAAAGTATATACATTTGAAAAGAAGGCCAATAGATAATCTTTTTCTATCATACATTATCTGGGAAGAAATGTAAGGTAATTGCTGAAAAACTTGTACTAGATCACTGAAGAAAGCTATTTTTCTTTTATGTCACACATTTTGTTATCCACACTTGTCCTCTAAAAGATTTAAATTAAATTAATTAACAATTGGTGATGATGTTGACAAGTATTAGGAGTGCATTAGAGCCACATTGTACCCCTTAAAGAAATGCATGATTCCATGCTTTAATTTGTGGAACTTCTCCATCATTGTAGAAGAAAATATACATTCTATATTAGCTCTTATTAATAAAGATTTATATTTGGATTTATTATATTTATTTATATTATATTATTTATATTTAGCACTTTTTTGGGAATTGGTGTGCCCTTATAAAGGCCTAAGGCTTTTAAAAAACGGTAAATGAATTGATAAATTATTTGTAAGGCTCAATAATTATGTAAGTAAGGGATTCTCATTTTGATTTATGAAATTTCAGTCACACAATTGGTTATCTAGCCTCATCTGTCACTTTGTTACCTCATAGTTATTAAATTCAAAACAATGATGAGTTGAAGTAGAATCGCTAAGGTTTCATTTAGTCGCTTTTATGCCATTCAAGTATTTGTGTCTTATTTCTGTAATTTTTAATTGCAGGCTGACATATGTGCTGTTGAAGGTGCATTAGCATTTCTTGTTGAAATGCTTTCTTACAAATCTCCATCCAAAACTCTTGCCATCATTGAGAATGCTGGTGGAATATTAAGAAATATATCTAGTCTTATAGCTGTTAGAGAAGATTACAGGTGAGTTTTTTCTGTAGGGTTCTTTATATTGAAACTTTACCTTGTTGATCTGAGGTAAATCCACATTATTATGACATTCTAGAGCCTGAATAAATTGGGCTTTGAAATCAATATCTTGTTTGCACCTCTTTCAACATTGCAGAGGCAGTCCACATGGTAATCATTTCGCATAATAGCGACGACCGTAATAATGACAATCCTGATACCACTGATAAATGTAAAAACATTTAGTTGATTCATATTAAAATTTTCATGAATTATGTGTACATAGAAAGGTAATTTCCTCTTCATTGCTACATTAGGATATTGTAATATTATTTAGTTAAAACCGGAATTTTTTAAAATTTCACTGCAAATTGTTAACTGTTTGGAATCCTTCATAAGATATGGAAGTTTTATTGAAGAGAGATGGATTTTTTCTGAAAAATACATTGCGATATGAAGTTAGCCTTTGGAATACCCTAGCCAAAACATAACTGCTACAAGCAGAGTGTGGGCAGTATTTGTTTTGCTCCCTGGAATATGCCAGAACAATTTTTCAATAGGCTTCCTATCAAGGGGACATGCAAGATAAGCAGTGACCAAAAAGATGTGTTTTGGGGCAGTGGAGGTATTATGTCAGGAACAAGTAGCAGAAACATGATGCCATCATAATGTACATATCCTGTATGCCTTATATTTTGAAGTATGCAAACATTTAATGGTATATATATATTATATATATATATATATATATATATATATATATATATATATATATATATATATATATATATATATATATATATATATATATATATATATATATATATAAACAATTTTTATTGCTCTGGGAGCAAAGTCCCTTGGAGCAGAATACAGGTTACATTAGGTTTTGAAACCTATGGAGTGAAACTGGTTCTAAACTAGTGAAACAAGACATAATTTAACATCAGTTGAACGAAACATATAGTACAATACATACATACAAATACAAAGAACAATAGTTAAATATTTAGCCTGATAGAACAGTAATAAGGTCATTTTGGTAGTGTGGTAGACAGATATTCAAACATTTTCCTGTTGAATTGGGATGTGTTCCTGGATAATTTTACATTATTAGGCAAAGAGTTCCATAGTTTACTGGATGAAATACTGAATGACTTTTCATATATAGCCGTGCGGTATTTGGGAAGATGGAATGTTTTTGTAATGCAGGTTGATCTCTTTGCCGTAAGTGAATTGAATATAAAATTTTCATATAAATATGAAGGGGTTTTTGAATTCAGAACTTTAAATAATTGTGAGGCCTTTTGAAGCATTCTCCTCTGATCAAGTTTTAACCAATTCAACATTTTATAGTAAGGAGTTACACGTTCATTAAAACGCATATTAAAGATGAATCGTAGACAGGAATTTTGGTATGCCATGTCTGAAGGAAATTTAATGTCATGCTTGATAGTCCCCAGGACCAGACTGTGGATTTGAACTTCATTTTAAATGTACATAATTTTAATATAAATCATGGAAAGTCTTATATGTTTTCATCTTCAAATCAGATATTACTTTAAATTAAGTGTGACTTAAAAAATGTGGTTTTACCGCTAACATTTCACACCGTCATGATGTTAATGATATCTTCCCAAATATTGGTTTTGTATTAATATTAAACAAACCATTAAATTCTCTGTTTAAACTTAATGTCTGATGTGAGTATGACAGATATTGAAATGATTGGTGGCATAAAACTTCAATTTTTTTAAAATGTCATTTTGCAACTTAAGGGATATTTTTCTTTCAAATATCAAAAACCTTAAAACAATCATTATCAATTACCAACAGAAAATTCAAATTTTGATGGCTTTTTGCTAAAATAAATGTGTGCAACCATAGACTTGTTGGTATTTATTTTTTATAAATTTCATGATAAGCACATTAGAAATATGCAGTGAAATGGTGTAAATAATTTTAATCTCTACTTAACAGGCAAATATTAAGGGAGCATGAGTGCTTGAAGGTACTCTTGCAGCAACTGAAATCTCCCAGTTTGACAATTGTGAGCAATGCTTGTGGCACATTGTGGAATTTGTCAGCTCGTTGTGGAGAAGGGGAGGATCAGCGAGCCCTCTTGGAGATGGGAGCCATGAGTATGCTGCGCTCTTTGGTTCATTCCAAGCACAAGATGATCTCAATGGGCTCAAGTGCTGCCCTGAAAAACCTTCTTAGTGCCCAACAACCTCAAAATCAGCAGCAATCACAGCACCAGTCCCACTCGCACCATCATTCTCACCACTCGCATCACCATCACCATCCTCATGCCACCCAGCTTTCTGAGGATGGCCTCCCAAGTCTTCAAGCTCGAAAAAGGAGGGCTCTACAGCAGGAGCTTGATCAAACTCTTGCTGAAACTTGTGAAAACATTGAGCCAAGTGGGAGCCCTCCTCCGCCCTCAGGATCAATAACCACTCCATCATCCTTGCCAATGTCCTGTGCCTCAGGACTCATCTCATCTTCTACGCATCTTCTGCCATCACCTGATGCCAATGATGCATCTCCCATGACCAGATCTGCCTCTGTAACATCGCGTAGGTCACGTCATCGGCAGCAGATTCCAACCCGTGTTGGCCAACCTGTCCCTCGTTCTGAAAGCAGGGAATCTGTCACCAGCACTCGTTCTGACTCTGCATGTGTGGGCAGATCTGGTCATGGTGTGGTCAGGCAGCATTCACTCCCTCCAAATGGCCGAGCTTGGGAAGATTCTGGTCTCCCGTGCAGAAGGCAGAGGAGGGAAGAATCAGGAGGGCCAGAAGCAACTGGTGAGGACATTGTGGAAAGGCAGGAAAGGGGAAGGCTTCCAGAGCCTGGCTACGGGAACACAGGAGAAAGAGACTGTTGTTCAGCTCCACCCCAGCCAAGGGCTTGGTCATCTGTAAATAGTGAAAGTGCACCATCTCCAAAAAATGGTGAGGACTACAGGAGAAGGTCTTCAAAAGATGATAGTAGGCCATCCAGTGGTATGGATTCCCCCAATAACAATGGAAACCGGCAATTTCCTGAACACAAAACATCATACAGTCCATTGCCATTCCATCCAGATAATAAGGGACGATATTCTCCACATAAATCTGGCTCACCCCACAGTAAGTTTTCAGATTATGTGTATGTCGAAGATGAAGTTCAAGATCAACCAGTTGACTACAGCTTAAAATACTCTGAAGATGGAACAGCAGTAATGGAGCCCAAGAAGTCGGATACAGACAAAGTAGCAGCAACCCAGGATGCTAGGAAATATCCAGCATGCATTAAGCAGTGTGGACCTGGTCGAATTCGCAGAATTCCTGTCCATGGAAATGAAAGTAGTATATATGGTGTTTATACAGAGACTGATCTTGATAATCCAGACCAGCCCACCAATTACAGTTTGCGATATGCTGAAGGGGAGGATCCTGATTTAGGATCTAAAGGTTCAGCTGCATTGATGCCTCCCCCTGCATCTTCAAATGTTGGATCCCCCAGGGAAAGTGAATCAGCCACAATGTACTATGATCGAACCTCAGCATCCGTTCATGATGACACCGTTATGACATATTGCACTGAAGGCACTCCATATGAAACACCATGCAATTTTTCAACAGCAACATCCATGTCTGACCTCAGGGAGACTGCCCCCACTTTGGAAAATGTCCAGGAGGAACCATCTGGTGGTAAAGAAATCAAGAAGGAAAAGGTGGATGATCAAAACGCTTTGACTGGTGTTTCACCAAAGGTTGAAGAAGTTCTACCTGGTGAGTGCAGTGGTATCAAGGAAGAGAAAGAATTCCCCAAAGAAAAAACTCCACATCAGTTAACCCCAGCTCCTACCTCAATTCGTCAGTGTGAAAGTTCAGGCCTGTTGACTCCAGAGAAGCCAGTCCAGTATGGTGTCGAGGGCACTCCTGTGTGCTTCTCTCGTGTGAGCTCGCTCAGTTCCCTGCATAGTGTAGATGCAAGGGGAAGTGAACCTGTCAGTGAGAAAGTGTGTGCTCCTGATGAAATACTTCAGGGGTCACCATCCAGTTCTGCTGGTTTGGTTCCAGAATTACCCAAAACCCCATCAGCTTCTCCTGGGTCCATCTCAGAGCAGGTGGTTCCTGCTTTCCAAGAGGTGCTGTCACCTGGAGGGCAAGAATGTGGATTGGGAGTGGTGCGAAGGGTTCCAAAAGGTGTAGCTTCACCCAGTGGATCAGGAAGCCAAGATTCCCCTAAGGTGCCTAGTGAGTGTGGTCGAAGTCCAGGTGTTCCAACATGTGCACGTGATTTGAAAGAAGAAATGAGACCTGATCGAGAAGGAGGTAAGGAAATCATAAATATTAATTTGAATTTGACTTTTTACCAGAATAACTTATCTTTGTATATAATGGTAGGCAGTGCAATAGAGAGATAGAAGAGTTAGTTTCCATAGATATAATGGTCTTAAGGAATCAAAATCCTAATTTTATCTTAAGGTTTGATATGATAGGGTCAAAGGATAGGTACATGGATACACAATGTATGTACCAGGTTTTTTTTTCTGTTTTCATTAATTGCATTTGTTTATTTGGATTCATTTTACTGTGAAGACTACAGGAAAGAAAATTAGAGGCTAAGAATTACAGAGGAAGGCCTGGGATGAACTGTGAGTAGCAGGCAATGAAAAATCTTGGTGTAAATAGCTTTAAGGGATTAAGAGATTGGCAGGGAACATGATAGACCGAGCAGCAGCTGCTGAACAACCCTTGGATTCATAGCCTGTAATCATGAAGCTACATTACTTTAGTTATATTAGTTTCATTTAGTAAACTAGACAAATTTTTAACCAAGGATTCAGAAAAAATTGACATTTTTTGGGCTTTGTCATTCAGAATTTGAGGAAAGAATTTGTTTTAGGGATTCAATCATATCAATATTATCATTCAGAAAAATTATTACCCTATTCCAGAAAAAGAGTAAATCAGAGAGAGGTATGTGAAGACCATAAAACCATGTAATTCATTGTTTGTGCAGCATTGGTTGTAACGAGAAATATCTGTGTACATAGAATGAGGCAAATGACTACTTAGGAGAAGACCGGTTTGTGACGGGGGGTAACAGATAATGAAATCACGGTAATGAAAGATTCAAGAAAAGGAATATTGAATTACATCCAATTGTTTGTCCACTGCTTTGAATGTGTTTGAAATGTAGAGTTGGCAGTGGTAATGGAACTTCTTTTTCGATATATATCTAAGAGGCGTTTCTGCCATAGCTATGGAGGTAAATGGATGTAAATAGCTGAACAAAAGGAATGATAAAGTTATTAGTAAAATTAGGGAAGCAGACATTTTTGGGTGATGTTTTTCTGTCCAAGAAGGCAGAAAATTTACTCTGAAAAATATCTTAAGAGAGAGGGTGGTAAGTACTCATATGGCAGAGAATGGGTGGTAAATATAGCAACAGAAGAAGGAATGTTATATAATTATGAAAGAGAAAGGAAAATAATAGGCTTTCTGGATGATATGATGGAGAATAAAAAGCATGAAGGGCTAAAGACAGAAATCCAGTTAGAAAAAAATTGCTAGTATTATTAAAAGGTGCTCCTAATTATGTTGTGCCAAATTGCTTTGTATCTACGAGGGTTTCTATTTATATTTTCAGCCTAATAATGAAAAGACAGTGATTTATGGTTGAGAATGACTTTATTGTTTTTCGAAGTATTCTCAATGATTATCAATACACTTTAGCATGCGCTCGAACCAATTTTCGTAACACTTTTTCCACTCCGATTGAGGTACCTTCGAAACATGGTTTATGAATGCATCGACGGCTTCCTCAGGTGCCAAAAAACGTTGGCCACACAATTTTTTCTTGATAATTGGGAATAAAAAGAAGTCATTTGGTGCTAAATCAGGGCGTTACGGAGGATAACCCATCAATTCGATGTTTTGGCTTGTCAAATAGGTAGTTGTTTAAGTCAATCTGTGAGAGTTCATTGTCATGTTGAAGAATGGTCCTTCGTTGCCACTTCTTTTTCTGTATTTCACCAAGCTTTTCTGGCAAACGAATGCTCATGTGCCATTCAGAATTAATGGTTGTATGTTGATAATTGTTGTTAATTAATGGCTCTTACGGTACGGTTGCCACATGTCCAGCTATTCCAAAGAAACAGGTGATCATTTTCTTCGGATGTGCTTCATGCACAAATCACTTTTGTCGGATTAAGCTCGTCTTGGAAGACCCATACAGTTGATTGCTGTTTTGTTTCGGGCTCATACCCATAGATCCAAGATTCGTCACTTGTATACATGTTGTACACAGCTTTTGATTCACCGCGATTGTATTTCTTGAGCATTTCTTTGCCCCAATTGACATGAGTATCTTTTTGAGCTTTTGTCAAATTATGCAGGGTCCAATGCAAACAAATTTTTTCGCAGCTAAATGTTCATGCAATATCTTATTGATGCTCGTCATACTTATCCCCAAGGATGCCTCAATCTCACGATAAGTCACATGACAATCTTCCTTTACTAGTTCTTGCACATCAATGTTTTCTGGTGCAACAACTGATTTCGGACGACCTTCACGAAATTCGTCGCTGAGAAAATGGCGGCCATGATGGAATTAGTAATACCAACAATTCGCATTAGCAAAAGATGGTGCTTAATCGCAAAAAGTGTAAGTAAGTTGATCGATACACTCCTGTCTTCATAATCCGAGTCGACTCTCGTAAAAAATCATCGTACGAAAGCGTTCATGAGTTAACTCCATTTTTTCGCTGAGACATAATTTTCCTGTCACTGTAAACAACACAAGTTACGATCAAACGACAAAATGTTCAGGACAGAGTTAGCGTTAAAAGCATCAAACTTTCAGATGGAAACGTCAGATGTCGCCTAAAGCTCTTAGTGTTGTCAAGGCTCAAAATATAATAGCAACCCTCCTATCGCAGTAATTTCTCATTAAAAAAGTGATTCCCATACTTTGTCAGATTCATGTGTGGGAATTGTAAATTTTTTCATTTTCTTCTGACAAATGGTTTTATATATGAAAAATTGACTTTTGCATTGACCACGGCTTGGTGGAAGGGCTTGTGTGTTCTGATGACCCCTAGAGCTATGCTAATGGGAGCAAAAATATTTGCTTCTGGTACAGTCACCCAAGCCAGATAGGTTGAAGGATAGGAGCTAGACAAAAGGTAGTCTGTGCAGCATCTGTTCCTCAGGGAGGCAGCTGCAAAGGCATCTGGCCCCAGCAGCCATTGAGTGATGGTGTCAAGTTAAAAACACTCTTGAGGAAGGCAATGGGAAACCACCTGAATTAAGTATCCCTAGAATTGGATGAGGGGCACCATAGAGAAAATGAGTCTTGGCAACTAAGGGACTTGGCAGAATCGGCTGTGTTGTGCCCCCCAGCTGTGGGGAGATGCAAGGCTGCTGCAGTCATCATCTCACAAAATCCTTGCAAAGCAAAAGTGACACTAGCAACACAGAAAAGGACCAAATTATTTAGAATAAGGACTTCAATAGAGTAAGGATCTCAAAAAATCGACGCCATGACCTTGCCTGCAGATGAAACGGTCTTCACCTTCTTTGGAATGGGTTCTCCCTTTTCAATCAACTGTTTTGATTGTTCTTTTGTCTCGGGTGTGAAGTAATGGAACCATGTTTCATCCATGGTTATGAAACGGCACAAAAATTCTGCTTTTTGTCTGTGAAACTTTGCTAAACACTCAATTGATACATCTTCACGATACTGGTTTTGCTCGAGTGTGAACAAACACAGCACCCATCTTGCACACAGCTTTCTCATGTCCAAATTTTTAGTTAATATGCAATGTACCACACTTTTTGAAATGCCTACTATGTTTGCTAGCTTGCGCACTTTCAGTTGACGATCATCCAGTGTCACTTGGTGGATTTTCTGTACCATTCCTGGAGTTGTCACCTCAGTTGGTCGACCAATGCGATGCTCATCTTGACAGCTTGTACAGCCTCATTTAAACTCTGCTACCCAATATTTAACTGTTGTAAACGAAGGGGCAGACTCACTCAGAGTAGTATCCAGTTCAGCTTTTATATTGGTTGGGCTGAGGCCTTTCAAAGAAAAGTATTGTATCACTTAACGATGATCAATTTACTCCATTTTCACAAATTCACTGAAAAGGTTCACTATTGATGGCTGCCAAACTAAACGAAATACTAAACAGCATGGTGTCTTCAAACTTGAAACATATGCTTCATAGAGTGCATACTTTTTAATACATAAATACGAGGGTCATCCGGAAAGTAGTACCCGTTCGTGAAATAAAGACACAAAAGTAAATATTAACAAACATAAAAAATTTTATTTGAAAGAGGATACTTTAAACTACTTCTCAACATAATCTCCAAGCAAATTAAGGCATTTGTCATAACGTGTGACAAGTTTCTGTATTCCTGCTGCATAGTCCTTCGCCGCCAGCTCATTGAGATACGCGAGGGACCCATCTTGCACAAATTTTTGCATAATGCAGATGGTGTTTAACAATTTCATGAACAATTGTTCGAGAAACATTGGGAAAATGCTCACAGATGTCATCAATTGTGACGCGCCGATCGTTCCTCACGAATTCGTCAACTGAGCTCACCAGTTGGTCTGTAATGACAGACGGTCTGCCCGAACGCTCATCGTCGTGTGTGTTCCCCCTCCCCATGTAGAAGTTGCGACACCACCGCCGAACAGACGACTCGTCCATTACATTGTCTCCATACACCTCCTTTAATTGGCGATGAATATCACATGGGCGAACGTTTCTTGCATTGAGGAATTTAATCACTGCCCTCACTTCACAACTGGCGGCGTTCTCAATTTTTTTAAACATTGTAAACAATCACAGAAACAACACAGGCAATGCTAGCGTCGCGCAACTTGGCTCAGAGAAGGCAGACAAGCCACTGAAGCTATCTGACCTCGTCCAGCGGCTACTCGCGTCGTCAGCACTTCATGCGGCACGAACGGGTACTACTTTCCGGATGACCCTCGTATTTTCAAACTATCGCCATCTCATAGTCAGGCCATGTACTTTTGGGCTTTCCCGTGTAGGAAAAGGACAAGGAAACCATGGATTATGGGCAAGATGATGAGGAAGTTATATGAGAGAAGGAAATGGAAGAAAGTAAATGCTGTGTTAAGGAGAAGATAGTGTAAAGAGTTAAGTAATAAACTGAGGCAGAGAAAAATAGTGAAGGAAGCTTGGTAGAAGACATTGTGCTAGTATATGGAAAGTTTACTTAGGAAGGGAAATTGTTGCATTGTACAGGAAGGTTAAAACCCTATCAAGTAGTGATGAGGGTAGAAAAAGAAACTTTGCACTTCTACATAAAGATTTAATACTTTACACGACCATATTTTCAATGCTGAGTATCATCGAAACCATGGTCGTGTGAAGTATTAAAACTTTATGTGGAAGTGCAAAGTTTCTTTTTTTGCCCTCATCATGAAGAAATTCCATAAAGTTAAGCCTGAAACTGTTATGGTTATCCCTATCAAGTAGTAAAAAGGGAAAAAATCATTGAAAACAATCAAAAATATCTCAGAAAAAATATCATTAACATTATAGAAAGGACACTAGGGAATAAAAAACAAACAAAGTTCATGGGGTTGGATCAATGATCAATTTGGGTTCAGGAAGGGGAGAGGCACATGTAATGCGATAGCAGTATAAGGCCACATATACTTGTAGAGAGGAACATAAAATACAATCAGAATGTATATGTCTATTTTGTAGATTTCAAGAAATCATTTGATGGAGTAAATTGGGTTGAATTAACGTATGCATTGCAGAAAATAGGAGTAAATCGGTGGGATGGAGACTTATCTGCGACTTGATTACCAAAAATTATATTAATTTCATTGTGAATTAAAGTTATGAGGTCTTCCAATTTTTATTCTTTACATAGTGATATCCATTAATGATATTTCCAATGTCCATATTTTATGTCTCTGTATTTAATGATGGTACAAAGTTGCAGAATGGCAAAAAAACTGTTTTGGTACAGCAACTGAAACTTTGAAAAAAAAATGAAATTTTACATTTAGCATTTTTACTTGAAGTGGTACTGATTAAAATTTGATTTAAATTTACGTAATGGATGTGAAAGAAACTCATGCAAAATGACCTTAGCTGTCGACGCACCCTAAAACTCTCTCAAGAAACTCATTAGAATATATTTCTTATTTTTTTCAATTAAAAAAGTATTAAGTGTCATGACTTAACGGCTTAAATTTTGTCAGAAGAAACCTCTACTCAATTAGGCCTACAATGTTAATAAAGATTGAAGGACTTTATAAAATGTATTAACAACTTAAGTTTTGTGATTGTTAAATGAATGAATTAATGCAAAAAATTAGCAATTTTGGCACATGAACTTGGAGTATAACTAGGAATTTTGTTCAAATAATTCAGTCAACCACCTTGGGGATAGCCAAAATAGGAGTTTGAACTCCTTGCAGCACCCACCATAGGAGCTACCTCGCAATAAAGTTGGGGTAGTGGGTGAAGATTCGAGGTGAAAATGATGAAGTGAAAATTACTTATTTTCAGAGAATTTCCAGTTGCATGTGGATTGAGCAAATATCTTCTTCAATATAATAAAATATTATTAAGGTATGGGTCACTGGGTAATTCTGGTTATGACTGATGAATTCTAATGCATATGCACATTAAGGTGTTCTTCATTACCATAATTTTGAATCTTTGTCACATCATGAGACTATTATAGGACTTAAGATAGAAGTCACTTGACTTTCTTCAATTTAAGGCTCTGATAGAAGTTTGCATTCATTAAATAAAATCCTTTCATTAGCCTTAGAGTGTGAGGTTCACCTATAAATCTGATCTGAAAGCAAATAATAAAAGGAAGTCAAAGCATCTCTTGTAATTATGTCCACCTTAGCAAAGCCGTTGGCTTTGTGAGACTGGCTTTTCTCTTGCCATTTGACCAAATATATAGGGAGGAAGTTGGCATGATATTTAATGTGTCACAAGGTGATCAGTCTGTGATCTTTGTGCAACATTTTTGTTTCGATTTATTATTTGGGAATTGGGGTCAGGTTGTTCCATAAAAAATCAGTGATTCATATAATAGCATGGTTTTAGTGCAGTAATAGTTCTACAGTGAGGAATGGAAGATTTATTGTAGTCAAAAGTACTTGTTTGAATCTGTATGCATTCCAATTGATAAACGTCCATAATCCATTGTATTTGTAATTCTAAGGGACCACAGTATTTGGCAAAAATAGATTATTTTTTGAAATGGGCTATTGGGAATAAGAATAGATGATACTGATATGATTATCTTCAATTTCAATTGGCATGGTGCTTATTTTGGCAAAAAGAAAAATTATCTATAGACCTTCATGACAAATATGGCATAATAAGTACTTATTCCTTTATTGTGACTCAGCTGCAATGGTAAACATTCGCCTTGTAAAATAATTATGAATAATATTGTCAATGTTAATGAATGATTACATTACTTAAAATCTTATTTCAATAACTGAATGAAGATAGGTACATGTTAATAATATTAAATATTGGTAATTTTTAGTCAATGGAATGGAAAAATCAAACCTAGAAAACCAGCCAGACTTGAATATTCCTTGACAATGGACTAATCATACTGAACTCCAATTGTTTTCAAATCTAGAGTTATTTTGGCCATCAAATGGTTATTATCTAATTAACATTTCCTAATAGCAAGTAAATCTCATTTTTGGGATCTCCCTAATAGACATGTTATTTACATGCTTCAACATGACATTGCAAGTGTTGATCGGCATGACATTCTTTGAAGGTGTCTCTGAACCTGGTGCGTACACAGTGTGAATTATGGTCATTCAATGTTTGTGTATCATTTGGGATGAATACTTCACGTTTTACAGATATGTTAAAACATTGTAATTGATCCTATTGTCTGCATTTAAAGCATTGTGCCTCTTCATGTCATAGTTGAATTTTTTTATCCATCAAACATTTCCATTGCAGGTAAAGTTGTTACATTTGGTGGAGCAGACCATTATGCTGAAGAGACACCATTAATGTTCTCTCGATGCAGTTCCTTGGGATCACTGAGCAGCTTTGAGCAGCATTCTATACATGATGATCGCAGCTCTGTAATTAGTGACTTCAGGTAATTTTTATTTTAAATTTTATATTTGAAAAGCTAAATATTATGATGCCTGCAACATAATTTTTACTTTTGGTTATTATGGTAAAAGAAATGATTTGAACTGAAAAATTATGTACTTTTACATATCAAATTGCTTTACCAGTTTCCAAAAAATATACCTTAAAGCTAAAAAAACAGTTATTTGCTAGGGCAAACTAAATCTTCATGGTAAGCCCATGGAAAATCAAGGAGTTGAAGTAAATGACCTAGGTTACTTTGGCATTGTAACCCTCTTAACATATTTCATTGTTAGAATGATACTTTTTTAAACCCTCATAACTCACAAATTCCCTTGACACAACTGATATGCATTTTTTTCAGCAGTTTATGTCATATATAGATTAGCTTATTAGAAGAAAGATAATGTTGGCAACTTATCTCATATCTTAATTCCAGATCAATATCTGGAAAATTAAGTAAATTGAATTCTAAATTGTTACAGTAACCCTGGAGTAACAAGTGTAAAAATATATAAATCATTAGTTTCAAATGAAGGAACAACATTTCATAACTAATTTTTTCAGACAAAATATCCATGTTTGATGGTACAGTTAGTCATATTTTTTATTCATTTTTAATACTATTGCTATTATTTACAAAATATAAAGCCACCAAGAATCATGAACCATAAAAATATCAGCTGTTAGTATTGATTAATTATGAAAAAATACAGTTACTGCATGTTTTGAGGATTGGGTTACATGGTATTGCATTATATCTAGAAAAGAACTTTCTCTTGTGAACAACTTTTATCAATAATTTTTGGATGAACTATTCAACTCAATTTCACAGTCGGGTCTATAAGGAATAAGATGTTTGCCTTTAAATTATCTCTCGTTGTGATGCTTATGTGGTTCCTTGAGATGAAAATTTTTGAGCTCATTGGCTAAATTGAAACATTTATGTCATATATCCACAAAATTAAAATTGAGATTCTTTTTTTCTAACTTATGTTCTGATATGATAATTTTATTACTAAACATCACAGTCGACGCACAAGTGGTGTAGTTTCCCCTAGTGAGCTGCCAGACTCTCCTACGCAAACAGTGCCATCTAGTCCAAGACATTCAAAGGCACCTGTGGATTTTACCAGTAGAATTGCTGAAGGGAGTGTCAGTGTAAGAGCACAACCTCAATCCATTCCAGTGTTGCGACATGGTGCTGGTAAATAAAGTTTTATTGTTATTGTCGTTTTGATCATTATTGTGCTATATTTTCCTGTTACTAAGTATTTACATCCCACTTTTTAGGGAGGCCTATCCAGAATAAATCCAGTGTGTTTGAAGATGATGTTGCAGCTTTTAAAGAGGAAGATACCCCCATTGAATTCTCAACTGCCACCAGTTTGAGTTCTCTCACAATTGATGATGAACCAAAAATTTCTCATGATGCCACTCTAAAGGTACACATGAATAAGGTATTTTAAGGTTTTATATTATAAAATGGGGTATATATTGTTGCATATTTTGGAATTGAGTTCTTGGCTATTTGTGTCATTATTTTGCTTTATTTTATTTATATTTATTTAAAGCTCTTTTTTCTACCCATGTGTTAGAGTTGTTTATTGGTTTCATTTGAATATTTGTGTGTATTGTAATTAAGGTGAATACAAAGGAAACATTTCATATTATGTTATGGAAGGCAGCATGATGCTGATCATTAAGGCCCATGATAATTGTATTTGTGTTTGATGAGTCTCAATTTACAAATGTGAGAATATCTTAGAGCGTAACTTAATTCAGATGGAATGTATATCTTTTGAAATGTATATCCTGTTAGTGAATATTTGTTATTGGTAAATATAGGGATTCTCGTATTTATTTTCATTGCTTATAAATAAAGAAGCATGAAGAGCTCAGTATTACAATTCATCAAACTAATTAGTACTGCAGAATGGGTTCTGGCTATTATTTAATGATTGCCAGTTCTGGGAAAAGATATTCACTGTATTTAAATTCATGGAAGATATAGACTCCATTTTCCATGAGCTTGGGTTGTGTTAGGTGAGTGCAATAGAAGCAGGAAAAGAGTAAGCATGTTAAATGGAATGATGGGAAGTAGGAAAAATCTGGAATTGGAGAATAGTCTATTGTGATACAAGGTTTTAGAATATTTAGTATTTTGTTGGACAGGGCTTAAAAGTGTAGCAGTTCTTAGTCCTTGTTTCCTTCTAAAACCTATTTTAATCTGCAAAATACTTAATATCATTATGAAAATGTTGCAACTCTGTATGCCCTGTAAATTTTATTTTTGCTAGTGAGGATGGAGTGAAAGTGCTTTGCCATTGTCCTCAATTGGCATCTCTTATCTCACTATACAAATAGATTTTGTCGGAGATAAAATGGCTTCAAGTTAGGTAGGGTCAGAGGAAAAAACTGTGTCGTCAAAAAGAAATCATGATATTGAGCATCTATCTGCATAAAATTTAACATTATAAACATCAAATAAAATGTAAATTATTGCTTATGGGATGGGAAGAATCCTTAGACTGGGGTTCTATCAAAGTAGGATTACAACTCTTTTTGAGGAAATTGAGATGGGAATCAGCCTGTCTGGAAGTATCATTTTGTTCTCTATAAACCTTAATTCAGGCATCCAAAGGCCCTTTGTAATTTTTACTGTAATTTGGGGGTTATATCAGAGATAAAGTGGCATCTTTGGGTATGAAATGAAGACCTCTTTGTATGCCCCAGCTTCATTGGTGTGACTATAATTTGAGTCTGTGTTGTGCAGCTTTGTAATCTGTTAGGTTGGCATTATTTCTATTAATAAAGTTGGATTTCACATGGTTTCACTCAAAATCTGTCCATTTAATTTTGTGAAAAACACTATAGTGATAAGCCTGGCTGTCCCAATCTGGACTAATTTCAAATCAAAAATAGTTTCAATTTCATGAATGCCATCCCCACTAATCATCTGGCTCTCTCTCTCAATGTCTCCTCTTTCCATCATTATCTTTGTCCTCCAACTTTGACTCTTATAGCTGTTATGATTACATGGCTGTGGTTATTTTTAACACTCCAATCACAAAGTAAAATGAGAAGGCCAAATCTAAAAACTGGACCTTTTTGATTTGGATTAGCATGTACCCATAAGAAATAGCTGGAATTTGAAAGCATCTAATGTAAAATGTCAGTATCTGTACCTCGAAATTCGAGAATCATGGGGAAGTCCCTTGCTAAAACATTACCTAAGTCATGGGAGTAAAGTCCTGAAAAGTATTTATCTCGCCTTAGATGTGGCCTTCTAATTTTGAGAGTGTGATATAAATTATTGACTTTCTAACTTATTATCAATGGCATTGGATATATTTTATTAATTATTCAATAATGTATTTGCAGGAAGTCACCACAAAATGCAATGATGATATAACAGAAGGAGCTGTTGAATTGGGACCAGGTCGGTCAACCGTTCAAAGCCATCACAGTGAGGTATCCCCTCAGGGAGAAGGAAATGAGGGAGGTGAAGAGGAGGTTGCTGCTGGGAGTCAAGAAGCTACAATTGCATGTCCTGCAAGTGCTAGTGCTGGTGGTCCTGGGGATGAAGATGATGAGGGGATGGAAAAACAGGACACAGAAAAGGAGAAAAGAGAGGATGGTGAGCTGGCACCAGTCAGTGAAGGTGAAGAGGGTGATGAAAATGATGAAGATATGTTGGCTGCCTGCATAAACATAGGAATGCAAAACAACAGGTAATTTCACAGGTGTTATTATAAAAATTATGACTTAGTGGTGACAGCTTGATAGCCCTCCATCAATTCTTCATGTATCCATTTTTTGTATTATTAATTGTTAACCTGTATGATCCCAGACACCGGCAGAGGCAGTATAACAACAATAAGAACATTCTTCGTGCTGGAAGATTTGGGGCGATAGCCAACATGCGAGGACGCCCAAGTGGAATTCCTGTAAAATCAGCAGGTTATTCTAATCCAGCCTTTGGTTCTACATCTATACCAATGCCTGCACTTCGGCAGCCACAAGAAAGACCCACAAACTGTCGCAATTCTCAAGATAACATTAGAGCTGTAAGCAGTGGAAAAACAGTAGGATATGGGGAAGTAAGTTGTTATCATTATATTTTCTGTGCGAGTATTTTTAAGAAGTTTTCTGTTAATCTGCACTCCAATCCAAGTCCAACATAAGAGAATATTTTAGCAATAGGCAGAATTATTTTACAACTCTATTGCAAATGTCTAGAAATTGAAATGGAACCTTTCTCTAAGAGACCCTACTCAACAATAAGTCTGTATGAGTCTTGACAGTAGTTTTGTATCTACCATGTTGAAAACTTGGAATAATCCCATTGCATCCCCTAATATCAGTGAGAAAAATATTTGTGTTAAAACTGCATTCATGTTCGAATGAAAGTAATATTTGCTCATGCCAGGTTTGTTTATGGTCAGAACTTCAAGGAGAAAGCTGACTACCCAAATTATAACATGAATGTAAATAATGCTCTCAGAGATCAGCGTACTCTAGGCGAGGATATTCATTATTTCTTTGGATAGTTGCAAACATATAATTCTTTATTAGCCCATGAAAACCTTGTGAATATTTATTAAAATAAATGACTGGTGATATCTATACATTATAAATAAAAATAGACATTTAGATTTTAGGTGAAAGGCAAATTAAAGTATACCAATTTTTGTATTGTTATAAGCCACTGCTGCTGGGTAATAATGAAAATGACATGTTTTGATTCTGTGTCACTTATTTAAAAAAAATGCTTTGCAGGTACCGGCTGGTCCATGTGAAGATGCAGTGAGCACTTATTGTACTGAAGGCACGCCAGCTAATATATCTCATGCAGGATCACATTCTGATCTATCTGTGCTCTCTCTTCCGGATCAAATGAGAGATGGGGATGACTCTGAAGAAAGAGGAAGGAGTGCACAGAGAGACCATTGCACCAGAGACCTAGCAAATGAAGAAATTCGAGAATTGGCAGAAGCAGAGAAGAACAAAGACCTCGACTCCCCCACAGTACCTATGACCACACCACCAACACCATTGAGTACTGGAAGTCATCATAATGTGGAATCATCAGATGACAGTTCTTCCTTTTCTGGGGACAATGATAATATTCTTGCAGAGTGCATACAGTCAGCAATGCCCAAGGTAATTACTTGAAATTTTTCTCCCATGAACATTAATTTAGCTGAATAACTGATTGAAGCACTTTTCCACTTGATAAAATTTTTACTTTACGACTGGGTTTCAATGTATTACATCATCATCAGGACCTGATGATGATGTAATACATCGAAACCCAGTCGTAAAATATAAATTTTATCAAGTAGAAAAGTGCTTCAATCAGTTATTCATTTTGTTTGACTTCCACCACATCACGCCTGAAGCTACTCAATTAATTAAGCTAATGAAAAATCAACTTTTTTAAACTTCAGATGAGCACATGCATTTATATTAATGTATTGGTAGAGGGAATGTGCTTTCCAAAGGATGTTCTATGTTATACCTCTGTATTACTATTGTTCTCATCTGATCTTCAAGAAATTTTGGTTCCATAGAAAAAATTCTGGCCTTTCATTTTGGAAAGATTTTGAAGCAGGGAGTGAGTCACATCTGGGAACAAAATAAATGTTGCCTGTTCATGGGGATATTAGGGCACCATATGTATATTTCCTCATAAACAGAGACACATTACACCTGCAGACCTATCTACATCTTATAATAATGGATATGTTATTGTCTTCAGCTTTGAATTTTCCTTTTTCTTTGAAAATTTGGTTCTTGGGTTCAATTTTGTTATGATTGTGCATCATGTATTGGATGAATGAGTATTTGAATATATCATCGACAGTGTCTATCTCTCTTTATTTTATCATGGTGGCTAAATCTGTAAAATAATTTGGGGCCATAAAAATAACCTCGGATTCAGAAGAAATCTAAGGTTCTCTGTACATTTCTAGAAGTCTCAATCTTTCTAAATCAAGGGACTGCCAGCCTAGTTGTTCCAACATTTCTAACATATTTACTCTCTCCTCATAGAATTTTTAACAGCTAGCAGATTTTTTCTGAACCTTTTCTTCCATGATCACAAATACTTGCCACATACATACGAGGGTCATCCGGAAAGTAGTACCCGTTCGTGAAATAAAGACACAAAAGTAAATATTAACAAACATAAAAAATTTTATTTGAAAGAGGATACTTTAAACTACTTCTCAACATAATCTCCAAGCAAATTAAGGCATTTGTCATAACGTGTGACAAGTTTCTGTATTCCTGCTGCATAGTCCTTCGCCGCCAGCTCATTGAGATACGCGAGGGACCCATCTTGCACAAATTTTTGCATAATGCAGATGGTGTTTAACAATTTCATGAACAATTGTTCGAGAAACATTGGGAAAATGCTCACAGATGTCATCAATTGTGACGCGCCGATCGTTCCTCACGAATTCGTCAACTGAGCTCACCAGTTGGTCTGTAATGACAGACGGTCTCCCCGAACGCTCATCGTCGTGTGTGTTCCCCCTCCCCATGTTGAAGTTGCGACACCACCGCCGAACAGACGACTCGTCCATTACATTGTCTCCATACACCTCCTTTAATTGGCGATGAATATCACATGGGCGAACGTTTCTTGCATTGAGGAATTTAATCACTGCCCTCACTTCACAACTGGCGGCGTTCTCAATTTTTTTAAACATTGTAAACAATCACAGAAACAACACAGGCAATGCTAGCGTCACGCAACTTGGCTCAGAGAAGGCAGACAAGCCACTGAAGCTATCTGACCTCGTCCAGCGGCTACTCGCGTCGTCAGCACTTCATGCGGCATGAACGGGTACTACTTTCCGGATGACCCTCGTACTTGTATTTCTAATGTGGCCGATTTAAGCTACCACAGAAATATTTTACTAGTTAAAAGACATTTAATACCTACACATTGTGGTAATGCATGGAAAATGGAACAATCCAATTATATGAATTGATTGTGGAGAAAACTGAATTTAAGGTTAGGGGTAAAAGTAAAATTGTATTTTGGAGGAATGTTCAGGGGCTGGTCCATGTATCAGTCAGAAGTGATTCTTTGGCTTCCCCGACAAATCTATTCTGGTATGAAAATCCATCAATCAAAAGTCATTGCATGATATAATAAGGATAAAATATTCAACTGCTTACTAGAGTAAATTCAAGTTGTCTTTTTGAGTTGATTGGGTGCCCAAGGGCCAACTGACCTGTTCAGGAATGCCTCTACACTTTTACTCTTGAAAAATTACAATTTTAATGTGTAATTATTTATTCATTTGTCATCTGCTAAGAATGCATTTATTTGCATTTAAATTTTTGTAAAATACCTTCCAATATTTAGAAACAAGAATACCTCTATATACAGGGTGCGGTGCTTAAATCCGGACAGATTTAAATTTCCCACAATATCGCAGTTCCACTGGAGGTCACGATTGGCGGTCTTGAAAGCTATAGGCATCTAGTAAACAGTCATAACCTCAAAATGGCCGAGATGTTATGTTCAAGTGCGGAGTACAATCAAAGAGCCACTATTATCGAAAGTGTTTGCGCTGGGCATTGTATTTTGAAATAGTTCAATTCTTGTGGTACCCCAGATAAACTGTTTACAATATTGTGGCTAAGTACGAAAGTGGTTCCAGAAGTACCCGACCCAACAAAGAAAAAACAAAAATTTTGGAAAAAAATGTATTTATTTTTCAACATAATCTCCTTTTACCTCTACACACTTTTCCCAGCAATGTTCAATAAGTTCGATACCCTTTTTGTAGTAAGAACTCTCTTGCTCCGCAAAATAGCCATTAACTACCAACATCACTTCTTCATGATTGGAAAGCCTTTGACCTCCAAGCCGTTTTTTCAAGTTTGCGAACAGAAAATAATCCGAGAGAGCAAATAAGGTGCATGAGGTAGCAATTCAAACTTTAATTCATGAATTTTGGCCATTGCAATAACGGATTTGTGAGCTGGTGCATTGTCTTGATGAAACAACACTTTCTTCTTAGCCAAATGCAGTCGCTTTTGCTTGATTTCTTCCCTCAAATGTTGCAATAAGTTTGCATATTACTCACTGTTGATAGTTTTTCCTTATTTAAGGTAGTCAATGAAAATTATCCCATGGGCATCTCAAAAAACCGACGCCATGACCTTGCCTGCAGATGAAACGGTCTTCACCTTCTTTGGAACGGGTTCTCCCTTTTGAATCCATTGTTTTGATTGTTCTTTTGTCTCCGGTGTGAAGTAATGGACCCATGTTTCATCCATGGTTATGAAACAGCACAAAAATTCTGCTTTGAGTCTGTGAAACTTTGCTAAACTCAATTGATACATCTTCACAACACTGGTTTTGCTTGAGTGTGAACAAACGCGGCACCCATCTTGCACACAGCTCTCTAATGTCCAAATTTTCAGCTAATATGCAGTGTACCGCACTTTTTGAAATGCCTACCATGTCTACTAGCTGGTGCACTGTCAGTCAACAATCATCCAGTATCACTTTGTGGATTTTCTTCATTGTTTCTGGAGTTGTCACCTCATTTGGTTGACCAATGCGATGCTCATCTCGACAGCTCATTCGGCCTCATTTAAACTCTGCTATCCAATATTTTACTGTTGTAAACGAAGGAGCAGACTCACCCAGAGTAGAATCCAGTTCAGCTTTTATATTGGTTGGGCTGAGGCCTTTTAAATATAAGTATTGTATCACATAACGATGACCAATTTTCTCCATTTTCACCAATTCACTGTAAATGTTCAATACTGATGGCTGCCAAAAAAATAATAAACAAGGTGGTGTCTTCAAACTTGAAATATATGCTTTATAGATTGCATACTTTCTAATACAGTGAATTTTTCAAACAACTACTGCCATTTCTCGGTCAGGCTGGGTACTTATGGGACCACCCTCGTATAATGCTTCGAAGAAGTCTGGGGAAGGATTTGCCTACCCAGCGAGGAAATTTCATTCAAGGAAACGTGACCTAGTGCTTTTATCTTTGACGTGAATTTTCTTTCTTCTCAGGCACGACCACAGCACCGTCGTCCACAGCAACCTCCAATGATAACATCATCTGCTCAAGTGAGGAGGAAGGGCAACATTTTAGCTGCTGGCCCTAGGCGGCCTGCTGGAGTTGGACATTTGTGTGGCCCTGGTATGCATCATGTACAGGTTACTCCACTGCAGCACAAGTATGGCATTCCACATCCACGTGTCCAAGAAATGGTTCCTCAGTCCAGAATTCCACGGTAAATAGATATTATGAAAATTAGAAAAATAGAAGTGATGACTAAAAAGGGAAGTGTTCATTATTGTGTTCTCATATTTTGATAAAAATGGTGGGAAGACAGGGGTAAAAAAATAATAATGTACATGTCCAAATATGAGGCAAGGTTTAATTCATATTTTATTGCTGAAAATAGCAAGTCATCTTATAATTATTACATGGTATGCACTAATTCTTTTGAGAGCCTCTAGGTAGTCACCAGCTCAATCATGTTATGGGATGGAAATAGATGTTTATTTTTTTGGCACTTAACGTTTAACATTCACATAGCTTAGGTAAGTTTCATGTTAGTCTGAGAGATTGAGGATAAAGAGAGGATTGACAGTATTTGGCTATACAGTAGATTACCCAAAATCAAGTAGAATGCAAACTAAGTATAAAAGCTCTTGCGGAAGAAGTATTCTGCTGAAGCTAATATTCAGGCCTCGGGGTTTATTTGGGCAACACTTTTGCATCCTTTGTGTCAAAATGGGTGAGTTAATAACTGCCATAGGTCTTACATTCATTATTTGGTGGTGACATCATCCATAGAAAACAATGTAAGCCGGTGATGGCATTACCAATCATTTAAGTGCTCTCAAAAATTCAAATATTTACCTTGCCCGAATATCTCCTTTCTGCCCAATAAAAAATGAAACAAGAAATTTTATGAATTACAATATTTAGGTATCAGAGATAGACCATCATTTTCAAATAAAATGAATTCATTCTAGTGATCTACTGGTACTTGGTAGATTTTTGATGGACTTTCATAACTATCTATCCTGTTAACTAAATCATTCCTAAACTCCACACATCTTTTACCTCCCTTCATACCATGTAAAATACTCAGTCATTCTTCCCTTTAACAGAATTCTCTCTACCCCTACAATGTCAAGCACAATTTCATTTATCTTTCTTTCTATCCATCTCATTATCTCCATCATCCATACCCAAATGCCGAAAACTTCCAATATCCATTCATCTTCTTTTCTCACAGACCATGTTTAGCAGCTAAATAAGGTACTTTTCAAAGTTTTAACCAATCTTTTCTTGCTTTAATAAAAATCACTGTC
This sequence comes from Hetaerina americana, assembly GCF_022747635.1. NCBI lineage: Eukaryota > Metazoa > Arthropoda > Insecta > Odonata > Calopterygidae > Hetaerina > Hetaerina americana. The sequence continues at coordinate 32,071,248 of NW_027286874.1, read as the reverse complement.
ATAAACTCCCTCTTCATTAAAGCTTTTGCTAACACAATTCTTCTCTTAATATAGTTACTATTATGCCCATTTTTTCTAAAATACTTCCCAAGTATGCATTCAGATGTGTAACATAAAAGAACAAGATCGTAGAACTCACTAACTCTACCAATCATAATATACAACCATATCTATGATTATATATAACTCAGCTTATTTTATTGCATTTAAATGCAACCAGAGGCAGATTGTAAACAAAGGGCTGTCATGTATAAATGCTGTCTGGTATATGAAGTTACTTTGCGTAATTCGTTTGTATAGATAAAGACACAATCACTTTTCATTTTGATTGGGATTTAGTGCAAGCATGTCATGTACTGATAAAAGAAGGCTGAATTGCACGTAGCTGCCATCCTTGTTTTTTTACACATGTAAACTGATTTCTTTAGGTCCATGCAAAATTTTTTGGGGATCAAAATTATTATTTCTTTGATGTATTTCTGTGTAAATCATTAGATCCTTACTTAAGTAGTCTTGGAGAATCATACGTTTCAAGCTCAACATTATCTGCAAAACACAGTAATTATTTATAGATACTGTAATTTAGCCTGATAAATACCTCAAATGAAAATTGCATTGATTGGGTTCCATATTTGGATATTATCCAGCTATGATGAACATTTCCTGCTATTGATTGGGTGGAAGAAAACTGAAATGAAAAGAAAAAAATTTTAAATGCACACAATCCAGTTCTTTTAAATGCATTTTTGTACTACTATCAGTTTTGTAGATTAGCTACATTTCTACTTTGATTCACTTTCCTGGTTGTCAGATTAAACAGTAACATGTCAGAAGAGCAATAATGGATCGTACAACATGGTGCATGATCTTACAATAATGTGGCTGGCTATAAATACCTCGCTCTTCTGTAGGATAAGGTATACTTCATTAAAATATTGTCCTGTGTGTCAGAATGTAAGAAATGATTAAATGATTATTGATGAAAATTTAAATCTTCAGAGTTTTCATTATTTCAAGTTTAATGATTATATATTCTGGTTGCATTGTGATTTCATGTCATGGCTAATTTAATTGTGATTTTCTTTTATAGAGATGAAGATTGTGAGCAGCATTGTGGTCCTACTCCTGAAAGTGGACAAAATTATCAGAAGGCTCTGCGCATGCCAATGTATGCTGCTGCCCGTGATGAGTTGGAGACTTATGCCACAGAGGGTAGCCCCAATACATTTTCTAATGCTACTTCCTTAAGTGATCTCACCATCAATTCATCTCCTGAAGGAGCAGCCTGTATGAGAAGGTATAGAGTCCAAAAATATTGTTTTAACTTTCTTATTTGCCTAATTTCCTAAATATATTATATGAAGAGGACATTCTGAAAATAGTATGAAAAGAAAAGAAGAAATTAACTTTTCTAAAATTTATCTCTGGTGTTTGCATGCTTTTTTTGTAAATGACTTCATAAATCATGAAATAGTCATATAGAAAGTTGAATGACTTAAAAATTTTAACAATAGTTGTGCTACATAAATATTGATAAAGATGTATTTAATAAATAATAATTAAAATTCATTATTCTATGTAACGCAACAGTTTAAGGCGAATGGTGCCTTCTGCTGTTAATGGAGGGATTACTGGACATGCTGTAGCTGAAGGAAGCCCTTTGTGTGACACTCCTATACGATACGCAACAGAAGACACACCTCTTGAAATATCTCATGCTGCATCATTAAGTTCATTAAGCATTGGAGAAGAAGATGATGAGGAACCCAAAGCATCTAGCAATAGTGGAAGCCCTAAACATGGTCAGTCTTGCATTTTGATGGCAACTTTTTTGAGTCTTCAATTCAGCATTAGGTGAAATTTGAATTCTTCCTCCTAATGCATTAAACTAGCACCAAGAACATGAGATAATCAAACTCCAGTGGCCATAATAGTTAAATTTTTTTCATTTTTTTTGACTGTAAAGCTCACATTTCATTATTGCTACTTAGGGCTTTTTCTGTAAAGTTCAATGTTTCATTAAATTGCAGCTGTTTTATTGGACTTATGATTTTCATTCTACATTCTGAAAGCCTTTTTTCATAAGTCATATTAAGCCTAGCCTCATAATCTATGTTTTGGGTTAAAAAATATGTATTTTATGTTCTATTGCTTAAATATGCATGGTAACTGTAAAAAAATTATTGTTCATTATAAAAGTTGTTCTCTTTTATGTGTGCTACAGCAATTATATAACAGCATGCAAAGCAATAACTGCTATAGAGTTATTGTTTGAATGAGATGCTGAAATTATAACATGCCTTTTAGAGATAGGTTATTTCAGATTGACAAATGTCTTGTAGGAGGCTTAAACTGCTGCATACAACATGGATGATAATTTACTCTCTATGTTTCACATCTTCTAGTAACTGTGACCATATTTTATAATGCATGCACGAGATATGTTCAAAAAGTATCTGGACTTTTGTGCTTTTTCAAAAATTATTTATGTATTCATGAATATCTATTTTGTCCCCTTGAAAGTAATCCCCGTTAGATATTATACACTTGTGCCAACATTTTTTCCAATCCTGTAAGCACTTCAAAAATCATTTTTTTTGATCTTGTTCAGCTCCTCCTTCGATGCAGTCTTTGTCTCGTCAATTGTAAAATAGCGTCATCCTTTCATGGACCTCTTCAGTTTCGGAATCAAGAAAAAGTATTGGGGGCCAGATCTGGGGAATACAGTGGCTGTGGCATCATAAGTATGTTGTTTTTAGCCAAAAATTTGCGCACAAGTAATGATGTGTGAGCAGGGGCGTTGTCATGGTGCAACAGCCAATTTTTGTTCTTCCACAAATCCGGGCGTTTGTGGCAGATTGCTTTCCGCAAATTGCGAATAGCTTGCGGGCAATATTCCTTATTTACCGTACAACCCTTAACCCGTACCCATAGAACTCATGATGCACCACGCCCATGCAATCGAAGAAAACTGTAAGAAAAACTTTCACATTCGACCAAACTAGGGGTGCTTTTTTCGGTCTTGGCTCGTGCTGCGGCTTCCGTTGGGATGATTGAGCTTTAGTTTCCACGTCATAACCATAAACCCATGATTCGTCACCAGTTATGAACTGCTGGAACAAACTTGGGTCATCATGGACAGAGTCCAACACCTCATTAGCAATGTTAATGCATTGCTGTTTTTGGTTGAAATTGAGCAATTTTGGTAGGAATTTCGCGGCGACCCGTGTCATGCCCAAATCATTGGTAAAAATTGAATGGCATGAGCCGATGGATATGTTTAGGTCCTCAGCAACTTCTCTAATGGTGATTGGACGATTGGCCAATGCTATTTTCTTCACTTCATCAATGTTTTAGTCTGTTGTTGACGTGCTTGAGCATCCAGCACACTCTTTGTCGTTCACATCATCCTTCTGAGAACATTTTGTACCACCGATAAACATTGCTTCAGTCCAAGGTAGCTTCACCATATGCCACAGTCAAATTTGGAAAGCATCTGCACACTTAATATTGTTTTTCACACAAATTTTGATACCGATTCCTTGATCCATTTTTTTTGGAACAGGCAAAAATCAAAGACAAGCAAAAACATGTCGAAGCAAATCAGCGGGGATCGAGATGGTGCGGGGGCTAACGTACTGGCTTCCCACCGTAAGGGCGCGGGTTCAAATCCCGGCGGTGTTGAATATTTTTCAGAGGTATCTCGATCCCTACTTGAGGTGCTTTGTGGAGGGCACTTTGAGTGAGTATGCCGTCCGTCGGATGGGACGTTAAACTGCGGACCCCTTGGCGCCTTTCGTAAAGAGTAGGCTAATGCCGACGCCGGGTTTCTCTCCACCCTTCATCCTTTCCTATCCATCCCCTATGAAGCAAATGACCTTAGCTGTCGGTCGCCTCCCCTCAAAACTACTACTAGCAAATCAGCTATCAACAATTACCTGATCATTCAAAAGGTCCGAACTCTTCGGCATGAGTGAGAGACATAAGTACCAACATAATGCTAAAAAAATCAAATATACGTAACCTGTGAAAATTCAATATTCGCAATACTTTTGAACAGACCTCGCAGTGTAAGATACTAATTGCAAAATTATTATGGGGTTAATTTTTCTTTCTATGTAATTATGACGTCTAAATGTAATGTATATTATTTGAGAATAAAAATGAACTTATTTTGAGGTGTAACATTGTTCAATATTTCAGGTAAAGGAGGTTCACCCCATCGGTCATTGCTGCCTCGACCTGTCACTGTTGGTCACTCGGACCCTAGCAGTGAGGGAAGGCCAGGCTCTTCCAATGGTGGCGATGATAATTCTGAAGCAGGTCGTGGAGCTACTTATTCTAGTGGACGGCAGAAAACAAGTTCACTTTCCGAAGAGGTTGTGACTGTTCTCTCTCGAAATGGTTCTCTCAGTTCACTTAGCGTAGACTCCTTAGGTGCTGAACCTACACCATCCGAGCAAGCCCTTTTAGAGCAGTGCATCCACTCGGCAATGCCCAAAAGCAAGTCTGACTTGGGAGGAGGTGCTCGTGGGGTGGTACTGGGGGCTCGGAGGCCACTTGGGGGCAACCCACCCATACATTCCCATCAAATGGGACCCCTTCATGGTGCAGAGGCTCCATCTCTTCCAAACGTCCCTATGCACCGTTTAGAGCTTTGTAATCGTGCTTGGGAGGGAGGTGATATGATGGACCACCCAGAGTATGCTCACAGGTCAATAGATGACAGACTTTCAGCCGCCTTGGCCGCGGAACAGATTTCAAAAAACGGGTCGGGGTCTGCTGCTGCGACAACAGCCGTAGCAGCAGACGAAGCCGTAGAAGACGCAATAAAGCACACAGAGGGCAGTCTCCTTCCCCACCACCACCACCAGGTGGAAGGCATGGCCACCACCACCGAAAGAGTGGTGGAAGCAAGCATGGAAGAAGGCGAAAGCAAGAAGGAGACTATCCACCAGGGGATACCTTGCCCCCCTGCACCTGCAGTGGGAAAAGAGATGGACTGTTTCCTTCAAATAATTGAGAAGGATGTTGATTCATCTCCTGAGTCATCTCCGGGAATGGTGGAAACTCCAAGCAGTGGAGGTGAAAACCTCACAACTGGAGAAAGTCCATCAGAAGGTCCTTCTGATAGTGCATGCGGAACAAAAGAAACGGCTTCGTCAACGGGATCCACCAGGGACTCTGGAAGTGGTCGTGGGCAGAAAGTGCATGACATGAAGCAGAGTTTTGGAAGCAACACCTGGAATGAAGATTCTCCCAACTCAGTCTCTTTCCCTAGCATAAGCATTAGTGCTCCACTTATCTCTTCATTTCGGTCAGATCTAGGAGCCACTCAAGGAGGTGAAGCTAATGTTTCAGAACTCGAAGAGATTGAAAGAGCACCAAGTAGTGATGAGGTTGAAAGGGTGCCAAGTGGTGAAGAAGATCGCCTTACTGAATCTCGTCTCATTGAACTGGAGGCTGGTCGTTTAGCCGTAGCAGTGGGACTAGCACCAGAAGACTGTGGCAACTTGGATTCAATTGGTCCACCTTCAGGAATGGGAAGTATACCATCCCTCAACACAAGCCTCTCTGGAGCATTAGATGGGAATGGATTTTCAGGGGAGAACATTCAGAATGGAGTGTCGACAGATTCTCCTGAAGATGGGGTGGATGAGGAGAAGAAGCAATTTCCAGCCCCTAAAAGATTTGAGTGTCGTCACACAGCTCGTAGAACATTGACAACTCTAGTCAGGAGAGCCCTAGGATCAAATAATTTTGATGATCTGAGTGCAGCATCTAGCAGCTGCAATTCCCATCTGGAAAATATAAAACCTCCATCCATGATGGATGAGGTTGACATGGAGAACAGTATGGTTAGTGTTGCAAGCATAACATCGGAGGTGGCTGATGGGGGAAGTAGTGGAAATGGAGGTAGTGGCAATGGTCATAGCCACAATGGGAAGGTTGGCTCGGATGGAGCAGGTAGTGGGGGCAGTGGAGGCAGTGGTGGTGGGTCATTCTTTGAATTAATACGACCGGCAGCGGCAATGGCGGAGGCATATGCTGCCCATGTGGCTGCTTACACAATGTCATGCAGCATGCGCACAAGCTCAGGACCAAGTCTGAGTGAATGTTTGGAAAATGTTAACCCTCCATCTACTTTTGATGAACTGACTGATCCAACTGACAAAGGAGAATCAACAATTGAACCAGGAACTGAAACTATTGGGAGTGATACAGAAGAAATAGGGAATGAAGAAGGTGGTGGCCAAAATACTGATTTACTGGGTGAAGGAAGTGAAGGTACTGCCACTCCTGGTCGCTCAGATGAAGGAGGCTCTGCTGGGTCCACACCTAAGAAAAAGCGTGAATCCAGGAGACTCACTCCTAAGCAGAGAAGGCAGTTAGGAAAAGAGAGGTTCAGGACATACACCATTGGCGGTGAACCTACTGGGGAAGAGGAGGATCTCACAGAAGTTAATGCTAATGAGATTGCTGAGGAGGTTTATGGTGAAGATGAAGTCATTGCAGTGGCTGAAACAAAAGCAAAAACTCCAAAACAGCGTCGCCAGGAAGACAGGGAAAGATTTCTTACTCGAACACTTCAACCAGAGGAGCAAATAGAGCAGAAAAAGCTACCAGTAGGAAGTGAAAAGTGTGAAGAGTTTGAAATAACTGAATGTTCTGATTTTTTTACGAACAAAGGGATGCATAAACCAGCTGGCCCTAAAACACTGAAGCAAAAAAGGGCTGAAGCTAAAGAAAGGTTTCAAACTCATACTATAAGTGAATCACCTACAAATAATAATTTGAATGCTGAGGAATTTACATTTGAAGATTGTTTAGAACTTGACATCACTGCTGAGGAACTTGAAGTTTTGAAGCGAGAGGCAAATTTGGTCGTAAGCTCTATCAATGCAACAAGGAAAACTATGGGAAGTGAATCCAGTGCCAGTGATGAGCCACCATTAATTGATTGTGAAACATTGAGCCTTGTTTCTGATGAATCTGACACTGAGTCAGGTGAGCGTGATGCAAAAAGAATGAATGGGGTTAATAACCATGCAGTTGCAAATGAAGTAGAATATAATGAAACATCATCAAGTGGAAGTGAAAATGATGAAGTAGATGAGGAAGGAAATCTTTTACCCAAGGGTAAAGGTCCTCGAATTGTGAAACCAGAAACATTTGGCTCAGAAGATGGGTCAAAAGATACAGCTGAAAATTCACAGGACACTAACTCTCCCAAGCCTGTTCGGGGAAGAAGAAGGACACTCTACTCCTCCCCTTCTAAATCACAGAGGAAAACTTCCTCACCAAGTCCAGTATCATCCAGAAAACAGAGTCCTCACAGCCAGATTCCAGTTGTGGCATCAGCTACAACTCCAAGAAATTCAAATCTACCTCTTAAAGTCCGGCCTACTCGTGCATCTGCATTACGTCAGACAAGGGGTGGCTCACCTCGTCGTCCAACTCGTCCTGGAAAAGTGTCATCTTCATCATCTCCATCACCAGCTGGAAGTGCTATTACTAGCCCAAAAGTAGGATTGAACTCTGGCAGGGGCAAGCGTGTACTTCCTAAGGTATCTCCCATTACTAAAAGTAATTATGCCTCAGCTGGGACTCCTCAGCAAGTGAAATCCACTCAGCAAGAATTGATTCACTCCAAAAATTTGGCCAATGCAGAATTACAGCCAGATGAAGACCCAATTTTGACTGCACCCCCTGTAAAGCAGGGAACATTTACCAAAGAAAAACCGACAACCCATGAAGACTTAACGACAACTTCTTCTAAGATAGCTTCTCCAACAAAAACTAGAATACCTCTTCCAGCATCTGGTGTTGAAGATGTTGAACAGAAAAAGAAGTCTGGAATACCTGGCACCAAAATTGCAGTTGCAGGTAAACTGAGGCAACCATCACAAGTTTCTAGATTAACTAAAACAGCAAGTCAGGACAGTGCAACAAGTAGAGGCTCAAATAGCAGTGGGGCTACCCCACGTTCTTTACACAAAGCAGCTACTATGCCAGTTAGGGCTGGCAGTCAGGTGAAATTACCCCAAAATACCAGGAAAGGGAGTATTCCTTCACCTGCAACTGGTATAAAAACATCACTGAGTAATCATAGTCTTCAGGGTAATGAAAGTGCTACCGGAGGGAGTGCCCTCATAAGGCCTAAAGCATTGGCTGGAAGTAGAAGGCCTGCTAGTGTGGCAGGAAATCTTGCAAATGGAACTCCCAAATCAGGAAGCAGCTCAAGTCTCAACTCTGCCTCTTCAATTGGTGGTTCTAAGGAGGGAAGTAATTCTGGCACCAAAAAAAAGAAGGAAGTGACCAGTAAAATCGCCAACTTATGGAAGAAAGTGGAAGAAAGCCGCAGTCGTCAGAATGAAAAGAAAGACAATAGAGTGTGGATTACTAATGGGAATGCTACAGAAGCAGGGCAGGAATGCTCCCAGGTTGCAGGTATTGTCAAGAAAGCCAGTGAGTCACTTAAGAGTCAAATTGTTCAGCCTAGGATGAAACCAAATAGTTCATGTACTCCAAATTCAAATCATTGTAGAAATGGTGAGGATTGTGAAGATTTAGAGGATTCTGAAGATACCTGCCAGCAACGTCCTGTGGTGCTGAGAAGGAAACCTGGTCGATCCTCCGCTGAAGAATCAAGTGAGGAGAAGGCAAAGCGTCTCTCAAGATTGGGGTCTTTTGTACGCATTGAAACAGAAGCAGGAGTTTCATCTGCCCAGCCACCAAAACCTCAAGCCTCGGCTATTGTTCCTCCATTCAATTACAGTCCCCCTAGGAGACCATCCTCAGGGCATCAAACAAATGCTGCCGGGGTGAGATCATTTATTCCAACTTCTGCCAAAAATTTATCATCTCCAATGTCAGGTGTAATAAGGAATCCACCTTTTTCTGATATGGGAAGGGAACAGGTCAGCAATGGAATGGTCCGACAGGAAGAAGAAATGACCACGTCATCAATGAGAGTGACTACTGTGTGAGTGTAGTGTTGCTCATTTAATTTCTTCCTTGTAGCCTTAGAACTCATGTGACCTTCCATCTCTGTAGAGGGAAATGGAAGTAGCAAATATTAAACTAAAGTAATGTAGGGATGAAAATTTGTGTGAATGATGAATATACTGGTGAAAGCATTTTGTAGAAACAGTATATAGCTGAGTTGCAAATGTGGCTCCAAGGATTGAATGTTGAGTGTGTTTGAAAGAAAAACATGGTGGGAGTACTTTTGTGACGGCTCTTTCTTTGCATGAGCTTTGAGAGTCAAAGCCAAGAATGAAGTTCAAAGTATTTTGTATATAACTATGTACCTACATTTAATTCTTGTTCTCAATACTATCTTGCCAATGCTTTAAACTACAAAAAACGTGAAATCTGTAGTGTGACATACACTTGGAAATAATACCAAGATAGCCGCCCAGTCTACTAATCTACCAATGTAAAGGAAACATTATATATAATAAGGTTAGTAGTAAAATATTACTACCACAGACACTATTTTTTCAGCATAAATTTTGCTCTTAATTTTGCAAATCTAGCAAAGTTTTTTTATTTATCAGAGGCAATTTTTATGAAAAACACTAACTCATTAGCAGAACACATTTCTAAAGTTGTTGATGATTTATTGTGTTTTAAGAAGACATAAGTAATAGTTACTTTATCTGGCTGTGTATAAATGAAATGTTTCAGACTGTATTTCTTATTCACTTAAGATCGTCATAATACTATTCTGTATTATGATAATTTTTTGGCAGACCTAGACCTAAGTTAGCTGACTTAAAAACACTATGATTGTGTGATAGATGGTCATGTATCAGCATATATCTTTGGTGATGAATTATTATAATGCTTCAATTGGTATTAATGTAGGAGTTGCATAATTGGGACTTAAATTGTGACATTCAAAGGACATTTCTGTACAGTGTATTTATTTAAGTTTGTGGGACTTGAGTGTAATTTTAATTACATATTGGTTGCTTGTCTTGTCACAAGGTTTGGGTGTGTGAGATCAATGCAGGCTTCTCTTCCACTGATGCATTGTGTTAAACATTGCTGCTTACCACAGTCTGCATTTTTGTGTTGTGGCATTCTTCACTATGGATATGTTAGCATGTGCATTTTTCATTCCATTAAAGTACTTTAAAGAAGTGAAATATAATTCATTCCATGCCCATTGTATGGGAAACATTCCAAAACTTCTGAGATAGGTTCAGTAACTACAACTGGATTTGAGTTCATCTAAAATTAATCATTTCAGCCAATAAGTCTGGCTTTAACTTTACACCATTACTGGATTGACTGTTTAAGCTTTCAGTGGGAGAACAAGTCTAGAACTCAAACTGAAATTATTTCTCTGTGTCAGAGCAGCTTAGACTTGGATGCTAAACTGTATCTCTGATGACATTTGGGGAAACATTTAGTAAGTTTACCAATAATTTACTTGAATAACTTGTTTGAGTTATTGATGAGTGGATTCAGTTTTGTGTACTTCATGGTATTATGATTCTTCGGACGTTCTACTATGTTTTTTCATAATTTGTGCACCACAGGATAAATGGAAATTCATTATGATTTCTTCCATACACTGTGTAATCTTGTGGTAATTACTTCACCCACTTAAAGCCTCCCTCCTATGTGATTTGAGAGAATGTGGATGTGTGCCTGAATTGTCTACCCTACTCCGATCATTACTTTAAAGGTTCATACTATGAAGTAATGTTACGAATATAAGCAGGGTTGTTTCTAACATGGACCTGTGTACAATGGACTGATCATGTTTAATAAAGTATTCTATGTAATGTACACACACAGTTTTTGGTTTAATTAATAATGAAGTATTGTAAACCTCAATTCGTTGAATAGAAATTGATTGATCCATTTATGAAAGAGATTTTTAAGGTTAACCAGCACAAGGGTAATGATATATTTCATCATCTAAACAAACTTTACAAACATTGAACTTGTATGTTTGTTCCAGGTTTTGAAAGAGTTCTTGAACAACTTTCAATAGCAAATGAAGGTGAAAACCTAAGCATTGTTTTTTCTTGACAATAAAAAGTGAACAATGGAAAACATGCCAAACAAGGGCCTGGACTCATCTCCAGGGACAATTTTGTATTCCCTTCAAGAATACATAGGGAAGCACATGTTGGGTTTGTAAGGTATTTTTCCTTGACATTTTTCATTATTAGAGCTGAGATGCCCTTGTGGGATTTGTACTCTTCTGTGGGGAAAATAATAAAGTTTCTTATCATAATATTAATTTTAACTGATCATTCCAGGTCATTAAAGTCATTCATCTCTTTGTGTTAGAAATGTAATCAATTAGCATTGTTGTTTTTAATATGGCTAAAAAAATAATATTGCTCTGGAAGTTAATTATATTACCCTTTACTATTGAAATTTCAAAATGAACATGGAATTTAAAGAATAATTTTCTCCATAGCCATTCATATAAACAAAATTCATTATAATGATGAGTATTTTTAACTTCTCCATAGTCTACTGTGCCATTATTGACTTACAGCCTTCCATGTTAATTATATACTAGGAATGAAAAACTTCTGACCAAGAAGACTTCTATGGCAAGTGACTTATTAAACGTGTGTCGCTCTCCATAAAATGAACACCAGTATCAGTGCAAATTATTTTAAATTAAGGAAGATCATATTTTTTTAAACATAACATAGCTCATCCTTCGTTTGTTTGTCCTTCTCAAAGTAGTCCCCATTGGCTGCACTTACCCCACCTTATTTCTCAGTCCTTGAAGATATTCTACAAGCTATTTTTTTATAGATCCTTCAAAATCACCTCAGCAGCTTTGACCACTGTTTCTGATGATGATAAATATTTCTATGAAGGTTTTTCTGCACATTAAGAGAAAGGAAAAAGTCCCATGGGATTAGGTCTCGACTACAGGGATGATGAGGAATATATATTTTGCATTGAATTTCATTTCATACCCAATCGCAACATTTGCTCGGCCCTGCAGTATTGTGCTGCAACATCTAGCCTGTTGCTTTGAAATGTGGCCTTCTGCTATTGATATGGCCTCAGAGAATTTTCAGGACTTCCTTATAGTATTCTTTGTGTACGTTTGTCTATGCTTCTATGATAATTCTCTTAGAATGGAAAAATGATAAGACCATAACTTTCCCAGTAGAAGACTTTTGGTGAGACAAGTCTTTGCAAGTTCAGGGGATGCTATAGAATTCCGCTCAGGGCTTTGTTTCTTGCTCTCAAGAGTAAAATGATATGGCTAGTTTCATTCTCAGTTATAACCTTCAAAAGATAATCCTCATCTTCCTGTAACATCAACTTCAACTATGAACAACTCTGCATGCAAATGTCCTGTTGTTTGTGTGGAAGCAGTTTTGTAACCCACCATTCAAAAACATTTATCAAGTGAAATTTTATTGCTACCAATATATAGGTGACACCCAATTAAATTTTCAGTATTTCTGACTGTGCTAATAACATTATTCATTGATCTTCTCCCACAATTGCAGAAGCAGTGTATGTATTCACTTACATAAGATTAGTGGCTGGAGCTCTGGTTCCACTTTCCTTTAAAATTGATTGTATCCCCTCTTTAAAAATTTAAAACCATCTTCTAGTTGTGCTATAGAGAAAAAAAGACTCTCCTAAGCCTCTTATAGCATCATAAAGATCTCATCTGGCACTATGTTCTGGTGAAAGTAAAATTTGAATGCAGCATATTGATTATCCCATGTTATCAATATCATTGCAATAGGTGAACTAAACATGTTTCAACTGGCAAAATCTGCTGCTGATGCAATATCAGAGTCGAATTAATTAAATTTGTACAACAGATACCTAACTCGTTAAATAATTTAAAATTAGATGTTTGCATGATTAATAATGCAAATGAAATTTTTTGATCACTCTATTGAACAACCCTCATATATGTTGTTGTCCATGGTCATTCAACACCATACAATTCATTTTACTTGCTGGCCATACCCCTGAAGTCTGAAAACAACCAGCATCAGCAATAATATGGAGTCAGGCTATGTTCCCTAGAAAGCGCATTAGTTTCTTTCTTTCCCCACAAGTTGTGAAAGCCAATTTAAGTACACCTCATCTCATATTGCTGATGTTTGTGCTTCTTGTTCCAAGCCGTTGTATATTTTCATAAAGTAGGTACGATGTGTTTTTGTTCATCAGTTGGTTTTATAAACAAATTCATTGACGATTTTTATCTAGAACGCAAGTATTAAGCATTTTGTCCAAAACTTAAATTTCTATTGGTTTGTTATGATATTGAATAAGAATAAATGTTCATGAACATTTGGGATATGAAAATGCTTTTGGTGATGCATTAGCCTCTTCAGTGATGAGTTAATTTTTACCAAGTCATACCCCAAAGGCAGGTTTTTGAATTGATTGGGTTTGGATCATTTATATTCTCATAAATATATGTTTAAATATAATCATCAGACTATAGGATTTTAAAATTATTAAGCATATCATATTATGTTTGCCACTTTATGTTGATCTTCTTTGTCAATGATAGCTACATAGTTACCTCTGCTTTTTTGACATATTACATCATGCTTCACTACTTCTTTGATGCTATTTAGATTGAAAATAAATTACAGAATAAGGTTGATGTTTTCTGTAGTGCAGTTCAGAAAGAAGTAAAAGTTGTCAAACTACTCCCAATTTTAATGAGGAACGTAGGTAGCAAATGAATAGCACTTTGAAATGGGTCTTTGAACACACTTATAACCCAGTGGTCACCAACTATTGTTTTCAAATATCTGTGGGACTGACCAATTATTTGGGGTGTGGAAAACTTGGCTTTTGACTTTTCAGGAGGATCTTGTGGACAGAATAAGGCCTCTCAAAAATTGTTACTCTGAGATCTTCTAGGTTTTAATTTCCTAATATTCCCCTTTTATTATTTATATATTTCCTTCCCATGTCCGGATATCCTCCTCCTGTACTTCCCTTTCTCTCTTCCTTTCTTATCTATTACCTTTTCTCTTGTTATTGAATATCATCATTATGCATTTCATCCTCACCTGAAGAGGATATTTCTTAAAGGTCTTATCAAGGATCTTTGACAAATTTATCAAGACAAATAGGTGATAGACAATGGATTTTTATGCTAATTGGTGTCACATCAACCAGGTAATTACAAGTAGCATGCATATGATATTTGTATCCCACCTTTTAACAGTGAAAAGCTACAAATTTGGTTTTCAAATTACCACTTGAGAATCAATAAGGTGGAATTAGTCTGTGGATGCCCTGGATGACCCGTGTGAATTACTGAGAAAAGCTCCTGTTGTAAAAATAATGGCAACCAAGACTTTCGCTATGGTTTAGGGACAATGGCCTGTCAATCATGGGTGACACTTCATATGAGCCATGTTGTTGCTTCTATATATTTCTCTGGATTGTTACAAAGTAAATTATTGAGTGGTAGTCTCTACTACCATGTGCATCTTTGAAAACAGTTCATGCAGCAACATAGTGTTTCAACTGTCAGTCATTGCATTGTGCCCCTGCCTTCTAGCAGTAGAGTTGTCCAATCAGTTCCGAGCATGCACAAAGGACCAGTCCCAAAGATATTTGAAAATGATGATAGCCTTGGACTGGACTAAATGTTAGGCCATTATCAAGTAAATGACTTCAGTCTGAAGAAGGCAATAGCATGAAATTTCAGTCGTTGTCAGACTATGCTAACATATGTACGGGAAACTCAATGAACTCATCACCCACTGAAAAAAAATGTAATCCTCATATTTCTCTTATCCAGAAAGTCAGAATAGAAACTACAGGCCATATGCAACTAGGTATATGCACAATAGGCTGTTTATATTCTGCTCTTCCAATTAATGTTGTGCATATTACTGCCAAATTCAGTGATGTGGTTAGTGGAAGCAGCCCCCTCTTTTTTGTTTAGAGTTACAACCTCAGTCAGCTTTGAGGTATAAATCAAGTCTTTTACTTGAAATATAGTTTATTAGGTGAGGATAGAGCTCACCTGGCATTAAATCTTATGGCATACGAAATTCATTCAATAAGGAGGGAGGTAATTCATTCCCTTGTGCCATCTGTCTTTTCCCAGAAAACTTCCACTCAGTAATTCACTCAGCATTAGTCTGCAGTGCCTAGAGACAGTGAATGGATTTGGAATAAGATCCTTCCTACCACCTGCTGCCGAGTTTTGCCCAATGTGCTATCATGCTGATTAAGCATATTATACTCTTCATCATTTACATCTTCACAACCATACACCCAATAGGAAAGATTAATATGTATAGTTCATGTAGATATTTAGGTAGGTAACCATTTTTGGAAATAATCATTAATATTTATAGTTCTGCCACATATGTATCCCAGTATGTACATACCACAAGCACAGTTATTACACCGAAGGTCAGTTTCATAGGCAAGGGTAAATAAGTGACCCCAAGGCATGTGATATCCACAGATTAGTGTATGGGAGAGTTCCTTTCCCAGTGCCGCCTATAGTTTTGCAGGAAGTTCTGGTACCCAAATAATCACACTTCCTTGGTAAAAACTGATGGTGCCCAGGAAGCAAACCTGAGTCCTGTGGTCGGTAATCCATTGCTCTGCGCCTGGACTACCCCATCCCCCTGGCAGGTATACATAGAAATAGTTTTTCAATATTCAACCAGGTTTCCAGGGTACTATAATACTTGCATTTCAGTAGCACACCATGACTTATTATTTGCATAAATAGTACGAGAGTTATGGAATTCCCAAGTACTATCTACACAAAGAGACATATCCTGTCTCAGATTTGTAAAACATATTTGAGACCAAGAGTGATTTACACCACAACTGCTTTGATGAATCAGCCTCGGTGAAATATTTTTCAGGCAAATCCCATCATGAAATAATGGAGTAACTCAGCTTATGTAATAGAGACAAACAAGCAAAAGAGAAAAGATACGAGGGTCATCCGGAAAGTAGTACCCGTTCGTGCCGCATGAAGTGCTGACGACGCGAGTAGCCGCTGGACGAGGTCAGATAGCTTCAGTGGCTTGTCTGCCTTCTCTGAGCCAAGTTGCGTGACGCTAGCATTGCCTGTGTTGTTTCTGTGATTGTTTACAATGTTTAAAAAAATTGAGAACGCCGCCAGTTGTGAAGTGAGGGCAGTGATTAAATTCCTCAATGCAAGAAACGTTCGCCCATGTGATATTCATCGCCAATTAAAGGAGGTGTATGGAGACAATGTAATGGACGAGTCGTCTGTTCGGCGGTGGTGTCGCAACTTCAACATGGGGAGGGGGAACACACACGACGATGAGCGTTCGGGGAGACCGTCTGTCATTACAGACCAACTGGTGAGCTCAGTTGACGAATTCGTGAGGAACGATCGGCGCGTCACAATTGATGACATCTGTGAGCATTTTCCCAATGTTTCTCGAACAATTGTTCATGAAATTGTTAAACACCATCTGCATTATGCAAAAATTTGTGCAAGATGGGTCCCTCGCGTATCTCAATGAGCTGGCGGCGAAGGACTATGCAGCAGGAATACAGAAACTTGTCACACGTTATGACAAATGCCTTAATTTGCTTGGAGATTATGTTGAGAAGTAGTTTAAAGTATCCTCTTTCAAATAAAATTTTTTATGTTTGTTAATATTTACTTTTGTGTCTTTATTTCACGAACGGGTACTACTTTCCGGATGACCCTCGTACAATAGCATTAGGTAAATGTTCATTGACATCTTGTTATGTATTACATGTGACTTACTTGAGAATAATGAGTAGACAGTTCTATATCTGATGTAATGAATTTTTATCATATATCTAACATATTAGTTGTTTGCATAAGCTATGAGTTGAGAACTGGAGAAGAGGGATTGAAAAATAGCTGTAAATGAAATTACCAATTTTTCCTTAATTTTTATTCCTCTTTTTCCAAATTTTCTCAGGGCAGTATTGCATAACAAAGGAACAGAGCACAGCAGATACTTGGATGCTGAAAATATGTAATGAAACTGGTTATAACTATATCAATCCTTTTGGGAATCATTTTAACATACACAATGTCAACAAACAAGGCCATTGATTCTCAAGTTACATATAATAACTGGTTACTACAGACTCTTATAAGCCCTGAAGATAATGACCGAGTTATCTATCAAAACATCTGAAAAATGTGAAGAAGGAAAATGAAAGACCCAAGAATTCATTCTACTAACTTATAGTTTAAATTGAATCTTTCTTTTCATGAACTTGATGAATGTTCAGGTCAGTAGAATATGATGCCTTGAATTAAGGGATAAGGCTGTTGTTTTAGTATAATGAATGTTCATTTTTCCTAATCATCTAAAGCTCATATTGCATCATTGCGTAGTTTGAAGAGTTTCTTTTTTTATCTCACAGGGGTTGGCACTCACTTGTTTCTTTTGTGCCAAAATGAGTCATGTCAGTGAATCAAAACTAGGCCTCTTGGATTAACAATAAAATTAATATTACCCTCATGGTTATCCTCAGATAAGTCATTCCTTCATTAAAAATGAAATGGATGTGATGGAATCCATAACTTGGGATTAAGGGAAATGGAGAGAAAAATAAGATTGCTTCCAATTAAATACCTAATCAAACTTCTGATGCAAATTTTTTTGCAATGGGCCAAAATCATGCAAAATTTTTATAAAAGAAGTATTATTTTAGTTTATCTAATTAATGGCTATTGGGGCAGAAAACTACCTCAATAATTTATTTCATGCCTTTAAAATACAATTAAAAAGAATGAGTTCGGGCTCTGGCAACTAGGGGACTTTCTCCACTGGAGCTTGTGTCACTAGACAAGGCTTCTGTGGTCATCATCACACAAGATCATGGTAGCATAGATATTTACAGCAGCAAAAAAGACAGGAGGACCAAATCAGTTGCAGGAGGAACTTTGAATCTAAGGATAATGTTGAGGATGGGGAAAGGAAATTAGATATTTTAGGGCTGTGCAAGGTGAAAATGATAGTGAAGATAACTGTAGAGATAGTTATGAAGTAATAAACAGTGAAGGGGAAGAGAGCCAGCAAAAGGTGGCAGTAGTTCTGAACAAAATGGCAGGAAGAAGAGTAGCAAACTTAGAGCAGGTGCATGATAAAATATTATTAGAAGTCAAAGTCGAACCAATTGTACGGAACTCATAGCTTAACTAGGTCTAAATATCAACAAGTAATCATAGAGATGAAGAAATAGGATATATGATCAATCAGAGAAAATAATTATGGGTGCCCCAGGGAGCAAGCATTAGACAATTAGACAAAATTGCAATTCATCAACGGACAAATAAAATAACTGTTAGTAAGGTAGGGGACTGTTATTTAGGAATGTAGCATTACCATGGTGAGAATGCAGTCAAGTCATTATGTTTAGTCATAATGAGCGAGAGTTGGACAGAATAATAGTTCCAGGCATACATTGAAAATGGCAGCAGATTCAGAGAGATATTGGTACAACTACATTGTCATTAGGCAAAGATTAAGCAACAGTGTAAGCAATTTACTGTTTCATGGAATCTGATGTGGATTCAGATTAAAATTTACTGCTAATGAAGTGTAAAATCAAATTCAAGAGGATCAACAGGGAATACTGAAAGAGATTGGATTGTGGCTGATTGACTGGGATGAAAAGGAAGGAGTATAAGGAGGCAATCGGAAAGTTTATGAGTGAGGGCAGGGAGACCAGTAGAGTAGATGGAGGCATCTCAAAAAAGGGACATTGAAAGACAAAGTTGAAACTATAGGAAGAGTATATAGGAGAATAACAAGGAAATTATGAAACACAGACAAGTTGGCCAGTAAGATAGACAAAAGAATGTAAACACAGATTGAGGTAGAAGGAAGTACAAAGAGATAAATATGTAATATGTAGGTGGGAAAATAATAGGATGAAATAAGCATGATGGAAAAGACAGAGCCAGAATACGGAAGGTTTACAATTAGGGGGGGATTTTAATTTTATGTGCAGAAAGATGAAGGCACAATCAGGAATTAAGAAGGGAAAATCCATGCAAACTATCAAAGAGAAGGCAGAAAATTATTAACTCAGGGTATATTCAAGAGAGATGGAAAGAATACATGGAGCAATATGATAATGTATTTACTATCACCTGTGCTTTTCAATGCATACATGGAGGAAACAGTTGAAGGGGCACGGGAAGAACTGGAGATAGGAATGACAGTCGGTGGAGAAATCATAAAATCAGTTAGGTTTTTGGAGCTTTAGTTTCCTAGTCAGCCAAGGAGTCGCGATCATTGCTAAGCATATTGAAAAGTCAGTGTGCTGGGTATGGGATGAGAAAAAATGTAAATTAAACCAAGGTTATGTGGTTTTTGAGCATGAGAAGGCTATTTGGTTTTCAAGCAATGGAAAGGCTAAGTTAAAAATTAAAATAGCTCATGAACTGGAGCAGGTGGAAGTTTACCTATCTCACAAGTGTTCTGGAACAGAAGGGTTGAAGTATTAGGAATATAAGAAGAATAGATTAGGCAGAGAAACTGACAAGGAGGAAATTGATGGCAAGAATGCTAAGTAAGGATGTTAAGATAAGGCTTGCCTCAAGTTTTAAGTGGAGTGTGGTTTTGTATGATGTGAAAACATGGTCACTTAAGCAAGATGATAGGTGTAGTTTGGATACTTTTGGAATTAGGGTGTAGAGAAGGAAGGTAAAGGTTAAATGGACAGAAAGGAAACAAAACAGGAAGTGCTAGGTATGGTGGGACAGGAGAGGAAAATGTTGAGAGAAATTCAAAGCAGGCAGGAAAGATGGATGCAGAGCATTTTGATTAGCACTGGGATGTTGAAGGCTGTGATGGAGGGGAGAACGTTAGGTACAAGGAAGGGGTATGAATAGCGTAGGCATACTGGACAGAATGAAGGATGAATGTATGGTGAATTGAAGAGGGGTTTATTGCATTATTGGATATCAAGTTGCTTTTGTTAGGAGAGACAATGGAATTATTATTGTACCATTGTCTCCATTAAAAACCTACCTTAGCCTATGGATTCCAAGAAATAAAAAATAAATCTCTCCAAGAAGGTCCAAGTTAAAAGAGCCAGTCAAAATGACAGCTCAGAAAGAGAAACTTTGCTGCATTTGCTGCATGATAAAATGAAAAAGATTTCTCATGAAATTTGGAAGTTTTCTCCTAAACTGTGAGCTCCTCAACCTTCACAACAAAATAATTCTATTCCTTCCCCTAAAATCTGAATATGAAGAAATTTTAACCTTATTCAATTAACTGATATGTACCCCCTAGCATTCACACTAGTAGCATTTTGAATTAGGTCTGTCGATACAATAATTACATACAGGCCATTCCCATAACTTCATCAAAGAAATATTTCATTATTTTCAACCTTTTGAATTATTTAAAACAGAAAGAGCTTTTTGTACTCTCATGAATTTTTTTCCCATATTAGCACAGTCCTTTCATAGCCCAATTGTCCAA
This sequence comes from Hetaerina americana, assembly GCF_022747635.1. NCBI lineage: Eukaryota > Metazoa > Arthropoda > Insecta > Odonata > Calopterygidae > Hetaerina > Hetaerina americana. Next base: position 32,050,771 of record NW_027286874.1, on the reverse strand, counting down.
CATTCCATTTCCACTAAGCATTTTGGGCTTTCAGTTTATATGCCAAACTTGTGCCCTATCCTGTATTAATGTAATCAAATTTTGACTCTAACTTCAGTGCAATTCAAAGTTCACTAAAAATATGGAGATGATTTTAGAATAAGCCACACCTGAAACTGCAATGATCTCAGTAGCATAGTTGATGTGATTGCCGACTGATGGCTTTGCCTTAACTCTTGTATCTCTTACAACTGGAGCATCAACACACATGAGTTAACCTATAGTGCATCAAAAATATCCAACAATATAGTGAAGGGTGGGGCAAATATTGCTGTGAAAAACTCATCGGTAGGTGCAAGAGGAATTTGTTAGTTTTGGCAATGGAAGATACCGGTTGGAGTCAACAATAGTTTTATTCGATGCAAATTCACCCTCTAAAGGCTGCAATACTTAGGAGTAGTAGTAGTATTTAGGGGAGGTGACTGACAGCTGTGGTCATTTGCGCCATTAGGGATGGACAAGAAAGGATGAAGGGTGGAGAGAAACCCGGCGTAAATAAATATTTCCCATTATTACCTCCTGGAAAATAATTGATCACACAAGTTAGCTGTAAATAAAATAAGCTAACATTAATTTAAAAAAATATTCGAAGAAAATTATTTAATTTCAATAAATCATTTTCTTGTATCAGTTAAATTATGACTTATTCTGACTTCATTTGAAAACATAACCCTTATGGTAACATTACAACGATGTCTCACCTGTGAAACAGGATTTTCCAACATTGCTAGAGAGCATTAACAGATTCACTAATGCAAAGAGCCCAGATGGCAATATGTGCTAGTTTTCAAATTTGATGTACTATTTATAAAATGAATTAAACTCCAATTAGTGCTTGATAAAACCCTGAAATCGTAAAAATAATCTTCCACAATTAAGTTTTCCTGGGTTTTATGAGGTAAACCTTCACCTTGTTGTAGTGAATTGAGATGTCAATCGGCAATGAGAGATTTTCAATTAAAACGGCAGTGTACCATGTTCTGGCTATTTAAGATACATCAAAGGGACATTTCCCTATCTTGAACCAGGAAAGTTCAATGAATGAACACATCAATAAACACATCTAGAAAACTCAATGAACGTAGAATCTAACAGTGCCACTAGGCATACATCCATGCATTATTTCCCACGATAATATGGGTGAATGCATAAAGCATCATGACCCTGATTGTGACACAAATTTCCAAAGTAAGACCTACTCAAAACTGAAAGGCATTTTAAATACTCAAAAGAAGACAACAATTAAGTGATACAACTTCCAACTTTAATAGTAATTATATACATTGATTTACATTGTACCACCTTCAGTATAGCACTATTCTTCACTACCTACAGTACTGAGGCATTGCTGGTACTTCTAAGAGCACAATAATATTCCTCGAAAAACAATTAAGCGGTATTTTAGCGATCGTGGTACTCAATTTACATGGACCGAGGAAAGATGATTGTGAACTACCCAAACAGTCGTATATGAGTAGCCGGAAAAAGAAGTGTGACAGAAACGCCTCAGATATTCTGGTCCTTTATAGAAATATATGGTACACGGACAAAGACCATAAATTTTGTTGGTAAAAACAAACACGAAGGGCAAGTTTTCTGAATGTATCTTCAAAACTCAGTTTTCTAGAAATTAGGGGCTTGCTCCTGCCCAAAACCAGGTCCTGGAGTGCGTGGACCAAGTTGAGAAGGGTCTTCTACTGGTGGTGGCTGCTGGGGCATAAATTGATCTGCGGTGATTCTAGTAAACAATATTCCAACACCTTCGATTAACGCTAAGAGCACACCACCAATAACAGCACTACCTGCCATTGCTGGAACCCCATTTCTTGCTGCTAATATACCACCTGTTAAAGCACCACTAGCAATCGAATTCCAAGGATCTTCCTTTTGACGTATTCGAACCAAAGCACAGTCAATAGTTGAAAACATGCCTCCCCAGAGAGCAAAATTTCCGCCTAATACAGGCGCCCGTGCCTTGACAGCTTCCAAACTTCCAACAAGCCGGCGCCTCATTCCACTAGGAGCATTTCGGAAACCTTTTATGCTGTGAAATATTGATCCTCCAATGGCTCCCATTGAAAATGCTCCTCCACAATCATCAACGATGCGCCAAGGGCATGGCTCACGTGCATATTCTTCCATTTCAACTGCACCTATCAAACGAACATTCATGCAATTACTAGCCTCATCAGAAAACGTTCTAATAATAATTGCATCATGAACAAAACGTGCAACTTTTCCTGTAAATAAAATTCCAAAGTGCTGAAATTTTAATTAAGCTCTTTCAAAAGAACACGTACGATATCAATGAATATTCTATGTCTTTGCGATTTAAGAAAATTTTACCTAATTCAAAGATTTACCCAGTCAATGTACTTCTTCATCAGCGAAAACGGCGAAAAGGGGCAATTGTTATTTCCGGAAATAGTAATCTGTCAAATGTTAAGGGTACCATGTTATGTCAAATATTCAGTTTTTACGAACAAAATAAATGAAAAATAAATAAGATAATTAATTCTGTGATTTTTTCATATGAACGACAAATCAAATAATCTTATTGAAAGTTTTAACTTGACTCAGTTTCCCTACGGTGCGCAGTTTGAAAACATTGGAGTAAGTGAACTCTTTTAATAAGAGAAATTACTGAAGTATTTGTGCATATTTACAGCCCGAGAACAATATATAGTCATATTAATATTTTAAGGATGATTTTGGAGAGGTATGTGGACATTTTATTGCTAATATTTTGTTAATATCGAAAATACCCGGTTATAACTCAAGGCCCGCGTCCATCTTTAAACCAAATTGGGCGATTATTTTGGAATAATCTATTTATTTTGATTATGAAGTGGATTAAGTCATCATAAATGGCAAGCATACTTCGATAAAGGATATATCCACAAAATATACCCTTTAACGCATTCCCTCTAAACACAGCTAAGGTAATGGGGACAGACAGTTGGTATAGTTTGTGTAGTTTTACATATTTGGTCGTCTTTAATTTTTTTTTTCGTGTGACCGGAATGGGTGTTGTGGAATTATGGGTTTTAAGTTATATAAATACAGTCTTGGTAGAATATTCTTCAAATATAAGGTTATCTACACGTATGTATGCTATGTTACATGTGGGTTGTTGGAGTATTATGATTAGAAGTTTAGTTTTACTGAAAGTTTTGCATTTAGTCAAATATTTGGAAACAAATGAGATATACCAGAGCAGTTTCATTCTTGATTTCAAAATTGTAAGATGCTGATTTAGTTTTGAGTTTGAAAAGACTACAACTTAAGTAAATCAAATGAGTTGAGATTTAATCTATGTTATAATGTCGTGGTGCTCCTTGTATTAATTTAGGAAAATACTCAAGGTTAGTCAAGAGTGCTGCGAGACCATTTTTGATGGCCATCTGCATTCAAATGATGAATTTTCCTGCTACACTTCCTGGATGAATAGTTCATAGTTATGTAGTTTCAAAGTGCCTGATGGTCATTATTTCGCTATCAGTACCAAACACAGTACTGGAGTTACTAATATCTAATGCGCTATGTTAGGTTGGATTTGAGTTGATATTTGGCCTTCAGTTTCATGCTAATCGTTTGTGGATCACTTAATAAATTACTTCAAAATATTAATTTGGCCTTGATGCTGAAGGATAGTCAATTATTTATCATATTTTTATTAATATTCAGAAGAGTAAATAATTTGTAAGCAATTTGGTAGTCAGGAAAATAAAAAATCTATGAAACAATCAGTTAGATATGTTACCCAATCTATCTTTTGTCGGATCAACACCAGTTGACGTGAAGGGAGTAATGCTATTTTGAATACATGAAAATATCCCATCATAATAAGTTATTGTCCTTTGACACCTATGATATCATTCATTAGAGAATAAAACATAGTTAAGTACTTTCAGAAGAGGTTTACCTTTTACCTGGTATGAATGGAACAATTGCCTTCATGAATGGATTGTAAATTAGAGCTAGAAGTATATTTTAGTTCCATTGTTTCCAGTACTTGAACGTGATTTACTTTAAAGATGAAACACTAATGATCTTCACCTATTGGATGCTTATGGTCCATTTGACATCATTTGAAACAGTTTACCAGTCAAAAGTGTCTCCAAGAGAAAAAAAAATACTCTGGAATATTGAGGAATTTTTCCTTAGCTTGGCTCCTCAACTTGGTGGACACTGAACATAGAGTACATATGTCTCCCTCAATATGCATATTTCATGGTCTAAAGTTCCTCTCATGTAATGTAATATTAGCTGTAGCATTTAAATAGGAAACAATTACTTGTACTGAAAGTGTCTTTTGTAGTTAAAAATAAGTAATGCTCACTGTGATTAATTGAAATTCAGCAGTTTGGTCAATTTATTTCAAGCACCCCAAGTAAAGATTAACATATGTATATTGTATTAATGAACACTCAATTGTGGAAACTGGTTTTTACACAGGTAACCTGAGAATCTACTGATGCCCACTAGGTCAGCCATGCACTCACCTGCTTACACAGCTGGTTAGATCACAGGTAAATTTGGCCAAGAAACTTATTTCATCCATTTAATATTGGTTTTCATATGTAAAAGCTTTTTGGGGTCTAGTTTCTAATCAGCAATCAACCTGAAGGCTGGCTTGATAGGTGAAGATTGAACTCACCTAGTTAACAGCCCTAAAACATGTGAAATTCATGCATCAAGGTAGAGGGGCCAGGTACTTGTTACAGTCAAAAAAACCTATAAGTATTAGCATAATTAAGTCACTCATTTCCTACAAGCTAATTTTCATATCATACAGGTGTATACCTGAATTAGAAAGTAGTCCAGTGGATACACTGGACTACTTTCTAATTCAGGTATACACCTGTATGATATGAAAATTAGCTTGTAGGAAATGAGTGACTTAATTATGCTAATACTTATAGGTTTTTTTGATGAAATAGGAGAATGAACACAAAATGGAAGCCTTTGAAATAGTGTTGAATTTAGGAATTCAGAATGAACAGAGACAGTGGGCGGATAAGAAAAAAATATTGAGTTATAGCCTCATAAATAAGAGAAAATTTAATTAAATTTGAGAAGTAAGTTGATACATTTCAGGGAGAACATTGGGAGCAAGAAATGAAGAGATGTTGAGGAGAGTGTAGAGGGAAATTAAAGGTGATTGTGTGTTGAAAAATCAATTCCTAGGTCTACGGAGATATGTAATGGTTTTGCAGATCCTGCCTCCACATAAGAGTAAGCTATTTACAAGAAAAATATAAAGGATCAAGGTCCCACTTCCATGACAAGCTGTATAGCTGGAGCTCTGTCTTATAGGGTCCAGTACCACTGAATTGCTTTATGAATTAAATGACCCAGATTTTCCACCTTTAGCTCATTCTCGACTATTTTTAGCAACATATATGTGCACTTATTAGTTAATACTATACAGTAACATGATAATTACTCAATCTTCACTGCCTGCTTAAGATATCTTGATACCAAGGAGATTCATAGTACATATATTAATGCAGCTTGTACATTTGCTCATTATATCGAATTAGGATAACAAGAAAAGAGGCCAGGGACTTTAAGGAACCCCTACCTTTATCTTGACGACCAATGAAGGGACACAATAACACCCTAATCATACATGTATAACTCCAGGCAAAGCCTAAAGGAACTTAGAATATGGGGAATAGCTAGAAAAAATTGTTGTCCATGATATTTGTTCTATCGTCAAAGTAGTTTTTCAATAACATTATGTATGTTCTTCATTTTTATGTCCATAAGGTACTAGGCCTGATATTAAGAATACCATTTCATGCGAGCCTCATTGTATTTGCAGGTGAATACATCTTTTTACTGAGTGTTTTTTGAATACAATAAAATGTATTGCTGGGACATGAAAATGAGAAGATTAAAATAATCTTTTCTGTGCAACAATTTCTGTTACATAGTCATTGACTGATTAATGTTGATTAAGTATTGTATTTATTGTTACATTCCAGCTTCTTCTGGAATGCTGAAATGCCATTTTGCACAGTTTTATGAGTACAATGGCCCAGCCACAGAGTTTCATGTCATATTTATTATTGCAAACTCCAAAAATCACTATAAAGTATGAATTTCTTTAAAATAAGATAAAAATAAGTTTGTGGACATGACTCTCCCTGATAGGGTAATGAGGACTGCATTGTGGGTACCAAGAGAGTCTGGAGGCCCTCAAATGAAAACTTGTTTACACATAGTAGGATTGCTGCACTATGCTGAAAAGTCCGCAAAGCCTTATTTTTTATTAATTCCTGGGCTTTAAAGATACATAGGTACTAGTTTGTGTAGAAAGGTTTTTTGGTTTAGGATGGCCATTAAACATATACAAAATAAAAGCTGACTCCATGTATACAAAAAATTACTGTGTGGATGTGATTGCTATTTTGATGTGGAGCTATTTTGAGGAATAGGGAATGCAAGTCTTTGATTAAAAATATTCTTGTGGAAATGCACTTTTAGATATTATTACGGTATTATCTTGGAGGACAAACGGTATTATCTTGGAGGACTCATATTTTGTGAAAAAAATAAGGAGGATGAGGAAAAATAAGTCAGTGGGACCGCATAATATCTCAATTGACATTCTAAAACTGGGTGATACCGCAATAGCTTTGTACCTAAGTCATCTATTCAAAGTAACTTTAAATGATGATGCCTTGCCCAATGATTGGAAAAAAGCAAATATTACACCAATTTTCAAGAAAGGGGATAAAACAATTGCCAACAATTATAGACCGGTAAGCATAACCTCAGTTGTTTACAAAATAATGGAAAAAAGAATCACTGACTACATCCGGGAATGGTGGGCAAGAGATAGATGGCTATTCAAACACCAACATGGGTTTAGAACGGGATACTCGTGTGAAACGCAGCTTTTGGGATTAAGTCAATACATCGGCGATGCAATAGACGAAGGAAAGGAGGTGGATGCAGTAATTGTTGATTTTTCGGCAGCTTTTGACCGAGTGCCTCACAATAAATTATTGTTAAAGTTGGATTCGTTACCATTGGACTTGAGGGTAAAACAATGAATAAAAAATTTTCTCAGAGGCAGAACTCAAATAGTAAAATTAGGGGATACATTTTCAAATGAGGTGAGCGTATTAGCAGGAGTTCCACAAGGCAGTGTCCTAGGGCCATTACTCTTCCTAATTTACGTAAACGATCTATCATACAATTTACATTCTCAAATAAGACTCTTTGCTGATGACTGCATTATATACAGACGAATAGAGCATGTAAATGACTACGTAATACTACAAAATGACATCGATCGCCTTGGTGCCTGGGTTACAAATAATAATATGGGCATTAATATAAGTAAAAGTAAGCATAGAAATTTTTCAAATAAAAATGCAGAAAAGGAAATTTACACCCTCTTTGGAGAAAAAATCCCATGTACCAGTCAATGCAAATATTTAGGCATTTATTTAACTAGGGCTCTTGGATGGGGAGTCCAAGTAGATAATTTGACACGGAAGGCATTTAAAGTATTGCATTGGGTGATGAGAAATTTAAAAGGAAGTAGCGTAGCCACAAAAGAAAAAGCATATAAGGCCATGGTTATCCCTATCCTAGAATACTCCTCCATAGTATGGGATCCATATGAGGTGGGGCATATTAAAAAGATAGAAAAAGTTCAAAGAAAGGCAGCAAGATATGTACTCAGAAGGTACAAAAGAACAGATAGTGTCACAGAAATGTTAGATGTACTGAAATGGGAGAGTTTGAAAAATAGAAGAAAAAGGAGTAGGTTAGACGCGATGTATAGAATTGTTAAAATGGACGAAGCGTGGGAAGATTTATGGCAAGGGATAGAAAAGCCTAACTTTAAGGGAAAAAACGACCATAGCTTCAAAATAAAAATAAGGACTCAAAAAACAAATAAGAAAAAATACTCTTTTTTAAATAGAACTATAATTGATTAGAACCAGCTGCCTGGAGGTTTGTTTGAGCCCTTTCCATCCAATTTTAGAAGTTTTAAGTTGAAATGTAAAGCAGCCACTAGGTAATAAACTTCATTGTAGTTATGAAAATATTGTTTGCATGCGATGTGGACGGCATTTTGTATGTGATGTGGAAGTGTCATTATGTAAAAATATTTTGTCTCTTATCTGTTTTTATGTGTTTGTATGTAATTTTCATTGTAAGAGTTATCTTTGACCTAACTTGACCGTTTCCACCAGGAAATTTGCCTAATTGCAATGTAATTTAGTTAATAAATAAAATAAATAAATAGATGGAGTCACAGCAACTGTTGAATCAAGCCACAGCATTTTCTAATGTTACATTATATTCAGGTACTCTGTTTAACTTTAATGAAGCCATTCTATTTCCACAAATAACTACATTTTATATCAAATATTACCATGGTTATACAAAATAATTAAGGTTTTGAGGTAACCTTGGAAATTATTCAAAATGTTATTCACGAAAATGGTATTTTCTGTTTAATACCGGATTATTACTACTAGTTCTGTTCATGATAATCTAACATTTGGCTATTATATTGATACTTTTAGGTTCTCACTTGTAAATGGAGGATGTATAAGAGAAAACAAACTCATTGGGGTCATATCAGCCATTATGAAGAGATACCTTGTAGGACGATACACAGTTGTGAACCAAGTAACCTCTTCGCTTCTGGCATGTGAGACAGGTTTTAAATTTATTTTTAACTATAGCAGTTTTAATCTAATTAATATAGGCAGTTTGATTTTATGTTTAATACACAATGTTGATGCCTGTGCATAGGTACTTCAGGATGATGAAGTCTTTGCTTTCCAATGCTTTTTTCAGGGATAAACTAAATTTGGGTTGCCCAGTGGGTCTCTTCAATTTTTCTTTTATCCTGTGCCTCAAGTTTCATGTTTACTGGGGTTAGGTTAATTTAGCCACTGAAGGGACGTTGTATTTTAACGAAATGCCTTCTATTTTTATCAGTAGGGTAGCCAAACCAATAATTCAAAAATATAGAATCAAAGAATAGTTTTGATTTGCAATACATGAAGGATATTTCAAGATACCTATCAGGGCACCCTCAGCTTTACCCAAGCTCGGTGTTTTTTTGGGTACCAGAATTTACTCAGTTTATTCCGAGCTCAGAAGTTATTCGGAACTTACTCAGGTACAATAGCATCCTCAAAAAAAAGGCTGAGAGTTCATCAGGGCCAAAACCTTTTTTAAATAAAGTTTATTTTTAATATCTTCCACTGAGATTTCTAAAAATTAGTTAGAAATAGAGGCTAGATAGGGAAAATTAGGCAAAGGAGCACTATCATGTTTTACATAAACAGATGAGAAATACTTTGTAAAAAGGTTTGATATCTCATCATACGAGCAAGCAGGAAGATCATTAAAATACATGACATTGGGTATTCTATCAATCTTCCTCATACTGCTGACATTATTTTGAAATTGTTTTGTATTATGAATTAGATGACTCAAATTGTGTTATACAGCTATTATAGCATGTCCCTTATTAAATTTGCACATTCTGAAATTAACTGCAAACATTTAGCACAACATGATGGAGATTCAGTTTTTTTATGTAGTATTTGCTATAAATTCTTATGGCCAATTAGTTCCTACAGTTCAAAGTTAAACTACTAGTTTCAAAAGAGTTAGTTGGAGTAAACTATTGGATGCCCTGATATATAATGTTATGAAAGTAATAAAAAGCCTCTTTGTGTCTAAATTATGAGTTCATCACACTAGTTAATGTTCGACAAATAATTTTTCGGAGCAAGAAATTCATATTTATGCAAAGTAAAATAAATTAACTGAATTGGACATTGTAGTTAAAGGGAAACATTAATGGGAGGATAATGGAGGTCAAATGATAGTAGAGGAAAGTTATCCTTGGATATGTAAATGAAGTCAGAGTTTGTATAAATTAGGTCTAATAATTTTCTACTATGATTATAGATGTTATTAACTTGTCAGTATGGCAGAAGTAACACATAGAGTCAATCAGCACAGGAACAGGAAGAGAGCAGGTTAAATTCTATGCCTGTTCTGTGGTGATCAATAAGTCCCAGGGATAAACTTAAGTTATGAAATCAGTCATCATTAAAACCTCAGAATGATTGTCTGATTCAGTAAGATTTTCAATTGCATCACAATGAGCATGGAGTGCATCCATTGAGGAGTTTGGAGGCTAGTAAACTATGCCAATCATTAGTTTTGATTGAGAAGCATAATAGAAACAAAAAGGGATTCTGGATTAAGATCACATTTCAATAAATTGCAAATATATTTGGATTTTACTGTAATCAGGACTCCTCTACCACTACTTGTTGAGCTAGTAAGATTGCTTTAATCTTTCCTGAAGCTATTAAAATCACCAAGGCTAATTCCACTGCTTGAAATATTAAAATACGGTCAAGCGTTAGTTAGGGCAATTACATCAAAATTACAGTTTAGAATAGAGTCTCTCCTAGTTGATAACTTTTTGCACAGACCTCTAACATTTTGTTAATAAGCTATGAGACTTGGTTATGTTCCTGGCCTCACAAGTTCCTTGAGCTGATAATTTTCACACAACCATGTAGATATTTAATGGTAAAGTTAGTTTTGCCATTCACTCTTCCATGGCCTGGAAAAGTTGATGTAAGTATTCATTTTCAGCCCTTGTTTTGGCTGACACAATCTTATAGCCAAGGAGGAAACATGTGTCCGATGAGAGAAAAGTTTTGTGACAGAAGCAGGGGAGTCCAACAGCTTTGATGGGATGAATCTTACCGTTCTTCTTAATCTGTCATATTTACTTGTCTCTTGGTCTTTCTTGTGGGCAAATTTGTTCAATTTTCCCTTTTGTAATGTTTTTAAGACATGTGCCCCAGGTGTGTCCTATCCATGCACATAGTTCCTCTTTGCTGTAGTTCCTTATCGTATTTCATCTTTGCTGCAGGGTTCTCCATGTTGACTTTTCCTCTTTTGCTCTTCCATATACTTTCTCGTTTGCCACTTGGCCTGGTGTCAGTATATTGATATCTTTATTGGTACAAACTAATAATTCATAATTTAAATATCGTCTACGATTTTCACAGCAATTCATAGATGCTGTGCTGACTCTCTGATTTGCTGCATATAGAGCAATTTTTTCACTCAACAGTTCTCTCACATCAAAGTGAATATCTTCAGGAGCATAGTTTCACTCTCATTTAAATGCTCCAGAAGACGATTGTTGTGACATATGCAAATTGCGAGTCAAAAAATGCTCCCTGTGCAGACATCCTCAGAAAACACCTAAGAAATTCGAATGCTTAGGTGTGTTACTACACTTTTCTTAATGACCTTAAATTATTTCTTACTTGTATGAAGTGAGAATAGCCCAATTAAACCTATGCATGTATGATTTTGTTCCTTTCTGGCTGTCATAAATATGTGGGTAATGAGCAGATGAGTCTACATTAAACATAATTTTCATGCAATGATGCAATTGTCTCAGGAATTTACCACATTTACACAAAATTATGATATTAATTCCTGCTGTGGGAGAAATTAAAATGAAATCACTATTAAAAAATTAACTTATCAAGTATAAGCTAATATATAAGCTCCCTGGGGATATTTAATAACTCTAGACTGATCAGCTAAATTAGAGAATGAATAGATATATATTTTGTTGGTGAACTTCAAGGGCATTTATTATCATATTGAGTAGATTTTGCAAAATAGAATTGAATGCATGATAAATAGCTAGATAAGGAGAAAGGGTTCGCAAAAGGAAGTAGGGGGAGTTAGGGATTGTGAGTGGGGAAGCTCTTTAGTGGACCACATTGAACCTGTGGAACCGTTGCGGAAAGAGAACAGGAAACCATCACTGAAAGAGATTTTACAGTAGCTGCGATTGGGACTGCAGAAAGGAAGTGGCAGAAATCAAATAATAAAATTTTCTACTTGGCATGAACTACATATTAACTGCACTCATTTGACTTCTCTGCTCTAAGAGTTATGCATAATAATGTTATGATACAAGGCAACCATTGCAAGGTGGCGATAAATCTCAAGACATTGTGATATTAAACAAACGTGCACATTGATAGAGGCGTAAAAACAAAAATAGCTTCACCATAAAGGTAAAAAGTGAGGTTGACCTTCATCTTTGTGGGAAAACAATTAAGTTCCAGAATAAATCATTATATAAGTTGGGTAATTTCATGGTAGGCAACCAACTGCTGAGGTCATTTCTGCCATTATGAATAGGTAGGTAGTTTTGTAGGGGTAGGATTATCAGGGTATTCTTGAGAGAAACCCAATGTTGGCATTAGCCTTCTCTTAAGAAAATGCAACAAGTGGTTCACAATTTAATGTCCCAACCAATTAATGAGATACCACACTTGGAAGTGCTCTCTACATAGCACTCAAGGAGGGAGGAGGATGCATTTAATTATTTTGCTGAAAATTTAACCCACATCTTTGGGTGGAAATCCAGTTCACAAATTAGTTATTTTAGGTTTTTCATGGCTACTAATAGACATTCAGTTGTCTTAAATTCTCACTTTGTATCTAATTTCATAGTTATTGGTATTTTTGAGTAGGTATTTAAGAGATAACAGATGGTTGCATAGGTTATCACATCTTTTAATAACACTTTGTGGTCCATTTCAAACCTCTAGTGATTAATAACTTGGAATCGAGTTGGAAATTATTATTAGGCTCTCCACCACATTTTCCTAGCTTCTTATTATTAGTATTATGGTCTAAAGTTTGGTTACTTGGCATTTTTGTGGGAGGTTCCTTTTCTATCATGTGACCTATGTGACCATTATGCCTCAAGGTGGGCTGAATATACCTGGTTTTCCTTTTCTTTGTAGTGGTCCACATTGCCTTCTCCTCATCAATTCATCTGTATTCTTCTTCTCTTATTTTTCCATTGGATCTTATCAACATATGTATATATATATATATATATATATATATATATATATATATATATATATATATATATATATATGTATATATGTATATATATATATATATATATATATATATATATATATATATATATATATATATATATACATATATATATATATATATATATCTGAATAAATACACAACTTCTTTCACATATTTTTAGAACTCCTATTAATGTGCCAAAAAGTTTTTCCACTCAATCATATAACTCACCCAAGAGCATGTGCCATTGGAATCAAATGGAATCTCAGAAAAAGTAGTCCTATGAAAGAGAACGCAGTTTATAATGTGAGCATTTCTTTTGTCTTTTTCTTGCTCTCTAGATTTCAACCTGAAGGTTCTAGTGCTAACCACTTGTATTAGCTGTGATATTCAAAGGTTGGATCCTTATTAATTGTGTATTGTGTATATGTGATATTTAAAATTGGGAGCTATGTAATCAAAGGACAAATTAAGAGACACTGTACACTTATAACAAACGCTACTTACCTCTTGAATGCGCGTACATTAATTAATTCATGACTAACCGATATTCACATTAACTTCAAACTAAAATTAATTTCTGTAAGCACTGGAATCTTGATGTAATAGTGATTAATTAAAAATCTCTTGCTTTAAAAATTAATTTAGTATAAAATCAGATCGGAATGTTCGATGGAACATTGGCAGCATATAAAACAGAAACATTACGGTCGTATTCATTAAGCACTTCCTTACCAATGTGTCAACATGACGTCTGTGGGGAACCTCTACACGATATTTATCCCTTGGTGGGCCATGTCTCAAATGAACTACAGCTTAAATTAGGTCTCCTAAACGGAGGCTTGGAGTTTCCCATTCAGGGAAGAAGGATGTGGTATTGACAGGATATGTCATCGAAAGTTACAAGTTAATCCCTTGACAAATAGGATCGCTATCGCGTATCACGGCTCGCAGAACAGATTGCCGCCTTACCAACTTTCCCACACATACTTGCACCACACGATGAGCGCTTTCGAAGCAAACGTTGTTGTTAGTTCACTTCAGGTGTGACGCGGGTTGTTAACATTTAAGAGATTGTCATTCTATGGGAGCTGGAACGTGTGCAGATATATGGCGCGTACAAGATCTTGTTATCCCCAAATTTAATGAAATCGACTCCCCTTCAGAAAGTCAACGCAAAAAAGTAAACTCAGGCAGCACTTTGTTAGTAACACACACATGTTGGGCTCACAAACTTTCAATTTGATAGTTCGAGTTCGACAGCCCAATCAATACGACAGATGTGCGCCGTTTTTTCTTGGTAATGATGAACCCCTTTGCGCCCAAATGCGTTTTAACCATGGAATGCTTTCTGATATTTCTAGCTCTCGGGCTTAATCATAATACACGTGCATAAATCATTTTATTTATTCAATCAATTTTTTAAACAACCAAATTATAAACCATTTACCTAATCTTCCCTTATGCTTACTTCTTTTCCAATCAGCCCATGCTATTGGAAAATTGTCCTGCCAACTGACTATCGTCAGCTAAAAAACGCATTCAAACGCATGCAAAAGTCCATTTCAAAATCGCTTTCACTAGCTAGACGTCATATTCCGCGGTCAGTATTCACAATTTATTTGGGTATCTTTTAGCTGGTCACAACCGTTGATTTGAGCACTTAACCCTCCTTTCAGGTAACCTGCTGATCCATCCCTGTCATCTCATTAAGAGCATTTACCCTGGCTATGAATTTACGAGCGCCGGCCCCCAGATATCTTCGCGAAGTTTTCCGCGTGCTCTTAAGGTAAAAAAATCGCAAATTCTGGGACCTAAAATATTCGGAATAGTATTACCTGCGCGTGAAAGGTTTTTTCGCCATTCGATATCCATGGGTAATTTAGGGAACATTATGAATAAGGATATTATGAACAGTGTAGAGAAATCTTAGGCCAAATGACATTATGCCCATAGGGAAAACTGTCAGAGCGTCATCCCAGGTAGTGCTCTATCCACAACACTGTGCGCTGGGCTCGTCCATGTTCTATCCAGGCAATGACCAATTATTCCTCCACCGCAAAAATAAAGTCATTGGCACGCTGTTTGTTTAGTGTGAAATCAGAACCGTAGGAAACAAAGAAATAAGAATCTGTGAAGAGAAAACGAAAATAGTGAGAGAAATAAAAAAAATAATACGTTTGTGCGCAGTCTCCCCAGAAGCGGCGACCGTCGTAAGAGTTTACTCCGTGACTAAATCACCATATAAATATTCGCGTACAGCTATATAGGTGCAGCTGGTAAATGATCAGTTAGTACGTAGCGCTTGTATGTTATGCGGTCATTCAGACGTGAAAACATCGCATATTTTAAACGCTTGCTACGCAAGTGGAAAAAATTCTATGCTTAGGCTCACGCTGAATAGTAGTCGTAATTGGAGTGACTTTAACGTGCAAAAATCTCTGCGGATATTCTTTTTTGCGGTATTACATTTTTACGTCTTCTTTGTGATCCAATTGGACCCATAGATCGGGGAAGAATTACCCCCAGGCCATGATTTCTTTTCTTCATTTAATTCCTTTCTGTGAATATTTAACTTAACCCGGCTAGTGTGCTTGCGGTTCAGTTCCAGGAGTACTCCGCTTTTATTCGATCAAATCCCCCACCTGAGAGCGCCGCTGAGCGAGACTGCAGACAGGAAGCGGATCCTGCCATTCGGTCCCCCGCCCTGGTCCCAAGAGAACCTCCTGCTGCAGCATGTTCATCTAATAATTTGTCTCCGGAAACCTCTGGCGGTGGAGGCGGGAAGGTGGGAGTGGTGGTGGGCTCAGGCGTGGACGAGGCGGGAGACAGCAGCATATGGGAACGAGCCGGTGTGCCTCGAAAGAAAATTTACGTACACAGTGTCAGTTCTTTATTGAATGATGCTCTTAACAGAGGTTTAATCCACACTTCTTGATCATCAGGGCAGTAAAGTCCACAAAAATACCCCCCCCCTTCTGTGAATATGTATCTCTGTGCATATGGATCGCTGATGCTAGAAAAGGCAGGTTAAGAAATTAAGAATGTAGATGTGAATTGTAAAAGCACATAATAATCAAAATTAAATAATTTATGACGCTGGTTTAGGGACGTGGGGTACGGAGAGAATCAGGAAAAATACATATATGTACGTATATGGAGGAGTAAATAAATTGAGAGGCATTAAAATCGCTGAAAAATATAGTAGTACTTTGTATACTTTTAATGGGGCTCTTTAAGACGATGTATTGTAAGCTCACGCGATAAATATAATTGTGAAAGGTAATTTATTTAGAAGTTCTAACTAATAAGCTATGAACACGTTTGGGAATTCGATTCAAGATATTGGCATAAAGTTAAATGCAAAGTAAACAAACGAGTATGTTGAAAACGTGAGCTAATAATTAGATAATGTTCCTTTATATATAATTTGTTTATTATGTGTACTTTTATCTTTACGATTATTTCGATCGTACTTGAATTAATTCACGTGCTAGGCGTATTGTTTTTATATAGATAAGTCGATCGACATGAAGTGGATTATTGATAGTCTGTATAATGTCATGAGTTAGCTAAACATGTTCGTGATTAACTCTCAATTTGGTATTGTTAGTTACTTTTAATTTTTACCGTTCATCCGTCATCTGTTTTGGATAGACTTGCACTCCCAATCCTGGATAAGTAAACTATGGAAGAATTCGCAGAAAGTAAGGTGTTGTAGTTGCGTGTACTTGAATAAAATAATGAAATTTTTGTGGAGTATTCATACGGCACTATAATCTGAAATTAGAGGGATAAGAAAGTGACGAACGATTAGTAAATTTTTGAACACCTATCTCAGAATAAGAACTTACTCTTCATTTATTTCATTTCAATTGCTGCTACTCACGGCAAAAAAGAAGATAACGAAGCAAAGGGACTTTTCAGTAGAGGCTCAGCAAATAAGGCGGCAGATCGCGGAAGGCAAATGCTTCATTCTTCATATTTCTATATTTTTTTAATTCAAGTTTATTTCTGTGGGAGATTAGCGCACTTAGCTCCGTAAGAATGAGTTTTAAGGGGCAAAGAATGGAGCTCGTAGTTTATGATTTTTAATACTTTAACCCTGCCATGTAGCACGCGAAAAACTTGGGAGTGGAAAGATTACCAAAAATGAGGTTAGAGATAATAGTTCTAATTGGTGTCCCTCGTTATCCACCCAAGTAACCTCTCTTGGGATAACAAAAGTATGACTACTGGATTAAACAATCAGGAAAAGGCATCGCGAAATTTGGGGTACCTACTGCTATTGTCAATATAGTTTGTGATCGACTAAATATTACTGAATATTTCAGGTGCATGCATATAATTAGTAAGTGACGATCTTGTCTAAGAATGTGGCGCACCACATTTTTCTCTGCTAAAAGGCATTGAAGGCGTTAAAAAAGTTTTCCTTGCCCTTTTTATAATAAGTATCTGAATAATTTTATTTTTACGCAAAAAGTTCTCCTCACGGCACATCATGCACTTTAAACGATCTGGACCATCGAATTTCAAAGCTAATATTCCTGATCAATTTTTCCTCGACAAGTCTGTGATTGAAATAACTCTAAACTGTGATTATAAGAGCTCTAAAGAATTACATATCTGATTAATTTTTATTGTCAAATAGATTGATGTTTCTTTTCTTTATGACACTCAGGTGTGAGAGTACTATATTTTGTTTAGAAAATCAGTCTCTTAACCTTTCCATCACATCAGGTCATCCAACAGAAAAACGAAAGAAATCCACCCGACGAGAATATTCGCATGTGGCTCGCTCGGAAAAAAAATGTTGGAAGCAGGAGGAAAGAGTAACGTAGGGAGCGGAGGAATCAGGGAGAGAGGAGTGGATCATTCGCAGCGATTGCGCTCAACCAGGGGCCGCAGTAACCCCTCCTATTTCTCCCCCTCTCTCTGCCTGTTCGTAAGAGATCTTGCGCCTCCCAATCAGAGCGAGCGTTTTCTCCCTTCCTCCCCACCCGTTTCCAGCTCGCCGCATCGCTCTCCGCCTCGCAGTTCCGCCAGGCAAAGCGGTTTTGAATACCTCCTACAAGCGTATGATTCCCGACTCTCTGAAAACGCGACTTGATACAAAAGTCTGCACGCACTCACTCCGGAGCCTGGTAGAGAGAGAGAAAGAAGCAAGCAGCCTGGCACTGCTGCTGCTAGTGCTAACTTTGCTTGCTTGTCTTAGCGTACCAGGAGAGACAGATCGTCGTTATGCGTCGTCGTTCGTTCGCTTGGATCGCTGAAGACGGTTTTAACTAACAGTTGGAACGTTCTTTCATGATGAGATTGTTTTCTTTCTGAAAGTTATCATAGTAATTAACTATCAGCGTGCTTATAATTTATTGTGTAATCTGTAAATTACCATTATTTTCACCAATATTTATAACATGTACGAGGTCGTACGCATTAGGCATTCCAAGCATTGCATTTACTCCGTGTATTTTCATACTAAATACGTCTATAGCATTTACATTTTCAATATAAGCACCAAACAAAATTTAGTGAAAAGCGCGAACTTAGAACTTATTTTCCAAACCGCTTTCAAAATACATTTTTCTCACTACACGTATGGTAAATTCGTGCGCAACTCGACTATTAATTCAGATGCACTCTGACAAATGAAGACAGAGAGGCGAGATTTATAGAACTAAAGGGGAAATTTATCAGGCTGTTTCAAAGTAATCGGGTATCGATTTATTAATTTACGTATATTAAACCGAAAACCTTTTATTACTTATTATGGCTTGTTCAAATAAGCGGATAATGAGAATCAGGCTTTCGCGATATATGTAATCTATTTGTTAACAATGGTTATGATTCTGTCACAATCGATCTGAAACACTTTTCTACGTTTATGCTAGTGGATTATGATATCATTCAAGGGCCCTCATATTATATCACGAGAAAAATAAATCTCGTAAGTTGTGATATAAGTTCTTTCTCACTTTCAATTTTTAAGTAGATTTTTACTGCCGAATAGGAGAGTTGAAAATCGACAGTTCCCATCCCAGTTCGCTCCCTTTAAGAATTATACGCTCCATACTAAATATTTATGAAAAATAAGGTCATGTGTTAATTTTTCGTTCTTTAAAACCAGTTATGCATCTCAGGTATAAGCCTGTACGGTCATTTCTCAGGTATAAGCATATTAATATTTAGAAAATTTTAGGAGAATGCAAGCTGGTAAATAATCTCGAAGGAATCAAAATGATTTCAGGATATATATTTTCATATCTTATGTAGTAAATACTAAACTATAGCTTACTAAATGGTAAGTGTGATTACATATGCAATAAGTAACAATGAGCCATCAAGGGATATTCCATTCAAACGGTGTTTAAGGGAGTTCAAAATAAATACAATCCGTGCATTTGTCATTTCTCAATTTAAAATAGACAGGGTAGCTTTGTAGAAAGTCACAGGGAAATCTGTCCCAGGTAGCTAGTATTAATTCGTGTTAGTGCGTTTAAATAATGAAGAATTTAAATTGGATAATAATCATCAGTGTGTACAGCTACCTACATTCACTACGTCGACGAAGGAAACTTACTGCCGGATTTAAAAATGATAGAGCCGTGGATTTCGAATGTGTATTACTCTGGTCACTTTTTTCATAGAGCAAAGTGTTGGACAAAATCGGAAAGTGTAATGAATATTTCAAACTAGAACATCTTTGTCAGCTCCATTTTTACTTATATGGATTTTTAAAAGAGGGAAACAAGGAAGCCAAAAAACAACGTGAAATGCACATTTAGCTAAATTTTGGCGTCCAAAAATAGGTTTTTTCAAGTTGACAAAATATTCCCCGTAAGAAACTAACTATGAACTTACTCTTAGTCCTTGAGTAATTAATAAACACCGAATCTTTTCGTTTCCGTTTCGTAATCTTCTCTTCAGGAGATATTAATTAATATGAAACACTGTATCACAACACTCAGTTTATTAATTTGTACCGTGAAAATGTGAACATTCCAAGAATAAATTTTTAATAAAAATTATGGGTGTGAAAAATAAATAAGGTGTTCAAAACACTTTATTTCGGAGTTTTCTTGGATTTACCACTTCGTCGCCTAAAGCGGTGCCCTTTCATTAATCAATGAAGTTTCGAGAACACTGCAGTCGACAGAAAGTTCGAGGTATGTTGTAATGTATTGGCTAGTCCACGTAACGGGAATTTTAGTTTCCCCATCGACAAAGTAAAATCCTGCACTTTTTGTGTGACTAAAAAATAAAAGATCTAGAAACATGGCACATTCTCTTGTTATGCTAGAATTACGATTTAATGCTGCGCTTGACGGAAAACCATTCAAGATTTAGACATTTTGTTACTTATGTAAATGAAGAGATTTTTTTTGAATAAACTGACGGGTCTGAAGAAGTGAAAAAGTGTTTCAGGAAAAATAAACTTGACAAGAGAATGTTTTATTTTAATTTGGCATATTGTGCAGTACCTTATGCGTGAAGGGGAGCTGCTGATCCAATTTTGGCGAGTCATAAATTTCGCGGAACCTCATCAGATTTTGATGTAGGAAGTGGTTCTTTCGGGTTTTCTTCCGCGTGTATCCATTTTTCGGACGATATTTCGCCAACGTTCCAGTTGGCTTCCTCAGGTCCACTGAAGTGCCGATGCAGGTTTTGGTCCAATATATATACCCTCCGTTTGGCGCCTATTTTTAGGAGGTGTGCTCTGATTCGTTGCGTCGTACGGAAAAGAAGAACTCCAGAAGTTCCTGCAACACCTCAACGCACAAAATGGTGCTATTAAATTCACCATGGAGATGGAAACGGACAACCGGCTGCCCTTTCTGGATGTCCTGGTCGAGAAAAAAGAAAATGGGTCTTTGGGACACTCCGTTTTTCGGAAAAAGACCCATACGGACCAATATCTCCATGCAGACTCCCATCACCACCCTCAACAAAAAGCCGGAGTAATTAAAACCTTACTCCACCGAGCATGCTCCCTCTCTGACGCTGCCTCCATTGGAAAAGAAAAACAACATCTGCTGAAAACGTTCCAGATGAATGGCTTCCGGCGTGACAACATTCTGAAGATAATGCACAGGGTGGAAGGAAAGAAGCGGATGGCCCTGGAGAGGACCGACGAGACTAGCCCTAAGGAAAAGGCGACGGCACACGCTATCCTGCCGTACGTCGCCGGAACAACGGAAAAAATTGCGAGGGCCCTCCGGAAACACAACGTCTCAGCCAGGTTCAAATGCGTAACCAAAGTGGCCAATATCCTCGTCAACGCGAAAGACCGCCTCCCAAAAGACATCGCTGGAGGAATCTACCAAATCAAATGCAGCTGCGGCAACTCCTACATCGGTCAAACATCAAGAGCGCTGAAATGCCGAGTCCAAGAACACAGAAGGGCCGTAAAAAATAGACAGTTCCAGCAGTCAGCGGTGGCTGAACATCATTGGAGTGGACCGACACATAATATTGAGTTTGACAACGCCACTTTATTGAATAAAGAAGGCCGCTACTACCCAAGGATCATCAGAGAGGCAATTGAAATTGCAAAAACGCCCAGAAATTTCAACCGCGAGGACGGCTACCCCCTTGCCAGCGCGTGGAAACGTGTCCTCAAGGATTTCAACGAATCAGAGCACACCTCCTAAAAATAGGCGCCAAACGGAGGGTATATATATTGGACCAAAACCTGCATCGGCACTTCAGTGGACCTGAGGAAGCCAACTGGAACGTTGGCGAAATATCGTCCGAAAAATGGATACACGCGGAAGAAAACCCGAAAGAACCACTTCCTACATCAATAATCTCCGCGGAAGCCTACATGGAAACCTCATCAGATTTTCTTCATCTGGATGGTGCACTGGAAAATTCATGATTTCCTCTATTTTTACTATTAATGGGAAAAATTACCGGAGGTATTATTTTCTGATACATCCTTGATATAACTGCAGATAGAAAGCTCTGAAACCAATGTACATTTGTACTATATTCTCTTCAACGTACATGAAGATGATATCAGCGGGAATATTAGCGACACTTTGTTTTCAATTTTGTTTTCCAGCCTCTTGTTCGTACTGGGAAATAATATTGTTTCTGTGGTTGAGATATTCCCAGATCTTGAAGTTAATATTTCTATTGAACTACAAAAGTAAGAAATGTTTCTTTTTTTTAAGGAATTTGGCTCAACTCAGAATTCTTTTTGCTTTGAAAAATGTTTATTGTCTGTTAAGTTTTTCTTTTCAAGTGCTATATCTCTGTCGCAGGGGATTTAAGTTACTCCTATTTCGAAGTACTTCTAAACTACAGTTTGTTTTCCCGGAGAGATAGGAGAGTAATCATTCTCAATAGTTCATATTTTTACTCACGAGATTATATGAAGGCTGGATTTTTCTAAGATGATGGCATAGTCTTTTATGCGATTGACCTACCCTCGTTTGGACCTTGTCCCAATTCCATCAAATTAAAGATAAATGGTACTGTCATATTTGATATAATATACATGCGAACACTGGCAGTGTGTTGGCGAAGTTCTGTGTCGTAAATGTCAATTGTTGGTAGCTGGTTTATTATGAAGATTAAATGTAACGCGTCTGAGTGTACCGATTGTGAAACTTCATTCATTTTTACATATTTTCTCACGATAAGATAGAACATGTTTTGGCAATGTGCAATTGATCCGTAATTTTATTGGGGAATTAATTTTCATTTTTCCTATGTTTGGCTGTTCACAAGTTTTCACATGTACGTAATTCCTAAACCACTTGTTCATATACATATATGCATCAATTAGAAGCCTCCCATTGCTCACTTTCTTTTTAAAGTATATTACTCAACGTAGATGATGCTTGGCATAAATCAACGGAATTGATTTAATAATCGTAACATTTTTGTTACAAAAAAGGCAACATACGGTTATAAGTAGCCATAGTAGTCAACTCTGCCACTGGCTTGCACCAAGGGGAGATATTTTTGCAAATAATTAGAAAATCAATTCAATTTTAAAATGTTGGCTTAAGTTTTGATTGTATCCATTGAAAATACTAAGATCAGCTATTATATGTAAATGAATCTTACTTATTAAGGTTACCAGGTTTCTCTTTTAGTGCTTGCAATGCACCATCTAATAAATAATCATGTAAATAATGAAACACTTCATCATTAACCTCCAGGGTTCCGTAAGGAAAGGTTCTTTTGGAAGGATGACGAAACTTTTGAAATACCTGGAGGGCTAAGGCGACAGGAATGAAGTTAGGAGCGGAGCTCTTCACTTAAAGTCCGGCAAACAAAAACGTCCGATTTAGTTATGTCAATATTTATTAGAGTATTCTAGAGTCCGATTTCAGGCCTTTAATACTGGTGCGAAATTTGAATCGTCTGAATCCACGCCATTACGTCGACTTCGCAGGTAAAATCGGACCTTTATGCGTGGTTTATCTAGTGCGAAGTCTTTGATTCTCCCGTCTTAGGTTACATAGTAATGGTGTAGCTCACTGTGTACTTCACTGGCAGTGCCTCCATTTCATTTTCCATCTTTATTTGTGTTTTGTTCAGTTTTAATAATTTTTCGTGATAAAGAAAATAGCCGAGATGGCACATCTTAATATTTTACTCTTTCGCCTTGTAATTCTCATTTCAACATTTTCTTTGTAAACGTGAGTGTGTAAGTTTATTTTCTTAGCATTTCAGTATTTTACCATTATTTGATTAATCTCTGATTCTCCTCATGCAATCATTACGTAAAAAATAGATTGTTAAAGCTAATCAACTGATCATAGCAAATAAGCATATTAACTGATTACATGAAACGAAAGGAACAGTCGAAGGAATAGGGGAAGAGGAAATTGAGATGAATTGAATACATTTATAGCTGAACAGGTGAAATATGTTATCGAGAGAAATTGTTGTATTCCATGCATAATCCTAGATAGGAGAAAGTATCGCGTGGATAGGAATATTGATGGCGTTAATTCTTTCGTCAGTAAGAGATCATAAATGTGCTTCGGCGGACAAAAATATCGAAAATTGAAGCCTTCATACAGGGGAAGTCCGATAATGCCAGTCTTGCTTTCTCTTTTGATTGTGTGAAAAATTTCTATTTTAATAGAGAATTTTGTATAAAGTTCTGAATACAATCACTTTTTAAGGAATTTTAATTTATACCGATGTTTTTCCACCAAAATGAATACCTTTCCGTATCTTACAAATAATGATGAATGTCAAGTGTTTTGAATACTGTGAACTGAATTAATTATGATTAATTTTTTGCGTATTTGCCTTTAATGCCATATGAATAATGTTAAGCTAAATACTAGGTATTAGATTGCGCACATAGTATTTCAGATAATCCAGGAAACGGTTTAGAATTTGGTATGAGAATGTTAGGACTACCTACCTGGGGGATAGAAGTGTTTTCAAAATATCCTTGTTCCCGTTTTTCAAATATATTGGTCAATTTACAAATTTTCTAAAATCACCACAAATGTAATATATATTCTTTTATTATGTCAAGTGGGGACGTGTGCAGTGTTGAGGCAGATTGAGTGCAATTAGAAAGATTTTTATGAGTAGATTTTAGAAATTGTCACCAATTGGAATCCCGTTCTCTGTAAAAATATCAGTATTTTTCTAAACTGCTAATTATGTATGGGTTAATGATTTCACTCCTAAGAATGACGTGTCATATAAATGTAAGGAAAGTATTGGCAAAGAATCCCCAAATTTTCTTTTAAATTAGTATTTAATTTAGAAATGATTTTTAGAAAGCCTTTTCTATAAAGCATCAGCTGTGAATACTAAATCAAGTGTGCCATTCTTTAAATAAACTAACAATAGTCATTGTCTACATTCGATTAAGATTTCTCCAGGAAATGTCTTAATTCTTTCAAAACATAGATTGGCTTTGAGTGGTAACATGCTGAAGAATGAATGCAGAACAAACATAAAGATCCTGCCCATCCGATATGAATGCAGGACATCTCTTAGCATGGGACGTGAATAGCGGCGGGCGGTCTAATTAAGCCTCCAGCTATAAGTTTGTAGAATTTCCTGTCCAAGGCAGCACAAAGGAGAAAGATCGTAACACAGTTTAAAACGACTCTGAATTGAAAAATTAAGAGAATACATCTACTGGCATTAGACGTTTTATGGTTTCAAAACGGATATGTTTGGATATCTTTATCCGCTTACATGAGTTGTCAGCCCGAGAGCGCTATAAAACCACCGGAAGGGAGGGGTGAAATTATGGGAAGGGACTCACGAAAAGGCAGAGGTGAGTTGGAGATATGTCGCCGAGATAAGGGTGAGGAGAAGAAGGGGTGGAAGCGGTGGGGATTTGGCTCCCCAATCCCTAGATGGGGAGAGGTATATAGACAGAAGGGGAGCGAAAAAAATGGTGGTAGGGACGAAAGTAGTTGGAGTTGGGGGTGCCGTTGTGGAAAAGAGTGGAGGGAAAGAAGGAATGCCATTTTAGGAGTGCAGAACGCTAGGAAATACGGGACGACGAGTCAGAAAGACTAAAGGGGGAGGATGGATGCATTATTTAATGAAAGAAACGAAGGGTTACATTCTTAGAGTTAGAAATACGATAGGAAATTTGAAATAAAAATGCTGTGTGTTAGAAAATAATTTTAACCTATGATGAAGTCCCTTGGAATTCGGAACATGTTATATTTCAATTATCCATTTCCTAGTGTCTCGTTGACTTGATGGTAGCATTTTCTCAAGAATATACAGTATGCATGCATGAAAAACCTTTTTAAATGTTCTTGAGGATTAATGAATTTTATGTTAACTTGTATTACTGGATGTATTTTGCTGGTTAGTAATTACAGAAATATGGATTTCTATTAAGTAGTCCCTAATTCGTATAACTATTTAATTAAGTGATTAGGACTATTCATTTATAAGAGAAATTGTTTGTTGCTCAGAAAAAGCAAAAATATGAATGGTATCTACTTATTGGTATTTTTAATTTTTGGTAAATGTGTATATTTACCTTTTTATTATTTTTAATATTCATACAATAGTTACAGGTTGACTATTAGGTTTGGTGGTAACAAAATGTGTCAAAAAGAAGTGATACAAATATTACTCGTACTGGAAATATAAAAATACCGAGACATAAAAAACAATCTCACAAAAATATATAAGACTTTTTTCTCAGTATAGTCATTAACTTACAAGTATTACTTGGGAAGGGTTCTAGAATACTTTTGGGTAGAGCGTTCAAATCTTCTATACCGAAATTAAAACAGGAATGTTTTCCATTATCAGAAGAAGATACGGGGCAGCATATTCCTTTCCTTTTTTTGGCAGCATATTCCTCAGGGGAGGACAAGGTAACTGTTGTTTAAGAATCATTAAACGGTATAGTTTTTAGCCAAATCCATTATGTCTAGGCATACTTATTAGTTTGAAATTTACTCCTACAAGTACACAATAATGATTGTTTAATTTGATCAAAATCGGCCATTATTAGATGCTGGATATGTGTTTAAGAAAGGAAATCTAAAATTAGACAGCGTTATTAAAGATCGCCTAAAATATTCGAGTAATCTGTCAAATTTTGATGGCAGGGATGTAAAAGCACGAAATACTGAATAAGCTCATCGGGGTCTGAAATATCATTTTCCCTATCCTATAGCATAATTATTTCCAGATTACTATATTTCACCGCTGGTTTGACAATTTTACAAAATTGTTTGTGAGGAATAGCTTGTGAGGAATTAAATTGTTACTCATGATTTCTGATTCACAAAAAGAAATGATGAAGTTGGAATGGCTGCTGAAGGGGCAGCCAGCGTGATTATTGTTCTCTTTCATAATAAATGAATTATTGTTTTGTTTAATCTTGCTTGTGAAAAAATGCTGTTCTGATGGCTCTCCTATCCCTAGGTAAAGAGCTCGATGCTTATCGATGTCGCTGATTGATTCATTTCAAAATAATCGAAAACATATCACTGAAATTTAAACAAAATCATTAAAGTTTTGAAATTATTTTACGGGAGACGTTTAGCTTTCTTTCCTCTTCCAACTTTTCATTCAATAGGATTAAATCATGTTAATTATTGATTGAATGAATGGAATGGCCTTAAGAAGAAAGCGCGAGAATACGAAGGAATGCCAGAGCGAAGAGTGAATTGATTTGTTAACTGTTGAGTATGATGTGTGGTTGAAAAAAAATTCTGCTCTGCTAGATCATCACCATGAAATCTTAATCATTACTAAAAAGATTTATCCTATGATAAGGACTATAGAGCATATGAGGAGGAACGAAAAATACCTAATCTAATGCCTAATATCTTTGAAATACCTGTATATATGGTATATTTTGTGCATCATGAACTTGATTCCCTTCTCAAAAGATCAACGAGTTGAAAACATATATTCCGTGATTTACTAACTCCCTAAGAGAACAGATAAAATATTGGGTCCAAGGAAATGGAGAATGAGTCAAAGAGGGGTGTAATGCCTCGTTCAATCACTTTTCCTTTGCTGTCCTCCGAGTTTTGAAAGGAATAGGACAAGAAGAGAGAAGGTATTAATTATATAAAGGTGAAGGTTGATTTGGCGAGGTCATAGGCTGCTGCGAGTCTGATGACGATATAGCGAGTCATTGGGAATGGAATTAGCATGGGCAGGAAGTGAGCAGAGGACAGGAGCCCCAGAAGGTAACGGGAATGCACGGAAAGTTGAAACGACTCGCGCGTCTTAACGAGCGTATGGCATCAAAAGAAGAGAGGGAAAAATAAAGGCTTGATTACTTGGCTGGAGAGGCCTTGAGGAGAATAAAAGCTCCATGCGTAAAATATTTTAGTTATGCTTATTCTGCACCAACGAAAACGTTTCTCCTTTGAGTGAGGAATTCGTTGTAAAATAAGGGAACGTTGTTATCGCACATAGATACATCCAGATTCAAGTCACGTTACAGGTTGTGCAGTCTTTTTGACTTTTTTAAGTTCGAAATTTGAATTTGATTGGAGGACATCAGATAACTGACAACAAGTAATCGTGTTCGATTACATTTACCTTGGCGAAAACGTGCATACTCCTATTACCTTCCAAAATTTAATCATTTCTTTTAATCATAATTTTGTTTCATAGTTTTGAAATTCACCATAAAGAACGAAATTGAATCCATACTCAAAATTACTTTAATTTTTGCATTGGAGTTTAGGAGTTACTCCGATTTTAATCTAAAAAATTCCAAAATTAAATAAAATTTGTTGGTTAATTAACATTTTTTAATAGATTTTTTCATCCATTTTGATTGTAATTTAGTTTCTATGCTGACAGTTTCCAAATACCAAAATATTTTTTTGGATATTATTAATAACTCAATTTCATGTACACAACCCTGAATATTAATCAATTAAATTAACATGTCTCGTAAGATGGAACCTAGGAAATGTAAATGCATATTAATTCCAAAAGGTCATCTATGGTGAATTTCATGTGAGTAGTTGTCTGCAGATTTGAGCAGATTTCATGAGAATCGGTCACCCATTCGAGATATCAAATGACTATGGATGAAAGTCAAGGTAGAGTAAAAATACATTTGTTAATTGCTTCAATCAAACGAAGACTGGAAACGATTAGGCAGTAGATATATTATTACACTTGACTGTTCAGTGGATTATTATACTTGACTTTTAGCCGTATCTAATTTTGAACAATGGGATTTCCACTTCCATATTACATTTTGGATTATGAGGAGGCATTTGGAGGTTTATTGCATTTTTTACAACATCCTTGAGTTTTTTTCCGAAGTTATTCTCGTCTGTATTTGATTTCATTGAAAGCCTGCAGTCTGGTAATTCATAAAACATTCTTTTTAGCACCTACCTACCATTGAACATTTTCAGATTGCTTCCTATGGATTCGTGTTCTTATTTCACAAAATGATATAACAGTGTTGTTATGCCTTGGAAACTAGATTTCAATCTCAGCATATTTTTTACAATTGAGCCTTACGCTTAAGCAAAAAGTAAAGCTTAATGATTTATATGCGCAAGTAATTATTTAGTGCACAATTCCTGTGAGACTCACTTAGCATATGGCATTTTAACGGATTGAAGGCTTTATACTCGAAACACGCAGTATTCGATATTCATTTTCTGATAATGTAATTCGTAGCTTGGATTCCAAAGCTTTTGAAAAAACACATTTCCACGTGTTGGTTTCTATAAAAAACAAGTTTCAATTAGAGACTAGTACGTATGATTTTTCACCTTAATTTCAATTCTCTAAATGATAAGCTATCTACATTTTGTGCCATAGACACAATAGTATTATTGGTTTTGCTCAAACGTTTCAAGTATATATACTAGATATCTAGGAAAAGCATGCCTTGTATGAGGAGCAATTATAACTTAAAAAATATTGTTTTTATTTAAAATTCTTTCATTATAAATGGACAGAGGATATCCTTTAATACAAATGAGGGAAGGCAGAATTTACCGGGCTACAGATATTGCCTACAAATATTGAGGTATAGTATACCAGGTGATGGAACATAATGCTCAGATTATATCCCTGTGGTTTTTTGAAACAATAAATGCGGGCTTTCCTTTTTGGTCGATTCCTAGCTATGCAATCCTTAGACCTTTTGTTGCACCTGCTCCTCTTATTGACAATTACAAGTTTTCGGTGGAATTGAAAGATTTTTTACCGGAATATCATCAAAAGGATCTGGAAAATAAATTTCAGAAGACAAAAAAATTAAACTGATCAATATGGATAGTTTTTCTTCTGAAATTACTGTGGAACCTATTGGCGTTAGTAATTACAAATAACAAAGACGGTGATATCAATCAATAATCGTGACAATATACGCCACCATGTTAAAACTGTGTTTGGAAATAACAAAACATAAACGTCAAATATTCCAATAAACTGCGTGAGATGCCGCGACGGAGTGATCCGTTAAATGTGCATTACAATACAACAATTTAAGAATGTAAAACCATTCGCCTGAACCGGGATGGTTGCATCCCAGTCTAGGCGAATGATTTATACAATCTGAAGTTTTTGAATTGTAAACTTTAAAGTTAATTAGTTTCAGTAAAATGCAACAATCGCACTTCCTAATATACCTATTCCTTATTCATTAACAAAATGATTCTAATTTAATGAATATTCCTTTTTCGCGTGTGCTAAAACAAAGGGCCGCTATGCTGCATACTACTTGAAAACTGCACCAGTAAGCTGGAATCTACAAGCAAGCTTCATAAATCCAAGTTACATCGTGCCTAAATAAAAAATCTAAGAAAGCTCTGAAATCAGATATTTGGCAATGTCGTCTTTTCTTCGCAAACTAGAGGAATGGCGATTATCCTTGGTTCAAAACAAGGTTTCGTGGTAACAATTTGGTTGAGATGAATACCGTTAATTATAATAGTTTTCTCATTAAATTTTCAGAATATGAATGTATTTCTTGAGGGTGATAGGTCTCCATAAGTAAATATGTTCCTGAATTTTATGAATGTTTAAAAATATTCATAAGAGTGAGTAATGAATTTCCTAATCATTTCACCTAAACTATGAAAGGCAATAAGGGGAGAATTTTTCATTATATATGTTCCATTTTAATACATTCTTAAGAGGTTTCCTTGAAAAATGGTATTCCGTGCATAATAACTGCCGCACCATCCCCATGATTTCGTATTCATAAAGTGCGCTGTTTGATTTTCAAAAAGTGCTTGATTATATAATGCTGGGAAATTATCAGATCGCGCGTCAGTCACAGAGAAAAAACCTGGTCTCTTTCTAAAGTTTCCACGCGGCTGGGTCGTAAAACACACTTTGATGAAAGCGAGGGAGTTGAATAGGGAGGGAGGGATAGGAAAAAGGTGGTAGGGAGACAGTAAGGGGGGAGAGGGCGGGTGGTGGCGGTGGAACTGGCGCAGTATGGGGGTAGCGTGACGATGCTAAAATAAGATTCAAGAATTTCAGTTGTAAATGTCGAGGGAAAAAAATTACTCATGAAGCAAAACATTCTAATGCACGTGGTTCCTCATCTTTATTTTGCGCAAAGAGTAAAGGCGGAAAACTAAAAATAATAAAAAGCATTGAGGTGCTTTCAATTTTGAAGGACAGGTTTGATTCAAACCTTGATTGAGCGGATGAATAACGCTTTGAAATATTTTAGTGTTTATATCAACCCTGTGACCTAAAATCTGTTAGTTAATTTTTTCTACCTGCAAAATACATTCACCAAAATCACAAAAGTGGAGGGGATTCTTGCATTTTATAAACAATCCTACTTCTAACAACTTATTGAAGCTATTATAGACATTAATATCCACTTAAATTGATTTTTTTCATGTGAACGAAACACAGATCGACTTGTTTGACAGGCGCGTAAAGCTTAAATGTGTGGTCCAGATTTTATGACTTGCCGATTTTAATATTTAGGTTGTAAATAGGGTAGATTAAAGTTTAAACAAATACATCAAAGAACAAAAATTCTTGACCTATCAATATAAGTCATATTATATGATTAATGAACAGAAATGTTCAAACTATTTATTGTGGAGATATCGGCGAATGCGTCACTACTTAATTACAAAATCAACTTTCCTCCGAGTAATCATTCAAATGAAATTCTCCGAAAAATCAAGTCATTGTAACCTCTCGTAAGTTATCTCTTGTTATAGACCTTTTTTAATGATCATTGTAGGTTCCATCACTGGGAGTAAATAAGAATAGCAACTTAAAAACAAGGTATATGCAGTTAGGTTATAATTCTCCGAACGATACGATTCTAAGAAAAACGATACGGGTGGGCATCAAACCTCAACTCCAAGTCTGATCGACTCGTGTGCGTTTTTTTCGGTCAGGACATTTGCTCAAACCATCGCGAAGGTTAAGATTAGTTTCCATGAAGGTTTTCTAAGTATTGGAACCATTAAACAGTACTTGACTGGTTTAAATAGGTTACTTTCAGTTCTTCAGTCAACAGATGTGTCACGAGTTTTTCAAAGACATGATGCATGCCCAATTTTCAGCAAAAGTTTTGTGTCACGACCTGGTATAATTCCTAAGGCTGCCTTCCTTAGTAATCTCTCGCAAAGTCAAACGACGATTTTCACGAATCACAGAAAAAACCGAATCGATTTCCCATCATTTGTTTGCGCCGACAGAATTGTCCCTCTCTTCCTTGATAAAGGTGGCCACGACCACCGAAAATTCGAAAAATAGTCTTTTTTTTGTGTTTCTGTGTTTTTCTCTGTGTCCACTAGTGCTAAGTGGTATACATTATATTTATATATATATATATATATATATATATGTATATATATATATATATATATATAATGTATACCAACATAATATAATGTATACGGTACCTCAACATTCTTCGAAGGACATTACTTGAGCGTCGACACAGTTTTACCAGGGGCTTTTTCACGACTCGAAGGCTCCCTGATAGGCGGATTCTTGAAGGTCCTTAAAGGTACGCGTGTAAGCTTCTTTGACTGCCATGGTGGAGTCCTTTGAGGGAGGATTTCACTCTTGGGAATAGGAAATAGTCTGCTGCTACCAATGCGGGACTGTGAGGGGGTTAAAGAATCTTCGCGATACCGTTCCAGAAAAGCAGGTCTCGAGGTCTACAAGAGAGGTCTACAAAAGCAGACACTCGACTCTGCTCTTGGTCATCCGTCAAGAGCTTCGGGACGAGTTTAGCGCAGATCTTTCGCATCGCCAAATTTTCAGTGATAATAGTGTGTACTGTCATCTTATCAGCGCCAGTACAATCTACGATCACGCGCACACTTAACCGACAGTCTGCATTCAGCACTTCAGGCACATGTTAGGAAAAATAGTAAGCGATACTTTTTAAAAAAACCTTGTATGGTATATCTCTGCATGTAAAATATTTGCTCTCCTATAGGTGAATGGAGTAGGTCATCTAGATCTAGGTATATCAAAAGTACATTCTTATGGAAAATTATTTCACCCCAACACATGCATATTTTCTCTTGTACGAGCATTTGTTTGTGGCCAAATTTTCCGGCTCCATGTCCGTGTAATATTGGTTTTTGTGATTTACTTCGAAAGTTGTCTCTTCTAAAATAGCAGAGTTTGTTCGAAAAATGTCTCTCCAGAAATAGTGAGTTTGTTCGAATTTTCGCATTCCAGCTAAATGACAATGCGACATGTCTGTACCTTCTAGTATCGCTTGAAACCATTTGAACTGTCAGGAAAAGTGACATGTGCCTGGCACAGGCATTTGGAGGTGAGCTGTAGTCCCTAAGGACTCGGTTGTCGGGCGAGGTAGTGTGATAGAATGAAGAAAAACTACATATTCCTAAAAGTTCAAAACTAATATATTCAATTCTAGAATAGTTAGTGGTACCACCTGTATATAATTCGTAAAAATTCAATACTTTTCTGCTCCTTCCTGTTTTCGGTTCACTCTTCAAGTTAGGGACTACCATACTCGTGGAATGCCTGAGGTAGCAAAACGTTTAACATATAATTCTGTAATGGCTCTGGGGCGGAAAAGATTATCTAAAGCATGGTATAAACCTTGCTGTTGCCGTTCGGGCGGGTCATCGGACGGTGGATCTCAGTTTGCTCACGTGCCTCTAAGCGCTTGGTATCGACTGTTGACCCAGGTCGAGGGCTTATGAAAGGGTTGTGGAGGATGGAGTGAGGGATGGGAAGAGAGGGGGGTGACTGAAGGCAGAGCAAACACAAAACGGCTGGTGGCGGGGAGCGATGCGGTGGGTGACGGGAAGGGAGGGCTGAAAGGGGCACTCGTTAACAATCCCGGCTCTCTTCCCGTCCTCTCACTCTCCAAAACCTGTGCCGCGTTGTAGGGAAGCCTTAGATGGGGCCAAGCAGAAGAGAATGATTGACCAGTTCTGCCTTGGAAGTTTGGGCTCAGTGGTTTTCAGAAGGGAAGATTCCTCGGAAGGTGTAATGGGTCATATTTTGTGTGCTTTGTAAAAACCCTTTTAAGTACCTGTCACTCCTCCGTCCGAATGACTACACTTCGAGAAGACAATGAGACAACATCATGCCGACGACAATGGGAACGACACAAATATTGCGATCCAGCAACTCGACCGCAATAATTCAATAAAATATTTCATTTAATTTAAATGCAATAAATCGCTCACCAGAACAACAATATTTTATTCAAAATATAACATTCAATGTAAGCGGTTAAGGTTTTTATTCTTAATAAAAAGGGGGCTACCGAGAGTAAGATTTGGTTTTTTGGTAAAAATCATCCCAGTCAAGGCGAATGATTTTTACACTCTGAAACTGTTGCATTGAAATGCACATTAGCGGATGACTCCGTTAAAAGTTACTGTTGCGGCATCTCCCGCAGTTTCTTTGGAATTTGACACTTAACTTATTTATTCAACCATATACTCAGGTTTTCATTCATTTCTTCTCAAACGCAAATTGGGAATGACATTTATCCTCTAAATAGTCTTGGTACTGCTTTTTTCATCTTTGCTGAAAACGTTGACCAAATATGAACAATGTATCCTATTTTCTATTGTTCATTTTTACACTAATAAGGTTTTAAAATAATCATTCAGTGAAATTTCAAGGAAAAACCTACTTTCTGGTTTCTCCGGAATATTACTATGTATTTTAATACGGATTTCATGTTTAGTAGAGTTCAACCTATCATACAAAATTCAAATTTTTAAAAACTCGTCAAGTCCGTCCAAATCTTTGAAGTACAAAATAAATATTCTCCAATGAATTATATCTAAGGTACAGGAGGCATTCTGGGCGCTTTGATAATGCTTCACGCAATATCTTAAGGGAGCCGTTGTCATTTTTTTTCTTTAGACCTATTTCAAGTTTGGTTTGATTTCACGGCCATTTACAAATTTTGCTCCTGCGATCCGATCATTATCGTCCCTATCGAAAATAGACTATAGACGTATATCGATAGACCTGCATGCTTGCACAGGTGTTGGCACAAGGTTTATTGACCAGTAACGGTTTTATCAATGACTCCTCTATATCAACTATTGCATCGAAATATCCTCTCTGAAGCCCCATTCGTAGTAGCGATGAGGGTTTTTGAGCTAAGTCAGCTCTTTGAGCAGAGTTCGCTTGTTGGCTCTTTTTTATCTCCGTTTTCCGGTAATCTCTCAGGCTTGTGAGCAAACATTCGCAAAATTCCCGAATAGCCTTCAGGAGAAGGATAGTAATATAACCGTTTACAAATGGATAACCGAGGT
Organism: Hetaerina americana; assembly: GCF_022747635.1. Taxonomy (NCBI): domain Eukaryota; kingdom Metazoa; phylum Arthropoda; class Insecta; order Odonata; family Calopterygidae; genus Hetaerina; species Hetaerina americana. Next base: position 32,015,570 of record NW_027286874.1, on the reverse strand, counting down.
AAGATCATTCGCACTCACTCTTCATCTGCCATATACCACGTCGACAAGTCTTCTGAAACTAAATGATTTACGGTGGTGTCGACACTAATATTGAACCACCCCACTCTTCTACTTTTCAGCACTGCTCCCGTTTTCCTCGTATGCTTGCGTCAGTCTTATGCGTGGAAGATACCTGGTTTGACATATTTATATCCTTCTTATAAACGCTGTTGAGTGACAATAATAATTCTCTGTAATATCTTCACCTAGAACCGAACAATATGGGTATCAATAGGAGTTTTCGCTGGAGGGAGGTCATATAAAGTATGTATTGGCTTCTGTTGTAAAACCCTTATTGTTATCAATTTTTCAATACCATCTAGATGTTCATTTGAATCACACTAACGGCGGACGGCTAAAAAGAGAAATATGTGAAATTATTGGAGCCTCTTTAGCTCTGGAATGGAGACCAGTCCTGTCTATTTATTATTTTAAGCAAAAGGTTATTCGTGATTTCGAATCCTCATCCTGTTATAGCTTGAATTGTGTACGCTGAATTAACGATATACTCATCTCATATGCTCTCTGCCGCCACATTTCTTTAAAATACTTCTGCGGGACTGATATTTTCTTTGCTCTATGTAGCAATATTTAGATCGCAATAAAGATTGATCAACTTTTTTGGGATGCTAATCTCTCTTGGCGAATTCTTCTTTGAAGAGCCATAAAATGCGCATTGCATTGCCACAAAGATACTCTATTCAGTATAGATGTTATAAACCAACCCCGAATTCAAAAGAAAAATTTTACTGTTGGTGTATTTGGTTCTTTATCTAATACTCAATTCGATGGAGACCGTATTGGTTTATAAAATGCGTATCATTTTAGATGCACAATTTTAGTGCATCATTTTTAGATTATTCAAGTGACCCTTGAACGTGACCTTTTCATTCTACAAAGATATCTATTAACCTGACAATGTTAATTATGTAAGTCTATGAATTCTATGACTTGGCAAGATTAGGCGACTGGCAAAAGTAGATGCGTTGTACAAATAGATGGAAGAATTGTTTGGAAGTAGAAAAGAAAAATCAAACTCCAGATAAGAAAGATAAGATAAAAAGGATATGAATGGAACTGCAAAAGATTGAAGGGAAGTGGAACTGTATGGTGGAATTATTAGGCCAGTAAGGCTGTAATAAAAAGGACGTACGGTGTGAGTGAGGACAACTTGAGTCAAGAATAAATAATAAGCGAGTTAAAGAAATTGCAAAAAAACAAATGTGACCACTGCAATCGTAGTGGCACCAATGAACTGCTCCATTATTTAGAAAAAAAATAGAAGGAATTTTTTTATAAAAGTTTTGAAGCAAACATCGTTAGGTTGAAATGAATTCTCACTCCGAAAAGAGAAAAGCATCTGTTTAATGATTTTAGAACTACTATTTTAATTTCTCAAACAGTAAATTTAGTAATAATAATTAGAAAACGACGTTAAAGAGAACAAAGCACTAAGAGTACCATCACTTAAGTTTTAATAAGGGAAGTGGAAAACGTAATGCCGTAGTAATAATGAGACTATTGATTAGAAAAATATATGAAAATTGTCAATATGTTTTGGTTGCCATCGTATGCTTCGTGAGGACGTTCTTTAAGGTAAGGGGAAAAAAGTCAATGACATTTTTGGAATATATAGCATTCCGAAATAAGAGGTGACTTGTTCAAAATGTCCATTTAAATCTAATTTATGTAGGCAAGGATAGCGGATGGAGGGAGAACCAAAATGGCAATCAATAAGACATGGTTGTATGTTATCACCTGTGCCACCTTACCTGTATACAATAAATATATTTAGAGAAATAGTCATTCCAAGGGCTGGGGTTAGGGATGAGAGTAGGAAGAAGAGTCTTAGAAAGTACGAAAGGTTAGGAAAGGACTAAAGTATGAGTAAATAAAGTAGAGTAGATGAAACACGTTCATGTGCATTACAGCAAATGAAATTCCGCATAAGGGGCGTTTCCTGATTGTGATTGAATATGGTAAGGTTCTTAGGGAAGAAGGGTGGATGAACTGTATGTGAATTTGGCACGTTAGAGAAGTGAGTGAGTAGGTGGGCCATATTCGAAAAAGCAAGAAAAAGTCGACGGTGGAGATGTTGAAGGTATATATGATGAAGTATGAAGGTACAAGGGAGATCTTTTGAAGAGAGAGTAAAGGAATAAGAATGTTGAATGGCATGAACGAGGGTAGAATTTATGATTAAGTGAAGAAGGATGCAGTGTAAACCATAGTGCAACTCAGCGAGAGCCCATAGTACAGGACTCGTATTAATAATTTTAAGTTAAATTGATAATTTTCGATTTCATTTGAAGCGTAGGCTTTTTCGCCCCTCTTGGGAATACATTTTTAATTTCCCACTGTATAGCGTCGCATGCAACAGGTTAATTGCAAGCATGTACATATAAAATAGAAACGTAGAATTATGGAATTGGTACTGAGTGCACTTATGTATGCTGAGACACTCCGTTGCTATACCAAACGTGAGTGTTATTTTTTAGGCAGATAAATGAAAAATTGAGTCCTAATAGTGTCCCCGTCAAAGGCTTATTTCCCTTACAAAAGATTCTTGAGGAATGTTCATTGAGTAAACTTTCAATGAATTTGCGTGAGACGACATTGTTATGTTTTGGCGTAGAGATTTTTCCTGAGGTAAAAATGTTGATACGCTTCATAAATTAATGAGGAAACAGTATTCTTAAGTGGATTTTCTGTAGTGTGCTGCCCACCGAAAAATTATAACATATTCTCTAAAAATACTGCTATAATAGGCAACTGTTGAAGTCTTCGTTAAATGAAATTTAATTTTCATTTTACTGGAAATCGTTCAGCCATATTTTCCGATGAAATTCAAAAGAATATCATATCCCCAAGTGATATCTTCATTATTTGGCAGATGTAAAGAATAAGCTGACTTTAGTGCCCGCGTCAGATATTTGGAATGATCAAACAGATTTGCATCGGGAGATGGATGAGGGTAAAACTTTTTTCGTTTCTCCATCCTAAAAAATGACAATGGAAAGTCAAGAAATAAAGATGAAAATCCTGTGCCTAAAACTTCTCCTGGTCATGACACTTCATGAAGACTAGAGAAGTGTTTCTTCTAAATCGGCGTGGAATCCCGTCTTTGCCTCCCATTCCACCCTTCTCTCTGCCACTCCCCACCATCCCCCCGACTCTGTCCTGCCCCTCCTGTTCCTTCGCCGCACTTCGAGGGTGCCACTGACATTTAATTGGGATGCTCGGACGTCTTGGACATCATGAGACTGAAATGGTGCAACTTCCGAACGAATCCTTCTCGAAATGTGTTCTCCGACTGCCACTTTCGGGACTCTCAAGCCCGAGGAGGAACCTGCTCCTCGAGCGGGAGCCTCCCACCCCCGGAGACCACTTCGCTACCATCACATCCTCCGTCCGTTAATGCCACCCATACGCCCCCGCCTCGCCTCTGCCGTGTCCTGTCCCCGGCATTATTCTGGCCATCAAAAATGTACTCTCCCTCCACCCAAATCCTGCCACTCCCCTCGGAAGCCTCTAACTCCTCGGTTGCCCTCGTCACTTCTTTGACTCTGGTGTCATCTCTTATCAGAAACCACTCTCAAACATCGTGTCCCTTTCTCCCGTTCCATTTCCACTGTTCTGCCATTCTACTCACTCGCTTGGCTCTCCAGCGCCCTCATTACCTCCCTCCCTGTCTTTTCTCCCCAACTTGATTACCCTTTCTCCCCTCCTTCCACTTTGTCAACCACACTATCATCCCTGCCTATAAGGTTAGAAATGTTACACGTCATTGCGCAGTACTTTCTGTTCTCTTCGCCTTTCTCATCTCTTCGTATATCTGGATATAAATAAATAAATATAAATAAATACATATATATATATAATTATAAATAAATATATGTTTATATAAATAAATATAGTACGAGTATATATATACGAGTGTGTATATATATATATATATATATATATATATATATATATATATATATATATATATATATATATAAAGTGTATTATATAATGCACTTCTTCGAATGCCGTCCTCGATTCGGGCGTCGTCACCTCTTGCGTTTTTACTCTTCTTTCCCCTCCTTCCCACAAACCCATCTGCTATCCCCTATCTTTCTTTCTCCTTTTCCACACCCAAAGCTCTCGTATCCGTGGTGAGGGGACACGCGGAACATATTTAAGCGTTATTATTTTTCGCGTCTGCTACCAGATAATAGTGATGGATTGCCTTGCCTGGGAAAGTTTTCTAATATCCATCAGCTGCGTAGGAGGAGAGGTGGGAAGACGGGAGAAGGGAGGAGAGGGAGATTTTTGGAGGGAGAATAAGAGACAATGAGAGAGACAGTTGGGGTGGGGGGGTAGCGGAAAAGGAGAGATATATATATACAGAGTGAGTGGATGGGCAGATGAGATGTTGGGGGTGAGGGCCGGAGCAGAGAGGAGCGTGTAGGCGCCGTCCGTATTGGTTAGGGGAGGAGGCGAGGAAGAGCTTGAGTGGAAAGATGGAGGGCGGGGAGAGGTGGTCAAGGTGTCGAACGGGTCGTCGAAAGGGGTTGATGTTAGCGTGTACGTATGAATGTGAAATGAAGGAGGAAGTTGAGAAAGGGTGAGGACGGGAGTGAAGATGAAAAAGGAATAAATATAATAATAATCTAATCATAGGTGATTGGAAAAGAGAATGAGGATGAACGTAGAACTAATATTTTCGGTTTCGTAATTATCGTAGAACTCAAATAGCATGTGACATTAGAAGTAGTGTTACGCTCTAATATTTTCGGGAACATTATTCCCATTACATATTATGATATTGTTAATTATCGCGGCGTCTAGACTTTCTTGCCTCCAACCGCGAGTATCCTTGTTCGATCCCTGCATTTTAGTGTTTTTTCAAGTGTCCTAATTCGAGGTTACTATCGAAAACGCTGTCGAATAAGAAGACTAACTTTGAACTTCCTGACCTCTACTACAGAGGTTATTATTCTCCCGTACTTTTTGTGATCAGATTCCATAATAGTAGTGGCAGTAATATATGATGCTAAGTAATGGTTCACTATGAGGTTAGAAAAAGGAGATTTAAATGAAGGTTCTTGATTGTATTTGTGGTTGAAAATTTTCAGTTGAACAATAAGTTTATTAAGGATTTCATAAATGAAAAATCCTACCCATAAAAACTGCCTGGTTTAATAATAAGCTTTTTCAAATCGATTGGCCTGGAAGATTTTAACGTCATACCAACTCGGCGATTCCGTTGGGCAGGGGGGCGACGTTTTAACCCCGCGTACCACCTGAATGCAATGCCGGGTTTGGGGTCAATAAGGTTGCCGATTTTCTTTAGCTAATGATGTGTCCCAGCCTACTAAAAACCCAATTAATAACAGAATTTTGAGACTTCAACTAGACCAGATGTCGTCTTTCAGTTTTTTCGATTTTGAGTTCACCTCTTTTCTTCATCTCCAGTTGAGTTTTCATATTTTATTGTTGTATTATTCCAGTTGATATATCATATTTTTTCTACGCATCTACGCTGGATGGTAATCGTTAAAATATTGAGAGGACAGGATGAAAACATTTTAACATCAAAACTTTCTTAATCCAAGCACAGAATGTGGAAAAAGAAAGATTTTTAACATTTCCAGTGTTGTATGAAATATGGGTATTTCGTTAATGTTTATATTCGCACGTTTTTGTAATTCCTGTTCTCTAAGGGTTTCGGTAGCCACATTTACTTGGCTCTTGGTTCTTCAGCAGCGGAATTATCGTAGCTTACATATATCTCGTGCTCTAAACTGAACTTAAACCCGCGATATTTACGTTAGTAGGCAGACCAATTAGACTTAATGGTTTTCGAAATAGTTGACATTTTAATAAATAATAATCCATAGATTTGTATTCTTCATTATGCGTATAACGTTTATTACGATCTCTGATTCGTCCAACTATTATCTTTATGTAAGAAATGACATAAATTCATGAAAACTGAATAAAATTATATTTAATCCCATCATATTGAATACTGCGTTGATGCAACGCCGTTCCAGAGGATTTGATGAAAGATAATGGAATTATTTAGTTTTCTATCTAGTTTTCCATCTCACCTAGCAAGATTGCTTAGGTTGATGAAGATGTTAAGTCACTGTAGGGAAATTGATGGGAATCAAAGGAAGAGCCAGAAATAAGGTGGGAAAATAAGTAGAGAAGTGAATTAAGGTAGAATATTTTAAAATTTGATATTTTGTAAAGGAGATGGCAGAAAGAGAACGTACAATAGAAAAAAGAAGGTCAAACCAGAGGCGATGCTAAACTAGAGTGTAAAAAAAATGAAAATTGTTAGGTTCGGAACAATAAAATAAATGATAATCGGTTTAAAAACATTGCGTAAGATATAGAAAAAAACAGCAAATCTTATCATCTCTTTTCTCGAGCATTAAAACTCGGTTGAATGCTCTGGTTATCAATTATCAGGTAATATAGAGCAAATTCATTCGGTGTACGAAATGTACTACTCCAATCTGCTTGTTAATAAATTAACGACATAAGTTGACGTGAAGTGGTCATTCTATTTTCAATATTGCAATTCCTGGCTACTGACCACATTAACTCACCTGCTACAGTCCCTTAAACTGTTAAGGGGCTATACAATTTGTACAGGCCAAATAACGTAAGTCTGAGAGACTGATAAGACTGAGAGTTGTGAAACAGCATCTATAAACTCTGTTGCTATACTCATATAAGTAACTTATATGAAGAGTTTGAAATGAATGTTTCTCTCAAGAAATAGGATGGTGTTATCAAAGTTTGGGATTTTACATAATGGATTAACTGTAAACTTTTGAGAGTCCAGTTTTCGAATATTTTTATATTGGTTCATTATAAAATTAACAATGCACTAGCGTTTTTAATCACTAAAGTTTTTGCATCCTTTACACCCACATACTATTAAGCTGACTCGTATCCGCTAGTGAGTTATATAATTAGTTGCTAATTATGTGATTCGCCTACCTTATAGAAAATTACCAAGCATAAAATCTGTCATGCATAAAGTAAAGTAATTTTGTTTTAATGATATGATTTTTGTGAAATAAGCAGGTGTTGAGGGAGAGACTGAAATTAAAGAAAGATAATATAGGAATGACTATCATTGAAGGAGTGTTACTATTTTAATTATTTCGTCAATATTATTCCTTGCCTTTAAAGGAAGATGCATAAAGGTGATCAGAGGTAAAGTCGAGTTTGTATGAAAAGAAGGCTTTCGAGGAGAAATATAATTTTTTACGTCAAACCCTCAAGCATTTATTAGGTTACGTTTCCTTCAAAATCACCAGTGGATCTCAAATTAGCATGTATAAAACCGAAAATTTTGGTTTGGAAAGGAATAAACGAAGATAACGGCTGAGATTTTCCAAATTAATTTTCTTAGCAAGTTAAAGGATGGAGACCTTGAGAAAAAAAGCAATTTAATGTAGAATCCAATGTTCAATGTTTTCTTGGGAAACAAATGTGATTGTAACTGAGATGATTACAAGTGCTTGTGTCATTTCAATTGAGTAGGTTAAAATACGATGAATTTATTATGCAAATAAAGTTAATAAAAGTAATTACTTCAGTAATCACCTAAAAGTTGAATTTATACGCAATCATCAAGCATACATTCATTTTGAATGTATTCTTGATATTATTAGGCTTCATATATCCATTTGAACATTTTTTAAGTTGTTAGTGTTATCTAATTTTAGTTTTTTTTATATGGGATGAATTAGGTATCTTAAGTTATATCTATAGCCATATTGCAAAAAATATTTTGTCTGTATATTAATATCAATCTACTCATCACTTTGAAAGTCTCCATTTACAATGTAACTCTCTCTCATTCTCCATTTTCGAAGTTGATTTTTAAATTTTGCGGAATGTTACGGTTTCGCGTTGGCGCGTGCTGTGTCTCATAAAAATATAGCATTTGAAAATTTTATCTTACTCCCAGCTTAGAAACGGTATCGCAACTCTTGCGAACAAGATACGAATTACGCCTATATTATGTGAGAGACTTTTAAGAGGATGAATTTAATCTCCTTGTCTGATGAATATCTTCCTTAAGTGCTCCTTGTTTCCTTGCCTCGGTATCTTTTCTTTTAGCCGCCGTCTTAGGGCGGATTACTGTATGCAGATATTTTTTGAGGAAGAAAAATTTTCCATTTCACTAAATAGAAATACATTGCGCCTTGCTTCGTATCTCTCTGTCTAATCGCCTCACCTTCTGGTCGCACGCATTTTTCACTAAAGTGCACGACTTATCGCGTGTCTCATCTCAGTCCAGCTATGATCGGGCGGCTTCGCTTGTTCTTGGTTGCTGGCACGTTTTGAGCCTTTGGAATTTTCTGGTTCCTATTAATGCTATAGTCATGATATATAAATTATAGAAATGTATTTTTACATATGTGCGTTGCCAATCTGATTAATAAGTGTTTTCATGGAATACTTATTTTTAACGTTTTTCATGGAAATATTATGCCATACATTTATAGACGAAAAGAGCAATGTGAAAGCGTAATACTTTAACTGGCATCCAAAGGAACCTACTTTGTGATTAACATTTAAATTAAAACACATGAATGAGTGAGATTAGTTTAATTTTAATTTTTAAATTTTAATTGAAATGATCATTATTTCATATTTTTGAGGTGCAACTATAGGAGTAGCAAATTTATATATTATCTGGAGTGACATAGTATGATGGTGCCGAGTCCACTCTTTGAGGAGGGGTATTATCAGATGTTTATCAAAGTGAAACGTATTGTCTAAGTGAATTGGGTCGGTAAATCGTTTCATATCATTTCTCGTTTTTAACGTTTAGCAGTAACCGAGTGATGTTTTAAAGCTTGATCGCGCACTGGCATTTTAATTTAAAAGGAATAATGCCTACTGCTGCAACAGCTATACCTTCCTATTTCTAAAACTAACCTCTTATATTTATTTTTTCCAAATTTTTTCAGTAATCTCTAGATTCAGCATTGCACTGCGGTACATAAACTCACAAAATATCAACTATATTCACCTTTTCCATTAAATTAAATTTGGTTTGTTTTGTGATCGTCACAAATGTTGAAACCATATTCATAGATTCGGACGTTTTACTTGCCTTTATGCACCACGGGACTCAATGCAGGGCCTCTAAGCTCTCAGGATCGCGTGGTTTTATCCATCGGCCTTGCCACCCGCCGTGAGGGAGGTTAGTAGGTGGGTGGTCCATAGATGGCGGTGGCAGATACGATTGATCCGAGATGTCTGCGGCGGGGGACCGTGTTGTATGTACGTGTCTTGCTCCACAACACGTTGTCCAAGACGGAGCTTTGTCCAAGACCTCAAAGGAATTTGCCCCTCTCTTGGTCTCTTTGTGTTTCCCATTCCTCTTGCCGCACAGAATCGCCGCTTCTTACGGCCGTGTCTCCGTCAAAAATACTTTTGAATCTTGCCATTCAAATCGAGGCGTCTAGATTTCAATAGGATAGCAAATCGCTCATTCGATGTGAAATTTCCAAACTTGTGGAAGTTACAATATCAATACCTACATCCAAGGTGATTGAAATACAAATGGATGCTCGTGTCGCGTGTGGATATATAAAAAAGTAGGTAAGTGTGCAACGGTTATTAATTTCGAATCACTTACTTCTGGATATTTTACGTTCCAGTTGCCCTATCGAACCATCTCTTGGACACCAATTATCTCAGGCTACGGTGAAAGACAAAAATAAATGAAGTCCTTTGAACTTTCAATTATGATTTGGTTTTTACTGTATTTTTTATTTCTTAGGTAATGATGTTAATTGGTAACATATTAACTCGCGAATTAGTGGTTGCGCCTAGACTGTAAATGTTGGCTTTCTAAAGTTGTTCGTGTGTATTTACAACTAGCGCATCCATTTCATCGGAACATCATACATTTGCGTATTTTATTAGCTTATATCATCATCTGTAACGAAAAGTATTAATATTAAATACCTCCAAGTGTTAAATGAAACGAATGAAAATACTATATGAGTTATTAGGGGAGCCGACCGACAGCTAAGGTTATTTGCGCCTGTAGGGATAGTTGGGCCAATCTGTTGGGGTACGTTGATCAACAAAGGGAGGAAGAGTGGAGAGAAACGATCGGTATTAGCCTATTCCTTAGCGAAAGGCGGTCGAAGTAGTAGTAGTTTTTACGAGAGGCGACCGACAGCTGAGGTCATTTGCCCCATTATGGATGGACAGGAAAGGGTGAAGGGTGGAGAGAAACCCGGCGTCAGCATTAGCCTACTCTTAACCAAAGGCGCCAAGGGGTCCGCAGCTTAACGTTCCATCCGACGGAAGGCGTGATCGCTCAAATGGCTCTCCGCAAGCACCTCAAGTAGGGATCGGGATACCCCGGAAAAAAATATCTGCCGCCTCCGGGACTCGAACCCGGGCCCTCTGGGGAGTGAGAAGCAAGCACGTTGGCTACCGCACCATCCCAATCCCCCACAATATGCAATAATAATAAAGTTCTTCTCAATTGAAAGGCAATTATCTGGATTACATTTTCCAATATTTTCCCTTAACATTGCACATAATTATTTTATCATGAAAATTTCCAATTGGTACAACTCAACTTAAAAAAAGTAAATGTAGAGAGTGAAATAGGTTAAAAAAGAATCTATAATATGATAGTGACGTCAGCATTCTACCATGAAGATGTATAGATGATGAACATTCAATTCTTTCTATCTGTGCAGGATTTCTACATTTATTGCTACGCATTACTCCGAGATCCTCGACGTGGGCGTATGATGGGCAGTGCTAGAAAACCAATCATGCTTACACAAGTATGTAGGAAGAAGTCTGTAAATGAGAGATAAATAATCATTGGTAGATATTTATTGCCTGATTTTATTCTATCTAACTGTCGGAGTCTAGAGAATCGGAGCAAAATGATGAGTGTATTATATTAGGGGTTCTTTGTATATTGGTATGCTACTTTGAAATTATAAAACTTAATACTTCATATACATATTTCAAATTAGTCGATGGTTTATTTATCGTTGTACGGCTTTTTGAAAACTGCGGCTTAGGTAAAAAGCTTAGTCTCAGATCTAAAACGAATACTACTCAGAATAATAAAAAAATATGTAGCAATATTGTTCCGATATAGTTTAAATCATTTAATTTAAACTAAAAGTTGTATAATGGTTACTCAATCAACCATATAACACATTGCCATTGGAAGTTACGACGCCTTTCGGGCACATTATGGACCACTCGTTAATTTCAGTTGCTACTTTTGCAAATATCCCCTCCGTTACAAGGTGGATAATCAGCCCTAATAATTCACCGAAACAGTAATGTTATAGACACAGCATCACTGGAATTCTACAGTTAGCCGCTGCCAACTCTAGGAAAACCTACGATGGAAGTCATATGTATACACTAGACCAATGGAAAGAATCATAGCTGCTAATTATTTATATTGATAAAATAACGATACGACTAAAATTTATCTAGATAATTTTCTTATCAATGTCAACATAATGCTTAATCAAGATGCTAACCTCATGCTAAAGCACTCGGGTGACACAATTTTTTACGTATAACTTTTAGAAATACTTTCTTAGAACTAAGCCGAGGTAAATTTATAATATTCAATTTATCACTCTTAAGTAATTATTTTTAATAATTTTTTGGGTTTTGAACTTCTAAGTTTACTTGGAATATATTGAGATAAATGTGAAAGGCTGAGAAATATATTTTAATTCATGCATTTAATAAATAAAACACTTCTCTTGATACATATTTTCATAGTTTCACTCAGACTCGGAAAGGGACACACACACATTCTTCCTACACTACTTTATTCCTCACACATTCTAATATAATTACGGAATCATGTTATTTCACAACAGTCCTTGACTGTGAGTTTTTTTTACACATTTCACTCACAGGATCCGAAATGTCACAAACCCAAATAAAAAATTGGCCTTTTGCTCGAATTAAGGAACGTAATTTATGAGCGCATTAATTTTATCTGGAACATTCATCTCAAAATCAGTCCAATGATTTCATTTTATCACATAAAAACCAACAGTGTGTATAGGAACATTTACGATTACTTACTCCGTTACCATCAGCCATTTCACATCAGTGCAAAGAGTACATTTCCACCAAATGACTTTTTCTCACGGAAAGTTTATTTTGTCGATCATAGTTACTAATTACAAGAAGATCAATCAATTACAGAAGAATTGGTGGTGAACTTTTCCTTGAAACTATTCAGCGAGTTTCTCAGTCACTTTAGGTATTGATGCTTGTCTAAAGATCAAAGATCTCATTTGTTTATTTATTCACTGAGAATTCCCTGAGATTAATAATACAGTCTACAAGTCTTGTATTTCCAACATCGTCAATGTAGTATGGTAAGGCGAAGAAAAACAAATGCCATATTTAACGTCGTAGATTTTTGGCTTACATTTTTTGCACCAATGAATTTTCATACTAAAATTGACAAAGCGGCAAATACTCCTGAGATGCACTACTAAATATTTTACTCAAACTAAACTGAAAATGTATATTATTCAAAGAGATCATCCATGGGGTGATTCTATTTCGGAATCTAGACCAGAGATCATCTAGGAACACTTGGTTCACACACACACAAATATCATCGTAGATAACGATAAACACTATATTAATCCTGGCGTGAGGAAAGACGAATTAATAGTACACGCTTCACTCACTTAAATTTGCTTGAATAAAGCATCTCATCGACTGATGGGAAAATTGGCGTCCATTCATGCTGGACGATAATCTTTCCTCCGCATAGGTCACGTCTGCCCCATTCTCGGCGAGCCCCTTACATCATTCCCCCCCGTGGACTGCATACTCCCATCCGCCGTCTCCGCAAATCCCGCCTCCAACTCCACCCCTCGGCTGCCCTCCACGTGTCGGCCCCCACACCCTGCCGGGGAACTGCTCGTGCTGCTCGCGCCGCTCACGCTGCCTCCTCCCCCACCCCCTCCCGCTGTGGAGGAGGATGTTATGGACGTGGGAGAAAGGGCTGGCAGCGTCCCGGGGCCGGATAGAGGTGGTTCCGGTGGTATCAAACCCTCCTTCATGCGTTTCTTCTGCTTCATCCTCCTGTTCTGGAACCAGATTTTCACTTGAGTCTCGTTCAGTTGCAGGGCGGAGGCTATTTCTATCCTCCTCGCCCGCGTTAGGTACTTGTTAAAGTGGAACTCTTTCTCAAGCTCGGTGAGCTGCTTGTTTGTGAAGTTGGTGCGGCCCGCGCCCGGTGGCAGTCCTGCTGCCCCCAGGACGCCGCCTCCGCACATGCTGCCACTCCCAGTCACCGCGTTCCCTCCCCCCGAGCTCCCGAGGCCGTTTCCAGTGGTGCACGTGGGCCCGGCTCCGCCGAGGGGACCCATACCGCCGCCGGCGATGACCATCCCGGAGCTCCCGTTGCTCGACGGAGGTTGACCCAATGTTCCGCCGCTTCCGGTTCCATAGCCGTAATCAACTACAGCCGGCTTAGGAGCTGAAAAAAAACGATTGAAAATTTGATTGTGAAACTTGGAATACTAGTTTCAGTTTATTTGATAAATGGTGTTACATTTAAAAAACATACTCTGATATGTATATTTTTAAATAATGAGGCGTATCCGTGAAATATGGGGGATGTTCTATTATAATAAGAATGAGTGAACGTTCATCAACTCTCTTTGCAACGCCTACAATCAAAAGTCAAGATGCTTCTCTAACTATCGACCATTAAGTTTTCAAGTTCATCATTCTCATTATTTTTCCGGTGTTAATAGGTATTTACTACAGGGTGAAGAAAAAAAAGACCATTTGATAAAATAAGATACTAAATTAATGTTATCCAATGATAATCTAACCTCAATACATGATTTTATTACAAGCAAATTTACGAACAAAAGAGATTTTTGAGATGAATGATGTTCGTAATAAGATTTTTAGAGTAAAGCCTCATCGGATTATCTCAACACAGATTGTCTTTCCTTCTCATTGGAAATTAAGGTATTCGGTGAACACTGGACATTCAAAATGAATGAGGTTGAAATTTTATTATCACGTTTAGATGTAAGATGTTTACAATCCCGAGGTTAAATGGTGAATTTTTTTAACTGAAGGTCTTTTAACTAAAATTGACAAGCGGATCTGCATATATTATTATAACATTTCATGGAACCCGCTACGATTTCCAATTAACTGTGCTAATAAGCATAAATTTCCCTGAGTTTCTCATGCATTGTATGAAATGGTGGCAGTCAATAAAGTAATGCGAAAAAAGTAATGATAATCGCTCAGTGTTATAGATACCGATTTGAAACACTAAATCGCAATTTTAAAAATCAAACCGGATGTACTAGAAGGCACTCGCAGGTTGGACGATATTTTAACTCAATGGAAGAATATTCACGGAAGGGAAGATATTAATGGCTATCAGCTAATGTGAATCCCGAAATATCAAAGAACCGAGTTATAGCCAAATGTAATTTTGAAAGTGATATTTATCGTAAATACAGAACTATGAAAACCATTATTGCTGTATTAATATAATTATTTATATGAAGTTTTAGATTTATTGGAAACAAAATACAACACAAATATGTTATAAACAAACAAATGATAACACAGATGAAAATATAAGACTTAATTGCCCAAAAGCCATTTTCACTGGATAACGAACTTCGATACACACTATCGTGCCCAAAAGGTTGGACATATTTTCACTAAAGGAAGACTAAAAATTGGGTATCATATAATAAGCAAGTTGCTAGTTCGCATATCGAAAATGCGTCACGTTGCCTCCAATAATTCTTAAACTTATCCTGGCATTAATCTGACTAGCTATTGACAACTATATCCTAAGCAAATGGAAAAGCTAAGTAAGGAAGAGTTATAAAAAGGTAAAATCAACAGAACTGATAAAAGTTCCTTCAAAATGAATAACATACTTATTTTGGTAAACTTTCACTCATGGATAAAGCACCGGAAAAAACATTTGAAAGGCCAGCCGAAAATAAGAAATCTCATGCAATCCACTCTTCGCAACTTCAAATTAGCATTTAGTCTTGTATAAATGCTTCGGAAACTACCCGATGTCTTATTGATACAACAATAATGGGTAGAGTTTAAGAATTTAACTGTTGAAATGCTTATGTAGTGGTGAACGGCACACAAAAAGCGATGGTTGTAAAACATTGTATTCCAAAGATTTAAAAATGCCGACCGATGAAAATTAGTGAAGGGCTCCTAGCATAAAATCACTCTTACGTCACCTTAATAGGTCATTCAGCCTTCAACTATAGTTTTTTTGAGCAAGCAAAAATCGATGACGGCTCAAAACACGTCCAAGCAAAACAGCTGTCAACAATTAAATGAACATTGAAAATGGCCGAAATTTTCGGCATGAGTGAGAGACATAAGTACCAACATAACGCCACAAAAAAATCGTAAATCAAATATACGTAACCCGCGAAAATTCAAAATTCACGATATTTTTTGAACAGACCTCGTGGGTATTATATATATACACAAATATACATATATAAATTCACATGGAAATAGATAAATCTATTTCCATGTGAATGAATATTTTTCGCCATATGGGGAGATTTAGTGTTTGAATGTATGTATATATATATATATATATATATATATATATATATATATATATATATATATATATATATATATAAACATTGGTTAAGAGTTTTAAAACACAGAAACATAAAGAAAGGACATATGTAGTTTTGACGTTTCCATGGCACGGCCATCATTATCAGAGTCTTGAAAGAACTTTGGGGTATTTCCGGGATTTATTCATTAGCCAAGATATAATAATTTCATCCTTTTTCTCTGGCAAATATTATCATAGGTATGACTTTTACTATATTCATCAAAAATTGAGAAGAAAAGTATTTGTGTGGGCCTGAAAATGTATTTCGGCAGGAAGCTGGGGAAACAGAAATTTTCAATCATTTATCGACTGAGTGAAAATAAAGTAGAGGAAGAAATAGCCGTTTTATATGGAGGCATATTTCCTTATTCGCTAATGAATTTCCAAATAAATCCCTTTATTTTAACCAGAAATATCGACGAAGATATAAATGATCAATAGCCTAAAATTTCAGCGCGCCCTTCAGGCCTCAACGTAACGTAACATGTGAGGTAACAGTACTATAGAAAAGGTACAACAATCCAAACTACAAGTTCAATCACAAAATCAAAACAAAAAGTTGATTTTCTCGTAATTAATGACTTCGCGTAATAGTAATAGCAAACCTTACTACACAGGGAATAAAATATAGTTTTAAGTTGTATTGGTAAACCTGAGGGACTCATTGGGTTAAGGATTTAATGGTTCTCTTGACTTTAGTTGCTCAATGGAACTACAGTGCAATCATCATTCACATCAAGTGGTCACCTTTAGCGGCGCAATACTTTACGTGTTTATCGCAGGTACACCAAATCCACATTATTTCATGAACTAACCATTACAAAATATTCCATCTACTCCCAAAAACCATTCTGTCGTCATTTGTATGTCTTTTCTCTCATTTGATCTACTTTTCCCGGAATCGTGCCTACACTGTTTCAGTCATTCGTTCGAAATTTCATACCAAAATCCATACCGCCTTCCTGGTCCATGTACATGAGTATCGCACAAATCGCCGTTTCCTTCTGGGCTCTCTCAATGTCGTCATCATCTAGTGGAAGACAAACTGCAATTTAACATTTTCAAATGTCAATATTCATATGATTCCAGAAAAATACAGGAGACACTCGAATTTCCTTACATCTTAACCCTCATATTCAGAATATAGTGTGCGAGACCCTTTACACCCTGGCTGCCGTTTGCACTACTGTGAACTCGAAAGTATTTTATCAATTTCAACAACATAAAAACCCTTGGCCTTTGTTTCCCATGTACAGGGCATCCATTCGTATTGCACTAAATATTATTCTCCAACTCACATATCTCACATTCTAGACCAGTAATATGGCAGTTAGATGAACTAGCATTATTATAGTATCGATCTCGAATTAAAATAGTCGTATCTTTATGTAATGAATATACCTTATACGACCCAAGCCATCCATCATAGCTGCAGACGTCGGAGGCATTATTTTTACTTTTGTGAGTAATGGGAGAAAGGATATGTAAGATTACCAACTATTTCAGGTCCCGTGCCTCGTGCAACACTTCCTCATAACAAACACGGCCATCTGCTGGTCGGTTTTGGCCCATTTTCACCAGCAACCTCCGAGTGAAATCAAAGCTTAGTAATACCCCAGCCACGCTTCCATTATTTTGAAGCTTTTATCCCATCTTAATAATCAACATACCATTGGCTGAGAATCCCCTCTAGGAGGTATATGCAGGGTGCTGACAAATCAGGACGCACGTGGTCAAGCAAGGATAATCGTTATTACCATTGATCTTTCATTTGTATACCGAAAAAGCAATAATAAAGCATACATCTCCAACTAAAAGATCCCTTTGGCGATATTGAACCCAATTGACCGTATTAAAAATGCTATTTTACGGTTGTCTTACTTTTCTTCTTTCAAGATATTATATGTGGACTTAACCGTCCTTACATAGATCATTTTACTAAAATGAACAATAGTTTTATTATGTTATTTTACTAAACATTACATTTTTTCGGTATTATTTTAGTTAAAATCCCTTAGCTTAGTCAAAATGATAGTCAATAAAATATGCATTTTTTCTTCCCAAACTAACTTCCTAAGTTTAATATAACAGTGTTCGTTTCCGATAGGGCACAAGGAAATTTCAGTAAACGATATCATATTACAATATTGGATGCGACCTATAGTTTATGGATAGCGATTTTAATTACTGAAAAAATGCTATTATATTTTTGATTTCAATAGATTTTCTGGGTAATTTCTGTTGCATTACTCCATTATTCTATTTCGAAGATTACACGATCTGCAGAATAAATTATATTCGTTGTTGGTGCAATAAACAACAAGTTATTGGTCCACAATCTGTCAATTACTATTAACTAGGTAAATGTATTACAGAGATATTCTCGGTTTTACAGAGAGCTCAGAAATTTGATACTGTTATTTGTAAGTATGCTCAATCATTTATTCGCCACATGTAATGGGGATGAATACGGGACGCAAATTTCCATTCATGTATTTAAAAATACACATGAGTTTATTATTTAATAGCTCAAATTTTCCTATTATCATAGAACTTTTGCAAGTTTCCTTTACACTGTAGTGAGGTGTGATAATCTCCATAGACTTCATCATACTGAATTTTATAATAGCATTAGGTATCTTGTGCTGGCCCAAAGTAGGTTTTCGCATTCTTCCTATCTTTAATCAAGGGGAGAAGGCATTTCGGAGCGTAGAACGTATCAGAGACCGTGTCCTACGCCACCACTCCCTCTCAAATCTACCTTATTTAAACACCCATCAGCTTCCTCCTCCCACCCCATTCCCCCATCCACTCCAGCAGAGAAGCACGACAATGCACACACACACACTCTCAACTCATCCCACAGAGCTTCCTTCTTCGGAAGATGGATGGCGTCACACGAGGTGAAAAAACAGATTCATCCCGATCCGTCTTCCTCGGAGCTTCATTTAGGGAAGGCCATCGCAACCCGAGGGATATCAATATAAGGGAGGAGGGAGGCGTGTGGACAGGGGGTGGGCACGCGAACTTAATTGGCAACGTCCTGCGGGAGAGAGTTGCGTCCAACTCCGCCGGCCCCGAGGAAAAGATGGGGAGTCGAGAGGAAAGGGGGGAGTGCTCGGAGTGGGAGAAGGAAGAGGAGATGGAAAGAGCCAAAGCTGAACAAAATAACCTCCGGACTATAAAGCAGAAAAAGTGCTAATTTTGGGTTCGTTGTGATGATCCATATATACACCATACATATTTTTCTACTAAGAATTTAATATTGAATAATATTCCCTTGATAAGTACTCCAGGTAAGAATAATATATTTCAGTTAGGACAGTGAGTTAAGGTAATTCATTACAAGTAGGGAGATCGGAATTTGGAGTACCATTTTAAATTTGCCATAAATAAGAAGTTAAAAAAAATTCGGGTAAGCAATCCGCCTGAGGGCAAACATAACGTAATTTTGTTTCGTTAACATTTAAAATATCATAGTCATCCCAAAGTTCCCATCAAAGAAATTATAAATACAAATTCAATGAAATGATTTTGATAATCAGATCCATTTTGATCAGTGGTGTCGGATAAATATATTTACCGTAGAAATGATATTTTTGTAAGTAATTATGCTTCCCTATGCCATTTAATTGAAACGTTTTGATCCATTTCACACCCTGGAATTTCATCAAATTATTAGATAGATTTTTATTCACACTCATAAATACTGATGAAAAAATGGAAATTCAAAATAAATCTGATATAACGGATCGTTAGTTTTTCAATTAATTCAACTTGAAACTGCGACAGAATTAGGAAAGGTTTGAACTTTTTTGAACGTATTTTTTAGCCCAATATGAACTCAGTAAGAAGTGAAATTCCTAATTTCGTCGTCGCTCACTCTGTTTGTTTGTATCACACACTTCGGGAATCTTGTGTTTAATTTTCTAAAAAAGAGGTTACAATTTTTTTTATGACCATGCGCATGAAATGCGCTTACCTATAAGGCTCTAGAGCCATGATCAGGGAACAGATATATGCCTAATTCATAAATATTTAGGACAAGTAGATTTTAGTACATGAAATTATTAGTACATTTTCCCCGCTAGCACATAGACGCACGTAGGTAGTGTATTTTTACATCTAACCTGATAAAGATGATGGAAGTTCATTTACGAAATATGTGATTAAATGCTGGAAATATAATTTCTAGAATACCTTTAAAGAAACTTTTGTTAATCACTGTATTAAATGAAGCTAACGGTTATAAGTCTGGCATCATTTAAAGGATTCTCGAGAAAACATGATGCAACTGTTTTATACTTTCAATGTTGCTATGAGTATACTATACTGCTGGGTAATCTCAGTAATTATGGAAACATTTTTTTTCACGCTGAAATCTCACCAATCAGAGGTTAAGCATTAAGTCCTAACATTATATTTCGCTAAGGTTTAGACCAATCTTCAAAATAGCATGGAATCTAGTCATAATTCAACCTCGAATTCAGACTTAAATGGTGTAAAAATGGTAAATATTAATTCATATAATTGCAATGTACCAGAAGAAATTAGCAAAGAAAGCTCAAGAAATATCTCTCTGGTGTCATTTTGACATCAGGCCAATTTGATTATACCGACAGTGCGAAGGGACAGAGTGAGAACGCTTCTCCAAATTTTGTGACCTTCTTTGAAAATGTCCATTGATATAGATCTGCGCGGTGGGAAGTGAATGAAATCTCTTGTAGTTGGAATCAGTAAGTATCTGAAATAGTTCAGTCATAAAATTATTGAGTAGATATTTATACCCACTCAATAGGATTTTTATTTTATTATCACCAAAATTAAACAAAGTTTTCTTATCCAAGGGATTATCTAGAGTTGGATTTATTTTCCATAGCATAACTTCTTAGAGGATGGTGCAAAATCCTTTAGAGGAAAAACCATTAGTTTTCCCATTTTCCCTACATAGTTTTTCGAGGAGCATAAGCTTCATTTATTATTAAAAAATAGTTGACGAATAATGCGGATTTACGTTGAGTCATGGTTCATTAAGCACAGGTTGTATTAGATTTTGAATTGACAAGATTGGTTCTAGATATATGTACTTCACTATTCTATTCTAGGTCTACCAGACCCGGTAAACCTTAAATGGGAATCACAATAAAATCATGTAACGTTCAAAAGAAAAATATACACAACTTTGATTTTATCGATGAAATATAAAAACTTTATACTTTTAACTTTTATTCATTTGATTTCATAGGATTTCTCCATTCAAACCATAGTAGAGAAGAGTTAAATTTGCTGAGTTAAGAACTTCATTCTGTTCAATGGCAGTGTAGACAAATACTTTAGCTCAAATGAAAAGATTTAGGCTCGAGAAACCCCTTAAGCGACTAAAGATAAAGCAATTCTGATTCCATGCTTGAAGATTCAATGACGTGGTTATGATTCCGGTAGACCTTGCGATACGGCTAAAAAAATGAATAACGCTTCTTACCACTATGAGAGGAATACAAGTATGGAAGGTTTGGAAGGTCCGGGCGGCGCCCGGAATGCTGCTAAGCTCCCTCGTCACGGCCTGTTGTAACACTTCCACCGAGTCGTGGTGACGTCCTTTCAGCACGGATTTGAGGCGGGAGAAGAGGAAGAAGTCTGGTGGGGCATTGTCTAAAAAATTTGGATCCTCACTCACAGAGTCAAGAAGCTCCTGGCAGGGCTGTGTATGATTTTCCTTTTCTTTGTCCAAGAGCACTCGCGGCACCAACTTCGCCCACACCTTTCTTATGCCTATGTTTTCGGTCAAAAGTCTATTTATATCATTTTTAAGGATGCCAAGTTCATCAGAAACCATGCAAACACTTAATCTGCGATACCTGTCCAACAAAGCCAGCACTCTTGCAAGATTTTCGTCACCTTTTGAGGTCTAAGGGCCTCCTGAACGTCCAGCGTCTTCAACATTTTCTCTACCCTCCGGAAAAAACTTGCGTCACTCAAAATCATCCGATCTACCAATAGCGTTATCACCATAAACTGCCTTGAGCATGTCATGAGTCTCTTTCACGGTTTTGCCCAGTTTCCAGCAAAATTTGATGGTGCAGCGTTGTTCCATGAACCGGATCATGAAGGACCATAATGAGGTCATGTAATTGAGGTTTGCAAAAGAACGATCCGCACTCCGCAAAAGCTGGGAGTCCACTGTCCTCGGCTTTCGGTCATTCCTGAGACTCCCCTCCCTCGAACTCAGCCAGAGAAACCGCTGCCGTCTGTCTATCCAGGAAAAAGTAAGTCCTGCTACTTTTGGGACAGACCTTGTATTTCTGGAGTTGCATGATTATCCTAGGCTAAAATTCAAGGCAACGGTAGAAAATTAGACTAATAGTTATCGTATCAATATTGAACCTCTTTATTTATTTTTTAAGCGATAAATGAATACATTAAAACAATAAAATCCAAGCGTTGGTTTAGAGAATCGCTAAATAAAATGTCACACAAGCACTGATGTCCCCAGGCTTAAGAAGCCATCATGAGAATGAATTGCATAATGTCGGTATTTTTAAGAAATGAAAAGAAATGTGTTGAGTGAAATAAAAGGTTTACTCCCGCACCCACTATCTTGTAAAATACTCTAAATTTATTTGTAGACTAGAAAACTGTTTTAAATTTGGTTCTTAAAGGTGTACTACATGCTACATTTGTTAATAATCCGACTTCAAGGCCGCTATTAGCGAGTCAATTTTCCCCACCACCGAAGAGGTCATTTTTTTTGCGGCGAGAAAAAACCTGGAAATTGAATAATAAAAAAAATCCTCGCTTTCAATTGATTATCTTCGCTCATAAACTCTAACGCTATAAAGGGAAGGAAGCGAAAGGGTCAGGGAGGGTAGGTGGACGGGAAATAAAAATCTATCGAGGAAGGGACCCGAGTACGTTGCGTGCTTCGTGCCCCGAGATATTACAGCAGCAGTATTCCCGATAGAGAGAGCTACTGTCACCCACACCAACCGCTAACACGGCACTGGCAGCGGCCCCTTAAAGCGGATAAGAATCGGGAGATGCGGAAGAGATAGGCTCTCAGAAATGGCTGACAAGCTGACTTCCTGTTCCCCGACCCCATCAGAAGTTGAAAAAATGGGTCTCCTCCAGCCAGGCAATTCCACCACCATTATCCTCCTCCAGCACGTTCCGAAAAAAAACTCGTCTAACACCCCACTCTCCTACCCTTTCCCACCCCTCCGCCACAATTGCTCCCCCTTGACGACGGCGACGTTTGCATCCGCCTCTTTCGCCCAAAATGCACCTCGGAACGTGGCGTGCCACGTTCCTGCCACTTCATTTGTTCTCACTCCAGGAAGAGTTGAATGAAAATAGGTTCAGGGGCGGAATATTAGCCGCGTCTATCGGTTCGTTTGAGGTGGCCAGTTCATATTTTCTTTTTCTGACCGTGAGAAACGAAATTCAGTTTCTTGCCAGGAAAAGTCATCGTGGAATGCATAGGATTTTTTATCGGATCACATATGACTTCTATTTTCCTTAACCGAAGAATATCCATAGCTAACGCGTTAATTCTTAAATAAAATCACAATTTTGGACGAGATTTTGTGACTTAGTTGTACATTAAAAATAACATTTTAAAAGTCTTATAAGGTTGGAATGCACTTGCAAATGGCGGCATAGAAAGATACGATTATTAAACTAAGATTAATCGTGGATTAATTTTCAAAAATAGCAATACTTATGTGTAAAAAAATATAAGGAAACTAGTAAAGGGAAGTGCACATGGTAGAGCTTTTCTTTCGATAATGATGAAGAAATGCTTCCGCTATGGCGTTTTAGCAGCGGGATTTGAGAACATGCAATCAACAGGAAAATTTAAGTTTTCATGCCTTAATTAGGTCATGCTACTCGGCCATGTCATTGATATTCGTATCATGGCTATGTTTATGAATTGCATTGTGAAAACGTGTTTCTACCATTTCCCTTTTATTATTAATTCCAACTAGTAGTGTCTCAAGGATTGGAACTGACTCAGCCAAGCGTCTAACTAATTAAATACTTCCAGTGTTGACAATGGTTAATTAAAATACCTATAGCGTCTTTACAGGCTAAATGACTGGGTACCTATTAGATAAATTGGTTGGGTAAGCACCAACTCACGCCAGATATTATTGCTATGGGCCAGCTTTCCTCCAACTCTCCGTATCGCGTGAACGTCTTCGCCGCTTGCATGTCTATAAAAAAGCAAGCCATTAAAGGTAGCGGCAGTAGTAGGGGTGGGAGCGTTTTTCGATTTCTTAAGGACTGATTTTAATATTCTCGGAAATCTATATTAAATGAGATCCTTTGATATTAAGGGCAGAGCACGCGGAGCACAAAGGTAACGTAGTAACTAGTATTGAGGATATAATTAACTATGAAATATAAACTGTGGGGCTGTTTTGGTTTATGATGCTAGGATCGAGCTTCACAAATTTTTATTTCCCTATAAAGTTGCCCAGTGAAGTTGGAAGTTCTGAAAGTGGTATTACTGGTAGTCTTCAAAGTTTCTACACTGTCCTGCTTTTATATTGATCCTGTGTGATCAAGATGAACCATTGTTTGGTATTGAGAGGTGGAGGTTATTCAAGCCAACACTCCGTAATATGGAACCTTACACGTTTGGAATGAAAACCTATAACTAATCTGAAGATGCTGATAGAAATACGAAGGATATTTCCAGCATTACTGGTATTAACGGCAATCCTTGATGAGATTTGATATTTACATGATTTATTTTATCGTTTTCCTTCGTTCTGTTACCATCTTGACTAATAGAGCAATACAATCATTTTTTCTGTATGCATCGATTTGCCGCTGCACCCTAAATTTTAGAAACAAATTAATTTTAAAAAATGGAAGCCTACCTTCTGGTTCATATTTAAATTCATTTTGCTACTTGTTTAATGTTTCGAATTTTCTCCATTGCCAAACTGATTTGAGAGATAGTTGAGACCGATACTTTATGGAAATCCATTTTAAAGCACGAAGAAAGAAACAAAGAATTTGCGTTTCCACAGGAAAGAATTGATCACTGTTGACTAGTTTCGTTACATTGTAGCATCACCTGAACTTCTGAACTGAATGATTACCATTAACACAGCAATAAAATTGTCATAAATAAAATTTCGCTTTTTTTAAACACATTTTTCTAATTTATTTTGTATTTTTCTAATTGCATGTATTCATAGTTGGTCTGATTAGAGAGGAAAATGTGACAGGCAGTTGAGGATGCGCTTTGGTAGAAATATGATTGTATGGGAGTTAATATTGTAGTCACTCTAATCTCGGAGGTTACTTGTCATTGTAACAACCGTGTAAATAAATTATCAAGAAACTATAGTTTCAGGTCAGAAATGAATATGGAATCATAATAAATAAGCATAATTTATAATTGGAGTTTAAGGAAACCCTTTAACATTTCAGACTGAGTTTTTTTCTGCTAAGTTGAGAATGAATTTGTCACCAATATTATACGCTGATAATTTGTATGGTGACTTATTCTTGTGTATAAGGGGTAATATATATAAGCGGTAGTATGTAATATGTATGTTATATACATTATCGTCATTGGAGTGTGGAAACGAAGTAAACATAAAATATGAGGAAATATATTGGTCATAAGAGTCAGGTGCCCGTCAGAATCATTGTATAACCAAGATTTCCATTCTTTGAGAGTAAGTACTGAATACGTGACTTCTAGCATCCACAAAGTCTGAGAATTTACCTTTCTCTCTAAATTCTCTCTTAATGCAATATAGTATATATTATTTTTATTATGCTTAAATATTGAAATTAAGGATTGTCAATGCTACAAGGAACTTTTTATATAGCCCACAACAGGAGATCCAAAAATATAATCAGTATGTATGTCAAACTATATCTCTTGAAAATTTTATTGGGCCAACGAAGGAAGTCATTTTGAAAGCGTTAATTCATCGTAACACTCGTTATAAAATTCGTTATACTGTCGGAATATTTTTGGAAATATTGCAATTTGTGATGTTACACTTCTAAATGAATTCAAGGGGAAATGATGACATAATCCGATTTTATTCAGCATCTTATACGCCTCTCCTATCTTGGTCCAGGATTTCTTTCTCGATTTAAAATCACCTGAATAATTTGTAAAAGTAGAAATGTATGTTAAGGTTTTGATTTTCAGTGCATGAGGATACGTGTATTAAGTTCTTCTAAAGAGTGTCGAGGGTCGATAATGTGCTTTCCACGGAATAGAAATTTTTGGCAATCGGTAGAAATGTTCGGATTATGTATTTTCAAATTTCGCGTCTTTTCGTATCCCTCCCGTCCCTCTTTGTTTTGTGCCATCCCATCTTGTGCACACACGGCATGTTGTCCCAACTAAGCCGACTGAGGCGGCGCACTACAACTATTGTTCTGCGGACCTCTCATGGGCAGCTGTTACGGCATCTCTCCCCTTGCTTGTTAAGTCGGCCGAGAAGATCAAATAAAGGAGCAAGGGTTGAGGGAAAGAGTTGAAGGCAAACGGGCGGTGGCGTGGGGTATAGGGAAAACGGAAAGGGGGATTTGGGAGAGAGGAATAGGAGGGGGTGAACGGGGAGAACAGAGGAGGTGGTGTAGTGGTTTCAAGTGGGGTGGAGGGGCCGGCGACTCGAGGGGGAGTTGAAGGGCTCCTGAATGACGTCCGAAAGAGGGAATCTTCGTGCGCAATAATCAAGTTGAATGGGTGTGGGTGCTGTCCGTCAGGGAGGCTAGTGAGTCATCCAGATTCGTTAGCCTTTCGGATCTCTGCGTCCACCTTTGGCTGACCATGCCTCGTGTCCAACCCCTTTCATGTCCCCGTCTCCATCCTCCCTATGTTCGTAATAAGGCATGCTCGGATGTCCGACAAATCGCCCCGTTTGAGGCGGCGGGAACGGAAACCTTTCACAGCACCCTTCTTCGAACCTAACTGTCCGATTTCCTATTATTCTACTTATGACTTTTACTGATCCTAAGATGGTGTTTTCACACAAAGATGTGTCTGACTAGAATCCCTAATTTGGTAATTTCAGAAGAAGGTGATAGTACTCAAAGATTCAGGAGAAAGTATTTCTGTTGAAATACGAGGTTAAGGAAGATAAATTTTCGGCACTACTGACATAACATCCTACGGTGGTATAGCGTGGTGACTACCCACATATTACTTAATAAAATCGGGTGATTTCAATAAATATATTATGACGATTTTCAAGCACTGTTAATGAAATTAAAATCTTAAAGAGTGGATATAAGTTAAAAAAAGTATTATGTGATTTAATTGAGTACATACTAATATTGCTATGGAGTGTAGATAATGGATTGAATAAAAATGAAAATCACGCTTATTAAATTACCCTCGTACGTAAATGATCCAGGTGAAATTTTCATGTTGAAAACGAATCCTGGCCAGTTGCGACACGAAGAGAGGACAATATACATAAGCCTTGGAATTATCAATTTAAATACAAATGAGGCATGGAATTTGGGTGTTGAACATAACTTTGTCACTTTAATGTTTAAAAATACCAAGCGACTTATAAGGTACGCCCGAATATTTATAGTTCTCGTTCTACATTAGATGAAAAAATTTGACCTACATGATCTTACGAACTTTTGTCAGATAATGCTTTTGCGTT
The DNA here is from genome assembly GCF_022747635.1 of Hetaerina americana. Taxonomy (NCBI): domain Eukaryota; kingdom Metazoa; phylum Arthropoda; class Insecta; order Odonata; family Calopterygidae; genus Hetaerina; species Hetaerina americana. The sequence continues at coordinate 31,988,162 of NW_027286874.1, read as the reverse complement.
AATGATAAAAGTTAATTTCTCACCATTTTTTAAATAGTTTTCTTCTCGCAAACCCACTAAATATACGAACCTTGAGCAGTATACTATCCTAATTATAGTGAATGGTTTCAAAAACTTGTTCAAAAATTATTTACGACCACTGGAAAAATTGGGCTATTTTTGTTCTTGATTTAATTTTTATTGGTATTGTTGCTATTTACCGCTGAACCCTTAGCTCACGAATATTACTGGATGCTTATAACTAAATATATGGGTGATCTCCAATATTCAGTTATTTCAATAATAGCTGTAGGCCCCCAGTAATGAATTAAAACACGCCAGTTACGGTATTACGGGAACAGTTCCTAACCCAGAGTTTAACAGACCTCTTGGGAATGCGATATATTTTCGGTGTCAGGTACTAGCACTATCTTCATATTGTACTCTTTTTCATCCACCTTCTTACCTCTTAACGATATGGCCATGGTTGCGATAGAGTATTTTTAGAACCAAAAGGAAACCGGTTGGGTAAGAATCACGTCAACGTGCTGTATTTTACCATGTTTTAAACGTCCACGCATTACATTAATGCTTACTGCATAAATTGTTGACTTAATGATGATATTTAGGCATCCAAAATGAGTATTACTTCTGTATCAAGGTAACTTCGCTTCGAAAGAAAAGCTGATGTTTAAAATAAAGCCTTAGGCGTTTTTGTTTGAGTTTTACATTGCCTTTTAAAAGTGATTTCCCGTTTGGCCCCTCGGACCAGTTATCATTTTCCCTTTCCATTTGGCCGTTTTACCTGCAAACAGAGGCAGCACTAATGCATACATCTTGTTTTCCGTTTCCCCTATATCTAGTTTCAAAACCCTTTCCTTGTTTTGTCTGTCTGGTAAGGCCAGGTCCAAAGATTATTTGGCTTCGAAGGTCACAAACTCTACATCTATTCTTTCCTTCAACGTGTAATTATTTTTCGGTCTCCGAGACTTGCACGTTGGACGTTATCCTTACCGGAGAATAGATTTGTTATTTCAAAAGAATTATTAAAAATGAGGAGGTTTGAATAAGTTTACAAACTATTTCTCTCACCAACTGAAGTATTTTTTGGTCATGGAAATTCTCTCTCTTGGGTCGTGGCTGTATTTGGCGTTTTTGCTGTATTTGGACAGTTTGTTAACTAAAATATAACTTTGTAAGTAAAGAGGTATTCCAATACAAAATAACTTTTCAATGAGGAAGCTTGATGCTAAAGGTCTAAAGATCGCTAGAGAATTTAAGCTCCCTTATTTACCCATAGAATATTAATCCTTCATACATGTTAGACTGTCAACATTTGCCCTCTATGGATATTTGATCCAATTCCTTGCCAGCTCGAAATTTTATCGTAACCATGGTTTGCTAATGAGATTCTTGCTTGCTTTCCGGTTTTGGAGTTTTCCCGAAGAATTTATATTATTTTTATCTAAAACTCAATTTAAGAGAGTGTGACTCAGCCGGTTAATTCTTTTGTTTGCTTTTCATCACATTCTTAGAGGATGTGGCTCATTCTAGAGATTTTCATACTGATGTTTCCATTGAATCCTCCTCGTCTGTGACTTGGACTATGTCCGGGAACTCCGCACAGTGGAATCTTTTCGCAATCGAGATGATCAACCAAATGAGCGTGCTTCGTCACCTCCGGAGGACGTTGATTTTCGTTGTTTTTTTGTTTGAACATTGCGAAATACGTGGTTGGATACCTTTGCGATTGAATCTGAGGGAATGGGGCGTTCTTTCAGTTTTGTCGGCACCCTCCTGAGCAATCTTTCTACTTTTCCCTGTCTCCTGCTCTCTACGGCTTTCCTGGGAGCCTTAGGGATTTCCTCCATTTTTCCTTTCTCAGGGAAGGTTTTGTGGGAAAAATGGGGTTGGTGCGATGAGCCCACGGTCCTGTCCCCTTCCGCACGCCTGCGCTCACTTCCCTTTTTCTCCTCTCCCACGCCAATACAGCAGCCCCCCCCCGTTATCTCTCCTCCTTTCCTCCTCAACCGATTCCTTCTCTTCCTTGTCCTCTTTTTCCGGCTCGATCAGTGACGATCGTTTACTCTCTTTGCACGTCTCTCTTCATTTTTTTTGCCTTCCTTTCCGGAATCAGCTCGGGCTTTAGCAGCCGTACCACTCCTTCCGCGCCCCTATCTTACCACAAATCACCAGAACTTCACTTTCCCGTACCCACCGTCCTAGATTCATGCATAGGTATCACTCAATTGTTCTCATCTAATCTAGTCCTCCCGAACTCGACGGTGGGTTCACCCGTCGAATGTACGATAACTACTCGAACCTTTTTCAGAACAGGACAACCATAATCAAAATTTGATTAAAACAAAACGACTTGCTAGTCAATTGCAATGACTGGACTTGTGTCGTGCAATTTATCATTCGTGGACAAAACTATACCTCAGGACTTGAAAAATCTTATTAAAAATCGCAGTAAGTCTATGACAAAGGTGTCAATATGAGACGTATATTCGTTAATATGCTATTATTTAAGAACGCATCAAAGCAAGTTTAAAAAACACACCAAAATTCTTCTTCCTGTAATATTTTACATGCATGAAAAGTAAGCAATCACCTCACACTACACTTTCAGATAATGCTAACCATATGTTCGAACACCAACGCAGGAGTTTGGAAATTAATTTGAATGAATTAGTTATCTTATTAAGACAAGACAGTCCCTAAAAACGATACTACTGTATTTTGCTTGCAGAACAAAGACAACTGTTTCTTCTAGACAATATCAGGCCTCTTAACTTTCAATCAAGGACTGCGAACAAGTCCTTCTCTAAGACTGCTCATCCAATGCCCATCTGGAAGGAGGTACACTTGAGTTACTGGTTCGTCATTCTATTCACAATCAAAGTTATTATAACATTTTACGATCTCCATGTTATTCGTGAGAGCTGAAGTACAGGTTGAGAATTCGAAAACGAAATCATGTGCGAAGTAGTTTGTCGCAGGGTGTTCTTCTTGCACGCGTTGAAAAAGATAGTAAGTTATAATTATCTTCAATATTATTATTATTAGTAATCTACCGGCTAAGGTAGGTTTTGGTTGGACTCAAGTTATCAAATAGCACAACAAAAATTCCCTTGTCTCTTTTAACATAACACAACTCGACATCTCACTTTACAATAAACCTATCCTCAATTCCGAATAATTCCAGGAAGTGTAATGAAGCGTGAAAATATTGGCATATGAGATACCCATTGCTATTGCAATGGATTATTATTAATTAAAATTGTAGCAATAACGTAGCAAAAGGAAAATGACTCATTCTTCTCAAGGAAAATAATTCTCTTCTCCAAACACTTTTTCTGCTCTTCTACATTCTTGCCGTTTCAGAGTCCCCTTCGAAACTATATTAAAAACACAGGGAGCTATGAATTGCTCTCACTTAAGTAATGCTGAAATTTTTCCCATTATTTTTACCAACACTTCCTAAAATAAAAAGGCGGGGATGTTCTAAAGCTGCTTGATGAATTAAACTTCTGCCAAATTATTGTAAGAGGGCTGCTTAAAATTCAACCTAGTAATTTTCATGGCTAAAAATAGAAAAAAGTTTCCCTATCGCCACAATATCAACATTCATCTGCTTTAAGACTTTTTAGCCCGAAAAAATGTAATAGGTTGGATAAAGCTCCATTGACTAAAATTTACCTGAAGGTGGCATAAACTGATTGATTCACTTTGTTTGCTCATTTCTTAAAAACGCCAACGAATTTTCACTTTAATATGGAAAATATTGATTTAACGATCCCGGAAGAAATTTGTGCTTCCATTTAGTTAAACCACCGTGCTCTATATCTGAATTATAATCTAAGTAAAGATACGAAAAGTGAAGAGTCAGGCGTGATATTGTGGAATCGAGGCATAATGAAAACTTCGTTGCAATTTTCCACAGTTAAAACTTTATTGCCGACCATGGTTTCGATACACTGTATCATCTTCAGGACCTGAAGATGATACAGTGTATCGAAACCATGGTCGGCAATAAAGTTTTAAATGTGGAAAATTGCAACGAAGTTTTCACTAAGTAAAGATGTTTATTTTAAAAATTAATGTTCCCCGACTATTATTCTATTGTTGAAAAATCTTGGGATAATAGTGTAATAAGGGTTATTTCTGAAAATGGCAACCCTATATGCTTAATAGAATGCAACTTATAATAATTTCATTGCATTGAAATACCATATCTGTCACTGTTGAAACATACGTTCCTTATTCCAAGATTATATTTTGTGTACAATCGTTGGCTGTTTCTCTCTGTCAACGTTTACTATGGACGTCGTTTAGGGCATCGCCTTTGGTGTTTCCTGTAGATGTCATTCTTCCCTGCTAAGTTACAATTGAAAAAGAAGTTTGAAATAGCCACAAATTCGAAAATAGTTGCATAGACGGTTTTCTATGACATACGTCATTTGCTCTTCAGAGCACACTTTCCAATTTAGCTGCCGTCTTCTACGTTTCCGTTTGTTATCTTTCCTTTGTTTTCCCTTCCTTCTTCTCCCCCTCTCTTATTCTTCACTCAAAATCTTTCGGTGGCTTGTCTCTGGAGAGTTTCTAAACCCATCCCAAACACTTTCCTGAGCGCCATCTTTGTGATTGCTTCGATCGCCTCTCAATACCAGTTTCAGAACTCCCTTATCCGTCCCTCCCTCCCTTTCAGTCTCACCACCTCCGGAACCGTCAAGCTGCCAGCCCTGCCTTTCAGACTAAGACCTTCATAGCATCTCTCCCCCGCTGTATGCCTGCCTATCTCCATGAGTCTACCTCTCTTCTTCTATACTACTTTCTCATGATATTCCTACTCCAAACTTGATCCCTTCATCCCTTTTCCCCCTTTAAATTTTTAAACCTTAGATAGTTTCGGCGGTAGCGGAATTGCATTGCTGAATTGAGGCAAATACAACTATGGAACATCTTCAAGCAGCAAGCCAAAGCTAGATAACAGGGCGGATTTTCTTTCGGCGAGGATGACATTTTTTCTTTTTAAGTGAATTGAAGAGAATAATCATGTTCCTTATTCCCCATAGCTGATGAAAATGAACCTTTTAGAATATTCCACTTGAGATACCACGGGAAAGTACCAGAGTTAATTAATTATGGGGGTTATGGACTTCTAAAGAATAATGTCAACTTATATATGTTTACTCAGCTTATTCTACGTACTGAAATTGTACTTTCAATGGTTCTTATCAGTGTTGGACTCCATCATCGGAAGATATTTTCTTTATCTGTCTTTGTAGATCTAAAATTTCTCATTGCTGATCTTAGCTCGTCGTTTCTTAGCAGATTCCTAAGTCTTAATATATTTAAACTAAAAAAAGCATTTTATATTTCTTAAAACCCATTTTAGAAGTTAAGTTTGACGAGTTATATTGCTTATAAATCTCTAAAAGACATTCGTTGGTCATTTCTTTACGTGACACTTCTCTGCATTCCATAATATGAGGTACTAACACATCCATTGAAAGTTTTTATCTTCATCAAAACCCAGTTGTACTGAATACTACCAAAGCCATTTAATGACAGTATATTCAGGAGTAATAATCGTGCTTGAAATTTTATGGTTATAAGATTACTGAGATCATATGACACCACAAACTCACATTAATAATTTCCTGCATGAAAATCTGACACAGTATTCGAAACTGTAACCTTGGTTTGAGCATTGGCCACTAAGCTCACGGGATCAGCAGAAAATATATGCGTAATAGTTTCTCGCTTGAAATGTCTGGTGTTGTTACAAGAAGAATGCACTTTAAAAAGGAGTGAAAGGTAGTCAGAAACCACTAAAAAATTATTATTTACTGGAAGAAAAAGAATTCAAACGCTCCGCAAGGCAAGTAAGTTTAAATGAATAACATTCAAACATTTGATGTAGATTTTTTTACCAATGGATATCTTATAGCTGAAAAAATGTTTGATTATATGAAAAAATATGAAATTTAATGATAACCGTGTGGTTAAAAATTTAGTATATAATATTACGGAGGAAATAATGCAAATCCGTCAGTTTTTATGGACAAATATTGAATAAAGTTAGCCTAAAAGATCAAATGCTGCTGCTTACATTTTGGCTCTCAGCGTCGTGACCTCCATATCCAAGACAAAATCTGAATCCATTTTATCCCATTCCATCGTCCTATAGACATTTGAAAGAATGGTTCGAACACAGGTCGACTTTTTTCTCTTTTATTCTTATTCTTGAAGAAATCCCACGAACCAATCCCCTATCGCCACGTGTGGTCCTAACACACGCAACCTTAAACATTCGCTTACCCATCAATCCACCGCTTTTTCACTCCTGGGCCTTTTAGTGGGAGCGACGTCTTTCTTGGCGTACTCCGTTCCTCACTCTCCCTCTGACATACCTTCTCTTCCCCTCGTCATCTCCTCTCTCCTTTCACATCCCCTCTCTGCACGCGTTCCCAGGACTTCTTCATCCTCCTCTATCCGATCTACATTATTCCTTCCTCTTCCTGCCCCTCCTTGGTACCCGAATTCTCCTATCCTCCATTTTCTACCAGACTGCTTTAAATCGCCCAGCCCTTCTATAAAAACAAACCCTCCTCATCTCCCCATATCCATATCTTGGCTGGGTGACTTATCGGCATTTTTTTTGAGGAATATCAGGTTGCATATTAAATTGGGTGTTATGGGGGAGAAGGTATTCGGTGGGCTCCCTTCCTTCCCGGTTTTTCTCTTTCCATTTGACTAATGGAAAAATTGAAAAGCGGATGTGGACTTTTCTCTATCCGAGAGGGCATTCGAAGATAGTGTGTTGAGGAAATTATTTTTAGGAACTAGCTGCGGACTACCACGCTCGCACCTACATTTTTCGCCATTCCTTTGGCAGAGGCTCTGTCAATGGATGTCTTGGAGAATTAATAAGTCTTGCCAAATAACGGAATAATGTATTTTCCTTTTGTTTTCAAAGACATTTGCGCAATTATCATTTAACAAAATAAGGGCTTATATACTTGCTCGTAATCTTTTGCAATGTATTTATGCATATAATTTATTTTTTTGATTGGCTAGTTAGATTAGCCGAGGTAGAGTCTGTAGTTATTCATTTTGATTTGTATTATTCAACGGGCATTTACATTAATGTACATATTGTAATTAAATAAAGTAGAGATACTACAGGATATCTGTATTTTACAATGCAGGTTTACTTTTTTGCGGCATAGCTTAAGTGTCATAGTTAACTTCTCAATCATCGTAGAATTTACAAATTCGTGGAATTTTAATTTGCTTGAATTCGTTGGTAGAAAATTTCAATCTTTTACTTTACAGGTGTTACCTGTATATGGCATCTTTTCACCCCGTTTCGCCGAAGTCCTCACTACGTATTTTGCGTTTTGGGTGAAGATTATGGGATTGAATAAAGGTAACTTGTGCAGCCGTATAATCTAATGAATTTATTGAAGCATTTAGGCATTCAAGTACGTAGTTAGGTTCTGCTACCAAATCCAGTGAGAATTAATTAATACTGTCATAGTCATAATGATGATATACTGCGTGCTGAGCTTTCATTTACCAATTGATTGATTAAACGTTCGTTATTTATTTATGCATTAAAATATGAAGGAAAGGTTTCACAGATTTGCTACTATTATTTGTATAACTTAGTTGGTGATTGTACAGACAGGGACTTAAATATATTGGAGTCTTACTACGTACAATAAGACGTGGTGTAATAGCGAGATAAAAGGGGTTCGGCTATTTCCGACTCCTAGTCTTTTGTTGAGTAAATACCATAAATTAAAATTCATGTACCTCACATTTGTCTGTAAATGTTAATTTAACAAATTTATTGGAATTATTTCCACTGAGGTATTTTTTACGTTGCTAGCATGAGGTCCGTGAACATTCTTCAGTGTCCGTTAATTCACGCTTCCTTTCCAGTAATAACTTATTTTTCATCCCGCAGACATAATAAAATGATTTATCTAAGATAAGCTTCAGAGATAATCGTTGGCGTAAATGTCCGTAGGCTATCTGGGAAATCTCTCATTGCATCTCTACTCGGAATACCCCTTAAAATATTTACCCATGAGAGGTTTCGAACCATGTCATAAGGCTTACTTCTGATTACAATTTGGATACTCATTTAACATATTTAGGGTAAACTTGTTTGCTTATACCTTGACGTGCTGCCATGATCGATAACCTTACTTAATTACGTTTTTTGGCCGCTTATGATGCAGCAGATGGTGCCATGTTTGGTGGCCGCCCAATTTCCTATGCTGTTTTCCATTTTCCTCCTAAATCTAGCCTCAGCATTTTTGGTGGGGGGACATACGGCGCTCATGCTCGATGGATTGATCTTGATATATTGTTTTTTTTTCGCTTCTCACAATTCATTCCGCGTATCCTCACGCAGTCCAAGCTCTTGGGAGAAGAGGGAAAGCAAAAACATGGGATAAAATTCCCAATCACACTCTTCAGTCTCTTTCACCCCACCCTGAACTCCCTTCCGTTGGACGCCCGCGTGTATCCCCAGCCGGTTACCATGACAACACAAAGAAGAAATCTGTGGGCGTCGGCCATCGCTCATCCGAAATTTTCTCCGGTTGTGGCCCGCTTTCGCCCAATCGGCCGCGTCCTTCCCCCTTTCACGTCGCGCGCCCGTCTACCAATCGGTGGAAATGAAGGGAAGGGACAAACCGCCGCCGGTCCCTGCTTCTCTCCGGTGTAAGTGTGAATGTATTTCGTGTTTCCCATGGGAGGGGAGAGGAGGGTCTGCGGTGGGATGCCTTGAGGGGTCCGGACAAGGAACCGTGAATAAAAAATAAAGAAGCCGGACGGAAGGGAACTGCGGAGAGAGAGAGAGGGATGGAAAGGGAGGGATCGGTTGGAGGGGGTGGGGTGAAACTAGTCCGTGGAACGGACAGGGAACTGTGGGTTGAGGGGAAAGTAAAAGGGAGACAGTCAGAATAAGGAATCATGAATGTGTATGCGCGGGACTTAGCGAGGTGGCAGTGTCAAGAGGGAGTCAGAGGGAATAAAGGCCCACTGTGGGAGGAAATTTAGCTGTCTCCCGCCGTAGATTGATGTGTGTATTTGTGCTCTCGCCGAAACCTCTTTTTTTGCCTCTCTCTTCCTCGCCGCCCTCCGCGCCAATGAGCCCACACGGTTTTCCTCTCAATCCGTTTCTTTCCGTGGCTACTGTAAGCACACTACGTAACATCAGAGAATACGCGAAGTACATATGCGTATCTTTACCTTGAGGAGGTTCCGTGTTCCTAAAATGTGACGCGTGGAGATTTGACAGTGACATTACTGACCCCGAAGCTTAAATCACCGACTGCAGATTGGGTAATGAAGATTTTGGGTGAGGGTTTGTTCGCCGGTAGTCTTGGATTATTCTACTCTCGCGTCCATTGCCTACTTCGAGGATAAAAAAAATAAAAACATTTCGTCACTGTTCCTTAGAAATGAGTGGAAGTTGATATTATTTTATAAATTTCCTGATTATTATGCCATGGTTTGATACTCCAAGTTTTCAAGTTCCGTTCCTTCCTAGATCGGCTTCACAGAGACATTGCAGCATCCTCATACTACAGAGTGTTTGGATTCTGGAGTATATTTTAAAAAATAGGCACGTGCCATTGCCATCCAATTAAATGCATCGCAAGTAGGCATAGAGATGAAATAATTAATCGATAAAACCATTTTTTCCTTCGTAAGGTATAAAACACCATTAAATCCCAATATTCCACACTCATATCCATAGAAAAATTGAAAAACCTTTTGCTGCGATATGCTACTTGCTAATTTCGTCAATCCATTCAATTTAATTGCCACTTGGCTTGCAGTATTATCAGGTTTTTTATTTTTCTTTGAGTTCTAGATACAATTCATTTATATTTAGCATTGCTTTAAAGACTAGAAAAAATTAAGTCCTATCCATATTTTTGTAGTTTTCGTTTTAATAAATTAAAAATTTATGTATATTCAATTGCATTGGGAGCGTCTACAAGAAATGTATTCACGTATCCATTCTAAGGTATAAACATATATTAAAATTCATGTATCGTAAATGTTGAAATATTGAATACAGCAAAATAATTGTGAAAAAATGAAGAAAATCACGTTAAAGGATTTTGATTGGCCAACTGAGGTTAAAAAATCTTAATATTTTTAACTTATGATACATATATAGCAAATTCAAAGGTATAGATTGCGGCTATATAGTTAACTTCCAAATATTCATCGTAACCTCATATTGCTCTAATAAGTATCTCATGTCAGAAAATTACAGAGGTCACTAGGGTTTAATCATTAATACTTGGTAAGAAATCCTCAATATTTTCATCTAATAATTTAGTCTCAATTGTATCTAATTTATATATTACTACTATATATTAATTCATGTTAACGATTATTTAAAATTAATCTTTTATCATTATTTATTCTATAGAGAAAGGGGTATTCAATTGAGGTAGAAAATCCTTTTAGTAAATCAAAATGTAGGTGTACTACAATTGTAAACCTTACATTTTTCGCAAACTATAATCACTCCATCGGAGGGTTTAAAATAGTTTTAAACGAGTCATCCTCTAAACTAAAGTTGTTCCATGGGTATCTCCTGACTGGGCTCATATAATCAAATGACACTGCAAAATGAATTTTGAAAACGGCAGTGATTGAAGTTAATTTCTTTTTAATAAATAACTTTATGCAGGTGGCTAATAGGTTCATAAATTAAAATAAAAACAGAGAGAGGCAGATTAATTTATTTAAAAGACTGCTTCCTATATGGTCATAAATTGTGTTTCGAAAACTGTTGTATTACATTATACACATTTGTTCCATTAACCTCCCTTTAGCATTTGCTGGTTTCTTAACCTAATATTGAACTTGTGCCATTGCGGTGAAAATGAAAATGTGTTTAGATTATCCTTCACGCTGTCAAAGGATAAATTGGCATTCGGATTATACGCTAATTTGCGCTTAAAGGAAATATATTTGATGATAGATCTATTTGTATTTTTCCGGTTTTCATCCGAATACCGATTTTTACTAAAAATAGCTATGAGTGGAACTTTAATTGTAGTATTTACATACATAAAAAATACTGTTACTCATGAATAATTGTTACGATATTCGGAGCTGACATTGTTTGCACCGTTCCTTTTTGGGCTAGAAAAAGTCATAAAAGACTAATATTAGGTTACTTCAGAAAATTGATGCTTCCATAATACCCTCTACTTAAAAACATCCTTTCTCATTTGTCGCATTCATAAATTGTTTCTTCCATGCGTTTTCTTTCCTGATAAATCGAATATTCCTCGTCTTGCGCATATTTTCGACCACAATAGCCGACTTTTCTTCCTCTCCAACCGTTTACTTTTCCCTAAGTTTGGTGTTTCGACTCTCATCCATGTTTTCAACATGATCACGCTAGTGTAGCACGCTTTCTTAATACTTGTTTATTACTGGTGTATCAAATACACATTCTTTCACGACCCACTCTTTCCTCAGCCTATCTATAACTTTTTACCACACACTTCTTAAGCACCTACAATATGCCCAGCATCAATATCTAAGTCAATGTATGCTTATGCTGACATATCCTTGTCGCGACTTCATGCATTAATCTTTAGAAGGAGTAAAATTTTGAAAATATTTTCATTGTGTTATTTGTTTTATAATTCTCTACGAACTATGGACTTTTTCTGACAACATTGGAACGTCTTTTTTCCTCTCCATCCATTCTACCAACTATGAAGATTAACAATTTCATCTTCTTGTCCAATTAATTCGTCGTTCGTACTCAAGATGCATTCATTCTTCTCTTCTTCCTTGTAAAACGCAATATTCGCCATTGGGTGCATTTACATTTGATTTCATTATATCTATTATCCCACTGAAGCTATCCAAGGGTGTCGGGGATAGGAGTGGTACGGTGGCTAACGTCCTGGCTTCCCACAAAGAGGGCCTGGGTTCAAATCCCGGAGTTGGCAGATATTTTTCAGTGGAATCCTATTTGAGGTGCTTTGTGGAGGGCTTTCTGAGTGAGTACGCCGTCCGTCGGATGGGACGTTAAGCTGCGGAATACTTGGCGCCTTTCGTTAAGAGTGGGTTAATGCCGACGCCGGGTTTCTCTCCACCCTTCACCGTTTCCTGCCCATACCCTAATGGCGCAAATGACCTTAGCTGTTTGTCGCATCCCATAAAAACTACTACCGTTAATAGTACTTGAAGGGTTTCTAGTGGACTGTCAACCAGCAATACTACATCGTCGGTGTAAAGAATGGGTGCATTTGTATCTCCGAGCATTACACCAACCTACTTTATGCATCCAAATCTCACACATTCACCTTTTTAACTTGGAACAGCCATGGTCACATGGACACATCTTCGTTTTATACAGCCATTTATTTAAAACTAGTCTCCAGGTCCCATTCGATTTTGTACTCCGCGTATTAATTTTATTCATCAATATTTGTAAAATTCGATAACTGCTTATTCGCTTCAATTATATAAAAACCTTTTACAACTTTCCTTAGTTTCTTCTTCCGTAAGTCTTCTTTCAAACAAATATTCGTGCAATAACGTTTCTTTCGATCAGCCATGGATTTCTTAAATATTCTTTAAGGTTCAAACAGATGATCCGTCCACCATCCACTAGGCATATTGCCGTCCCCATATTTTGTTCTATGGTTCCTTTCTTCACTCGTTCACCCTCTTCACGCTCACTTCCTTCGGTATCATCAAACGACTAATTGCTCTACATACAATCTTACTTTCCAACTAATTTCCATTTTAAGGATTAACTTTTAGAACTATTTCAATACTTTGATGCAGATGAAGTTTGAAAATATAAAACAAAAGTTCGTACAAACTAGAAATAAGCCCTACACTTCAACATATTAATTTATTCAAATTTCTCACTTCTGCTAAGATCTCATACACTCACTAATTTCATCATAATTCTCAAAGGGGGAACTAATTTGAAGTCTTATCAACTTATGGCTAACCATGCGACCATTTCGTTTCACAACTAGTGGTCTATTTATATACTCTCTGATCTTAGTTTAGTGAATATTTGTACAACAAGGACGTAATAAATAGATCATGCTTGCTCTACAATATGAATGTTGCAAATTTTTAATCAACATTTGAAATGTTATTTTTACGTGCCAACCTGCTGCGACTATATGACTTTTCCAAATATCTGTAAACTGAATAGTGGGGGAACATTTTCAAGTTTAATAATTTTTCTTCCGCCTTCATCGTTACCATGGAAATGGGACAATTTTGGCCTTTGGAGTAGTATGGGATTTTCTGACAGCGGAATTTTCAGAAAAATGTCGAGCAGCTGTCAAGTAAGTGGGAGGTCGCGTTTACTGCGAGTGTGAGTGAGGTGAAGGGAGAGAGGCGGGGAGTGTAGGGATGGGTTGGCGAAGTGGTGCTGGGGAGGAGTGAAGGGAGTTGAGGAGAGTGGGAGGGGTCTCCATTCTAGAGGAAGCGGGGGAAGAAGGGGGAAAGAGGAATACAGGGTTCGTAGGGGCAGACGTGCGCTGTTCTCCGAGTTGAAGTCAATGCATTGGTGGGGGACAACTAGGCGGAGTTATGCCGCAGAATGCTTCGCCCGAGGAGCGAAACCCTAAGGGTTGATTCTGATGGATGAGGGGGCGGTGGGTGGAAGGTTGGTCATTTCCCGTGCCCAGGGCCCATGCACCCGCCCTACGCCACCGTCTCCTCGTCCCCATTTCAAATCTTCCTGCCTCACCAATACCGCTTCATTCTCTGCCTTCGTCATCCAAAACATTTCTCAACCCCTAAGCCGAACGTGTTTCTTCCAGACTACTCATTCACTCACATTCGTTTCCCGAAAAAAAAATCAAAATTACACACCCTCTTTCTACTCCCATACGACTGCCGTTTGGCCTTCCATTCTCACCTTTTGCCCACCTTCCTGCCTTGCTTAATATCTCTATTTTCCTCTGTCGCCCAAAAATCTTGATTTTTTTTCTTTCTTCTTATTTTAGTTTTTCTTATTCGTGTCATCGTCACGTTTTCACGCTCTTGCAATTGTCTGCAACCACTCTGTGGTTTTGTACTACAGTTAAAAGATATTCAGGTACACAAAAACTCAACGAAAAACTACCATATTTATTAAGGTCGGATAAAATATGCTCTGTCTTACTAGCAGCCTCGTGAAAAGTACTTTTTTTGAAAATTATTGATCATTTTGGCAGAAGAAGACTTAAAAAAATTTCGATTTTGTTTTGGATCATAAAGACGTAAATAGCGAGTTAGAGTAACATGGGTTATGATGAAGTTAATCATAAACTTCGTGAAGCCATTTGGCTGCATTCCTTGTACGTATATTGCTGATAGCACTTCGGAACTATAACCAATCCTTTAATATGCACCAAAATATTTGAATGCCAAGCAAATCCGTATTTTTAGATGCATTAATATATTAAGGGCGTGAATAACTATGCTATCTATAAATAAATACTCATCCAAAATTACAAAGGTGAGTGATGTACTCTACTTATTTTTAAGCGAATAGCTTGACAAAGACATGTATATACAATTACTTTTTATGTCTTTATTACTGGACTTGAATCATGACCTCAATCCGTTAAAGATATATATCAGATTACTGAGCTATGTACCTATTTTTACATCCATCAATTTTTCCTCTCAGACCGCCATCTTTCCGCGAAAAAGGCTCTCACCTCGTCCTTGTATTGCATATCATATTTTTAATTGCTTTGTTGTGCAATGGTGCGCTTGTTGAGCTCATGTGGCAGCGATGATATATAATAGAAACGATCTTCTTTGCATCCCGAACACCTTATAACGTATCCCACAGGGTTCCTTTAATCGGATCTCTTATCTTTATTTCCTTTGGCTGACCCCGTAGGAGGCTCCTTCCACCACTTCCTCTCGCAGCGCCGCGGTCCCGCCTCCTTCATTTCGTTTTAACGAGTGGTCTTTGATCACGCTATCGCGGCTTCATTCGTGGTGACGTGGGACGGGGTTAAAGTGTGCCCAGAATGTGTCGGAGGGTTTAGAGGACTGGAAGAAGGAGAAAGCCGTCGTCGTTGAGAACAGATGAGCGTTGTGAAGACAGTAGAAAGGGTGGGAGAGTTGTGTGGTAACTCATTCCCAGTCAAATAAGATGCATAAACAATCCCAGGCGGCTGCGTCAAGGTCTGCTTGGTAGTGCGGACGGTAACGAGGACACAGATGGCTAATCAGGGAATGAGGTGGTCATGGGACCGATTTTCCAGAGATTTTTCGAAACTTCGTCAGTCTTCTCTTAAAATGAAAATGGTTCCTTTACTTGCCCATCATGCTGCACGCGAGCTTCCACACACAATACAAATTTTAATTAATGACGGGAAGATTAAAAATGTTTATTTGATCATGCAATCATTAGATTATTAATCAGGCAAACTATTTACGTCGGGCCCACACATTTGAGCTCTCACGAGAATTTGACACATTTTCATTAGTCCATCATAGGATTAAGCGGAAGTGGGGAAAGTTAATATGAAAAGATAGGCCGCTAAATGTCTGGAGTGAGTTTCCTGTGTATGTGGGAGTCGCAGTATGCATCCACAGTAAATTTTGAAGATGCAGTTCTTATTTAGGGACGTTAACAAAGCTTTTTTGTTTCTGGTTACTAAATCCAAAATTACACATGGACAATCTTTCAGGGAATTTCAACGATGCTTCGTATTAGTATTCTGAAAACTCTCGGGTTCAACCGAAAGCTTCATTTATTGAAAGAAATGAATATTTAAGGTAAAAAGCGGGATCAAGTTTATACTAGTTCTTGCAGAGTCGTCAGAGTTCAGCTTTGTTGATTGGTTATGATCTAAATGGTGGGTGAAAAATAATTTCTAAATACGAAGCCTTCGTCAACATTTATTTTGGGTCCTTCAACGATACCGAATTTGATATTTATCTTTATGAAAATTTAATGAGCAAAATTTTAGTTTGTGAAATCACAATAGTATTTGGTGATTTTCTTTAGAAACTACATTAGCATATTATGATTTATTAAACTTCATAAGTGATTATAAGCGTATGTAGTAGTATGTACAAATATACGAGTACGTAGTATATATTCCTTTGACGAAAAATTGCCTTGCCATTAACACTGCACTTTGTGGAATCACTTTCGTAAATAAGTAATTTATGCAATGAGTTTCGGCCTCTTATAAGATAGAAAAAATTAATTCATCGGTAGTTCCTGCAAAACCTGATTAATTTTTTGTATCCTATGGGAGGCCGAATCACAGTGATGATATTATCACCATCATCAGGAAAATTACGACTATTTATGGTATAGATCTATGATTCTTTTTGAGAGCTAAATGGTCAGCTTAACCCGTCCACTGATAATAGTGATTCATTGTGCTAGGCTAAGCAAATGAAAATAACTATGAAATTTCAACACTGCTGTGAGATTTTTTACCTGAGAAGCTGCTTCGATAATTTCCTGGAATTCCATTGGCTCTAATAATTTGCCGACTTTGGACTATCAAGCCATGCAATCAAATTAGACTTTCATCCTAGATTTCAAAATGGTCAACGATTGAGAACTGTTCTCCAAAGATAAATAGAGTGTATTTTGAAACATGTCGTGTTTACGCTACCTAAGCTGAAACTTGATTTCTCTTAAATGGGAAATCTATGGAGCGGGCGCGTGCAATTTTCACTGATTTATCTGCTTCCTGCCTTCGAAATTGAATTATTACGGCTTTTATTTACGGTTTCTGCACTTTCTTCAGGGTCGCTCCTGGAATGTGCCTTGGAGGATGATGGATTTTCTTTTATATTCCTGCGGATCAAGCGAGCACTTATTTGCGCGTCCAATGCAATTTAGGATAATTTTCTTCACTTTGCTCCATCGCTCCGGCAGGTACCTCTCATCAATAATCGGACGGTAATTTTGACTAACGCGAGAGTTGGGAGCAAAACTCGATAGAGGTAGGTCAAATCAAGGCACGAACGGAGTGTGTTTTCCTTAGAACAAACAAAACAAAGGAAATATCAGGACCCAAAGACCAACACTTTTTCCATGACAACGAAGTCCCTATATAAAAGTCAATGGCATGGGCAATTCATACGTGTAAGTAAGAATGTTTTCCTGCTAACGCTGAATTTTTCCGCTATTATTTCGATTTATCGAATGATTTTTTCAGTTAATAATTTTCTTTTTACTGTGACTATATGATTTTTCTTGTGTATTCTAAAGAGACTGATTCGTTGGTCTCTTTGTCATCATGGAATTTATTGAGAACGGAATTTATGTAGACTTGGCGTTATAGGAGATAAAATTTGAAAAAAAGATTTTCTTTTTCGTCCCACGAGTCCTGACCAGAAAGTAACTTACGCATAGCATGAAAGTGGGTAGGGTTAGAGCCACCATCTTGGTTCATAAACGTCCCTACTCTCAGTATGCATCCTGAGTATTCAGTATGTCCTGTCACATGCAGTGTGCAGATTGTGGCTTTTATACTTTGCTCACAGCGAACTTTTAAAATGCTCCCTGCAATAGAAAATCCCGCGAGTTGTGAAGGGCGATCTGTGATTAGATTTTACTGGTGAAAACCCACAAGCCAATAACAATTCATAGGCAACTTTGTGAAGTGTACGGAGATGGAATAATGAGTGAAGGCGGAGTGAGGCAGTGGTGTATTCAGTTTAAAAATTGCCAAGCTAATGTTCACCACGAGGACCGCAGTTGTCGGCCTAGCCTTGTGACAGATGAACTGAAGGTGAAAACCAACGAAAAAATTCGTGAAAATCGCCGGTATACGAATGCGAATCTCTTGCTAGACGTGACTTGCAACAGAGCGCTTCGGCGGTGACGCAGAATTGTATGCTGGTGTTAAACAGGTGGTTAAAATATTAGATGGTAGATTTCTTCAGAGACGGAATTTAAAAGATTGTGTATTGTTATGATAAATGACTCCATTTGAATTGCAACTATGTAGAAAAATAGTTTAAGAATGTACCTGCCAAATATAAATAAATAAATATAAATAAATAAATAAATATATATATATATATATATATATATATATATATATATATATATATAGTGACAGAACAAACTTTCATTTTATACATATCGTGTGCATATATATATATATATATATATATATATATATATATATATATATATATATATATATATATATATATATATATGTATATATATGTATATATATATGTCCATTCGCTAGGATTATATTTTATTTCAAAACACTAGTTACTTCCTGGATAGTAATCACTGACAACTCGCGGGATTTTACATTGCAGCGCACATTTTAACAGTTTGTTATGAGAAAAGTATAAAAACCACTGTCTGAACACTACCCCTGCTGGATGCGTACTGAGTATAGGGACGTTTAGACACCAAGATGGTTCTAGAACATTCCCACCCACCGCCACGCCAGGCCGAAACGTAAGTTACTTTCTTGAAAGCCCTCGCATAAAGAAATACACCATTCGAGTTAGGTAGCAAGGCCTTAAACAGAATACATTCAAAAGTACATAGTACAGTGGAACTTATTAAAAGTTTCACAGCTGGTTTCATTTACTATAGGTGTATTCATTAAACTTCTGGTGATGTTTCGTTGGATAACGTATATTTAGCGATTAAAAAGAAAGAGTATTGTAATATATTCCCTTCAGAACTGTTATTTGATTACAATTAATTAATAATTTAAAACCTCTGAGTAAGTACGGCATAAAATATATTACGCTTTTACCCCTTACCTATTTCACGTCAGTCAACTCGCACTGATGACTGCAAGATATATGTATTGTGTCCAACATTTCCACATAGTTTTGGGTCAAGGATTGCATTAAATAGTGCTCGGTTTTGAAATAAATTAATCAGAAAATAATGAGGAGAAAACTTACCCTATACCAATGGACTAATTGGTTTTGTAGCTGTTCAATTCGAATTCTTCAGTCATTTTAATATCAAATCATTTATTTCACTGTCGGTAAGTTTTGTTTTACAGAAACTGCTTTTTAACGGTTATTCAACTTTGAGTAATTATTTCCCTATAAGGACATTTTGCTTAATTTTTATGTTTTAGAATATTTTTTCTCAATTTTCTAACTAACTTAGGAATGTCCCGGCCAGGTGACAAAAACTACTTATGTTTTTAACCTTAATCCATAGTGAAACGAAAACATAGATACAGGCCATACAGATACATGTATAAAGGTCATAGACATTAACTGAAATAATGAGTTTATTATAATATTATCAACCTTTTATACCAAAATATTAAACTTTATATATCGTTTTCACAAAGAAACTGGCTGAAGTTATTCGGGTAGAAAACCATTGGCCTAAAATATTTTCCACATAATCCAAAAACAGTTCTACTGGATAGACACATGGCGTGCAGTATCCCAAAATAGAATAATTGATAGTGAGAGCATTTAATAAGCGTATGTTGGGCAAGTATGTCTATTGAAATTAGAGGGCATTTAGGTAGTTTTGAGTTGACTCAAAAACTAGATTTATCATATAGATGATTGAAACCAACTATCGAGTCAACGTGTGATAGCATGTGTTGGAAAACGTTCTTACTATTGTGAGGCAAAACTAAACATTTTTGCTAATAAGTTGAATGCATTACTAGGCAACATAATTAGGAATAACCTAAGGAGATTCCGGATAAAGTAATTGTAGCTTTACTGCCACTAGATATGAGTTTTGGGAAGCGCGAAAAATCGATTTTACAGAATGTTTTAGACCGGAACTTTATGAAAATGCAAAGAGGAGACTGGTGCCATTTTTTTCCATTTTCTGAATGAATATAGATGTTAAAATTGAAGCATAGGCATGAAAACTTTAAATTGATTGGGAAGGAGGATTGCGAGGCACGGGGTGTGAGCTCTAAGAGTGCGCGCATGGTCTCCACAGGGCGCTTCGGGCGGCACCACTTGTCGGCTAATGCCCCGCTTCCTGCGGCGGAGCGCTGGAGGCAGAGACGGCGGACTCTCAAATGGGCATCGGACATGCAATGAATTTTGCGGAGAGGGAAGAGGTGGTCGAGTGGAGTGGGAAGGTTCAAGAAAAGGGAGAGCAGGAGCCACGTATTCGTATTACCTAACCTTAGCTGCCACTTACAAATAGGACACTCGTAGTTATCAACTTGCCATACTTTTCCCAACTACTATAGCCATATAGTTAAGATCTTAAAATGTAAGAAAAAGTAGTCGTAGTAGTTAATAGGGGAGAAGAACGACATCTAAAGGTATTTGCGTATAAGTTATTGGTGGTTCATTTGGCAAAAATAGGGATTTTCAGGGAGTTGGAGAAGGGTGGAGAGAAACCCGACGTCCGCATCAACCTACTCTTACCGAAAGGCTTCAATGTCTCCACAATTTAACGTCCCATCTGACCAATAGCGTACTCTACTTGAAGTGCTCTCCACATGGCACCATAAATAACGACCGGGATACCACTGAAAAATCAGGCCACCTACAGAATCCGAACCCTGAACCTAAGATTTCGAATTTATTTATGTACCTATACATAAAAATGTTTGTGTATGTATTGTAGTAGGCCTACACGTAGGCACTAATACGATGTAGATGAGAATTTGAACGTAACGTTGATTTGTTAACGAGAGAAATAATAGAAAGAGAAATTACTGAAATGAGCCAAAAACCTCAAAAAAGAACATCAAATACGGTCACCGTGCATCTAGGATACTCTTTTTCCAATCATTAAAAATAGTAAACAGAAGGAATCGTGCGGATGGTCAAGTCTAACACTTCAATAATGATAAATAGAAATGATAAACTACGACGCTAAAATGCAGTAATTAGAAAAATGACAGGCACGACTGCAATATCCTCATGCTTGTTTAGGTATTAAAACTTATTATTGATACTTAATTGTCTCCGTAAGTAGAATACTTACAGAATATTATTTTAAAGTAGATCATGTTGGTGTCACCATTTATTTTACATTGTTATTTTCTTCCATTTCAGACGTTAACTTATCTGTTCCTCGTCGAACTATTGGTACCTGGGAATTTTTTTGGTTCATGAAAAAATTCAGTTCCGCTAGATGATATCTGTGCATAGAAAAAAATCACTATCCTTATAATATTTTGAGCTAAAACTAAGACTTACCCCTAAATTGCATTATTTTGTATTTTTTTAAGAATACTTACTGCTGGTAGCTTATCTGTACTCCGTTCCTTTTCAGCGCCATCTACAAAATCTTTTCTTTCCAATCTTGTCATGCAGGTAATTAACAAGGTTATCCCTCATGTCCTTAATTAATGACTATCTTGAAGCGACCTTTCGTCCCCACCCTCTTTATGCATCCCCTTTTACGGCACACGAACATCTTAACCCCTTCCAAAATTTCTTCCTCATCCCACCCCTTTATGTTTCCACTCATCCACCCTCCATCATCGTCAAATTCTTCCTTGCTGAACGGAGCATCCTCGAAACCAAGTCTAGCTTCCTCTCATAATTCGATCTAAGGTCACCTTTATCCCACCTCAAGGATCTTCCCTAAAGGAAAATACATGGAATAAGCTCTGATGGTGGACGTTAACGTAAGGCGCAAGGGTACGCCCATCTCTGCGACAGGGGTGGAAGATTTTCAAGGAAGTTGTGGGAGAACTTTCCAAGTGTCTAGAATTAAAATGACTGAAGACGAAGCACTTAATTGATGAACGGTATTTCATAATTCGCTGTATCGCAAAGTTACTGAGAGTAAGTGAGAAGTGATGGTTTAGCCCGTAAAACATTTAATCAGACGTTGATGGGCACTACAGAAGATAGGAAATATATGTGTGTGTGTATACACACACATATATATGTGTGAGTGTGTATACACATACACACACATACATGTGTGTGTATGTGTACGTATCTATGCATATCATAGGACATAGACTACACATCACCTGGAATGACCTATGTAGTACAGAAGTAGTTGACGGTCTAGGTAATGGCGGGAGGTTTACGTCCAAGTCTGTTTATGAGGCAGTCACAGGTTTAATGCCCGCATATAAAGATTTTTTTCATCCAATGTGATCTAGGGAGTTAATTATTTCTCTTTTTGTCATTTCTTGTTTTTAAAGCTAATTTTAGGGCCAACATGGTTGTTATTGCATTATTTCTCAATTATATGCTAAAAATATGTTGACAATGGTGGTCGGGTTATTGCCCACCAAAATCTTATTACGTTAGTCAAACAGGATAATATTGAAGAAGTACTGGAACAAATATTTATTTGTAATTGAAAGTTTTCATATTTTTCAGTGCAAATATACGAGCGGTAATCTAGCGGTAGTCTCGTATACATTTCAGCTACAGATAATTTAGCTTTCTTACAAGGATGGATTTGCATTATTTTCTAAGTCAAGTTCAACATATTGCTATGGCAGTTGGGCTGATAATTTTCATTGTTAGATTAACTTGCGTGGCTCTTATGCTCGACGCAAGAGCGATTTGTGAAACTGAGGTACAACTTCTCGTGTTCGGTCTTATTTCTCTCTCTATCGAGGATTAAAATTTTAGATATACGGTATTTGTTTGGGTCGCACTGCAGTACGATACTAGAACGGTTCCACTTTAGTTTGACTTGAGAATAAATATTCGTTTAGTAGGCTGTTTGGGAGCGAAAAAAAATTTATAAGGTCTTTGAAACGGCAAAAATTAATATGGGCTTAGTGAAAAGCAAGTATAACGTCCAAAAGTCGTTCTATTTCCTTTTCTGTGTATGCGTAAATATTTATCTCACCTCCTTTTTTCATTTTCGCATCGATATTTACGAACACACTCAATTTTCTTTGCTAATCATTGGAATCGTCTCTTTTTTCTTCCGACCGAGGCGGACGCGTGGAGACATCTGCGCCTCACCCGAAATCATCCGCCGGCTCGTGCCCCCGGTTCCCCACAGTGAAGCGTTTAAGTGGTCCCGGCTGCTATGCGTGATTAATGACGCGTCTGTTTAACCCCGACGCACTCCTCTGTGGCTGACTCCTCCTGCGAGACGAATTGCCACCATTGAGTCGAATGCTCATGTTGGTCGCTACTTTCCTCACTCCTCCATGCACCCCTTCTTGTCAGCAATTTTGTTTCCTTCCTCCACTTCCCCTTATTATGTCTGTTCTGCTCGTTTACCCCACCTCGCCTTTTGTGTTCTTGGCTTTTTCTCAAATCCTGGTTCACCCTTTAATCTTTTATTTCGATTTCCGTCATTTTCCTCTTTCCTTATTCGCATTTATTCAACTCACCTTTGCCCTTTCATTTTCTTACTTCATGCTTTCGTTTATTAGATATTTTGAGGCTAATGGAAATACATGGCGAAAGTCGGAAAATATTAAAAAAAAGGACGCCATATGATTTTTTATGTGCATTTATAACTAATGCATAAAAGCGTTTATTTTTCATTGCAAGGACATTTCCAAATAAAGTCAAAATATGGCTCCACGTCCTTAAAAAAGAGGACACAAGTCGGGGAAAATTGGACCTGTGGATACAAGTGATGGTTAATTCAACCACCTCACTAACGTGTAGAACTCGCTAGTTCTCTCTAACATGCATACCGCACGTATAAGCCATCGTAGGGTCGAAACGACAAACTGTTCCGGACCTAAATTCCCTTCAGGGCAATTTCCTTTGCTGCGGTTATTTTGCAAAAAACCTTTGGAGATTTCTGTCTCCTTCATTTTCAATGTGGTTCCCTGAATAGATTAATTAATATAGTCCAACAAAAATGTCCAAAAACCAAAACCAGTTGATGAGAAATTCATACACGATGTCAACCTTATGCGGTATTTTTGCTTTAATAACCAATTACTAATACTATGTCACACCCAGAAAAGTTGACACAGATATACAGGC
This sequence comes from Hetaerina americana, assembly GCF_022747635.1. Lineage (NCBI taxonomy): Eukaryota > Metazoa > Arthropoda > Insecta > Odonata > Calopterygidae > Hetaerina > Hetaerina americana. The sequence goes on along the minus strand of NW_027286874.1, from coordinate 31,964,249 downwards.
AAATACTTGATAGAGTGGCGGAAAAACACTAAATTCTATTATAACACTTTGTTTTTCACATATTTCTGTAGTTATTGCCTACAAAATATATCACCATTGAATACAGCTAAGAATGAACCATTCATTCAAAACCAATAAACATTATCAGCAATTAAACACAACTGTGAGGCGTTAAACAAAGCCATCCCTGAAAACACTTCGTGCAAAATATGTCTGCTCAGTAATTCAGCATAATATATGTTTAGTATTTCTCTCTGTTTTTTATGATAGTTCACAAAAAAGAACAATTCATTTTTTTGCAAATTTGTCTTATTTTGTCTTTTTTATCCAGCTTGGTTTTATTTTTGTTTGCTCTTAATTAATATTTGATCCCGGCTATTTAGCTGCTGTACCCTTATTTTAGGAATGTGATGCCCGTGAAGCCCTGTGCCTATGCATATTTGAATAGTGCCCTATGCATACTTAATCAATAAATATTCCAATATTTTGATAATATCAGAAATGTAGATGTATTCAGTTTTTATAAAGTGTCAAATATTTTCCATCGGGAAAAGACACTGGAATTTCAACTATTATATTCAATATTGCTTCCTGGTAGTAAGAGCATTTTATAGCTGCATGAACATTATAAATAACTGAGAAGGAAAGGAATGAATTACTAAAACCTAATTGGTAACTAAAGATTAATAGTAGTAGTAGTAGTATTTAGGGGAGGCAACCGACTGCTGAGGTCATTTGCGCCATAGGGGATGGGCAGGAAAGGATGAAGGGTGGAGAGAAACCCGGCGTCGGCATTAGCCTACTCTTTACGAAAGGCGCCAAGGGGTCCGCAGCTTAACGTCCCATCCGACGGACGCCATACTCACTCAAAGTGCCCTCCACAAAGCACCTCAAGTAGGGATCGAGATACCACTGAAAAATATTCAACAACGCCGGGATTTGAACCCGGGCCCTCAGGGTGGGAAGCCAGTACGTTATCCCCCGCACCCTCTCGATCCCCCTAAAGACTAATTGGACCTAATTTTATTACTATTATTTTATCAGAAAATTGGGTGTTGATGTTTGAATCATCCTCATGCTGGAACATATTTTAATGTTATTTCTCATACAGACCAATATTGTTACAAATGCTTCAAGTATTTGGCAAATTGCAGTTCAAATCTTATGTTACTTACTTTTGGACACCCTACTCAACATGGGTTCGAATAATTTCGGGCTCGGTGAGAAAAAGGCAATAAATGCTAATCATAAGTGGCAAACCTAATAGCAATATTCTGTCTCCGCGTGCATTTTAGAGGGCCTGTAGTCAATAGTAAAACAAATAAATGTAATCACCAAGAGTTCGTAGAAAAAAATTTTCATGAGGACGCATTTCATTTCACGAGTATGAAAATAGGATAATTTTCAACCAATGTGTAATGTGCCGTTCAAATTATGGTTGGTATAAGTTAATCAAGTATTTTACCCCAAGAAATTCATATTTACATTTAGCTACAATATCTCAAAGATTGATAATTTATACTACCTATTAAAATTACTTGCACTTGCAAGTCTTATTGATGGCGTCTGTTTTACAGGTATTATATAAAATCGGTATCTATAAACAAAAATATACTAATATCCCTAATCAATTGATACATTTTACTCATTTACTTACACATTCTATTAGAATGGTCATCATTTTCAAACATTACCACAAAAGTACGCATGAGTACCCTGGTCATACACAACCTGAACGTTTAATTCAGGTTGCGCCGCTCATGTCTAAAGTATGAAGATACCTCGGTACAAAACAAGTATCCTCTTAGTTGGTAAAAACTAAAAGTCATCCAAACTTTTTTCCCTCAATTTTCCCTCATTTATTTATAGTCTCTCTTTCTTTCCTTAATGACCTTTCTTCTCTACTTAGCTGCTAGATTCGTCTGGACTGCGGCCACCTTGTCTTGTAATCTCCTGATGGCTCTAAATGTTCCTTCTCCCTCATTCAATTGAGCCGAGAAAGAGAGGGCTGAATGAGCCCTTGAGGCCGCTCAGTGCTCCTACACTTGTATTGATCTTTTGCTCTTTTAACAATTGATGAAGAGACAGAAATATCATCTCGCGCGGCGTAGCCCTGAGAATCAACTCCGTGATTTATCAATTCCAAGGAATGAGAGTGGTTTAACCATTGACTCAGAGTCGCAGTGCCTCTTTCACAATTGTGATCACAGTCTGCAGATGCAGTCACTCATTCTATTCCTCATACAAACAGCAGACTCACAATGGAATTCGTCCTTCCTTTTTTAGCCAGAAAGGCGTCATTCGCTTCAACTTAAAAAAATTATTTATAGAGTGTTATCGACTTTATTATAATATTCCTTTTTTGATTGCTGTAAAAGTGCTTTTTGCATGAAGGGTTTCTTTTCAATTAATTGTATACTAAAAAGCAACATCAAATTCACTAGGCTGAATTCCATGGCTCGGAAAATTTCTAAGAAGAGAGTGGTAAAAATTATTTATAAAACTGGAAATAAAACAACGAATATGGCTTGAAATTAATTTATTTAGACTGCAAGGAGGATGGTATAGTTTTATAAGTCAATTACGTAAATTGGAGGGCATAATTCATGTTGAACTGATTGCTTCCGAAAATAAAGGAAATAAACTATGTTTAGGCCAATGTAAATATTCATTAGGGAACAACCTCAATAAGAGGAATAGAATCAATCCATGGATGAAATTTTCATTCTACCATGAGTATTTAGCCATTTTTATGGCAATGATCTTGATGCAATAGAGGTGATCTACTTTTGGCGCTGGTGCTGGGATTTTATATCTTCATCTGTTTGTTAATTTTACGCTAGAAAGGCTGTCTCTATTTCGCCTTCCTTTTACTCTCCCTCCACTTTGCGGCAAAAGGAGGTCCGAAGCTAAGCCGCCTTCTTTCAAAGTTTGACCTCTCTCTGCTGTGTTGTGTTTGCACTCCCTTCTAATGCTGTAATACTGTTTGCGTTTCCAGCGGTGTCATCTGCTTCCTCCTCCGAATAATATTTGACTTCCATGTAGACGAATTTCGCCGCAGAGGCACGAGAAAAAGTGGGGTCGTGGGGACGAAGAAGACCGGGATTGTAGGTTAAAGGGGCCTCGGATTCTTCTCTCTTCCCCCTCGCTTGAGTGGGTGTGTGGCAGGAGGGCGTTGGGTTGGGGAGAGATGTGTTTACTGTGGTTTAAATTTACCGTGCATTCACCTGGATGCCTGCTGCTGTTGAAGTGGAACCTTTTACTTCGGCTGGCAAAAAGAACAGGAAGCTTCATGGCAAGGCTCTTTCATTTTAATTTTCTTTATTTTTGCGTCAAAGACTCGGCTCATTTTATTTTGGGATGGACGAGTGGAAAGCATCTTGGTGTTTTTTTCTTTGTCGCTCTTTAGTCAAGTGACCTGGGTCCGCCCTGTTTAGGGAGATGGTATTCTTTGAGAGACGGGGATGGAGAGAGCATCTTCGTCATCGCCGTGGGAGAGTTGCCTCCCGAAAGCACTATTTTCCACGGTTTCCACTTTGCGTGGGCGGTCTGGGTTTTTCTGTGCCCTTGTCTTCGCTTTCGGATCACGTTTCTCCCTGTGCTCCGAGTCCGGCGTGAGATAGCGGTGGGCAAACAAATGCGACAGCGACGTTTGAGCAAAGGGATTTGAACCCGGAGATATGACCAACTTTGGCCCTTTAGTAGAAGACTCTCTAAATAAAACGGCTCAACGGTATCAGAAGTACAGTAGGTTATTTTTATTTTAATAGTACCGTAAAATTAAAGTATCTATTTTTAGTGCTTGACTTCACTTGGCTATCAAATAATGAGTTTATAATAAAAACTGTTAAGAAGAATTTTAATGTTTAACTTTTATATTTAGAACAAGCATAATTTGTGACTACACTCTTAGTTTTGAGTTTTATTATGAACAGTAATATGATATGTTAAGTGAAACATTTAAATTTCCTTGAACTTTAACAACTTCGTTTTGGCCAATCAGCACGAAGTTCCTAGTTCATTTCCTGGTTCTGAAGATATTTTTCTGCCCAAATTGACAAGAAAAATATTTTCTAATTCGATTTTGTATTTTTATAAAAATCACCATTTTCATGACTCGGCTTCAGTTAATGTAATAAGTTAAGTGAAGTGGTGACTGAAATAGATTGTATAATAAATTATGTTTTTAGGAATTTTGCGCTTACCTTAATTAATGCAAATCCATTGAGTCTCTATTTAGTGCTTTCATTCTGTATACTTACCATTGACTGGTAGTCAAAATGTTCCTGATCTTATTCGGGATCGAGTATGCAATAAAAATAGCCATGGAGGATCATTGATTATCTTAACAAACTATTTGAAAGAAATCATCTTTAACGAAATGAAAAAGTTCATCCGGCAGTGTCATAGAGATAATGGATGCGGAAAGCTCAAATCTTAAATAAATGTAGTCAACAATACCATAAAATATCATATCAAGTAATTAAACGATATCTCATTATATCATTTATGAGGAAAAACTTACGTATATACTTACAGGTAGATCCTGTTTAGGAATCTCAGGGGCTGGGCCCCATGAGGCTTTCCCTAATCGGTCAAATATTTTAAAATAAACTTCTTCATGTGGCTAAATTATTTTCTGAATATTATAAAATAGTCACTTTTAAACTTCCATTTCTAATGAGCCAACAATATCTTGCATTTTTACCTTCTTTTAATGAGGAAGATAAGGTTTTTAATTCTTAATTTGTAAACTGTGAAGCACTACATATTGTGACTGTAAATAGCAGGTCTATTGTTCATTTGTTAATTTTACGAACCTGTACACAAACTTATTTATCATAAAGAATACATTGGTTTTTCGTTGTTATTGCTCCGCAGTTCGATGAAAGTCTAAGACTACAATTTGAGTACGTAAACAAGGATTTAAAGTATTATTATTTTCATTTTCATCAAATATTATGCAAAGGATATTATATCACAGATTACGATCACGATAAGTGAAATACATTTTTCATTTTAATTCTTCATATGGAAATAATGAAATATACAATACTTTTTTACTAACAGGTTTACCTTTGTGGTGAGAGCGCGTACGGGCTATATTGAGTACCCTGCACACGAGAGTGTATTCGGAGCATATGGCCAACTTGCCCTCTTTCTTCTCTCATTTCTGTTCCCAGATGAGGTGAGTACATTAATAATTATCGACATTTGAGGATGCATATATCCATACTGAAGAAAGCATTTTCTATCTTTCCAAAAAAAAGTAACTTTATTACACTGAAATTTAAGCAACCATTTTTGGGCGCCAAGTTATTCTCTGATTCCTGCAGATTTTGTCTCGTGAAAAATCAATGCGAAAAAAGTAACGATGCTTGTTTTTTGACGCATTCTCTGACTAAATCCATATCAATTCATTTACACGAAGAATTGCGGGAATACGAGCATACAAGCAATGGTGTAGTAATGAGTATATGCTCCTTGCTGCACCATGCAAAGTCTTGAGATATTCCTGAGTTCTGATTGTGACATAAAAAGGGATTTCAGTCACATAGATTGATCTTTGACCAAACCTAATTAAGATTCTGCATCTGGTAAGTGGGAAAGAGCGATATTAACTCATCTGTCTGCTAGTCTAGATTAATCCTTTAAGGACTTCCGGTGAGTAAACAACTCAAAAACAGCTTTATTTAAAAGCTATTTGGGAAGTTCAGGGAGAAAGATATTCAAAATTTTAAACATCATTTTTCTTGAGAGGACTACAAAATGTTACATTTCGTTGGACATTATATGTTCATTTTGTACAGGTTTTGGGGACGACTATAAGTGAAAATCATTCAAAACAAGGATTTCCATCCTCGAGTGACACCATCACCCTTATCACATTTATACAAATAGTTAGGAACAAAATTCCTACCAACATGGAGTAAAAACAAGCCCCAAAACAGAGAAATTAATGAAGGGTTAGAAGTTTTCGTGGGCACCGGGAGGTTGGGAGGTTGGACGAGGGCGTTTGTCGTAAGACTTAGGAAGCCTGGCGTTTGGATTGGGCATTCGGGCTTCTGTGCTGCTGGATTAGACAGGGGTGGAAGATGTGGGTGGGTCTGCCACATCATCAGTGCATTCTCTGTCCAGAGTAACGCCCTCACACTACTCATTTTAACCCCCTTCCAAGCCCCTTATTCTGCCCCCCCATCTCCAACCTCTACAATGCTTTGACTACTTCCACTCTGCCGAAGGCGGGCTTCCCTCGTCTTCCTTAAGGACTGCTTTGCGTGTCTCGCTCCCTTTTTCAGGGATCCAATTCGTACCTTCCCAATTTCCGACCTCAGCGAGGTAGGAAGGGGGCCACACGGGTGGGGGAGCAGGGCGCGAAAGGAGGGTGGGGTTATAAATATGCTCCGCACGAATAGGAAGTGTTGAAAGAAGTTGAGTCCTTCTGAAAAAGAAGGGAAGAACAAGAGTCTCGAGCATTTTTTTCGAGGCTCGAGGTGGGAAGAAGGTGGCAATGCGATGGAAAGAAAGGCTTTGGAGTTGAGCGCCTTGTATGAAAGATGAGGGGTCAGGTGGGAGTGAGGAAAGAGTAATAAAAAGAGATCGAATGTGGGCGATACCGTTTTCGTGAAAAATGGGATTATAATTGGCGGCCCTTCTCTCCCTTCCCCTCCCCGTGCTCAGAATTGTCCACGAGAATTAAACTTAAAGAAAAAATGTGTCTCGTTTAATTGATTGTGATAGTACACGAACTTGGCAGAAAGCGAAAGGTCTTCGGCGCTTGCAGGCTTTGGGCGATGAATCTTGAGAGCTCTCAAGTGCGTGTGTGTCGTATGAACACACCCGAGTACTCACATAGGCGTTAGTTTGTACGTGTGGGTGTGTATATATATATATGCATACATATATAAATATAAATAAATAGACACATATTTTTTTACATACACACATATATGTGTGTGTGTCAGTTGATGATGCCATACGTGTACAGTGGTGGAACCGTGGTAGTCAGTAAATATTAACTTGGAATAGCTGTGTTTCTTTTATCTCTAAATTAGAGTGTGTATACATTATATATATATAATTCTATAAATATGTAAATAATGAGTCAATAAGTACCGCTTAATTATAATTGTAAAAATTGATCCATTTTATGCAAAGAAAAATCGTATTCATACAGGACTATTTGGGCGGGTGTAATTCGATCAGCGACGGTATTTTTCACGTTAATAAAAAATGTGTCAATAGAAAAATTATTGCTCAGTTCTCATGGAGATTGGAAATCATTTATTAGATACTATTCCCTAAAACAAATGGTTGCGAAATATGTGAATTGCTTATGTACATCATAGGTAATATTCACTTGAATGTGTTATGATGTCTCGGAAGAATACACGTGGAGAAATTATTTCCTTCGTGTCATATATAAGTTTCTGTAAACTTGCATTAAATCGGCCATAATAGAAAACCAGTCCCACCTAAGAACACCTAGTTTCTGCATAAGATCGGATAAATTTCGTCGTCGATGCCCTCTAAATAATCTAACGGTAGAATGACACATATACGCTACTAAATCTCTCATATTGGGAGCACAATGCAACGTGCACCTAAGCACCTATTGAGGAAAACCTCCGTCTTCACAGGAGTGGCTACTGTAATGTGGCCTCCTCGAAGGACGACTGAACTCGTGGGTGAGAACGTTGTTGACGCTTGGGGATTCTGTGGGTTTAGCATGCGAGTGGATGCAAATCTTTGCGGGGAAGAAGTGATCGGAGGGAGTATGGTGGGGGCAGAACCGGGGAATATGGTAGAAGGGGCAGAAGGGTAGCGTGGTGTCGTATTCGAAAGACTTGAAAGCAATAGGGCGAGGGTGGGCATGGGGGTGGGCTAATGGAGCGGTAGACAGGATTGACGCCACACGGAGAGAGGCAAATTAGGGTAGGATAGAGAGGGTTACACCCAGCGGAAGGGGGTGACATCGACCGACTGGGGACGGGTGAGTGAGAAGGCGCAATATTAACTCGCAACGACTTTTAGGGAATTTTAAATGTTTATTCGTAAGTAAGGCATGATCATTTAAGAAAACGGAACGTATGGTATGCCAAATACGCTTGTCATGCATATTGAGTACCCAGCCTTAACATGTTTGCTGAAGGTAATGCAATCTAGACCCAGAGTAAATGAAATAAAAGGTACATAATAATGAGGTTTAGGATCTTCTACGAGTGTGGAAAGACTAGGATGATTCAGACCATAATAATTGGTGAGAGAGAAAGTTTGCCTGGAATTGAAAATTAGGAAGTAATCATTGAGTTCACCTTGCTTCCTTGATTAATAAAAACAGATATATTATAAACCATCCCATTGAAAGCTTCAGTCCTAGAATTGATGCAAAGCTGTTAAAATCACGCTTTCAAATCCTTGATAACACTCATTACGTGGAAACGCTATAAAGTGTTATAGATAGTAAAATTTTACGGACGCTTTCTTAATGTATGCACTTAAGTATTATATTAGGATTATAGGTAGGTTTTGGACAGACGAGAACTGAACAGCCATACACATCTTTGCCTCTAACAACCCTTCTTTAACTTCACATATTTCCTTTCTTCCTTTACTCCGTACGGCATGCCAATCCATTTCCTCCCTTCCTCCCTTACTTCTCCTCGTTCAGCGCAGTATTCAAAAATATATCGCATATCAAAGTTCTCTTCATCCATATTTCCTGCCTCCTTTGGATTTCTACCAACAATCCCCACTCCTACTCCACCATGTCTAGCAATTCCTCGCTTGTTTTCTTTCCTGTCCATTTCACCTTCACCATTCTTCTTCACACCCACTTTTCAAAAGCTTCCAATAAAATCTTATCATCTTCATTTAACGGCTTTGTATCCCTTCCGCACAAAATCCGCACTACAGGTATATCAATGCGTTAACGAGTATTTTCTTATCGTCCTGACTAAACATCCCTGTCATCAATTCCCTCCTTGTGCAAGCTTATTTGCCTATCGCAATTCTTCTTCTTGTGTACCAACTTCTTTGACCATATCGGCCAAAACACTTCCCAGATAGGTAAGCTTCTACTTACTCTTAGTTTTTCCCATCAATACGTTTAACTTAGCCTTACTCTTTATCGGCAACCTCATAAACTTTGTTTTGTTTATATTGAATCTCACCCAGTACCTGTCACAGTGCGCCATCACAGTCATCTAATGCGCCAGGCAATGCTTGCCACCCCTTGGCTGACTGAAAAACTAAATCTTGATTATTTACAAACCTAACTGATTCCAATAATTGTCTACCGACTAGCATTCGTATCTCGAGCTCTATCTCTATTCCTCTTTTAACGTTTCAACCAGGCATGCGTTCAAAAGGGAGGTAATAATGGACACCCCTGACTTAGTCCTCTCCAACCATTGCCCATCTCGGCTCTCCTTCCACCATTCGGACCCGAGCAGTCTCATTCATGTACAAGCTGCAAAAAAGTCTCCTATACCTCCAATGTACTCAAATGTTATGCAATGCATTAATGAAAATGGCCCAATTCACTGAATACAACGACTTCTCTTACTCTTCAAGAAACAAACAAATACATCCTGATTGAATCGAATATTCATTTCAATTAGTTACCTCATTATTGCTATGTCATCATGCCGGTCCCTCCCCTTCCTGAACCAAACTGATAATTCCCTAAGTAATTACTTGCCATCCTTGCCATCCTCTTTATTGATGATTATGAGTACCACTGTAGCTACGAAAAAAATCAGACTTTTTGTTTAATAGTTCTCACATACGGACAGCTGCCTTTCCATTTTCTAGGGATGGTAACTAAAAGTGACCTAACGAAATTTTTCGGCCAAATTCCTCCCTCATAAATGCTACGAAATAGTCAAAAAAGCTCTTTCTTCCACGTTTTCCCAAAATCATAAGTAGTTCCGCGGGAATGCCATTAATCCTCAGGGTCAGTTTCATTTCACTTCCTTTAATGCTCTTTCTCGTACATCGCAATCAAGCATACCTGGGCTTAAGCTATCTCTGTCTTCGTTATATTCTCTTTCTATTTCTAAGCTTGCAGTACCAATATCTTTACCATATATGTGTCTGTCTTACTGTCCCAATATCTTTACCTTGATGTATTATCTCTCATGAATCTTTCCTGGCTGAATGAATGATTCTCCTGACTCATTGTTGTTTGCTGGCACAGATTTTCTGATTTTAATTCCTGACAGTGGTTTCACTTTCCTGTGCAGCCAACGAATTTCGTATTTATTTTGTTAACTTTCTATATCCTCGCACTGTGTGTTATACCACGCTTCTTTTCTTCTTTCGCCATATTATTTTCCCTCCTCAGTTTATTATTCAACTCCTCGTGCACTCTTCTACCTATCACTTTGTTTACAGTATTCGATTTCCTTCGCTCGCCTATCCTCATGATCGCCTTTTCTTTATTCTACGGTTTTTGTGTCATTTTCCTCTCTACGGTTCATTTTGGTTTTTTTGCGGCTTTCGATATCTCTTTTTTATATGTTGCCATTTTTCTTCTATTGTATCTTTCTCCGTGTCATTACTTATAATTTTCTCTGCTTCCTGCAACTCTTTTCTTTTCGTTATAGTTAAAACCTTTGCGTTCCATTTCCTCTTATATGTTTTACCCTCTTGAATCTGACTTTAAACTTCATTACTACTAATTATGATCAGAATCCGCATCCTCTCACCGGAAACTGCGAATGAGTAATCACGCTGTTCCTAAATCTGTACCTAACTATAATATAGTCACATTGATATCTCATTGAAACCCCTGATATTTTCCGCGTATACCTATACGCATTGTGGTTTTTTAGCTAACTTCCAAATATGATATAACCCTCTCTCCTAAAGAAGTCTTAACTAATTGCTTTCTCCCCACTATCATTCCTTGTTCCTAAACTGTATTCTATTCCCTCACTCCCCTACCTCCCTTTGCCAACCACCGCGTTCTAATACCTATAAAATTTGAATGACCAAGTTCTTTGGTTTAACCTTTGTCCATGATAATAATATTCTATCAGGTGCTTGCTCAATATGCGCTTCTTACACATATTTTGTTCAATACTTTTGCCACCCCTCGCTGGTTCTCTTCTCCTTTGCTGCATATTATTGTTCAACTATCGCTCCAGCCATCCCAACTATACCTCTATTCTACCTCGTACATCCCTAAAATATGTATCTATATTTCCTCTCTCCATCTCTCACTCTTTATTTTCTAATTTCCCCTTCCTCATAGAACATTGTCCTTACATTGAAATCCCCTATTCTAACTGTTTTGGTCCTCTTCTATGTTCTCTGTGTTGCGTCTGTCTATTTTTCTTTGCAAGGATTTCGTTAGATGACGATCGCGAAAACCTCGCCTATTCCACTGCCGAGAACGACACACAGCTCAGTGGGCCGAGTCCCCAAGTGGCCAGGACCCTTACTGAAAAATGCATATGTCCATCAGTGCTTCGTGAGATAGTCAATTGAGATGGTTACCCGTTGCTTTCCTTTAAAACTGTTTTAACGTGATATCATTCCTCAAATTGCCGCCCATTATGGGTTAGACGCCTTTGCTGCCGCCTCATTGAGAAACAGACGCTGCGCGGACTATCTTTCATCTGAATATTATTCTTTGACTTTTTGGTATTGTAGCCAGTCATTGGTGAACGTACTGGGAGCATTTATTATTGCCCCCCAGTATAGTTGTGTGGGTCATTAGAACGCACAAGCCCTTCCACCATGTCAAGGTCGCAGCTCATGTGGAGGAAGGACAACTCCATCACTTATGTTTCTATGTTCGGTAGTCTTATGATTAATTTGATTTTATAATATATTTTTTCTCAAATAATTTATTATTTACATCCTCGAAGCTAAATGAAATACTGAAGTAGATAGGAATAAATTTTCCAAAAGTTCATGGTGCGTAAAACATAAATGTCTTATAAATAAAAGGGAAGCAAATTTTTGAAAAATTGGAAACGATCTCAAGAAAATCAAATTCCGACATTTTGTAACCCTTCCTTTGACATTCCAGCATTAATGTAATAAAATCCACTGAAAGGAGAAACGAAAATGTTATCCAATACAATCTTCAGAAGTGTATTGCATCATACTCAACCTAAAAATATGTATGGGTGCAACGCTTTACCCTAAATACTTAACCGTAAACCTAAATACTTGAAGAGTTACCAATTGTAATAATTAAACTCGATTTAAAGAGACAATGATTGAAATAAGAAACATCATCATGCCAGAAAAATTAGCTAAAAGTCAGGAAAAGTTAAATAATTCAATAAAAGGTTAGATTATTAATTTTTTATTATTAACAGTAAGATCAACATTCACGTTTGGTCTTTATACAGGTCGCTTAATTTCTTTATCAACAGTATGGCTAAAATATGTTTCCTCTTGCACACAAGGGTTCGATGGTAATGAATTTAGTGCGTTGATTTCTAGTGGAAACGCCTTCGTCGGCAAAGATTATTTTAGCTTAATCTCTTTATACATTCTTTTATTTCGAAAGTTTAAATAATAAATTACGCCCTTATGGAAATGAAATCTTTATTTATATATATTTTTGTAGGATTCCAAGAAACTGCGGGAGATGCCGCAACAGTAACTTTTAACGGAGTCATCCGCTAATATGCATTTCAATGCAACAATTACAAGTTTAAAAATTATTCGCTTTACCGGGATTCGAACCAGGATCCCTTGATGTCCGGCCGAATTCTTTAGCCAGTTAAGCTATCGAGGCGTCCTCTTAAACTCTGATCGACATCAAGGGATCCGGGTTCGAATCCCGGTCAAGGCGAATGCTTTTTACACTATGAAATTGTCGCATTTTTGTAGGAGTTTGCCATGGCCGTTAGGCCATAGTAGTGCAAGGTTGATCTTAAATTTAGCGTTACACCCTTTTTGATGCGTTTTGAATATCAATCTATTATATACTAGAGTTAGCACATAATTACTTAGTTTCCAGTTAATCGGATTAAACCCTGCAGTAAAGCACCCTTAAAAGTGCTGAATATTCGACATTTATGTTATTATTGGGATCAGTTTTTTGGTATAACCACTTCGGAAACGACAGAGTTTTTAGTTCGAATTTCAAGTCAAATATGAGAAATTGAATAAATGAAAAGACTCCAATAGCCGTAAACTGTTTACGGCTATTGCGGCCTTATCATGTATTCAATATTGCTAGCCGAAAGAGCTCAATTCAATCAATATAAATATGAGGAAATCTTAAGAAATCCTCACATGTTATAAATACTCAATGATTTGATGAAAAGGTAATTAGCGATGAACGAATACCGGCCGAAGAAATGTATCATTTCACCCGTGAGTTTTCCCTAATTATACAATACATTCGAAAGCTGAGTGAATCGTCACACGTTGTTACCTATAGCCATTTCTTACCACCTTCCCATTTAGAAACCCCTTCTTTTCCCTTCATGCGCTTCGGAATCCTTTTGGCACGCCTAACATCGACGGCCCTTTCATCTGCGCTCAAGTGGCTAACGCACCAGGCCGTCCCCAGCGATTATCCCCTTCATCGCTGCCGGTCCCTCTCCCTTTTGAACCCCCTTCCGTTTCCTAACACAATCGCCGTCCTACTCCTCCTATTTATTTTCAATAATAATTTTTTCACAACTTTCTTGCAAGGGGTTCTCCCCCTTGGTACGAATGCTTGGGGAAAATGATCAATGGTAGTGATGATCTATGATCTATTCGGGTCCAACCCAATGGTTTGCAAATCGACGATCCGGGAGTGTCATGCCCACCACACATCAAATAGTCGTTATATAAACACGGGTTTTTTAAATCTTTCTTTGTACAGTTTTCGTTCTCTCGAAGAACTCATTTTGCTGAAAGGGTAAGGTTGAATGATCAACCCCTTTGGGCTCCATCCAATTCAAGCTGAATTTATCATATCTATTGAGGAATGAAAATTTTGTTTTAGGTTATTCAAAATATTGAGAGTAAATATAAGTCTTCCAGAACTTGAGGTAACATTCAGTAATACGATTTAGAGTGGTAGAGCATTAGAATGTAAGCTAGAGTAATAGGAGGAAACATACTTTTTTTGAAAAAGAGAAATTAGGATTATTTTGATTTTTTTTAAGTTAACTTGATTTGCTAATGCGTAGAAGACTTGGGTTCGATCACAATGGTAGGTACTTAATTGATCAAATATTGCTGCACATTGAGAACTATGCAGCCTATTAATTTACGCGATATAAATGGGAAGTATATAAATGCTTATATATTCAAAATCATTTAGCAGCCATTTAAATTGGAGTGTGGATTAGAATGCTGTGACAAGGAACTGATCGTAGCATTTTTCCACTTGATGATTTTATTTTATTTTACGACCGGGTTTTGATGTATTACATCATCATCAACCTGATGATGATGTAACACATCGAAACCCGGTCGTAAAATAAAAAAAAATCATCAAGTGGAAAAGTGCTACGATCAGGTATTTGTTATGTTCCACTTCCACCACATCACGCCTGAAGCTACTCAATTTGTTTGTAAGAAGGAGTTTTCATTTTGTAACTATTTGCTGCCTATAGGTTGATTAATTATTTTTTTTGACTCTCAACGTGTTTCGTAGACTACATACTACCAATGGATACCGAAAACTTCGATTTTTATTTAATTATAAATAAATACTGTTTTTTAGTCCTTTAATCATTTACTAACAATGCAAATATTTCAAAATTATTTCCGCAAATCACATTACCCCTGAGGTTTATAGATTTTGCTGATATTAAGAGAGAAACATTTGGAAATTGCCACAAAGTGTAGAGGATGCGGGCTTTGGATGCTGGATATAGTGTAATATACAAATTTTCATGGGCCTGGCATATTTTTAATGAAAGAACATTAATGGTATGTCGCCATTACAATCTAGTTGAGTGAGGAAACTAAATTAATGGCAACTATGATGGACTTCTATCCGACCGGGTAACTTTATTGAAATATTTTAGCACCTTGGCCGATAGGGTTCTGCTATAATTATCACGAGAGAAATGTATTATGACTTTACACTATTGGGAAGACCGGATGTACCTACACTAAATGGAAATATGAATGCCTTTTCTTGTTCGAGAACAAGGTTGCCCAAACTCTCGTTGCTTTGATTGTTGCATATTAAGTGGCAATATTTGCCATTCAACTCTACTAACAGAACAATTCCGAACCGCCGTCGTAATTAATTACCAGTACGAATTTGACTTTATCGAGGCATGGTTTGTGAAAGCACTTGAAATAATGAAGAGTATAGTATGATGTACTAGATGATGGCAGACAGTTGGGGAACGTTTTTTTTTAATATAAATGGAAATTACATCATATAAAAGGAACTAGAGGTAATAGGGACCAAGAGGATTTTGATTAAATATCAACTATGGTGAATACTACTCTATTGAATAGTACTATGTTGGCTAGTATAGCTGCATATTAAAATTATGTAATAGCGAATTGGTTCTGCATTCTTAAGTTATGTTCTGTCAAGACGAGGAAAGAATAATAGTAAATCCTCCTTCATATGAATAAAAGTTTGAGAGTCTATACTGTATTCCTCTAACATTTTCTGTTGATCGGGAATGTAGAAACTATATTTTTTTGCTTCGGACTGAATACTTTTCTTGTAACGTACTGCAAAATTAAACAATATTGTTATCATACGCGTGGATAATTTACTTAAAAGGTTTAGTTTTTATCACGGGGGCACAGCGAAAAACCAGACAAAGAAATAAGACGGTTAATTTAGTTATTTTATCCTTCGAATGAACATGGCCTCCTCTCGAAGAAGGTCACAGCACCAAAATATCATTTATCAATGTTCGAATCTCTGATTTTGAGTGCTGGGAGTTCGTGGTTCCATGATCGCGTGCCGCCATCGCTCCAATTGAAGACATGAATCAAGCAATATTAGCGCCGAAACATCGCTCACTACCCTGCTCCGTGTAACTACATTGAATGGAGACGCAAACGCTTCTCCTTGTAGAACAAGATGTTTGCTTTAACTCTCGCTCCTTTTTATTCATGCTAAGTGGTAGTATTTGTCGCATCATTGCAGTAATGGAAGATATCTGAATCACCAATATTATCAATGCCTTAACGAATTTGACTTCGTAGAAGCATGCATCGTGAAAAAACTTGAACCAATGATAATGAATCCTTGCAAGGTATGAAAATATTTCATATTTAAATAATTTACAGAATTGCAAAATGCAACTTGCAAGGACAATGCAAAATCTCTTCAATCAATAGATATAGCAATCAGATCTGCACCTTTACACGCCGGGCTCTATCACCACACCTAAGCCAATTCATTAGGAATCGTCACTTAACATCATTTTAAATTCGTGTGGCAGTGTTTCCTACTTCGGCCGGTGTTACTTATAATAAGAATATATCCTTTGTAAAATGACGAATGTAGTGTTAGTATGTGGTAGTAAGAGAATTTTCGGGGAACATCGACGGAAAAACTTTACTGACCATACGGACTTAGAACAATTATTAATGAAGGAGGAGATTCAGTAAATTTGAAAAAAATGCGGAGCAGAGCTTGATGATTAAGTGCATGAAGTGTAAAAGTAGTACATGTGAAGTAGACCAAAATGATTAGAATTAACTTCGTAGTTTCAAGTCTGACTTTGTGAAACTTATCAATTATGGAAAGAAAAAAAACAGCTATGTTAAATTAGGTGGAATTACCATAGCTGTTTTTTCTCTCCAAAAATGGTTAGGTCCAGAAAAATAGATGACTAGATAGAAAAATCACTAAGGGAAATAAAGTCGGTAGGATGAGATAATGTTCCTGCAGAATTACTCAAAGAGTTCAGAGAAACTTGAAATGATGGGATGCGATTTAATTGATTTTTATACACTACCTTAATATGAGGAAGTAGGTTAACGAGGACACTAAATGGAATTCTTTTTCGATCCCCATTTCATAAAATATTGGGCTCCAGCATGTGAGGAACATGCAGCAACAGTAAGTTCCAAAACCATGAGAAGGTTTCATAACGGGGCATGCAAACCACATAGGCGGAGCTCAGTTTGGACTTAGAAAGGAGATGGGAACGCTTGATGACATTGTATTAATGAGAACGTTATTAGGAAGAAACAGAATATAATCAGGCAGTCTTCGTTTACTTCGTGATTTTGCGACGGCGTTAGGCAGGGTAGAGTAGACTAAGTAGTAGGGTGGACTAAGTTGGTTGAAGTTTGCGGAATATAGGAGTAGATTGGAGAGGGATTACAAGACTTATTCAAAACCTGTGCATGAATAAGACAGCACTAATAAAGGGTATTGGAGGGAGAATAGGGATAGAAAGTGATAGGCCAGGAGGTAAGACTCGATTGGCCGTTATCGCCAGTGTGTTTCAGGACGCTACTGGATGCATGCTGAGGAAATGTTAAGAGTGCCTTGGAAAGGGCATTAATTAGCGTACGGGAATGAAAATGAATTGAGAAAGCAAGTCAAACAGAGAGGGAGACTAACTACGACGTGTTTAATATGGTGGAAAAAGAGAAGTTGCTTTGTGAAATCCGAGGAAGTAATAGGAGGAAATATTGAAGTTGGGTGGGATGTTTAAGGCTGTGATAGAAGAGAGAAGATAAGTGGAGGAGAGGAAGAAGGAGACTAGGCTTCTTAGGCTTCATGAAGGTAGAAAGAAAGTACAAATAACTGCAGATAGCAATAGCTCATGGCACATAAAGGTAGTACTCGCGATAAATAACAGTAAAGTTCCGATAGGGACCGTCCAAAATCTTAAATATGTTGAGTATCTTATATAAATGATGGCAATTAGTTAAATGATAATAATGATAGTTATTGTCCCTTTTAATATTGTATTAAAAAATTGTTTTAGCTGATTAAGTTTTCATGGTTTGATACGAATTGAATCACTTTTTGTTTTCGCAATTGTACGTCACAGTAGTTGGTTGGGATGTAGCGGATAGTGATTAATACATTTCTTGATCCTAATGCATGGTAGATACACTAAAACTCCTTTATGTTAGCGAAGCATGCTATTATACAAGCCATAATGAAATTTCGGATAATCAGTAATTGAAGGCACTTAAGAGGATGGAGAGGTACCGGCCATATGTGTCTAGAATGTCGTTTTAACGTGCCAGTCATCGGACGATGTAATATCTATGAAAAATCTGCCATTTGAAACTCTAATGGGGACAACTAAAAATTCCGTATTCAGTATTAGAATATGGTTTTAAGGCACGGGAAAAGAGAATACATTGGTAGCTGTCCAACAAATCCGATTTCCTATACTGACAAGGATGATACGCAAAATCAGCCATCTCTGTATTAAATGGCTCTTTTTAAAATACATTTCTCATATCTATGGTATACTGAGATGAAGTATTATTATTCTTACAGGCACTATGCAAATCATTTCCAATAAATTAACTCAAAGACTGACGTCACAGGATGTCATCGATCCTTAAAAATATTTCGAAGAATAACCAAATTAGAAGCAGGTAGTGTTTACACCAGAAACTTAAGTTACTTTCAAATTAATCATCATGAAAAATTGATTTTCTCGCAATTTCTATAATGTTCACTCATAAAATTAACTAGCGCCAAAAGAGTTTTCAGCGACCAAATATGCATTAAAATTTTTTTCGACGTTATATTCATGGGAAAGGTGTGGCAATATATAATTCTCAAGGGTGAATTAAATACCTAAATATCTTTACATGAATTTAGAGTGGCATAAAATTAATTGGAGTGATTGTTTCTTTATTTCCACTTTTAGAATTAGCTAAAAAAATACGTTTTCTGGGCTTAACATTTGGTTAGATTTTTGCTATTACTTTAAAACATCTTATTTTATGATTTCCTTTAATTGTAAGAAAAATCACCCTGTTCCATCAGTATCAATATGATAGTCGGTGTGAAGCAACCCTCTAAACTCTCCTGTTGCTTGCCAATCTCTTCTTTCCCTCAAACCTTCTTACACCGACATTTCCTATTAACTGCTTCTAGTAGTTCATCCTTTAGAATTCTTCTGGTATTCCTCACCCTACATGGTACTTTCAGTTATGGTCCTCAATAAACCATCGTACCTCAGGTCATCTCCAACCAATTTGCCTCTTTTTCTTGTGAGTGTCCTTCATAGGCTTCTTTCTTCAGTCACTCTTCGAAATACTTCATTTGTTATTCTATTCATCCATTTTAATTTTAAAGTCTTCTGCAGAACTATACTTTCTTCGTCTCTAATCTCCTTTTCTCTGCTGCGCCTATTCTCGTAGTCTCACATACATAGAAATGTAGGCTCTATGCATAACTTTTTAACTTATGTATTATATTATTTTCCTCATGTCAATAAAAGTACTATTCGCCGTTAGTAGTTGCTTGTTTTTGATACAAAGCTTTTTCTGCCATTCATATTGTGCTTACTATATACCGCTTACTTCTTCCATTACTATTGATGCTAATGCTAATTAGTGACACACTTCCTCCATTTTTAGTCTGTTTGTCTCGAGTCTTACTTGGACATTAGCTTCCCTGATGCAACTTTCATTGATCCTTTGTAACGTTTTATGAAATGCAGAATTAAATAAGACAAAATAATAATAATGATCTTCAAAAAATTTGCTAAGGTGATATTTAATTTTGCAGTCATTTTAAAAAACGGAGGAAACTGAACCATTCAAAAGATGATAACTTTGAAATTGAAAACTTTAACAAATACCTATGTCTGATGTCCCTAATACCACCGCAAGATACATTACGGTGTACTTATTTAAGGATATTAATTGATTACCTCTAAGCGGACAATGAAGTGCAATAAGCAGATTACCCTTATTTACGGTTAAACGCTTTGTTGAAATGTACATTAGAGATTTAGGTGTGATGTAGTGGAATCGTTCCATAATGACAGAAACAGAGAAAAACACTTGCAATTTACCACTTTTTAGTGGAAAAAGTGGAGAGTGGAGTGAGTTTAGTGGAGAGTAAAAAGTGGAAAATTGCAAGTGTTTTCTCTCTTTCTGCAGTTTCGTTTAAATGTAAAAATGTGCGTTTGCGTACATCTCTCGAATAACAATGAATGAAATGAAACCACTTATTTTATAAACTTTAAGACAATGTGAGCTCAGTGGAGGAAGACCAAATTTCAGTTTTCTAAAAGCATACGAATCTGGCAGTAATGAGAAGTGATAACTATTTCAATGAAAATGTATGCATGATTTGAGTGCACGTATTAAAAACGTTGGATACCGTTTAATCAATCTGAACCTCCACACTACATTTGATATTGTTTTACGACTGTAACTGATATTCAGACACTAAACAACCTTCATCATTCATAATGAATAACTGATCGAAGCACTTTTCCACTTGATAATTTTTTTTATTTTACGACCGGGTTTCGATGTATTACATCATCATCAGGTCTATTGGTCCTATTCATGGAGTAGAGGATTTCTTACATTGTCAATTTTATATTAAAAACTCGCTAGCATTACGTTCTCTATACTGAAGTTTTATTGGCCATAATAAATAAAGGCAAGATGGATCACATAAAGCGAGCTGGACTGAATTAAGGAACAATCGAATTTTTTGTAATATTTTTATTTTCACCGGTGCATCATGTGATTTCATTTCATTATTATTATAGATATTCCTTTTTCTCTTTGATTCTAGGCCCTCACTAAAGTCACATCCTTAAAGTCATATATGGAAATATCATGTCTTCGATTGCACTTTGCCTTTAAAAATGCGCTTTGACTTCCTTCTGCGAGAGAAAATATTGCTATACATATGTTTAATCTTATCGAGATTGTTTTCATAGCTTATCATAATCTGTGTTACCTCTGATTTACAACCCATGTTATACTCGCACAAGCTACTGGAAGCCTGTAAAATGGTTCTTTTTTCTTATGTATTGGTAACTAGAGTCTGATTAGTATGATTGAAAGAACTTCATAATTTATCAAACATTTTGGCATAACTGACAAGACGTAAAAGCGTTTGTAAAATCTGCTGCACCATCAGGAAACTGGAACTGCTTACTCTTGTCTCGAGTGGCTCTTTTTAGTCTCTGTCGAAATGTTTACGCATGAACAAGACTTCAATAACTCTTAACAATTTGTTTAAATACTAAAAATATTATTTACGATAAAAAGTTTTCGCGTTGATATATGCATTCTAATTTTAGAATTGATGAATCAAATTTTAAATACAAAAAAAATTACTATATTGCTAAATTCATGGATTTTTAATTATATTTTTATTGAAATCCCTTCAATTATATATCTGGTAAACTTTTCTTTTTTTGGATATCAGAAGGCAGTAATACGTCATTTGGGGTTGCACAAGTGAATTTGTCTCACTGAAGAAATACGTTGCGTCATTGTTCATTAGGACGATAAGGAGATACGATTTCAAAAGATGTTCACTCAAGAAAACTAGCAGAATATCTTATTGAAAATTGGCAATCGCGTTTAATGTTGTTTTTATTTACTTTCCAATACAACTACGTTTAATTTACTCCCCTTAAATGTCTTTCACGCTAACATGTCCACCTTTAAGAGTTTTTAGGAATGCTAGAGGAAACTTGAGGATAGCGATTTATTGGTACATAAACCAGAATTCTTATTTTTATATGATATTTGATAATCGCATAAAAATATTGTATCTTTATCTCGATACCGTATTGCTCTCATTAATTTTTAAAGCTAAATTTAAACCTCGAATCATAATATTTAGAATTATATTAATATCCTGTGAATAAAATAGTTCTTTTAGATTAATGATTTCGATTTGGACTCGATTAATGACAGTTGAAAGTTGTCTTAATTTCATTGCTAACATGCATTGCCGTGGTATATTAAGTTTTTCTGTGTGTTGAACCAACTTATTCCGAAAAAAACTCCTCATGTATCGCTTTTAGCATTCAGAAGCGAGGCATAAACTAATTGAAATATCACCAAAGTGTTATGGTGGTTTGTTTCAAACGTCAGAACAATTAGTTGCGCATTATTATTTACGGAATCCGTTCACGGTTAAAACTATGCAACTCGTTACGCTGTAATGTCATTTATTCTTCAGTTTGTCATAACGTGAAGATATTGTATCTTCGTTAGATTGTGGAAAATGAAACCCAAATTAAATGACCGTTTTTTTCTAACCTTAATTATCTAACGTATTTATTAAGCGTTACGTGCATTGGCCTGGACGATATTCTTTTTTCGGAATCCCCGAAAATATTAACTTGGAAACTGTCCTTTTCTTTCGTCGAATGTTTGAAATGTACTGTATGTTAGCATTCTTCTTTATTTCATTTTATATTGCTTCAATCTATTTTAAGATCCGTAATATGTAGCAATAAAATCTATCATAAAATTCTAGATCCATTCAAAAGAAACTGCGGGAGATGCCGCAACAGTAACTTTTAACGGAGTCATCCGCTAATGTGCATTTCAATGCAACAATTTCAGAGTGTAAAAATCATTCACCTTGATAGGGCGAATGATTTTTACACTCAGAAATTGTTGCATTCTAGATCCATCTAATAAACAAAGAAATAATTGAATAGCATTTATATACATTGGAATCATGGTGTGTAAGATCTTTTTCATTTCTTTTGAATTCTCAAACTTCATTAACGGAGTAGGTAATTGAAGAAATGCATGGAAAATTTCGAAAAAAATATCTTTATGAGTATTTATTAAATTTCTCGTGTATTGAGAGGAAATGACATGCCACACATGTTAGGCGATTGGATGTGTCGCATTTTCCCATTTTAAAAGTTGGGTGATCTTCACGCGACAAGATCTGAAGCATTTTTTGAGCAAATATTTGGTAAATGAATATTGACAATCGTGGAAATATTCGAGTGAAGTTTTCGTGTGGAGATTATTTTGCCTACGTAGAAATGTTACCCATTTAACCATAGTTGTTGTTCTAAGCATTAGAGAAGGGCATACCCCTTGAATTAATGCGGCTTCACGCTCAAACAGAAATTAGGCTGTGACAAAGATAATACTGAGCCTATCAACCTTTGAATGTTTTAATCCAATGATCCTGTCAATTTGTGGGCATTGCCTAAAGTGCGATTGCAGAATCAGGATGTCTTTACTGGACGGCTCCACTCTAATCGAGTATGGGACGTCTGAATTCACTCTGATAGTGTCCAAAGGAATCAATTGCACCTTGCCGTAGGGGCCAGGGTTTGCCCTGACTGATAAGATAGCGGCAAGGGGTTGAGTGCCATGAATAGAAGGTTTGAGAAAGTTAGGAAGCGGAATTTGGATGAAAAAGGACAGTGGTGATCATGAAATCTGAAAATTCGAATGACAAATCAAAACACTACGAACAATTCATTAAAATCAGTTGCAACACACTTGTATTATATTCGTATAAAAATACGATGAATACTAAATTTTGTTAGAATAGAATCATGAAAATACTCTTTCAAGTTAACAATGATGCGAACCTGCTCCACAATAGGAACTGAAGTTAAGACCATTAGAAAAGTACAAAGGATGTCAAAATACGAAAGATTAAGTCATAATTGTTACAGAAAGTGCATACCTGATGTTACTGTACAATTAATAAAGCGTGATGAATTGAGGAAGGAAGTTTTATGAGAATCGGATTGGAGAAATCAGTTTTCAAAGGTGGTCAATTTAAACAAGTGGATCATCATTTACGTCTCTTCCAAAGGATTGACGGCTATTTTTGGTTCGCAATATTACAGTACAGGTAGGATAATAGAATTCAACTGAAAAATGTATAAAGGTATATAGTATGTATGTACATAGCAATCTAACTCTTGCCATTTTTTCAACTATTATGGAGAGGCAGCGGGGAAATTTGGTGACTAAATAACTTAAATGTGCAACCAATGGAAACAAAAATATAAGACCGAGTTTTTTTGGAAATAAATGACATTTAGACGATCAGGTCAAAAAGATCAATCTATAGATTAATTAATTAGCAGATTTCCTTATGCACTATGATAAGCTAAGTGAATGTTGGGCCATAAATTTTCATTTAAAGGAACTGCCCTCAGTTGAGATCCAAACTCTGTGTTAACCCTAAAGCTTTATTTTTGTCAAATGAAACCACTTCGAATGTCTATGACACAACTATTACTACCTTGCTCTTACCTGGCTTGGGTACGTTCCGTTTAACCTGCATCCACTTGTAAGTTGGAACCGCCTGAGCAGTCGCGTTTGTCTGCTGTTGTTGCCTCTCCTGTTCTGGCTGGCTCGACGTTGCCCTGATGTGACGCATGTGCTGCTGCGGCTGTTGATGGAGAAGATGGGCTGCAACCGCCACCGCCGTCACGGCAGCCGTCGGATGAGAATGCATGTGGTGGTTGTAATGCTGCGTTTGACCACCACCGACACTGTTAACGTTGTTACCGTGGTGTTGGGGATGGTGTTGATGGTGAGGAGAAATTTGATGCGCAACAAGGTGTGGTGGCCCTTGAGGGTGTAGGACGGGAGGATGAAGCTGGGAGATCTGCATTGTGGATTGCTGCTGGTTTTGCGACATTTGAGCAACAGGGATGTGGTGGTGCTGATATCCTCCGCCAACTCCATTAATTCCCCCACAGCTCAGGTCGTCGGATCTTACTGCATCAGTCGTTGGATGACTATGCTGGTTTCGTAAGGTATGGTGAGGCATTGACGGAGAGGGGGTCACGTTTGGACCTTCCAGTGGATATTGGGCGCTCGGCATTGTCGTCGTACATGGGGACAAGGTGTTGTCGTTGACAACATGCATGGGACGTTCATGAGCTAATCTTTGGGGACGGTAGGAGTCGTACGTGACGGGAGAACCTTCACTACCTTCCTGCGTCGGAATTTGGTGGATCGGGTGGTGAAGGGAGTGTTCGTGCACATTAGGAACTTCTTGAACATAACTTCCCGGGGTATAGGGAGGAGACACTGGATTGTGATGCTGCTGCTGCACTCCGGTGGATACAGTTTGCTGCTGTTGGTGGTGTTGATGAAGCCTACCGTTGTCATGATGCCCTGGGACGATTGCGTCTGAAACTGACGTTTGGTGTGCCCTAGTAACTTCGCTGTGCTGTTGGTGGTGCTGAGGATTGGTAATTCTGTAGTCGTTGGCGTCCAAATTGGTGTAACTAAGTCCGTTATCCGAGGTGATTATATGTGAGGTCTCCTCGTGGTTCGAATGAGACCTTGAAATTTCTGTCGGTTGCTGAGACTCCTGAAGGTGATGAGGAGGGTGCTGATGGTGTTGGTGTTGCATTTCTTCGGTCGCCGGAGTCTGGTGCTGATGAAAATAGGAGTGGACATGGTGCCCTCCCGTCGTCGGTGGTGTCGGTGTGGATGCAGCGATTGCCCCGACGTAAGTCCCTCCAGCGCCCTCAGCGTCGTCCCCGAAATAGGCGGCGTGCACGGCCGCTACTGGTTCACCCGTGGCACCGTGGTGGTGATGGTGGTATCCCTGGTGAACAGGGTGTATTGACGGGTGGTGGAAAGGGTGCGTGTGGGAGTGGTGGTGGTGGGGTATATGGTGTGGGTGGTGGATGTTATGGTGCTGTGGAGTGGATGTATGCCCATAACCTCCACCGACTTCACTCGCACACATTCCGTATGCACCCGTAGCGCTCGTCAGGTTCATCGTCATCATCCCGGAAATATTATTAAATGTTTCCCTTTCCTCTTAATCTCTTTGCTATAGCAGGAAGGGAAAATTGTTTTATTTTTACACACGCTTAATACTTTCACACATACCACTAAGTTCTAACGAACGTTTTTCTTTCGATTTTTCTTCATCTAATTAACACCTTTCATTCTCTTTTCCTTCAAATCAAATTATTCAATTGGCCTTGGATCGCACAATTTTACAATTGACACTCCATTTACCATTTTAAATATCACTTTCAGAATTGAGATTTTATGTACACATTTCTGTGCAATGTCCCCATTATTCTGTTTTTTTTCACACTAGACTTCCTGCGAAAAAATGCTATTTAACACAAACTGAAATATTGTAGGAATCGTTCCCAACTGCTTTTGTGCGTAGGACTTAGGACTGCATTCCACACAGGGTTGCGAGACTCAATATCCACTATCCCACGGAGCGATGGGTTCTCGCGGTTATTTTAAACTTCCACATGACGTTCGTTTTCCTGCGGGGCATTAAGCGTAATATCTTGCGTTCCTCACCGATGACCGCCGAGTTCGTCCGCCTAGTTGAGCCGTCGTGCAGCGGTGAGCGACACTACGACTGCCGCCTTAGGCTGCCTCTCCTCGGCCTTCGCCTTCTCCGTCGCCCGATCCCTCCCCACTCCTCCCCCCTTCTTCCCTCCCTCGACCTCACGCCGCACTCGCCTCCTCTCACCTCCGTCGTCCGTCCTTCCTGCGGCAGCCGCAGCGCACGTATGGCCGTGCCGACGGCCAGTGTCGCCCATTGGCGGCGGCGAGGGCAGTCGGAAAATCTTTCTCCGGGATTCAAGAGCGCAGACGGCGGGCGAAAAACCTGACAAGGCTCGGCGAGGAGACGTGACTATCGCCGAGGCCGCGATCATGAAAGTGCGGCTTGAGTTTTACTCGTCTTTGCCCAGAGAGGACTTGCGGATCGAGCTTGGGAAACACTTAGTAGCAATTTCAAGAGGATTGCACCGAAATCATTGACAAATGCAAAACTATAAAGGCAACAGCCTCTGTAAATATAACTTAGAATAACTGGATGACAGCGCCTTCTTAAACACGTGCTGCTGTCTCTCCAATCCTCCTCGGGACTTCCTCAAACACTTTCTTCTCAGTCATTATCCCTTTTGGCCATGACCCCGCCCTTTTCGAACGAAAGAAAAACCCTTTACCCTCCCGGTTTTTAACTTACGTCCTTCGCACTTTCTGAACCACAAAACCTCTCACACGTCCCCTTTTCCCATCCCGTAATGAATTCCCACGGTTCCCCTTGGTCGTCACCCCCACACACCCCTCGACTGAGTTCTCAGAATCCGCGCTCTCCGAACACTAGACGATGGTCCCCTCCACTGAGGGTAGCAATGTCGTGTTCTGGTGGAAAAGAGTGAAAAAAATTCCACGCGCACTTCGCGTGAGGCCTCGTGCGACTCCCTCTCGTGCTTCGTGTGCGACTACTGCAGCCCCCGTGAAACCGTCGTGCGGGGATCGTGTGAGGAATGGAGGGAATGAGTGTGTCGTGCAGCTCTTTGAGCCACAACTGCGTGTGGCGGGTGTGAGCTGCGGAGGGAGTGGTATGAAGAGAGGGGGGTTGGGTGGTGGTAGGGGGAACGGGATAAAGGAATAAAAGGAGGGGTATGCTGGGAGGGGGCTGCTTGGAAGGGATGGATGGGGGCATCGGAGAGAAAGAAGTGTCTCAGTCGCCGCCCCCTGTTACATACGAGAAAGGCGTACTCTCGTGGGGATTACTTCAGAGGAGACCGTAGGGGAAGGGGTGTGTGCTTTCGCCTGTACTGTTGTGGTGGGATCGTTGGAGTGGGGACGAACAGTGGGCGGTCGTTAGAAGCGGGAGGGCTTAGATAGCGTCCTTCGAGGTGTGTGTGGGTGGGGCGTGAAATGAAGGAACGGGAATTCCTTGTGCTCTCGGATGCGATGGCAGAAAAACTTTGCTCCTGAGGAAAATGCAATGCTAAGAATCCACCATGCGTTGCGAAGCGGGGGAAGAGAGATATATGCGTAGGAATATAATAAGAGGCATTGCGTGTCTAGTTTAGATTTAATTTAAAATTGCGTGATTAGGTAGTTTTTATTGATGAATAGAAAATTATACTTTACAATCTTAAAGAAATAAATTTCTGCAGCTTTATTTCTTCGCTGTTCTTATATTTTTCGTTATTAGGTAACATTTACGAATACATTAGAAATTGTTAGTTCTGCATTGGCTCGAAGATTGTAATTCGTTAATGTATTTCGTCATCATTACATCTGTATCACTATGATATGATGTCTCTTTATGTGATGAAATATGTTATAAAAGAGGATGGTTAACCCAAATTGTATAGATAATGCTTTTTATGATCGGTAATTATTTTTGCAGAGTTTCTTTGGGGTAACCATGTACTTACTGAGGATAACATGAGCTCGGATTGGGAAATGGAAAAGTTGACGTGTATTGAACGATGAAAACAATTGTCACGGGGTAATAAATAGGACAGAAAATGTGATCTCGAATGGTGTTAAGCTCAAAGTTAGCTCTATTGGGGTGGGCAATCGAGACAGGAAGTGAGGCAAAGAAAGGGCGGTAGTTGAGAGGCGTGGGGGAGAGATTGGTGGAGAAGGAGTGGAGACATGTATTGGCAATCGGAGAAGGGTGCCTGCTTAGATGGACGAACTGGGAGAGACCGCGTAAGGGAGGACTGGCTGCGTATTTCCAGGAATAACGCGATAAGTGTAAAATCCAATGCGGGGATGGCAATGCAATTAGAACTCTTGGACATTTGGAAAAGAAAAAATAATCAGATTTTTCAGAATACTGTTTACAGTTTTCCTTACATCAAGCGTGGGATCAAAACGAAGCATAGAAATGATGTGTGGAGATTTAAAAGGAAATTGAGGCCATTATAACGATAGTTACTCACACAGGACATGAATACACAAAAGTTTAATGTAGGTGCCTACTGCACGCATATTGTAATTGTCTACAAGCAAAAATACCTAGGTCTCTAACGAAAGAGTACCATAACTCCATCACAACCTAGCGTTACCTAATTGGGGCTCTGTAGGGATACCATTGATGAACGGCCCTATGAGCCGCGTTTGCGGCTCATAGTGGCGTTCCAAAAATAAAGTGGATTCCGGTGAATTAAGTATCATCCCAAGGACCAACTAACTCCGCAATGTACCTACAGCTCCAAGAAGTGGTCGGCAAGGGCTCACTCTAGGGGATTTTTCGACAATCACACTATCTTACTAATGACTCGTAGAAAAAGAAACAGGGGGATGTCAAACTTATTAACCAGGTTGTGGCCTTAAGTCGGTATTGGGGAAAAATATTGACGTGAAAAAATGGTTTGAATTCAGGTGGAAAACAATGCTACTTATTTGTGTGCTTGTGTTCGGCGTGGGAACCAATTTTTTTCGCAAGTCATAGTGCAAGATTTAGATGCTTTCTTTTTTATGCTTGAAGATATGGATGTTTCCCTTTTTCAAATGCCACATACATTTAGGAATTCTCCCCAGTATTTAAAATTCGTAAGGATGTATGAGCTTACCCTGGGTTTGTACTTAAGCCAAGTACTTAAACTCTCTATTTAAAATTAATGTTCAAGAAAAAAAATGCCAATGGTTACTTGTTAATGGAAAATGCAAAGGAAACCTAAAGCCCCTAAGTTGATGTTTACCATTTTATTTTCTCTTAATACACTGCATTCTTTCTTATTTTCCACAGAAGTTCCTGCCTTGTTCGACACTTTCCGTGATATTTCTCTTATTATTCTTTTCAATCGCCCATATCCTTGTGTCTAATGTTCATCCTCGTCGAATAAATAATATAATTTCCATATTTCCTCTCCTGTTTTTGTTAACTTCTGTACAGCATATATCCTGTCTCTAATTTGTCAGTATTTCTTTTTTATTAGTCAATTTTGATTTTTATGTGTGTTTCATATCAGAAGGAAATTAATGACTGTTGAAACTACAAATTTTGAATGCATTAGAACCATCACCTCACTTTTATAATGTTTATGTTTTGCTACCCCGCTTCTTTTACATCGGAGCTACAATCTCTCTGATATAATATGTTCAATTCAATGAATTGCATGGTCGCATTTGCTTGTACACGTTTTTCTGTTGCATCACTCCTTTTCTGATGGTATCCTGCTTAGTATTTTGTGGAAAAGACTCAGAAAATAGAAATTAGGAGAAGTTTCTGGAGGTTTTTATTAGTATTAAACGATCCCGCATATATTCTTTCCTGAATACCTAAAACTGGTACTTTTTACCAGCAAAAAATGTCATTTTTACATTTTCACATCGCTAATAGCAATTTATTTTGTTGACAGGAAATGTAATATTTTTACCATAAAAATGGACGAAATAGCATAAAAGAAATAGTAGGTAGAAAAAATGTATATATCTCGATAGTTCATTAAATCATATGCGTATAAGCAATATTTTTCCTTGTGGGCATTATTAAAATATGCACGTGAACCTCATAACACTGAAGTAACTTAGTTCTTCATCATTGTAAATTGTGCAACTCAAAGTAATCTCTCCCCTCAATTCGTCAAAGATGTGTTATAATGAATGTCTACTCCTAAAAAGTTCCAAGATTCCCAAAAGTCACAAAGCAGTATTCTGGTTTCAAAAGTTAGCCTTCCCCATGCATGAGATATGTATGTCAATAGCAGCGGAAATCATTTTTTCTCCGTACCTCCTGAACCACTTGCCAAGCACTTTCCTCACCTTATTCCATCTGTTGACTTTTTCGCCAGCGGGGGAGACTGGAAGTGAAATGGAGTATGATGGCAGAGGTAGGTCGTGCAAAGGAGCGGGCTCTCCGGACCGAGTACGGGAGGGAGAGAATGGGGGGCTTCTCCCATAATCCCTCCCGTACCCCCGCCCCCTTTGTGTCCCCCTCTCCACTCATACATTTTCCTCCTCCCTCCTCGCGGTAGGTGGAGGGGACTGTATGCTTGTGAGTGTGGGGAGGACTATAGGATTCTGGGTGGGTCATGTGACTCTGGCCTACGGGCCAATCCGGTGGCCCTGTCGGCGAGATGTTGAGGCGGAAGGGGGTGCCGGGTGGGTGCCGCTATTCGGGGTTGGGAGGAAAAGGAGAGGACCGCGAAGAGACGGCGAGGGGTGAATGCGTCGTCGCGAATCCCGCACGCCTCGCTTTGTGCATTGAGAAAAGGAAAGCTCTCGGCCGAGTCCTGAAAACTGTTGGTGGCTAAGATTTAACAATTAAATGTACAACATATGCTATATTTTACGTTCAGTTCACATTCCCCTGCTTTCAAGCTTTCGATTAGTATTTCATCATAAAATGCGCATCTGGCAATAATGGCGTACTTGGCTGACGGAAACTGTTCGAGTTGCCGACGGAAGTATCCACAT
This sequence comes from Hetaerina americana, assembly GCF_022747635.1. Lineage (NCBI taxonomy): Eukaryota > Metazoa > Arthropoda > Insecta > Odonata > Calopterygidae > Hetaerina > Hetaerina americana. The sequence goes on along the minus strand of NW_027286874.1, from coordinate 31,933,169 downwards.
GCATAAAATGCACCTAATTGGGATACTTGATGCAAGTTAGGGGCACTTTAAAGACTTAAAACAAAAATTTGCAGTTGTTGCGTTCGGATTGTGAATTGTATTACGATCGCCTAAACGTGGCGAAGACTTACCCGTATATCCTGTTAATATGTGATGGCTGACTGTCGCATTCGAATGCTTCCAATTATCCTCAATACAGACCTTTCTTCCTCGGCATAAAATGAAAAGGGCCCTGTTTTTAAGGGTTTTAATTAAGCTCATGGCCTAAAATAATAGGAAAACTTGTTCCGTGTATTTAATATTGATATTTTTAAAAGCTATGAAACTAGTGAGATTTTCTCTGTAAAATTATTCATGGATAGGGAAAGGGAAGATCCTCCCTATTTTTCGGTTCTTTTCTGCTTGTATTTTTTTCATATACATTATTATAGAAAATTATATTCATAACACTGATCATTAAAGGGGTTTGAAGGTTCTTGTAGGTATTTCTAAGTTCCGCCTGCGATTTTTAATTGAAGATGAAAGGTAACCGAAATCTAAATGGCGTCAAGAGACAATGGTCGTATACAATTGTGTATCGGTAGTTATAGGAAAAATGTTACCACAGTACATGAATTTCACAATGACCGACATGGCATCGCGCTACAACAGAAGTAACTTTATCTCGTATCCTATATGGAAGGCATCGACTGCAGCATTGTCCCCTCAGGTTAAATTAGTGGAAGAATAATGTAGTCGAATAGCCATAAGTATTCCACTGATTTACAATTCAAATGATCATCATTCATGCCCTTATTTCCTTTTAATCATAAATACTTTCACCGAGTAAAGCTGTGATTATTTTAAAATTACCCTCCATGATGAGATTCAGTGGTTTCAAAAGTATGCGAGAGATATTTAGAAGTCCTATTAAACTCGCATTATTTGCTATCTCCTACATCCCTGTGGGGGATGGAATATTCCCCCACTCCCCACGTGGTTTCACTGTTGTTTAATTACAGGGATTATCAAAACATTTAGGTATCTTAAAATATTAAATTCAATCAGTAAAAGTATGTGTTATAATATAGGTCAGCCTAAAATGAAGTGAGAAATTGCGTAACGAAAAATAACAAGCCATAGGTCAAAGTCACATACATTCTCCCGTTGTTGCAGAACTCATTTCACATATGATTTAGTCTCGTGAAACGCTATTTAGTTGAAATAATTGCGTTGCTTGAAATAATTTAACTTTTTCATGGATATAATGGCTTAGAATATAAATTCGACAGAGTAATGTTCTGACTAATTAAAGTGGCATACATTTGAGGCCATGAAACACATTAAAAATGTTAAGCAAAAACATTTTAATGGTAATCACTCCTAGTGTCATTAAATTTTATCATTTTATAGATTTTTAAAGACGCACCTCTTGATTGAAGTGCATATAGATCAGTTGGATGTTATTTTAGAAGGTACTCACAGTAGACATCATTAGAATCAGTTGAACATTGGCATAATTTATTGTTTATCTTAGGAGTATGAGTAATTGTTGAGAGTACCTCTTATTATCTGATTCATGTCAATAACATATAAAATTTATTTTTCATTAAGTGTATTGTTTACTGTTAAGTATAATGATTAATAAACCTTTAGCCGCAGCTGTCCATTAATTTCTCTCTATTACTCACGCAGTATATTCGTTGCTAATAATTTAATTAAATATTGTAATGTATTCGGGACAGAACTACTCGACCACTGTTAATGGAATTTATCCTGCGTCATGCCTCTTCAAGTATCAATGAGATAAAATTTCTCCACATTTTTCATTTCTGGAAGATAGCTTGCACACAACTACATATCTTTTTCCGAGGCTGGTGTTCAGCCATGGAAGACAATGGACGGCGTTCCACTGTCAGAATTCACCCATGCTCCAGTCTATTGGTCGTGAAGGTAGTTGCCCCGAGCCGCTAACCCCTCGCATACTTTTACCTTGACCACTGCTCGGAATTCTTAGTTCTATACACGTGGCCACTGCTCAATCCCAAGAGTCTCCCGCAAGAATACCTGCCTGTCCGCGATCCAAACTGTCACTCCCACTGCACGGGACCTCTCCAGCTCCTTCCCCGGTGTCTGTCAATTCCTTCTCTCCTCCCTTCCCACTTCCGTTCTTCCACTCCACCAACCCTCACGTGTTTTCTCCGCTTTGAGAGTCATGAACATCCTAATAATTCCCAGTGGGTGATACCCTGGTTGGGTTTTTACATGGCGAGGGCAGGGCTCAGCGTATGCACTAAGGCAAGCCCCTTATGTTTGAAATAGTAATTTTTTAAGTTGATTGAAGAGTGCATGCAAGAAGCAGCATGGGAAAGAGAGAAGAAAAAAGTTAAAACAAGAATTTCCACGTTATATTAGATTTTTTTCTCGATAGGATTTCTTGTTATGAACGAAACCATCTTGATCACAGAAGAAGCGTCTTTTACGTAAAACTTAAACATTCTACGATGTAGATAAAAGGCTAACCATCACTAAGAGCCACAACTGTACTTTTCACATACTCAAGCCAGCTTAATTAAATATTCCACAAATAGTCTCTTAATCCCTGTTTCTTTTATTTTTATAATTATTTTCCAAGAAATATTGTGGGGATAATATGAACTCATATGCAGAGAAGGTATGCCTTTATCTGCATAAAAAATTAGTCATCATAACAGAGGCTGAATTGAAATAATGAGAGCAACCTTTCAGCAACGCTTAATATGAACTCAGGGCGGAGAAAGTGCAAGAGTACATGTAGTAATATGGAGAAAAAAAATCTTCAAACGCAGATGCACTCGAGGAAAATCGGGACGAACTGCAATTTACAAAGATGACAAGACTGATGAAACGTTAAACATATTCATGTGAATTTCCTTTTCATGTGCCTTCTATGTTTGATTAATGACTTTTTGTGTTGTTATATATACTCGTACCTGTTAGAATACTTTACCTCCTTATGTATGCATTAATAAAAGGTAATATTGGAGTATATTGAGTTTTCCAGTAAACTTAATGTAAAAGCACTTCGTAGCATTGACCAGCTATAACATTTTGGACTTCCCCATCCAATTAGTTGTATTTCTATGATACTCGTTGGTGGGGAACAACTTCGTGTGATGTCAGTGGCGGGATATTTTACAGATATCACGACATTTTTATTTGTATCGATTGTTCTCTCCTCGGTCTCCATTCCTCAAATAGACGCTAGAGTCGTTGACTGCCGTGCTGTATGTTCGTCGTGTGTTTCTTTCCCCTTACAGTTCTCCCTCCTCTTTTTCACTAGCATTTCATTTTATCGGCGATTTTCGACGGAATTTGACTTAAAGGTAAAAGGGGTTACTGGTCATTTTATTACCCTAAAGGCAGCATCAGATTTTCGTCTTTAAGTCTAACATAGCGGTCACGCGAACGGGGAAACGTTAAATGCGTATTCAAATAAATAATATGAAACAAACCTCTATGTGATTAAATTGAACAATTTGTATTTAGAATAAAGCGTTCGTGAAAACATGTGCTCACAGGAAATCACTAGATAAGTCATTGAAATGAGATTATTTCAGCATTAATTGTTTACCAGGGCCTTCTGCTAAATGTACAATAGAATTGGGACCGAAATGATATAATTTTCATTCATTCCGTAACGAGAGTGTTAGTACCTGAATTATGTGTCTTGGTAAATAATGAGTGCTGTTTGGATAAAAAATAATGCTTTTTATAAAAATTTAGTCACTTCTTTTCAAACAGAATATTTTTCGAATTTCAAATAATGTCGTAATAATATTATGGGATATGGTATTGCATTTGACAGTATGGATGCATTGATTGACTAATTTCGATAGTCTTTTTCCGAAGAGCATCCAGGCTTGCAGGTATTTGATTATTTTTTCAAATCTAGTTCAAGTCTATTTGCAAATCTAGTTCACTGCTATATGTATGACTAAATAGTGACTATATAGAGAGTTTAGTGAACCATGGTTTGGATATTTGGGCCCTCAGATCAATTAAGAGTGAGTGTGGCTTCTTGTATATATTTTATTGCATTGACCGTAAAAACCTTCATTTGAATGGCCATGTTCAAGGTTTACAAACAATTTAAATCCCCCTCTGATTTTTCGAGGATTCTACCGTGGTATTTTACAAGATTAAGGGATTTTTTAAGGGATTAATTATTGTCATGATATATGATATAAACTTTGGCAAAAGAAAAAATATCGGCTCTCCGGTGGATCAATCGTTGAAATTTTACTTAAATACCCTTTAATTACCTTTGTTGACCTCCACAACCTTGAATTCATTAGCACTTTCCCCTACTCACTTCTACATTTTTTGCCACCACGTCAATATCTGGAATGACTCTGAAATTTAGTTCTTTGTCCTAGAAATCATGGAAGGGGACCAATTTGAAATTATATAACTCCTTTTTCAGATTGCTTTTGTTTTGTCTGAAGGAAGCATATTCGAACCATTTCATTGTGTCAAAATGAATTAATCCCCGTTAAACGCCAAGTGTCGTGGGAGGAATGATATAATGAGATATCATTTTCCTTCTCTGCCAACGGACAGGATGAAAGCAATCGCTGTCACCGCACTAGGCCATATCGCCTCTAAATCTGTATATAGAATTGAGATTCCCTTTTTTCCTGCCTCAGCAGTCTTCCAGAGTAGTCAATGTCATTTTTAATAGACAGAGAAACATTAAACTCCCTTTATGGGATACTTCAATATTTTAACTACAGGGAAAGTTAAAAGTGCCATATATGAATTTAAGTTCTTAAGAATCAGCCTATTATTAAGAATCAAAACAATTGAAGATTTTTCCATCTAGTTTGTTTATTTGTGCATACACCTTTGGAAAAATGTAAGCTCAAAGCAAAGAACGAAGATATTTAATAGCTCAAAATGATGTTTACAGTTCAGCAAGTAGTGTCTAAATGAATTGGTATTCGAGTAGGAAACTAGTGCCAATTTCCTTCAATCGGAATGTTTGCTCCGAAGACTGACTCAGTTATATGTTTGCCGGTTCCGGTGGCGGCGGGGTAACTTCCTCACCTGCTAATTCCGAGGTCGCGGGTTTGATTAGGTGGATTTTCCTCCATCTAAGGTCTGAGTGTTTGCAATATCCTCTATTTTTAAAAGTCCGATGTAAAGGCAAAAAAAGTTCTGTTTTATGATTAATACTAAATGAATAAAATAAATAAACGCCAAAATCATAGCAATAAGTATTTCCTTGTAAGCAAATAGACATTTTTGGTTTTAGAACTAATATCTATGAAGTCATGCATCATCATTAGATATGTTCCGTCTAAAATAAATGCCAGGCATCATTGAGGCTACCCAAAAACGGGCGTATACATTCTCTCGAATATCATTTAGTCTAATAAGATTCCTGGTATCACTAACAGATAATTTCGTTTCGATCACTTGCTTCTGATTCGCTAAGGTTCAGTTTAATATCAGATAGATTATTGATACCGATTTTTTTGTTTAAATCATCTAGTATGTATCGGTAAAGGAATTAGCGCGCTTCATCTGGGGGAAAAAATCACCAACTTGCACCACTACCCTATAGATAATATCACTGATTTGTTCATGCCTTTCGATACATTTGCAACTGATACGGAAAAATAGCCAAGTATTCTTATTTGTTCAACAATATGTGTAAGGCAGGCTTTGATTTTAGTCCTTTAATACGACTTTGGATTCTATGTAGAAGAACGAATCTAAATCCATCCAAACATGCGCCGTCACTGTGGATTTCTTCGTTCACCAGCATTTTATTTCGGAAAATCTAATCCTCACAGTATATGATTACAGTCAACCTTCAGCTTCGAGTCGCTCCACTTAGTTTTGAGAGGACTTGCCTGGAGTCTACTTTATTTGAAAAAACTTCTTGGCGCATTAGTTCATGATTGTTTGAAACAATTATGGCGCAACTTCTCTTGGTCTCAATACGTGCCTCATAAGTGAATAACGCGTGCGTAGTTAAACACATTACTTCAACCAACCACTTTTCCTATTTAACCTCTCGCATATATCTCTCGATATCAATGCATACTGCTTGCTGGTCCTACATATGGTGATACATATGGTGGTCCTACATAGTGGTTCTTGCATATGGTAGGACCAGCAAGCAGTATGATGACATTTTTATTCCGTCAAGTGGTCGATATCCTTATCTTTAGATTTTCCAAACAATCTATACCTCCCATCCTTTTTGTCGTATAGAAATGGCAGAACAGGTGAGCGGAAAGCAGGTTGACTCTCTTCACTATCTTGCTCCTGGCCTCCACCTCATACCTAACTCTCACTCCTTGTCTCAGTTCCTTCGTACTTATGCATACCTATATCTTCGTCTCCCTCCGTATCTTCCTCGAATGGACCGCTCGTCACGCAGAAGATCCTGTCTTCTCACTCACCCACATCTCTTCCCTCGCCTCCTCATTGGAATGGCCTCACCCACTGTTTCCCTTCTCTATGTCTGTTTCCTTCTCTCTTATTCCGCCGTCATTGTCTTAAACTTGTTCCGTATCTTGTAGGGAAAATAGTAGAAGAGGACAGGAAAAATAAGCGAGGCGGAGGCTGGACACGACTCTTCGAGACTTCTGATGACTCGTTCGCTTCAAATCGATTCATCTTGTCTCTTTCCGGTTGCGTAGTCCCTAAAGGAAAATTACTATGGCCCTCTCCTCTGTATTACTATAGCTCTCTATTGATATCATAGTTTTCTTCTATATCTATTATAAACCCCCATATATTGAACCTATTTATTAGATGAATAATATATAAAATAAATGAAGTTTATATTGGAAAAATTATGGTTTGAATTTTATCGGTTTCAAATACATAAATTTAGCTATCCCTGATAGTTAATTAAATATTAGAAAATTCTGTGTGCACCAGTTAAATATTGATCTTGAATGGCATATCGAAATTTACTGTCCAATCCAACTCATCATTTTCGTTTTCATGCACAGAAAGTTTTGGTAAAAATCCGGTCAAGTAAGCAGTCATAGCCGGCAGGATAAATCGTGTCTGTATGTGTAGCTAGAGTAACTGGTTTGAACCTTTTCTTGGAAGCTTTTAGGGTTAGGTTTATCTTGGTGAAAATCAGGATGAAATAGTTCTTAAATTTTCGGAGGTCTGGACATTAATCCCCATTCGTCCTCTACGCTCCGCTATTAGATATACATTAATTGCCTTTTAGTCAACCTTTTATATAATGAGAAGTCAAAATTATACGCGTACATGATACTCTTCTACAATCGTAAATCATGTATTTGACACATTTTCACATTTAGGTTTCTAAATCTTCCAATTTTCACGTATCTTCCTCCAGTACCCATTTGTTCAGCGCAACTTGTCACATCATAACATATATCTTTCTATTCTTCTTAGGAAGTAAAAAATTATATTAAAAGAGCCTAATGCATGAAAAATTAATCTTGAGAAAGAATCAACCTTTCAGTGCGTATGGTATCCACAAGATAAAAATTAAAAAAATATTCTGGGGACTTTTTTATTACTCCTATAATTTCCCTTTCGGTTAACAGAGGAGGAGAGTTCACCTGGCTTTCATTGAAAGTGAGAACACCTGCATAACCAGCGTCCAGGGCGAATGGTCAATGATCAAGTATTTCAAAGATCAAAAAGTCCCATAATAGGTAACGAAGGTACGCGCTGATAAAAGGAGAGATGGATTTTTGAGGCTTTAAATTTGTATTCATTTTAGTACTTCAGGTCAATACTTTTTATCACAGTATACTGGCTTAAAAAACAGGCAATTTGAAATATGAAACTAGCAGTTGCCATGCTCCCCAAAAGATAAGTCCTGCTTTTATTTATGAGTATGTATATAGCAAAGAATAACTGCGGATGAAGGATTTTGAGCAATACAATACTTAACGTGTATCTGTATGAACTTCATTTAGTGACTTTTAAGTACCTAAATTCCACCAAAAGGGGAACACTGAGTATATTATTTGGGAGAAGAAAACAATTTTCTGGTTAGAGTTCGTATTTACATACACACCTGGCTAAATTTGAAACACAACTTAACATCATATCTTGAGTGGTGACATTTTGAAAAATGTTTTAATACTCGGGCAATATTCAGGGATATCGGGATATCCTGAATACTGCCCGAGCGGAAGAATTGGCGAGAACGTTGACACAATTTAGCATTTAACTCCGCCCCGTTAATCAACACATGTCACTGAAAGCGGACTTGATCGTGAGAGAAAGGGTTTCCCCCCTTCCCATGTGTCGACCCTTTTCGATAAGTTGACTTCGATATGCTCTGCGTCGTATCTGTATTTCGGAGGAGAGCCAACAGCGAGTGGGCGTGCGATAGGGAAGGGCTGAGTGGGGGCTGCGAGTGGGCGTGCGATAGGGAAGGGCTGAGTGGGGGCTGTAGGGGAGCGAGGAGAAGGAAGAAGAGAACTCAGAGAACAGTTTACTGGAAGTGGGCAGTGAGGAGGGGTAGAAGCGAGAGGAGATAATAATCAGCGGGATCTGTTAACTGGTTGTGTCCTAAGATCTGGTTCAGAACCAGCACCTCCTGATCCACCAAGTGGCTGCGTGTTCAGGTGCAATCAACAAGGTGAAACTCCCTCCCCATATACCTCGATCCCCATGAAACTGCCTAAAATGCAGCACTTAAGCGCAGTAACCACAAATATTCTTGATGGATATCTAATTTTTCACCAGAAATCGAAAATCGTAAAGCACGAATCATTAGCTTTTTCACTCAAAAGAGGTTTTTTCCGTTTGCGATTGTAAAAATTTCATGGTGTGTTTATATCTGTTGGTATTAATAAAGAAATTCACCGGGCGACTGTTGTCTCTAATTGCACCATTTTATGGCTACTTTACGTTACTTAGTTGGAAATTAGAGTGGAAAGAAGTGAAGAGAGTCCCAATACTCCAAACATTATTCATGTACATTAGGCTAAGCCTACAGCTACGAGTACCCTTTAGCGGGTTGGGGATGCTTTTAATATTGAAACGATGAAATCGATTGCAGTATTTTAAGATTTTAATCCATCTCGACTCTCTGGGATCATCATAAATTTGAATTGCTATTTCCAGCAAATTATTTAATTCTATTTCATGTAATTTATTTATTGAAGAATTCACGAGCGATAATGGAGTAATTGGACAAGGTATGAATTTATGTGCATAAACGAATAGTAAAATAACCAAAAGGGCTCACTCAAAATTTCCCTTGAAATATTGTGCCGTATTGTCCTTCCTTGTTTACTCATTTCCTCACTCATCTTTCTATTTATGTCTTTAAAAGCAAAATATAGTGTCATTCTAGTGAAGAATTTTTCGACGCATTCTGCATGCTCGGGATGTTTGTTTTATATGGTGAAAAACACAATTACTCGAATAAAAAATTCTTTCTTGCCTACATTGATCTGGAACAAGTAATTTTTATTTTTTCAATCGTTCTATAGAAGGTAAGAGAGATTAAAATAGCTTATTGACAGTTTTAATCAATGTCAGCTCTCTTTAAAGATTATTTTATTTTTGTCTCTATATAGTTGTTTATTTAATATTTTATGTTTTCCTGTCTTATTCTATTTTTATTTTTTTAATTCAACGAGGATGAAAAGGTATTTAATTTTAAGCAGTTCATACTGACGTTTGCAGCCACTTGCTTTGACCTAATTACGGTGCATGTATCAAATTCTTTCTGGCAGAAATATTTTATTTCTCTCTAGGACACGAATCAGCCAAAGATTTAATTCGCTGATGTCAACTGTGATAATGTATGTGTATTTCAAAATTCAAGTCATACATTAGTGTTTCGTGTTATCAGATGTTAATCAATTAAAGAATAAAAGATTCTGGTGAACTGAATGATGCTTTCATGGTAGGGTACTACTAAGTACGAACCTGCAAGTTAATACGAGCCTGTTCTGGCGACATTTTGTCAGCATCGACAAAGTAATCTTGATGTATTGTTTTCATCTGAATCATCTGCCAGGTCAAAGTTGTCCGAATTTTCTTTCCGGAAGTTGAAAGATGGGGTGATAATGCAGATATAATTCAGGATGTTAAATGGAAATAAAAAAAAGAATTACTTGTTCAGAATTTCGCTAAAAGAACTTTTTTAAGATGCTAAATAGGATATTAATCAGTTTCATTTTTATAATATAAATGAAACGGTGCAGGCTAGTAAAATGTATGGTGATTTTAATCTACAGCCGATTAAGTGGGGCACCTGTCGAATAGATGAGAAGGTTTAGATCGCGATTCTTGTGGGACACTTTTAAATACATTCGCCCGGTAGAAACTTGGCAGAAATACCAAATAAACTGAACTTGTAACCGAGATGTCAGATTACAGGCATCATTATTCATATTAGCAACAGGCAAAGTAACTAATTTTCCTCAGTTAGGCGAACAATGCAACTAGTTTCACCTAAACCAAGATTTTTATTTATATTTTCAACCAAATTACTCCTGACAGTGTTTATTTTAACTTTGCAACTATTAATATGGTGGTGCAAAATGATTAAACGGTTATAAAGCGATGGAAAATATATTTAGGAGAGTTGTCAAAGGGGAGATACGTCAGGTATTCTGAGATAGGAATGACTTCGATAAAAATTGAACAAGTACATCCTTCAAGTCACAAAATAAGCACACATCGCAAAAAGGGGATAGCTGGAAGATGAATGAATGCCAGATCTTTACAAACATAAATGCAGGATCATGTATTTTGGCAAGTGCATTATTTAGAAGGAAAAAAGCAGTATTAAAGAACGGAAAGTATGTATACAGACCTCACATGTAAGATTATGGATCGGAATTAAACAAGCAAGGAATAATGCAGTCCGAATGTAAAAATATTTTTCAATGAGTATTGAAATAATTCATCAAAATAGAACCTCTCAGAGTATCGGTTGTATGTGCAAGAAGATCATTAGTTAGGCACAATTTACATTCAAAAGCAATCTAACGAAGTAAACGCTTATGAAAAAGCGGAAATGGTCAAGTTTAGAAATCGAAGTGCTCGGTACGGTAAATGTTTCACAAATATTGTAAATAAAGCCGGAATTCTGAATCCATGTTTCCAGAATATACTAAAAAAACGTTGACGTGCGAAAGGAAACCTCATAAAAACGTAATGAGTCAATGTGATGCATATTGAAACTGCATTATAAATTCATACGAAAGAAATATACAACTAGATAGTGTTTAATTATTTTTCACAAAAACTTCGATAAGGTCCCTCTTAACAAAATGATACACAAACTTAATTCTTACGACGTTAATGAGAAATAATTTTCTGGGTTACGGACTTCTTATCTCGCCATAAAATAAAAGTTAGTCATTAATTATAGGAACACAAAAGAGGTAGAGATGACTTCCGGGGAGTCAAACGAGGGTTGAAGAGACTTATTTATTCCTAACACACACTAGGGGTATAAGTTCCCACGCATTCAGTAACATACTTCTCGTTTCCGTAGTCACAGTAATTAAAATCACTATATACCATTCCGTAGATCACCTCTTGCACCTACATGCTCTCTTTACAGTTTAGGTCTTCAATTCTTTTGAACATAATCTCTCTCAGTCTATGCTTGATATATTCCATTCTTCACCTTTCTCAATAGTTCGTAGCATTCATTCTTTCTTTTAATTATTGTATTCATTTGATCGTACGCCATAGAATATGCACATTGAGCTTTTCTATTTATTTTTGCATCGTTTTCAGCATAATACTTCATTTCCCCATTCTTTATTGAAATCCTATATTGACTTTAGCATCTGTCCTTGTCATTTCACTATTCTTATTGAATTTTACATTTCTATTGGTTAAAATTCAATTGGTTATATTCAAAATTAGAAAAGTAACTGAATCATTTTTTTGGTAATATTTAGATACTTATCGACAGACAAAATATAATATAAATTTAATCCTCCTTATTGTACGTATACTATTTTGTTTTTAAGATCTTCATTTTCTTGGCGATCACGAAAAGTGGTTTGGCCACCTTTAATAAAATAATTATCAGAGCAATGACATTAATATGAGGTATCAACGGGAGCTCTCGTTCCTTATTGGAAATTAGTTAGATGCAATAAAAAGAAACATAATTCCTCTTGACGTTGTAATATAACTTAAGTTTAAAGTAATTGAAATTATCTGGCATAGAAATACTAATTTTTCAGTTCCAACTGTAGAGCAGTATGATGTAGGGCAAAGGAGATGAAAATATCTTGCAGTAATTCAATGGGAAGTAGTGTTTCGCGATAAATTATAACACCTTATTTAGGTACAGAAAAATATAGGTATTAAAATGTTGGTGGTAATTTTTTAAGAGTATGCGTAAATATTTATTGAATAACAATCTACAAAGGAACCATAGGTAAAAAAGAGTTTACCTCGGTATAGTTTAATCCATGGAGTATTGCACAGAAATATGCCTGTTACATTGAGTGCAATAATCCATAGCATACTATTAGCGCACAAAGAAGAAACTATAGTTTTTTATTTGGGAACTTAATTATCAACAAGGAGATGAATTCAGAATTGGACCTTCTCAAATGTAATGAGATATGCTGGAGAATGATTCCTAGATGAGCATGTAACTTGACTAGAAAGCCCTTATAAAAAATTGAAATTTAAACTGGTCAAATCTAATGTCGCTAACAATATTTACGATTAAAAATTATTAATGCTTTTGGAAAAAAATTCATTTGAATTTTATGTGTAAGCTTTTCTTGAACGTATTGTTAAGTTTTTTCTATGCAACTGTTTTTCCTTTGTGAATAAAAGCCCATTGTTGATGGCTATTCGCTCCCTCATGCCTTGTTTTCATTTCCCTCTAGAAACGCAGCAAGACGCCGTCCCTGATCCCGAGAAACATCAGCAACCCGTGCCCGCCTCGCCCTGCCGGATTGATGAGAGGTTGCCGTGAGTCCACACCATTTTCTTTCATTCCTCCAGTTTTCTCATTACTTGGCGGGCAATTTTCCCCAGTCACTCTCATTTTGTCTCCTGGAAGGCGGCGTCTTTTTATTTTTTGTTTTAGAAAGGAAGCTGCCGCTGTTGTTTTTTCCACGGGAATAAAAATGGACTCTCTATGAGAATTGTCGAATTGCAATGATTTTCGTTGCTATCGTCCCTCTGAATGTTCGGCTCTTTTACCCTGAGATTAGCGCGTGCTAGTGTGAAGGTCTATTGAGTGACTTGCAACTTCATTTGGGTGACCGTTTTTGACAGAGTTTTTATCCAGTGCATTTTTTGGGTATCTTCTGATGCAGAAATAAGCATTTGGAGAGGATAATATAGTCTTGCTAAAATATCACAATAATTACACTAGTATTAAATGTTCAAGAACGAGCTGCGCGGCACATGAAACGGGTACGCAGCGGAATTATTAAGAAATAGCTAAATATTTTATGTAAAATAAAAAAACGAAGGTCAATTGTTGAAAAATCCGTAAAAGAAGAATAAAAATTACCTCGGAGGTCTTATTGCGATCTTATGGGATGCCAACGAAAAGAATAATGTTGTCAGCGTAGTGGGTTTCTTTGTAAAATTTGTAACCAATACTTCAAATCCGCTAAGCAGAGAGAGAGGTTGTAAAAATTTGATTAATATAGGTTGAAAATAGAGAATTAGAATAGATAGACGTAAGAGCCTGAATAGCGAAACGTTCAGTTGTAACTTGAGCCACAATACATATGAGATAAAAAAGCCTATTGGTAAAAATAAAAAAAAATACGCGACTTATATTTCATTGGTTTACTACTTTTTCCTCATGGATCCGCTTTTGCCTCATAATCCCTTCCAGTCATCCATTCATTACCGATTTGAAATTACCATCTTGGGAAATGTAATCAGAATGTTTCATCTCTTTCAATTACCATACAGCTTCATTGTTATCTTTCAATACAGTTTTATCCTTCTTGTATCAAATATCCTTCCAATATATATATATATATATATATATATATATATATATATATATATATATATATATATATATATATCCCTCCCCGGACTACAACCTTGACGTGGTGGAAGGGCTTGTGCGTTCCGATGACCCCTAGAGCTGTGCTGGCGGGAGTAATAATTATTGCTCCTGGTAGGGTCACCCATGCCGGATAGGTCGAAGGTTAGGAGCCAGACGAAAGGTAGTCCACGCAGCGTCTGTTCCTCAGTGAGGCGGCTGCAATGGCGTCTGACCCCAGTGGGGCGGCCAGTAAGTGATGGTGTCACGTTAAAAACACTATTGAGGAAGGCAACGGGAAACCACCTCAATTATCATTCCCTAGAAAAATATGATGGACAATAGAGATATTTTGAGTCCTGGCAACCACGGGCTCGGCCCAATCGGCCGTGTGTCGTGCCCGGCAGCGGGGGAGGCAAGGCTTCCGCGGTCGTCATCCCACGAAACCCTTGCAAGGGAAAACCAGCAGCAGCAGGACAGAAGACGCAGGAGAAGAAGACAAAATTAGTTAGAATAGGAACGTGGAATGTTAGGACAATGATGAGGACAGGGAAATTGGAGAATGTTAAGCGAGAGATGGAAAGGGGAAATATAGATATTTTAGGTCTATGCGAGGTGAGATGGAAAGATAGCGGGGATTACTGGAGTGATAAGTATAGAATAATATACAGCGGTGGGGACGAGAGCCAACGAGGGGTTGCCATAGTATTGAATGAAGAGGTAGGAAGAAGCGTAGTCAACATAGAGCAGGTAACGGATAGAATACTACTAGTGGAGATAAAAGCAGAACCGACGAACTTAGTTATTATTCAGGTATACATGCCACCGAGCAACCATAAGGAAGAAGAGGTCGATAAGATATACGATCAGTTAGAGGACATGATCGCGTGTGTTCCTGCAGGGAAACATTTGATAGTGATGGGGGATTGGAATGCGACGGTAGGCGAAGGAAGAGATGGTGATGAGGTGGGCGACTACGGTTTAGGCACGAGGAATGACCGCGGGGAGAAAGCAGTTGAGTTCTGCAGGAGACAGGGGTTAGTCATCACCAACACTTGGTTTAGACACCACAAAAGACGCAGGTATACATGGAAAATGCCAGGTGACTCAGGAAGATACCAGCTAGATTATATCCTGGTTAGACACAGGTTTAGGAATAGTGTGATAAATTCCCACAGCTTTCCGGGAGCATGCGGACTCAGACCACAATTTAGTTGTTATGAAATGTAGCGTACGTTTCAAAAAGATAAGGCAGGGGCGGCGAGTTAGAAAATGGAATGTAGAAGCATTAAATGGGTTGAAAAGGAAGGAATACAAACAGGCGGTAGAGAAAATCATGGAGGATGGTAAAGGGCTTATTACTATCGAAGAGAAATGGGAAATGATCAAAAAAGGGTTGTCTAAAGCCGCAAAAGACACTATTGGAACCGTTAACGCTAAAAGGACTAGGAAACCATGGATCACGGATGAGATGATTACAAAGATGGATGAGCGGCGAAAATAGAAGAATATAAATACAGAATTAGGCAAAATGAAGTACAAAGAATTGAACAATAAATTGAGGCGGGCAACAAATAAGGCAAAAGACGCATGGTGGAAGACGCAGTGCGAGGATATGGAAAGTCTCCAGAGGAAGGGTGAAATCGGTGCGCTGTACAGCAAAGTTAAATCGTTATCGGGAAGTAAGAAAGGAAGAGCTATGCTAATAGTTAGAGATAAGGCGGGTAAGGTAATAGTTGACGCAGGAAAGATCCAAGAGAGATGGAAGGAGTATATAGAAGAACTGTATAGTAAAGAACTCAGACCAACACAGACATTGAAAAAGAAAATGACGTAGAGGAAGACAGCTTAGGTCCAGGCATACTAGACAATGAGATAGAAAGGGCATTAAGGGAGATGAAACTAAATAAGGCCGTGGGGGTAGATAACATTCCCGTGGAACTTTTAAAATGCTTAGGAAAATGTGGGAGGAAGAGGCTATATGGGCTGATCCGTAGCATTTATGAGGAGGGAATCTGGCCGGAAGATTTTGTGAGAGCAGTTTTAGTTCCGATTCCGAAAAAGGTAAAGGCCACGTCATGTGATGACTATAGGACAATTAGTTTGATATCCCACGCAGCTAAAGTTGTACTCAGGATCATAAACAAAAGGATAGAGAGTAGGGCAAATGATTACTTAGGGGATGATCAGTTTGGGTTTAGGAAGGGGAGAGGTACGCGTGATGCCATTGCAGTAATGAGATTATTAATCGAGAGGAATATAGAACACAACCAGGAGGTATTTGCCTGTTTCGTAGATTTCGAAAAAGCGTTTGATAGAGTGAATTGGGACAAACTAATGAGTATATTGCAGAAAATAGGAATAGATTGGAGGGAAAGGAGGCTAATCCGCAACCTGTACATGTCTCAGACTGCTCAGGTGCGGGTGGGAAACGGGGAGTCAGGATGGGCAGTGTTAGGAAGGGGTGTAAGGCAGGGTTGCCCATTATCACCGTTGCTGTTCAACCTGTATGCAGAGGAAATGATCAAAGAGGCATGGGAAGAACTAGAGGTAGGAATGAAAGTGGGCGGGGAATTCGTAAAATCAGTTAGGTTTGCTGATGACCAAGCTTTAGTTTGTCAGTCAGCCAAGGGGCTGCAAGCATTGCTGAGTGAATTGGAAATTCAGTGCGACAGGTATGGGATGAGAATCAACATTAATAAAACAAAGGTTATGCGATTTTCTAGAAAGAAAAAGGGCAAGCTTAACATTAAAATAGGAGGGCAAAAACTAGAGCAGGTAGAACAGTTTACGTATCTCGGTAGTGTTTTGGACCAACACGGTCAAAGTAGTAGGGACGTAAGGAGAAGAATTGCGCTAGGCAAAAAGGCTTTCACGAGGAGGAGGGAGTTGATGACGGGGACTTTGAGTAAGGATGTTAAGAAAAGACTCGTAAAAACTTTGATATGGAGCGTAGCTATGTACGGCGCGGAAACGTGGTCATTGAAGCAGGAGGATAGACGTAGACTGGAGGCTTTTGAAATGTGGGTGTGGAGAAGAATGGAGAAGGTGAAATGGACAGAGAAGAAAACAAATGAGGAAGTACTTGGTATGGTGGGCGAAGAGAGGGGTTTGTTGGGAGCAATCCTATGGAGGCAGGAAAAGTGGATGAAGGGGGTGTTGACCGGCAGTGGGATGTTGAAGACTGTGATAGAGGGTAGAATGTTGGGCAAAAGAGGAAAGGGAAAGAACAGGATAGGGATGTTGGACGGGATGAAGGGCGGAAGAAAGTACTCAGAGATGAAGAGGGACCTGGTGTAGAGTAGAATTTAGGGTTGTGTTTTGTTAGTAGTCACAAAATATTTGTTTGGTAGTTGTGTCCATCGAAAAACCTACCTTAACCGGTAGATTACCTTAAAAAAAAAAAAAAAAAAAAAAAAAAATATATATATATATATATATATATATATATATATATATATATATATATATATATATATATATATAAAGGAGAGTGTTTGTTTGTATGTATGTAATTTGTTTACTTTTTGCTGTCATAGAAACAGCATTTTTCCAACTATGCCAGCAGGATACTTTTGCAAGAACACTATTGTATTCAGAATTGCCAAGATATTATACGTGGAATACATCAAGGAAATTCTTTTGTAGAAGAAAAATGGGCAACTTTGATCCTGAGAATAATATTTATTCATGTGACGCATTGGGCCGAGTCTACACAGTCCATCCTAACAACGCCGAATGTTATTTTTTAAGAATGCTTCTACATACCATGAGAGGACCTCGCTCATTTGCCAAATTAAGAACGGTAAACGGAGAAATATGTGAGACATTCAGAGAAGCTTGCCAGAATTTAGGGTTGCTAGAAGGAGATCAACACTGGGATGACTCACTGCGAGAGGCCAGTTTGATTTCTCTTCCAGGACAAATCCGAATTTTGTTTGCCATCATAATAATCTCCTGTAATCCATCTAACCCAAAAACAATATGGGAAAAATATAAAGAATCAATGAGTGAGGATATACTGGCTAAATTTCGAAGTGAAAATCCTACATTGGATATTACGTTTAACTCCGACATTTTTAATAAAACTTTGATTATTTTGGAGGAAAAGTGTATCACCATGGTTAACAAGACTTTAGTGGAACTCGGTCTTTTTGCACCTGTACAAGATCAACAGGGTGTATTTCATCCAGATTATATACGTGAAACTAGCTACAATGTCTTAGACTTAGAGCATACATCGCGGATAAAAAGCCACTTCTTAATGAAGATCAGAAATTCGCGTACGAAACAATAATGGATCAAGTAGATAAACAAGAAGGAGGTATCATTTTTCTTGATACTGCTGGTGGCACGGGAAAACATTTTTGATTAATTTAGTTCTCGCTGAAATCAGGGTTCATGGAGAAATTGCTCTAGCCGTTGCATCTTCAGGTATTGCAGCGACATTAATGGAAGGAGGAAGAACAGCCCACTCTGCCCTTAAGTTGCCCCTTAATATTTCCCGACAAGAAAATCCCACATGCCATATAAATAAAACAAGCGGCCAGGCACAAGTTCTTATAGAATGTAAATTGATAGTATGGGATGAGTGTACGATGGCTCATAAAAAATCTCTTGAGGCCCTCAACGCAACACTTCAAGATCTTAGAGGAAACTGCAGTTTAATGGGAGGAGCTCTGGTACTCCTGTGTGGAGACTTCCCTCAAACTCTGCCTGTCATTCCAAAATCGACTCGAGCCGATGAAATTTATGCCTGTTTAAAACATTCTGTTCTATGGAATCATGTCCAAGAAATTAGCCTTAAACAAAACATGCGAATCCTCTTAAGAGATGGGAATGCTCAAAATTTTGCAAATAAACTTTTGGAGATTGGAGAAGATAGATTAGTTATTGAAGCATCTGGTATGATAAAATTGTCATCAGATTTATGTTTATCGGTGAAAACTGTCCGCGATATGATACGAGCAGTCTATCCTAACGTTAATCAAAATTATAAAAATTTAGAATGGTTGCGAGAAAGAGCCATTCTTGCTCCTAAGAACGATTATGTTAATGAAATTAACAAGGAGATACTAGCCATGCTGCCAGGAGACGTGATTGAATATAAATCGGTTGATACCATAGTGGATGCTGACGAAGCCGTCAATTATCCAACGGAATTCCTAAATTCACTTGATCCAGCTGGATTGCCACAACATTGCCTAATACTTAAAGTAGGATCTCCAATCATTTTATTGCGAAATTTAGATCCACCAAAACTCTGCAATGGGACACGATTGTGTGTGACAAAATTAATGAAAAATATAATCCAGGCAGTCATTTTAACTGGAAAAGGAAAAGGTGAAATAATTTTTATTCCACGGATACCTCTAATCCCAACTGATCTTCCCTTCAACTTTAAAAGATTACAGTTTCCAGTCCGGCTAGCTTTTTCAATTACCATTGATAAATCACAGGGACAGTCTTTAAAGTTTTGTGGTTTTGATCTAAGATCGCCATGTTTTAGCCACGAGCAACTTTATGTTGCTTGCTCCAGAGTAGGTTCGCCTAAAAATTTATATATTCTTTCTCCTGGATATGAAACAAAAAATGTAGTTTATAAACAGGTGTTAAATAAAAAAGATTCTTAAATTTGTATGAAGTAGTGTATTATTTTACTTTATAATTTGTTGTTTTCATTTATGTAGTATATTTATATTAATGTTTCTCCCTAACCCGTGCAAAGCCGGGCATTCAGCTAGTGTATATATATATATATATATATATATATATATATATATATATATATATATATATATATATATATTCCTTCTTGTGTCCTCATTTAGTGAAAATTCAAAGGTTGAATATGAGGAGATGCACCCCGTAGAAATGTTTATAATGCGAATACTTGCTGGTGCAGATACATTTGTGTAAACGCGAAAGTACAGTACTCAATATCAGGGATTGATTGCCGCATCATTTTAAAACTCCACAAGGCTCTTAATAAATTAATCAATTTGGTATAGAAAACCTATAAAAAATCAAGTTTCACATTTTTGCTCAGTATATCTGTGGTTCGTAGGTGATATCCTATCCCATTTTGAATTAATGTGTAGTGCTGTTGCATTGTTTATTTATTAATTTTATTAGTGAATTGTCTTTTTTGATTCTCGGAAAAGCTATCTAGGAGAAACGTTCTTATGCATAGAAAAATGGCATCAAAGGTGAATTTAGTTGAAAATGGTTATTTTTAAAAATTGTTCATATCATCTCCTTGCCTAGATCATACAGGATCCTATATAGGATGCTACAAACGTGGCTATCTATTGAAGTACATATGTTCAATATTTTGGCAAATTTAGGTGCTTTCAGCTAGTTTTGTTAAAATTTCACGCATTTGTCTATTAATCAATATTCGGATTTTTGAACAGAATCACACACGCATTCAAATTTACAGCGTAACCCTGATCACGGCCATATAAAATTGCGCTTCGAATGCACACAATTTAATTGCGATAGGGTAATTTTCAAAGTTTCCTCAATAAACTAGCAATTCGTAATGAATAACTGATCGAAGCACTTTCTGTGCTTCGATGAGTTATTCAATATGTTCGACTTCCACCAGATCACGCCCTAAGCTACTCAAACCTGCAATTCGTCTAATATTCTAGCTAGTTGATTTGATTTATCATCAGATGATTCTTGAAGCTGGAGTAAACATTCTAGGATAACATATTTTGCCTAATGAACTAGCCAATGGCTGTTCAAAATTAGATACACACGTACAGCGGAAAATGATTTTAGTCCGCTGTCTTATGAGATGGAACATAATTAGTAAGGAGGATAATCCAACTTTGCTCGTGAAAGGTTTTGTGATTGAATGAATTCATTGCAATTTGAAAGAAAGAAGGTTTGATTTCACCGCTGAAAAATGGCAGATATTTTTCATTTCTTCAGAAATAATTCCTGAAAAAGTGCAGAGATATCTTCTATGTACATGTATCTTCTGCTACGCCCGTTGCGATTAAACTCGCACTTTGCTTAATCTACTGCTATAACAGATACTTTCTCACCTGTAAGAATTCAGTTAGTAAGCTTAAATACATTTCTAGTTATTCCCCCTTAATTTCTATACTCCACGGAGTTCAATCAACTCTCTTAGCATTAGAAGGTCGGAATGATAAACGATCGTTCCCGTGGGTTCCACTGTACGCCAAAATAGCAGGAAATGAGATGACCAAAAGAAGGGCAAAGAAGCACTAAAGAAGTAGCTTATTATAATTTACAAGCAGTGGCATACACTGCTTGTAAATAATAATAAGCTTCGGGATGTATACCGCGAAGTCTCGAACTTGGACGTCTTCCATCAGGAGATGCCGGCGAGGAGGTCATCACCAGGCGCATTAGGACAGGGCCCAGCGCCGAAACTCTAGCGCCCTAACCATTGCTTCAAAAAAAAAGGAAGGTGTACTATTGTGCGAAGCCAGCAATCCCTTGCAGACTGTTTGCCAAATATTAACAGAGGCTTAATATTATCCATGGTGATAACCCTGAAGGATATCCTAACTTATCACCGAGTAGTTTTGATTTTAAGGAAGCACATGGCCTGTGTAATACTTTTTACCGTAGATTTAAGTGTAAGATATTAACGTGTGATTGATACATATTCAAAAGAATCAGCATATTCTACACCGTCTCATTTTGTGCCTTTTTCTTTTTTGAATATGGGCCAGGTAAGGTTCAAATGACCTCTGTCGTCAAAGCACATATAAATTAAATTTCTTCTATTACTTAAATCGCGTCAAAATGCAATTGGGACGAATAGAATTAAATTCTTGACATGGAAACCAAATATTGCCAGGAAATTGATTTGTAATCTATGACAATCTAATCTATCCACAGCAAAAAGGCTGAGAATTCAGCTGCCAGAAAAACCACTTGCACCTCACTCGTACACATTAACTCGTATTCGACTCATTATAGAGTCATATGGTTTTCATTGCAGCTGAATTTTCAGTTTTTGCTGTATTCGTTGATTAATAATTTATTTCCTGATAATATATTATTGCCAGGAAACTTTTATTACATAGAAATAATGAAGATTAAATTTGAATATTAATTATCTTCAATATAAAATCTATATTTTTAATAACCTAAGCCATGAGAGTACTGGCATCGATTTATCATAAAAGAATACATATGCATATCAAAGTATAACTACCAAAGTAGACACTGATACTTGATTAGGATAAGTTACATTGAAAGATAGTGGAATTTTTAAAACATTTAATTGATTTTCAATTGAAAGATGTCCATTTAAAAGACTATTTTTATGTCAATTATTTTGAGTACCCACTGCCAAATACACTTTGAGTTACTTTCAAAATCTATATCAAGGCTAGCGGACAATTCGTCTAATCAAAAACGTCCGTTGAGATATCTAGTTCAAACGAAGTTATCCACCGTCTAGTATACAGTCTATCTATACAATTCTTTGGTTCACATTGCATATTCCAGACTATCACGCACAGTTTATTAAGTTCCATGAATTTAAAATGTCTGGAGTTCATAGAAATCTGATGAAAAGGAAGTGCTTGTAATGAAATGAATACATTTTACAAAGTTTATCGTTATTTTGTGGGTACATGTAGCATTTCCAGTACTATTTGTTCTTTCGTTCTCACAAATGTCTTGCTTTCATTTAGTTGACATATTCGGTGCCAAATTTTACCTGTACATTTATTACTCTCCCTCTTCTTCTAGAATAGCAGGTTTAGTCTTAAGGCGGTATCTTACGATGAATTTATCCATCAATTAATTCATGAATAATTTACTTAATCTCACAGAGGTGGAGTGCACACGTACCAGCCATAATTTCATGAAATTCTTTAATTTAGGGGACTTTGTTAATTCTTGACGAATTGACGCTGTTGATTGACTTTTGTTCGCGCAAGTCCACGGTCGGACGTTTGAACTTCAACAATAGAATTATGTTGATGCTTCTGTGTACTCTTTTGAAATAACGATGTTTTATAAATCGTCAGTTTTCAGAATCTTCTGAGATTTCTTTCCTCGCAATACGTATATCTAAATCTCCTCTTTATTAAATGAGTTATAATAGTAATAATACTCATTGCGATGCAGCATTGGCTTATTTTCCTCTGAGGTGACTACATTCACGGTATTTCATCATATAAGCTTAATCTCAAATGGCTTAATTTTCTGTGACTAAACTATTTTAAACTCAATGATTTTCTAATTCATTGCTAGAGAACATCATAATTGTTTCATTGCTCTATATGCTTATGAATATTTATCACACAAGAACTTATGTCTCTTCATTATGTGAACAGTTTTTCGGTGTAGACTTTTTTAAATGGACCTCTTCATCTTCTAGACATTATATAGTTATAGAAATTTTATCATGGACGTTTGTAAAAGGACTAAATTACATAGGCTTTTTGAAGTTGACTAAATTTTGTAATTCACGATTTTGAGTTGAAGAATTCATTTAGAAAGCTAAATCAGTTGTCCTGAGATGAAAACCTTAGGACAATAGATACCTGCGCTCGAACAGAGAACATTATAATGGTGCGCGTTGGAAAACAACTTTATTTATTCATCCATATTATCTGAAAAATAGTTTTGCCTCTTTTCCAAGAGTAATCATTTCTTCTTAATAACGACTTCATTAAAGTCTTATCGTATACTCTTCACTGTTTCACTTTATTCTGGTGCTCACCTGATTTTTCATCCATGCTGGTGTTTTCTATACTATTTATTCTATTTATGAGCCTGACTCACGTATTCCTACTTGCCGTTCCTCATTCCACTCCCACCATGACTTTTTTCCGGCCGTTAACCATTACTTTCCTCTTCCTCTTCGTGTCCCCACCTTAGCCTATTCCTTCTTTCCCATCCCGATTCCGACTCAGATTCTGTTTAAGATTTCTGTAGTCAGCGGAGCGGTCATGTGAGAGTTGGGCCGATAAGTGAGCTCGTTAGACGCGCTTAATAACAAGGAAGCCACCCAGTGACTGTCATTTATTTCTATCGGTCTCCGTATACTTTTTTCTGAGAACACACCACCGCATCTATTTGTGTGGCTTAGTGTATAGTGGCGATAGGTTATCACGTGAGTAAATGTAAATGAGTTCGTGAGCACGCATAGTACCCTCTCACAAAAAATGAGACTGCTCTTATGTAAGGAATATTAAGCAATAGAACGGTTCATTTTATTTGGCTTCCTCGGGATCTCTCCACTTTCCGGTTCTTCGCTCCATGCCGTTGTGATGAATGTTGACTTTTTTCTCCGTCTTCCTTCCGCACGAACGTATTATTCAGAAATGAGCACCGAGCAGCCTTGATTCTGCCAAGATGTCATGTCCACGGAACATCGTTTGCGCCAAATATATATGCATATGGAAATCGCGTTTTGTTGTATCTCCTCTAAAAAATAAAGCGAACTTTTTTCTCTCACTTTAAATATTTTTTCTTCTTCACTCATGAGGATAAGGAAATTTAACTGTCACGAGAACGATAATCAGAATGTTCAGCACCATTAGTTAATTAAAGAACGGGTGAGTAATTGTGTCAAAAATTTAAATACTCCGTGAGGAATTAAAATTGAACTCCACCTGCTGATTTTCCTCACGTATTTATCCTCACGTGACGTAGTAGGATAAGTTGAGATAATTTTAGAGTAATTGCAGTAGTCTCTATGAGGGAGTAAATGTTTTATTGGCTT
Organism: Hetaerina americana; assembly: GCF_022747635.1. NCBI lineage: Eukaryota > Metazoa > Arthropoda > Insecta > Odonata > Calopterygidae > Hetaerina > Hetaerina americana. Next base: position 31,908,447 of record NW_027286874.1, on the reverse strand, counting down.
ATTTAAAATAAAGGGCAATTTTTACCTCTTGAACTCGCTAAACGTATTCTGTGCATTCATTGATGGTATATTACGTTTGTTCATGAATCAGCTACTGATTTTACGGATTGAAAAGACCGTCTCCCAAATCTCACTTCTTATTATAATCATTCATTATGAGTATAGCGCCAAGTCTCCGATTTAGTTTAAATAACGCCTTAAATATCGCAAAGAAGGATTTACCATGCAGTCATTAAAGGCAAAATATTTATAATATTAATTATGAAACACATTCCGAAATCGTTGGACTTTCCCTTAAATTTGTTCAATGCTACCTTTATGTATTTAGCACAAACGGAAACTGACTTATGGCTTAGAAGATGATAAATCTACCAAGAACCAAAGTGATGTGGACAGTAATATTGCAACAATAAAAATAAATTAGGGGAAAAGAAATCTAATTGGCCCTGAAGCGAATGGCATGATGAGGACATGAATATGTATTTTCTATTTTTTCTTTCAACAATATATACTTCATGGCAGTGTTCGCGCAGTAAACTTTTCTCTACCCCTTCCAAATCGTATGAGATCTGTACCATTCTTTGATTAGCCGTGAGAAATAAACTATGTCCTTAACTGAAATCAGCTCTTGTCCATTGACGAGGTGTCACCACCGAGGTGTCACTTTTCCCGTGCCTTTCTGCTACCATTCTTCGTCCCTAACCCTTCGCTCTTTTTATTTTTCACTTTCGACTACTCAGAAATCCGGGCCCACCCTAGTCCACCCCCCCTCCACGTTCATCCTCGTACCTATCCTCCTCCGCCTCGCTCCCCAAGATCAGTCACCCCCAGAGGACCCAAAGAGTGTTTGGCCGAACATCTTATCTCCCCATGGGTGAAGGCGACACGGCTCGGTAGGAGAGAAAGAGACCCATGGAAGTCTTGGGGATAAGGAAGTGGGAGTGAAGGAATAGCGGGTGGGGGTGGGAGAGTGGAGGAGGAAAGAGAGGAAAGAAAGCGCCCACGGGATTCCAAAACTCAGCAGAGGGTAAGCCCGAGACAAGGAGATCGCGTATCTGCATGGCAAACAAGAGGCACTGATATTCTCCCTTCCCCACAGACACTGCTATCCCAATTTTCCTCTCTCCTTCTTCAACCTGACTTCGGGATTCTCTGCTGCCATTCTTTCCCTCATTGCGTCCCTCCTACCTTTGCCGTTCCGTTACCCTGCCTTCGTCCGTCGCCAATTTTTCATCTTTTGGTTCTGATTATGATGCCTACTCATCTCAGAATCTCTGAGTAATGGAACGGTAATTGTTAGGACTCGGAGCTAGAGATGGAAGATGTTCGCAGTTCCTAGGGGATGGCATTTTGAAGATAGTACCCCTTTAACAAACCTCATTGCTTGTATAAATTCAATTTAATGGCAAATGACAGGTTTTAAAAAATATCCTGTCAGTTTCATAATGTCAACATCTACAGAATTGTTCTAAATTTGATTAGTGCAACTGATTGGAGGATGTTTGAGCGGAAGTCCCAAAGCCCCATTTTCGTAATAAATTGTAAATCGTTTTCCTGAATTCTCGGTACCACTATTCATTGAATTTTATTCATGTGCCACACACACACACACAAATATATATATATATATATATATATATATATATATATATATATATATATATATATATATATACACACACGTACATATTTATAAAATCAGCTTTATAGTCCTTAAAATATGCAACAGTATCCACTGTGAGCTATTTCCTCTTAGAGGTCAATTATTTTAGAATTAATAAACATCATATCTCAATGTTTGAGAAGCTCGTTCGAGAAGTTTGTTTTGCTTGCGCGAATTGGTGTTCATGAATATATTTCTGATTAGGATTACACCCTAGTATTATAAATTGTTGTGTTAAAAATCCTTATAAGCGAATGGTATCCCGAACAATAATGTATTCATCTTCCCTTAATGTTATTTAAAACTTAAATTAGATTGATATTGCCATAGATGCGTAAAAGGATTGATGAGTTCATGTCTTTGTCTGGGAATACTTGCATGAATATCGGTATTAAGTTTGAATTAATTAAATTATATGCTATATGGATACGCTGTACCTATAGATATGCTGTATCCTATTGCCTTGTTGCTCTCATGAAAATAAATTTAGCTGATAAAGTAGTTGATAGTTTTAAAATATTTTTAGTGGATTACATATGAGTCATTCACTCGGACGTGCTTTTGAAGATAAACCAGATATCTAAGAAAAAAGGGACATTTAGAGAGCATCATAAATGGGAACAAGGATGGTGAATTTCCAAAAACTGGCTTTAGATTTACTCTTCTCTTCTTCGTTCACTACTTTTTCTAATTCATCGACCGATTTTTTTTTCTAATTTAAAACTCTTGGCAGTGAACGTCTACGTATCAATGATTTTTATCAATAATGTTTGCGATTCCTCTTCTTCCACACGGCTTGTTCGTTGCCTATGTCAATAGCATATGCCTACCTTTAAGACGTGATTTGACATTCGACACAGATTCTTACGCATAAATCGTCCATAAAGTTATCGCAAGGAATGGACTCCAGTTTTATCTAAGATCAATCGATCCATTTCCAAGCGTTAGAACGTATTGGTATGCTTTCAGGTTTCATTAATAGTTTTGGTTCACGTTGCTTTGAATTGAGATGATTAACCTCGTTCTAGTTTTCTGCTAGTGTATTGAAGAAAATTTATCCATAGTTCAGAAACACATAATAGTAAATTATGAACGTTTTCAAATGAACATTTATTTTTTCAGTAAAAATAATTTGTTTTCATCTATTGAATTGAAAGCATGACAAGATTTGGCACTTGCATCAACATTATTTTTCATGCATTTATCATTATAAACATTATTGAGCCAAGGCCCCTTATCAATACTGATAAAATCCAGTGAGGAGGTGAATAAGTTAAGTACTATGTAGCTTATCTATTTTAAACATATATGTATATATGTGTATTATATATGCATGTGTATGTATATATAATACACATATATATACATATATATATATATATATATATATATATATATATATATATATATATATATATATATATATATGTGTGTGTGTGTGTGTGTGTATGCATATGTATATAAAAAAACAATAAACACAATAATCAACCCGAAGGTCGGTTTGGTAGGTGATGGTATAGTTCACCTAATACTAAGTCCGACGGCGTGTGAAATTCACACATCAGGGTTGGGGGGCCAGTTCCTTTCCCTGGTATATCTATATACTATATATATATATATATATATATATATATATACACATAGTATATACAATTTAATTTGAAACTTAGTTGGTAAAATGTTATTTTCTTAACATTTTTTCACGCGAATTGCTAAGTAGTTAGTACTTCCATTTCAAGCCATGGTGCAAGCAGGAAATGAAAGTCGTCGGGAATCATTGGTGGAATATCTCCTCTCTTCATTGGATGATCTTTTCCACTGCTGGTGTATCGCGTCTTTTAAAACCCTCCTGACCCTCACATTCTCTTTGCCTTCATCTCCCCCCTTTCGTTTCCTCTCCGTAAGCTCTGACACCCAAAGCTGTGCCAGCCTCCATACCACCGAGGCTTAGACGATCGAATACGAACGTCCTTTATCCTGCAATACGACCGACGTATACCGAGGGAGGCTTCCGATTCCAATGGTAGATACGAGCAGATTTCCCTCTCTGTCCAGCATACAACATGTATGTGACTGAGCTGGAGGAATGGGAGAGATTCACAGCGGGGTGTTGGTCGAAGAAGGAGAGGCAACGGGAGATTTAAATGACTGGAGAATCAGATCATGGGTATGTAGATATAGCGGGGAAGAGGGGGATAGGGTAAATTGTACTCAAGTGATAAGGACTTAAAAGTAGGTAGGTAGTGTTTATCCGTGTCACTTTCCTTGATATTGAACGTTATTAAACCTTTAGAAATTGATTAATTATTCTATCGATTCATAAACTAATCTGAAAATATTATTTTGCATCTTTGAACTTGTTAATATTTCCTGGCAGTTAAATTGGAGCCTGAAAGAGGATTATTCCGGGGTATCTAAAAAGTAATTAAAGGTCATTTCGCAAAATACATTCAAATGTACCGAACCTCCTCCAACCGATAAAAAAGCTGAAGTTAAAGAGAACCCAAGCCCTCAGTTGAGACCTCACTTTAGTCATTTTAGTTTTTTGATTTTTCAATGCTCCTTTAGATGTTAATATCTAAATTTCTAAACCCAAAGTACTGTGCATAGATACCTTTCAATCGTACGTACAAACGAGCATTAGCAATACTTTGGGTTAAAATTCTATATTTTTTTCGTAGATCTCCTTTGTAACAAAACAGATTTGTAATTTTCCTAAGAGCTGATATTAACCATATATTTTCTTTTTAAACGGAACGATATGGAAAAAATATAGTTATATCTGTGATAAAGTAATATGTACTTAAACTTTAACGATTATCTACTTATATCTGAAAATAAATTCCCGCCAATAGAAATAGAGTTTAACCGGATAGGATTCAATGACATCCAAACTTCACGGAACTTCATTTTTTTTCACCATAATTAAGGAAATACACTCTTGTTTCATTGGCAAGCACAATATTCCTCAAGCGGATTAATTTTAAATTTCAAAACTTTTCCATCTCATTTCAGTAATGCATATAGTATCAAAATTGCGAAATCGACGAGCTCACTTTTTAAATACTCAGTAGAGATCATTTTTTAGATCTTCTGTATTTTGATAGTTCCCTTATTATACTTAAACAGAATTTGCACTTTGTGGAAAATCCATTTTTTTCCATATTTCTTCAATTTTCTCGGAAATTTTCATATCATGCGAGAATATATAATTGATTTTCGAATATAAAAAAACTTAAAGACAGCATTATTTATTATATTTTCTCAGTTAAGAAAGGTGGGAGTAGGGAACTGTCGAAAAAATGACCAATATAAACATGCGATAGGCAAAATATAGGCAGTTCGGCAAGGAGGAGAGGGAAGGCTACGAATTGCTCGGAGCTGTGATTATGAGATTTTAGAGAAGGGATATTAGGCAATAAATCGACTGTGTGAGGAAGAAAAGTGATAAAGAATTTAATGAAAGAAAAGTGAATACACGAACCGAATTCTACGAGCAGGATCATACCGCGAGGAGTTGAATCTCACGAAAAAGATGGTATATATATATATATATATATATATATATATATATATATATATATATATATATATATATATATATATATATGTATGTATGTGTGTGTGTATATATGTATATATACATATATATTTTTTGCAGTAAATTTGTTTTATAAACGTATATACGAGAAGGAAAGATGGGTTTGATGGGTGAGTGGCTTTGGATGGGGGTTGTGTGGGTAGGAAGAAGGTGGATGGGGTGGGTGGGCATTAGGGCGTGTGACTTTTTGAAGACCTCATGGAGCTCCTCGTTAGGGTCACTCAAGTCGAGACGGGCCCAACTGTTCTTTTTCCAAGTGAAGCAGAGGAATGGAAGGGTGGATGGGGGAAGATGTTTTCGTAGTCTCTCGAGTAGGTTGGGGAGAGAGGAAGCGGGGGAAGAGGAGAGAGGTTGGGGAGGGTGATGGTGCTGGAATGGTAAATGTGCAGGGGGGTGAGAGTAAAACGGTTTTGGAGAGCGTAGGGGGATGAGTCCGCCCTGGAGTCCACCCGGCGGTTGGAGGGATACTACGGAGGAGAGTCGGTCGGGTGGTTGAGACCGACGATGCGATGTTGATAGCTGTCGATGGCCTCCGATAACCCGTTTTGTAGGCTGTCGCCTCGCAGAGGATTCGATGCCGCGCGGCCAACGAGAAGGTACCGTCGGCGTTCCGAAGAGTGGCGCCACGGGTCGTGCTCTCTTTCTCCTATTATCAGTTAGCTCTTTCCCGGGAAATGTCAGTGCAGTGGTTGGAATGGGAGTTTTCAGTCTGCGTGCATAACGGCAGGACAGGGTGCCCGGGAAAATTAGTACCGGATCTAGGTTTTGGATTGACTTGCGCTTTCAAGCCGTTCCGTATTTAGAGATTGATAAATTGGCATAGGTGACGCCACGAAGCTTGAATTCTGGTGAAATGGGGAAGTATTTTTTATGGTTGGCTTAGTGATGATTTTGTCATAAGACCAATAACTATGACAAGAATTGTGGAGCGAGATTTTAACTTTAATGAAATTTCAAATGCAAAAATGTTGAATAATCATTGATTGGTTTTTAATGCATGCTTTCCGTAACAATGTATTCTTACAAACCGAAAATTATTTGATTGCATTGGATATCTTACTTATTATGTAATAGCATAGTATTCGAAGGGAAGTACTGGCACAGCACTTCGAGTCGTATGCGTATAAAAAAGACTCTCAGAATCTGCTGCTGTCATTTTCATGCTTATTTTTTGCTCTCGATTGCACCAAAAGAATAATTGAATTTTTAATGTTGATATTTTTTGATGTGATTGCTAAAACAATTGTTTACAATTAAATAAATATTCTATTTAAATTTGAGCATGACGTGAGGCCTTTACCTCGAATCATGACAGGACTTTCTCTGTGGTAATTGACTCTGGTCTATATCATCTAACTCACATGAATAAAAAAGGCGTCATACGGTGGAGTTAAATTACCATGAGTAGCAAAACTACAATTTTTGGCAAGAAAAAACTTTTCATTTATAATAGTTTTTGCTGACTACACTAACATACGTGGTCAGCAAGCCCATTTCAGTTCGTTTTACCCTCGATTGTACTTATATGAGTTTTTACTAACTACATCATAATCGCCCGATGAATTGAAACTATCATGAGATAACGATGCAATATAAGTACGTATGTACATCAAAGCCAAGTGGTATATCAAAGCCAAAGCAAACCATATTTGATTTGGGGGTCTAACCTTAGAGTTGCTTATGCCTCCATGCTTCATTTACTATATTATCATTCAATTTTCTAAATAGAAGTTTCAAAATTGGTACCTTTTTCATAACAACACCATATGAACTGCGTTCGTTTTCCCCAAGCTATGCCTGGTGTGGTTGCGATAACTATTACGTGGTCCGTAAGCCCATTTCAGTTCCTTTTACCCTCGATTGTACTTATATGAGTTAGTGTGCTCATTTGTTTGTCCATCCTTTTAAGGACTGTATTGTTGTAAAGTTAGCATTTAGTTCTGGATTCTATTCAGGGCACCATTCGTCAATACCGTAAAAACAATTTTCAATTATTTGCAGCCGTCGTGGTCCGTATTACTAGCCGTAAGAGCTCAATTCTATCAATGAAAGCATTTATGTTTCTTAGTTATATATATGGTTATGCAAAGTCAACGGCTACCGATATTCTGAAAAATTTGTTTCATTTTAAGAAATAATATTTTTTAAATAATATTTAATATTTCCATTCTGTTTAGCAGAATTCTACAAACACTCTCCCAAAGGACTCAGTTAAAAATTACAAACCAACAGAACGAAATTAAAAAAAAAATCTTCCGAGCACGCCTCCTCCTCTATTCCTAATTCTCTTTCATGTATTTTATTTACATTATCATGCACCGAGTAAACCACATTCTGCATACTTCTCGATGAATTCTATGTCCATTACACTTAAGCTTTTGCCGTAACAAATCTTTAAATATGAATTGTAAAAGAAAATTGTGGCCACCGTTGATATTTCTGTAGAATTAATAACTGCCTTGGGAATCGAGATGAAAAAGGAGCGTTGAAATGTACCTAGTTATTCAGGAAGCTTTTATAACTTTAGATATTCATGAGATTACCAGAAAAATAGTTAACCACAAGTTAAGAAAAGTTTAAAATATTGAAAAGTCAGATAAAATAATGGCGCATAAGTAAATAATATTCTCCATTACCTTACTTAAGGAATAATAGGCACGAAACAGTAAATATTTGTACGACGAATACTTGAAATTATTAGATGCAATGAGGCAGTTGAATGAGTCAGAATAAGGGAGTTTATGAGTTTTAATTATAGAGTTTTAAAGGGAAAAGAAAGGCCATTATTCAATAAACCAGATTGATGAGTGTAATTATGTTGGAATGAAAGAAACTAAGTCCCCTCAATGTAAGAATAATGAATGTTAATTGGAATAAACCAAATGTTTAATTTGGTAAAGGAAACATGGACGTCCAGCGCTCTCTTTCAGTGAAACAAAAGGCAAGGGAACGATAAAATCGTGCACTGACGAAAGGACGACTCAACTGTAAGTCTCGTATCCGTCAAAGGATCCTCTCCGTGTAGCGGAAACGAGGAGAGGGAGGTGGAAGGTGAGGACGAGAGCGAATGCTTTTGTGAGCATACCTGAGTTAAAAAAAAGGAACTGGAACTAAAAAATACATTTTTGACATTCTTTTATGAACGTAACACCCATTTCGTTGCAGAAATAAAGAAAATAGCATAATGGTACAAGTTAAATAAATTATATGGACTATATGTTAAAATGAAAAGGATATAAGAGGTTCATGTTTTTAGTGTGCATTGTATTATTTCAGAAAAATCCATTTTTAACTGTGAAATAATTACCAAAAATATGATACCTCGCCAAAGTATTTAATGGTGTGTCCAAGATTCCTTTACTAAGTGTATAGATTATTGTATCAACTATTTTCTTTCATATACTCTCGACTATTGGAAAATTTCTGTCTTGAATGGGGCGATTTCATATTATGTTTGAAATTTTGCTGATTAATTTCGGCAAGCCTCTAAAACTTACCCATCGAATCTGCTCAGTCTGCCGCTCCATAATCACTTTGTCGTGCGTTGGAGTAATGATCTAACCCTCTCGGTCTTTTCGTCTGTGGTTTCATGCTTGTAGCTCTCTCTTTTATTCCTCAAACATATCAAAAATATTAAATTCATTTGCCTTCGACTTTTACAAATTTACGCTTTAACCAAATTTAAACCTATCCATATTCCCATGGCTTTCCTCCGAAAGATATATCTATTTTTATCCAAACTGAGACGATAGCCCAAAGATAACTCTTTTCTAGTTGCAGGTAATTGATATTAAATGCTTAATATAAGATTGGAAAAATGTTTAAAAATGAAATTTTGGCCAGAGGATTAAAATTTATTAATGATTAGTGGTTATAAAAATATCCTTTTGCATGCTTTATGTTTTTAAATGCCAATTTTTACTTTGCCATTAATTTTTATTGAAAAGATAAGGAATGAAGGTGCATTCATAAATATTTTGAGTGACACTGGGTTTTACCAACTTATTCACATAGTGCGAATATAATTCGTGCCTTTTTGCGTGAGTGGCGGTGAATGCGATATATTTGTTAAAATTTATGCTTAACTTGGAGGAAGAGAGTTTCTGAATCTTCCAATATACCGTTAAAGGGAAAGTAATCGTTCTTAGATCTCCACGACACCAGCCTATTGAGGAACCTAAATTACTGCTAGCATAGGTTTTTGCAACGCGGCAAGTCGGTAGCGGCTTGGCTGCTGACTCACCTTTATTAGGATTATTGATGGAATGGCAAGTACACATCAGTAAAGAGAAGCTTTGTTCAGTTAAGTTCAGCTTTATTATTTGAGTTTGTTTCATTTCCGGGATAAATAGGAGCGTGGTTGTAAGAGCATGGAATTGAAACTCATTGGAATAGCCATCGCCGCCCTTCAGGGGAGTGCCTAAAAGGTGCAATCAACTGGAGAGGCTTCCTCTTGGGTGGCATGTGACGACGTTGCACCTGTTCGACAGAGGGAATAGGCCGACTCTCCTAATGGTAGGCTGCCGTGTTTGAGGAAATTAAGGAAGAAGGTGTAGAGAATACGAGAAACGCAAAGGGGAAAGAGGAAGTAAGGTGAACGCAATTACATATAAGGGGAAAATAGATTAACTGAAGCACTTAGATGCACTATGCCACATAATAATTCAGTGGTTCATGCTCACCAAAGTTTGATTCCATTTTGATTTATTATCACCGATGGAAATATTTAGTATGTCTCTTGTACTCAAGATAAGTAGTTAAGGAAAACATAAGTGCATAAGCTATAGAAAATTCGGAGACAGTGGACAAAAAATTAGAGTCATATATTGCAATGCAAATTGTAAAGAATTTATTTGCATTACACAACTCAACATAATAGCTCTCATATTATTTACCTACATGGTGTTTTGAAATGTCTGAAATTTGTAATCTCAAGTAAATAGAACACAAGCTATATTCATTTCCCATTAAATTTCTATTGTGTGATAATTATTTATTTTAATTGTGATATTTACTTGAAAAAGAATGAAAATAAAATATTTTATATTACTTCGGACTTGTTAACACCAGATTATTGAAAAATCAAGAGTTTAAGAGATTTTAAATTTCGGTTTCAGTTAAAATCCCAAGTGATGCCGCATCCTGAAATGAGAAGGCTGAATCAATGTAGTCTTAGTTAACGGCTACATTTTTAATACTGCGCGCTCATCTCTCCAAAAGAGTTATCCAATTCGCTTTATCAAATGTATGTCACAACTTTAATCAATTCTTATAGAAATTTAATTTTAAATTGCGTAGCATAGGTTCTCAGTGGATAAACTTATGTGGCCATGTGATGCTAAAACATACCTAAGGTGACAAGTTGGGCGCTTGGTTATATCGTGGCCTCACGTATCTTCCAAGCAGTCTGAATTTGGTTTTAACAGGAAAGAGGGGTGGTCGGATTTTTGGGTCGACCGGGAAACGATCATGTTATAGGCGGATATGCGGGCTAGTAGACATACCGAGCCCAACTGACATCGCATGATACGTTGAGCACGCACGATTCCAGCTTGGCGAGGCATTCATCGAACTTGAGGGTTGTTGAGATGGCGACGGGGGATAGAGGAAAGATGTCAATGCAAAAATTGCTGATAGTGGGAAATTAAGTATGAAAGCTCTATAAGATATACGTTGGAAAGAATATTCAGACTTTGAATTGTACCTTAATGAAATTTATTATGATATACGCCTTATATATTGCATGTATCATCATTTCATGAAGTAAAACAGAATTTAACAACTAAAAAGGATGGAAATTGATATTACCTAAATGATTTATGCGCTTAATAACGTGTGCGGCCAGTTCATTTATTTTATTCACTCTGCAGATTAGGGCACCTACAATTATGGTGATGGCTCAGATTCATAAATAGCATTTAGACGGCAAAATAGAGCACAACAATTTAAATAGGGAACACGTAGAAAGACACACATATTTCAGAAAGTTAAAACTTTCGGACTTCTCTGAGGCCTTATCCAGGTCACTGCCCTATATATTATAAAACTATACACGCAGTAATCAACTAAACGGTCGATTTCGCAGGTGATGGTATATTTTACCCAGTACTACCCGACGGCGTGTGAAACTCACACATCAGGGTAGGGAGGCAGTTCCTTTCCCCTTGCCAGCTATGGTTACCCAGGAAGACCTGGTACCCGAAAAATTAAAGCTTGGGTGGAGCTGAGGGCGTCTAGAGCAGCTTGATCGGAAAGCTGACCCGGGCCCTCCGGTCTGTGGTCCCTGGACTACCGCGACCCATGTATATATATATTATATATATATATTATATATATATATATATAATATATATATATATATATATATATATATATATATATATATGTGTGTGTGTGTGTGTGTGTGTGTGTATACATGTGTGTGTATATATATATATATATATATATATATATATATATATATATATATATATATATATATATATATATATATATATATAACCATAAACACAGTAATTAACCCGAAGGTTGGTTTGGTAGGTGATGGTAGAATTCACCCAGTACTAAGCCCGACGGCGTGTAAAATTCCCACATCAGGGTAGGGGGGCCAGTTCCTTTCCCTGTGCCGGTTATGGTTTCCCAGGAAGAACTGGTACCCGAAAAATCACATAGCTTGGGTGGAGCTGCAGGTGCCCGGGAAACGAACCCGAAACCCTCCGATCAGTACTCCAACGCTCTACCCATTGGACTACCGCGACCCACGAATATATATGTATATATAAGGAAATATTTTTACTCTTGTGATCCGTTCGATTCCGCCTTCCCCACCTTTATTGTGTTCGTCCTTTATATGTGTTCCTATCCCTTTTCCTTATATCTGTTTCTGTATATATGAGTATTTATTCGCCGTTTGGCGGGGTTTCGTGTTTGAATGTGTATTTGGCCAATGTGGCTCATTTCTTTCTTCTGGCTATGCGTGCCACGATACGCACTGTTCCTTTCCTGTATGATGTTGTATGAATTCTAAACCACTGTCCTTTCCTCTTGTGTACTGTCTATTTCTCCTTTGGTGGGTGAAACAGTCCCCTGACGTCATCTCTTGGCTAAAGAATCGGGGCGCTTGGCGACATATTAGACCCACGGATCTCAGGGTAAATTACGTTTCCTCGATAGCTGCCTTGATAGCAGGACGTGCCTGTGTTCACCGAGTGTCTAAAATCGCCGGCGTCCGAGGCTTCGGTCGCCGGGGTTTGGAGAGCGGCACTGCCGGACTCTCTCGGAAATCGAGGTTCCGATCGTGTTTTGTTTCGAGCGGCGGTTGACCGCCTAGTTCATCAAGAAGCGCGCAGTTTGACTCTCGACTTCTTCCGCCGGGAAGGCCGTACTTTTGTTTTGTTTAGTGGATCAAGACTGACCTTGACTCCTGGTGTAGAGCTTAGGCTCCTTTTGTTTGCTACCGCCGGGTGCGTGTGGCGGGGAGGGAGCGTTCGTGAGTGTTTTATTTCCCTTTAAAGTGCTCGTTTTTTTTTGTTGCGCTTTCCTTCTTCATGCTAGTGTGCTGAATTTGATTTCTTCAAATGGCTGTGCGCCGTTGAAACACGCTCGCCTTGCAAGTTGACGAGAAGGCGAAGCCCCCTACCCCGTTGGAGGTCCACCTCTTCACGTTAGAGTCGCTGGGCCTCACACCCGAAGAGATAGTGGCGATCCAATTTGGATACAATCGCCATTTGATATTCCTGAAGTTGGCAACCGAAGCTACAATGACTAGGATGTTAGACAATACTCCGCGGAAACTACCGTTTCCGTCTTTAAGTGACAAGAGGACGACAATAACAATTGACGAGACTTCCGGCAGCCCGTGTAATGTCAGGGTTCTTTGTCTCCCCGTGGAGACCCCATTGGAAGACATAACAGGCGAGCTCCAACGCTTTGGTAAAATACATCGCTCGTGGGAGAACAGGTGGGAGGGAGAAAATATGGCGCGGGTGCTTACTGGCACCAGGGTTGTGCGGATGACGGTCGAGAGAAATATCCCCTCGTACCTCCACATCGGCGGCAACCGGGCCATCATCATCTATGAGGGTCAGCGCCGCACTTGCGCCCGCTGTAATCAAGAAGACCACGAGCGCAAGACCTGCCCTCGGAACCAGGGAGGTAAGAGCTATGTGGAGGCAATGACGATGCCCTCCAACCCTAACGCCGCCGTGGAGATGGACGAGCCCGAAGTGGCTGTGGAGGAGAGAGCGCGGTCGCTTCTACTCATCGAGGGTGCGGTCCCGGCTGCTCCCGTTGGTCCCTCGCATCTCCCTTCAATTGGAGGGAAATGTCAGCGGGAGCGAAAATCGTCAACGGAGGAAAGGGAACCGAAAAAGAAGAGGACAGACAAACCCAAGCTCCTGGTCTCGAATACCGTTCTACAAATGGTTCACATACCTACCACCTCGCCTAATATCACACGACCTCCAGCCCCCGTCTCCGTGAGCTCGTCAAATGAGGAGGGATGGTCTTTCGCCCCCCCTCCTCCCGCTCACGCCATCGACGCCCTCGCTACGCAATCCTTGCATCACGGGTTTCAAACACCCCAAGAACCTCTGGTGACAGGTGAGGAGGATGCATCTGATTGCGATCTTTTCCAGTCCCCAACAGCTCATCCCTCGACCCCTTTATCATTGACTGTAAAGGAAGCGTCACCGACCCCGGAAGTCGACCCGCATACAAGTTTCCCAAAGTCAAAAATCCCACATACCCCATCTTCTTTCCCCATTAAGGACAGTCAATGTGTCGGCGATCTTCCCAGCGCTTCTCAAGATACGGAGCACAAGCAACTATCTCCCCTGATTTTTCCCGACCACAACCCTTCCGCAGATGAGCCCCAGTCCGCCACTCCGACCCTCCCCGAGGGTGCGTCCTGCCCCTTGGCGGCCCCCAGCGGTGCTCCTTCGAAGAAGGCCCCCTGTGGAACGCTGCCGAGTTACCCGGTCTTCGTGGAGACCACGGCTGGCTCTTCCTCTTCGAACGAGGCCGGGGGGGAGGGATGTGGCGAAATGCCGCGTCCTCGCTCGTCGACCCGTTGGACGAGGCGTCCCGGGAAACGGCGAAGCACTCGTCGCCCGGGGTCGAGTCGCAACCGGAGCGACGCTAGCCACGATCAGAACTCTGGGAAGTGATGTCCGGTAGCCACCCGGTGCCGGACACACTTCGTCCATCGTTGAAGAGTTTTTTTTTGCTGAATGACTGATTGAATCGATAATTTCAACCCTGCCATTGATAATTTCTTACAATACATAATTTTCCATTGCTAGCTAAAATCTCCCTCCTAATATCTGTGGACCTTGTCTATCTTTCTTTTTTTCTTTCTAAATGTTAATGGTCAAATTCACGAGTATGCGTCTGTATGCATATGATTATGTATGTGCGTGTGGATATGCATGTGTGCGTATGTATGTACAAGTGGATATGTGTGTGGTATATGTATCATATATGTATCCATGTATACACTTATACTAAAGAAAAACATGATGTACCCATAATCTGTGACCTGATATTATGCATAATGCTAACAAACTCTGTAATATTCTGAACCGAATAAAATAATTTATATCATAGCTCAAGTGGTTAAGAGCATCCGCCCGGCAAGTGGAAAGATCCGAGGTTCGAGTCCCGGTCAAGGAAATATTTTTACTCTTGTGATCCGTTCGATTCCGCCTTCCCCACCTTTATTGTGTTCGTCCTATACATATATATATATATATATATATATATATATATATATATGTATATATATATATATATATATATATATATATATATATATATATATATATATATATATATATGTATATATACAGGGTTCGTCCGGAAAATAAGTGTACTGAGCTCAGGAAAAAAAAATTATCACACTTTTACGTATCTTAAGCTAATATTCCTCAAAATAGGACCCTTGTGAGTCGATACACTTGTTCCAGCCGCGTTCCCATTCCTGGAACGCTCCCGCGAAGGCATCATCGGGAACCTCTCGAAGACACGTCGTCACGGCCTCTTTGACGGCGTCCAAAGTCCCGTATCGCGTTCCTTTCAAACTCCTCTTTATCTTCGGGAACAGAAAGAAGTCCGGTAGTGCCAAGTCCGGGCTGTAGGGCGGGTGCGGCAGCGTTGCCACGCCGTGCTTGGCCAAGAAGTCCGACACGACAAGCGCGGTGTGAGACGGCGCATTGTCGTGATACAGCCGCCAGATGTTTTTGATCTCGTGCACTATTGTTTTTGGCACATTACACTGCTCTGCTATCATCCGAACACTAAGACGACGATCAGAGAACAGTACATCGCGAACCTTTCGCACATTTTCGTCGGTGAGTGTCGTTGATGGGTGTCCAGGCCGTGGTTCGTCGTCGACCTCTTCTCTGCCCTCCACGAACATCTTGTGCCACCGAAAGATCATGTTTCTGGACATGGCTGACTCCCCGTAAGCCTGGTTAATCATACCGACAGTTTCGGTAGACGATTTCCCAAGCTTTACCGCAAATTTGATGGAATAACGTTGCTCCAAAAACTTCGGCATCGCGTTCCGTGACGTGGGTCGAGCGTGGAGGTTCGCGTTAAGAGCTCCTCACTACACCACAGCTCAGAGCCGACTGCCTTTTTCAGCGTCGCTTGCCAGATACCCCCCTCCAATCGCAGCCCGTCAGAGCGGTGCTGGGCGCGCCTGGAGCGGCGGGAAAAAATCAGTACACTTATTTTCCGGACGAACCCTGTATATATAAATAAATAAATAAATAAATATATATATATATATGTGTGCATATATACATGTATATATGTGTTTGTGTGTATAAAAATGTGTACGAGGGTCATCCGGAAAGTAGTACCCGTTCGTGCCGCATGAAGTGCTGACGACGCGAGTAGCCGCTGGACGAGGTCAGATAGCTTCAGTGGCTTGTCTGCCTTCTCTGAGCCAAGTTGCGTGACGCTAGCATTGCCTGTGTTGTTTCTGTGATTGTTTACAATGTTTAAAAAAATTGAGAACGCCGCCAGTTGTGAAGTGAGGGCAGTGATTAAATTCCTCAATGCAAGAAACGTTCGCCCATGTGATATTCATCGCCAATTAAAGGAGGTGTATGGAGACAATGTAATGGACGAGTCGTCTGTTCGGCGGTGGTGTCGCAACTTCAACATGGGGAGGGGGAACACACACGACGATGAGCGTTCGGGGAGACCGTCTGTCATTACAGACCAACTGGTGAGCTCAGTTGACGAATTCGTGAGGAACGATCGGCGCGTCACAATTGATGACATCTGTGAGCATTTTCCCAATGTTTCTCGAACAATTGTTCATGAAATTGTTAAACACCATCTGCATTATGCAAAAATTTGTGCAAGATGGGTCCCTCGCGTATCTCAATGAGCTGGCGGCGAAGGACTATGCAGCAGGAATACAGAAACTTGTCACACGTTATGACAAATGCCTTAATTTGCTTGGAGATTATGTTGAGAAGTAGTTTAAAGTATCCTCTTTCAAATAAAATTTTTTATGTTTGTTAATATTTACTTTTGTGTCTTTATTTCACGAATGGGTACTACTTTCCGGATGACCCTCGTGTGTGTATATATATATATATATAATTTCATCGAAATGGATCGCTCTTCGGCGACGCACAAATATATAAAAACACAGATGTAGATTTTTAAAACATATAAACACAATATTGATAGAAATGAGCTCTTACGGCTAGTAATACTGAATGAATGTAAAACTCCAATAGCCGTAAACAGTTAACTGTTTACGGCTATTGGAGTTTTACATTCATTCAATATAAACACAAAGAAAGGTCACTCATTCTAAACGTCAAAACTACATATGTGAGTGTCCTTTCTTTGTGTTTCTATGTTTTAAAAATCTACATGTGTTTATATATATATATATATAATATATAATATATATATATATATATATATATATATATATATATATATATATATATATATATATACATAACTTTGTACACGCACTCACAAACACATAACCATGTGTATACTGACGCATACATGCACATTCGACTATTAACACTGTGAAAACAGAAAAGATGTTAAGGTCCACAGATATTAGGAGGAAGATGTTAACTAACAAGAGAAAACTATGCATTGTAAGAAATTATCGATGGTAGGGTTGAAATTATCGTTGGTAGCTCAGCCATTCTGCAAAAAAAAACTCTTCAACGACGGACGAAGTGTGTCCGGTACCGGGTGGGTACCGGACATAACTTACCAGTGTTCTGGTCCTTGCTAACGTCGCTCCGGTCGCGACTAAACCCCGGGTGACGAGTGCTTCGCCGCTTCTCGGGACGCCTCGTGCGACGGGTCGACGAGCGAGGGCGCGGCATTTTGCCGCATCCCTCCCATCCGACTTCGTCCGAATAGGAAGAGCCAGCCGTGGTCTCCACGAGTAGCCGTTAATTTGACAGCTTTCCACCGGGGGGCCTTCTTCGAGAGAACACCAATGGGGCCGCCACGGGGCAGGAGGTGGCCTCGGGTAGGGTCGGAGTGGCGCACTAGGGGCCATCTACCGAAGAAGTGTGGTCGGGAAAATCAGGGGAGATAGCTACATGTTGTTCGGACCTAGAGGAGCGCTGGGAAGATCGTCGACACCTTGGCTGTCCTCAATGGAGAAGAACGATGGGGTACCTGGGATTTTTAACTTTGGGAAACTTATATGTGTGTCGACTTCCGGGGTCGGTGACGCTTCCTTTATAGTGAATGATAAAGGGGTTGAGGGGCAATCTGTTGGGGACGGGAAACAATCGCAAACAGATGTATCCTCCTCATCTGCCACCAGAGGTTCTCGGGGTGTTTGAAGCCAGTGATGCAACGATTGCGAGGCATGGACGTCGATGACGTGGGCCGGAAAAGGGGGGGCGAAAGATGATCCCTCCTCATTTGACTGGGTCACGGAGATGGGGGCCGAAGTTTGTGTGAGACTAGGCGAGGTGGTAGGTACGTAAGCTACTTGTAGATCGGTACTCGAAACCAGGAGCTTGGGGTCGTCTGTCCTCTTATTTTTCGGATCCCTTTCTTCCGCTGGCGACGTTAGGGTTGGAGGTCATCGCCATTGTTTGGCTATAGCTCTTCACTCCCTGATTCCGAGGGCAGGCCTTGCGCTCGTGGCCTTCTTGGCTCCAGCGGTCGCAAGTGCGGCGCTGACCCTTATAGATGATGATGGCCCAGTTGCTACCGATGTGGAGGCACGAGGGGATATTTCTCTCGACCATCATCCGCACCACCCTGGTGCCCATTAGCACACACACCTTTTTTTTCGCCCTCCCACTTGTTCTACCACGAGTGTTGTATTGAGCATGAAAGAGAGTGAGCGTTGAGTGAGTGTTGGAAACGTTATGTCTTCCAACGGGGTCTCCACGAAGAGACAAAGAACCCTGACATTATACGGGCTGCCGGAAGTCTCGTCAGTAGTTATTGTCGTCCTCTGGTCACTTAGAGTAGGAAACGGTAGTTTTCGCGGAGTATTGCCTAAAATCCTAGTCATTGTAGGTTCGGTTGCCAACTTCTGGAATATCAAATGCCGATTGCATTCAAAGTGGATCGCCAATATCTCTTCGGGTGTGAGGCCCAGTGACTCTAACGTAAAGAGGTGGACCTCCAACGGGGTAGGGGGCTTCGTTTTCTCGTCAGCTTGCAAGACAAGCGTGTTTATGCGGTGGTCAGCCATTTAGAAAAAATCGAATTCAGCACACTTGCATGAAGAAGGAAAGCGCACCAAAAGAACGTGGACTCCAAAGAGAAAAAAACACCCATGTACGCTCCCTCTCCGCTACACCCACCCAGCGGTAGCAAACAAAAAGGAGTCTAAGATCTACACCAGGAGTAAAATTCAGTCTGGAAACCAGTAAACACAACGAAAGCAAGGCCTTCCCGGCGGAAGATAGTCGAGAGTCAAACCTCACGCTTCTAGAAGAACTAGGAGGTCAACCGCCGCTCGAAACAAAACACGATCGGGACCTCGAGTTCCCATAGAGTCTGGCAGTGCCGCTCTCCAAATCTTGGCGGCCGATGCCAAGGCTGTTTGCGAAATCAGACACTCGGTAAACACAGGCATGTCCTGCTGTCGAGGAAATTTAATTATAATTAAATCTGTGGGGTCTTAATGCAAACAAGTGCCCAGATTCTTTCGCCAAGAGATGGGACAGCAGCAGAACGTAGATGAATAGGCTGAGTTATAGGAACTTGAAATGCTAGGACAATGTTGAGGACAGGAAAATTAGATAGTATAAAGCGAGAGATGGAAAGAGGAAATATAGAGATTTTAGGTTAATGAGAGTCGGAATGGAAGGATAGCGGAGATTACTGGAATGATATTTATAGAGTAATATACAGCGTAGGGGACGCGAGCTAACGAGGGGTTGCCATAATATCTAATAAAAAGGTAGGAAGAAGTTAAGTCAACATAGAGCAAAGCAATGGATAGAATATTACTGGTAGAGCTAAAAGCAGAACCGAGGAACTTGGTCATTGTTCAGGTATACATGTCACCAAGCAAATCTAACGAGGAAAAAGTCGATAGTGTATACGATCAGTCAGAGGGCATAATCGCTTGTGTTCCTGCAGGGAGACACTTGATAGTGATGAGGGATTGGAATGCGACGGTAGGCGAAGGAAGAGATGGTGATGAGGTAGGGGACTACGGTTTAGGGACGAGGAATGACCGCAGAGAGAAAGCAATAGCATTTTGTAAGAAACAGGGGTTAGTAATCACCAACACTTGGTTTAGACAACACAAAAGGCGTAGGTATGCATGGAAAATGTCAAGTGACTCATAAAGGTATCAGTTAGATTATATTCTGGTTAGGCACAGATTTAGGGAAAATATGATCAATTCGAACAACTTCCTGGGAACGGATTCGGCCTCTGATCACAATTTAGTTGTTATGAAGTGTAGCGTCCATTTCAAAAAGATAAGGCAGGAGTGGCGGGTTAGAAAATGGAATTTAAAGGCATTAACTGGATTGATAAGGAAGGAATATCAGCAGGCTCTGCAGAAAATCCAGAATGAGGGAAAAGAGCCGAGTACTATCGAGGAAAAATGGAAATATATCAAATAAGGGATATCGAAAGCCGCAAAAAACGGAAATGGGAAAAGGACAAGGAAACCATGGATTACGGATGAGATGATTGGAAAGATGGATGAGATAAGGAAATGAAAGAATGTAAACACCGAATTAGGATGAAGTAAGTACAAAAAGTTAAATAAAAATTTGAGACGGGTGAGAAATGAAGCAAAAGTAGCATTTTGTAAGACGCAATGTGAGGAAATTTTTCCGAGGAAGGGTGGAATTGGTGCGCCATTCAAGTTTTAAAACACTATCAGGAAGTAAGAAGGGAAGATCTTTGTTAACAATTTAGGATAAGTCAGGTAAGATAATAGTTAAAACAGAAAATAACCATGAGAAATGGAAGTTTCCAATATATGGAAAAACTTAATGGTAAAGAACAAAGGCCAACAAGCTTAGGCGTAGAAAGAGAACATGACGTAGATGAAGATAGCTTAGGACCAGGCATTCTCGACGATAGAAACGGCATCATGGGAGTTGAAATCAAATAGGTCCTTGGGGGTAGGCAACATTCCTGCGGAGCAACTGAAAGGTTTAGGAAAATGTGGGAGGAAGATGAGGGAAGGGGGAGGAGAGATAGGAGACTATGTGGAATGATTCGTAGTATATATGAGGAAGGAATCTGGCCGGAAGACTTTGTGAGATCAGCGCTAGCTCCTATTCCGAAAAAGATAAAATTATATCATGTGAGGATTACAGAAGTATAAGTTTGATATCCCACGTAGCTAAAGTTGTTCTCAGGATCATCAGCAAAGGGATGGAGAGTCGGGCAAATGAATGCATAGAGGATGATCAGTTTGGGTTTAGGAAGGGGAGAGGCACGCGTGATGCCATTGAAGCTATGAGGTCACTAATCGATAGGAATATATAATACAATCAGGACGTGTTGGCCTGTTTTGTGGATAAGGAAATGGTGTTTGATAGAGGGAATTGGGAAACACTAATGAGTATATTGAAGAGAATTGGAATATATTGGAAGAACAGGAGGCCAATTCGCAAGTTGTACATGTCTCAGACTGCTCAGGTGCGGGTGAGGAACGGGAAGTCCGGATGGGCAGTGTTAGGAAGTGGTGTAAGGCAGGATTGCCCATTATCACCGTTGCTGTTCAACCTGTATGCAGAGGAAATGATTAAAGAGGAATGGGAAGAACTGGAGATAGGAATGAAAGTCGGTGGGGAATTCGAAAAATCACTTAGGTTTGCTAATGACCAAGTTCTGGTTTTTCAGTCAGCTAAGGGGTTGCCAGCATTGCTGAATGAATTGGTAATCCACCTGAATGATACATCCACCTGTACCACACTCACAATAATTTCTTATAGACCTTAAATTCGTCTTTCACTGTTAAATTCACCTCTTCCATTTGAGAATCCACCATCACCTTTCTTGACACAGACACCTCACTTCACAACAACAAATTCATCACTTCAGTACACATCAAAGCCACTAACCATCATCAACACCTACACCACACAAGCTTTCATCCTCAACACACCAAACGCTCGATTCCCAACTCTCTCTCTATTCGCGGACACCGAATTTGCAACACCACAGCCACTCTCAACAAATACCTCGACAATCTACACCTTGCACTCCTCAAACGCGGTTACCCAGAAAAGCTCCTACAAAATAAAATCCACCACCCCACCCGACCACACACACCACATAAAAACAAGCCCACACCTGACGCAGGACTCAAACTTTGCACCACCTATTTCCCCGGATCAAAAAGACTGAAAACCTTCCTCAAAGAACTGTTTCCTATTTTACATGACAATGATGCGACCTCATCCTTACTACCCCAATGCCCATCTCTCGCACACAGACGACCCGCCAATCTCAAAAACCTTCTAAGATCCACGAGCCCTTTGCCCCCCCCCCCGCGACAAATTTCCTAATATTATCCCAACTTGCAACCGCCCCCGATGTGAACCTTGTCTACTTATTAGATCTGCTCCCCTCTCCTCACATCCCCTCATTGCCCCCTCACCTCGTTCCCACGCTAATTGCCTCTCAAAAAACATTATTTATCTTTTGTCATGCAAACAATGCACTTCATTTTACATAGGCCAATGCATTACCTCCTTATCCATTCGAATGAATAATCACTGGTACTCCTGCAATTCTGCCTCACTCTCTTCTCTTCCCATCCCTTCACACGTAAATTCCCACAGCCTTTCATTCGACCAGTGTTTTGCTCTTAGCATCCTAGAATCCCTACCCGATTCAGCCACCAATATAGAGGTGAGAACTCGAGAATCCGCGTATATATTAGCTTCCCGATCTTTCAAAATTCCCACCCTTAACTGCCATCTTTAATTTCCCTACCAGCATTCCCTGCACCTCCCCTCTCCCCCGCCCATACCACTTACCCCTCTCCAGCATATTTTCAGTCTCACTTGAAGAAGGCCTCTGAGAGGGCCGAAAGCTTAAACAATTTCCTTTTAAGTGTTGCTATTTTATTTGTGTTCCATTGTGCCGTCCTAACATTATACTGCTATTGTGAGTGTTTCTATATATATATATATATATATATATGTCATTACTATATATGGCATATTATATGTGTCATTACTATGAAAAAACATGTTTTTCTTCATTTTGTCGGTATATACTCGTATATATATATATATATATATATATATATATATATATATATATATATATATATACCGACAAAATGAAGAAAAACATGTTTTTTCATAGTAATGACACATGATTCAAAGATTAATAAATCTTTTAGGAAGCGTTTACTATTAATTTAAAAAATATTTAATATTTACTTTTTAAGTAGTTTTTTTAACGGTTCTTATTCGGCTAGAATCTGAAAAACACAAATTAAAAGGTCAAAAAAATATAAATAAAAGGCCGACTGTTTTCACGTCCATTGTCAACATCACAGGAAGTATTTTTTCAACTCGTCAATTTACATATTCCTTCAGGCAACCTAATAATTTCTACAGAGCGTGCAACTTCTTACAGGAAAATCGAAAGGAAATCAAAATCTTTTCTACAGCGTAGGATAAAACCCGCCAACAATTTTGATTCACTCTCATATTGATAACTTAATTGACCCAATACATACAGGTAAAAACAAGTTAAGAAGGGCTTATATCCACAGACACTCCTACTAATGAAGATTGCTTTTTCGTTGTCCAGCGATTAAGTATACGGAAACAGATCGGACCCTTGAATGACTATTAATTAAAAGGGTGCTGAAGGGTGAACTGTTACTTTTCGAGTGAGAGGTTAATGGCTCATTTTTGATTGGGTTTGAACTTATATCCGGTTAGGAAATGAGGAATTTGGCTTGTTTCCGGAAAACCATTCTGTTTGAAATACAATCTAAAAGGGAGTGCTTATATTCTTACAGCTGAAATTCTGGCAACTTATTCTGGTGGCAATCAATACTTATGGCATTGATTCGTCAAAAAGGGTTCTCGCTCTCTTATTCTTCATAGTCCTATTTAGTCGTCCATTAAAACTTGTTTACCAATCTTCACAGAAAATCATTGTTTTCGAGTCACTTATTAAATCAGGAGTATTGAGAAAAATTAATGGATTAAAATATTGTGGATGTCCCATACACATTTTATTTCCGACTTTATCGGTTCGTCCCTCAGAATACATCATCAGGTTACTATGAAATCTATGCTTAGGTTTATTTGACGAGTCTATTCATGTCTCATTTAAAATATTTAATGTAAAATACTTAATTTTTTCTACCTTTCTACATTTTTCTTAATGTGCTAGTTATCTTACATAATTTCCTTCTTTTGGGGTGAAATTTTCTTCAAGACCTGGTTCTATTCATCTCCCTTTCCATCACTCCAAACAAAAGGAGACTTCTTCCAAAAACACTTATATGATAACACTAGTGATTACTCTCAGTATAGTGATTAAAATTGAAATAAAATTATTTGATAAAGTTTCAATTGCCTTATCCATATTATGTATTCTGTATTAATAATGTCTTCTAAGAGAATAAGGAAAATAATAAAATTTTTTGACGTGAATTCTCGCGTAGATAGTGCCCCTTGATTGGCTTTAATCCATTAAAACTGCTTGAAGCTCTATATACGCTACATTGATTTTCAAATAAATGGTTGATAAAATACGTTCCCAAAATCTTACTTAGTTAGTAATAAGAACATAAAAGTCATAACGACAATTACCAATTGCAATGCATCAATTGTAAGGGCACCACTAATATGGATTTACAAATCCGTGCCTTATAAAGCTATAGTTTAGAGAAAGTATGCATACTTACGAGCATATTTTTATACGATTGCCTACTGTAGAATTGATTAAGTTGAAACATTCTCTTCACGATGAAGATATCCCAAATAAATGGCACCCTTATTTCTTAGTTATTAAAGCATTTCAGGATTTAGATTCTACTTATTGATGTATTCAGAAGATTTCCCCGATGCCGTGTGAAATTTAAACGCATAAATAATTTGAATAATTATACCTCTGATTTTCCTCTATCTAAAGTATACCTTAATACTACCTAGGTTTCAATGCACGTAGATAAATAATCATGAACTGAAACGTGAGCTCAAAACGCGCTAATTATAAGGAACAGGAGAACGGAAATTCCTAAGTTTATGCATTTTCACCTGCTTATTCTCTTGTCTAACATTTATTTGAGAACCTCCCTCCACAATCCTTCACCCTCCCTTCTCGTCTAGCCATTGAAGTGTCCACGCCTACAATCCTCCCCCACCTTCCCGTTTCCTGCCTCACTCCCAACTACAACTATGTATATGAGCGAACACTTGATTTCCCTTTTCACCTGATGATGAGATATCTTAATTGAAACCTATATCGCAGTATTATATATTTTAAATAGTGAAAAGTTGTAGTTGTATGTATTCAAATTAATAATCTATTTGGTGAAGTAATCGTTTGTCACCGGTGTTAGAATTCTTTAACCTATGATTCGTGTTCAAATATTGAGGTCCTAGAAATCCGACATAAATACACAAAGCTTAATAGCGAAACATTAGCTTTTATAAATTTAGAGTCGAAATAGGGACATACAGATTTGGGCAGGGCCCCTGTTTGTTATAATGTTTCTTAGTGGTTTGTCGCACCTTGCACTTTGAAATGCCATACATTAGAAGAGTCACTATGGAAAGTATGTATTCTGAGTCAAGGTCAGAATCATTGAAGGTTACCGTTTTGGGAAAGCTGAGCAATGCCATTCATTTCGCGTTTGTAAAATCCCTTGAACGCATGTATCCGTGAGCATAAGGTGGCTTAGAGCTTATTATTACACCCTGTATCATTTACCGATTGCAAAAGTCCTTCAAAGCTACATCCATTTATACCTGAAAATGTTTAGTCGCTAGTATGATAATCTTTGTGTAAAAATACGGATGGCATAGAGCGTACTAATGGTGTAAGCAGCAAGAAATTCAGCTTAAACACGTTATAAACAAAGAACAAGGGTGTGATCACAGATATAAATGATGTGAGCGTGTATCACGCCAGAAAACGAAAACTTAGTCCCCAATTTTCAAACTTCGCGCAAAGGAACCCAAGTTTACGTAATAATTAAATCTAGCACGAATTATTCTCGCTGGGGCCCAATAACTATCATTTAAAATTGTGGTGCCGATGAAAATCACGTTATGACCATTCATACTGCGAAAAAATATCCTGCTGAAAGCAAAGGTAGTGATACAAGCTTAGTATCGATTTAATATTTTAATAGATTTATTTTGGATGATTTTTTATCTAAATTCTGATAGATTAGCGTATTCCGATGTGGAGCGCGTGATGTTCACTGATAATAATATTTCAATAGAGGCTTAGCGCCGCTCATTATTCTCTAGGAATTTGTAATCACGATAGCAATGATTTGACCGTTATTAAATTTTGTCAGTATGACTACCTCGTGTGGTATAAAAAACAACTTAGAATACCAATTTTCGTCAGATATTTGCAACCCTATTTATTTACAATGATGAAACAACTAATTTAGCAAATGAAAACTGACTGAAAGGAGTATATCATATACTCGTATTTATTATTGCGATGCATGTTTGAAAAATGTGTTGTTTATTATGAAAGGACAGGGATTGCAACGCTTGGGCTAATCCGAAAAGATTGAATAAATGAATCGATATGTAATTAAATCTATATAACACATTTTTTCAAGATTTCATCTAAAATGTAACTGCATGTAAAATGAGGGGATTAAAATAATATTCCAACTAAAACTTTGTTTCTAAAGAGTCTCGCTGCAACAATGAAAAAAAAAAACGATTCATGAAAATTATTCTTCTTCACCCAGGAAGCATCGTCAGCATAAAAAATGGTTTTAAAATATAAATTTAGACTATTTGTTATCTATAGAAAAAAGAATTGATCTACTTGCAATAGTTATGGTAGGGGATGAGAGAGGATTGCAGGGAACAATCCAAAAGAGACAGGAAAAGTGAAAGCAGAACATTATGATTGGCGATGAAATTTTGAAGAATGTGATAGAGGGGAAAGTGTTAGGCCAGTGGGATAGGGAAAGGACTAAGCCGGCTGTATGGAAAGTGAAAGCGAAAGTAAGTTGAATTGAAGAAGGGCCTCTTATACGGTTAGGTGTAGCGATTTGTCATGTTCGTTGAGGGTTAACAGTGTAGCTGAGGTTAGCCGTCCAAAATCTCCCACAACCGTTGCATTGTATGATTATTAATAATAATAATTGATCTGGTATGATGAGATTATCTCAGCGATTAGAGAATTTACAGTGGTATTCCTGTCTCTAATTTGCTTAGATTATGGAGAGAAGTCCATATACATTATATTTCTGTGGCCCATTTAATAGTCACGAATAATCGTAGGACTTTATTTTTCCTCGAAATGCAGATTGAACTAAATTTAATATTCTGTCAATTTTCCGAAATTATTTAAAGACAAAAAGTATAGGGTAGAAGACAGTATGTGAGAAGATTTTATGTTTTTAATGGGTTAAATCATTTCTTGTTTAAACTAACAGTAAAATAGACCTTTTTTAATTTTTTCCTTTCAATTCTCCATCTGTTTTTTCACATCCTTTTCTAGCGAAAAACATATATCCACGGTAATCAACTAGCAGGTTGGTTACAATAGAAACGGTAGAACTCACTCCGAACAAAACCTTTAGGAGAGTGTGTTTTTCAATTTCATCGTAATTTGTAAACGCCTTTGCAAGAAAAAAATAATTCGTCGGAGCCCGAGGAAAGTCATGAAAAGGAACTCATTCGACAATCTTTCAACGCCGCGCTATTTATTTTATAAATATTTTGTGTATATTTTAGAAGGGTTGTTCGGCGTGACTAAATGGTATTTTACAATTGGTTTCCACCTTCAAAATGAGACAGAGCGAAGCATATATCAATGATGGACTTGAGCTTTCTCCTAGATAAGTGAAATGTTAGTACAATTCATTATAATCAATCTTGCTAAGCTTACGTGAACTAATTAGGAAGATAGGACTTAAATTTGAATCCAGCTTGAATAAAATAATTTTTTTTAACGGTGAGCGTTGAAGAGCCTCGCATACGACGAGCGCGAAGGAGTAAAATGTAGCAAAGTGAACGGCTCAAAGTGAGCGTCCGACCAATCAGACGTGACCTGACCTCCTGACCAAACTATATAAGGCGGCCAAATACCTGAGTAACGACATGCCCTGAAGACGATGGACGACTCGGCCATCGAAACGTCGGCAAACCTACGAACGTGGACCCGGTGGGAGACCCGAATAATCTTGGAAAGGCTTCATTACGCATTTACCAGTTCTTCGCAAATTGTGAACGCAGATTCAAATCATTAATGCAACTGTTCGTTTGCGTGCAGCACCAAAGAAAAGTAGAATATTTGGGACACCGGGGTATTTGTATCTTCTTCTGTTACTTTATCTCTGGTATCCCGATGAAAGGGTTCAAAGGAACGTGTAACAAATTTCTTCTTTGACCAGGGCCAATAAATTAGCCCATTTGAGCTCTAATGCATGTGAGTGGGAGGAAATATAGTCGCGGGAAATTACGAATCCTCGGAGGCCTTTCGTCCAGCAGTGGTGGTGGACCTTCTTCAGTGACGAGGACAGTGGAAGGGCTGTTGGCTCGCCTGTTGAGTGAAGAAGACGGATGCTGGTTTAGCGAAGGCCCCAAAGAGGTGGATGGGAACTGCAGGAAGGAAGGAAGGATGGAGAGGAAAGTTGGGAGAGTGAGGTGGGTGGGTGAATATGGTTCGTGAGCGAGGAGAGGGGACGTGTCCCCTGGGGAGATCAAGTGAGCGAGGGGCGGGTGAGGGAGATGGTGGACACGGTGGGTAAAGGGCGTTTCGGCGAGGAAACCGTTCTTTGGGACCATATAGCGAGCAAAAAAAAGCCATCGCCACCCCTCGCATGTTCTAAGGTCTAAAGTGCTCAAAAAGGAAAATAATTTTTTAAAACGGATTAAAACATTTCAGGGTGCTTGTTTTAGCTGAAGGTTACCGAAAGTATAACTGCTGACAGTACAAGCAAGCTAACTTACAAGCTAGTTGGGCGAAGACAATATCATTTTTACCATTTTCATAGCATGTATCTATTGCAGTACCATATATTAATAAAGAAGAAAATGGAAAATCAAAGTATTAATAAATAAAGGCTTCTTTTGTGCATACATTCTCTAAATATCGACTAAATCAAAACTTGACGATCATGAAAAACATGTTTTTTCGGTCTAAATACTTGTAATTATAGATGAATTACACCGAAGAACGTTTTTAATTGCCTGCCATTGATGTTTGCTTTACAAATTTGACCCCTTATATCTTATTATCCTTAAGCTTTATCGTCTTCTTTTCTTGAGTCTTAATTGTCCAGAAAAGACATTCGGGTATATGAGAAAAGATATACCTTAAATTAGTGAGTCTTCAAAAATCAATTGCATTGACACAAAATAATTATCTTTTATTTTAAAATTTAGAGCCTTTGCCTTTATTCGTTGTATTGATTTGCAAAAAAATAGTATTTTCCCCCTCAACAATAAATATATTCATTTTGTTTGGAATTTTAAATATCTTGCTCTGAAATCTTATATTACTCCTAAATCTATTGTATTACGAGTATACTGGTCAATCCCTTCCTTAATATTGAGCAGTCGATGATGCCACCAAGATGTTCTTGGAAAAAATTAAATAGCTTTAAAAATTGTCTTTTCATTACGATAATTAAATTCGTTGGAACTATGGATCTGCATGAATAATTAACGAACTGTACATTTTTATGTAGAAGACGTCCTTCTCCGTCATCTGGCCTAGGGTTGTGTATTCCTATTCGGAAGGGAATTCCATTTTTGCCATTAATGTGATGAAGTAGGGGACGTTGAAATAAAATACGCAAATAGAGAATGGGACGAAATGAAAAATAAAACTGATCACCCATCAATTTTATTAGGTTAAAATAAAAAAAATGTTGAAGCGAGGAAATGGGAGAGGAAATTAGAGACGAGGAGAAGGGACCTCCACGGCGACATCAGGCGAGGTGGCCGGAGAATAATGCTCAGTGTGTAAGTGACGATGAGCTTCCGAAGCAATTGGAGGAAAAAAAGTGGGATGCCATGGGTGGAGGAGATAGGGGGAATGGAGGAGAGGCGAAAAATGAAAGGTTCAGGGGGAAGAAGGGTGCGGTGGAGGGTCACGGTCTGATATGAACATTCGTTTGGAGGAAGCGGGCGAGTTTCGAGAGGGGGGAAGGAGCCATGTGGGATCCCGTCGGGTGGCTGGATGCAGGAGAGGGGTGGCTGCGCGGGGTGAAGTGAAGAGAGAGGTGCGGGAACGGAGCGTGCGATGTAGGGGGCTCGGGAAATGAGGATCGGGAGGGAGGTGGAAGGGAAGGCAGGGGAACAGAAGCGGGGGGGTAGGCACGGGGGCTCCGTGGGCCGATCCATCAAAATTGCATGTCAGTGGCCATTAGCAGCCTTTACCTCCGTACCCTCCTCCCTCCCCTTCTTCCTCCATCCCCCTCTTCCTTCCTCGCCGCACTCTACTTTCCTCCTCCCTCCACATCTCGCTCTCCCTGGGCGGGTGTTATTGGCGAGTGGAAAAGAGGGAAGACGTCTCTCTCCGAGTGGAGGGAGCGAGAGAGAGAAAGAGAGCCGGAGAGTGTAGTGTGAAGGAAGGGACGAGAGCTACTTTATAGTTGCGTGTAATTCGGAAGGAAGCTACGGTGAAGAGCAAAGTGGGAATAAAGGTGAGGGTGTAGTACGGAGAGGTATTTGAAGTAGGATTAGGCGAAGAAGGACGAAAAAATTGCAAACTAGACGTATAGGTTGTGTATATGAGGCAGGTGATAACTTTGGCTTTTAGTCGCTCTGTAAATTATTGTCTTTCTTCCTATTTCATCACTGATAAAAGTTAAAAATCTTACTTTTTTAAGGTTTATATCTCCTCATTTCAGACTCCCATTTCTTGAGGTAGTACTAAATATAGGTGATATTCATTGACTAAGTTTTGTTGCAACTTGTTATTTAGGTCACTGCAAATTCCAGGAA
This sequence comes from Hetaerina americana, assembly GCF_022747635.1. Lineage (NCBI taxonomy): Eukaryota > Metazoa > Arthropoda > Insecta > Odonata > Calopterygidae > Hetaerina > Hetaerina americana. The sequence goes on along the minus strand of NW_027286874.1, from coordinate 31,877,549 downwards.
AATAAACATCTAGTCGGAGGCTGGTTGAAAACTCGCGAACTTCGAGCTATCTGGATCATGGATTACTTGTTAGAAGCATTAAAAACCTTGGGGTGGTAAAACATAATTGCCGTTCTATTTTAGAAGGATATTGTTTTCAAATGCCCTCAAACTTGATTGTTGTCAAATGTTTCACTAAATATTTACTTATTACATACATGATGATGTAGGCCCGGTTTGATAATGCCTCGTTAAATCCTACTGCTAGTTAATGTGAACGTTAACTCATCGTGTAGATGGCCAACAAATCCCATTTTATGGACAAATAATATTGATCATTACTGAATGCTAACATCTTAACCGTGGTAACACCGCATTTCAGTTATTGAACTGTTTGACGGTCGGTGCCGCACTAAAATAACGGTCATTCAACTGATTTTTGGGCTAAACTGGAGTTTAAAGTAAACCTTCACTTCCACGAAACATTAACTCTATACTGTGGGTACTGGTAAACATTATGTAAAAGTGGAGTGACTTGTAGTCGACTAATTTTTTTCATCAATTTACTAATTTTATGGTAACGTGCGATTTCCGTTTGAGACTATAGTTAGGCCGGTCCCACCAAATGACACGACTTTAACCACATGCTGGAAAATAACAAGAGCAAAAATGTTATAATAACCTTTTATAGGTAAAACATGGTACAAATGTCAGTAAGGGTTTTTCAGTATGTAAGTCCTTCGATGTCGTTTTTGCATTAAATGGACATAATGACAACGGCAACATGCAGGTAACATGAATAAAAACACTCGGTGCTGAGATGCTATGAAATCACGAAATAAGCAGGGCTGTGAGATGAGAGCATTAAAAAATCAAAAATACGGAGCTGGATCACTCCTGCAATTATGGGGAAAAATACTCAGAACGGCTGATTTTGATCAAAATTAAATACCTAAACAAGGGATAATTTATTTATTTATTATTCATTTATTTTGGATTAGTATGAAAACAGCACTTCGGCCTTTACATCGGACTTTGAATAATTATATAACAATTAAATACACCCAAGCCCTAGTTGGAGAAAAATCCACCCAGGCGGAAATCAAACCCGCGACCTCTGGGTTGGTAGGAGAGGTCGTCACCCCGACGCCACCGGGGCCGGAAGACCATAGAATATTTTCCCACAATATACGGGGAAAAGATAATCTGGAATGTCAATTTAAAAAAAAAATACTGTGAGTAAACAACAAGATACGGTTATCGAACCTGGCTGGCAAAATGCCTGTGTTGTAACGCAGGTTATCCTCTTTATTGGAAATTAATTTATCGCCGTTAATTTTGATACGCAAGAGAGATAATTATATTTTAAATCCAGAATTAAATATATTTTGAAGTAGACACTTATTAATTTTCCACAGATAATCGTAAATATGGCTTGCTGCCCTATGTACAGGAAAACTAAAATATAGTTAATACCGCGGAATAGTTTATGATCTAGTGCTCGTGAATGCCTGGTTGTAGTGGGCGAAGGGAGTAACTTAGCAAAGTACCTTTAACAAGAAAAGCATAGTTTGAGGGCTAAAATGTATTAAAAAACGGCCCCTGAGCTAAAATAAATTGAATGTTAGCGGTTTATCGCCTGCTGCGGATTTTTATTGAAGCTATTTTGGCAAAATATGTGCTATCGACTGAATGTGAGGCTGATATGGTGATCCGTAAATTAGATAAATACTTCCATAAACCAGAAAATTATGGAATTCAAAATTAAGACGCAATAACAGATAATATCATTAAAATCATCATTGCAACATTCGTTTTTATTTTATTTAAAGTTTGCGTAAATCCTATGTGCTCATATCAAAATCGATTAAAAGAATATATTCAGGTTTCCGGGTCCTGCTGAAGACTATTTTAATATTATTATTATTATCCATTTAGACTTTTGGTGTGGATCTTTCAATATCTTGCTGCTAAAATAAATTAAGGATTGAGTCACAAAAAGAAATTAAGGCTTGGGTATCCTGCCTGCTAAAGATATAGGTACATACGACGCTGTAAAAAAAATAAATATGTGCTTGATAATTTTCTAATCATAGGAAAATAAACTATAATATTAATGTTTTATATAGTATTTTGGAGATTGCAATTAAATGTTATAGGTTGAATGTTGAAAAAAATTTCATGAATCTATCATAATTTCCTCCAACTTAGTTGTAACTGCGTATCAACCCTTTTTCAATGAGAGAAGGTAAATCAAATCTGACTGAAAACTGTAATTTTAAGCATTTTAAATTATGAACAAATGTCACGTCTGGTCCAGATGAAATGGTTAAAACCTCTAATAAGAATATGGCTCTGAAAGTACGTAAGCAAAATACCATACCAAATTCTATAATGCCTTTTTTCAGACTTAGTAAGAATGGACACTTCGATGCATGAAAAATGAAAATATCGCCCACTAAAGGACCCACTAACGTTTTAATATGCATTCCTTTGAATATTCCATGAAAAGAATATCATAATATTTCATAAATGTATTTTTTCTGGACTACTTTCATAAAATATTTTAATGTATTATTCATAAATGTGCCTTTTTTGGATTTTTAAAAAAATATTCGTAGACCTGTATTTGTCAGTCGGCATTCACAGAGAGCATTTTCGACGACTGTAGGCAAGAGAGTGATAGCTTCACGACACAATTGTGGCAAAATATGCGTGCATACTTCAATTTAGCATTTCTTATTATTTTTTATGCGTTTGGGATTATTTTCCGATAGGTTTCACGAATTCTAATTTGAGCCGTTTCCCCAGCTTTTTTCAAGTGGCACATGCCAAATAATATTAGCAATTAAATTGTTCGGCCGTAGAACCACACGGATTAAACTAAATGAACTAGAAACAATTGACGATTAATTAACTTGGATCTTACCTTACCTTAACACGCTACCCGGTGGCATTGGATGTTTCGTCAACAGCCATTAGAGAAATTCTGATAGTATTCTAATTATAATAATTAGACATTCGGGAAGCTCATTTTGCCATAAGCTATGTTTCCTGCTGTTGTGGAATCGAATTGTGCACGAGGGAAAATTGATTCCTTAATACAATCGGTTCTGTAATTAATTTACCTCAACTTCTCAATGTGGTCTTGCCTACCAATATTACATTGTTAGGCAAGACCAATATATATTATGCAAAGATTTTTCCTTCTTTGTCAGTCCAAATCTGTATGTTATGGACTTTTACAAAAGTTTTAGCCATGCATTCATCTTCGATCTTCTAGTACTTTCCGAACCGTAATTTCAAACAACATTACACTTTCTTTTCATTCATAATGACCCTTCATGATACGGGAAGCTTTTCTTTGCATACAGTTTGATTTCGTTGTCAAGTCATCATGAAAAGGGTCTCAAACGACGCGTATTCATTCAAGTACATAACTAACATCTGAGAGCATAATTAGATTTACTGAGTCAGATCGCAAGGTGTTGATTGGACCATTAACCTGTGAATAATTTCATGAATGTAAATAACGGCATCAAGCTTTGATATGTGCAATCGCAGCATACTACCTTGATCAAAAATTTCCCGGAATTTATTCAGAAAATTAAAAATACAAGTTTATTCATCTAAATCTATATTGTCCCCTTCAAAGTAATCCCCATCGACTGCAACACACTTATGCCAGCGCTTGATCCAATCCTCGAAACATTTTTTATATTCGGTTTTCGGTATGTCCATCAGTGCTTCCTGCGATTTTTCCATTACTTCCTCTCGGCTGCTAAAACGCGTTCCCCGTAATGGTTTTTTAACTCGATTGAACAGAAAGAAGTCACAGGGAGCCAAATCAGGTGAATTCGGTGGCTGTTGGATGGTATTTGTTGCATTTTTCGTCAAAAAATTACGAATAATGATAGCACTGTGCGACGGTTCGTTATCATGGTGCAAAATCCACGAGTTTTCTGCCCACATTTCTGGTCTCTTTCGGCGAATTGCTTCACGCAAACGTCTCATAACGCCCAAATAATACTCTTTGTTTACTGTCTGGCCTTCTGGCAAAAATTCATGATGCACTACACCGTTGTAATCCATGAAAACCGTCAGCATTGCCTTCTTTTTTGACTGAAAACGACGTGGTTTTTTTGGTCTCGGCTCATTTGGTGAACGCCATTCACTTGCCTGATGTCTGGATTGCGTGTCGTACTCATAAACCCACGTCTCGTCTCCAGTAATGATCCTTTTGATGAATGTGGGATCGGATTCAGCCTCGCAAATCATGTCTTTTGCGACGTCAACACGGTCTCTTTTTTGCATGAAATTGAGGTCTTTTGGCATGCTACACGACGGAAACCCAAATCATTAACCACAATGTCTTGGGCGGATCCATAGGCAATGTTCAAGTCCTCCGCTATTTCTCTGATGGTTAATTTGCGGTTATTGACCAACATTTCTTTTACTTTATCAATTTTTTCACCGACTTTCGATGTCGATGGTCTGCCACTGCGTTCATCATCTTCGATTGACTCACGACCACTTCTGAACCGCTCGTGCCACTGGTAAACGACCGTTTTTTTTAGAGAATCGTTGCCGAAACACTTTTCCAACATTTCCAACGTCCGTGCGCCACTAAATCCGTTTTTTACGCAAAATTTAATACAAGTTCGTTGTTGCAAATTTAAATCCATTTCTGAAATTGTAAAAAATCGCCAACACACACAGAGATAGATGTACTCTTGGCTACGTAACTTTTGCAAATGTCAAGTTATGACACTAAGATTTAAAGGGAATATCAACAACAGATGTACCAATTTAACAAAAAAAACAGAACTCAAATCGGAACGATGGAAGCGCCACACGGTGGTTATTCCGGGAACTTTTTGATCAAGGTAGTATTATGAAATCAAGAAGTGGTTTATCTAAATAATAGTATCAAATACGCCAGCGGCACAAGAACTAAATTCAGCATTCCCCGCATTTTTACTATTGAAAAAATAATTAAAATACGGTCCTCCTGGTTGTTTTAAGCACCGGACTCATATATTTGCAGATATACATTTTGAACTGGTATTCATTTTTATATGTTTTATCATCTAGCACATAATCGTCAAAGAGACTATACAGAATATTGAAAAGTGATGGCTGAATATATTTAGGTGAACCCTAACCTTTTTACCCATTAATAAACAAAGCATATTCATAATATTCGGTAGAGAATAATACCACATTGACGCCAGAACTCTAAAGTAAAGTATACAGGGCATTCAAAACAGATATACCTATAGATAAACATATACAAATAATGGTGAATTCAGTGGTATCAGGCGAAGAGTGTTGGAAATTTTTATCATAAAAAATGCACTGGCAAGGTTCCACAGATATTTTTTATTGCTCAACCAGTTTAGATACCAGGTATCATCATCAAACCTGAAACCTGCCGAGCAATACAAAATAAAACAAGGGAACCTGGCAAGTGCACATATTTTTTGAAAAAATCTTGGACAGTGAAGTTAAGAAATAAGTTTTATTTTCTTTGCTAAAGCGCAGGATAACTTAATAATACAAAGTGTATCAAATTAGGACGATTTCCATCTATTCTGGGTACAGAAAATCAGCATCTGCAATTTTTATCCTTCAGTTCAATATTTAATGCATCATTAATTAGCATAATTCGTCAGATGATGGCAACCAGCAGTTAGCTATATAACTCATCGTTATTCTCCTTTTAATCCTATTGCAAAATGCATTTGTATCACGGCCGCGATTAGCGATTTCAAGCAACAATTGGCAACAAGCTCATTTACAAGCATATTTCAAGCAACAATATACAAACTCATTTATTGATATGAAATTCTTTTTGAAGGTGGTTTTGCTACATGAAGTGTTTGATTGTCATGTTTACAGACTTGAAAATCTCGAACGTCACTTCATCAACGTCCTGCGTTCAACTGAATGTGGCGATATCCGTCACGGTCATCCTTCACTGAGTCCTGGATTCTCCGTATTTATAAATCTGGCCAGGCACGTCGGTAGCCGATTAGAACACGACATCAAATCAACAAAAAATAGTGACTGGATTTATCAAACGACGAACAGCTGCGAGGTTAACTAATTATCGGCGTTGGTTCGATGGCGTGGTTCCAGTTGTGTTGCTCTTCGAGTGTTTGGTCAAAGTTGCGTTTATCTTGAGTTTATATGCTGCTGAAACAGCATCACTCAGGACTGAGGTTACTTGTCTATCCTAAACCTGGCCGCTGTTCTCGTAACCAACAATTCAATTCTAGAATGTTACCAAAAAGAGACCAACATATAAATTGGGACGACATACGAACGGCTTGATTACATTTCACAAATTCCATAATAAACAGTGCCGGGTCCTTAGTAACTCGACTGGTGAAAATTTAGATAAGAATTAACGAGCGCTGTTTTAAATCCGTAAAGTTCTCTTCTTAAGCGATGACTGAAGTTGTTTATGAAGAAGATATCACTGGAGACACTTCAGCAATAGTTACCTTTTCACATAGAATTGCCTATTAGAAAAAGTATAGCCAAGAAACATAATTAAACTTCAAAAGAGCTTTTTCTATTCAAGTGAATTTGGACCAAAACTTAATACTTATAATGGTGTATCTGTTTGTTGTGTGAAATGATCTTTGTATGCATCTCATGGGATTTGTTCTACCTCAGTTCTCGAGGCCCCAATCACCGAGGTTCTATTCACATTCATAAAGATATATTATGGTGGGATATCTTTGAACGTATTTATCCAGAATCGCGCAATTTTTTTTTCAATTGAAACCAATTGCTTTTCAAATATTAACATAGGCCAGGAAAAACTCGGAGAAAGGAAACATTTTTGCCATAGAATGGATGTAAGTGAATTAGCTCCATTCGCGCTCCATGGATTCGACTTCGGCAGGCCTATTTCTATGGATGTCACAGCCTGTGGACACATCAATTGCTCTAGAAGCAGCCCACGATGCGACAGCCTCATTTATAAGATATGTTTCGTAACTTTATGAGTGTCTATCCAACCATTTTAACATTTTCTCAAATGTAATTTTAAATTGAAAATTTAGAAATGAGCGTCTTAAATTTAGATTATTTTATCCTATCTTTTCCGGAAGGATTATCTTCGTCCCGTAAATATGTTTTAACACACTATAGGAATGCCGTATTTCTGTTTGCATAAAAAAATATCTATTCGTAAGGATACAATGATAGAAAAATATACAATACCAAGATATAATTTCTTGAAATCTTGTCCATTCATTTCAGCATTTAGCAAACCTACTTGCAATGCTTTTTGGTAATGAGTGATTGATCTAGAAAGCTTAGTAATGTATAGCAATTTTGTTGTTCACTCTCTGTTGGCTTGAAGAATTTGCTTATGGCCAAGAAAAGTGGATTATCTCTGAAACTTCATCTTAATTTATTTCTTTGTAGATAATTCCAACGGAGCATAATGGCTGAATATAAGACGAATTTAATACTGATAACTGTTTTTATATTGTTAACTTGCATATAAATACTATTTGAATGAGTTGATTGTAACACAATTCGTAAATGATGATTAAATTTTGGTGTGCACTGTTGGTGAGAAAAAGGGTTTTAAAATACATTTTGGGGAAAATGTCTACCAGAGATGGAAATGATAGGGTAAACAGCTGAAGTTGTTAATCTAGCACTTTCTACATGGTAATGATGGAATGGCTAAAATTGTAGCAGTATTAAGGCGTGGAAACAGTTTGTACCGAAAACAAGCAGTCGGAAGTGATTTTTGTTCAGAAAGGCTTAAATTATTTGAAATAAATGCGGATAAGTGCGTCTGTCATCAGATTTTGACTATAAAATGCCTTTTTCGCCTTTTCGTTATCAGTATTAGTCTTAGAGATATACCTACTGAAGTGAGATCTACGTAGCTATCCGTCAGATTTGTGACAATGTAACAGTGAGCGATCTTAAAGAATAACGTATGTACGGGAATTTCAGCAGGAATTTTGAAAATTAATTAACAGATATATATTTCAGTTGCTTTACCAAGCATACAGGGATGACTAAGTGACCGTAATGCAGCACCAATAATAGTTAAGAGCGTTAAAAGAGTGCAGAACGTCGTTCAGTGAATATCCCAGACTCTTGCAAGTTTGTACATAAAAATAATAGGACCATTATGAAGGAACTCGTGTTGTGAATCGTTGAAATCATCGTGCTACTGTCCAAGAGATTTCTGAGGAAGTGGAAATCAGCAACGGGTCTATCTTGCCATTAAAATTCTACTGAAAGCGCCTGATGCATCTCATCACTAAACAATCTGGAGTCTGGCGATCAGGAAGTAAACCGAGCTGAAATAAATGCATTTCAGAAAAGCTACTATTCATTAATACTCATTGGTTCGGATTTAAGGAATGGTTTTTTTAAGCGAGAGCAAAATTCACCTGATCAAAACTTTCTCTTATTAAATGGTAGCAGAATTGAGTTGCACTGTGAACTATAACGATTTTCATATCAAAATTTAAGTTCAGGTGTTAAACTGTCGGGTAAAAATCAGTCTCGTAAAGCAAGTAGGGAAGGATGATAAGTGGATTAAAAGGTGAGAGGAATCACCACTGGTTATTTACGTTAAAAACGAAAGGACAGATGGTAGTGAGAAAAGGAATTAGGTAAAATAGTTATGAGGATTATGTTCGAATGGGACTGGGCGTCAAAGGAAGGGTTTCTGGAAGCATTTGGTTCTTAGGGCCTAGCGACTCAGGGGAAGTGGTGAGAAGACGGAAAATGGAAACCCGTGCGTAGGTGGCTACTCCCAAGACGTCTTCAGTTTCATTGAAACATAAACAGCTACATACTTCCCCACTATGCAGTCATCCATCATGGCGGGTGTCACAGACGCCACTGCTCCCCCCCTCCCTCCCTTCGCCGCCCCCCACCACCACTCGCTGCTCGCATTCCACTTGCGCCCACCTCCTCTGCAGAGAGAGCCAGACCGCTCCCTCCTCGCCACCTCCTCTTCCTCCTCCTGCCTAATCACTCCTAACCCTTTAGCAACTGTCCACTACCACCGCACACCCACTCATCCGTCCGATCGCACCCCCGCGCCAATCGGTTCATCTGGTCGAGTGATTGACTCGTGATCGGGGCCACTCCGTTCGTCACATTCTGGGCTGCGTCAATCAGCCCCTCGATTCTCTTTAAGTAGGACACATGCACGCCGCCGCAATCGGGAATTCTCACACCAATTGATTGACGCAACAGTGATCGTGCCAATGTCTTTCGCTTTACGACTCCTGATTTACGTGGACGTTACACTGTCGGAAAGGGAAATGTGGCTCCACATCCAGCGGCAATTAAATTATGAATGAATTGGCTTCAACAGGTGAGGTATTTTGTCCATTTCAAAGCTGACTCATAAACAAAAAATGCATTTCTATTTAAATGAGGCATATTTAAGGTCCAAAAGAATTTTCATATGGTAAATCATGCCTTAAATAAGAAATGAAATAATTAATGCATTCAACACGTCTCACATGTAATTTCATGTTTAGGAGAATTTGCTGTCGAAGAGCAATCAATTTAAATGTTCTGGTGCGCTGTAAAAGCAGTGACAGAGCTAACCTGGCTCCCTGAAAGTATCCAAAATCTATATACGTGAGTGAGTGAGTTAACGATAAGCTAAATTAAACTTGTTTTTCTTTCTGGAAGCAAACATTGAGCATTTTGTATATATTGGGAGAACAAAATTTGTCTAGGAAATGTATAGTAAGTAGTTAGATATAGCGCCATCGGTATTGTGATCATTCTCTCCATGAATACATTATGTACCTGCAAAAAAATAAAGGATTCAGAATTGTAGAATAAGAAGCGCCTTGAGAGAGATGAGATTTTTCGTAAAAGCGCGCACACAGATAAGTTCTCGTAGACCGCTTTACTCCTTGCCGTATAAGCGATTACGGCGGGTAGGATGATTCAGGGTTTATAATATAGTAACGTAAGGTATAAGCTAGAATAGAAATGTTGGATTTCTTGCTTAAAAATACAATCTAATGCACTTTTTGCATATTTTACGCGAATATACGAGAATTCAGTAAAGTACAGTGAAGAGAAGTGAATAAAATACTGTAAAGGAATAGAGTAGCTGTAAAATGATCAAATCTCACCTTTGTAGGCATAAATTATAAATTTCAAAGCCGTAAAATAAATTCTCATTTCTTGAAATCCCATTGATTTCCATAATTTTCACTATGGAACAAAAAAATCCATCTTGGGCTCTGATTCAGCCCTCTTTTCCTGGGTTGTAAGCATTTTTCGGACTGGTTTACGATTATACCGACTTAGCCGAATATTTTCCAAATGCCAGAATATTTCTATACAGGAATCGGTATGTTGGTGTTTAACCTGAACAATATTACATAAAATTAATAATATAATATTGAAGGCTAGGGTCTTGATTTATAGCCGTGAAAAATAACTCAACATTCAAGTGGTTTAAAAGGAGGAATAATTGACGTTTATTGAAACGAAAAGGTGAATATAGAACAATTCACTTGAAAAAATCTTTCTGAAGGAGAGAGGATTGTAAGAAAGGATGGAGTCCTCATGTAAGAAAGAATGGAATATCTGAAAGAATTGTAATGATCCAAAAATTGTGGTGCTATGAATTATAGGAGACATTCATGGAAAGCACAATGCGATTATATTTATGGAGAAATGACAGATATATGTCGGATTTGGAAAAGGGAAATAGAGTATTTCCATTACACCCGTCCCGAAAAGATGGAGAAAAAAATTATTCGGAGACGATCAGCTTGAAATATGGAAAAATAAGAGAACACGTGACGCCAAAGAAGCGAATATAACAGTAATAGAAAGCAATATGATATAAATTATGACATTTCGGCCTCTTCATTGATTTCGAGAAGTCGGTCGACAGAGTTGAGTGAAACATGTGGAAGAAAATGTTGCATAATACTGGAAATAAATTCAGGAATAGTCGATGTGAAGAATAATAAGTCAGATTCTCAAGTAAAGTTAGCCTATCAGCCAAGGGTCAACTCATTGCTGAGTGCATTACATAATTGGTGAGAGAGGAATGGTTTGACAATAAATTATTGTAATATTTAATTTCTAGAAAAATGAGGCGAAATTAGATTAAAATAAGTGAGCATAATTTAGAACAGATGTGGAGAATAATTCATTGCGTTAGCATGACAAGCATTGAAAAGAAGAGGGAGCTGACGACGAGTGAGTAAAGACAAAATAAGATGGGAAGCGAATTTTATGGAGATCGAACCATTCTATGAATATTAACCTTGATCGGGATGGTGTGGTGGCTAACGAACAGGCTTCCCACTGAGAAGGCCGGGGTTCAAATCCTGGAGACAACAAATATTTTTCAGTGGTATCTCGATCCCTACTTGAAGTGCTTTAGGGAGAGCCCTTAGAGTGAGTACGACGTCCGTCAGATGGGACGTTACACTGCGGACTCCATGGTGCCTTTCCTTAAGATGAGGCTATTGCCAACGCCGGGTTTCTCTCCACCCTTCTTTTCGCGCAAATGACCTTAGCTGTCGGTCGCCTCCCATACAAACTAGTATTAAACCTGTCTTTTGTGGCGAGCAGGTGAGCAAGTGGTGGGTTTTTTTTGAGATGAAGATAAGTATGTGAAGGATTGAAAATGTAAATTGTACAGAGAGGAAGATCAGCAATGTATTAGGAATAGAAGTGGAATAGGAAGTTTTTAAACGGATAAATGGAGGTAATTTGAGAGGTCTATGAGGAAAGAACGGCGAACGTATAAAAGTCGGTGAAGAATAGTAACTTTAAGTACATGAAGGGAGATAAAATTTAGGTAATGTTTAGGAAATGAAAAATAATATTGAATAATGAAAGGAAAAATGTGAGGAATGTACCTGTTTAAACACTTGTACGTCATCAATTATGCCAAATGTCTTTACTACCTGACCCTTCAATAAAAATATTCTATTGATCATAATTTTGGATACCTATTTTTATTTAGTCTTAACAATTATTACCTTCCATGAAAACCGCGAGTTTTTTGCAATTCTGACAATTTATTTAATTGTTAGATTATGGGTAATCATGTAAGTGTCAAGTGGAAAACTTTCTCAAGCAAATCGAAGTGGTAGGTTCGAATCCCACCACGAACATTCTTCCCATGTTAATGCTTTCCGATTACTCATAACCTATTGACAAAAGAGAGCTTTTTATTGGGATTACACAAGCCACGAGTGAAGCTCTCAAGTCTAAAGAAATTTGATTGAACAGGCTTATATCATGGACCACCATTGGAAGAACTAATTGGCTAGTAAATTGTTTAACAATAAGTTAATTTTGAATTCAATTGTCTTCCATTCATGTATGTTAACCGGAGAAAATGCTCTCGATTCCCTGGGGCAGTTTGAGAGAACGTCACAGATTGGAATGGTGGTGACGCACCGCTTGGGAGAGAAATTTGTTTGTGGTTATAAAAATCGTAGTGCACGTTGAAATAGCTGATCGTTTCCCCTTATCGCTCCAACGGTCAAGGACAGATCGAATTCTAGTCGTCGTAGGCATCCACAAAGTAGTGTACCACTTTGCCAACAGATGACAGGAAAGCTAACGCTTATATCTGGCTCACTCGTCCTGTTAGTTCTTAAAAAACTCGCCAATGCTGTTGGCGCTGTCCTCAATGGAGCGAATTTTAAATTTGTAGTTTGTTTCTGTGGTAAGGTTCTGTCGAGCTAGTTATCGGTGAAAGCTATCAAAGTAGCCCTTCATGTTTCATTTCATAACTCACCTTGGAACCGAATTACATTGGGATAGTGCATTAAATCAATAAATTTCAGCAATGTGACTTAATAATCAATCGTCCATAGGTGTGAAAAGATAAAACTACTAATTGAATGCACACAATTTTTTGGCAAATCTTAATAAAGAGTTTACTTGGTACACTTTAAAGGACATTAAAATAGAATTTCACAAAGTTAATGCTTCTATAGCCATCTTCATTACTCCTATATCGTGGTATTCGATTATTTTCAATTCTATTTGAAATCTGCGATTAACGAATATTTCTTTCAATTAAAATATGTTTCGCAATCTGATATAGGAAAGGAGCTGAAGGAATTTTTGTTAATTTAAATAATGGCTCGACGTCTGTCAGTCGTTATAGTAGTAGTTTTAGGTGAGGCGACCGACAGTCAAGGTCATTTGCGACATTTGGAATGGATGGGAAAGAAGGAAGGGTGTGGAGAAACCCGGCGTCGGTATTAGCGTACTCTTAAGGAAAGGCCCCAAGGGTTCCGCAGCTTAACGTTCCATCCGAAGAATGGCGTGCTCAGTCAAAGTGCTCTCCACAAGCACCTCAAGTAGGGATCGGGATACCGCTGAAAATATCTGCCGTCTCCAAGATTCGAACCAGGACCCTCCGAGTGAGAAGCTAGTACGTAAGCCACCGTACCATCCAGATCTTCTTAGCATTTTTCAGGGTGACGTGGTAGTCCAGGGGTAGAGCGCTCGACTACAAACTGGAGGGTCCTGATTTAATTCTGGGTGACGCCGCTGGCCACCCTCAGTTTCACCCAAGCTATGTGATTTTACAGGTACCAGATCTTCCTCGGAAACCACAGGTGGCGTAGGAAAAGGGTATGGCCCTTTACCATGATGCTTGAATTTTATACAGTATTGGATGTAGTTACAGTTGGGATCTATCCTCACCTATCGTACAAATCTTCAGTTTGAAACAAAATAATGGACTAAAATATCCTTTTAATAGATCGAAACATTACGATAAGACAAACTTTTGGAAAACAAATTGTTAGTACATCTCTTAAAATTTTATTATCATCTTTGGAGTCTCTTTGTCAGTTAATACGTACCATTAATTGACATAATGACACATGTATATACATGCATACCGTATGTGAACCTGGGTGCGATCACAGATACGTGTATATAGAACCCCTAGAAGAATAGTCACGCATCTTCTTTCTTCATTTATCTCTCCTCTCTGTAAGACATATTTTGCTTTTTGTCAATTCTATAACATACTTCAATCATTATTATCCTTCTTTCATACCATTGATACCTATTTCATATCTTCGTTCCCTCTTCATTCATGCCTTAAACCCATGCAAAGCTTGCCTCTAAGATATGTATCAAAAGTTGTTTGTCATGTATTTCGTATACATCTGTGATTATGGTTTCTTCAAGTGTAATAACCTGTTTTTTCAGCTATTCATAAATACTTATTGAGAAATTTGTATTTTTTATTTGTAACATTTAACGCCTCTCACTCTCTCTCTCTCTCTCACACACACACACACCACTAAAGTAACTCCTTTTCTCGTATTATCGTACTTTATTATAAAATACCGAAGTACTTAACTTTATGGAAGGAAGTATTTGAAAAACTTTATTCACTTATATATATATATTTAAAAACTAAATTCTTTACCTGAATTACAGGAAATCATGGAATGCAGCAATATTTCATTCAAAGCATTTATTTATACCAAAGAGTCAATGCAACGATTAATCTCCTCAATATTCATCACACTGAACATGAAACCATAGCACTATTAATGTGTGTGTATGTGTGTGTATGTATACATTTTATACATATATATTTTTATATTCACATAAATATCTTTCTTTTTAAAAGTTTTTGAACGAACTTTCTGCATATTGAAATGAGTACTCGTATTTTAAGAACACATCCAATCTTCATATTTTCCGACAATCTTCTGGTTGACTTGTTCTTTCCTCGTTAATCCTTCAACTTTATTGACTTTTTGATTATACATTGCATCATCATCTTTCATTCAGTTCATTCTTCTACTTTTTGAAATGGTGCGGCTCCTGAATCCGTCGTAGTATCCACGGATTTATTAATTTCAAAGATAAAATTTCTGAAAATGATCGTTTCACTATTTTGTTTTCCTTGACATGTTAGTAATGCCCATTGAATTGTTGCCATTATTCTACAATAAATAAGTTATAACCATCTTCCACTTATTTATTACCATAACCACCTCATTGCTTATTCTGCTGTGTTGCCGTTTAGGTATGGAAGAACTAAAACATCTTCTTCCCCTTTGACCATGTTATAAACTGTATTCATTTCGACCTTACTGTGGCTCCCAGTTTCAAAATCCATGGTGTCATCGTGATACACGGCAGAGAGATCGAGATCGTGATATATGACAAGCCTATTTTGTTTCGAATATAGAAAAAAAGTCTTCAGTCTTTATTTTTTTAAACAAACATGATTTTTTATTCAAATTCAGAACATATTTCGAGCTATATCTCGTATTTTTACGTATTTTGTTGACAGAAATTAATCTTTTTACTGTTGCGGATATTTATAGTGGATTGTCACACAAATGTTTGCTGGTTCTTTTTTAAGTCGCTAACTCATTTTTCTTAAATAACTTTCACATCTACTTTCTCTGTTTTAATCGAATTACATCTATGAAAATTTGATTGATTTCTTCTTTTCATCAATACATATTGTGGTGCTGAAAACAAGCGAAAGATACCTTACTCAAACAGAAGTATCTACCCCGTTGCTATACAATAACATGAACCCGCCGTAAAATCTCATTATAATTATGTAAAATGCTCATGTCGTTTTCTTAACACCCCAAGGTAAATCTAATAGTTTTGTGAAAAAATGTGTGCTACTTACGGAACCCCAAAATATTGTAAAAAGAGCAAATAATGTTATTACTCATTCTATAAGAATTGCAAGGTATGAAAAATTCTCAGCAAATATGAAAATATCATGATTACAAAACGTTATTTTTCAAACCTAAAACGTGTGACAGTAAAATCACAAAAGAAACACCAATAACTTACCAACTGTGCTTACCTGCAATCTTAGTGAAGAGAAGTATGATTTTAGTTGACGCTATGGCACTTTCTCGATGATAACAGGGAGTAATTTCTTCATGCTCCCCCATGCAATCCTTTATACCACTTTTCAAGAGCACATATTAGACGTTTTGTAGCTGAATGAATTGAGTCCACAGAATTTATAATTAAGTTACGAAAATTATCCCTCTTAGAAGAGTTTGCAGGTAAATAACATCTAGTTCTAGGCTATTTAATTCAAAATTGCACACAAATGTATGACGTATTTTACTTCAGCCGAACAGGGTCATTTTTTCATAGATATTAGCTAGATCCATCGCAAAAATACGCATGAAAACATTCTTTAAATTATGAAATACTTCACCGTATTAAATCATGTTCTATACCCAACGGGTTGATTATTAGTTCTATTGAAGATCTTCATCAATACACCTTGTTATCGCAGTAACAAAGATAACGAAAAGTCGGGCTGATAAGTAATAAATGTCGTGCCTACGTAAATATTCACCGACGGTTACTTAACAATTTGGTTTATTTCATCTATAATTTACGTAGTATGCGACGTTTTGCAATTTAATGCAAATGCTCTAAAAGCTCTAGTATTTTGTCGTTCACATTTTCCACAACATGTGATGCACCACACCTCTCCTTGTGGGTATTAACCCCACCCTCCTCTAAACTATTCGAAGAAGAATAGTTTTTGTTGGTATTTTAACGTATAAAGCGGGTTTTGGATGGACAGAAACTATGCGATAGGATAACTATGAATTTCTTTGCGTCTCCTATCAAAACACAAACTGATATCACACAATATAATAAACCCTTCTTCAATCCTTCATGCTTCCTTACCCTCTTCATTCCATCTAACACATCTATCTTTTTCCTAGCACTTCCGGGCTTGTCTAACGTTTTCATCCTATCACAGCCTTCAGCATTCCAATGCTAATCAGAATGTCAGCAGCCGTCTTTCCTACATCCTTAGGATTTCTCCCAACAAGCCTCTTTCCTCCCCCACCATGCTTAGCACTTCTTTTTTTTTCTTTTCTGCCCATTTCACTTTTTTCATCTTTGTACATATCCACATCTCAAAAGCCTCCAATCTTAGCATCTTGCTTCAATGACCATAATTCCGCATTGTACAAACCATGTTCCAAACCAAAGTTATAATTTGTCTTTTCTTAGCATCCTCACTCAGCGTCCATGTCATCAATGCCCCTCTTCTCGTGTAAGCTTACGCATTTAATCTTTTTATGTCTCTACTACTTGGTCCATTTTGGTTCTAACCACAGGTGGGATATATAAACTGCTTCACGTACTCTAGTTTTTGCCCTTGATTCATGACATTTAACTTAGCCTTACCCCTTCTGAAAAACCTCATAGTATTTGTTTTGTTAAAATTTATACTCATCCCATATCTTTCACACTGATTTTCTGATGCGCTTAGCGATTACAGCTACCACTTCGCCAACTGGATAATTAAAGCATAATCACCAAAAAACCTAACTGATTTTATGAATTCTCCACCAACTTTCATTCCTATCTCCAGTTCTTCACATGCCTCAACCTTTTCCTCCGTATGTACTTGTATGTTGAAAAGCACCAGTAATAATGGGTATCCCTGACTATTCCTCATCCTAGCGCTGCCCATCTATATCTGCACCTGGCAGTCACACCTAAGCAGTTTTGGTTATGTTCAGATTGCGGAGAAGTCTCGTATCTCTCTCATTTACTCCTATTTCTGCAATGCATTCATTAATTCTACCACATTTACTCTGCTCGAAATCTACGAAACCGAAAATTACATTCCGATTGTATTCTATGTCCTTCTCTATAAGAGATATTACCCCTATGGCATCACGAGTGCATCTCCCCGTTGCGAACTCAAAGTGATCATCCCCTAAGTAATCATTTTCCCTCCTGTCCTCCTCTCATTGATGATCCTAAGACCACTTTAGGTGCGTGCTAGGTCAAAATAACTGTTCTCTAGTTCTAATACGTAACTGCCTTTCCCTTTTTTAGAATGGGAACTAATACTGAACTGGCGAAATCTTCCGGCCAAATTCCTCCCACATAAATACAGCGAATTACGTAGTTCATGAAAAATCTTCCTCCCACCTTTTCCTACACCCGTAAGTAGCTCCGCGGGAATGTTATCTATCCCCATCGCCTTGTTTGATTTCAATTCCCACTATACATTTTAATCTCGCCATCAAATATGTTTGGACCTTAGCTATGCGTCATATTTTCATTTTGCCATATTCCCCAATACATTTCTTGCATCTCTCCTGAATTTTCAAAAGGTTCAATTAAGTATTTCCCTGCACTGTGTCTTCCACCGCGCTTCTATCACTCTATTAGTTTCCAGTTTTTGTTTATTATTCACATCTTTGTACTGCCATTTAACTGACTCTTTTTTAAAATTCATCCACGCCCTCCTTTCTTCTATCTTTCTAACCACCTCGTCTGTAATCTATGGTTTCCGTGTCCTTTTCTTATCCCCAGTTCCTATAGTTTCTTTTGCGGCTTTCGATATCCCCTTTTTGATATCTTCCCGTCTTTCCTCGGCAGTATCCAGCTCCGTTTCCTAACTCATAATTTCTCAACAAACGGCTTATACTCCTTCTTTTTCAATTCAGTTAATGCCTCTACGTTCTATTTCTCAAACCACCTTCCCTACTTTATCTTTTTGAAACAAATGCTACACTTCATGACTACTAAATTGTGATCGGAGTCCGTATCCGCTCCCGGGAAACCGTGAATGAATCACACTTCCTAAATATGTCCGTAGGTCGATATAGTCTAACTAGTAGCTTTTTGAATCCCCGAACAATGTCCATTTACACCTACTTATTTTTTCAAATCTAAATCGTTATGGAAGTCCTGTCATCTACACAACTCTATTACGTCCACCACAGAGCCATTCCTTGCTCCTAAACTATAGTCACCTACCTCACCACCATTCTGTCCTCCTCTGAAATCTGCCAAAATGACATTCAATATATAATTAAATCAAATATTTGGTGCAGAGCCAAGGCGAGATATTCTGTTGCTCGGACAACAAGTATCATACCACATTAAAAGGATGCAATAAATCAGCTTTAGAAAATACACCTTCGTACTCTTTCTCTCTATCGGTTTTACATTGATACTGCAGACTCAGTATCTATGTTTTTGCCAACTAATGTCTTTGAAACAGTGTATTTGGGGAAAAGAATACTTTCCTCTAAGGAATGAATTGAGGTAATTGCAGGGAAACTGGAAGCATTCTATACGCAGATAATCATTATTATCAGTTCCATCTTCTCAGGCGTAAAATCAGAGAAGAGCATAAATGAAATTAAAAATGCACTTGGCCCTTTACTTCTTCTAGTATTCCACACTTGATGGCAGTTTTTGGGAAACATTAATGTACGATTTTATTGCCCTTCATTCAAAATTTTATGTTTTATGATAGAACGCTCTACTTAAGGTGTGCAATCTAAAAATTGCCCACAACGCGATTATCCGTACTCATACATGTATCACTTTGCACAGGACTCTCTATCCGATGTCTTTAATATTGATCTGAAATGACCTACAAAAGTTAAAGCAAAAACTAATCGCAGTGAAAGAGATATTTCAGAGTTTTTCACTAGCGATTTCTTTAGCACGAAAACTTTGCCACCTAGAGACATGAAATGAGACAAGTTCAGGGATCCTACGGTATGTGGGCCAACTGATTTCTCCAAACGTAATTGGTCATTGAGGAAAGCCAGTGCAATTGGAAGCGACATAATTTGACTTGCGTCAGCGCATTTACTGATTCAAAGTTCTCAAGAGTTCTGGCGCCGGATGTAAGGCGAAGAAGGTCACATGCAATACTCCCTGTCCGAGACCTGGTAGTACACATTTTTCGTTCGTCATCTATTGGCCAAGTTTTTATAGCCCTGGACATACGAGAGGTCGTGCCGACTTTCAATGTGAACGTGGACTATATAGAAGTTCATTTGCTTATAGGTGAAATACGAAATTTTCCTCACGTGAATCAAAATTTCTTTAGCCCTCTGAATGTAGTTCATCATTCATTCTATGGGGATAAAATATTTAGTGAAACAGGGTTAAACTGATTTATTACTTTTGAAAATGAATCTTAATCTCCAGAAATGGCGTCTACATCAATTATTTTCACCGTAGTCTTTGCCGAAAGAAATTACGATTATATTTCCTTTCAATAATATAACGACGTGTTTTTCGGCTGATTGGAAACGAGAATGCCGCATTTTTGGACGTTAATCTCAAAATCTATAAATTCTGAGCCTGGGAAAGTCGGAAAATAAATACAGTTAGGTCACGGTCAGAAAATATACCGAAACATAGAGAATACCTTGCCCATGAACGTCGGCAATTGAATGTACACTATCGTTGGAGATGTAGTTTTGTACGTGAGTTAATTATATCAGTGGCATAAAAAGTTAAAATTCAATTCAAGAACGATATTACTCTTATTACACGTATGCCCTCAGAACATTGGGAATCATGCAATATGAATTTTGATCTTCAAGAAAGTGAACGAAGATATTGAATTATTACTCTGCCATCAATGAAAAAAAAACTTGGTTGAAAAAGAAAGGCATGCAGGTGTCAGATGAATAAATGAATCAATTGACACTCAAAAATATTTACTTGTAGTCTTTTGGGGAGAAAATTCTGAAATAAATAAATAAAAAATATAAATAAAAACGTTACCCGCTTGTAAACAGGCCTATAGCCAGCACAAATATTGAGCATCATTGATCCTTTGGCTTTGTTGCTGGCGCAGTGATGTTATTTTCAACTTTTAGAAATCTACCGTAAAACCTTGAACCTCAGCTCATATCTGCTATTTGATGCTTTTTATGCATCATAACCCGAAATCCGAATAGCTGTATGTCACTCTCTTTACAATGATTCAGTGTTTCTATCCTTATGTAACTTGAGGGAATCTTGATTAATGGGAAATAGATGTGATAAAGGTTTTCTGAGTTTATAAGATGATCAGGAGGTTCGAGGTGTCATTCGCCTTGGTAACGCATTAGTTTCTGGATGGCAATGTGTGTGTGTGGGGGGGAGGGGTTAGCGTTAGTCGGGCGGAGAGGATGGCGGAATGTGTGGCGGACCGAGTAGAAGAACCGAAGAGGTGGTTCGAGGGATAGATTATTTCGCCCCAACTACAGAGTGAAACTCAGTGGAGTGGAAGTCTTAAAAGGGAAGCAAGATAGCGCGTGGATGGTAACGCGAGAGTCTGGGATATGGTGGGGGAGGTGGCGTAAACCGACGCGACTATTGGAAAGAGGGAGATTTCAGGGCCGGGAGGAAAAGTCAAGAGGGGTCTGCCTTGGCGAGGGGTTGTGGGGGATGTGGATAGGAGGGAAATGAATAACGGGGAATAAACAGTAGAGAAAGAAGGCAAATCGAGAAGAGGGAATGGAAGTTGAACGAGCGGTAAAAGAGAAGGAAAGAAATTCGGCGAGACGCTTGTGCTGGATTGGTTGCGGGGGTGGGCGGAAGGGGGGAGGGGGAACAGAGGGAAAGGAGGAGGGGTTCTGTTGGAAAGTATTAAGGAAATAGTGCGGCGAAGGAGAGAGGGAAGAAGAGCGAAGAGTATAAGAATAGGGAGGAAGGGTTCGAAAAATGTATCTCAGAGAGCGCAGAACGGGGAAAAGTCGCTATAAAGCACAGAGGCAAGATTTACGCAGACATTTTTTCCTGGGCTCCAAAATATCGACAGGAGATTCTGTGTTCAAGCTCAAGAAATATTCCTAAAATCATTAAGACGAATGGAGACTGGGCAATGATTCTAGAGCTCTACTATATTTTTACAAATAAGAATTGAAGTATCAACTGAAAATTGATACTGCTCAGCTAAACCTTAATCGAGTGAATTTGAGATACGAAAACGCTGAAAACGCTCGTAAAACTCTGCGTGAACTATTCTGATAGAAGAGGATTTTTTATTTATTGATAAACCGTTATAAATATTGACAAACCTGCAAATGTTTGTATAATGTAATTAAACATTTCAAATGAATCATCCAAAGTTATTGCCTTGAAGAAATTAGTGTAGGAAAAAACGTCTCATTTCTGTGAAAACCCTGGCGTCCTGTGGAATTATATAGATATTTATTTTTAAGCGTTTTTCATAAACGGAAAAGGTAGTAATAAGAATTTCTTTCAACACTTATTTTTTGCGCAGCGGGTACATTGGGGCATGCTCATCGCCCTGTCCTCAAATTGCCCTCAAATTTGTCCATCACATACCGTTAAATAAACAAAAGGGAAGCAGAAAATTCCTTTTGCTAATCACTTTGTGATGTGCGCAGAAGCTGAAGTTCTGAAGGAATTGAAAGGAATACATTTCTGCTAAAAAATTAAAATATAATAAGAGGAGGAGTTATTTGCGGTAATATACCGCAAGAATAATAGAACGAAGGAAGCAACAGTGATTTTTTCCCTGGCAGGGACGTCTCCATTTGAGTTAGAAAACCGCGGGAGGAAAGGAGAAGAAGACATAGCTTGTTCGAGATAAGGAGACAATTTTTTATCAAAGCGGAAAATGGAAATATAAAATTTGGAAATAAAATTTGTAAAAAAAGGAGGAAAAGTGGGGGAGCTAAGGTTCCACTTGGATGAGGGAGGGGGAAATAAGTATTCGTTTGCTTTCCGAGAAGAAGAGCACCGTATGGGAAACCATCTTTTACGCTCGTCCATGCAAAAGGGAAAGGGAGGGGTGGCTGGAAAGGGAGGTGGTGTGAGAGGAGGAAATATTTTTCCAATATCGCTTCTCGTGCTTTATCCCTCGGCAAAACTCGTTTCATCCTCCTCCATTCCCTCCAATGCAGCTCGCCTCACGCCCGCGCCTCCTTCCATTCAACCCTCTTTCCCATCCCCTTCCTTTTCCCGAAACCACTCTTCCTTTCAAATTCTCCGCTTTTGTTGATCTCGAACAAAAATGAAATTTGGAATGAACTTTTCTAGGTGGTATGGTCTTTTCTGAAAAAAGTTTAAAAAACAAGCGATTGAAAAATGCACACTGATTTCTCTTACTCTAAGTCAACGTT
Source organism: Hetaerina americana (assembly GCF_022747635.1). Classification (NCBI taxonomy): domain Eukaryota; kingdom Metazoa; phylum Arthropoda; class Insecta; order Odonata; family Calopterygidae; genus Hetaerina; species Hetaerina americana. The sequence continues at coordinate 31,854,621 of NW_027286874.1, read as the reverse complement.
AGTGCCCTGGGGGTCATCTTCAGCGGAACATTTAATACATTTATGCAACTAAAAATAATTTTGAGAGAGGACTCAGACTTGAACTGGAAAATGTATGATTGCGTAATTATTTAGTTATAGAAGTCTAATAACGCTCCGATCTTTGCAACCTCGTATGAGAATTCATATTTCACTCTTTTCTATACTGATTGATAAACTCCGCGAGAATAAGAAATTTTAAAAAACTAATTGATGGTAATCGATTACCTTACCAGCGATTCAATATTGAATATCTTACCAGTTTGATGGAAAATGGATACAAGCAGAGATGAGTTACTATTGGTAGCACTTCCGTAAATTAATTACATTAAAGCATTATATTTGAAGAAATTATGAGCTGGCGAACAAGTTTTCGCTGAAATAATGGTGCCCTTATAAAAAGCTAATATCGATTGATTCTTAAATTAAATTGCCAAATGCCAGGAACATAAATATTGCTTGCCTTACTTTACAAAAATAAATGACTGAAAAACGCATTTTCCCAAATGCCCGCCACTCATGCAAATAAATTTTGCCCTCGCATTGCTGTGGAAATCATCTCGAAGTGAATCGTATATTCATTGCTCAATTGCTGGTCGGGTTAGTCAGGTGTGCAACGCGCTCACCTGCTAATCTAAAGGTTATGGGTTCGTGTTCCACCCATGGTATGGGTGTTGCGTCTCCCTGGTGTTTAGGGACCCTGGGAAACCTGATGACAATTTAATAGGTTTTATGACAAGGATTATCGGGACCCCATCGGAGGTGTGCGGAGAGTCAAAAGATTGGGGCATAAATAATTCCCTTCAAATTTGAATTATGCGAGTAGTCAATGCGCCCTGTAAATATACGAACGTCTGTGTTTAATATTTCTTGAAATAAGGATTAGGTCCTTTTGTCTCTTAGCCGTGTAAACACCGCAGTTATTGTGGAATAAATCTATGAAAGGTATCGTGGTACGTATACCAATAGTAAATCTCGAATTGCTGTTCATTCGTAGTGTTAAATAAGCTGTTGTTATTCTCTCAAATACACAGCTAACAGTGAATGAATTAAGCAATTATTTACATAACTGCTTAAGTTCAGTTTTATATAAATTAAAATCGAGTCGGAACTACAAGAAATGTATTAGTTGTTAAAATGTTATTAAACACCATGCAACAATAATTCGACTATTATACTTTTGAGATTATTTTACTTTTTCAAACGATCACAGACAAACGATCACAGACAAATGGTCACAAACCTTTGTTACTCTAAATTAAATTTGATCTTGTAAGGCAAACAGTAGGCATGCTAAAATCAATTGGGGGCTTACGATTATTACGATGAAATGACCTTAGTAGAAGGGTGGTAAAGTGTCTCATTTTAAGACCTCATGTCCTAGGGATACCTGCTAAATAGAAGAATCTCAGCCGTGTATCAACATCGGAGTGAAATAAACGAGGTTGTAATGCTGTCATGGTGATTGAGGCAGCCATTGATTTATTTGCTGCCCGCGCAACCTCTAAGCTTTTTGATATTCTGGAAGTAGGGTATTTCGCCGCGAGATGGTGCGTTGAGCACTCTACAGTTGATTCTTCACCCGCTACGCGACGCCTCCTCGTCATTTTCGAACCATCCCTCTTCATCTTCCTCTGCTACAGACCTTCCGAACCGATCCCCCGCCGCCACCTTCCTCTGTGCGCCATAAATCAGAGAGAGGCACGTGCTCTGGGGACCCCCTTCGTCGTGTTGACAACGCATAAACAAACCATAAATCTGCGATTAAAAAACATTTTGGTCAATGCCAGCCTCTCAGCTGCACTTCAAGGAGGTCGTGGGTATTCGACCATTCGTAGAGGTATTTACCTAAGTTCCTGTCAAATTCTCTTTCACTGTTTTCATGAACACTATTGTAAAGTCAGTTTGGCATTGACTTTTATAAAGCTTTTCCTCATTCTCCGTCTCCGTAAGTAACATATATACCCTATGAACAATGCATTTATTATTAGTAAGATCAAAAAAATAGTTTATAATTGATTCAATTATTATTTAATAGGACATTGTTAGAAACTCACTGAAAATTAGTATACTATTATTTGTATGCTGATTTGGAATGTGAAAACCTTGGAATTTATAATTTAAGAGGGTTGGTAATACGCTAAGAATCGTGGCCTCAAATTTTTCCAAGTTCCCTTTGTAAAATTTATGCTAAAGTAATGTCAGGTCTAAGTGTTATTTCTTTACTTTCCTGGCGATGAAATAAATTAAACATTGTTTTCGTTTTTAAAATGTAATAGACAACCAACATTTTCCTTACAATTTTTAAAAATCCGTTTTAATGGAATTGTAAATAGAGATACTCAGTATTATATTGAAAACTTTTCTCACTTAATGTTGACAAAATGAAAAAGTTAGTTTATATTTATTGGACGGTAACAAGCAAAATCGTTCTCCCTCATCCCCTGTTTATCTTTCACGCTGCTTCCGTGGATGATATTTCAGGTAAATAGCATATTTTTCTTCCTTGGGCTTTTCATTCTGAAGAAATTTTAATGTTTGAATGGAAATTGTCTGGTGGTAATCGTCAATTTTGGCGTTATTTTACTTTAGTTTTAACTGAGTTTTTCGTACACTCAGGCGGCGCTAGAACGAAAACAGAGACTGAAGGTTGAAATTTTATTTCCTTAATCTTCAAGCCATCTACTGTACAAACTTATGAGAATATTTGTTTGATTGGCAACTTTTTTATTACCTGATTAGTTTCTTAATTTTAAAATTCGCAACTTTTATTATCTGTCGCAGTATTTCGTGAAAATAAAAATTTTCTTGGAACACTAAATAGATAGACCTCGAAGGATCTCAGTTTTTCCCGGCGTATTGTATTCAGGAAGTTCTCTCGGGTTTCCCACCGGGTCAGCGTGGTGTGCACCGACGTTTCGACGGCTAACTCTGCCATCGTCTTCAGGGTGAAGTGCAGAGCAAATTCAAAATCAATTCAAAAAGGTGTTTATTTATCCAGGTTGTTGTACATAACATTTATAAGCAACAAATAACAGGTAACAATGTAACAGTAAATATAAACAGTAAGTTGTACAACAAACAAGGAAGCCCTGTTTTAGGCTGTGCGCCTCTTCAGGGTCTAAAAACTGTTTTATAAAGTCTTTCGTTCAGCTATTGCATGTATCTTTTATCTTTTCGCGGGGTAGCATTGGCCTGGCATTTACCCTAGGCGAAGGGGAAACCCGAAAAACCCTTCGCAGGCCGCCATAAGGAAGTCCATAACAGTTATGTCCATAAATAAATAAATAAATAAATAATAAATAAATAAATAAACATGAATGTAAAATATAGTATAAATAGTATAAATAAATAAGTAATCGTCTTTGTTTAAAACACATTATTCACTGGCACTTTTATCACTACGCTGCTGTTTCCAATTGCGGCTCTTCTTCAGTCCCTTGTTGTTTTCTCCGTTTCGTTTTCTTTCGGAAGAGTGGGTACTCCTCGATGGGGCGTAGATTCTCGGGAACTGGTAGAATGCTGCCCAGACGATAAGGTGGTAGGTGTGTCTCTTCGTAATACAGGTGTAGTTGGTCGCTTATTATTCTTGCTGGGGAAATTAGTTTCGTCTTTGGTCGTTTCCCCAGTACTGCGTTGGCACTCTGCATTATTTCCCCTAGGAGAGTTTCGTTGTAGGTGGCAATCCGGTTTGCAGCCCTGGCGCGGAGACGGCATAACCTGTGAAGGATAGGTTCAGTATTAGAAATTAAGTATACGTCAGTACTAGGATGCATGGGCAACAGAAGATGCAGCTGCCTGAGCACTCTCCTTTCCAGGGCGGCCCATATGGTCATATGAGTGTTGTTGAAGGGAAGGATTGCTAGCGCGGCGTATTCCATAACAGGGCGGACAAAGGCCCTGTATAGGAGCAGGCAGCACTCCGCAGAGACCCCCTTCCCTCTCGCCCGGACTGCTCTCAATAGACCACTCCGACGACTGCATCTCGACCATACATCCCTGATGTGTGCATAAAATGTAAGGTGTCTGTCTAAAGTGACCCCCAGGTATTTGACGGAGTTGGACGTCGGGATTTGTTGCTGCCAGAGCCCAAGTGTGGGTTGTCGCAGTCCCACCATCCTTCGGTCTAAGTGACTCGTAAAGATGATAAGGGTGGATTTTTTGGGGTTAGGCCGTAGTCGCCACTTTCTGAACCATTCTTCCAGTTTTTTAGCTTGTTTCTGGAGGTGTGCCATTGCCGATTCTGGTGTCTGTGCCGGCGTCCAGATGGCCGTGTCATCCGCATATTGGGCAGTTGTTACGCCCCGATTCCTTGTGGTATCTGTTGGCATGTCCCAGCAGTAGGCTGCAAAGAGCAGCGGGGACAGGACTGTGCCTTGAGGCACTCCAGCTGAAGGAAAAAAGGGATTGGATAGTGTATTGCCCACCTTCACTCTAGCAACCCTATTCGACAAAAAAGTATTAATAATTCTTATTAATGAGGGAGAAACTTCTGGCATCGTTGATAGTTTGTACAGGAGTCCGTTGTGCCATACGTGGTCGAACGCCCTTTCGATGTCCAGGAAGAGTGCTGCCATAAATTTCCTTTGATTAATGGCCTCCGCGGTTTCTGTGGTGAAGAGTGCTAGGGGGTCCACTGTGCATCTCCCCGGGCGGAAACCATACTGGTGTTGTGGTAGGATGTCTTTGTTTTCAAACACTGATTTCATTCTGGTGACCAGTATTCTTTCGAACCATTTGCCCAGGTTGCTAGTAAGACATATTGGTCTATAGTTTTCCGCTTTCTTGGTGTCCTTCACTGGCTTGGGCAGCATTATTGTCGTCATCTTCCGCCATTGTAGTGGGTAGTAGCCAAATGTCATTATTCCGTTGAATATTTTCAGCATAGCGGCATAGCATGATGGCGCATTCTTGATATGCCGGCTGGTGATTCCATCTTCCCCCGGTGCGGTGTTTTTCCATGGGCGGGCAAAAAGTACATCGTCTTCGTCAATCTTTCCTGTGATGTCATCTTCCTGGTTTGCGACGTGGGTTGGCTGTAAGGAGTACGGCAGGTTGGCCAGATGCTCTTCCACCATGAGTACGTTGTCTTCACGGAAAAGGTTGTCCTCCAAAGGTTGGTATACGCCGTCAAGTACCCGGCGGAATTCTTCTGCCTTCTCCATTGGCGTGATTGGTGTCCCGTCGGGTCCAATGAGGTTGGTTGTTCCCCTCCTTTTTTGTCCGGTCAGCACCTTGAACTTGTTCCAAAATTTTCCACCGTCCCTGTAATTTAAGGTTTTGCACGCGTTCTCCCAGGCCGTTTCCTTGTATTGCGTGGTTGCCCTGCGAATAATGGCGTTTGTTCTATTCCACTCGGTTTTTAGTGATGGATCCTTCGTCCTTATCGAATCGCGGTATAGTTTCCTCTTCCCTTTGATGAGGGTAACTATGTGTTGTGGCAGAGGGGGGCGTGTGGGGTTTATGGTTTTGGTGGGGAAGTCCTTCCTTGCCTCCCGAAAGGCATCTGTCACCGTGTCCACAGCAGCGTCGATGTCCTCTGCGGATGATGGCTCCGAGATGTTTGCAGTTGCCCGGCCGATGTATTCGTTGAAGGACTTCCAATCCACCTTCGAGTAGTCTGTCCTGGTGAATGTGTGCCTGTGTGTTCTTTTCGAGAGTAGAAACGGAAAGGAAAATGGTAGGTGGTCTGAAGTTATGCAGTCATCTACCGTGATGTCACCTAGGAGGTTAAGGATGTCGGGTGAGACAATTGCGTGGTCCGGGAAGGATGCTCCGCGGCCGATGAAAGTCGGCGTTTGTATGTCAAGTCGTATCATATTATGTTGTTGTATAAAGTGCTCTAACTCCTGTCCTTTAGCGGTTGTGATGGAGTCTCGGAATGATTGGCTTCTGGCATTTAAGTCCCCTAGGATTATGTGTGGTTTCTGTAGGGATGTTATGTGTGAGAGGGCCTTGATTGGGAGACGGTCGTGCGTTCTTGTATACAGAACCCCTACGATGATTTTTCTTTTATCGACAGTGATTTCGGTGATGACTCCTTCTTTTTTGTCTTCCATTGGCTCTGGGTATTGTAGTTCTATTGCTGGTATGTCATCTCTAATGAGGACAGTAACGCCGCCGGATCCGGGTTGTAATCTTGGGGTGCCGAATTCCTGAAACATGGGAATGTTGCATTTTGAGTTAGGTTTCAGGTAAGTCTCCACCAGCCCCAGGATGGAGACTCCCTTAGACCTTATATGTTCTTTAAGAAGCGGCATTTTCTGCCGCACAGCACCATGTATGTTTATAAAGGACACCGATGAATACTTATCCATGGCGGGCGACGGCGGCGTAGGAGACGCTTGGGAAGACCCTGTTCCCGGAGTACAGTGGAGTGACTGTAACTCCCAGGATCGCTTCTGCAGCCTCCCGGATGATGCGGGCTGTAAGGTCTCGGTTTTCGGGATGCAGGTTGGCGTTGATCACCGTCAACATCCTCAGGAGGTCCCCACGCGTAACCGGTCGCTGAACTTCCTCGTCGTCCGTCACGGATCCTATGGTGTAGGAATCAGCGTAAATTGGGGCTGTGGTTGCGAGTGACGAAGGGAGTGCCGGTCTTTTTGGGCAAACCCAGGCACCCGCGTGGTGGCCACCTCGGCAGTTGGCACAGCGCAAGTGAATTCGCCAAGTATTTATACCCTGTCGTAGGGTCAGGTGTCCTCCGATTTGTCCGATGTGTTCCCAAGTGCCGAGCCGCCCCGGTGACGTCTCGTACTTTCAATTTTTCTCAGCACAGGTCTCCACGTGCTGCTGATCTGGAAGCCAGTGTCCCTGTTGAAGGTATTCTGTCCTTCCAGTCGGATTTCCACGGCTTCCTTCGCCACTCGGTCCCAGTAGCCGTTCGTGTGACAAAGTCTTTTGGTGCTCCCCCAGTCAATCCGATGACCATGCGTGATGCTGTGCTCGGCGACTGCAGACTTCTCAGGGTAATGGAGTCTGATGCATCGCTCATGCTCCGTTAGTCGCTTTTCAATTGTGCGGCCAGTCTCCCCGATGTATACCTGGCCGCACTCACACGGGATCCGGTGTACCCCCGGCGCCTTCAAACCCCGTTCGTCTTTTGCCGTGCCAAGGAAGTTCTTCAATTTTCCTTGTGGCTTGTGGATGGTTTCCACTTTATGTTTCCTTAGTATCCTGGAGATCTTATGGGATACCGTGGAAACAAAGGGGATGCTGACCCTGGCAACGGGTTTTTCTCTTTCCTCTCTCTGACGGTCGTTTCTGGTGAAGGCCCTTTTAAGGGCCAAATTGACCTCCCGGCTTGTGTATCCATTCTGAAGGAAAGTATTTTTCAGGTGATGAACTTCTGCCTCCAAACCTTCCTGGTCTGACACGCATTTTGCCCGGTGGATGAGCGTTGACATAACCCCTCGTTTTTGGGCAGGGTGATGGTGGCGGCCGCACGGACCGGACACCATCACCAACTTCCTTGGCCACATGAATAGCATTCATCCCAGCATCCAGTTCACCATGGAGATTGAGAGCAACGGTCGGCTGCCCTTCCTGGATATCCTAATTGAAAGGAAAGCGGACGGGGGTTTAGGCCACAAGGTGTATAGGAAGCCTACCCACACCAATCTCTATTTGAACGGGAAAAGCGATTGATCCAACCCTCATCCTTTCATAACTCATTAATTCCTCGCAGTACGTGTCTCTCTCCTGTTTTAACAAAAACACTCCTCAAGCCCAATATTCACCGCATTTAAACCGAAATTCGTTTATCCTGACATACTTACTCTACTTCCATACAGTAAGGCGGGGAGAGGTACGTGTATGTTAGCACTATATTTTTGCTGCGTTAGACAAAGACTGTCTTGTAGGGCCATTTCCCATTGAATTAACAACCTACTGACATCATTTACCCTCATTAACTATTAACTCTCTCCAAAATCTGAAGATATTTTGTAGAAATTGTTTTGTTGTTTCTACATGTCACTCTGCAAACCACCGCAAAGGTGTGTAGCAAGTGGAAATTCAGCACCAGGCAAACTACTTCTAAAGCTATGAAATATTTACCCAAGTTAAACTGAATCATTCAACGTGTTACTTATTTGGCCTTTTACCCTGACTGTGAAATCATTCTTCTCAATAACCATATCCAATACTTAACCATATATTAATTTATTTTTTAAACCATTCACTCTCATAGTTTCTCTCATCTGTCCGCGCTCTCACATACATAACTCAATAATCTGTTAAGTTCTAATTTCTTTTGAGTTTCTCAACCAGTAGTGTTCATCCAAATTCAACCATACATCCATCTCTCAACATTTACCTACGAAAACATTGAACAGCCATCTTTGCATTATGCTTCATACTGTATTTTAAAAATCTCCCCAAATCCAATTCAGCCTTAAATTTGCCCTAATATTTTCCAGCAACAACCTTTTTAGCATTCAAATCTTCTCATTAAATCTATTTTCTCTATAATCACTAAAATATTGCCCTCGATTCACACTGCCATTTGCATCGTCTAAGTCGATAAATGCGTAATATTTCACATAGTAATGCAGAAGTCAAAGGCTTTCTGACCCATTTTAACTTATTACTTCCATACTATCGCCGTCTTGTCCATCCATACTGCACTGCCCCCATACTGCTTCCTTATTACTGTTTCTTTTGCAAAATTTAAATAAAATTTTTCTCTTACACTGCTCGAACGAATTATTTTTCTGTAATTCTCACATATTTGTTTGCATAATTTCTTTGTACAAAAATGTATACTATACTACCTTGATAAAAAATTTCCCGGAATTTATTCAGAAAATTAAAAATACAAGTTTATTCATCTAAATCTTGTCCCCTTCAAAGTAATCCCCATCGACTGCAACACACTTATGCCAGCGCTTGATCCAATCCTCGAAACAGTTTTTATATTCGGTTTTCGGTATGTCCATCAGTGCTTCCTGCGATTTTTCCATTACTTCCTCTCGGCTGCTAAAACGCGTTCCCCGCAATGGTTTTTTAACTCGATTGAACAGAAAGAAGTCACAGGGAGCCAAATCAGGTGAATTCGGTGGCTGTTGGATGGTATTTGTTGCATTTTTCGTCAAAAAATTACGAATAATGATAGCACTGTGCGACGGTGCGTTATCATGGTGCAAAATCCACGAGTTTTCTGCCCACATTTCTGGTCTCTTTTGCTTGCGAATTGCTTCACGCAAACGTCTCATAACGCCCAAATAATACTCTTTGTTTACTGTCTGGCCTTCTGGCAAAAATTCATGATGCACTACACCGTTGTAATCCATGAAAACCGTCAGCATTGCCTTCTTTTTTGACTGAAAACGACGTGGTTTTTTTGGTCTCGGCTCATTTGGTGAACGCCATTCACTTGCCTGATGTCTGGATTGCGTGTCGTACTCATAAACCCACGTCTCGTCTCCAGTAATGATCCTTTTGATGAATGTGGGATCGGATTCAGCCTCGCAAATCATGTCTTTTGCGACGTCAACACGGTCTCTTTTTTGCATGAAATTGAGGTCTTTTGGCATGCTACACGACGGAAACCCAAATCATTAACCACAATGTCTTGGGCGGATCCATAGGCAATGTTCAAGTCCTCCGCTATTTCTCTGATGGTTAATTTGCGGTTATTGACCAACATTTCTTTTACTTTATCAATTTTTTCACCGACTTTCGATGTCGATGGTCTGCCACTGCGTTCATCATCTTCGATTGACTCACGACCACTTCTGAACCGCTCGTGCCACTGGTAAACGACCGTTTTTTTTTAGAGAATCGTTGCCGAAACACTTTTCCAACATTTCCAACGTCCGTGCGCCACTAAATCCGTTTTTTACGCAAAATTTAATACAAGTTCGTTGTTGCAAATTTAAATCCATTTCTGCAATTGTAAAAAATCGCCAACACACACAGAGATAGATGTACTCTTGGCTACGTAACTTTTGCAAATGTCAAGTTATGACACTAAGATTTAAAGGGAATATCAACAACAGATGTACCAATTTAAAAAAAAAACAGAACTCAAATCGGAACGATGGGAGCGCCACACGGTGGTTATTCCGGGAACTTTTTGATCAAGGTAGTATACTGAAAGATCTGGTGCTTTCCCGGCATACACTTGTGATACACTCTTTTAGATTCCTAAAAGCGTTAAATCCTTCATAGTTGTCGATGTTTCGAGATACCACTCGTCAATCTTCTTCAGGGCTGCAAAAATCATTAATGAAGATGTCCGGTGTTGTCTTTCGAAACGTCGACAACTACGAAGGGTTTAACACTTTTATGATCCCGAGAAGAGTTTATGCAAATTATGCATAATTCCTCAGTGCATGAACCAATTCACTTTCCCAAGCACCATCGGACTTCCATTTTCTCTAGAGATGTACATATCAACACGTATCTGAGCATATTCCATAGCCTATTCCATCTGAGCATATTCTTAAACATGAATTCGTCCTTTTCTCCTTTTCCAACTTTCGGCTTTCCAACTTTGCCTATCAATTTATTCTGTGCTCTAATTTAACTTTGTACTCGACATTTCCAAGATTTTACTTCTGAGACTCCAAAATTGTTCGTCTTCACCGTGTCTAATAACTCTAATCATCGTTATAGCCTCTAATAACATTCTCAGTCGCAACCGGATGAAAATAATCTGTCATGCTCTTAAAATTACCCAGGTTATAAGCATACAAATGAATGAACGAACCCTTAATACATCTATTATACGGTTAGCCAAGTAATAATTTTCAATGTACACACTCACCAAGATTTCCGCACAATATTTCTCTGGAGGGCATGAAGTGAATTTACTGTACCCCTTTCTCAGAGGCAATATTTATCGTACAGGTATGACAGCAATCCAAGCGTTAATTCAACGTAATGCTATCACTCTTTCACTGGTGAGAGCTGTGGTGTGCCATTTCAAGGTCCCACCTTCTAGTGGTTATGGCGCTGGTAAAAATATAATTAATATCCGGATTGTTCTTTTTTACCAGATACTAGCTGGTTTAGGAGACCGGATTACCGTCCTTGGTGTAACTATTATTTTGATTCTCTTTAAGTGTTCTGGCGAAAATTGTCAAGACACTGAGTGCAGTAGCATGGTTTCTGGATAATATTTTTTCATCATCGCATGTAATGAGCCCGAGGAATGGTTTGCGGTCGCTCTCCAAACTGTCCTATTTCCCGCTAATCTTTTAATTCCCTCATCTCCTTGAACTGAAACTTTCTATTATCTGCTGCCCTTAGTTCATCCTTGGTCGTCCACTGTGATTTTTACCCTCCATACTCATTCAGTTAGGTTCTTCAACAAGCTATCGTTCCTCGTGCTATGTTCAGCTAGTTTCCTCCTGCTTCTTGTGTCCTTCATAGGTTTCTTTCCTTGCCCATTCTTCGAGGTGCTTCTTAATTTTATGCTCTGTTTATACATTTTATTTTCATCAATATTATGCAGCGTTTCAATCGGCTTCAATATTCTTTTCACTGCTGCTCCTTTCGCCCTCGTCTCATATCTATAGAATAGTATGCTTTATGTATAAAATTTACTGAATCAAACATTTCTTGAGAAAAAAGGGGACGAAGGCACTTCCACCAAACAACCACTTTACGGCTGATTCTTGTTGGTCAGGTAATTTGTAATGATTGTTAATACTTACGATTAAAGATATAACCCGCGTCTTAGTGATTTCTTGACGATTTTAACCAAGAAAAATCTGTAATTAGTATTATTGTTACATCTGTCTGTTCTAGCATTTCCTAACAATTCATTTCACAGAAATGAAAATTGGAACGTACAAATGATCAAAATCCCGGGTAGAGTGTGACATGCATTCAGCGGTAAGATCTCAGTTGTACTAGTAGTAAGTACAATCTCTGAGGACTTTAACCAGTCCTCTGAAGAGAAGTTTAATGAGTAATTTCTATTTGCCCTTGTTGGTATGAAGACAAATATCTTTGATTTAATTTGCTTTTGACAAATGTACTTATTTTAAAGGAATTTTGCTGACTTTGACTAGTGAGATACGAGATCGTCTACTCCTAATTCCTACCTACCTGTATCTAACTGCATCATGTGCATCTTAATTTTGCGTTCAACTCTTAGACGAATCATTAACACCGTCCGGCAAGAGATAGAATTTTTAGTAGCGTACGAATCCCTGTCCTCCCATTTCGCTCCCATTGGCGGTGGAGTGAACCATTTTAACCAAGACTGTCGTAGTCCGGTATTATTCTGTAACTCCTGCTAATGTGAAACTGGGAAAACACTACCGATCATTGTTTCTGAGTGCTTGAAGATTGTTCAAACTTAACATGAGTGGTCCCAGAGGAAAAGTAGGCTGCGAACTGGATAAAAGGGCCTGGGTTGGGGTCGTGTCAAAGGAGTTTTGATGCTGCAGGGGGCGTGGTCATCAGGACGGGGCGGATGGGCGTAGGAGCGTGTATAATCACAATGCTCTCTCTCTCTCCCTCCCCCCGTCTCTCCTCTTCTCATGCCTCTGCTTCCCTCGGTCCGCCACACACCCCTGGCGCTCTTTTCCCTTCCGCCCCCTTCCAAATCTCCCTTTTTCAAAGACTACATTACCCGACGCTCTCGCCTTCCTCTCCCCTTCCGTGTACTCCCTTGTCCTCCCTCTCCCGACCTCTTGCGCCCACCCCAAAGCAAACTCCGGGCTGAAACCCAGAAACCGTTTCCTGATGGATGACCACGAGTCATGGAACGGCGGGTCGGTGCCGCCTCCCCCGCTCCTTCGTCCACCCTGTGCCGACGCCGCCGTTGCACGCGGCCAGCCCGCTTGTGAGCGGTGGTCACCTCCGTGCTTTATGTTTTAGCTCCCTCTTTTCCCATCCAATTCTACCAAACAGGAACGATGAGGGGGTCGGATAAATTTCTCCTAGCGTATTAGAAAGAGCATAAAACGCATTTGAGGGAGCATTTTGGATACGCTTGAGATACGAAGAATATATAGCCATGTAAAATGAAATATGCTTTTATGGAAGCTAAAATACTAAGGAGCAAGGCTAAAAGAAACAACTTGCCGGCAGTAATCAGCTTATTCTTGGGAGTGGGAATGAAATAAGCATATGCAATGGGCTCACATGTAAAAAGGATTTAGGTGAATGGGAAGTAACTAATATTTAGCAGATGACATCGTGGGAAGATAAGAAAATTGAGGCCGCCTGGCAACTTTGAACACAAAGGATGAAGTATTTTAATGAGAATAAACAGGAGAAAAAGTACTGTGTGGAAGAAAAAGAGTAAATGCATAAGTTGCGCTGGGAGGAAAGAAAATACAACAGATGGAATCTTTCACCTACCTCGGATATGCATAGTGTAGTATGAGATGGAATAAGCTCGACGAACATCAAGCGTAGAATTGCCCAAGGAAGGGTTAACGGTGAAGAGTGCGCTGAATATGCTCAAAAAATATTTTGTTAAGAGCAAGTAAGTAGCGCGTAAAAACATTCGTATGGACAGTGTACTCTATGTAACGTATCATTGGAATGAGCTTTTTCAAAAGTATAAGCTTTTGTAACATGGCCCTCGCGGGAAATGGTGAAACTCGAAAAGAAGGATAAATGAAAAATGAAGACACAAGTAGTGGAAGGGAAGCAGAAAAGGTATTTTTGCCTCTTCTCTTCTAATCTTTTTTCTAGCTGCACAGGAAATGACCAGGGTGCAATTGTTGAAATTTATTCAATATTTGTTGAGGCCTGCATGACGCCTACAAGAATTGTATGCGTTATCCACCCGTGGAAATTTAGTTAAACATAATAATTCTCAAAAAACAAAATTTGTGGAAAGAAATTGAGAGGAAAATATTTAAGCAACTCTAGTCGCAATATCGAGAAAATGTCTGTTGCTACGAAACTTTCTTGGCCGTGATGGCCAGTGAATAGGACGGAAGAGTGTCCGTGATTGATTTGGCTCTTAATTCGCCGTGACGTCACGAAGAGCCAAAAATACCTCGCCACGTAGCGCCACTATAAAAAAAAACAGTGGTTCAAAAATACTTACTCTCGCAATAAAAACGCATATCCTCTCATACCAAGTGAGTGATGTTAATTATGGATCGAAGAAGACCTGCATAATCTCTTTCGCCTAACCCATTCCTACCTTAAGCTCCTTATAACAAATTAAAAAGCATTGCGAACGGATATTTCTGTCATCGATGAGAAAAAAACAAATATTTTTCGCTGCTTACGGAATTAATAGCCACAATGTCCATGCTTGCCCGGTTAACGAAATCCGTCCCATTTAATCCCAATATATACTGATTAGGAAAATTTTGTGAAGCCGTGATTTGTGTTACTCCGTCATTATATAATCATTGAAAAAAAGCGCTCTTTGTATGATTGTTGTGATATCTTTGGATATATATTTTCTGCATTGACACATTCCAGTCCATCCTTTTCTCGCAATTTATCGCCAAAGAATGGTAGTGATTTTGAGATTCCTGAATTAATCGCTGTAACTTGAGTGATTGAAATGAAAAATGCATCGAGTGCGCATTTAAAAATACTAAAATAAATCGTGATTAATAAAATGTCTATGTTTTTTTACCTCAAAAATTAATTGCAAACGCATAAAATAATTCCAGAAATTACCCTAATTTGAAGAGAGAGAGAGTACTCAGGGAAAAAATTCAAAGAAGTGTTTTCTCAAACATCCACAGGTGTATAATGTTATTTAGTTATGTAATGCAGTATCATTAGTGAACTTTCCAATGTTCTTGAAATTTTATTCAAGGAAAAAGTTCCATAGAAACAAGCTATCAAAAATGCTCCGTGGTTTCGCCTTGACTCACTTCAAGTAAGCAATAAATAGTTACCATCAAACGTTTCTTTCAGCATTCATTTATCGTCCAATTTCATTTAAATTTGCAAAGGCTGTAATTGTTAACTAAAAGAATCTATCGAATTATATTTTTGGTTTATCAATTTGGAGACTTCAGGGGTAACTCGGCAATTTTTTCCGAACTAGATAGGAGAATGGTCACTGACTTTGGAAAAGATCAATGTGTACTTATCTTGATTTTACACTGCTTGTCATGAGTGCTCTCTCCCGTGGGACGCACCAATCGCCCCAGAATTAAACACCGAGAAATTACTGACAAATTGACGTTTTTCAAGGCAAATGTAAATGAGTGAGCCTACATTATGGTGTCCGGAAAATCGAAATTTGCGATGGAGTTACAATAAATCGGTATCTGATTCATTTTGATTTCCAAGTTTCCATGAAGAAAAGGGATTTAAGATAACACAACCTAATTTCATTCAATAATTTTAAGTGTAAGTGTTACGTTTACTCGAAACACTTTATGATAACGAATTAAAATAATCTGATTTGTGCAAACTGAGATATAAATACAAGAGATAAGCATTTGGCAAAAGGATTGAGTCATGATCCAATTCACTTAGAAGATAACTTGTTCTGAATATTCTTCACAGTTTGTCGGCAATAAGATGTAGCCAGAGAAGCAATAAAGCAAAATGCTTCTTTGAATTTTGTCCGCTCTTTTGTTCCAAATACAGCTCTGAGTCTCCAAGTACGTAAACTTAACGATGAATCATTAGTCGCTTTAATCGCTTGGAAATTATCAATCTTGAACCTACGCTGTTTTCACTTGTGTAACTAAGCAACTAGTAATAACTTATTCTCCTGGGGTAATTACCTCTGCCACCGGTATTTCTTCACGTAATTGTAAATACGATGATAAAAAATCTGCGTTAAGCCCTTTGTGTTCTTCAATTTAATAAATATGAAGCTCTTGATATGAAATTCCCCAAGAGAGTTCTTCGAGGCAATACAATTTTGCGATGTGATCTGGGAGGCATAAAACAATGGAATAACAAATCTGTTGGATAATTCAAATGGATTTATTCATCCTCAAGAATTTAACTTAACCCGGAACTAGAAATTTTGCACGTATAGAAATTTATAATAATTCATTACTTCACTTATGTGGCATTTAACTATTTTACCCATACCTTCCCATGCCTTGCCTTCCTTGTTTGTGAAAAAAATGTTATCTTTTAGGTTAAAATCATGAAAAATCGCCTCCTCACCAAGCGCACTTACTTATCCTGAAAATCATCTCAGAGAAATACGGCAGGAGGTCCCTCTTCCCTTTGTTCCCAAATTGATCACCGCCGGCTAAAATCGGGAATATTAGTTGATTTAGTTCATTTTTCTCTGAAAATTATTATATTCAAGGTGATTTAAAATGTAATGGATAAAATATCTGTAGCTAAAATCTGGCCACGCGATCTTACAAGTCTATGACTTTTCGAATAATCTTTAATTTATAATATTGTTTGATGTGTGTAGTTTTCATAACAAATGGTTTCATGGAATGTGACTGAAGTAGATAAATGGATTATTGTTCACTTTTCTTTGGGCAAAATGACGTTTCGAGTACCATTAGATTCGTTGAGCCATTCTCCAAAGAGAACCTGGAAATAAAAGCTATGCCGGTTTGCGACGCCGAAAATGGAATACTTTTCTATCATACGGCCGACTCCGTCCGACAATGATATAAATCAGTAGATGCTATAGCTCAGACGTCATGGGGTAATTGTTTCATAATAGGTGGCATTATCCGAGACTCAAGAACATCTTCCAAAAAGGCACTTCATGAACCAATTCAGATGTTTCAGGTCTCCCTTTTTAAGCCTTTGTAACCTTGTCTTACTATCCTACTCCTTGTGCTGTACCTAATGTACCTATGCGATGACCTCTCAACCTAGAATGCCATCCGTCGGCTGATGTCCTTCAGCGGACCCTCAGCCCAAAGAAACGTCTGGAAAGGATGTTTTATGGGGTGGGATTCGGGCAACTTTTTTAATTATTTTAATCGTTTGCAATTTAGTTTCGAGGCTAGAAATACCTAACCACGTTTTTTTTACGATTTATTTTAGCATTTTGTAAGTTGTTGAAAGTTAAAGTCTCAGTTGGTAATGCCATGTTCACCGTTCCAAAGCGTGAATAAGCACGTTGGAGGAAATATGCTTACATGAAACTTAAACACACTAATTTTGATAACAATTTGAATCGTTCCAAATTTAATTCTTGATTTTTGTGGATCGAAAACCTTCTTGGAGTTAGAAATATATAGATTATTTTATATATATATATATGTGTGTGTATATATATATATATATATATATATATATATATATATATATATATATATATTAGAATATTTAGATCTCCTCTCGTGTTTTTCTGAGTCTTCCTTTTCATTTCTTTTTTTGAAATATCTCTGCATTCTTCTTTACTTGTTCCAATTGTTGTAACTTTTGCCTGCCTCTATATCTTAATCCTCTCCCACTATCCCTCCCTCCCCAGGTCAGAAGCTAGTAGTCAAGGTTCACGGCTATGCTTGCTGTCTGCCCTGCCCCTGCCTTGTGTTACGCAATGCCAAGCAACCGCTTAAGTGTGGCCTTTCCGCTACGCGCAGCCAAGGTCTTTCCTGCGATTAGTGCAAGGATTTAGACCATCCTTCTTTCCAGTTTGTCTTCTACGAAGACCTGGAGCTTTACCAAGTGTTGACGATGATCAGATCAGTGCGAGGTAATGACTTTTCTATCGGGCAAAGTGTCATAAGTGCACCAACTAGTTACTCTTTAAGCGCTGCACTCAAAGACTCAATGGAGGAAATGCGAGGCGTTAAGATCAGCGCACACTTAATTCATCAGTCACTTCTTGGTATGCTTCCATGACTGAGATTACTAAGTCTATTGAACTCATTAACACTACCCTCGCATAATTGAAAAATAGGCGCGATAGGCTTCTCCAGTGATAATCAGACACTCAAACGTCAAATCTGCGATAGAGAGATTCGAGTCAATCTCGTCGAACAGGATGATTTTAAAAGCATGGTGTAAATATATGGAAGAAAGGAAGGAATAATTTCAAATTAGTCTGGGTTTGAAACGGTTGACTGATCATATAAGAAAGAATCTGAGCTCATATTCGTTAACTATGAAGAGGGCATTCATAAGATTAAAAAGGAATTGTTTCCAACTTTATACAGGCCCACGTGATGTTTCAGTGAAATGAAACGTATTTCTCAGGTCAATTCCCAGTTCCCACTATATTATATTGATGAATTACGTTCATTGTGGTTCTTGCGATACTGATATTATCTTTATGACGGAGACATAGCTCAAGCCTCAGGTCTCCGTAGAAATGGTGAGCGTACCTGGTTATAAACTGATACGACATGATGCAATTCGTAAAATTGGTGGAGTTGTTGTTATTTTTGTCCGCCGTCACCTCACATTAATTGTACCAACTCCATTACCTCCTGGCCTGAATTGATGACAAAGCAATTTTCTTGAAAATTAGTCTAATCTATAATTATTTGATGTGTATCGCTCATCAAATATTGGTTAAATGAATAAGTTTGAGAACTGAACCGACTTTTAAAAGCCTTGTTAATATAAATTTTACACTTACATAATGGCTTTTATTTATTTCAATTGTTTTTATTCGGTGTCATTCAAAGCCACTCACCGTACGACAACCAGTGATACGTTCTATTTGACGACCAGGATAAATTCCAGTCATATTCTTAATCACCTATTCTCTTTTTCCCCGCTAATGACCTATTTAATATCTCCTATAATTTTAATGTGTCCCGAACCTCCCCAGCTCCATTCACGTATTGTAATTTCAAAATATTTTACTGAAATCGTTCTTAAGAGGACCTTTCCTCCCTTGATAGGAAAAACCTGATTTTATTAACCTTAATTGAATCTAAACTAAGTTTTTAATTACATTTGATATAAACCCTTAATACCTATGCTCCTCTATCCATTTTTTCTCCTGTCAACCACGGAGTGGGTCTCCATCCTCTCCGTGGTCGACAGACGTAATTCGGGAACGTACTAAAAATAGGGATAGACTTCGGCGGGGTTTGATTCGTTATAAAAATCAAAATAATTAATATCTTTAAAAGAATCGGGATCTGGTTCAATCCTTACTTGTTGAGTTTAAGTATTATCACTACTGCATTTCTTTTTCTAAAGTGCTTAATTAAGTAAGCTTAGGGAACTGGGCCATATTCGTCAACGTGAAAATGCTATAGACTCTAGACGGTTGACCAAGTAATGATTATTTTCTTTTCTATTCCAATGCTACTTCGAATAGTTATAATTCATACCATCCTACTTTCTCAGACCTCTTCATTTCTTTCAACGCGGAGTTTTGCTTTCAATACTTGACACCAGAAGATTGAATAAATTCCTTAAAACGTCAAAAACGAAGATGGGAATCGATACAATCTTAAATGATTTCATAAATAAATCTTCTCTCGCTATACAAGTGCCAGCAGAAATTTTGGATACTGTTAATTACGCTGAATATTCTTCAGTCCGGAAATCGGCACTAATAAGGGCTATTATAGAGGTTAAAAATCTTCCACCTTCCACCAATGTCAATTTTAGGACATGGATTACTTATTTATGTTAAGATTTACTTAACATATTTATTTATTGAGCGAGTTATTTAATAGCCTTCTCTTCAAAAGCTTCAATCGATTTGATTTGATAAGTATTCGGAGATTTTCACTTAAATGAGGGCCGAGATTGGTTGATCATTTATTAACAACAGTGTACTCAAGTTTCCCTCAATTATCTCTTCTTACATTATATGCCTCGCTTACCTTCTGCACATGGATTTTAATTATTTTACTTTTGTAACTCACAAGTCTTACTCGTATGGTGTTAGTGTTTGGATTCTTGAGAGGGTATTAACGTGAAAACATATTAACTTTTATATTTGCTTTTGCTTTTCATAGGAATTAAATATGTACATAAAATTTGTGTGAAAGTCTCACGGATGTGAATAATAATGTATACGAAGTTAGCACTAGGGGAAAAACAAAAACACCGAAACATACAAAAAAGAAAATAAAATATATAGTATATCTATAAAAATATGTATAAGTATAAAAAGTATAATCCTACCCAACGGGTTTTCCAAGAAAAAGGTGGTAACAGCGAGTGTTGATTATAAAAAGAGTAACGAACTCTCTTCAAGCAATATATGTTGGCTTAACTGGTTTCATTTCCTTCGTATTGGAAGGAAAAAATAACTTGTTTCTTTAATCTCACCAGTCGTGATTGGTTTCTTTTCTTTTTCTGTTGCCTCTTCATCCCAAATATTTTCTGATTCCTTTTGCTTCTTTTAACTCGGCTCCATTTTCAGTTTTGCGAAACGGGCTATTTCATTCGTATCGTTATTATTAGATTTTACACTTTCATTTCCTGTTAACACAGTTTTCATGGTTTTAGTCTATTTTTCTTTTACGTTCTATCATCAATTAGTTTTTGATTATTTTACCTATCTCCTCAAATTCCAAACGTTAACTTTCCGGATAGTACTCAATTGTTTTCCTCTCACTTCCCCATATGTTTCTATTTCCTTTCCCAATGTCTCGCACCTCCCAACTCACGGAGTCTTCATCCTTCCCTACACATCACTCGGAGACTTCCTGCCATTCCACAAGCCTCTCGCCTCCGCATCTGTCCCCTGCCCACTCGCCCCCCATCACCCGTTCACAAACAAAGGCGCTCATACACCTTGTCCTCTCTCGTCACCCAACTCTACCCCTCTTCCACTCTTATATCAACCGTCTTCACTCCCCATTTTTCTCATCCAGCGTCCCTTCCTCCCCTTCTCCACTCTTAGTCTCCCCACCCTCTGTCTCCTCCTCACCGCTTCGGCCCTCAACCCTCCCATTTGCTCCTCCTCACTCTCCGCCCACCATGCAATCTCCATTCCAATTCAGTCCCCGACACACCCTCTCTATCCCTCTCTCTCTTTCTCTGCTTCCTTTCCAACCTCTCCCTCGCGTTCCTTTTCAACTCTGGAATTATCTCCTCCTCCTCTCTGCCCCACCGCTCCTCCCTCCTTGGCTCCGCCGCCACGGCCGGGATGAACCCTTTCCCCCCTCCCTTCCTCCTTGTCTCCCGACGTCCACCTCCCTCACGTCCTCTCTTACCTCTCTCCCTCCTTCCGCCCCCTTCCTCATCTCTCCTCCCCCCGCCATTCCCCATCCTTTTCATTCGGATAAACGCAGCCATTGGATGAGGAAAATCGTGAAGCTAACTGCCTCTAGGGGGCTGGGTTTGAAGTTCACGCCTCCCCCGTGGAAACGGATGTGCGGTCACAAAAACGGGAAAAACTGGGGAAGAAGCTGGACGTTGCTTCTGATTATTAGCGTACATTTTTACTGCCCGTGAAGAATCTACGCCTTGGTTGATATTTTATGCCTGCAGAGCGGTTCGGGAAGTGCATTCGTGGTTGAAGCTGTTCAAACTACGTACTAAAATACGGACAGCAGTTCAGTTCCTCTTACTTCACTATTATATCAGTAGTTACGGAATGGGCATGGTTTCATTTTTAATTTTCGATTTAATTTCAAGTGAAATGGAAGAAATAATGTTTCTTTCATTTATTAGCCTGATTTTCGAGAAAAAGCGTAATTGAAGCTGAGATCACTCAAATAACTGCGTAAAAAACGTTATAGGAAAAGCGAATGAATTTATACTTTCCTTTAAAAAAATTCCTATATTTCACTAAAGCACTTTGCCGTGGCCGAATATTATTTAAAATACAATTTCTTTGTTTAAGAAATCAATTCCATAGGCGAGGAAAAGTAGTTACTTTTCATATAGTCCATAAAAATGGAAATGAAAAAAGGCCAGCGATTATAAAAGGCGTCTTTGTGTTCCTCCTTCGGGGAGATTCCATAAGGAGGACCTTGTAAACTTCGCAGCACTTTCATGTTCGAAAAACAAATGAATGTAACTGGAAACGGAAACGCATCGCCCAAAAAAGTTCTGACAAACGAATACGCGGGTACAGAAACATTCTTGTCACTAAAACATGGATCAGAAATTCCTGAGGTGCGATGTATCTCGCGACAAGTTGACGCGGTATTAATAAGTAACCTTATGATAAGTTTCCTCCCCTAATGTTTACATAGAATAGTCCTATTAAGAAATATTTTTAATATAAAACGACCTTGGAGTTAATTGCCTCCATTTGTAAAACGTTCGTACGAGCGAGAAATTTTAAATGAATTTTTACAACTTTTATTTTGATCCAGATGAGGTGTTCGGTTGATGGATGGGGGGAGGGGCGAGGGATGGGAAGGAAATATGACCGCGGAATGAGGAATTAGGTTGGCCTATAAGGCCCCTTATGAGAGGGTCCTTAGCTTCCAACTAGAGTTCCAATTAGGAAGGCAAATATGTGTCTGAGAGAGGGGAGAGGAGGTGTAGTAAAGAGAGAGCCTTGGAAATATAATGGAGTCGAAAAGGAGGAAGTGAGGGAGAGAGCATGAAGAGTGATGGGGAAGGTAAAGGAGGAGGAGGAGGTCAGAGAATTGGGGAAGAAGGAGTGCTGGGGAGAGGCGACTAGGAGGAAAGAAGAGGATGACGGGGTGGGGCGTATGCAGGGTTGAAAATCAGAGTGCGGCAAGGGGCGAGAAAGAATGGAGATTCTGTTTCGGAAAACGGAGTTCTTTGGCGCATGCTAAGAAAAGTAACTTTATAAATTCCGCTGTAGAGTTAGTGTAGGGAAGGTTGATGAATATATATTCCTATCATAAGAATAGCCATTCTATTACCAGGGATACGTCATAAGAATCCTAGCAGTGGGATTTGCTAGTTTATTATTCAAAGTAGCTCTTTTTTACCGTGAAATTTATATGTTATTTGACAGCCTTTGTCAAATCCCATTTTATTCCGTTACATTCGCGGCGTAATTCTGACATTGAGTTTTCTCTTTATCTCACTTTGTTACATTTCACGACAAGGAATTATATTTATTATCCGTTTACAACTGTATTTGCTGCAAGAAGAATCCCGTAGCTATGTTTTTTAAATAAAGCTTCTGCCCTGAAGGTGAAATTTTGGAACCATTACTCAATAAAAGAATTGGATTTTCGTATTTTGTTTTTATCAGGTATTCAAACATTATTTTGGGTTCTTGGGACTGTAACAGTATTCATTCTAAATGTAGTCGAGGGCAGAAAAAAATTGTCTTTAGTCCTTGGGAATGCACAATGTCTTTCCAGGACCCGTTGCAACTTGTCAGTTCACAAGTTCTAATAGTTTTTCATACCAAACCTTATATTCAAGGCCTGTGTTCGATTCCAAGCGGCGGAAGAGTTTTTCAGGGAACCCCGATCCCTGCCTGCATGTTTTGTTGTGTCACTTGAAGTGGAGTACGTCGACCGTTTTATCGTAGTCAAATTGTAGAACACTATTTTGCCTTTCCTTAAGAGTAGATTTATGCCGACACCGGGTTTCTATCCATCCTTACCCCGTCCTTTGGAAAATCCTCCTTTCACCAAATTATCCATTTATTTATAATGACACAAATGACTTAACTTCTCGGCATCGTCTCCTAAAAACTACTACTAGGTACAATTACCTCATATTCAAACTGTTCTGCTACTCATCGCAAATAAATTTCATTGGGTACGCGGTCAAGCTTACCTTATATAAGGTTTACATTTTTTTTAAAGCCATATGCCTTCTGCTATTAGATTTACAAAACTGGGCTCTGCTAGTTTGTTTACTCTTTTACCAATACCAGGTGACGACTTCGAATTCCGATCGGTAAATTAAAGTGCTCTGAGCGACACTAATCCTATTTTCAGTAAAACCTAGCTAGTCGCAGGGACAAAAATTGATCAGATCAGCTGGATGAATACTTAAGTATCGTAGATTCTTGACTGCAAAATATAAGCTTTTCGAAGGAATCGTAGACTTGGTATACATTTCATAGGTACTTGTATGACGACGAGGGGCTTAGACTTCTTATGTTAATGATCCAATAATGGATACAAAATTGTTGAGAGGATAATGTTCTCCGTTTGATAACCCGCAAAAGGTTAGATGGATTAGCTCCACGCTATGCCCGTCGTATTCACTCCAAAGAAAGGGAGAATGAACGAAAGGATATTACGAGTAAGAGTAGTAGCATGCGTGTATTATGGCAATTAAGGGAAATTAAAAGGTACATATCCAGGCGAATCAGGACGTCGGTCCAGTAGATTTAACAGAACTTGTACGTTAATCCAATCTTTCTGCTTATTCACATGAATATACGTCATTACTAATTCATTTCCACATCGCTTAAAATGCTACTACTCAGGAAAATTAGGATGGATTTTTGATGGGATTTTCTTATTTCCAGATGCAGATGAATGAAAGGCCAAAAAGTCTGAGTCGGAAGTGGCCAATTAGTACAATTATTCTCCGATGGCTGGAAAACCGACCCGTTTCTTCTTTTCGGAACCTTTCATTATGCGGGGATAATTGGTTTTTTGAGCAGAGAAAAAGAGGTATGTTCTGTGCAACTAGCACATATTCCCTCCAATTTTTGTCCTTCAGGCGCTTAATTTACGGCTTCAAACTACCTAACTGAATGTTTTGTGAAAACGTGTGCCAGAAATTTCTGAATCACCGCTAGTGAAACCAAAATAAGACAATTTTAATGAAAGCTGGCAGAAAAATAATGCAATAGGCAAATAATCTATCTTCAAATACTTTAATTGACACCTTTCGCGTGCTTTCTTTCCAGCATATTTCATGTTTTAGAAAAAGATACTAAAGTAATTTCTTACAGAATGTAATTATTTTTGCAAAGTAAGACTGAAAATGGAGTATATTAATCTGAACCATCTTTAAAGTCGTGAGATTTCTTAATAAAATGCAGATATCTTTATTAATAATTAAATAGTTTTGGAAAAATTCCAGGATATATTGTTTATCCTGCACTTAATTATTCTTATCAAAACTTTTCTATTTTACATTGAATTAACACTCATTAAATATTCCTCTGACTCTCCATTATGGCTAAACTGATAACATTCTATCACATTTCGATAGTTAGACAGCCACTGAGTGATTGAGAACGGTTTCTCCCCCGCCGAAATCCTTAGTCTGAAAAACTGAAAATGCTAAAAGATTATGTAAAAAAGTATCTAGTTGCAAGTAGCTCTCGTTCTCCGTCAAACTCGTGTCAAACCTTCGAGCGTTTGAACGGAATCGGGAGGGCCGGGGCGCGTGGAAATGCGGAATCGTGACTAGGCGCGTAGCCGCGTCTGCTCGCTCTCCCTCCCCTCGCCCTGAGGGCGGCCGTGAGCGAGCACGTTCTTCGAGCAAAGGGGTGGGTAGCTCGGAACGACGATAGACGACGCCTGGCCGTTTGTTTTGATCCATGCCGTTGTGAATACGGATCGGATCGTCTTGGGGCGAGAGCTCCTCCGGCTGTGGGGACGGCGGTGGAGTGGGAGCGTCACGTAAATAATTAGCCCTGTGAAATCCATGCGTGCTGACTGCATGAATATTTCAGTGCGGGAGAGGGAGGGTAGAATGGAGAAGGGAAGGGGCGACAGAAGGTCGAAGAAAATAGGATTGTCTGTGTAATATTATATATATATATATATATATGTGTGTGCGTGTATACCTGTATATATATATATATATAATCATTTACATAGAAACAGATATAAGGAAAAGGGATAAGAACACACATAAAGGACAAACACAGGAGAAGTGGGGAAGGCGGAATCAGGCAGATCACAAGTGTAAACATAGTTCCTAGACCAGTTTGGCGGGATTTCGTGCTTGAATGTATATATATAAATATAAATAAATAAATATATATAAATATATATATATATAAATATATATATATATATATATATATATATATATATATATATATATATATATATATATATATATATATATATATATGAACACACAAACAAAAAAGTACCAGCACACTTACCCATGCACATAATTTAAGAAGTGGGAGAAAGTGGTGAGAAAGAGGGAATGGAAACAGGTTAGATGAGAATGAAAGGTAGGATGGGCGAGGGAGGAAAGTAAACTGAAGGCTGGCGTAGGAGATGGAGTAGGTAAAGTGTGGGGGGGCCGTAATCTTTGTGATCACTCTAATGAATATTCAGCGTTCTCACTCTTAGTCTGGAGAGGAGCGGGAAGGGAAGAGAAATGCAAAAGAGACAGGAGTGTATGTGTGAGTGGTAAAGCGAGGGGATGGAGAAATATTGTAGAAAGGGGTCGAGGCGTTTTGTAAAATGTGTTGGGGTTGAGGACAGTGAGTGGGAAGAGGCGGG
The DNA here is from genome assembly GCF_022747635.1 of Hetaerina americana. Classification (NCBI taxonomy): domain Eukaryota; kingdom Metazoa; phylum Arthropoda; class Insecta; order Odonata; family Calopterygidae; genus Hetaerina; species Hetaerina americana. Next base: position 31,828,426 of record NW_027286874.1, on the reverse strand, counting down.
GGCAAGAAAGGCGTCTGAAAAAGTGCAAAATACAAAATATTCGCAGGATATTCTCCAATAAAAGTCATAATTTGATCACATACCCGTAATATCTCCTGTGTAAATTTTTAAAGTCATTACTTTGTGGAATGAATGGTTTGAGGCGTCACTTTGTGGAAGCGATTCATATGAGAAGAGAAAATACTTTGTTCTTCCACAATAAATAAATGTGGAAGAACAAAGTATTTTCTTTCCTGTTATTTCTTTGCAATGCAAATCTGAAGGCATATTTCAATCGTACTTTTTCAACAATCTAATCGCTCACTTTCTCTTCTCCCAATTTTGCCGAGCATCTCTGCTTCGAATCTCTTGATTTCGACTCAATTCATAGAAAGTTATTATTGGCTGATCATCCCTCTTGATTATATGCCAGTTATCTGATGAATATTAATAACTAAAAATGCTTCTGATAATTGGTCCTTTGTTATTATATTCTCCAATTTTACATATATTGTATTTTCATTTATTCTTCTTAATTCTTCTTTTTGCTGCTGTTATGATATTTTTATTTTAGCTGTATTATAGTTAGGTCTAAATGAACTCCTTTAGACAATGAATCCATCTATCCAAGAAACTGCGTTTTTTTCTTCTTTCCTGACAATACAAGTTCTCATAGATAGCAAGCAATATTTTTTAGCATTGTAATGAGCGAATTGTATTTATTTTAGACTTCATAATTGTGAACGGATTACTGATGAAAATGTGATGAAATATGGAGAGGGGGTGATTTTTTTGGTGTTTCCCTAGTAGTAGTATTTAGGGGAGGCGACCGATAGCTGGGGTCATTTGGTTTCCTTTGAATATAATTATTTCTCAAAACCATAATTATCTACCCGATGGCTGTTTTGATAGATAAGGGTAGAGTTTATCTATTACGTGGAAAGTACAAAGTGCAACGGCATGTGCAATACAGGTCCAGTGTGGTCGCTCCTTTCTCTGTACCGTCTGCGGTTTCCTAGAAACATCTGGTACCCGAAAAATCACAATTTTGGGCGATGCTGCGGGTGCTTAAAGGAATCACATGGAATCTAATCTGAGTCATCCGTTCAGTAGCTCAACATTCTACCCACTGGACTACCTTGTGACAATTTTTACCGATAGGACATTGGAATTAGTTTTTAGCTTAGTCATTAGAGAGAAAAGGACGACATTTAATAATTCAGTTGTACTGTCAGCTGATCACAGAATTGTTAGGAAGAAGTTCTAAAGTGACTTGGAAAATAACAATACCTTTGGAGATATGGGAGGTTATGTATATATATATATATAATATATATATATATAATATATATATTATATATATATATATATATATATATATATATATATATAAACACAGATGTAGACTTTTAAAACATAGAAACACAAAGAAAATACACTCATATATGTACTTTTGACATTTCGATAGAAATATCCCGTGATACCCGGGTAAGCCACACTGGGCACCTGCAGCTTCAACCAAGCTATGTGATTTTTCGGGTACCAGATATTCTTGGAAACCGTAACCGGCACAGGGAAGGGAACTGCCCCCCCTACCCTGATGTGCGAATTTCACTCGCCCTCGGGCCTAGTACTGTGGGCCGGTGAACTCTAGCTACCATCACCTACAATACCGACCTTCGGGTTGATTACTGTTTTATGGTTAATATATATGTAATCTTTCAGTTAGTGATTCCCAAAAGTCAGGAAAATGGAGTATCCCAGGTGACTCAGAAAGGTATCAGTTATATTATATTTTGGTTGGGCACAGGTTTAGGAACAGTGGGATCAATTCGCACGGCTTCCCGGGAGCGGATACAGACCTGGATCAGAGTTAAGTTGTTATGAAGTATACCGTCTGTTTCGAGAAGATAAGGCAAGGGCGGCGGGTTAGAAAATGGAATATAGAAGCATTAACTGGATTCACAAAGAAGGAGTATCATCAGGCTGGATAGAAAATCATGCACAAGGGAAATGTGCTGAGTACTATCGAGGAAAAATGCAAACACGTCAAAAAAGGATTTCGAAAGTTGCAAAAGAAACTATAGGAACCGTAAATCTAAAAAGAACAAGAAAACAATGGATCACGGATGAGATGGTCGGAAATATAGATGAGAAAAGAATATGGAAGAATTTAAACATAGAGTTAGGCAATATTAAGTACAAAGAGTTAAATAACAATTTTAGACCGGTGACAAATGAAGCAAAAGTAACATTATGGAAGACGCAGTGCAAGGATACGGAAAGTTTGCAGAGGAAGGGTGGAATTGGTGCCCTATTCGAGAAAGCTAAATCGCTATCGAGAAGTAAGAAGAGAAAGTCTATGTTAACAGTTAAGGATTAGTCGGGTAGCATAATAGTTTAAACAGAAAAGATCCATGAGAAATGGAAGTTTCCAATGTATGGGAAAAACTGTATGGTAAAGAACATAGGCCAACAAGCTTAGACGTAGAAAGATAATATGGCGTAGATGACGATAACTTAGGTCCAGGCATTCTCGACGATAGAAAGGGCATTAAGGGAGTGGAAATCAAATAAGTCCTTGGGGGTAGACAACATTCCTGCGGAGCAACTGAAAGGTTTAGGAAAATGTGGGAGGAAGAGACTATATGGGCTGATTCGTAGCATCTACAGGTATGTGGTATAAATCTGGCCGTAAGACTTTGTGAGATCAGCGCTAGTTCCTATTCCGAAAAAGATAAAATTATATCATGTGAGGACTACAGAACTATAAGTTTTTATATCCCACGTAGCTAAAGGCAAAGGAGGCTAATCCGTAACCTGTACATGTATCTGACTTCTCAGGTGCGAGTGGGGAACGGAGAGTCCGGATGGGCAGTGTTAGGAAGAGGTGTAAGGCAGGATCGTCCATGATTACCAGTGTTGCTCAACTTATTTATGGAGGAAATGATTAAAGAGGCATGGGTAGAACTGGAGGTCGGAATGTATATTGGAGGGGAATTCGTAAAATCAATTAGGTTTGCTGATGACCAAGCTTTAGTTTGTCAGTCAGCAAAGGGGTTGCAAGCATTGCTGAGTGAATTGGCAATTCAGTGCGACAGATATGGGATGAGAATCAATATAAGGAAAATAAAGGTTATGCAATTTTCCAGAAAGAAAAATACTTAGCAAAACATTAAAATATGAGGGCAAAAGCTAAAGCAAGTGGAACAGTTTACGTATCTCGGAAGTGTTTAGGACCAACATGGTCAAAGTAGTAGGGAGCTAAGGAGAAGAACTACGCTAGGCAACGAGGCTTTCACAAGGAGGAGGGAATTGATGATGGGACGTTGAGGAAGGTTGCTAAGAAAAGACTCGTAAAAACTTTTATATGGAGTGTAGCTATGTACGACGCAGAAACGTGGTCATTAAAGCAGGAGGATAGACGCAGATTGGAGGCTTTTGAAATGTGGGTTTGGAGAAGGATGGAGGAGGCAAAATGGACGGAAAGGACAACAAATGAGGATATATTTGGTATGCTGGGGGAGGAGACAGGATGGTAGGGAGATGTCATAGGGAGGTTGGAAAAATGGATGAAGGGCATATTGATTGGCAGGGGGATGTTCAAGACTGTAATGGAGGGGTGAATATTAGGCAAACGAAGAAAGGGCAGGAATAGGATAGGGGTGTTGGACGGGAAGAAGGGAGGAAGGAAGTACACAGTGATGAAAATAGAGTGGGTTGGTTGTTGGATTGTGTTTTGTTAGGAGTAACAAAATATTTATTTGGTAGTTGTGTCCATCCAAAACCTACCTTAACCGGTAGCTTATTTAATAATGTGTATATTTAGCATTAATATCCATAATATTTCTTCTTATTATTGAAATTACAAAAAAATGTTTGAAATATTATTTTCCAGTGCTATCGTAAAGTTACATTCATTCAGGTTCCTTTTGATTTAAATAGAAATTAAATCTATTTTAAGTAAAATCGCTAAAATACTGTTAAAATCCCCAAGGTAAAAATTATAAATACATTTGTGGAAGAGCGGTAATGACTTCAACATAAACGTTGACTAGGACGTTAGGAACGTTTAGAGTTAAAGTTATAATTTCATAAAGTCGCGTTGAGTATTATTAAATCGCAGAATTCTGAGGTATGACGGATGAAATTGGAATACTCAGGGTATCATATCCATCGTATCAGGGTATCCAACGGGAAGCGGTCGATTGACATTCTGGTACAATTTTTGATGCCATATAAAAAGCGCCTTGTCGTTGTTGTTAGTGAGGGTCAAATCAGTTTAAATATAACAATAAAATGCGCTACTTTTCCAGGTTTATAATGCAAGAGAAACGTTTTGAATAAGAGGTGAGATGGTGTCCGCTCGAGCGAACTTATCGACGCATATCATCATTTTTAATCGTTGGCTGGAGACTAAATATAATACAATGAAGTGTAGCTGTCTTACTCTATCATCAGAAAGGACAAAAATTATAAACATAATCATGCTTCTGATTCCAAGATTAAAAAGGATTTGATTTGATAACATGTTTTGAAAACCGAACTCCAACACACCATGACCTTCAGCCTCAGAGAATGCCTCAGCCATTGACTCTCACGCCCATAGTCCCTCGGTGTTGCGAAAGGCAGGCGGCAGAGCTCAATCTGAGAGCCCCCCTATGGGGAGAGACAGTGGTGGTAGTGTAGCTCATTGCGTGTAGTTAGTAGCTGTTGGTTTCTTTGCTTTCGGGTAATGGTAGAGGGGCAGGAGAAAGAGGACAAGACAAGCACAAGGGAGGCGAGGAGGGAATGAGAGGAGTGGGGTAAGAGGGTCTACGCTTCAGCCTCGAAGAAGAGAATGAAGCGAAGGGGAGAGGGTTGGAGGAGAATTTCAGGCGTGCGTGGGAAGAAAGGGGGGTAGGGATGGAGCGCGGGGTGGGAGAAAGAGGGTCGGAGCGGGAGCGAAAGGGGGAGAGAGGGCCACGGGCGTCGTTTTGTAGGGAAACTTGGAATGGAACGGGGGTGGGTGGCGTGAGGAGGTGGAACGGGGAGGGATGGATTGGATATGTAGGGAGGGTTCGGAAGGGAGAAGGGAGGGTGAGTTCGGCGGGAACATGTTGGGACGGCGACGGAGGATGGGAGGAGGAGAGGAGGTTTTCGAGGGAGGTATATGGGGATGGGGTGACTCACGCGTAGCAATACATCACTGTCAGTCTCTCGTCTGGCTAGAACCGGGACGTCTGAATAAGGACCGCGGGAATCGGTGCGGCCGTTTGCGGGAAAAACTGGAGAGTCGGGTGGCGAGGAAAGGAGGATGTAGGGAGGGGATATCGGTGGGGCTAGAGGAAGAGGGTTTTTAGACGCTCACCCCCTACCCCCATCCACCCGCCACAGTCCTTCCCCCTCACACCCTCAAAGGCCAAGTGCTATTGTCTTCCCCACTCCCCTAGGGTATGCGGTTCGATACCTCACCGCGCCACACAACTTCTCTCTCGTTAAATGTGAGTCTGTGTATTCCCTGGGGGGGTTGTAGGAAAGGAGAAGACAGGCTTGCCTGCCGCCAGCTCTACTTGCCGCACCTCCGTTTGCAAGGGAACATGTTTCCTTCCGGACGTGTTACAGCGTGACCGTCCCAGGTCAAGGGTGTGGCCCACATTGTGCAGACCCCTAGAGACTGAGGCGGAGGTGGGGAATTTTCAAGGAGCCGCAAATTCATGGGAAAAGGGTTTACAATCTGTGGGAGCGAAAGAACAAAGGACGAAGGAATTTTGCCGCAAGCTTAAAACATCTTCCTCCCATGGCATCGGTAAAATCTGAAAAGATGTCCCTCGCAGCTTTCATTAAATTCAGACATTTACGACGCGGACATCGCTAGTGCCATCTACGAATTAAATTACTGGAACATTAGTGTTCAACATCTTGATTTTTTCAATCAAATCTATTGCATTCCAATCTCCTCTAATATATCATGAAAACACGACTTTTTACTGTTCAGGTTCTATGCTTGTCTCTATAAACACTTTTTGAATATTTACTGGATATAGAATGTTTTCATTAATATTTTATGTTGAAATAACTTTGATCCCTTGGAACAACTGTGGATAATTATTTAAGAGCTTGATCATGGAGTAGAAGTCCTTGCAAATATGTTTAGGATGGTGTTGAGTATTGCCTAAGGGAATGCTATGGAATTTTGCGTGGAGGCAAAATACATACACGTATTTAATTTCATAACCGTTACACATAAAGTAAATTCTCAGTTTGATTACAATTTTGAATGAGTCCATGTCTCATTTTAATCGGAGCACTCTTTCCCTTTGTCCTGCAAGTTAACAGAAACCCACTTGACTAAGTTGATTAAACCGTAGATGGCCAGGAACGCCACCAACTCTCTCTCTCTTTCCTCCGTGAACTCTGCTCTCTTTTCCTCCATCCCTTCTCGCAGTTTTCAAATCAGACGCAAAAGGGAAGATTGGAACGCATTTCCTCACCCTCCAACGTATGGATGGGCGAAAAACAGGTCGGGCGAAATATATTTATTTCATGGGCGGCAAAGGAAAACGAGGGCATGGAATGGACAGGGAATGCGGAGGGAAGGAATCCACGTAAGAGAGGGAAATGAATCGGTGGAGATGGGGAGGGGATGGTGGGAGGGGTGGGAACCCAGGGGGAGGGAAATAAAGGGAAGGGGACTGGAGAGGAGGCGATTGGGGGAGCCGAATTAAATTGAAAGGAGGGGTTTGGTTTTTCGTGGGGAAGGAATATAGAGGACGGGGAAGAGTGTGTGGGTTATTTACATCCCCAAGGTGGCAGGGTTCTGCCCTTTAGGGTTCACTGCCCCTTAGCCGTTGACCACCACCTCACATGCACGGCAGAATCTGTTAAGGAGATGAGGAGAAAACCGTTGGAGAGAGAAACTGAATCGGGTAACGGACGCACTCTCGGAAAGCCTACTCTTATGTATTAATTCTTTACCTGGCTAGTGTAGTTATTGGAGTGTATTACAACACCAATATATCTACTGCTCTGGCGTCTTGCAAATGGAATAATTATTCAGCTATGCTACCATAGTTCTAACGTAACAGTCTTGAAATATAAAATTTTTGGAATACCAGCCATTGGGAAAGTTACACTCTTGGATAAGATGTTGTAAGAGAATTGACGTAAAGCTCCGACATTTAAGCTTTTATTCATTCAAGCCCATGGACATACGTTTCAATTCGATACTACTTTGAAAATGTCTGTTAAATTTTATACGTAAGGTTGAGCTGTGTTTTTATAGAATATGTATTGTAAGTTATGTCATCATACCTTTCATGCAAGTTCCGTGAAATTTTACTTTGTATTCAGTTTTTTAGCAACTCGTGATTAACCTTCCTGCCGAATAAAAATTATTTATTAATGAATCATAGCAGAATAAAGGAGTAAAAACGTTTTAAAATACTAATTCTGAGTTCTAATTTATTGATATAATTATAAAAGAAATTCAACATGCGCAGATGGCTCCGAAGTGTAGCCAGCCAATTTTAGAGTAACCTAAAATTTGTGAAAAGTTCAGTCAAACATATAGGTCATAGGAATAATTTCGTTAAAATTAGATTAATAAATGTTTATTAATGCGTCAGTTAAGCGAGGTAAATATATAATACGACAAATTAAAACTTTACAAAAGATCACATAATTAATTACCAGAAGTATTAATTCAGCCAAAAACTAACGTCGAGTACTTACTTATCAGGCAGTACCTACATGCTATATCATCGAGAACGTATTTGCTAATTATTAGATGCATTTTAGGTTGGTAATATTTTTGTTGAATGTCTTTAGGTGTAAGTAATGCATTTTATTATGCTGGAAACAATCATGGTGTCATGAACAATGTTAACTATTTGTTTGCAATTATTCTTCAATTACTTAAGATTATTGGTAATGAGTAAAAGTAGTCAGCCCTTACATTTGGTGTTCCTCAACACGGAGATATTGATTGTATGGGAGAAAATCAGCTATGATAGAAACTAACCTATTGCCACGGGGATAGATTGGTTCAATTATGGGTTCAAAAATTGGTTCAAGTGCTGAAGACTATCTGAGAAGGAGCATGCGGGCGGGAGGAAGAAAGCGGAAGTGGTATTTGTCTGGGATGCGGTCTATGACCTTCGATCTATATAAGTATCCAGAGTTTCCAGAGCTACAGAAATAAAACCTTTAAATATCTGTAATGAAAGTAACGTGGAATACTATCTTATAATGTCGCTGAAAGCCACACCATTTCACTAACGGTAAAGTCGGCGCCCTTAAGTTTTTGAAGTGTTAATATCCCAGCGTGAATCATTCTAAATGTAATCAACGAAGTATGAACACTACGTATATACATGGCTACCTAACTTTTCTAAACAGTGGGGAAAAAAATAAATTTTTTCTCTTAGAAAATAATAAACAGCTTTCACACAAAGTTTCTCGTACGTTAGAGTTAACCACAAATCCTCGACCGTTATGGTCAGATTCTTTCTGGCAAAACTGCTCGTGCAAATTTATTTTGTATTTGCTACGGCCCCCCAGTAAATGTGTGAACTTTATATGCCTTAGGACTCAGTGTGGGTAGAGCTGTATCATCAGCTTTCAAAATCTAAGGGTAGAGTTATATATCAAAAGTATCTATGGGTATCTTATTTTCACTAAAATTTAGGATAGTTAGACCTAAAATTTTACTTCCCGTTATGTATTTACTTATGAGTTGACGTTCTTGAAAGGGCGCGGATTGAACGTTTTCTTAACAAGGGAGACATGGATTATCCTCGAGGCGAAAAACCTTTAGTATTTGACTTAATTTGTGGATTGGGTTAGAGCGGCGGTTGGTGAACTGGATTTCCATCGAGACGGGGAATACTGGTGGTGACAGTAAATATTAGTGGTGTTCCGATTCCTACTTGGGAATTATATGTGGAGAGCGCGTCAAGTGGTTTACACAGTCCGTCGTATGGTACGCTAAACTCTGTACCCCTTATGCTGACCCCAGGTTTCTCTCTGCCCATCCTCCTTCCGTTCTCTTGATATCTTACCTCTAACAAATTACCCGACTATCACGGGTGATTTCCTGAATGTCGTAACTAACCTCAACTGTCGCTCCTATACCTTTATTACTAGGTGCAGTTGAAATTATATTTTGCATTTCACTTTTGGTAATGTGACTATTTCGCCATTGCTTTAAACAATACCAAAGGGAATATTTTTATCTGTCTTAATGGATAAGAATTGAATACGCTATATTTACTGGTATAGAATTTGTAATGAGCTTACTTATATTAATGAGCATCCTAAAGGCAAGATACACTCTCGGCTAATAGGCACAGAGTATTAATTTTTTCGCTACCATGGAATACTTGTGATTGGACAAGTTATGACGAAATTTTCTGAAAGCTATTGATTAAATTAGAAGGGGAAGACTTCGTAAAATATTTACCTAAGAAATTTCAATCAAAACATTTTTTAGAGACTAAAACGATGGCAATTGATATTTATATGGCCTTGTTGTTTAAGAGTACGATTATCCGTTATTCCCATTCTCATGCTTTCTCATGCATAACCGGAGATTTCATTTCATCCAACAGTTTGGTTTTATCTGGTTACCAGTGTCAAAATGTTGGTGGATATGATATTTTGTTTTTTTGTATCTTAATCTATGTCTGTGGCAAAATATAGCATATTCAGCATATTGTTTAATTTAAAATCGACGTAGTTTTTCTCAGGAACGGAATGCATACATTTATTATCCGAAATAGTCGCCATTGTCGAATTAAATGATTCAGATGAATTTTTTATTAATCGCTAGAATGTTGGCATGATTACCAACAACAAACAGCTACAAATATGAGTGCCTAATTGAATTTGTATATTTTTTGTTTTCATCTCAGAAGCAGAGAGCTTAAACTGATGCTTTTTATTCAGCACTTTTAATATCTGAGGCATTTAATTTCTCTCTCTTTCCAGACTCAAAACTTTCAAATCCACTTTCCACCCTGCAAAACTCACTTTGCTTTTCATAATCCCCTTTATCCGCACTCCCCATCCCTCCCATAATCCCAGTCCCCACTCACATCTGCGCTTGCATCTTGAAGGGCGGGGTACTCCCCAAAACAGATACAGCAAAACCCGCTACCAACTTCAACCCTCCCTCCCACCATCAACACCACCGTCCTTCGAGCACCACCGCTCCTCATAGCGCTGCGCGAAGCTCGTGGCCCGCACTCACGTCTCACCCACCTTCACGCGCAACTATTCCTCCACTCCTCCCGAAGCGGTCGTCACCCTCTCCATAAGGGTATATACGAGCGTGCCTAGAAAGAATATAATGGACGATTAGAAATCGTCTGGAGGTTCTCCATCTATTACTCTCCACAGCTTCCGCAAAAATTCATCCATCGGCCACTCCACGAGGACCGTCGCTCCCCCAAACCCGCACCCACCGTCCTACCGGGAATGTCACCACACTCTGCGCTGCCCGCTACCTCACCCTTCATATCCTTCACCCGTCAGTGCACACCCACTCCCTCCTCTAACACCCTCCGTGGTGTTCTCTTCCGGGCGGTTCCTCTCCTCCTCCCGTCCTCTCTTCGACCTCTCTCTCGCTCCCCCTCCAGAGCTATTTTATTGGCTGATCGATGTGCAAGAAGACCCATTATGTAAATTATTTCGCAGAGGAGGGGGGTCGGTTTTGGAAGGGCAGAGCCGGTGGAAGGGAGGCAGGATGGCGGATGGGGAGGAGGGGACGGCTCCATCTCCCCCCTTTATATCTCGGGGATATGCGAGCCGAGGAGGTGTGGTGGTTGTGGGATGGGGTTTGGGAGGCGGGTGTGGAGGCGTGGGTGGAAGGGGAGTGGACGTTGGATAGTGTGCGTGCGTGTGTTCGGATAGGGAAGGATGAGGACTCGAGGAGAGAGGGATGTTTGGGATGAAGTGGAAATCTCCCCGTGCGGTTTTTGTGCGGGTTTTACGAGGAGTGCTGGGAGGTGGGGGTAGGAATGGATATTAGATTCTAGATAGGTCGGGGGAGGAAAGCCGGGGTTGTGTCGGGAAGTGTGAGAGGATGATAGAGTGGGTGGGGAGGAGGTTCTTCTCGCCAAGGGATGGATGTGGGGATGAGTATGTGCGGGGGAGAACAGGGAAAGTGAGTGAAGAAGAGCGGGAACGGTAGAGAAGGGTCATAACATTGTGTATTCACGTGTATTTTTTATCTTAGGTTAGTAAGATACAGATAGTTATGTGACACAAAATCTTTACAATCCATGTGTTCCAAAAAGATGGAAGTATATATAATACGAGGTGGAAATTTATATTTTTCTATTGCGGTACATTCCTTTTAGTCCTGTTTTTTCTCTGTGTAATTCCCAATCTTTAATCACAAATCCTTAAATCCTAATTAGTTAATTAGGATTTGAAGCGATTACAGGCAGTAATTTGTATTTGGTGCATTTAATGAATCATGTCTAGTTTTCATGAAAATTGATGAAGGCAATGGGATGTAGAACGTTAGTTTATGCCAAACAAAAAATAGTGGGTCAGTTGTATTTTAATTCCTCCAGATACTTAAATATATTCTCCCAAACTACACGATGCGACTTGAACGGAAACCAATTTTAGTTATACAAGCTTTTAAACCCAGCAATATAAGTATTTTAATCGGCACATTTTTTGTCAACTGATGAGAAATTTTGTACCAACAGAATATAAACTGGTATCAGTCTTATTTTCTTAGAAATTAACCTTAACAGGATGAATTTTAGATCATCAAAATATAATTTAATTCGTACCTTAAATTGTGTTCAGTGTTGCAGACCTAGCCGAAGTACATCTCACCCTAAGAGGTCGTTTCATGTAGAAAACCTACACATGGAATGAAGAGTTTCGAAATAATTACCTCTATATAGGGGTCGCGGTAGTCTAGGGGTAGAGTATTGGACTACTGGCCTGAGGGCCCGGGTTCGATTCCCGGGCAAGCCTCTCTGGGCACCCTCAGCTCCACCCAAGCTTTGTTATTTTTCGGGTACCAGGTCTTCCCCTTCCCTGATGTGTGAATTTCACACGCCGTAGGGCAGTACTGGGTGAACTCTACCATCACCTACCAAACTTTAGGGCTGGTTGCTGTGTTTATGGTTTATACATATATATTTATGTATATAGGTTTGTTAATGTCTTCTTTACAGTTTCGTGTTGAAATATGTGGTAACTCTTGACAATATTTTAAATGAAAGTATTCTTAAGTAAGTCTAAAATAAAAGTATTCACCATAGACCTTAAATCTGGTCTTTTACGGGGTATTTTACAGATGTTAGTAGTTGTCCTTATGAAAAAAAGTTATTCATGGAATTGATTCGGCACTCCCTCTAAGAACCTGAATGAATCAGAAAAATTAATTTTTGGAAATTTGTGTTGAATTTAGAAAATATGCAGAATGCGAACTAGACTTTGAAAAGGTTATGATGCATACTTAGCTCCGGTAACAAAAAACGAAGGTTGTACACGTTGGATGCATCGCAAAGCTGAAAAATTCATCTAAGCAACCAGATCGGACCATTGAATAATTAATTTGAATGATTGAAGTTATATGATGATACTATTAGAAAAAACATAGGGTATTTTGATCACTCTCTCAATTCTAACGTCAGTTGGATGTTTTCATTTTTTGTATAACAATTAATTTTATGATAAGGATTCATAGCTAAAATTATAGGATCCATAACTATTACTTCACAACCTTAAAATGCTATTTTTATTGAGTGTAATGTATATTTTCCGTGCCCGTCATGACTTCTGTAATAGTCCATAACTTTAAGGATGATATCATCACCATTACCACTATTCTTGCGATCCAGCTGAACGGCTGACCATAACTATTGTAGTTCTTTTACTCTCCCTTTACGTCACTTAAATATTCCTGTAATTGGATTTTCGCGATCACGCTAATCTTTGTTCTAAGCGTTTACTTACACACCCCATTTTTCTCTCTTTCCACCTAAGCACTTCCCTTTCCGCTTCCTTCTTGACTCTTCATAAATAATCCAAAGAAGATTTATCCCAATGAATAAAATAAACTTTTTAAAATCCAAAACAAAAATGGTTGACACATTACTATCGGTTTCATCACATAGGTGGCATACGAGGGTGGTCGGAAAAGTTTCCGGCCTCATAAAATTTCAGAAAATATCAGAAAATTGCAGAAAAAATGTCTTGCATCTTTGTTTGGTCGGAAACTTTTCAGACCACCCTCGTATTGATGCATTTTCCACCTGAAGATGTCATCTATGTAATGGAACCAATTTGTTAATAATTTTGAGTGAATTTTAATAAGTTTATTTTATTCCACAAGGTGAATGTTTGCAGGAGTGAGCCCGATACCGTTGAAAAGAATCATCACAATTAACTATTAATTTTTCTTAAATAACTCAATGCCTGAACTCATGCAACAATGTAGTACACGTCCAAACGACTTCAATTTCTTTCATTAGACTAAAGACACACTGAGAAATATTTTTGGGATTAAATACTTCTTATAATTTTCAGATTAAAATTACTTTATGTTCTTGCATTTTTTTGCGTCCATACCTTAGTATATTCTGTCATCTTATTTTGTATACTTAATAGGGGTCAGAATTTTCATAGCGTTTAATCAAGTTCATGGCATCGAACTACGCTGCATACTGTTCACGCCTCATGTAATTTAATAGGTCAAAACGTCCGTGCACTAGTAGGACGCGATTTTTATGATGCCTGGTAGATAAACTATGTTGTCATCGTGGTGTGCTTCAATCACCCAATATACGAGTATTTAAAGTAAAACATATTTAAGCCATACTATTGCATTTTATTACCCTCATATCATACCTCTATCAATTAAGGTGGTAATGCGGGATCATTTCTTATATATGTTGCATTCAAAATTCTGGCGTAGTTAATGATTTATTAAGCTCTCGTAGTGGGAATTATCAATCAATCGTCACAGATTAACATATGTACCATAACGCACGATTAAACAACCTTTGTGGTTTTCATTTCTTCCCTTGACCAACATTTCACGATTGCGGTACACACAAATGAGATGCTTGTACGTTCAAGCGCTGAAATCGTAACGCTCTAAAATGGTGATCTTTAACATTAAAGAAAATAGGCATTCGATAGAATACATTACATTCAGCCAGTAACAGTCAAAAAGTTATGAAATAATAGAGGTGATTGTAAGATTCGGTTAATTAAATCCTTGGAAAGATTCTAATGCGATTGAAAGGGGGATAAGAATCACCATGAATCTGGAGCGACTGATTTCATGTGGCCTCCTCATTGCTAATAGCAAGAGACCAGTTTCAAAATGATAATTATCAGCATTTGAAGTATAGGATTTACAGCCACCGTACAAGCATGAGAATAAATGCTTTTGTGTGTATAGCCACAGGGATTTCAGCGACTATCACGACTCCTCGCGGTGTGTGAAGTTCGGCGCTGGAAGTTTGAGTCTATGATAATATTCAGATACGCATCACATTCTTGTTCTAAGGTGTTTTCTGTCATAGTATTAGCTTACCCATATAGTTCCTTTCGCCTTTAGTCGCATAGAGCTAGGTCGAAGCTAGACGGCGACATTAATCAAGAATCCCTATAAATTATTAGGGTGCCTCTTGTGCGTGCATAATACCTTTCACTTTTCGTTCATTTCGAAGTTTAGATATGCTATAAAATGATTGATGGTCAAAAGCACTGCCTGGCTATTGAAACTTTGTTCGGAGGTTAACTGGATTCAATGGAATAAGAAATTGAACGTCTGGACAATCTGAGTTTCGTAAGAGATTGACAGTTAAGGAGAATATAATTCAAGCTTTCAGTGCCGAACTGTGCAAATTACTGTTTCGTTTTACTCGTTGGCTAATAAAATATCTGTACAACTTATGGACAACTGAAATGCCTAGTCAACGGGAAACGCATTGCACTTCATTGGCTCCTCCGTAGAGGTGCGAAGGCATGCCTGCATGAAATAGCATCTTACTCAAATGTTCACCTATTTATGATTCGAATCAGATGATTCATAGAAGGCCTTTAAGGACTGTCATTTTACACTACTATATTTTTCAAAAATTAGGCGAGCAATGAATATAATAGTCCAAAATTAAACGAAGAGTTTCATATGCAATCGGCTATTTTAAAAATCTCGCGATTTATATACGAGTAAGTCTTCCAGACAAGGAATTCTTCCAAATATCTAGAAACTTTGGTTGGATCCAATATTTGTGAGGACACGCCAATCAATCATTGCGCGGTCTTCCACTCGAAATTACCGCTTTTAGCCGCGCCATCTGACACCAATTGCTTTTTCAAAAAATCCTTCCACGTCTCAACGTAGAAAGGTCCAAAGAGAATGAAAAACACTCAATTGGCCAGAATAGCTTGTCGGGCCCATACTCGGTACGGGCTCTCTGGCTTTACCTCTCTTTCGCGTTCTCCTAATGATCAGCACGTGACTCTCGATGGAGGCGAATAAAAAATAATGGCAGCGAAGAAAGCCCATGCAAATGAAGGCATTTCCATTGCGACCCGCGGTGTCATGTCACCCCTTTAACTACTGAGACGTGTGTTCCTTTGACTATCACCCTCCCCCTTTGCTTTCTCGTTCTCTCTCTCTACATTCATACCTTTCTCTTCCCCAAATTTCTCCTTCGCTCTGCTATTACTTTAAACCTCAAATTCTCTTTTTTAATTCTTGCCCGAAAAATAATAGTTTTGCATAAATCAAATGATATAATAAAGAGCGCATATGGATTTTAGTTCAAATTCAAAATTCGTATTTAAACTTTTACAAATTAAAACAATATCCGTTTCGCCGCTTGTTTTCCTGCGAACTCTTCATAATCTGTTTAGGTGAACGTATATAATATTATTGATTTTATTCAGGGTCCGGCAACAAATTTTCCTTTTTTGAAGGCGTTGTGCGTTGGAAAAAAGGAAGTTATGTTGTCGCACTCTGTATATACATATATGTATGTATATGTGTGTGTGTATATATATATATATATATATATATATATATATATATTATAATGTAGTCTACCGGTTAATGAAGGCTTTTGGATGCACACAACTGCCAAATAAATATTTTGTAACTCCTAATAAAACACAATATCCAGCAACCTACTTTACATCAGGTCCCTCTTCATCTCTGAGTACTTCCTTCCTCTCTTCATCCCGTTCAACATCCCTATCCTGTTCCTGCCCTTTCCTCGTTTGCCTAGCATTCTCCCCTCTATCACAGTCTTCAGCATCCCACTGCCGGTCAATGCCCCCTTTATCCACTTTCCCTGCCTCCATAGGATTTCTCCCAACAAACCCCTCTCTTCGCCCACCATACCAAGTATTTCCCATTTGTTTTCCTTTTGGTCCATTTCACCTCCTCCATTCTTCTCCACATTCACATTTTAAAAGCCTTCAATCTACATCAATCCTCCTGCTTCAATGACCATATTTCCGCGCCGTACAAAGCTACTCTCCATATCAAAGTTATTACGAGTCTTTCCTTGATATCCTTACTCAAAGTCCCTGTCATCAACTCCCTCCTCCTTGTAAGAGCCTCTTTCCCTAGTGCATGTCTTCTCCTTACGTCCCTACTACTTTGACCGTGTTGGTCCAAAACACTACCGAGATACGTAAACTGCTCTACCTGCTCTAGTTTTTGCCCTCCTATTTTAATGTTAAGCTTGGCCTTTTTCTTTCTAGAAAATCGCATAACCTTTGTTTTATTAATATTGATTCTCATCCCATACCTGTCGCACTGAATTTCCAATTCACTCAGCAATGCTTGCAGCCCCTTGGCTGACTGACAAACTAAAGCTTGGTCATCAGCAAACCTAACTGATTTTACGAATTCCCCGCCCACTTTCATTCCTACCTCCAATTCTGCCAATGCCTCTTTAATCATTGCCTCCACATATAGGTTGAACAGCAACGGTGATAATGCCTGCCTTACACCTCTTCCTAACACTGCCCATCCGGACTCCCCATTACCCACTCGCACCTGAGCCGTCTGAGACATGTACAGGTTACGGATTAGCCTCCTATCCCTGCAATCTATTCCTATTTCCTTCAATATACTCATTATTTTTTCCTAATTCTTTCTATAAAACGCTTTTTCGAAATCTACGAAACAGGCGAATTCGTCCTGATTATATCCTATATTCCTCTCGATTAGTGATCTCATTACTGCAATGGCAGCACGCGTTCCTCTCCCCTTCCGAAACCCAAACTGATCATCCCCTAAGTAATCATTTGCCCTACTCTCTATCCTTTTGTTGATGATTATTAGAACACCTTTAGCTGCGTGGGATATCAAACTTATTGTCCTGTAGTCTCCACATGATGTAGCCTTTACCTTTTTCGGAATAGGAACTAAAACTGATCCCACAAAGCCTTCCGGGGCCAGATTTCTTCCTGTTACTATGAATCAGCCCATATATCCTCTTCCTACCACATTTTCCTAAACCCTTTAGTAGTTCCGCAGGAATATTATCCACCACAGGGATATTATCCACGGCCTTATTTAGTTTCATCTCCCTTAATGCCCTTTCTATCTTATCGCCTGGACCTAAGCTATCTTTCTCCAGGTCATGTTCCTTTTCTATGTCTAACTTTGTTGGTCTAAATTCTTTATTATGCAGTTCTTCTATATATTCCTTCCATCTCTCTTGGATATTTCCTGTGTCAATTATTATCTTACCCAACTTATCTGTAACGTTTAGCATAGATATTCCCTTCTTACTTCCCGAGAAAGATTTAACCTTGCTGTATAGCGCACCAATTTCACCCTTCCTCTGAAAACCATCCATATCCTCGCACTGCGTCTTCCACCATGCTTCTTTTGCTTTATTTGTTGTCCGCCTCAATTTATTGTTTAATTATTTGTACTTAATTTTGCCTAACTCTGTATTTACATTCTTCCATTTTCTCCGCTCATCCATCTTTGTGATCATCTCATCCGTGATCCATGGTTTCCAAGTCCTTTTCGGGTTAACGGTTCCAATAGTGTCTTTTGTGGCTTTCGATGTCCCTTCCTTGATACATTCCCATTTTTGCTCGACAGTACTCAGCTCTTTTCCATCCTCCATGATTTTCTCTACAGCCTACTGGTACCCCTTCCTTGTCAATCCATTTAATGCTTCTACATTCAATTTTCTAACTCCCCGCCCCTGCCTTATCTTTTTGAAACGGACGGAACATTTCATAGCAACTAAATTGTGGCCAGAGCCCTCATCCGCTCCCAGGAAGCTGGGTGAATTTATCATTGTTCCTAAACTCGTGTCAAACCAGAATATAATCTCACTGATACCCTTCTGAATCATCTGCCATTTACCAAGTGTACCTGCGCCTTTTTTGGTGAATAAGACGGCCAAGGAAATGAAGGTTTTATTTAATTATCTGCAGGAAAAATGCAAGACGTACTGAATGAGAATCAACCATTATAAAACAATATTAATGCAATTCTTGAGAAGTAGGAGAGCTAAGTTAAATATTAAAGTAGGAGGAAATAAACTAGAGTAGATGTAGAATTTAAATAATTTGGGTACTTTTTAGAGGATCGCATTGGGCATAGCAATAGAGCCATTAGGAGAAGTATTGCAATAGCGCCATTGGCGAGTAAAAGAGCATTGATGATGGGTATATTGAGTAAAGGTTTGAAGAAAAGATTAGTGAAGGTAACAATATGGAGCGTAGTGCATTAAGTTTGTGAGATCTGATCTATGACGCAAGAGGACGTGCGTAGACTGAGGTGTATGTGTGGCGGAGAAGGCAGAAAAAACATTGGATAATAAGGGCGACAAAGGCCGAAGTTTACATAGGGTGGGCGAAGAAAGGAGTGGTACGAGTATTTTGAAGGCAGCAATAAAAAGGAAAACCTTGGGAAACCGGGGTATAGGAAGAATGAGAGTGATCTTTTTAAATCGCACAAATTGGATGTTCCCACACTACTTAGAAATAAATAGTGGCTAGGTACCGCCAAAAAACTACTTTAAAATAAATAGAAACCACTGATTAAATGTTTAAGTTTTTGTTCATTCAAGTTTTGTGATGGCCAAATTTTAAGCTGTAATGTTTATGCCGAAATTTCTGTTCAACGGCATCAGAGGAAAATATCTATTAATTAATTAATCCTTTCGGTCGAAAGTTATCTTTGCCATTTTGAATGTGCCTGGAACTTCAATGGCGACCATCTGAAAGAGGAAAAGGGAATTCAAAATCTGTTTTGAATGATTTGAATTTGCAAAATATAAATCGATGGGTTAGAAATTATTGAAAGAATACGAATGTTTTCACTTTTATTCAATATTTTAGTTCGACATTTCCAATCGGAAAATCATTGATTTTGTACTTAACTGAATTCAGAAAGATTAGCCTGCAAATATTGGTATGCATGATAATCAGATGGAATATATAATCGAAAGTTCTTGCTTCGTAGTCCGCGATGACGTCAACTGCCTTTATTTGAAAGACAGAAAACGTTCCCGTGAGCAGTCCGTGAAAATTTCAGCACTGCATTATTGAACAACTGTTCCAATGATTTTTTCAATTGTCTCCAATAGTAATAATAGGCTAATAAAGGAGCAATATGAATTTTAACATCGAACCCAGGATACCTAGAAGTATAGTGGAATTTATTTTGCTAATTTCTTATTTATTTCCCGATAGAGACCTTTCACGCGTAGCTCTGTGGAAATTTCGCATTTATGGGCACATTAGCTGGTAACTCAACCAAAGTTAATTTTGCGACATTGTCCACTGTTTCTTTGAATTTATCATATTATAAAATTTTAAAATATTTGAAGAATCTTTATGCAGAGAAAATGTTCCTCTGTCTTATGATGGATTATGAATACATTAAATTTTAAAGATTTATCGTGAAAATGGTTGTGAAAGTGGTCTTTGAGAGGGGGCGGTTGTCCAGTGGATGGAACGCTGGACAGCTGATCCGAGGGCTCGGGCAAATTCCCAGTGACGCCAACACAAAAATAGCAGTTTTTATTGGGCCTTGGTAACCCAGGAAAGAAAAACCATTAATATGTTTCCATAAATTACTGGTACATTTTATTCCTTAATTTGCTGTTTTTTAGGCCAGAAATTTTCATCTCGTGCAAAGGTGTTTGGATATTTACATTAATGTAAAGTAAAATACGATTCATTCCATTTACCTAAGGATGTACCTCATGAAATTGTTTTTCGTAAGAAAACATCTGTAATTTCAGCAAATATTTTTACTTCCCATGATTTTGGTAAGAATATATCTCCTGGGAACTTGCTTCTTTTTCGTAGGTAAAGAACTATAAAGGCAAGGATTTAAGTGTCAGACAGGTATTCATCTAATAAGTGATTACGATGGGTTAACAATGCATGTGAACGAAGAAGAAAAAAATGGGAAAAATGTCCAAAATTTTCAGTTAACTATTATTTTCGTCGTTTTCTCGCAATTTTCATCAATTCTTTTCCTGCATGTGTTAACGTAATATCTCATGCAAATTATACATGTACATGTATGTTTCACCGTGCTCATGCAACCTTTGTTTCATATTGTATTTTAGAATGTTCATTTATGCATTTATTTGGTTCCTATCTTACATTTGCAATGATTTTTACACATTAAGAGCTCTTTTTTCAAAGCTCACAGCGAAATAGAATAATGAAAAGTAGTAAATTCTTCTTTATGTGAAATATATTTCTTTAGACACTGCTATGTACATATTTTTACACACTGCGCTGGTATAAAATTGCTTAATGGAACAAATCATCAAAGACTAGCAGTCTTTATGAACTTCTACTTACAATTAATTTTGTAATTTACAAAGTGTAAACGTTGCTTCTAATAATACCTTTGGCAGAGGCAAATAGGCAATAATAACGTCATTTTTCATAGTGGTCAAAATTTGCAATTACAATAAAGTGCTCTTTAAAAGCGTTACCTTTATTTTTGCATTTATGAAGCAATTATTTTAATTCAGTTTATGCTGAAAACATCTTTATTAATTGTTTCCACATTATCAGCAACAAAACCAGAACAAAATTATGGTTTTACTATAAGGTTATTGAGTAACCTTGCAATTGATCCAAGGTAGGAGTAATGCACAAATATGCTGTCAGCGGTCTTTCCAACTCGAATAAAATATCAGTTCCTTTTTGCCAGTTCATATGAAAACTGCACAATCTCGAAGAGAAAAATGCTTTCGTTGCAGATCACTTCTAGAATTAATCAAGATAAAATGTTTTCATTTAAATGACTTACCCATGCTCTACAAGTACCATGGTCCATTAAGTTATTTTCTATGACACTACTCAATGTGCGAGCTATTATTTACAACAAACAATGGAGAAAGGAACAACAACAACACTTTTAAACATGATAGAGTCTTCGAATAGATTTTTTACTCAATAAAAAATGTGTTACGACAGAATATTTACGTCCCGAAATATCTTTTTGTTATGTGATTATGTCACAGTAGTTCTTCTTAAAGGCAGAGGCACGACATCGTGTCCCTCAAACTTAAGTACACATCACCTCACCATGAAACGCGTACGAGGTCAGCTAAAACTGTTCACTTTATATAACTTAATTGTAGAGTTTATTCACTTTATCTGGCAAACAGCCAAACCGCGTTCACAAAAAATTCTTTCAGCTGAGCTGATAATACTCAGGAGCAAAGTCATTCGCGAGATTAGTTAAGAAGTTAAAATCCGAGGAACTATTAGAGTTCTCGGAAGGATTATTTTGCTCATAAAAGTTAAAACCAAAGTTCATGTCATTTTCTTGAGGAATTGCCACAACTTCGTGCTGACCTCCTGCCTCCTGCTGCTGTTGTGCCGCTTCCGTAGTTGGAACTGTTCCAGCATTTGACGACGGGAATGTTCCTCCCGGTGATGTAGGTGTGCCGAAGTTCCCCTGAATGTTGGTCTCGCCGTAGTAAACCGTTGGTCCTCCGTTCACAACAACGGGTCCAGGAGGCCCCATTGCACCTGGAAGGTGCTTTGCGTTACCTCCAGTTGTCGGGGGAGGCTGCGGCGGCGCCTGAGGTGGGTGATGGTTTGTGGGTGATGGATGGTGAGCGGGAGTCGAAGACTGTCCGGTAGTGGTCGAGTTGGGGTGTTGCGTGCTTGGTGTTCCTTGTGGGGTAGTTCCGTGAGGATGAACTCCCGGGGGCTGTGAACCCCCTGAAGGATGTGCTCCTCTGTACTCCTCTTGCATGTGTCCTCCGTAAGGATGGTGATGGACGCCTTCGTAGTATGCAGGGTCATGCATATGTGTTCCCGGCATGCTCTGTTGTGTTCCTTCTCCTCCTCCATTCGGGTATATTGCGCCTATATATTCACCTCCCATTCCCTGGTGTCCATAGCCTGCGCTGCCGTAATTACTGGCACCAGAATTTTGATAGTGATCAACCTGAGAACCACCGCTAGCACCCGAGTTTCCGTAAGCGTGATGGTATGAGTGAGTTCCCTCAGGACCTCTAAACGAATGATGCGTTGATGCAACATTTTGATGCTGCGTTGTGTTACTCTGCTGGTGCGTTTGCATGCCAGGGGGAATACCTCCATTGTACCCTGCGTACTGCTGAATATCCTGCTGGTTTGGATGATGATATCCAGTATTCGTTGAATTGTATCCTCCGGATCCAAAATACTGATGAGGTGGCTGCTGCTGTGCTTGGTGGTGATGATGCTGCGGGTGCAGCTGGTGTTGATTTCCTGGGTGAACGGATTGGTTTCCATGCACGGACGATTGATATTGGAAAGCGTGCCTCGGCGAAGATGCATGCGTTTGCTGCGAGTGTGGATGATGCTGTTGTGGAACAGTAGTCCGAGATTCAGCTGCCATTCCGACACCCATTCTTCCCTGTTGAACTCCACCAGTCGATGCAATGTGTTGAGTATTTGCTGGAATTCCGTGTCTACCAGAGGTCTGCATTGCGTATGGCTCCGCCGCTACTGTGCCGGGTCCACCAACTGTACAGTGACTGTGAGGTTGTATTTGTGTTGGGTGTTGCTGAGGGGAATAGTTGTCTTGCTGTGATTGAGCCACAGGGATTCCGGGTGAGGATGTGGATATCATTCGAGGAGAATTGCAATGACCTTGAGATATTTGTCCAGCATGCATGGTCATTTGGGAGTGTTGATGAGTGGCGCTTTGGTGCTGCTGATGGTGAGTGTAATCCCTGGCACCGTAATACATTACTGGGGGTTGACACGCCCCTCCCATCCGTTGCTGCTGAAGTCCTATCATGTGGCCAGATCTGTTGTACTCGGCCCTTGCGTGATGGGGTCCTCTAAACTCGGCCGCGCAGTGACCGTAGGATGTTGGCTGCTGCGCGTGGTGTTGCTGCCTCTGCTGTACTGCCGATAAGTTTACGTTGTGAGTTGTCTGAGCCATTGAAGGAGACTGTCTCTTCATTGGAGCCGAGTGGTATCTTGGAGGAGTCTGACTTCTGCTGCTAGAAGAGCTGCTGCAGCTGCTAACGCTGCTGCTGCTGCCAACGCTGCTAACGCCGTTATTGTGATGCAAGGAGGAAGCCATTGAACCCATTGGGCCAGCTGCTACCGAAGCCGGATTAGGACTGACGTGGATTCCTCCACCTCCACCGGCCACGTTGGACGCTGTGGCAGAGGTTGCCGTTGTAGCCGCTGTCGGGGAACTGTGCCTAAAGAGGCCGTTTGCTGCTGCGGGACCTTGAGGACTGGGTTGCGGCGGTGTCCCTGGCGTGGACGGCGTCAGACTGCCACCAGCTGAAGTTAATTGCGATGGAAGGCTCTGAGGTGGTGTGGGTTGAGGGGAAGGACCGACGCAAATCTGTCCTTCGTGTAGACCCACGATGGCGGGGCCGATGCTTCCAGGTTCCTTCTTACACTTGGGAGCTATGCCAATTGGTGACATTCTTGGCGTTCCTTTCATTGCCGTCGCTGGCATGTCCGTTCCACTCATGACACCGAGGGTGGTGATGGTAGTCGGGGGACTTGATGCACGTTCAACCTTAACGTCTCTATTAGGTGTCGCTGGCATTTTTCTGGTCATTGGAGTACCAACGCCACTCCTGTCGGACCTAGAATCATCATCGTCTTCGTCTTCGTCATCCCTTTCGTCTTCCTCATCGTCGTCATCTCCGTCCTCGGTATTCCTAGAAGCCCCAATCATTCTTCCTCGTCTTCCGCTACTTGGCCTCGTCGCGTTGACTACCTCGTCTTCTTCGTCAATCATCATACCCATCTTGTCATAGGGCGTGCTGCCGCCGCTACTTGCGCTGCTTGCGTTGCTGTTGGTGTTGAAACCACCTGTCGAATTTTGATTTTTCTGTGAAGAGCTATTGTTGTTCTTGGCCATTTTTCCTCTTTCCCCTAAGCCTCCCGGAGCCAGGTCACAGTTTTGACAACTTTTTTTATCGTCTAATAAACTGCCCTTTCCTTCTCCCATCTTGCCCTTTCCTCCTCCTCCACCCTCCCCCTTCTCTGAGCCGTCTTCTCCTTGTTTACTCATAGTTTGTCTCTTATGCTTCATTCTTCTGTTCTGAAACCACACCTTGACCTGCCTCTCCGTTAAGTCTAGGGATGCTGCAATCTCTATCCTTCTCGGCCGGCAAAGGTATTTATTGAAGTGGAATTCCTTCTCGAGCTCAAGAAGCTGAGTGTTTGTGTAAGCTGTCCTCAAACGCCTCGGGAGACCATTTTCTGAAATAGAAGAAAAAATTCCATGAATAATAAATGTTTACTATGGAGATTTGAAAATGAGCACAATTTATCATTAATCAAATTGAAAAGCTATATCGAAATATTATGCAAAAAATAATTAGGTTCGAATTGAAGTTAGTTTGCGATGTAGCTTTAGTTTTATTCGTTCGCAAATTGAAGGTTTAATAATTATAGAACTACTATTGCAGAAAATATCGGACAAGCATATTTTCTATAATTTTTTAATTGAAAAATAGTTCATAATAATACTCATTTAATTTATATCCTCATTAAAATAGATAATTTTGTATATCACCAAGTATTTTAGGAACAAGTCAAAATATTATATTACAATTATTTTATTAATTCCGGGCCTTTAATTTTTCTCATTATTCCTTTCAATGAGTGCAAAATAGAAAAAATAGAGGTAAAGTTTTAATATCTTCAATTTAAAAAGTATTTTAAATTATGTGTTAGAGAGATATATTATGAATAAAAAACAAATATACGAAATGATTCTTATGTTTTGAAAAGACATTATTTCACTGTAGTACATGCACATATTCAGGTACACAAAAGTTATCAATAGAACGAACAGGAATTTAATGATTATTAAAGAAGATATCTGCCTAAATAGAAAGAAGTTGAACTATACCGGTCTCTTTTTGATCACGGAACAAGTAATACGCAATATTGTAAGTTGAATTATGTTTACGTAATTCGATTTCTCAAGTGAGACCCTAGACCCTATGTATCATGGGAGAAAAAAGCCAACCGCACGCTCCTCTCACATAGTACTCTGACCTTCCAACATATCCTCCAATGGTTATTCCTGAATACCACCTACCCGGGACGCAACTATAACACTCCGGTCGGGATTAAGCATTAGTAAAGGAGTCGTCGCTGCCTGCATTCTTTTCACCATTCCACCTGTGCACTTTTCTGACTCGCCTTCCCTTCTTTCCATTCACAAAAAACGGTCCTAACCCTCCCACCTCCATCCCACTCCCTTGCCTTTGCCATTTTCCTCGAAATACACATACGCATAGGAGAATAGATGGTGGGGAAGTATGAGAACCAAATGAGGTTTTGGGTGGGTGTTGGAACGGGATGGAGGGATGCTCCATTTGTCAAAAGTCAAATGCGAGTCTAAACGGGACGCGACGCGAAATGAATAGAATCTGTCCTGCCGACACTTGTGCCGCGGAGACAGTGAAAGGTGGGGGGAGGAGATTCGGGAAATACGTACTAGGCAGTCGCAGGATTCAGGAGGGATTGGGGGTGGGGTGGTTAGAGAAGGAGGCCCCCTTTTCCTCAATCTCCCTCTCTTTCGCCAGAAGATGATGACTTGGGGCATCCGCGCGTTCGAAGGGAAGAAGGGTGCTTGATGGCGAAGTAAAGTGAGGGCGGAAGGGGGAACATCTGCAGAGAAGGGGTGTGAGGGACTGCTGGATGAGAGATTGGTTGCAAGGAGGCAGAGGGACGACTTCTGTAACATGTATTCAACCAAATAACAGAATTCATTCGTTTGAGGGATGAACTTAGAGACGGTGGGTGAATTTACGAACTTTTGGCATAGTATTTAACTAATAGACTGGTTTAGTTCTACAAAATAACTTCAAGGGTATTCTCAATTCCAAAAACATAATGGTTTGCGACTTCATTAAATGACAATACGTATATATCTAATGTCTAGCCTTCCAGGCAGCAACTTGTTTAACCATGTTACAATTTGGGGAAATAAAAGGTTATTTTCCTGGAGCTGAAGATATACCAGGAAGCGGGCGTTAAATCGTAAATGTGAAAGATTCAAAGAGTTATTCAGCCTAAGTTTGTTGCTGAAGTTTCAAAGGGCGAATTAAAGTGCTTCCTATGACAAATGGTTTCATTCCCCCGTAAAAGCTCTTAACTCTTCATTTTGGAGATCTGGCCATATTGGAAAATTAATTTTCTCTTGTTAATCCTAGTCTTCTTGAATTCCAACTTTGCCGAATACGGGGAATGAATAGGAGGAAGAAGAACAAATTGAAGGAAGAAAAATGGCGAAGGCACGATTTTAGATATCGAACTGCTTGGGGCGGGGAAAGGGTTTTTGCAGTTGAGACTAAA
The DNA here is from genome assembly GCF_022747635.1 of Hetaerina americana. NCBI lineage: Eukaryota > Metazoa > Arthropoda > Insecta > Odonata > Calopterygidae > Hetaerina > Hetaerina americana. Next base: position 31,801,627 of record NW_027286874.1, on the reverse strand, counting down.
AAAAGAGGAATAAAAAATGCGGGGCTCGAGATGACACGCAACGGGCGAAGGCTGTGCGTGGAATGAGAGCAGAATGGTGAGGATGATGGGATGGGGAATGGTTAGTAGTTAAAGGGGGGTGGAGAGGGCGAAGGAAGCAGAGAGAGGGGTGCCGGGGATGGCGACCGTGGATCCACGCCGCTGTCCCTAAGTGGGTGCTGCATCGGGAGAGGAGAGGGTGTAGGGAGGAGACGATCGGGGAGCACAGGGTAAAATGGGGAGGGTGAGCCTTTATATTAAATTCTACCTGGCATCACGTGGCATCAGTCTTTTGTCGCCGCTTCGTAAGACTGTAGAAGGGAAGGGAGAAAGGGTCCGAAGGGAGACAGCGAGGGAGGTGAGGGACCATCACCGCCTGGAACAGAAGGCGTTTTGGGAGCGGGGTATGGACGAATTTGCAGGGAGAAGCTGGGATGAAGGATAGGGGACGTACGTGTATATGGTGAAGGAATGGAAAGGCGAGCGATGGAGGGGGTACCTGCGTCTGATTCCAAGTGCTAGAAAAGTTCTTTCTCGCCATCTCCAATCCGAATCCGCTCCAAATTGGCTCTCTCACCCCTTAACTTCCGGTAGGTGCGTTTCATCTTCCCCAACTCTGTGTGAGTTGCACACGCTCGAGGTCCCTTCGGAATGGGGAAGTCTTGCGAAATGTCGTCAGTATGTTGCCTGTACCCACGAGTCTCAAAAAATACCAATTTGGATCCGATAGAAATATTTTATCCTACCTTCGGAAATATGAAACTGACGTAAGTTCTGAGGAAACTTTTGAGAGACGACCTGCAATAGGAATAATCTTCGATTTACATTCCAAAGCGTCGAAAATATGATGTATTAATAAAATAGGTATTTCTGTTCCGAGGGAAGTAATCAAAAATTTTTTACCATTAGAAAGGAATTGCATATTCAGGTATTTGTTTTAGAAAAATGTTTCCTTCATTAGCAATGACCTAATATTTCATGTTAGAAACGGATGGCAAGCTATTCGATTCATAAATTGGCTGCCTACCATATTTCTAATATATTCCATCATGCATGGCGACATTCTAATCGTACACTTTTCGCAGTATGTTTGTCTGTGCTGAAATCTAGCGTCTTCATTTATGCCTGAAACCTATTATTCCGGCAACCTCAACCATAAAATTAATCATTATTTCATGTCGTGCTTTTATTTTACTTGTCTTTCCTGGAAGAAACTTTAGATGCCCTAACTTCTCTATTTTTTTAATTTGAAACTTATATTTATTATTAATATCCTGAATCAGTATTTACTTTTATATTTCTAATTTTATTGCCCATGATATAGCCTACTAGGACCCGTTCTCACCTTTGTATTATTCAGATATATTTTAGAGTTCAAATATTTCAGTTTATTTGAAATATAAGATTAATATTAAGTTAAAAATCGTTTTTTAAATGCTTTTTGTAGACGTCAAATGGCGTACTACGTTCACGTGAAATGTTATGTTACCAGTAAATCGTTACCGCAAAGAGGTAATTGGTTGCTGAAAATTCTAGAATCATTAGTGAATCTTCCTCATCATGCAACATTTCCATTGAATATCTGTCAATGGAATTTATTCAAATGTTTATTTGTATTTGCTTTATTTTCGGTCATTTTACGTCGATATAAATTTAAATAATGTATACTCTATAGGTTCTTTATGTTTGCACCATAACAGAGCCCAATAGTTATAATTAAGATTAATTTAATAAAGTTATACAATTTCAAGTTTAGTCTCCTTAGATATCATTTATTGATACAGAACCATTAATTTATTAATATTTATCATACAATATAAAAAAGCAAGTCGTTAGACTTATTATTTTAATTTCCTCTTAAAGAGTCATATTGCTGTAAAAGGTGATGGACAGGATATATTACAAGTTTCCACTATTTGTGTGTGCACCATACGTGCGAAGTAGGGTTTTCTTCGTCATACTAAAGTGTCTCTACATTTTAAATGATTTTTATTTTTATTTATAGAAATTATTTTTACCTCCATTAAAATTCCTACTCTGGGCGAATCATATAGGTTTATTAATAAAGAAGGAAACTCAATATTGGTTATTTATTAAATCAGATATTTCTTGAAATTAATATTTTTTAATAATTACTTTTATATTGAGTCATCATCAGAACTATATGATGCGAGCCTTCATTTAGTTTGACGTATTTTTATCATATTCCTGATGTACATGAAAATTCCAATTTTTCGTCAAAGGGGTACTACAAGGCATTAACTTCTTGTTCTGAAATTGGACGGCATGGTGACGGCCGCGTCTCTTTTGTCTCATGAACTGAAACCTGGCTGACCTCACTAGGCGAGATATTTCGGAACGATTTATTTTCCGGACTCGTGGGGACAAAGACGAGAGGTAGAGCGGAAGGAGGATTGATATGAGACGTCAACGGGAGTGCCCAAGAGGGTGGGGAGGAGAGATTGCTAACTATCACCCATTCCAAAGGGACTTTTCATTGTGTCATTTGGTCAACCTCATTCGGGAACGCTCCTTTGTATAGTCCGTACCCCTTCTGTCCCTATATGTATATATGTGAGGGTGTGGGTGTGTATAAGTGTGTGTTGCATAGCAGCAACCCCAAAGTCCTTCTGTCTCCCTTTACCTACGTACCTCATGCTATTCATCTCCCTCGACTACTCCACGCGAAACGGGCCACTCCACACTATTTACGTCACCATACAGAGAGTCTGGGATTTCGAGTGGGTCTTTAGAATATAGACGGCGTACCGTGTCGTGGTCCCGTGCCCCGGCCGACCCTTTTCTGACCTCTCGGTTGGTTCCTTTCTAACCCCTCATCCGCTTCCCTTGCATCCACCGACGGTTTCGCCGCTCCTTCATCCCTCCCTCTCCAACATTCTCACTCCAGCCGTTCCTTTAAACTTTATATCCAAATCTCCCAGCCTTTCTCCCTCTATCCCGGTATACGAGGCGACTAGCGGGAGAACTTTTGGTTCAAGCATCGGCCGTCCGTTACCGCCGCTGCCACCGTGGCCGATTGTTGACTCTCCCATTGTTTTTGACTCTTGCCGTTGCCGCAACGAAGCGTGTCAGTGTCGCAGTCGCTTCACTTTTGTCCAATTGTTTTCCACGTTCTTTTTTTCGCATTCATTCCTTTTTTTAAAATTAATCCGCAGAGTAACCGCTCGAGGGATTGCAGTGAAAAAAAGGAGGCGCGACGGGTGGAAGGCAGGCAAGGAGGGGGTAGTGTCGCGGCGGATGCGGTGAATGGGAAAAATGTCGCCGCTTTGGATTGCTATTTGCATTTTTTTTCTTTCGCTGGTTTTTATTCAACGCAAAACTCGCTAAGTGGAACACGTTTTACGCTCGTGACCTTGTTGCAATATTTCGTTCTTTCATTTCACAATCCGTGACATGGAAGGTCATTTCTAAATACACTTTTTGTATCCTCAATGGCATCAATTTAATCCTACAGCTTTACCCGGGCAGCAGAAATGATGTTTCATACTCACTAAAACAACACCAACATTTTTGTAAAATACTTTTCATTTACGTAAAATATTTTCGTAGACGACCAGTGATATCATATATTTAACAATCTAAATAGTCTAATAAATGATGTAATTTGATATTCTCCTGAATCTTCCTTCCTCAGAGCAGTTTCATTGACGAGGATTAATGAAAAACTGCACTCAGTGTATCCGGTTCTAACCACTGGGAGAAGGCAACATCTTTTTTACGAAAAATCTATGGGAGATACGAAATGATAATACCCTTGCACTAATATATATATATATATATATATATATATATATATATATATATATATATTTATTGTCGTTTATTGTCAATAATCTGAACTAGCTCGGTTCCACTGTTATCTTAGCCTTATGTGCGTTCTGAACTAAGACAAAAGGGGCAATCTATTTCTAACGGACCTGCAGCACAATGATATGTATAAATTATTATTGAGGGTATTATTACACAGCACAGAAAACTATGACATGTAGGCAATTTAAATAATAAGTAATTAACTTATTTTACTTGACAATTTCTTATGTTTCTATACTTAGATCCTGATATAATTATTGAAGACCGTTGTAATTAAGACTACTTGACTTGGTAATTGCTTATAGCCTAAGTAGATGCAATTTATTGCATAAGAAGATTCCAAAGAAGGGAGATCCTACTAAAATTTAATATTTCCGATAAATGATTTTTAAAATAAGCGACAGTATTTATTTCAGACTTACTTTGACATTAAAAAATCATTGAAAAAATATTACCGATACTCACTTCCTGAGCAAAGTATTTAATGTGATATTATAGTCCCATTTTGAATTATATAATGCAACTAATATAAAATTTTTCTCAGAAAAGTGGATACTAGACGCCTCGTATTAGAGTGAAATTTGATAAAAATATTTATTATTATATGATGAAGCAGATAAAGCTTGCCGGTTTGCCGTCTTAAGAACATGAATAAGCAGTATACTGCCTATACGGGTAACAAAGGGTTGTGTTTGCATCATGATTATATCACCTTTGGTATTATTTACAACCAAAGATGGAAACAGAGGGGAGAGGTATTTTCGAACTTTCAAAAGCGGTATTTTTTCGTCGTTGAATGGTATCTCCATCTCATCTCTGCGAAAGGATTTCTGAGGGAAGGAGGACAGGCGACCGTCTGTGCTCCACCTTCTACATCCAGGTCCCCCCTCCCCCCCAAATATTCATCCTCCCCAAACCCCACCGAAATCACCCCCAGAATAAACTTTCAACCCACTCACCCCATTCTTCTACACCACTTCTCTCATCCTTCCTATCCATTCTTGGCCTTCCCCATCCACGTGCCCGTTACCGACCCACCATCACTCCCTTCCCCCATGACCACCCTTTCCCCCGCTAAACATTCTCCACTTCCCCTGAAGACCTCTCCCCCTACCACTCTCGACTTGGGAGGAGATTCTAGCTTACTTCGCCTCATTCCCCCAAACCACATCTCCCTCATTCATTCTTCCACCCCCCTCTCACTCACTCTCCCTCAGGCATCCTTCTGTCTTCTATCTGTATCCCTGACACGGACATTAACATACTTTAATAGGCGGAAGGAGGTTTTCTGAGCCATGAGGGGGCGCTGCCGAGTGGGATTGGCGAGGAGAAGCAGAAGGAGAGGGAATGAAAAAGGGAGCGAAGCAAGGGAGAGAAGGGAGGAGAGGAAGTGGCCCCGTACTGTTCCAACCGTGGCTTTGCTAATTTTTGGTTAATGCTCTATTGATACCTTTCGTTGCGGAAGTGATTGATTCTTATGGCATCGGGGGAGATGACTGGTTGAATTGAGCTCGACTTGTGACTGTTTCAACAAATAAAACGAAAGAAAAATGAATTTTATTTATCAGTTAACCACTCGATATGTAAAAATATGTTAACCGGTAGCCATATTTAGAATAATTGCTTTATGATCCAATGCAAATATTTGATTGTCAGATAAACAAATTTGCTCTAACTTGAGATTTATTGGTAACGTACAACGCGTTTCGGTTCAAAGGACCATCCTCAGGTACAAGACTCAGGTCTTTTACCTGAAAATGGATCTGTGAACCGAAACGCGTTGTCCGTTACTAATAAACCTGTGAACAAGTGCAAATTTGTTTATTTCATATTAACTAACTTCCACTACATATCGCCGGAATATGTCAAATATTTGATCTTGTTGTTCGTTTATCTGTCAGTTTATAATATTTTATCAATATGGATAACCACATGAAAGTCAATACTTTCATGAAATTTTAAGAGTGAAAAAATCGATCTAGAAATAAACACAAAATATTTCAGAAATGAAGTTGTAAATTGAAATCTGCAATGCCTACTGTTGACAAATTATCTTAATCTTTCTATTTTCTGTCTAATGCCTCTGATTTTTTGTCATCTGGTAAAACTTCGACATGAAAGAGTAGTCATTTCGACTCTTAAACTTCATTAACTGTACATTTTCAATCCCCAATGCTTTGTTAAATATGTTTAATTCGTGATCTAGCGTTGGGTGAAACCAGATTTCATCCTGAAAAAGCAGCTGCGTAGTATTCTTATCATGATGCGGTGGCGTAATCAGTGAAAACTACCAAAGAATGAATGTAAACATAAAGGAAATCTGTTGAAGCTGTAAACAGACATGAAAGATCGCATTGTTTCCAATAAGCCTATCTGATAGTCGGAACCTATAGGAGGCAGATGGAAAGCATTCATTCTCTGAAGCATTTTTTATGAATTAAATGCATTTGATTCCGGTAAAGTGGAAAAGAAAATTTCAAATGCAAAATCCTTTGAGCCGTCCAATTCTTGCCATGAGTTGTTTATTTTATTTATCTAAACATCCTCTGAAATTCTTTCTTTCTTTGAAATTATTTAATCCTTTCCCTAGGTCGTGTGTCTGTAAAGAAAAATGATATAATTATGATAAATTCAGTTTCATCAAGTTAATGCTTTCATTTTAAAAATACACATACCCATTGTTTTTTATTTAAAACGGAAAACTTTCTATTCCCACAAATATCGTCTATTTCCAAATTTTGCAGATTGTTTACTGAAGTGTATTTAATAATCACATGGAAAAGCATTCTGTGCGAGCCTATTTCTTAAAGTATATCTTCGTATGTCTTCTACCGAACCTGCAGTAATTAGACAGTAAAATAAACCGACAGGTTTGAGATGAGAGGCATTATCCAAGCGTAGACAGTATGACCCTGAATATAGCTGGCCCAGCCTATGCGAAATGACAAAAGGCAGCGTGACTGTACGCCAGTAAGCATCAAGTTCAGCATGGATTTATCACTGCATGGAAATAAAAGGGGAGGAAAAATGCAGAGGGCGGGACGAAATTGAGTCAGACTAAGAGAAGCGAAGAGAGTAGAAAAGAGTCCTGGAACAGGGATAGAGATAGGGAGATAAAAATGAAGTGGAGGGGAAGATGGACATTAAGAGACGGGGTGGCAGGAAGCAGAGGTGGGAAGGAAGAGGACGGATGAGAATTTCAGAGATAGTCAAGGGAAGCTAGGAGATGGATGAAGGGGGTTACGAATGAAACGGGGCGATAGAATAAGCAGAGATGGGCAAGGGTAAGGGCGGGGAGGGCAGAATTCAAGATTGGGGGCGGCGAGAGGAGGAGGAGGCGGTGGTTTGGTCGGCTGGAGAATGAGAGAAAAGAGGGAAGCGGGAGCCCCGTGGCGGTTAAGGGGGAGAATGGGAGAGTGCGGGGGCCGAGAGGGCGGCTGCGGGAGAAGGGAGGAGCAGCTTTCTCAGGGGAGAGAGCAACGAGCGAGGGACTCTCTCTCTCTCTCTCTCAGCCCTCACCCGCTTGATTGACGTGTTCCTCATCAGCATTCCGGCCTCGTGATTGGGCAGACGGAGCTGTCAATCAAAAGTCCACGCCCCTAACCTTCCCCACTCCACCCCTTAAGCCCACCCCTGCCTTAGCCGCCCCCTCTTCCTGCCGCCCCTTCACCATCCCCCCCTCCATTCCCCACACCTCTCTCCGTCCCCAATGTTCCAAACACCCTTCCCCCGTCCTTCCGAAGGGGTTTTCAACCTCCTCGTCCCCTCGCCTCCCCCTCGCCAGACCCCTTCCTCCCTACATTCCCTCCACCTACCAGCCTCTCGCCAACTTCCCCCGCGGCTCTTTTCATGTCATATTCTATGAAGGGCAGGAGAGCGCAGTGGCAGAAAGGGGTGGATTTGGGACTTTGAATGCTTCTCTCTTGAAGGACGGAGGATGGCGGCGGTGATGGTGGAAAGGGGGTTGGACGAGGCAAGCGGGAAGAGAGCCGGGATTTCTTGAAGGCGAGTCGCCGCGCGGGGATGTTGGAACGGAGCCGGAGGACGTCGCGCAGAGGAAAATGTTGGAAGGATGGTTGGTAATGAAAACGAATGGAAGGAGAATGGGAGTGGAGGATAAAAAAAGATAAGAAGGGTGCTTGAAAGAATGATTTCGAAGGGATACAGGCATTGTTAGACCCAAAAGTTTCTCTCTCAATGCGGTATGCACCCTCCGCTTTCTGAGTGACTAACTTAGCTAGACTTGACGTGGGTCAATAGATTGATACTGAAGGTTACTCTAACGAGAGTATTGGGTATGAGTGATCCCTTAGGGTAGTCCTTCGATGGCATAGATTATAGGCAATGAGGGTACTCGCCGAGGTTGTTTATTATGAATGATCTTTAATGAACGATTATCCATAATGCTCTAAAATGGGAACGTATTAAATCGTATTATAATATTTTCCAAGTTGGGAAACAAATATTATTTTAAGTGTTCAATATGTTAGCAGATAAGTTTCAAATTTCATGATACATACATTCCTGAATTATAATTGTAATTATAAGGTTGTCTTTTACTGAATTGAAATATTGATAGAAAGATATTTCTCGTTACAAACTATTTAATATTTTCCTGAAAACGTTACTATTATCTCAATTCACCCGTTAAATGCGATAGAAGAAAATATTGGAATAGAATGTTAAATGAGAGGTCTACAATGAATTAAAATTTTGTCTACAATTGAAAACTTTTTAACTCTTTTGAGAAACGTAGACTGGACTCTTTTCTTTGAATGGAGACAGTAAAACATCTCCAACCTATTACGGTATGACCTACATCGTGGCCTATCTCTTTGAATTGACACCTTCAACTAATGGTCTTCAGCTGATAAACTGTCAGATTTAATTAATAAACAAATCATGAACAGCGGTTGGGGATTGAGGTCACTTCATTCCTTCCGCTTTCTCACCAGAAGCTGACGAATCAAAACACCTCAAATTACTTTGAATGGTTCACGTGATGATACCCCTCCGACTGTCTCCTCTGTCAAGAGAATATATAAACGCACCAATCTACGCAATCCTACACATGCCATCACCGACATAACAATCACTCATACGCAATGGCACGTCAGGGTTCTTCTTGAACACACACACACTAAAGCTAACCCACCCACACGGGCATTGCGGTAAACAATAACTCACACGCGTACACACAATCACACGCCCAATCTATTTTTTCCTCTCAAATCTCCTTCCTTCTTTCTTTTGATTACCCTTGCCCTTCTTTCTGTCCTCTCTCTCCCCCATCTACTCCCCACTATCCTTGGCCCTCAGCCCCTTCCAAACACCCCTCTCCGCCCACCCGACCTCAACAAATCTCCCAATATTTCGGCCTCTCAGCCTCCGTTTCACCTCCCATTCTTCTCTCCCACTCGTCTCTCAACGCTAATCCCGATCGCTCACTTCAATCTATCCCTCAACCATCCGCTTCCTCCACCCATCCACACACACACATACAAACACACACCCTATGCCCCCGCTCCTCCCCCACGCTCACTCTTAGTCCGCGTATCCCTCCTTGGCCCCCTCCCGCTCCCCGTCCCTTTGAAATCCCGCACCATCGACGCCGCTCCATCCATCACTGTCCCTCCTCCAGCTCAGCCGCTCGTCACCGCCCCGAAGAAAAGGAAATAAATGAACAATGAGATCCGTGTGCGAAATAGCGGTGCATGCGATGCGCTCAAGCGATTTGCTCCTCGCGCACTTCTTTCTTCGACAAACTGAGACCTCCCACCCATCCCTTTTCTCAGAGTCCCCGCCTCGCACGCCCTCTCCTTTATTTCCCTTTCCTTTTATTCTCATCGGCCGAACCCTATGGTGCTCACCGCACGCCGACTCCCCAATTGGATTAAAAGTTTTAGCCGTCATGAGATTCGTTCCTTTGCATCGATACTTATAAATAGAGAAGGTATAAAATGGCCTCTTTCACTCCCATCGCTCATACACCCCACCGTATATTTAAAAAAAAACTCTTGCTTCTCACCCAATTTGGTTGAATAACCACCTCCAGCAGTGTGTGACCGATTTCGTTGATTTTTTTGTGATTCATTTGACCAACAGTGTCCACATACTTCGGAATGATTATATTATGATTACTCTGTACATTTGTACTTTTATTTAACTCTTTTTTCTAGCAATATAATTTTAAATGATAGAGTAAAATGCTGAAATTACTTTCCTTAAGTGGATTTCACTTAAGGAAATAAGGAAAGGTTCGCGTAAACTACCTATGCCTAACAAATGCAGGAAATTTCTATTTTTCAAGGAAGTGGTGATGTTCAGTTAGCGAATGTTCATAAAGGAAAGGAAAGTTGGTATTTATGACTGAAGCGTTGGATGCTAATATTGAGAGGCAATCGAAATCAAACTATTGAATATTTGCTACATTAATAACGAATATATCACCAAAATACATTCTGAAGTTGGGTAGGTATATGAAATGCCGATGCACCTTAAACATTCAGAGTATCTGCGTTAAGAAATAGTAGCTCCAAAAAAGAAGCAATTTTTTAAAGGTTTTGATATTTGCGTCATTTTATTGAAATGAATTTTGGAAAGGGGTTGCTCTTTATAATATTCTTTGGTTTCTACACCTGAGGAAGTAAATACCTAGTTTGTGTCTTTGCTGAAGTTACGAATAAACTGACAATAGGTTTAAATTCATCCTTTTCACTCTATGGGTACCATAAGTTCCATAAAAATATTAATTCTAAACGACATTATTTCATTTACAAATTTGAAATTTTAAAATATTATTTGAAAAGCATTCAACTGCGATATTATTATAGGATACATTTTAATATACTATTTCTCAATGCCATAATTCAATTTACGGAAGGGAAAATCTTTTTTGGTTTGTTTTTGGAAAGGCAAATAAGCATTATTTCATTAACGACTGATTTATGTTTGCAAATTTTTAGTATACTTATGAAGACACTATTTTACGTTTCTTCCCTGCTGAGTGTCCAAGGGGTGGAGCCTCTTTATTCACCCACTTATGAGTATTATTTTAATTTAAAAAATTCTGAATAAAATGCAATGATTTGAACCGCTATGTGGGTGTTCTGAGCAAAATATTTTATCCGATGACGTTAGTGTTATATTACTCCAATATTTTACGGTGAATGAACTGAAAAATAAGACAACAATGTGGGTAAATGAGATATCATTGGACCATAGTTTTAGTTTTTCAAATACCTGGCTGACAGTTATCAGATTATTCTTACATGACTCGCAAGAAAACAGTTTCTTTCTTTATTCATCATGAAACATTCAGTAATCAGATATCTTTGAATGTAAGTTGCATCTGTGATCTTGATAAGTCTGGAAGATACTTCTCGCGGTAGTGAAATTTACTAGTTTCGTTTTGTTATCTATCCTAGTATACTATATACTCGTATGTATCCACCAGGTATCTTTTAAATCATACATTCTGGTGAGTTTTTCCACTTCTCTAATTATTATTACTTTAATGTTAATTCTTAACCAAACGCTTTAATCTTGTGATCGTCAATTTTGAGAGCAGCTCTTTCAAGAATCCCAAACAGTCTTTTGGAGAGAGTCATCTGTGGCTCCCAAGTCCATCTTTTGAGTTCTCTCATCCACCATCCCGCTCTTGTTTACAGTTGAGTCCGCCTCTACGAGAAGTAGTGGGAGGGGAAAGAGAGAGAAAGAAAGAAAGAGGAGCAAGGAGAATGAGAAAGAGGGAGGAGTGGAAAGAGAGAAGGAAAAAGGAGAGTCCTGGTTTTCATTGGCTGATCGCGTGTCCTGTCGTTGAGTGACAGCTGTCGCTCCATTCGGGCGCCCAGCGGAAGGAAGGATGGGGAAAGGGGCGGGGAGAGAGTGAGAGGGGGGCGGGAAGGGGGCCAGAGGAAGCGGTGGGCAGGGCCGAAGGGGGGACGGTGCGGAAGGGCAGTGACAGTAGTGGGCTCTGGTGAGAGGGGGAGGAATAAAGAGGGCAGAAGGAAAAAAAATATGCGGGAGTTGGGAACCGACGACCAATAGCGTAGACGGACAGCCGATCCGCTCGTCACTAACTTCCGGCCCGTCTATTTTTTACACGTCTCGTGTGTTCTTTTTTCCACCCGTCCAGCCACCCTCACTCCTACGAATATGCGGCACTGCCATTCCACGTAACTTCCACCCATCTATTTTTCTGCTTCTCATATTTACTATTTTCGTGTTGTCTTTTGCTTTTTCCTAGTGCAGTAATTCTACTTGCTAGTGAGGCTAATGGCAGAGTTAAATTTGGGATTTGTCCTGCCAATAAATGTTACCACAGTGAAGACATAGCTTCACATGGAATGCTTGTCCTCAACCTAGTGCGGTGCAAAGCGTCGAAGGAATTAAGAGCCGTCCAATCTATGAAAAATTGAAAGAGTCACATTGGTTAAATTTTGTGTTAAAAGCATTTAAGTATTAATTACATTAAGCAAGTATTTAAGTTCAAAGTCATATCAGAAAATATGATAACGGGGTCAATTTTTACGACTTTTAGGTTTTTAATAGATTAGGAGTAATTCACGTTCGAAGGAGTTACGAACTAGTTAATGAGTGCCGACATTGCATATAATCAGTATTGCTGGAAAATGTTTTTATTTCTTGAAAATATTTTAATTTATGATGAATAATGTTAATGTCGATATTTCCAACTATGTATTTCACATTTGAGTTATTTTCCATTAAATACTAGCAAATACAAACATTTGCATCCCCAAAGAAAAAGTTGACGAGCTTTAGCTCTCTATATCCCTGCTTACAAAGACATTTAGAGAGTAAACGTATTCTTCTTATACCTTTTTCCTTTTAAGCAAGTACATTCAAACTAGCAGGATTCCATGTTCACTAAATAACATAGCTCCAATACTAAAAATAGGATAATATTCCTATTATTTAACAAATACGGACTCCACGGGAAATTGCATTGCTTAAAAATGCAATAAGGATATTTTTTGGAACGTTCAAAATTCATTTTAGATTCTACGTTCAACGTCTAAATTAGCCGGATAGCGAGAACCCACTGGAATGCTAAATGGAGGATTATTTTCTTTTTTTATATTTGCCATTTGAAGTTTCATGAAAGAATTTACCTACATCCTAGCTTATATAACAATTTGCCGGGTGTTAAGAGCTCTTGGTATAACTGTGCGTAAACGATGCACGTTCAATCTGTAAAATAAATTCATTTTGTTAAATGTTCTCATTTGTTTAACAGTAGTCGATCCTAATTAATTTCCACACTCGATTCCATTACCAATTATACAAAATTCCATAGATATTCGTACATAAAAAATATCGCACACTGACCTCCTCGTGAAATTTGCCTAGGTATTTATATAAAATGGCTCTATCCCCTCTATCAACGACCAATGTTCGGGTTTACTGCTGCAGTAGGAATAAACCCAAGGAAGAGATTAATAATACTGTTGTAGAAAAATACCTATGGCACCAATTAGAGTTGTTTGTAAAGTAAACATACTCTTTATGCGCTAATTAAATTTTGGTCCCCTAAATTTATTGATGATAGTATATTGATAGCCGATTTAGTCATAAACTTCATCATTTATCGACCATTTGGATGGTAATGCCATTCGTATTTTCTCTTGCCTCTTTCAAGTTAGAAATCAATGCAGAGAAATGCATTGCCAATTTTTAGAATTTTTTAAAGGCCAGGTCACATTTGTTCAAATTTTGACCGTTCTCCCCGGTCTTAATGTGTGGTTTTTGATGCTTTTAATTTAAAAGAACTTGCCAAACTCATAAATTTAGGTTATTTTCCGTATACTATGAATGTTAACACTTTAATGTTTTGAAATTAATATAGCATTTAAATACAAAGGAAAACCTCCACAATCTGTTGTAGACATAACGTGATTCCACAATGGCCGACATTTTTCTTCTTCATCACAGAAGTGAGTGAACGAAAAGAAATATTTTTTACATGCGAGAACATTCAGTAAAAATCATGAAATTCAGGCTTTGAAGGCAAAATTTTATCTTAATAATATGAATTTTTCTTCAAATGGACAGATAAGTCTTTTGTAAAACATTGTATTTATATTTTTTATTACAGAGTAATTCGAACTTCTAATGGCTTGGGTCCATTTTTGAGACCGTATTAATAATATAAATATTAGCCTGATTTTTAGCATCTTTGTAGGGTAGACGCATATTTGAGATTAAGAGAAAGAAATATAATTTAGCTTCTTATGACTCATTCATTCACCTACCAAGTTCTGGACAAAGTATTTATGTGGTTATTTGGCATAGTTGTTTATTTGTTCAGCGTTTGAAACATTTTTAAAACTGTTTCTTACTATTGGAATTGCCTAGTTATATCCATACTTCAGACTACTATAGGGGATTTGAGAGGTAGTAGTCACCCGAATGTTCCCAGATCTCCAATTTAAGAGCCCCCTTATATAGATGGTGGTGTCCAAAGTAGGTTAGGAAAAATGGCTAATCTGTTTACTTCTTAGACTGTATTTAGACAGCGGATGTTACCCTGGCGATTTATAAAATAAAATCCCAGCACGAAATATATGAGCTACTTTAACAGGAGAATTTCCACTCTTTTAAGATATGCCTTCAAAAATTTTATTAATCGAAAATGGAATAATTTTCAGGATTTAGAATCCTTTATGCATATCCTTGGAAGTATTAAATTAAGATCGCGAATGTCATAGTACCCGGAAGCTTAAAATGTTGTTATGGAAAGAAGAAAATAACTAGGAATCATGCTTACCTTTGGTACCGTGTTTTTATAAACATCCTTGCCCCAATAAATATCGAAGTGCTGCCAATTTCATATATTTCTGTCGAAAATTGCGAGCTCCTCTTCCCGAATGAGAAATTCTACGCTTCACACACTTTCTCCTCCCTTTATCTCCATCCCTCTCCCTCTCTTTCTCCCTTCATTCCTCTCGTCAATGTTAGGAATTTCCATTTGGCTGAGACCACCCCGAAGGCTTTCCGCCGCCATGCCCCTGACCCGCCCTCCCTCCCCTCCTCGCATCCACCCAGAAACCTCCCTCCCCTCCCTACAGCATCCGCTCTTTCCTCCACTCCACACAGCCCCTTTTAAAATCCCTCCTCTCTCGCCTCTCCTCCAGCTCAGCCTCCGCTCTCCCCCTTCTGCTTCATCCCCAATACCCTATTACGCGCATACACATCTTACGACTCTCCCATCCCCGCTCGACCTCCCCGTGTCTCCTCCCCTCCTCCCCTTCGCTGTCGGCAGTGGAGTGTGCACGTGGAGTGATAGGACTTGATGAATTAATCCTTACCTCTCTCCTCCTCTCCCACTCTCCACGATCCGCCCTCCATTCCCATCCGCCTACCTTCCAACTTCTCCCCGCTTCTCCATTTCGCGTCATGTACTTCCACTCTGCTTGCCGCTATTTTAACCCTCTTTCTCGGTCCGTTCTCCCCTTCCCCCGCACACTCTTCCATCGTCATTCTATTTGGCTGATTGCATTTACCAATTTTCAAGTTCCTCGCCGCGGTCAAGGGAATTGTTTTGAGCAAACCGTGCAACAAAGAACAGAGCTGGGAGGAAAGGGTTTTATTGATTACTAATGGTGAATACTTGTAGTCATGCGGGTAGTAACAAAAATAGATAGAGCCAAAGGAATGGTTTTCTTTTATAAACTTTTGCGGTATACGCTCTGCTGCACAATTTCTTATTGAGGCAGTCGTGAGCGCAGTATAGTAAAATGAAATGAGATTTATTAAGGATGATTTTTTTAAACTTTCTTCATTATTTTATAATTTCATTTTTATTTTTTGAAAACCAAAGCAAGATGCATTGGAAGTAGGTTTCATAACATACGCACACCACCCCTGCATATCGCTGCAAGTCTTTAGTAGAGCGTTAATTATGTGAGGTTTTTTGTTCATTCGTACCATTATTAACGAATGGGAAGAGTTCCTTTTATCTTGTTGGCTAAAGAATTTATGTACTCGTATTTCGGTTGCTCCGAAATTCTCGAAGAGTACTCAAGATGAGATCTGAGTAGTGCAGTAAAGCATCTTCCTTGCAATTTTCCTCCCTTGAAATATATTCTTAATGTTCATTCGAGGTTACCGGATTTCTTAAATGCATCTTTCAAAATGTTTTTGACATGTTTTTCTCATGTTTAATCCATTATTAGTGTGACTGCCAAGTTTCTCATTTCATCCACTCTGCTATATCTACCTCCAAGTCTATAGGTCTAAAGCTGATGCTTTTGCTACATATTACATTAGCTACCTCTCCTGATATCAATCAAAAATTTTTATGAGATAGCTATTTGTATTTAATTACCATTTTCTTACCATACGACTGTATGATCAATAATCATCCGAACGTTGCTGATCAGAATAAGAGGCATTGATTGATTGACTGATTGATTAGGAAAACGAGGGGATAGGTCACGACGTCTTGAGTTTCGGAGGACCCTTTCACAAAATCGCCCTCAATTATTACTCTGTGTTTCCTTTCAAAGAAAGTTGTGGTCTCAGTTAATTACTTTGCCATTTAAACTGCAGAGACACTTTGTAAAATTTTATTGTTTAGTATTTGGTCAAACGCTTTTATGAAATACGTTAAACTGTTGGTATGTAACGTATTTATTTTTTATTTTCCCTCAAATTTAGGTTATTTTACCTTGAATTGGAGAATGAGAGCTGGACATCTGTCTCCCAGTTCTTTTCATGAAAAAACCTTGGTACATATTTCAGAAGAGAGAAGAGATCCAAAGACTTTGATTATAGGTTTTATCTTCAGCCAGATAAGCTCCTGATGAAGCAGAGAACGGAAAATAAAAACATAACCATTATGTGAGTAAACTTCTCTGACATCCATTTTTTTGTTATCGCCTTACCAGATTTATTTAGCCCATACTTGCAATAGCATATAAATCTTAGAATAGATGAAATTTATCTCAACATTAATCATTTCATTATTTTTAATCTGAAATCTAGAACACACTCTTTTCTGCATTAATACCAGTAATTAAGTAATTTTGTTTGGCATTGAAGAAGTCTCAAGGATAGAGCGCTTATTCAATTATAGGTTTAAGGTGATTTGTGGTGAATCACTTCTTTCAATTAATTTGATATTTGCTGTCTCATACACTTCGAGAAAATTCATGTCCTGCAAAGGTCACCTCTACTTACTTTTCGGAATTACCTTTTAAGTCCCAAGTCTAACTCGCATTCTTGTGGCAACTAGGAGATCATTTGATTTGATTATGAATATAATTCTTGCTCGTTCTCTGCTTTTTCAATTCTTCATGGGGTCATTGTTACTACTTCAGTAGTATTGAACTAAATTAGTGTATACTCAATTGTTCCCCTATAGAAGAGTGGAGACATTAAAATGGACGGAGAAAAACTAGCTATAAAGTTCTTGGCATGGTAGTGGAAGGGAGACGGCTATCACGAGAAATTTGAAGAAAAAAGGAAATTTGGATACAGGAGCTACGAAGAGGCAATGGGATCTGAAAACAGAGATAGTGGGGAGAATTTTGGGAGATTGAGGTAGAAGAAGCAAAAATGAGATATTTTGGATGAATTACATTGATTTCGTCAATTGAGTAAATGGTATTGTAAAATTCAATGAACCGAAGTGACAGGCACTTGTACTTAATTCACACTCCCACTTAGCCCTATTAAATTCAAGTGCATATATTGATATCAAATATTCTACTTCTAATTGCTAAATATTTTACCATAAAAGTGTGTTTCGAAGCAGTCACGTGCTTTCTCTCTGTAAGGCAAACACTTCAGGTTCCTCCGCGCTCTCTATTCCTTCACGGTTCTCTGCTCCATCTTTCCAGTACACATTCACAACTGATGTGTAAATTTTACGTTCCATAGAGCTTCGTACGGAGTGAACTTTCCCTTCAGCTTTCAAAATCAACCTCTCAGCAGATTAATGTAATTTTTGATCCATTATCTTTCCTGCGGAGGGACTTTTGTGTGCTTAACGTTAGTATAAGCAAACTCCAAAGCGATACGGAGGCTAACTCAAGCTTCTGGAATGGCAAAATATCTTCCCCCGAAGTAGTTAAAAAAATTGTGAGTTATATCCAGGTCATGTGAGTGCTTATTATAAAAAAAAACTTATATTTGATGTCTCGGGAGTACCTATATCTAGCATGTATCCCCGATGAGATTTGAAACTTTATATCGCACTTGGTGCACCTGGGAAAACCAGTAGGACGGTTATTTAAAGTTTCTGCACTTTTATTAAAAGAACCTGAAACTCAAAATAATCACCATACAGGACAACTTTTCTCTATAATTCCAGGTGTCGTTTGTGTCGTTCATCTTATTCCTTCTCCTCCCTTCCACACTCCCTTTCCCCACGGTTTCTGTTTACGTCTCCTCCTCCTCTCTCCTCGCCTAACCCCGCTCTTCTTTCTCTCATTTCTCCCTCCTCATT
This sequence comes from Hetaerina americana, assembly GCF_022747635.1. NCBI lineage: Eukaryota > Metazoa > Arthropoda > Insecta > Odonata > Calopterygidae > Hetaerina > Hetaerina americana. The sequence goes on along the minus strand of NW_027286874.1, from coordinate 31,783,305 downwards.
CTTTCACTTCTTCTTAAACCCAATTTGCATGAATTAAACCAGAGGCGAACACTGACAAAAGGCCGTAGTTCACCCTCGCTCCCCAAAAGCAAGGGTGGCGTTCCGTGCAAGAGATTTTCCTTCCCCCCCTCCCCTCCCTTCGCGACACCCTCCCCATCTCACCTTTATGCATATGCATATGTATATATATATATATACACATATACTCGTATATATATATATATATATATATATATATATATATACACACACACACACATATATATATATATATATATATATATATATATATATATATATATATATATATACACATATATATATATATACACACATATATATATATATACATATATATATATATATATACATATATATACATGTGTGTGTGTGTGCGTATTTCGCGACGTTTTTTCCTATTAATGCGCAACATTTCTCGAGGCGCTAATGTTGACTCTGCCAACTTTGCTCGTTTTTTTCCTGTTCCCGGCGTCTCCGTTTTTCCTTACATTATCCCTTCCAATTTGTTTTTGCTTTACTTCCAATTCTTATTGTTGAAGTTACCTTCTATCTCTCTCATATCTTAAATATTCATCACCATATCCCAGTAATCATCCTTCAGGTTGGCTCCATAAAAGGCATAACCCAAGATCCTTTGGTCAGCACCCTTTCGTCTGCAACTTAACGTGCCACCTATGCTACTGATCCCAAAAAGTATATTAGTAGAATTTCAACGAATCAGAAAGCCTAGTAACAGCGAGCTCTGAAGCATATTTCTTTCGCTCGTGTTTTCATACTTGGTAAATTATGCAATTCATATTTTTATGTTTCAAGCTGCCGGATGATTCTTTAGTTAATTGTTCGGTAGTTTGTCATAATCTTTGGTTATGGAGGAGGAATTTTTTGGGCACAGTTGAATCTGTATTTCTAAGCCCAATACAATTCCTAAAAAACCGAACATTGTATGGGTACTGGTTTGCTAGGGTAACTTACACTCCAATTAAGTAGTAGTAGTAGGGGAGGGACCGATAGCTGAGACAATTTGCGCCATTAGGGATGAATGGGAATAGAGGAAGGGTAAAGAGAAACCAGGTACCAGTATTAGCTTAATCTTAACGAAATACGCCAGGTGGTCCCCCAGCTTAACAGTCCTGCCCCGATGGATGGCGTGCTCCCAGAAATGCCCGCCATAGAGCAACTCAAGTAGGGATCATAATATCAATGGAAAAATCTGCCGCCTCCAGGATTCGAACCCGGGACCTCTGGGTGGGAAGTCATCGAACCATACCAATAACATCTCTTCAAATAAAATGCATTGGTCCCATACTGTGACTATTTACCATATTTATATGGGTAATGTTTTAGTTAATATAAAACCGTAATGAGGCAATTAAAATTTTTATATCTCATACTGAAAGATAGTATACACAACAATGATTATGGAAGCTTAATATTTTTTGTTGAAGCATAGATCTTTTGACATAAACCTACATTAATAGTCTTTATTATTGAACCCAGAGAGGCTCATAAAGGTAACGTCCAAACGCTGCAACATTATTCTATCGATTGAGATGACGACGAAGATACTTGTATTCAATTTATTTCTAAGGGGTCAGAAAAGGAAATGAATCACTAAAATGTATGACCATATCGCTCACAGGCACTTTTCTGCAATAATATTTTACATGAGTTGAATATGAATTTATCTGATATTATAGTTTTCACAATTTTAATGACCATGAGTACATGCGTGTAAAGAGGGGAAGTTGTTCTGGCATGTGACGTGGCATCCTTCTCGGACCGGAATTGCAAAATCTTCGGGTATAAATTATTCCATCGTATTTCCTGTTTGATGAAATCTTTTTACTTCACGCGGTTTTGCTCTTAGCCATTTAGCAGTTCCTGATAGACGTGGATGAAAGGCTATGAACCGTTCAAAAACTCTCCTCCTGTATTTCGCGGAGATATTATGTGCAATTCTTTATTTTGACTTTGTCATAAATTCATACATTGTAAACTAACTACAAAATGTTCACTTAAATCAACGACTTATTAATGTTTTGGTTATCTACTAAGTCAAGTATCATTTTTATCATATTATGTGTCATCGTAAAAATTTGCTCACCTGAATATATAAAACGCAGATGACACGTGTAGAATAAGAGGAAGTGCAACCAAATATTTTTTTTGTACTATTGTTAAATGTCATTGCCCTTCTAGTTTTATCATGAAAATGAGCATTCATTATGACTCTCGTAGATTGAAATATCATTAATCACGTAATTAGGAAAAAATCTTTTCTTACATCTTTTCAATATAAGTGTATGCTGATTCCGAAACTCATGTTTTTACCTCTTCTATTCCAACCAGTAGCTATTAAACTGGTGTTAACTTAGCCATTCTTCTTTTAACAGCTGTGGAGTAAAAGCTGATACGAATTTACTGTCCCCGTTAGTTTCAATTCATTTTAGCAGATTTAAGTATTTCGTATTACTATGAAGTTTCACGTTTCGCTAGAATTCATTAATGCCAGCATAAATTTGTTTAGTAATGCTTGCAAGAAGCGAATTTATGTATACGCGGAAAATGGAAATCTTGCTGTCATAGTGCTTTTCCAGAGTAGAAATTTATTTCATTGCTAATTCATATATTTTCTATTTTATTTTTCCTGAACATCAAAGGTGGATAAAATGCTTCAATTGATGAAAATTCTTCCATTCATCTTTGATCAATAATGAAATTGGAATTGGCATAATGAAGCTGCACAAAATAGAATGATGAAAATCTAATGTTCTCCGTCGGGCTCCCGCCGGGACGCAGTGACTTACGTCGCGAAAGTTGTTATGGTCGTTTAATTTTTCGGTCGATAGCGGGGGTTTGGTTTTTCTTCTTCACGCTTAACACCCTTCACGAATTCCACCTCACCCCCTCGCCACCCGAAACAAAGGAGAGTCACCCTGCGGATTTTCAATCGCTCTTGCGGGTCGAATGAATGGTATCGGTCCAAGATCCCGTGCCCCCTCTTTCTTCTTCCCCATTCCCTCGACTCTCACAGTACTATCTGATCCGGGAACTCCTCCCTTGTGTTCCCGCCGCATCCCTGCGGGGGGTGCTCCAAGGGGTATAAAAGAATCATCGGTCTCCTCCCGGAATCGGTTGAGTCATCCTACGGGAGTGGGAGGCGAGGGGTAAGGGTGAGGATGACTGGACGAAATTTGCATCGGCGTCGCTTCAGGAGGATGAGGAGGGAAGGGGGTTGAGGTGGGAGAGACTTGGGGTGCGGAGGGTACTAGGGGGCAGCCATGTCATCTCGGGTGCCTGCTCCTGCCCCGGGACTGGTCTAAATTCCCTCCTTCCTATTCCTTTCATCCCTTTTTGCCTCCAGAAAACCCCAAACACTTCTCTCATCGGTTATCATTTGGTTAACGCCTTCATTTTTTTCTACCGATTCGGTCTGTGGCAAAATGCTTCGTTACTCCTTAGTATGAAGATTTTTGAGCTTCTTAGATTTGACATCAGTCATAGTAGGTTCAAAATTGGGCTAATATCAAGTCTTCGTATTTCTGTCAATAGATGAAATTGACTGGTTTCATGTGACCTACGAGAAAATGTTCTCCCTGGAAATAAATATTGTGCTGTGGAATCCAAGTCTTGAGTGTGAGCTGGAATGTCGGAATGAGGCGTCATAAAACTCGTATTTTAAAACTTCAAAAAATACAAAAAAGTTAGTAACGGAATCATACAAGAGTATCTTTTGATCCCCAATGTCTTTCAGGTTTTTTACGATTTAGGCTACGCATTTTTAACAAATTACTAAGATGTCTTCACTCATGGTAGATTCGTCATGATTTTTTCTAGGCACTTAATGTGTCATATATTTTTCTTTTAGTGGGATTCAGTATAAAATTTATCTTTTATAGGCCATGCAGTTCCAGTGCACCACAATCATTACTATTATTGCAGTTATTAAAAATAGCGATAAGAGAAATTAGAAATTAAAGCAATTTTACTTCACACGGTTTTAAAAAAGCTTTAGCAGTTTGTCGTTTCTCCCGCAGAGATCTCACAACCGCGGCTTTGTTCCGTTATTGTTCTACGCTATCTCCCACATAAAAGATTTATTATGGCTGTAATATAACCGTAAATATGAATGGTAAATTGTATAATAAATTGGTTTTATGGCAAAGCTAAATGGCTTTCCTCATCTACCCTTTTATTTGCCGGTCGATCAACATTCGTACTTCTCGATGGTTAACATCCTTCCTTTCTTCCATTTTATTCTTTCTCAGTAATAGAGTTTGATTTTGGTTATAAATTCCAACCTCGTCTTCTCAGGAACGTGTATGCTTGGCCACGCTTCCATCCATCTGATGCCCATTCTCAAATTCACTCATCTCGGAGACTCACTTGTCCCCGGGGGGTTGCGTTTCCTAGGGCCAATTGGAATTGATCCGGCCTACACCATCAATGGGTCGGAGCGAAAATGCTTTGTAATGAAGACTGATTTCATAAACCATTTATTAACCTGCGACTTAATTATTCGCACCTCTTCGATATCTCTGTTCCTTTGGAACGGGTGGTCATTCGATTGCCAGTGGCCATAATTTCGCTTATGTTGCGAGCAGTTACACAAACTACTGATCTCAGATTATGTAACCAAAAACTAATTTCACAATTTAGGACTTTCATATATCTGTTAAAATTTGGATATTAATTTTATAATCTTTTTGAGATAAATCTTAAGTTCATGCTTTAAATGGTAAACATTTTTATCATATTTAATAGTGCATCAAGCAATTAAACCTTTCTTATTAAAGAAATACTGCTAGTGTGATAGGACGACTCATTTTCATTGAAGCTCTATAGTTGTGAGCATTATACTCAAGCTTCCCCACATTAATGACACAATGGATGATCGTGATAATCTTTTATCAGATTTCTTTATTTTCAGGAAAACAAGTCTTTTCTTCGGTTCGAATAATGCAGTATGACTCCTTTTCAAGCATTTCAGTCACTAAAGGTAACGTCAAATATATTTTTGTTGATTCTATTGACAATTTAGACACATATTTCTATAAACTTTAGCCAGCCACTTAAAAGGAATTAAAGAGAAAAGAATCCCCTGCTAACCACATGCGTAATCTTGATTTTGGTAGTAGGTTGAATACAAAAGGAGCCCTGAATTAGGTTTTTTAAAATTTTATTTAATTGGCTGCGCCAATTAATTAAATTCTCCTTCTGTCCAAAAATTACCCTTTGTGTTTTCTACGGATATTCTTTCGTTCATCCAACGTCATTACTAATGCTTATGTGGAAATATAGAAAATTATGTCCCAAGCTAAATGGAATTTAAGAGACCATGACTTTTTTAACTGACTCCCCATTCTTTAAATGTCCTTTATCACGACTTCCCGCACTGTATACTTGTATGGCCGCCCCATTGAAATGTGCGATCATTTGACGAGTGGTTCAAAATATTATTTCACCCTTGATCTGAATATTTTACGGAAAAATATTGAAATTTGATCTAAGTATTGCCATAACCTAATTAATATAAAACTATAACAGTGGTGTCTGTAATATCATCGTTTCACTTATTCTCTCACTAATAGTTTTCTAAGAACACGATATGAAATAAGTCAACCAAATGCATACATGACTTTTTGCAAGCATTTTGGGGGAAGGATTCATAATTAAAGGCGCGGACAATTCATTCAAAATTTTGAATATGTAATATCTATAATTTATTGATTTTCATGTAAGGCGAATATAACAGTTTCTGTAAATTTATGAAATTGTAATTGGCTTAATATCCTTAGGCAACAGTTCCACTGACTCTTCTACTCAATCCTTGTAAAAGTTTTAATTTCTTCCTGAAGGAAAAACGAGCATTATTCAAATTAGTTGTTGTTAACCTCAGTGAAACGGAGATTTGAGCGTGCTCTCCAGAAAGAATTGTTATTTGAGAGCAATTCTCTGCTCGACTTCACGTGGATCACTGGCTCTCACCCAGAGAGGAGAATGCAGTTTGCTCTCGTGTTTTGTTGATCCAGCGTCCATCGTCGCGCGTTCGACACGCGCCCCAAACCCTAGGGGCAAAACAATGCAGCCCGCGAAGAGTGACAAGTGTCGCGGTGACTGACACGTCCCAGAATGTCTCTCCGTCTCAACTCCCTCACACCATACTCCACTTCATCTCCTCCTTCCCCCACACCGCTCAGTCACTCCATTTCCGTCTTTCTGTCGGTCTTCCATCCACCCCTCCACGTAGTCTTCTTCCTATTTCTTATTTTTTCCCCTTGAATTAAGAGTATAGCTTCCTGCCAGTTTTCCCCGTTTAGTCGTCTGAGGAATTAGTTGCTGACTTGTGAGGTAATTAGGAGTATTTTTTTCAACGTGAAACTAAACAACTTTCGGATGAATTATACACTTCAAAGATATGTCGACTGGCATTGGCATGCAGAATATTTGTAAAACAATGATATATTACAGCTTCTAGTAGCCCATGCTTAGTACAGAATAAATCATTGGGAAATTATTTTAAAGTAATGTAGCAGAATATAGGAATTTCCGAAATATATTCTCTATAAAACCCTTCTTCTGTCATGGTGACATGATAGAAGAATCTATTACCTCTAAATTTTAAGAATGTAATACTGGAAATGATATCAATTCTTAGGATGAAACTATTCTAAATATATTCGTACAAATTCAAGAAAATCTGTATCGTATTGGAGTTACAGATAAACCGCAGAATTCGTAGGGTTATTAGTTAAAAAGTATTCACCAGAATGTCGGAATGAAAGCAGGTTTCTATTGGGTGCTGATGCACAGTTTTGCTACATGTTTGTTGCTAAAAACTGTTTACACTACATGCATTATCGGAGACCATTTTAATGCGAAAATTCTTATTAAAACTTCGTATTATTTATTTCAACCTCCTGATTTATAGAATATAAAAGCAAGAATATGATTTTACTTATTAATTTAGTATGAAATTTTAAGATAACTTTTTTATGAGTATAATAATGTATTAATAAATTATAGAGGTTTCCAGTATCTTGATAAATCATGCTGTCGACGAACTGTGGTATAGCTGTTCCATGGTTATCAGCCCGAAGATCTGTTTGATAGGTCAGGGTAGAGCTCACTTAGTACGCTCAACGTTAAGTGCAATTCATACATCAGGAATGGGGATCAGTTCTATTCCCAGTGTTCCACCCGTAGTTTCCCTTGGAACATCTGGTACCAGAAAAATCATAAAGCTAGGGTGAAGATGAGGGTGTCCAGACGCATCCCCCAGAATCGAACCCAAATAGAACCCGGGCCCTCTGGTTAGTAGGCCAGCGCTCTACCCGCTGGACTACCACCTCTCTCCATTACCAAATGGGGCACGTGGGTATGCAGCTGATAAAATTCGGATATCTATTGGGATGAAAAGCATTGCCGATATAGTTTTACAGGTCAACATTTAAACCCTACACGGAATTCGAACCTTTGTCTTCAGCGAACCAAGAGCATCATCAGCAAGGCTTAACCATGGTTAACCATGGCGATGCATTGATTATTTCGCAAGTCTTATTAGAATCAACCATGAACATCTGTATAGTATATTTTTGTAGTGCAGCTACTCGAGTTTGGCTTGCTTTGTTGTCGAGGGGTCAAAGTTCAGACGAATATTATTAGATCGTAATAATTTTATGAATGAGTACAGAACAAGCAAGACATATTGAAGTTGACTCTAGAGGTAGATTGGTAGACAAAGAGACGGTTAATTTTAGTTGAACACAAGCCTTTCGTTTAAGATCTGCAATTCTTAAAAGAGATTCATAATTATTGCTTAATAACGCATGATGTCTCATTTTCTGAATGCACAAAAAACACACGCTACACACACCGCAATCCATTACGCCATGGCGCATCCGACCCCTTTTCGGCAGAGGTGCGATTGGGAGAGATTGGGGGATGGGTAGAGAGCTCACAAGAGGAGTAGTGGTAGGGCGGCAGGGGAAGAAAGAGGGGAGAGAGATAGCGGCTTACGAGGAGGTGGTGGCGTGTGATGAGAGAGGGGAAGTGGGAGAGGGGGAAGAGACCGAGTGCGATAAGAGACGTGTGGAAGGCACGGGGAAAGGGCGGCGGAGAAGAAGGGAAGAAAGGGAGGAGGGAGGGGAATGGTGTAAAAAGACGGCGCAAAAACAACGCCTTTGGGCCAAGGGAAGTCCACGAATGTTTCCTTATTTTTTGCGCCTTCTCGCATATCTTCCATATCTATCCTTATTGCCCTCTACTCCCTTCTTATTTTCTATCATTCCTTTTCCCCGCTGTCCTCCCCGTTTATATATTTCTTCCCTTTCCCCTTCCATCAAATCCATCTCACTAACGTTCCTTCCTCTCTCTTTTGCCTGTATTCGAATACGGTTACTCCACAACTATTCTGCTTTACTTTATTTACTTCTCATTTCCATTATGACATTTCCCTTGATTTGACTAACTTCCTTTCGTCTCTCTCCTGCTTTTTCGTTCACGACATATTATATGTTATCTAAAAAAACTCTCGGTTTTAATATTACCTCGATTTCTTTGTTATAGTTTCATTTCCAAGCGTTTACTCTTAAAATATTTATTTTCTCATTCATCCCAATTCTTATCAAGATGTCACTAAATCCTTCATATAGTATATTTCACTTCCGTTCTTTTCTCTTGGCTCCATTTTTCTGCCAAAATTTTCTTTTTACAGATTCTATCGACAAATATATTTCTACTGTATCGGATAGGTGATAACTGAATGGCTACTTAAATACCGACTTCAGATTTTATCATTATTTGATATACTAAAAAGGTATCCGCTGAAAATCCCATCACACTTAGACGTAATCTTGATTAAACGATTTGGTGAGCACATATAGCGCCAAGCACTTTACTCTAGCACGCAATGTTGGGGAGAGATTCCTGCTTAGTGGAAAATACGAAATGCGTCCCTCAGCACCCTCCCATCTCAAGTTGTATACCTGTATGTCTCGCTTTCTAGGATGCATGAACTAATATAACCTCCTTGCCAGAAAGTTTCCTAGTAGCTGGAAAATTGCATCAGGGTCAATTGATTTCGTTCAAAAAGAGAGAACTGTCTTATATTGAAGTGTGAAATCTTTAACTTTCACTTCTTCTATGTAATTACGAAAGGGATTGCGTCGAAAATTCATCGCTTTTGCCTATATGTATGCAATGTGCCCATATGTGTGCCAGATAAAAATGAATGAAATAAAATGTACCCACATAATTCGTCCTTCTACTTGGTCAATTCGACGGAAGTGAGGTGAAGGAGAGAAGTGTGCCATGGTGTATCGAGATTTATTTTGTTTATCTATGAATAGATCTTACATGCCTTTTTGCTCGCACAAGTTGCGGAGATATGACTACTTAAACTTTATTTGAGAGAATAACCCGTATAAGGGTGAATTATAAGAGAATTTATAGAAACAGATGATTGCGATTAAGTAAATTACCTACTTTCAACATGAGTTACCCTTGACACAAATGATTAAAAAATTAAGACGTGGCATCGTATTCTATTAAAAAGTTGAAATTAAATCTTGAAAATATTAAGGGCATATAAATGGAAAATTTCATTTATTCCTTTAAATTTTTAATCAATTAGGATAATGAAATTTTTGTTTCCATTTGAGCTAATTTCCGAGCCATAGAAACTGAATAAATTTTTTTTATTTTTTAACTTCTAAGTATAAGTTTCATTGAATATAAATCAACCACTTCTGCCTATATTCCGAACATTGGACAGAATTATACCGATAATCCATAGTACAAGAAAGAGAATTGTCAAACCATAATTATTCTCTTTCTTGTACTTAAAGCACGTACGTTTATAGTGAACTCTCTTGAGTATAAATGATCCATTATACCATATTTTTTAAGGTAATCTACCGGTTGTGGTAGGTTTTTGGATGGACACAACTACCAAACAAACATTTTATTACTCCTAACAAAACACAAAATCCATCATCCTACCCTATATCAGGTCCCTCTTCATCTCTGAGTACTTTCTTCCTCCCTTCATCCCGTCCAACATCCCTATCCTGTTCCTTCCCTTTCCTCTTCTGCCCAACATTCTACCCTCTATCACAGTCTTCAACATCCCCCTCCCGGTCAACACCCCCTTCATCCACTTTTCCTGCCTCCGTAGGATTTCTCCCAACAAACCCCTCTCTTCGCCCACCATACCAAGTACTTCCTCATTTGTTTTCTTCTCTGTCCATTTCACCTTCTCCATTCTTCTCCACACCCACATTTCAAAAGCCTCCAGTCTACGTCTATCCTCCTGCTTCAATGACCACGTTTCCGCGCCGTACATAGGCTCCATATCAGAGTTTTTACGAGTCTTTTCTTAATATCCTTACTCAACGTCCCTGTCATCAACTCCCTCCTCCTTGTGAAAGCATCTTTTCCCAGCGCAATTCTTCTCCTTACGTCCCTACTACTTTGACCGTGTTGGTCCAAAACACTACCGAGATACGTAAACTGTTCTACCTGCTCTAGTTTTTGCCCTCGTATTCTAATGTTAAGCTTGGCCTATTTCTTTCTAAAAAATCGCATAACCTTTGTTTTATTAATGTTGATTCTCATCCCATACCTGTCGCACTGAATTTCCAATTCACTCAGCAATGCTTGCAGCCCCTTGGCTGACTGACAAACTAAAGCTTGGTCATCAGCAAACCTAACTGATTTTACGAATTCCCCGCCCACTTTCATTCCTACCTCGAGTTCTTCCCATGCCTCTTTAATCATTTCCTCTGCATACAGGTTGAACAGCAACGGTGATAATGGGCAACCCTGCCTTACACCCCTTCCTAACACTGCCCATCCGGACTCCCCGTTTCCCACCCGCACCTGAGCAGTCTAAGACATGTACAGGTTGCGGATTAGCCTCCTTTCCCTCCAATCTATTCCTATTTTCTGCAGAATACTCATTAGTTTTTCCCAATTCACTCTATCAAACGCTTTTTCGAAATCTACGAAACAGGCAAATACCTCCTGGTTGTATTCTATATTCCTCTCGATTAATAATCTCATTACTGCAATGGCATCACGCGTACCTCTCCCCTTCCTAAACCCAAACTGATCATCCCCTAAGTAATCATTTGCCCTACTCTCTATCCTTTTGTTTATGATTCTGAGAACAACTTTAGCTGCGTGGGATATCAAACTAATTGTCCTATAGTCCTCACATGACGTGGCCTTTACCTTTTTCGGAATAGGAACTAAAACTAATCTCACAAACTCTTCCGCCCAGATACCTTCCTCATAAATACTACGAATCAGATTATACCATATACATACTGCTAATTCATTATTTTTCCTAAGATTTTGTCGATGAAGAATTTTGTCGATACCGGGAATACCTTACTATTTGTAGGTTCAGTTGAGCTCGTATATTAAGTAGCCTCCGTCATCTAAGAAATTTGTCAGTATCTATTTTGAATTTTTGCGATCCATTGTTCCTTTTAAGTATCTGTAATCGAAGAAGCGTTTATTTTATCATCGGATGGTAGGCTGTTTTGTTAGGAGAGGCAAGTAAATATAGTAAATCCGTTTCAAAACTTTGTCCATCCAAAATCATAAATGTCAATAGTATAAGACTAAAAATAATTTATTTCAAGTGCCTTAATGCTGTTAATAGTGCATCTTTTAAAAATGTGGGTCCTATTATACTCTTACTTCTTCCCTCTTTTCATTTTATTTGCTATCGTCTATTATTCCCATCTTCTGTAGATTTTATTTACTTCCAAATTGCCTCACTGTACTACAACTCACTGTAAATTTGCCAACCTGGGATCGCCGATGTACTCGGTTTCTCCATTTTCCCATGTTTTCAACTTCCCACCTTCTAGATGTACCACAGATACGGAAGAGTAAAATTCGTAAAAAATATATGGCTCCTTAATTGGTCTGAATAGATACTTCCTTGACATTAAAATTATGCCCCTCAGTTTTGATTTTTGATACGATTAACATTACAACGCGAAATTGCTTTGACAGTCATTTAATTTGAAGGAATATAAACAAGACATCAGTTAGTCTTCAGTGAAAGACATTGCTATGGTCAATCATATTTTACTGTTAACTTGGCATAATTTTGTTGGTATCGGTTAAATATGGAAAGGAAAATTAGTATTTCTGTCACTAAATAAGAATATATGAGGAAGTAGGCATCAAGATTTTTATTTTGACGTTGTCATCAATGAGTACCAGAATTATGTTGACTGCAATGCATCTTTTAAAATGGAAAATTTTTTTCCTTGTATTTAATCCACAATATGAGTTTAAGGTAACATTCCTGACCGGGAGTCAATTTCTGTAGCCGGGTAAATTTGGCGAGGAGATAGTAAGCTCTCATGCGTCCCTCTTTTTTCGCAACCTGTCCATTTCTACTATCCGAAAATGGGAAAGACGAAGCTATACTAATTGAAAGGGTGAAGAGAAGGAAAGGAAAGAGGAGACGGAACCAGAGATTTGTTCATGTGTGCTCACTCTTCCTTTCTACAGTCGTTGCTCAGCCGCCGTTTCTCTCGCTGTTCTTTACTTCGGCAAGAGTAAGGTTAAGAGGGATTGCCTTCGTGGGCACATGCCAAGAGACGACGTCGATAATTATTGACCATCTCTTATGGAGTGATGGTGTAGGGTGACCCTTGGAAGGGGAACGGAGGTGAAGGAAGGAACGGTCAGGGCTTGGGGAGGGGGAGGAAGGGGAGAGACGGGACAGGTGATGGAGGGTGAGAGCGGAGGGTTTGAGGTGATGGGAGTTTCTGAGCAGGTGGGATGAATGAGGCGAAGGATACGAATGAGGACGCCGAGTAAGATGGAGTGGAAGGCGGCCTAAAAAATAAGGAGGGTGAGATTGTAAAAGAAGGGGGACGGAGGATAAGAGTGTTGGGCGTGAGGGAGTTTTTTTGGGGGCGATGGGGAAAGTGAAGATTTGAATTGGGAACCGGGGGCCTTTTTCTTTGATCGCAATAAGACAAAAGCAACGAATGAGTTAATGTCCGTTTTGAAAATCGAAGTAATTTATTTTTCAAAGGGATTCGATTGTAATATTTAGTATTTAGCGATCGATATTATATTTTTGTGATAATTGAATAAATTTTTATTTGGAACTCAAGTGGAAAATGAAAACAACAACCAGAGAACAGAAAACCATTATGAAAGATAAAAGATAAATATCTATAGAGAACAGTTATGTAAGATAAAAATATAAAAAGTTTTCGTATCTATTTTTCGTAATGGAATCCTCTGCATTATAACGGAAACTTGAGAAACTATATTTTTTTCGGAAACCACCAAATCGGTTTTTTAAACGCAATATTCATGGATACAATCATTCGTGTTTCTTAAACAAAATCAGCGCAAGTATGTTGACCGAAAGGGATTTATTTATTTAATGCGTACTGTAGTTTCCTTTTATAAGTGAGTAAACAGAGTGATTTCATTGGCAATCATAAAAACAGGAAAATATTTTTTTTGTGAAACTTAGTCTGGATGTTTTAGAGACGTGATAAATACTAGCGTGTGAGTGAGAGAGAGAAGTGCACAACATATTTTTCTTGCATATATGCCTTGTTTTTACTCAACTTTCACAAGTATCTATAGTAGAGAATGCATCTCACGATGTGGATAATATCTTTTAAACAACGACCTTCTAATGCCAAGTAGTTTGGTACAAAATTATTTAGCAAATATTTTATATTTGCAGCAAGACAGGAATTTGCTCAATCTGCACTTGATCTAAGTTGGTCCAACCTTCTTTAAACAATAAACAGATTCCGAAAGAATCAAACCATATTATTTATTTTCTCGACTACTGCCTCTAATATTTTTTTCGGCAAATGCTAATCGTGGCAATTGATTCCTACAACTGACACCGCAGTAATCTAAAAATATTAAACCATGGATGCCCAGAAAATATCGATATATTTCCTTTTTTATTCTTCGTGTGAGATAGCGGAAATATCGGTATAATTAGCTACCCTGTTATATAACTACATGGGTTATTATTTCCCAATAGAACCAAAGTTTTTTTTTAATTAAAGGATCAAATCATTAAAAACAATTGCATTTCATATAAATGATCATAGTTTTAATTTCAAACTGTGGATTTATTACATCATTTTCATATGATTTAATGCACTGAAACACACGTGATAAAATCTTTTTATTGAAAAACTGAGTATGCGTTTTTTGGAACTCAGTAAACATGATTTCGTATCGTGTAAATGAGAGTCATATACGAGTGGACATTTTCAGTTTCATATATTTCTTGAACATGCATGAAAAGGAAATTTAAAAATACTAGTACATAGGCGGTTGCACGGTGTGGACGAAAGGTCAGATCCGTTCGATATTTATCCCTTCTCTTGGGTCTTATTCTCTATGATAAATATATTAATTTTTCATGAAAAAATACTGATGTGATTTAATAATTATTTTTCCCTTGTTTATTGGCTAAAAAATTAAGAACTTTTATGATAAACATTTTCTGTCAATGTTTTGATACATATATAGGAGCATTTATTTCATCCTAGGGCCTATAGCCTCTTGAGAAAGAAATATTACAGTTATTAATTTTAGCCAATTTTAATGAGTTATCTTATTCTGCTAGTGCATACATTCAAAGTATTGACACTTTCATTCTATTGCGTTCCAGTATCTGGAGCTATGAAAATTGTTGCAATTTGCATGAATCATAACAATGTATTATTAAAGGAATATAATATAAGCCATAAAGCGTTCTTAATGAAAGTTCATTCTGAATCAAGTCGCACAATTTTGGAAATAATTACTCATTTTGGAGAATTATATTCAGTGAATTGAAATATTGATTCGATTTATGAAATATTGTTTTTTTCCTGAAAATATTACTCGAGACACATCCTTTAATCCAGAATTGGTGTAGTCTAAGGCCGCAGTTAATGTTGTATTCATCAGAAAAATTTAATTGATGTCCACATTAACTAATTTTGAATGATTGATGAGGGTTATTAAACTTACATCACTGTTATAACAATTTTACTCAGAATTACATAATATTGTTATTTTTGGGGGTTTGTGAAATAAGTAATATTCTCTCTAGTTACTATTGTTATAGAAAGATTGACTATATGTAAAGTGATATTGTTTGTAATCGGAACTCTCCAGTTATGTACGTAAACATAATAAAAAGTGGTTGGATTTGTTCGGCGCTACCGTGTGCTGACGAAGATAGGCAAAATATTGCTTTTTCACCGAGCTTCCATGACATCACCCTTATATTTTATTTTTATCTCGAAGGGAAAAGTGGTTGCTGCACCATAAGGTCAATTTTTTTGTCCCATTCCTTTGGCCGAGAAACGTGATTCGTCGCGCGCATCGCCGTATTCCTCCTCCAATATGTAATATTTTTTTCAAACCGTAAAGAGCATTAATAAAACGAATGGCAACGGTAGCCAAGAAAGAAATACCAATTACTTGTAGAAATCAATCTCTTAAATTGTTTCTTTGATGAGAACTAAGAGTGAAGAAGGGGAAAGAATTGGTAGGTGGAAGGGAGTGGTAGGTGAGACTGAGAGTCGGGGAAATAATGTGGAAATGGCCGTGAAGAAGTATTGAAAGAGGCGGTTCGGAGGAGTGAGAACAAAACGGAGAGGAAAGATTAGAGGGAAGGCGGAGAAGGGAAGACTGAAGGAGAGAGAGAGAGAGAGCGGAGAAATGAATTGTGCGGGAAGTGGGAGGATGAGAAGGGAATGTTGAGGAGTAAAGCCGTGAGTTAGTGGGCGGAGGGGAGAAGGAGAGAGTGCTTGCTCGCTCGAGGGAGGAACGGGTGGTGCTGGTGAAGGGGGAAGAGAATGGGATGAAAAATGAAGGAAAGGACGTTTAAAAAATTGTACTAACCTAGCCTCGGACCAGAAAGTGGACGAGGTTCCCATCCTCCAATCTTCCACACTCTACCCTCCCCACAGTCCCCTCAAAGGCGAGGTTCCCCTCCTTCCCCGAGGGCATTCACCACCCTATTTCTTCTCTTTCTCTCTTTCTCTATCCCTCTATACACTCTATACTCTTCCTTTTTTCTTTCCCCCCACTCTCTGTCTCTCTCTCTCCTTACGCACTCAGTCCCTCATCCCCTCCTTTCATTATCGGATGGGAGGTCGGTTAGGTACGGTGCAAGCGAGGAAACGGTCGGATTGGGAGAGTGGGTGGTGGAAGATCGAGATGTGAGTAAAGTGAGGGGAAAGAAAAGTGAGGTGGAGGAGGAGTCGGCCAAGGAGGAAGGGAGGGTCCGGAGTTTGAAGTGTAACAAAGTGGAGAGAATCGCAGAGTGCTTATTACTCCACGACGCCTTCGAAGGAGGATACGTGCGTGTGCGTTAAAGTGTGTGCGTGAAGTTGGGGTTTCTCCTTCTTCGAAATCACCCTCATCCCTCCCCGCTTCTCCCCAAAAACCAAGCTCCCGCTCCATCTCTGATCTCGGCTCTATTTCTTTCGTGCACCTCCTCTGCAGGCCCGCACTTCAAACCTGCCTCACTACCGCCGTTTGAACCGTTGAGTACCTTGTGCCTAGCTTGTCCCAAAGTCCCGTCCTCATTTCCAAACTGGGCAAAATGCACTCGTTCCACCCGATTTCTGGAAAGTTGTCCCGGGGGTTTGGATGAGAAAAAAGGCCTTCGCAGGGGGTGGGTGCTGTCGCCAAAGCGTGTATGTGTGCGGAGCACGGCACCACGAACAGTGTATCACCTCTACTCATCTTCCTCTAGCTCATCCGTCTCTCTTTCCATTCTCTCTCTTTCTTTCCCCCCACCCCCGGGACCTGCTCCACCCATCCGCCACCCTCCACCCACGGCCCTCTCACCAGAGCGATGGATAGAACTGTCTCCCCCAGTCGTATATAACTTAAGACGCCCGTAGTCGGCGCCCACGGTCGCTTGGCCACACCGACAATGTAACATTTATCAAGGGATAGCGCTCTCTGACCCCAACTCTCGCCCTTACAGTCCCACTCTTCCCCCACCTTTTGCCGTCCGCCCCCTCTCCATTTTGCCCTGGCATTTTTTTCTCTCAGTCCTCCAACTCCTTGTTTCAACAACCCTGTCCTCACCTAGTCAACTGCAACTTCCTAATTGGGATTCCTGACGCCCTGTAAGTAATGCAGGTCCTAATATGACTCTTTACCTCTTTGCTAAGGTTCAAATTTTGTCAAGGTATTGCAAGTGGTTTCATCTACATCTACATCTACATCTACATTAATACCCTGCAAGCCACCAAAAAGTTGTGTGGCAGGGGGTGCAGCACCAGGAGGAAAGGTTAAGGGATGAGGGGGTTAGGGTTTTTCAAATGGATGGGGAAAGGTAAGGGAAACCTGCAACTGTGCTGTGGTTTGGACAGTTGTAAAATCGTGATTTCACTAACAGCTATAAATTATTTACAACCGTAACAGACATTGCGGGCGTTTTTTGGGGCATATGTACAGGGTTCGTCCGGAAAATAAGTGTACTGAGCTCAGGAAAAAAAAATTATTACACTTTTACATATCTTAAGCTAATATTCCTCAAAATAGGACCCTTGTGAGTCGATACACTTGTTCCAGCGGCGTTCCCATTCCTGGAACGCTCCCGCGAAGGCATCATCGGGAACCTCTCGAAGACTCGTCGTCGACCTCTTCTCTGCCCTCCACGAACATCTTGTGCCACCGAAAGATCATGTTTCTGGATATGGCTGACTCCCGGTAAGCCTGGTTAATCATACCGACAGTTTCGGTAGACGATTTCCCAAGCTTTACCGCAAATTTGATGGAATAACGCTGCTCCAAAATCTTCGGCATCGCGTTCCGTGACGTGGGTCGAGCGTGGAGGTTCGCATTAACAGAGCTCCTCACTACATCACAGCTCAGAGCCGACTGCCTTTTTCAGCGTCGCTTGCCAACATACCCCCCTCCAATCGCAGCCCGTCAGAGCGGTGCTGGGCGCGCCTGGAGCGGCGCGCCCAGCCCAGGAGTCAGTGCACTTATTTTCCGGACGAACCCTGTATGTGGCTATGGATTTTTGTTTCTTCCAAATGTTAAATTCTTTTAAAGTTTTTGGTCTAAGTCTACAGAATGAGACCTTTCCAAAATTCGTCAATTCTGTTCATCGCTTGGGAAACTCGTTTAGGAATTTGACCGATCCTACTCGATCAGGAAAATCATGGTATTTACAATGCGGGTTAGTTAGCGCATACTGAATAATACGGAAGTGCGATTGAGGCAATCACGAGTATATATTTCAACCATTTTCTGTAGGCTCGAATCAAAACATATCTGGTCTATTAACGGAACATATTTCAAGTTCATGATTAATGTGGTATTGCTGTTATTTCTTTTATTCCTGTGTGGAAAGAAAGTAATTTCTTTTGTACGACCGCGATAACGAAGAAATAGCTGGGTGAGTATTGAATTTACTTCCCCAAGTCATTTATTAACTTCTGATGAAATTTATAAATATGGTTTTATTTTTTAATTAAGGGTTCATATATTTTTAAATCACTAAAGAAGTCCAATATTTTGCACCAATTATATTTATGATAATAGCTGCAGCATTGTTTGAAAAATGACATTCACTCGAATGTATAGGAAAACGTTTTGTATATGATCTTGATTCTATTATATTATAAGACCTTCGAAAGTAATTACTCCATTAAAAAAGTGATTATTCTAATTCTTAAGTGATCTTCTCAATGCTGACTAAGAAGGCATTCTGGCTTCCTGCGGAACCCTCTACTTTGTGAGTACATATATAGACCCTCTTTCGCTTGAGCTGAATACTCACAGCATAGGGTCGCAAGCTCCTCCCACATGGTGATGAGCCGATGATTTTTTCCGTACGTGATCGAGTGGTCCTGCTTTCCTTGCGTGCTCCATATAATTTCCCGTCTGGGCAACCCACGCACGCCCTTCCGCCTCCTTTTCTAATACATTGGAAAACACCTTCACCTAATCTAAACGACTCTGCTTACACGTCAATCCTCTTGTGTGGCATTGCATATAGCTCTCACAAAAAATGCAGATGGATACATTTTTAGCCTGTGTTTCAAAAGTGTCAAATTGATGGGCGTAAACTGTTTCTTGCTTTTGGCGATAGTCACATCGACGTATTGGATTAGAGCTTATTGTACCCTAAGTACCTGTATATGACCGCACTTTCCTTGCTTAAGCTCTCAATAGATAGGGGCAAGATGCTGTTGACGAATATATTATGATGTTATGGTGGGTATTATTATGTCACAAACACATTCATAGTCATTATCTAAGAGACAAACTTGTTGATTAGAAATGTTATTGAAAATAGTTGTCCAAATCCTCAAATTATCACTGGCTAATTGCGGTGTCTCAAGTTTCATTTCAATTAAGTATATTAATTTTACTATCGAATGCATTCATTAAGTCCTTCTGTTTTCATTAGCTCTTTTAATTTCAAAAATAATGATACATGAAAGCTAATATTGTATTTTTCACCCAATTTTTCTTAACGATGTTCTTTCTTTCGCAATGTTCTTGGAAGATTCTCAAATTAAAATGTTATTTTTCTTTAAATTAATAAGTACTTGCAACAATGGAAATTATCATCAAGTAGTAAATCCGTTGCGTATAACTACTCAGTGTATATTAATTTCTGTATACGTATACGAGGGATCGTATTTGTTTTCCGCAAAATCCATAGAAATAATACCTTTTTGATTTGATACTGAAAGGGTTTCGGTTGGCTCCACTTGTGGGGGTAATATAGCGATACTCCACCGTCTCATGTTTCAGAAGCCGAAGACTCAGGGAAGAGGGAAAGAGAGCCTTGGGCCACACACATACTATATGCGCACACAAACGCCATCCATAACCGATAGATGGATGGAGTGCGTTGGCAGCGGTGGTTGTCTTCCATCTCATAAAGTGCTTGTCTCTTTCGCTTAAAGTAATCGGCGTCTTACAAATGATAAATCGTTTGGCCATCTCTCCAATGCATTTTTAAAGAGGTGCCTTTGAGTGAGCTCAGGCTACCGTCCGCGACTACACTACGCTTATTGATAAAAATATGAGACTTTTACACGATGACGATTGTTTCACCCGTCTAGGCATACATGCTGTAACTCAGTGATCGTAAGAGAACGTTCTTAAAGCCATAAAGTCGAAGCATTGTAATACTATGTATCACATTTCTCATTAATTATCATTTTAAATTAGCATTAAAAATAAGTGTAAATAAAATTCAAAGCATTTTAATAGAGAATAACATGTATTGAAAGTATCATTACCAATGGAATTTCGTAATGCCTAATGTATTTGTAACTTTGATCTAGCCCTTTTACATATCTTCAACACGTTTTATTCTCCCTCTTTTCTCACTCGCCCCCTGCTGTATAATATAACACATTTCGTAGTAATTGGCTGATTGAATATTTAACACCGAGAAACCCCTGGGTTTCTTTGCCTCTCATAACTATCGGCAATTGACGTATAAATTTGAAGATACGACAGGTAGGTCATTGCCAGCGCAGCAGGGAGGATGCTGAAAGAAAACGTGCGGAAACGCGGTACTTTCTTTTCACAGCGGTCCCTCTATCAATGTCGGACTTGCCAGCCACCGAGTTGCATGACGTGTAGGGAACGATTAATTAGAGTGTCAGACCCGGATGTGGGAGGAGAAGGCGTAGGCGACAGGGGGAGGTGAGGTGTGGAGGGTGGAATGAGGGAGGAGAGCGGAGAGAAATGATATGATGAGCTCTCGAACACCTCACTACCCCGCCCGCGTGTGTCCTGTTATTTCAAGCGAAGGCCCTACGAATACCCTAACTTACTGCAACAATCACTCCGTCTCTCTGTCAGCCAGTTAATATTCACTTGTGTAAAAATAATACGCTTACACAATAACCGATGATAGTTATACCTATATATTTATAAATATAGTTCAGCATTAGGAAGCATATGCATCGACAACAATTTATGCTTACAGAGGTGAAACCATATATCAGTATGCCCATAAGCACAGTCTGATCTTCACTTGTTGGTAAAAGTTTACTATTGAAAAGTATTTAGAAATAAACTGACTTCTAAAAATGAATAACTTTAACAACAGCTTAGTTGAAATGATTGCATCTGAGAAACCATTTTACTGACATGACCCTAGGATTAATCCAATGGAATCTAATCACATAGCTGTTATTACGCTATTAAAGAACGTAATTTTGGCGTAAAACATAACCTCGTAATACGTTACTTTAAAAAGTGCATAAATAAAGTTACATATAATTTGCAAGGTAAAATTACATTCATCTATGTATTTGAAGCAGAAATGAAAGCTGCATTAAGATAAAGTTAAAAAAATAATGTTGTGTACTCCGGCGCTTTTTGAGAATGCACATAAGTTATGGAATAGTATTTTTATTGGAAGTTAATCTTTTAGCTTACATTGTTTGCGCTCCATAATATGTTTTACTAACTTTGAAAAGTTTTTCTAACAATACTGTATGTGTCCCTCCATCTATGCTTTTAGTGTGGTAAAATTTTTGGGTGCTTTACCAATTCCATTATCTGGATATGAATTATCTAGATAAATTTAAATTATTATTATCCCATGTAAAACTTCAATTTAAAGGGTTATACTAATCCGTTGATGTGCAGGCAAAAATAAAAGTATTGAAAATGGTAAATTAGTTTTGTATAAAAATAATGATTGGATATTACGCTCAGACATAGTGTTAAAATTTCGCTAACACTGATATTTATGTTTATCTGCGGGATGACGCAAACCCTTCTCTAATTAGACCATTTTCTGCGTAGCTTTAAGATAGGACAACACTGTTGGTAGTCACCACCTAGTTGATGGGTACGAACTTTACATACAGTAACAATTTCATTGAAACGTTATGAAATTTTAAGGGAAAAGCCGTGAAGCATACTCTAGAGAGTGAAATCCAGCGTACTAATTCCGTAGCTTCGCAGTCGGGCGCCCCTGGCCTCCAACTCTCCCGCTTCTCTTCCGCAGACCTCAATTAAGAAACCGTCCCTTTCTTATGCCTTCCCACTCCCCAAAGCCACTACGAAACTAATTCACTGAAGAAATATCTATCTATCCATCTGCTAGCTATCCCAGGGTCTGTCTGACTACTTTCTCATCCCGATGCCTCTTACGCCTATCTCACCGTGTTAGCTCACTTCCTCCTTCGCCCTCCCCATCGTATTCCCACATATCCTTTCCCACCCACCTCTCCATTCCTCTCATCTTCATTAACATTATCTTTAATCTAGTCGCCTATATTGCCCGTTGCAAAGTCACAGCTGATCCAATTCCAATAGCCGCAGTCATTTTTTTAGATTTACCGAGGGTTAACTATGCAAAATTGTTTAGTTTTAATCAGTTGATGTTCTTTTCTCCATGCTTTTGCATTATTAGCAATTTATTTTCCCGAGCCAATGGTTTTCATTATGCTTCTACCTTCTTACATATATCTTGACTCTACTTTTGAAATATTTGTTAAACGATCAATATAATGACAATATTCTTAAATTAGCTCTCTCTATATTTTTATCCTCAGCTATAGAATGTTTTTTTCTAAATTTGATACTATATAGTGAACAAAATTACTCATTTTTTCATCGGTAATAAAATATAGGATGATAATTCAAGTGATAGGCATACAGTGGGATTAGGTTGCTTTGCTAGTCGAGAGGAAAAACAAGTTTTGACATGTCTTAAAGAGAAGGTTATTGTACTTAATGTTAATATCTTCCGATTTAGAGAAGGCCAGCTAGTGGAAATAATTTTATACGTCCTGTAATATTGAATGCATTCTATTCTTTGTCATATTTAACCATTACCAGCACGTCTGGTCCTTCGTCCTTCAAGCTCTCAGTTAAAATTGATTGTTCCTTCACTTTCCCATCTAACTCCAATTCTTTCATCTCCTTCATTCTTTTCTGTTGTTTCCCATTCCAATCGTTCTCGCCTCTACTCCCCTTCTCTCCCACATTGTACCACTCCGTTCCCCATCTTCTCACACCCTGACGCTCCTTAACAGGAATTGTCTTTTGATCATTAATCTGCCCGACATCTACCGCCTCTCTTATTTCGGTTTCGTTTCGCTGGCTTTCCCTTATGGTTCTCGCGGGCCCCTCGAGGCGAAACTCGTCCACCGCCTCGAGGCGCTGTCTTCGCTTTCCGTCGCCCTCCGCTGCGTGGGAAGTTATTTCGCCTACTCCTATCCATTCCTCCCTCTCCGGACCCTCCCTTCTTTGCCCTCTCAATGTCTCCTTCGAACTCGTCATGGGTGAGGAAAGGGGGGAAGGAAGAAACCGAGTGCACAAGAGTGAGAAGGGTGTAGGGAAAGGGTGGAGGAGACGAGGGAAAGAAAATGGAGTGAGAATGAAGGGGGGAGAGCGAGTGAGATGACCCGAGAAGATACGTATTCTTTCTTCCCCCCACACCGTGTGATTGAGACGTTTACGACTCTTTTAAGATGTCTCGGTCTTGGCGGGGGGAATCGTTTCGACTGAGCTTATGAACCGGAGGGGATATAGGACGAATTTTGTGGAGCGGACTGTTTTGTGCCTCATGTTCCGCCACATGCACTCGATACTTGGTCAATTTTCAACAAATTTCTGATGTGGTTGAGTTGGGGAAATCGTATTTTATGGTAGTATAGTGGATGTGTAAATTTGCCTCAGCATTATCTTTTAAGTTAAAAATCAGTAGTTTTCTTGGGCAATTCAAATAAACTGCTCCAATTCATATGGCCTCATTTCAAATAACATAATTATTATTATTTCGTTACAAAGACACACTTCATGCAATTCTGACGAAATTCTCTCGTTTTGACCTTACGGTAACTGTCTGTAGAAAGATTTACCTCGCTCTTGACCCAGGGCATCCATTGAATGTACCTTACTCAGCGTGTTGATGTTCTCAAGTCTATAAAATTATTTTTCATTTCTTGAAAGTAGAAGCATTGAATTGAATGAACCAGAGGAAAAAAATACTGTAGGAGAATTATCTTACTGTCTTGATGCTTCTTCAGAAAAAGTTTTAAAACTCGGCGATCAATTGATAAAAGGCACTCCCTCAGAAATCAGTTCAGAAAAATCTATTGCCGTGAAACAGTCTGAAAATACTTTTCGTCTCAATCTGAATTTTATGAATCTATATGGACAGTATTTTATAAGTAATTATAGAATACGAGTATCAGTTCGAGTATGTTCAAAAAGTGAAAGGGTTTATAAAATGTTATTTCAAAATGTTTATTCAGTTTCTACTCCATCGTAAAACCATTGGCAAGAGCTTAAAAATCGTCATTTCGGAATTTGTATAATTTAATCATTGATCAATTAAACACTTAACTCTCAGATTCCAATGAGTCATCTTCTTCCTTCCTTGCTTCTCTAGTTGGCATTAAAAATATAAGTCGATTGAATTATGTGAAGGGATCGATTTCTGATTCACATGGGTTTTCTTGACAGAGTTTACATTTGTCTTACGTACAGCCATTGATGTCGTGACCACTAATGCACTGGTGCGAATGGATTCTCAGGATTATGTTCACTACTCTTTGCATAACGAGAAAGTGTAATGCAATAGTACATCAGTATAGAGGATGTGATATTGTCCGTTATGGAAGTCTTTGAATTAGGATGAACGCATCACGGATTTAACGCACAAATATATAGCAAACACTTTCTATTGCATTTATTGAGCAATCATTTAGATTTGCTATGAAAAAACTTAAAAGAACAAGTAATAAATTCTTTGTGTGTATTGTTGAGCTCACAGGGTTCGCTAAAAAGAATAATGGAAGAGATAATTCGCGGAAAGAGCCCTTAGCAGATTTTCGTGCGTGACATTTATCAAACCACTAATCACATATTTCAAGATAAGAAAGTAAAAATAAATATCGAGGTCAAGCCGGAGGTCACGCATTATGCTACTTATATCCTCGGATCCGTAGATTTCAATCGCTGTTATTTCATAGCGATTGAATTTTAAAAATCATAGCAATAAATATACGCAAAATGTTACTAGTTAAAATGGTGACGCAATGTAATTTTCTTTCATTTTTTTCCTTACCTGTTGTTATTTGCGTTTCTATCTTCTTATTCTATTGCGATTATCTCGGATCACATCTTGTTCCTTACCATAACCATTAGGTCTAAACCATCTAAGCAGCGTTTTATACTCGAAGGGGTAGCATTTTAGCATCCTATTTATGCTATGATAGTCTATTATCTATTATATTTAGGATGGATTGATGGCAAAGAAGAATCCGAGAAGAAAAAGCAACAGAAGGTGAAGTTTTGCTCTGGAATTTCGACCGGTGAATGGAATGTACGGAAGCCTAGCGTCAGGTGTTGTCGGTGGAGGGAAGGGGCGGAGGGACGGCGCTCTTGGACGGACGCCGGGAAGGGTAAAGAGGCTGCACCCCCGCCCCAATCCCCATTCCCCTTTCGACGCTTCCCCCCGAAATCAGCCAACTTGCTTAGCATAACGACTTCAGGAGTCGTCAAGTGGGGGGAGAACGGAGAGAAGGAATACAAGGGTCGGGTGCCATGCATGGAGAGAAAGAGCGAGATGGGGAAGAGTTGGCTCGGAGCAGGAAGTGAGGAAAGATGAGTAGGATGGAAGGGAGTGCATTTTAATGCTCCAAACGAGGGTGGGAGGTATGGGGAGGATGGTTGGAACGGGATAAAGGGTTTTGAGCAGGGTGATGGGGGTTGATCGCTGGGGGACTCCATCGTCTGCTCTGGCGATCAAAACTGCCGGCAAAGGGGCCGCAGCTGTTTTTTTCTTGGCGCCTTCGTCAGGGAAGGAGTTTGTGCTAGCGGGAGGAGTCCCTGTCGTGGATTCCCTGGAAGCAACTGCTTTACTGTAATGGGACTGCATTTGCAGTGGCAGAAGTAGAGGACGAGAGAATCTTCACCATACCTATTAGAAGGAGTCAAATGCTGTTTATTCACGCAGCGTAGTAAGCATATGAAATTCGGCCAGAAGATCCACGGGAAAGTTCCTTTGCATCACCATGAAATTCGGAAAAGATCTTGAGATGGTAATCTTAAGATGGAATTTTGTATTCCAGCATCATCTACTTAAGGAAATTGTATTTTCCCAAAAGTCACGAACTAATGTCTTAAATGCTGCTTTTGAGATGAGCGGCTAATGAAAGATGACTTTACTTTAGGTAACTTGCCGTTCTGATAAATAGTAAAAGTGTAACTCCATTCTACGATATTTGTGCATTCCTGGAATGCGATTCATTTGATTAATATGGCCATATGAATGATGCCTGGTATCCTTATGGATTATCATGTTTTAAGATATGGAGGGAGCATTTTATTTTCATTTCAGTCGCGTTTAGATTTTGAATTAAGCCAATAAAAAGAAAAAAAATTACTTTTAATACTCACTCCATAGGATTCTAGCAATATCTCCGCTCAGGGATTTTTGTTCCATCTGTTATTTTCTTTCCAATCTAGAATGGAACGCGGTGATAAGTATCTTTCCAACGCTAATAAAAGTAGACATTATATGATAGTTTTTGGAACGATCTTCCATTCCCAGACGGTGCTTATTAACAATAGCTGGCCTACGTTAAAGATACAGCAGCGGGCCAAGATTCAGCTCTTTCCGCCAACAGCGAGTTTCTTGCTCTTATTTAATTCGCATTTTTCCAACTCCGTCCTCTGATTCCCCTCTCCATCAACTTCTTTACACATATAGAGCCATTCAAAGCGATTCATTTGTCATTCTCTCCATCTTATCCTGCTCTCTGATTTTCATCTTGTCTTCCTTATCCGATTCTCACATTGTTCTCTTCTTGTACTTCAGCATTCGTTAGCGACGACCACTTTCGCAATCCCCATCTTCCCTTATTCTTTCATTCTATTACTTCTCTGTCTTCCTTTTCTCTACTTGACTCCTCCGCCTCTCCCCTTACAATTCCTTCCTTCCAATCCGTCCCTGACCTCTACAACCTCACTTCCTGCTCGACTTCTTCGCTTTTCTTTGACTCCGGGCCATAGAGGGCGCCATCAAATCTTTCCATGACTTCCACCCCCCCTCCTCCTTCCCTCCGTGCACCAGCAAAGACCATCATCGCGCCGAACGATGCTCGTAACATGGCCAATAACCATCGGCATTGCGCGATTACGGTAACGGCGGCGTATGGCGAGGATTTTCCCTGAAGGATAACGGAAGAGAGGAGGCGTCTGTACATTTAGATGTACTGGGTCGGGACTGCGGAGCTGAGTAGTAGAAGGGGAAGATGAAGAATCGGTGGAACAGTTGGGAGGCTCGGGTTTTTTTGGTGAGGTAAAGCGGGAAACCGACGTCTGCTCAATAGGGTGGTGCAGGCAAAGGGTCGAGGGGGGGGGGATGAACAGCGTCGGCGAGCCATGAGATAAGCCACAAGGGGAGGGGTAAGAATGCTGAGGAGGAGGTCTCGTCCCCGGGCAACTCCCCATTCCAGGTATCAATCGCCGCCACATTCTAGGGCAATTGGTCCAGGCAGACATCCTTTTCGGAAGATTTTGAGAAAATCTCTTCACCGGCGTGTGTAGGCATATAAGATTTTATTACGGAAATGAGAATTATCTCCTCTGATCCGAATTAAGTCTTAATAGAGGTCACCAATTTTTTTCTACGGAATTTCTGGCAATTTCCAGATTAAGTGTAAAAAATGGAGAGCAGCTATTACCTAAAGACGTACGACTAAGAGCTCCGGATGAGAATTACTTGAGTTTACATCGAGGTAAATGTTCCATGGTGCATTTAAGCGGTTGCTTTAATATCCTTAATAATGAATAAAAAATTGAAATTGTATAAGAAATCAGACAAAGAGTACGTGTTGAATTACTTAGTTTAACTCCGAGACATTTCTTGTTTGTTTAAGAGTATAGCTTCCAATAGTTTTTAATATACGCATAGTAAAAATACTATAACTATGCACAATTTCTGAGAGTATAATTAAATATATTACTTGATCACCTAATGACTTCCTTTGCCTCTTAAAGAAAAATTTTTGATCAGATGAATTGATAGGGGTATTGTTAAGGCATTAGTGCGGAATTAATTGTAATTATACAAAATCATAACGGTTGGAACATACTAAGACTAAAATGTCTTCTTATTATTTTCTTTTATGATTAAGTGAGGGTACATATTGCATGCAAATTTATTACCTAATAAGGGAATAATTAACTAAATACCTATTCGTCGCCTAGAGACTCAGCCGATATTATCTAAATAAAAATAATAAAATAACATTTTTTCGGTAGACCTGCATCCTAGAACAAGCCACTTTTGATGCATCAAGATCAATCATTAAAACCGTCGTGTTCGAAGTCTTCTTATTTCCGTGATCACTCCCGAAGGAAGATTCAGTCGTTTTCAATAACCACCATGGCATTGAATTCGTCACAGTCAAGAGCAACTAGACAACTCCTCTCAATCTTTTGCGATTCGCCGGAAACTCAAGAGCAGCGACCCTCCGGGGTACGATTATGCAAATCGACCTCCTTTGTCTTTCTTTCTCCCTTCCCCCGTGACTAACTTAGGAAATATTTGCTATGCAGCCTTCGTTCAATAACCTCCTCTCCATCAAACGCTTCATTCTTTCACCACGCACTCATCACTCTTTCTTTTCCCTCCCAGCGCACACATTTATATACTCCCCCATTCATCTTATTTCCTTTGCCCACTTGGGTGCCAAAGCCGTTAAGGAGAGGAAAGATCGCGCGAATATACAATTCTGCTCTCAATCGGTGACAGCAGCCTTCTTCGAAGTTTCTGCATATTACGATCTCTCTCTCTCCTTCCTCTTATCCGGGATTGCGCGGCAAAATATCTCGTGTACGGGACTTGACTGATGAGCGGAGCCATTTCATTAAAGAACAAATATGTAGATTTATTTTCTTTGCAAGACAAGTACAAGAGACAAGTACTATATCCAACGGTTATCATGTGAGGGTAATTTCATATTCCTGCCATGAGTTTTAAGTTATTACATACTATAAAAATGCATTATATCTAAGAAAATATAATGCAAAAGACAATATAAAAACTTATACATGAAATACATTGTAACACTGTATGTTGAAAAGTCAATTCATTATGTGTATTCCATAACAACTGATTGTTTTGGTTTTTGGGTCATTAGGATATTTTAGTGATTTATATTTCAACCGGTGACGGGAAGCTAATCAAAAACTAAAATTTGCGGGCAAATAATTATGGATAGCAACTTTAGGCTACTTGACTAGATAGCCAGTTTCAGCTACGGTATACAGCCTTGTTATGGTCAACTCATTAGCTATCGGCGCTTCCTTTATCAGTTCAAATGGTTCTGTATGCGTGGTACGGAACAGGTCTATTTTCCCTAAACTTTTTTTTATTTGACTGCATGCCTTCGGGAGCGTGACGCTGTAGGTTTTCTAAACGATACATGAGTTAAACCAAATAACATAAATACAGTGAAAAAAATAATGAACAGTGCAAGGCCTTTAGAAATTATTTTAAGCTTCGATGAAAATACTGTACAAGTTAATATCATTCGTAATCTTTTTTATTTACTCATCTTTAATTGAAAAACCAAATAATTTTTTGAGTGATACAAATGAGAGTATTTAAAATGTGGCCCGAGTTTTCTAGTCCGACAAAAGTTGATCTACACAAATAATTATTATATTTTAATACCAGAAATGGAATTTTTACTTTTCTTATTTCAAAGCTTAATAAAGAAAGAAATTTTTAAGAAAAATTATGCGAATTTTTGTGTTAACTGATTCATCATTACAGTAGTTACGAAAAAATTGTTCATGTAAAGTTTCTTTTGGAATGTGACGCTTTGGCTGCGTCTCTATCCACGGTACCAACAAATAGTAGCATTTATTTTTTCGATAAACATTAATAGTGATGCTCAAAAAATCGTTAAAATGGATAAAGAAGTTCAGCACATGTTCTTAGACGTAAATTTTTAAAAAATACTGAAAGTGTAAAATTAGTAATGGAATGTTTGGTGTAATGAAGATACGATACTATTTTAATACAAAGCATATGCTTGAGGCTAGACTTTTTCTAGTCCCTATTTTATGAGTGAAGGGAATAAGTTTTAAATTCCAGGAAACAAACGTGTGCCATTTTTAAGCTCATTTGTATTTTCCTTTCCCGTTTTTCCGCATTAGCGCTGCTGTCACTAAGTCTACACTTTCTGAGTTTCAAACGCCACGTCTATTTAAACCGTTCATTTGCCATAGTTCTGGTCTGGTATATTCTTAAAAGCCCTAAGTGGAACATCCTTTACGTATGAAATTGTTTCTTTACCTAAAATAACAAAGCAGTGAGCTTTATTGTGACAAGACATGATTTTTCCTTGAATGAAGTGCTTAAAATAAAAAGTGGATGTAAGGTGACAAAATTAATGTTTTGGGTCTTGGAACAAATGGAAAGAGGTTCATGGTGGTTCCCTTATTTTCTCTCTTTCTGAGGGCTAAATAAAAGAAGCCAATGCATCGGTGGGCAACAGAACGGGTTAAGTCGGAATGGAGGATTTGACACGAAGTTGCCTAACGAGTCGAATGCGATATGAAAGTTCTCGGAGAGAAAATTGGGCTAGTGGGGAAGGGGATTTTTACACGTGAATTTCATCAATTGATTATGACTACGGAAGAAATTTGTATTAATCTAATTTTGTATTTGGTGCTACCTGAATAATTATCAAGCCGCCTAATGTAAGGACCTTTGGTTATAATAACTATGAAGAGTCAAGTCTTTACGAACGTTATTATCTATTTATATTTTATTGGGTCAAGCTTTAAACAAAGGATGATACTCATATTTTTGTAGCTATACGACTATTTCACCACTCTGCACGGTTTACTCCAGCTAAAGGTGATATTGTTCTAACTTTCCATTTATAAAGTTTTTCTCGAGCTATCCTAAAAGTAGCTGTGAAAACGGCCTTTTCCTTCACTATGCTGAATTAAATTCTTAGATGAGTAAATGAATTATAAGGATTTTTGAATTAGTAGGATACGTAATGGAATTAGTCAAGGAGACAGCAGGAAAACTACTTGCTTCAATTCATCTTCAGTTTAATAATAACGCAAAGTTTTCCCAAGATTGTTTCCAGATGAATCTGTCACTAGCAAAGCGTTTTGTATCTATATTTTTTTCTGAACTTGAGTTCGAAAAGAAGAATGTAATTTCAAAAGTTTCAAAAATGCATTTACACGCTCATCCGAGTCTTTTTCCTTTTGAAAAAATTGAGAAAAATAAGTCTTCCCTCCTCTTCCCGTGTCCCCTCTCACATTCTTTCTCAACTTCTCCGCCACCACTCCCTCCCACCTCCGCACTGGACCAAGTTCCTCCCCTCCCCCATTTCCCAGCTCCTCCTTCCGCCAGCATTTCGGTGTGATTGCCGCGGGGAAGGGAGGAGGCAGCGTTCGAATTCTGGAAGAACTTTTTTCTTCCTTGAGATTGGA
This sequence comes from Hetaerina americana, assembly GCF_022747635.1. Classification (NCBI taxonomy): domain Eukaryota; kingdom Metazoa; phylum Arthropoda; class Insecta; order Odonata; family Calopterygidae; genus Hetaerina; species Hetaerina americana. Next base: position 31,751,778 of record NW_027286874.1, on the reverse strand, counting down.
GTGGGAAAATTCGTTGCTCTTTTTTTTTGTATCTTTCCCCGTGTTTTCATTTTGTTTTCTGCTCTCTCACTCCTTCCCTCCATGAAAATCCCGTCATGAAAATCGCTGCGGCGGTCGCTAATCTCGCCTCGAGGTACCCCTCTCCTTGGCCCGCCCTTCCCACGCCCTTCCATTCTCATTCCTCATCCCTTCAGCTTCACCCTCCCGCCCCGCCACCTCGCACCCCGCGAACTCCCTCTGGCTCCACCGCCTCCCATTACATAATTCCTACCCCTAGGTCCAAAAAAGAGCTCCCCGTTCCGTAATGCGCAGACAAAAAATAACAGCTTGTCTCAACCTCTCCCCCCCCCGGCATTCCTCCCTTCACCCCTCTATCTTGCTTCCTCCCCGTGTCTTCAGCCACCCACCCTCGGCCGTTTCTTAAAAAGCGGGAAGAATTTCCTTTCCATCCTCTTCTCTCTCCTTGCCATCTCTTCTCCCTGTGATCCCATTTCACTCTCTTCCTCTTTCCTTCTCGCCCGTCCCCGCCCAGAAAGCATCGCTCCTTTTATTTACCTCTCCCCACAGAACTCCTCACGCTCTATCCCCCCGCTTCTCCACCCACTTCCAATTTCTAAACGCAACCGCCACGCCCCTCGGGGCCACAAACACAGATTTTCTCCACCCCGGGACGGAAAGATGTTACCGTCTTGCGTATATTCCCTCATATTAATTTGACTTTTTCTCTCGCCAGCGATTTCTTATCCCAGTCACAAATTTTTCTCCTTGTTGTCGCTACAATTGGTTTTCCTGAGTTTACCATTGAATTTTAATTTTTTTTAATTTTTCGCTTCTTTACAACGTTCATTTCTTATTACTATGGATAAAACCGGATATTGTGTACAATTTTAGGAAGTTAGGTGAAGGGATTATGCCTAATTCTATAAGATTTTTCTTAAATTAAACCTAAAGACGATTGGAAATCACTTTTCATATCATAAGCTATGTATAAAAAATAAGTAATACAAAAATGCATTCTGATCATCTTGCTATTTGTATCTATATGATCTATTTGTATTCCCATTATTATTCAGGATTTGTTAGTTAGTTCTCAGATGACTCATGTAATCTAATGCTGTCATCTTTTCAGAGATAAAGTTTCAACAGAGGAAAAATAAAGATTTGCTTTAAAAATACCTTGGAACTTGACTATAAAAGTAATACATAATATCAGTGGATTGTGTTAGTTCTTCTCCTTATCGCTTTCACGTACTTACATTTTATTTTAAGTTATTTATATTCAATATTTTCCTCATCATTTACTTCATTGTTTTATCTGTGTAATCTTATTTGTTGATCTTGAAACATAAGTTCTGCGGTACTTCTGGGAAACAAATTCATTCGCTAAAATTAAGGAAAATATTTTTGTAACCCATTGCGCAGATATCACGCAGTTGACCATGGAAAATAAATAATAGTACATCATATTAAATTTCCAAGAAAAATCCCAGAGAGAGAAACAGAACGAGTTTAATTTATTGGAAAGGAAAGAGTTGAGGGGTTAGCTTGAACTCTGACTGCAAGATTAAAGGAATAAAGTTCTCCTCTACCGTGAAATACAGTGGAAGACCGTCTCAAAATTGGGTGGACCTCAGAATTATCAAGAAATTAGTTTTCTTGAGTGTGTTCTGGGTGTGGGTGGGTGAGTTGAGAGAGTGTGGGTGCTTAGAAGGGGAATTCTAGGGAGGAGTAGGTCGGTTGGCTCTGTGTGGCTTCTCATAATGGGGGTGTGGGAGGATAAGCTAGAAGTTTTCGCGGGAGCTCCGTCGTCTGTATGGCGCTAGTCTTGCTTTCTGGGGAGAAGGGTGGGAGGGGTGAGAGAAATTAAGTTGCGAGGTGGTGGGGGTACGTAAACGGGGAATTTGGGGCGTCAAGGGAAGAGGAAGCATTGCTGTCATGGTGCAAAGTATATGAGGCGTGTATTGCTGGAGTATAATTGAATACGTATAGGTATACACCCATATGAGGTTGCGTATATGTATGTATATATATGTATATATATATACATACATATACGCATATATATATATATATATATATATATATATATATATATATATATATATATATATATATATATATATGTATGTATACAGGTATGCTAAAGGAACTCTCATGAACGTGATTACATAAATATGAAAAATAATTCTTACTCTTCCGTCTAAAGAAGTTTGTGAATGACCGAAATTTAAAGTTATTGTGGAATATTCGTTTTATTTTGAGTGCCCCTGCTTTAAGTGACTGTCTACCGTTCTGAAGCGATAGTGATATAAGTAATTTAACGTCTTTGCTTTGGAATATGATAAGTGGTAAATTTGTGTATGAGTTGAATGTGATTGGCAGACAGAGCAAGTATTTATCAAGGAATATCGTAACGGTCCAAAAGAATACATTCAAATACGCACACCTATATTTAAAAAATATGTGTTATACTGATAAATAAATTTTTATCCCAATTGAGTTAATATTTTTCAATTCTCAAGAAAACGTTGCTTTTTAGGGAAAATTTTGTAACGCAATTAATGATATTGTTTTGCAAGTTTTTACCCACAAATCATTTCGGGGTGACAAAATATTTGTTGTTTACAGTTTTGTTTTTTAAAATGAAATAATGACTGATAAATATAATTAAACTTTCATTTTCATGGAGTACATTTTATGTTCGAATACGTCATTCCGCTAGAGAGATGGTCATTGAAGAATTTCGTCATCTAAACACATGGGTCAGCACTAAATTATGTACTCTTCCTATAGCCATATATTCATATTCCTATATCCATAGATTTATTGCTAATTGGGAAAAAAATTATAATAGTAACTTCTCTGTAATTTAAATGATCATTTACGAAATTAGTTACTGCGCATAAATGTATGGTTGAACGAAATTTATTTTTCAATAATTCATCTCACGTACAACTAGTGGTTTAGATATTTTAAATAGCTCAGTGAAAATGTTTTTGCTTATATCTCAATTTACCGCTATGTTAGCACTGGTAGAGAAGAATATTCATGAAGAATCAAAGGAAGTTCATTTCATCAACTGATAAAATTCTTGATTTGAACTTAGAGCTTACGTATTCAAACTAAAACATGCATTCAATGTGAGGTTAATTTTTAAATGTTTCCATTTGTGTATATGGTTCTAGTAGTATATTATTATGATATCCTTTTTGCCAATTACGGACAGAACTTTATGCACTAGAAGAGTATTGGAACCGGAAGTATCGACTGTCCATTTCTACGCAATAGTGGACTCTTAGAGCGTGGTATTAGGAGGTCATAGGAGTCCGGTCATCAGTCATCCTTCGAAAGGCCTACGGTTTCCTTTCCGCTGCTGCCATGTTATTTAGAACTCTGTCTCCTTCATGTCCCTCGTTCCTTCCCTCTCCGACTCTCTCATTCTCCCTCCCTTTACCCTCTTATTTCTCACATCTCTGCTCGCTCCTCTTCCTGCCCCTCGACCCTGCATCCACTCGTTCTCCACCCCTTTTAACCCAGACTCTCCACCCATTTCTCCCTTAGGTCCTTTCCACCCTCCTCCCGTTTCCCAGGCAACATACTTCGCCCCTCCACTTCACTGCTCCGCTAAAAAGCCTCCGCTGCTGTCCCCTCCCGTACTTATTCTTCGTTATCTTTCGGGCCGATGTGTCTCCCACACCCCTTTCCACCACTCCCCACACCTCCTCACCCCTCCTTCCTGCCCCCATCCTCCTCCTCTGCTTACCCCTCGCTCCCGTTCCTTAATACCCTTTGCTTGTTATTTCCACACAAGTAAAAGATGCCATCCCTCTTGTTTCCAATAGTTCATACTTTCCAGGGCCGTAATTAATTTTCTTTTTATGTTACATGGTCTCCGGTCTCAGACCATTTTTCTGTGCTTTATTTTACGTTATTATATTTCCACGCAGGGCCTCAGTTGTTGCTCTTTAGTGCGTTTCTTTGTAAGTTTCCCTTGATTTAATTTGAGGCGAGGAAATTATTTCCCGAGAAACCCGTCAAGTTGCTCAGTATTCTCCGTTCTTCAACTTTATCATTCGTTCATGAGATTATTTATTATCTCGATGAGTTGAATTTTCATTTCATTTCCGGATATGAATTGCACAGCAAATTCAAAACATTCCACTTACCGAGGTGAACATTTTCTGCTAGGCTTAATTATGTGTTTTAGATGTTTTGCTAGCATAGTTAGTTTTAGAAGCAGATTGATATTGTTTCTATTTTACTGTACATTTGTAAAAAAATTGCTGATAGGTATAAAGTTGCATCACTTTTTTGTGGCTTTAACCAGCATAAAGTTTAATGCGCCTTAAATTAAACTTAATACTAGGCCGATCTTATAAACGCTTTTCAAATCACAGTCATTTCTCAGAAAGAAATCCGCATGGAAACATGTATGTATAAAACAGCGAAAGGAACTCATTTTACACGACTATATTGATGGTAGGGCTACACTTCAGAATGTCCTAAAGTTGTGGAAGGTTTTCAGATTATAGACGTAATGGCAGCTTGGTATACGACTACGCACTGTTTGGAGGAGTAGGTTGTTCAAGGATTTTATTTTTATAGAGCCTAAAGCAAAATTATAATCTCGTTTCTAATGTCTTTAGAGAATTATTAATATTCTCTACATTGAAAAGATACTTTTAAAGGTTCTTAATAGTCACATGTCTTTTTATTTCCCAAGAATAATTCTTTTTGGTGCCAAATAATATATATATATATATATATATATATATATATAAAGAAATGTATATAATAGTATATAATATATATATACATATATATATATATAATATTATAATATATATATATATATATATATATATATATATATATATATATATATATATATATATATATATATATTATCATAGTGTTGAATAAAAAACTTGGACAAAACAAACAATATAAGAACACATAAAAAGAACACTCACACGTTATTTCTTAATAACTTCGACGGATTTTAGCTCAGTTTTCCTTGGAAGAAACTAAGTACTACTGTTTCTTCCGAGGAAGAAGGAGCTAGCTAAACTCCGTCGAAATTATCAAGAAATAACTTGTGAGTGTTCTTTTTATGTGTTCTTATATTGCTTGTTGCTATCCAAGTTTTATATACATACATACATATATATATATATAAATGTATATATATATATATAAATAAATATATATATATATAAATAAATAAATAAATATATATATATCATGTTAGAACTGATATAAAATTCTAATCAATAAGAATTAGGTATTTATGTACTTAGCTCATCAATGTATGGGAAAAATGCAGCAGCTCGCCAAAATCAAGTTACTATAACCAATTATTGAACTTTGGAAGATGGATAATTTCTATTTAAGTCTGAATGGGGGAAGAAATGAGAAGTGGGCAAGCGGGAGGGCTGCATGCAACCAAGCGCTAAGACGCGAAAGCGTGGTGAGAGATGGGCGGGACATACGAAGGGTAATTGGGAGTAAAGAATGCTTACGGAAATTATAAGGATACGAGATCAAGAGTCGCGGAGGGAAAATGGCGTAGCATAGTATTGTCTCTGAAATGGAAGCAGGAGCACTGAAGGTGTGTAGACTCCGGCTGTGTAGGCAATAATTCACGTCCTTCTTCAAGACCGCCTGCTACAGGCCATGAAGATGACGATGAGTCAGGATCATCTAGATGAGAAGAGTCTTAACATTTCTTAAATTGACGAGGAGGCAACGTTTGTCGCCAAATAGTTCTCAGAAGAATTGCACTTTTATCTTTGAGTTAACCAACATGCAGTCCAATTCAGGTTTTATTAGGGAGCACACTACTGATTGGCCGTTCCATCATTTGTTATTCTTATATTATTTATTTATTCTTTTAATTTATACAATACCTCTTAGTGAAGGTGGATAGTATATTCTCTCAAAATACAAAAGCACATGATTTCAATCCTAAGGAAGAGCCTGAATTTTGAAAACTACCTAATACATGAAATTTCCATATCTCAGTCTAAATAATGAAGAGACTCACGAAACTCTTCCTGAGATCCTTTGCGATAAATTATATCATGTATACTGTATCAAATCGCTCTGCTTTAAAATTCTATTTTACCTCACGGCTGTAAGAGAACTTCCGTATACCATTGGAACTGGGTTTCTAGACAGCTTTTTATAGATGCATAAAGTCATTTCATAATGGTGTAATATAAGACACATGATACTGAGTTCAGTCCAACATCCATTGAATATGGCTAAAATGATCTTTCTGAGTTGAGTAACCAATGTTCAAATCATTTCTGCGTTGGTGAATCAAATATTGATAGTATTATTCTTGTAATTGGTTTTTGGTTGTTACTGAGTTAAAATCTTGTTAAACAGGACTGGAATATCTGAATTTAAAGCAATGATATGCCTTCTTCCTCACTTGTGAGCTTCAACAAATTATAAGCTATGGGTTGGCTAATAATGTAAAAGAGACAAAAAAATCATACACACACATAACATTCCCATGGATTAATACATTATATGTTGACCACTTCAGAGACACTCCTTCTTCAATAAATTTTAAAAAAGAGTAATATTGTGCATAAATTATGATCTGAACTTCAAAATTTGATATTCATTAACCTATTAATTTTACCAGTTGAAAGCAATGTCTAAACAGAAACAGTAAAAAAGCATATCGTAGCTAAATTTCTAAATGAGTACTTCAAAGTACATCGCTCAAATTGGGTATTTTTAGCACAGGATGAACAATCTTTCGATGATGCTAATGGGCTGATTGCAGTGCGAAAATGAAATGATGTAAAAATGAAACATATTATCTATAATCTGGTGAATCGGACGATATATTGATATTAGTTATGCATTTTTCCGTTGATACAGACGCGGGACGTTTAGGACTGTCACTGCGGTCATCATTCGGTTGAGATAAGGGCAAGAACTCCATCGGTGACATCATTGCGCAATCTCACATTCATCCACCCCCCCGATGAACATTCCGCGCCCACCCTCTCTTTTCCGCCGTTCCCTTTTTCCGTACTCCACGCAAACACGCACGAACGCACCCTCCCTTCGTTCTCTCCTCCCTGTCATCCCTCGCTCTCTCCTCCTATCCGCATACTCGTGCCCCTCCAATCCGACCTCTCCTTCCCACCCTTTCTCAGCTTCCCCGCCCACTCCCCCACCACCACTTGGGGCATCTTTCGGGAACCGGTCGAATTGGAATTGGAGGAGTCCCAGAATTTCTTGTGGTCGGCTTGCGAGTTTTGGGAGCCAGTCAGAGGGAGAAAAGGGGAGCCGCGGCCCCGCCCACCCCAGGCGGCGGCGGAGGCCGAGGGAAAAAAGGAAAGAATTAGTTCAGAGGAGGCGGCGGTGTGTGTGGCGTGAGCTGCCGGGCGATGCCGGGAGGAGGTAGGGCCACAGCCAAGGAGCTGCCCGACTCCTTACTCATAATGTGGAACGAAACGAAGGCTACTGTTGTGTGAGGATAAAGGAAATGAGGATGAGGGTGGTTGGTGGATATGGATACCGCGCCTTTGTCTTTGGGTCTGGATTAGCACGGGAGGAACTAGCGCATTAGAATAAAATAATTATGCATAGACAAAATAGAAATAAGCCTCCACTTTCACTAAAATTGAAAAAAAAAGTCTACATTGACTTACCTTTTCATTGGTGAATAAACTGCTTTCACTCATGTTTCTAATTAAATGGATAAAATATTTTGATACGCCTTTTCAGAAAAACACTCAAGTTCCTACCTGGGAGGCTAAAAGAGAACTATGCATCGTGAGAGGAGTTACATATGTCAAATTTCGTCAATACTCATGATTGTAGTTATTTTACCATCACATTTAAGCAATTTACATACATGTTTATCTGTAATAAAAGAGTTATGGAATCAAAATAGTAGCTGCTATAATGAGACTTATGCGAGAGTGAGTGGACTATGGGTACTTATCGTGATCGAATTTTGGAAAACATTTCACGCTATCAAGAAGCTGGAGACATGGGGATAATAAATACGTTAGGTTATTTTAATATATTTTCTGGAATGTAGTTTGTTAGTGTGCAGCTGCAATGGTTAAAGCCATCGCCACCAGAAACTGTAAGTCCCAGGGTTAGTTCTGGGGGACGTCTCTGCTAATGCTCTGCTAAACTTAGGCTGAGTAATTTTCTTCGTAACACATACTAGATACTGTTCTCTAACCCAAAATATGAGATTTGACGAGAAATGAACCATGCTCTCACTTGTACATTCACACATGAAGGTAGAGGGACTGTTTATTTTCCTTTGTCGTATGCGGTTTTCCAGAAATATATGATAACCGAAATACCACACAGCTTGGGTGAAGCTGAGGGTGCCCATAGGCGTTTCCGTATCAAGAACCAGGGCCCTCCGATGAGTAGCTCAGGGTTGTACTCACTGGACTATCCTGTCCCATTTTAATACCATTTTTTGAATAAATCTGTGTATGTTTGGACGGTTAAGTATTGGATTAGGTTCGCCAAGGTTAATTATTTAGAAAGATTATTTACTTTTATCATATCTATAATCGAAATTCAACACGAAAAGAATTGTAAATATTGGATTCAGAAATGTTTTAATTACTGGAATGAGGTATTTAAATAGTGAAATATCTTCAACTGAGAGTTTGTTTAACAGATGTGTGGCGAGACAATTTTATCACCCATAGCTGAAAGTCTAGAACAAAAAGCATGGTTGAGCTGCACAAATTTATTGCCTTCTGGATATGATCTTTGATATAATCTTAGATACTATCTCTATGAATCAAAATGATAAGTTCACCTGTAGTTAAGGTTTGCATAAAACATTATGCCATTTACAATTGGAGGTTCTTTTACAGTGTTCTTACCAGATTTAAAAGTTATGCACTTAGTAATTACTATTTAATTCATAGATTTTTCTGTTTAAATGCTAATGTTTAAATCGAGATCTTCGATTTAAACATTAGCGATCTTCTTCTTCGATCTTCCTATTATACACTTCATTTGAAGTGTATAATAGGAAGAACGGAAAAATTCAAATACCGCTTGATGCTACTGGATAGCCAAAGATGTTGAATTTTGATTTAATTTTCATTTCTTTTCTTGGCCATAGTTTCCAATTTTCTTCTAAACCACGACATAAGCAGGATTAAAGATTAACTTTCCATATCTCGATAAATTTCATTTATTCTAAAAACTTTCCTCTGCAGGAATCCGATAATGCATTCTCACCAAGATTTTTTTTACATAAGAGCTTGTATGTTTCTCACGTAGGTTGATCTTCCGTGCCTGTGGGAATTTCGCTGCAACCTTTTGCGCATTTAATGAAGCTTTACACTAGCTACTTAACAAAATAAGGAAAGACAATTTTCTCAACGTATCTCCCTATCCGTTAGTCTCACAACTCATCTACTTACGAACCCTTTCTTCAAGAAAATGAATACGCAAATGATCAGTCAATAATATGACATGAATTTAAGTTAACCTTTTTGCTTCTCTGCTTATCACTTGACCCTTGTTTCATGGGATTCTGCTTTTAGGTAATCTGAAGTAATTATGTATCGTACTTTCTAATCAAGCTTTTGCATATACTGTTATTAGTCACATTATTTTATTGGGTTAGTCTAGAAAAAAATTTATTTGATGGAACAATTTTGTAATTACAAGACATTGAGATAAACATCTGCGCTATACCAGTATAGCACATTTTATCGCTAGTATTGATTAGATAATAGTATTTGTTCCATCAACGACTTTTACCGTCGGTGATAACTGTATTGACTTTAATGAGGAGTTTCTTAGCACAGACTCAGCAATAAGATTAAAGTAATGATACTAATATCCAAATGTTAAGAAAATAATATTTAATGAGCATTTAAAAAATTTTAGGAAATATTTCCTCCGAAATAATACATTTATAAAATGTACTCAAGTGAGCTTTGAAAGAAATGGGAAAAACACCCTTAATACGATGCATCGCAGCATTACTTCATTCCTTCTAATTAAAATTTTCAATATTTAATTTTTTATGACCATGAATGGGTGCACGCCTAAAAGCCTTGCAGGTTTGATTTAAAATTAGAAATAGTCCTTGATATAAAGGTATGATGAAGCTAGATTAAAAATATACAAGTAATATACTTAACATTTTTAAGATTTTTATTAATTGAATAGGTGAAGTTCCAATTTATAGGGAAACATAAGCTTAATATTCATAGGGAAAAATTACCTTCTCTCTGCCACTGGGTGTTAGGTTCGCTGATGTGCTAAGTTTTTCATATGTATTTTGTATATAAGATTACTATTCTGGTTCTTAGCGTTGGATACTAACCGGATGAGTCCTTGGATTAGGTCTTTGTCAATGTTGAAAAGAGAGCGGTGCCTTATATGACTTTTATCTTTATACTCGTGTCAAATAAGACATGAGATCACAATCTACTTCGTCCGGAGTTATTCGCTCATTATAACTTCCGCACCATGTGCGTCTCTTCGTTGTGCTTCCTTTGTCTCGAGCTTCATAGCGTCATCACTGGAAATAGTCTTCATTCTCGGACCATATTCCGGAGAGGTTTGTGCAGTATATCTTGTGTAGCAGAGCTGCAAATTATTTAAGAGTCATCCCACCATAAAAATCTTAATGAGATCGTCGTCCTTAACGGACGTAGAAGGGGAACAAGGGAGAGGAAGAGGGTGAAGGAGGTAGAATGGAAGGGGAAGAATAAAAGAGAAGGGGGATAGGGTGCTCTCCGGTGATGAGAGGGAGGGGTGCTTTCTGGAGAAATGCTTGAGAGAGAAATTACAATGAATAAGAGATCGATTGCGGGAAACGCGACGTGGGTGGACGAAGAGACCTGGGGAAGTGATAGGGTAAAATATACACAGGGAAGAAACTAAAGGGCAAAATGCTGGGCGAAAATGGAAACAGGGAGGTGTGCTTGAAATATTTTTGAACTGGGTATCCATTCATCTGCATGGCGTACTGGAAGGAGCTGTTTTATTTATACTCATTTCAACTTTGTTTATACCGTCGTCTCGCAGCACTCTCAGCAAGATAAATCATTTTATTAAACATTCACGCCGACCTCTGCAAGTTGCGAACTTTTCTATCGCATTTTTAATATTTCACCCAGTTTTATCGTATTTTTCATCGCTTAGCGTACTTAAAATGCAGTCCTTCACTTTACTGCTACGATTATTCTATTCTGCAGGATGGCCGTACTCCATATCTTCCAGGTGAAGGAGGCATAATAAATTTCGAGGCGCCGAGGAAAAAAAGTTCTGATCCCACAGTTTTTGAGGCACTTGTGAAAGTTTTGCACTTTGGGCTCAAGCTCAAAGGCGGCACCACTTGCGACGGTGGGTGGGTGGTAAGTTTTTGGGGGTAGGTATACTGGTTTACAGGGAGACGGAAAGTCTGTCTGGCGGAAGGAGTTCGGGACGAGAGGGGGGTAGGAGAGAAAAGGAGAGAGTTGGCTGTTAAAGGAGCGAGGTTGGTGATTTAAAATAAAAAAAGGAATTCGCTTAAGAAGCCGACTGTAAGGTATGTCACTTACAATCAAAAGTTTACGATGCCGTTTGATTTTATTTTTGACTCCTTCGAGGCGTGTAAACCGTTAGGAGTCTTTGGTAAAATAACGGAAAGTGAAGCAAGCAGCTGAAATGTTCGTTTTTTTCGTTTCGGTGAGCATTCTCAAGATAACTGTAAAGCAGGAACATCTTCTAGAAGAATAAATAACTAATATCAGAGGTTTCTCTTATTTAATTGGTTAATATTATTAATTTTAAAATTCTGATAGAGTTAAAAAAATATAATGAAATGGATAATATACACGTATGCTGTCATTTTGATATAGTGATCATGAAAAGTTACTATCTACGGGATTTTAGTTAGCGGACATAATTAAGCTGTTAGATATGACTAATACCAATACTAACCAGGCGTCAAAAGCAGAAACTTGCATCGTATGCCTGTTAATCAGTTTTCGTTTCCATGCTTGATCGCGCGCGTTTAGTTTCTCAACATTCATATGTTCAAATCAAATGCGAAAAAAATCTAAAGGATAGATTTTGTTTGTCTTTATTCAGTGCCACAGAAAGTTGCTGAAAAATGACTCAATAAAATGGTTGAAATTCCCAGAGTGAAGAGATTAGGAAGGGTAACGGTAAATGTGTTTTGTGAAGGTGCTACGTAGACAACTTTCTTACTGAGCAGAGAGAGAAAGAAAGACGATCGCCACTGTTGGGCCAAAGACGCGCTAATTCTTAATCTCTTGGCACAGCGTGGCCTTATCTTAGGTTCATTAACCCGCGGCGCGCTACCCTGTGTGTAGTTGGATATTCCCGCCGTATTTAACAGGCCTCCAGCGAATATTTTTTTTAGTATTTCTACTATTTTTCCATCATGAGGATATCTTATTCTGAACTTTTACTACGAGATATATGTAGGATTCTTCATAGTTTTAAATCAACATCAAAAGTGTCATCTTATGGCCCTCATGTCGTTGTGTGTACTCTAATTAAGAACTCATACGATTGCTAAATACGAAGGAACAATTCCCGTTGTTGAACTTTTTGCAGTTTTTAACCATAGTTTTCTCTAATTTCTGAAATATATACTTGAAAAAATCCTTCTTTTCCCATGATTACATGAATTACTTCTGTATTAATATAATGTAACTGTGGAAATGGCATATATTCCTAGAATGAAGCTATTCTAAAAATATTTTAAGCCAATTAAGCAAAGTCGTATTGTATTGGAGTCGGGTATAAGCCGTAGAAATCACAGGAAAATAAGTTTAAAATCATGTACCATAATGCAGGCACGTATAAAAACAGGTTTTTAGAGCATGTTGATGCACAGTTTGACTTATATTAAATCCGTTTAATTTTTACACTACTTGTATTATCAGAAATAGTTTTTATGTTCCCAATTATTATTAGAAATTCGTATTTTTCATTTCTAAGTCCTGAATTATAAAAGATGAAAACAAGAATACAATTTAAAGTTTTAATTCAGTTTGCATTATTGAGATAAGACTTCGTTTTAGATCCTTTTACGGAGTAAATCCATAGATGGCGTTGCCGATGCATTTTGGAAAAATCGTTCAACGCATCCGTCAGAAGGTCTGTTTGATATGTGAGGGTAGAGCTCACACAATACTAAGGCCTGCCTTACTCTACTCTAGCGTTTAAAATGTACACACCAGAGTAGAAGAACCAGGTCCATTCCTTTTGCCGCCGGCGGTTTCACGGGAAGACTGGTGTCCGAAAAATTGCACAGCTTGTACGAAGCTGAGCGTACCTAGAGGCGTCCACGAAAATCGAACCCGGGCCCTCAGGGTCATTAGCCCTATTCTTAACCCACTGGTCTCCCAGAGTCATTTATCATTTTCATTTCGGTGTAGATATTTGTATCACAGAGATTAATTATTTATTTGGAGTACGTAAGGTGATTATTTATGGATTGATAACGAAAGTTAACATTACTATAGGAATTTAATCATACACCAAAATTCTATTTAATTTTTTGCCAATTTTTTGCCCATTTATTGCATTAGCGAAGTGGAAATCCGTAAATGCAGTTTATTGTGCCTGATAATATTTGGTAAAATAGATATTTGAGCACCATTAAATCCAGTTTTTTTGTGAAAGTTATTATCTAAATTATATCTTTACTAGAGCTTATTAAACAGTACAGCGAAGAGATTTTCAGCCTGCCCTATATTTTTAGTTGCCACCTTTGCGTTGGCACGAAATCATTTTTCAAAATTCTCTCACCTTCGTCTCACCTATAAACCGCTTCTCTCCATCCCTTCACCGCGTCCCTGTTGCCGTTCTCTCCCGCCCGAGTCCCATCCTTCCCTCGCCACACCCAGCCCCGCTTTCTCTCAGGCCGCGTCATGGTCCCCATCTCCTCTTCAACCCCCGTCTTCCCCTTCCCATGGTCCCTCTCGTGACCACATCCCCCTTCTTCATCCCCTCACCCCGTCTTTCCTACGCGCAACCACCGAAGCACATGCAAATTCGCCGTCCAGTCCCTCACCTCCCTCCCGCGCCGAAATCTACCCTGTCCCAACACCCCATATCCAACCCCCATCCCTCTTCAGCGCCTCCGCACCCTCCTCCCACACCTACCCTCTCCATCTCCTTTCCCTTTATCACGTCTTTCTATTTACCCTCGGAGTCGCGTAAATCGTCAGAGCCCTTTATTTCATTCCTCTTGGAGGACCTCTGAGGGTAAAGGGGTCGCACCGGAGGGGTCACTTTACGGTCAGTTCCTCCCGGCCCCACTGTTCTCTCTGATCCTCCACCTCCGCAAGTCGCCGCCCTTGTCCCTGTTCTGCTCCCCTTTGCACCGCCCACCGCGCCCTCTACCCTTCCCATCTCCCCACACCTTCTAACTCTCCCCCGCCTCCCTCCCTAGTATGGGGCTGTGTTCCCCTCCTACTCAACCCTGACCCTCCATTTTCGCTCTCTCTCTCGATGCTCTGCTACTAAATGGGACGATGATAGCGTCGCCATTCATTACTGGCTGAAAAACCACTCACTCCAGCTCTTCTCGCCCACTCCCACCCCCACCACCTCTATTACAGCTATTCCCCCGTCCAAATTATCTCTCTGTCTACATTTTAACCCCCTCCTTATATTTCCCCTCCCATAATTCCCTCACCTCCTGCCTTGTGCGAACGCTACACGCATTTCTAAAAGCCATTCGTCATATTATTAACTGCCCTTTAAAGCTCCGTCCTGATATTTAATCAGATCTTAATCATTTGCCATTTTCATTTTTGCTTTCTCCCCGGCCATTCTCTCTCATCGGGCTCGTCGCTTGAATTACTTCTCTCGGAAATTAGCTGGGGATATATATGTTTGTGTGGAGATGTGAGTTTGAGCGCTCAAATGAAAGGACGGGAGTAATAGGGAGCGCGGTCATGAATCACGGCGGCAATAACTTTTAATCGCTTTATTGGCTTGGTTGTGGTTTCTGCTCCGTACTCCGTGCTTTTAATTTATTGTGTCCATTTTTGTGTCATATTGCTCTAATTTTACCTCGTAGATGTGATTTCCTAGCTGTAAAACTTGCGTGAACTTATGTTTGTGAATACATTCGCTTCCCACAAGTGTATGTATTCATTACTCGGACAGGAGAGTGTGTTATCAACTTGTTCAACCTTTTATTATGTAAGCCAATATTTATTTTCTCTTGTATCGAATTTTACGTAGCTAAGTGAGCTGCAGTATATGGGGTTACAAATAAGCTGTGCTGTTTTTCTGATTTACCGGACTTTTGGGTTATAGTCCAGAAATACTCGCTCGTCATATCGCGTCACCAAACTCACAGGAGGCCAGCGAAGAAATTTAATTAGGTATGATATATCGCAACAACCGTTTTATTTCTAATTATAATCTATTTTTTATTAAAGTTAAAGATATTTTCGCGGTAATATATTTCATAATTTATTGAAGCAACCGTTTTTTGCTTGATTGTAGAATTGAAAGACAAAAAAGCGCTATTTTCAAGTGACATGAGTGAAATTACTAGCTCTGCGTTTGGTTCTAGCACTTCCGGTGAATGTTAAATATAATATACATTGGTCAAGGTTAAGGTATGTTTTGTGTATCCACCACATTATGACAGTTTTGCCAGTCCAGTCCAAATACAGTCGAGTTTCTGAGCAACAGGCGTACGTACCTGTACAAAATCCTTTTACGACTTTTAACGGAATAAGAGAAGGAAACTGTTCGTTCGGAAGCATTTGCTTTCTTCCAATTTGATACTCGTCTATTACCATTCGATCCCTAACCTCATTGCTCCTGCCATCACCCACTTGGTCTTCATCGCTTCTATGCAAATCCTTGCGCCTCAAGTGTCACTTATTTTATTTGCTGTTAAAAGGATTATCCCTTTTTACGACGCTATCAAAATCTCCCCTTTCCTTCCACACTGCTTCTCTCCCTCCCTCTATCGCTCTTTCCATTTCCCCTGACTTTTCCATATGCTATGAAGAGGTAGTCTTTTTCTTTTATTATTTTTGAGAAGCGCTTTGCCAATGGCGGAGAAGCTCTGAGGTGGTTCCCCTTTCCTAGACGCTTGAAAGGGAGAAAATCGGCACTTTATTTCTCTCCTTCGTATTTTCGGTCTTTTAACAGTGAAAAAAAATAAAAGCACTGGTCCTTCCTGCCCATTGTTCAATCTTTCACTTGTTGAATCGATAAGGAATTTCCCGCTGGGGCTGCACTGTTTTTATGAAACTAGAATTTTCGTGAATACCCTGTCTCGTGTGATGTAAGTGTTAACATTAAGATAGAACTAGTTTTTTTCATTAAAATGTTCTGAAATAGCATGTGAAATTAAATTAAGTGTTTCAAAATCATAGAAGCCGCTATGCCTCTTGTTTGGGCTCTCTATGGTATCAAATGGTATACTGTAAGATCGAAATTCTCATTGTTTCGTAAATTTTAATTATTCTTATCGATGACTTAGTAACTTCTAATCGGTAACGCTATCATATTATAATTTACGTATGGTTTGCTTTATCAAATATTTCATTTTTATTGCATTAATTCAACTGGAAATACGTTTGTTAGGAACAAATATGCTGTTGCTTCTCTTTGAAATAATTAATAATGTTGCATGCTCTCAAATGAAGCTTGTGAAAAGCCCTGTTAAGCCCACTACTCTGGTGGTATATGGTCCCTTTCTCACACTAAATGCTGATTAAATTTCATTGGTTTTATTACCAATCATGCGTAGTTATTTTATAAGGCGATATGTGTGATATTTACTTTTTCACTGTATTTCGAGTGTTAAGAGTAACGAAGGCCTTTGGAAGGGGGACTGCGTCAAGCTCAAAGAAAGAAAGGAAAACAACAGCTGAAGCACTGGAATCGCGTTTCGCCGACAATATCGTTCATCAGCATTGGGGCGAGCAAGGTATGAACCCTTTTGCCTCGCAATGCGCAAATGCCAGCGTCACGATGACGGGGCGCTTCCCCGCGTCGTGTGGCAGCGGCAGCAGCCTTCGTCCCGTTGTTGGGCCGGCCTCCCCCGGTGCTCTCTCGGAGGGCCCTCTCGTGAAGCTCCGGAACCAGCCGCCGAACGGGAACTGAGCAGGCCCAAGCCGAGTTCCATGAATCGATTATAGGCTTTCAAGGCAACTGGCTTCCTCGCGGTCCTCAAATACGGGTGGCTAAGGAAGACGTTTTAATTTGTAATGGACTTCCCTGCTTGTAATGTGGAATTAAGGGAACCTCCGATGGAGATTAAAAAAAACTACGCACGCACACAATCCAAGGGTTAAGTGAGGCAATTTGGTGGGATCGGATCGAAATCAATGCTAGAGCAATCCCCGTGCACCCATTTGGTTGTTGGACAACGGTAAATTGGATGGGTCCTTCTCCGTCTTTCTCCCAGGAATTCTGCCGCTCCCGCACCAGTTTTCATTTGCCACTCACATTGCCAACCTCCCCCCTCCAAATACATCCCTTGTCTGGAAGACCAAGCAGAGGGGCAAGGGGAAACAAAAGAAGACTCCCCATGTCGATGATGAAGCGATTCCGAGGGGCGCTGCTCACACAGGCGAACGCTTAAGGAACTTGCAGTCTCCGTCTAAGAGCAGGGGTGGAATATAATTGGAGCCTTACAGGAAGAAGGGATATCTGTAAAGGACATTTACATGGGGTATTATTCGTTGGATGATCTTGAGAGAATAATTCGAATAGCGAATCAAGCAAGAACCTGGAGAAACCTAGCACTAGAGTATGAATTAAAATTACGATGCTTCGCCACTGGAATCATGCGCTCATACCTGTTTATGATTATTGCCAATTTTCCAGTGCATCAATTTAGTTTTATTTTGATTTTTAACAAGATTTTCAACAACTTCAGCTTTTAATTTAAAAGAAAGGTGCGGTTTTCTATTGAAATAGCGCGACTGAATTTCTGCTAATCAAGTGTAAAGCCACATATTTAATAAAAGGTGATCGGTACATTACCGATAATAATAATTACTTCTACGAGTTATTGAAATGTTCCTCAGCTTCCGCGTTTTTAGAAAATGTTGAATATGCATGAATTATCAATTTTTAAGTGATTATTAACTTTTTTCCGTATCTTCAATGCGCCATTGCCCCCTTTCGCATCGGCCTCTTTTTTCGCACCCTTCCCTTTTTTCCTCTCCACTAACATATGTTTTCTTGTACATTTTTGAATTTACCTTAATTTTTTATAATGGGAATAGGCATTTAAAATAAACATATGTGAATCCGTGGATTAATTCCTATGATGTCTATATTTTAGGTTATACAGCGTGACTAAATTTAAGAGTCGATCGCGAGATTTAAATCATGCTCGAGCCTAAAATTATTATCAATAATTTTGGAAATCGGATTATCCATTCGGGAAATCAATACATCGCTAAAGAATCTGAAAAACACTTATTATAACTTGACCTATGCATGATATGCGTTATCTGTACTAAGTAATTTAGGTAATATGACACGTAGCATAGTGAAATAAAAGTGACAATTTTAATAGATACTAAAAATTAAAAACACATGCCAAGGTATCGGAAGCTCAAATTCAAACCCCATGATAAAGATGCAAGATCTTGGTTTGCCATGAACAGAAATTTTGACTTTATTTATCTCTTTAAAAAATTGAATAAGACTAAGAATAAGACCTCTAACTTGTCGAATTACCCCCTACCGCAATGATATTCAAACTGGCCACTTTATCTCGTTCCGCATTTTTGGAAAAGATGAAATGTGGCTAATAACAAGATATCTGAGTGAATATGGTGACTTTAGTTTAAACTAAATATTGAGTAATTAATTAACTCATAATAATCATGATAAGATTATAGAGTAGATAATGTTCGTGTGTAGCATATTTACCCAGTGAAGTAGGTGCACCCGCAGGATTGTACCCAACGTTAAGGCTCGACGTACCTGTAGTTAGTTGAAAATATCAGTACCAAAAACTTTTTGTATGGAATGAAAATGAAGCGTTTCTGACAGGGTCGCAAATCACATTTGAAATCAAAAACAGGTTAATACAAGGGCTGTCCACAAAGTAACCTCCGTTATGCAAAAAAATACACTGGACTAGATACAAAATAGTTATTATTTTCATCTCAAAACTACATATCTCTACTATTTTTATACATATTCACCAAAAATATTTAAACATTCGCCGTATATCTAAACTAGTTTTCAAATTGCTTCAGCATAAAATTCTGCCGCCTGAGATATCAGACAACCTATAATGATGGTATCTAGAAGTTCCTCTTCGAAGTGAGCAAAAACATGGGCAGTGGTCTGACTTTTCAGTCTTGTTTCCGTGCAACAGAGTCGTAGAAATCTGTGGAAAACTTTCTAAGGATTCCGATATCGTAAAACACCGGTTTACACCAACTTTTTCATCGATTTTCAGGTGCAGTTAATAGTTCACCACAGACGGGAGCGGCCACTTCTGTCATCATCATCATCATCATGGCCATTTCTCCGTTCACTCTTAAACGAACGACAACACTGACATACTCAACTCTTGTCACTCATCACATTTGGTCCATAGAGAGCACAAATTTCCCTATGATGAATGTCAGTAGCTTTGAAGTTTTTTTAATCAATAAAAACCTTATCACTGAATGGAATTCACATTTGGCGGGAATTTCAATTGTACTGTTCATTTTGACTCACTGGTGTAACCAAAGGACAAGCGGCGCGACCTTCCAACTACTACAATTCGAGGCGTACTGGCCTACTATGTGCGTCAATACAGTGACCATTCGGCTCCCTCCACATATCCTCACGCTACACGAAAACGGAGGTGACTTTCTAGAGAGCCCTCGTATTTTAATATACCTCCGTAGAACTGATGTTCAATATATTGTATTTGCCTGTATTATTACGTATCTGTCGCCCATAATTTGCTACTAAAGTGATTAAAAAATTTTGTTATCCTGTAATGTAAATTTTCCTTAAGTATTGTCGTTAGCTCGTACGTTTACTTTATAAGCCATTTCAATATTTGTTTCGATGGTCTACTTATCAAGAGATAAGTTTACGGTTATAATAATTCATAATGCATCAAAATATTGCTGTAATTATCAGTGAAAAAATAGTATTGGGTGGAGAGGAACTTGACATCAATTATGTTTTTGCTGAATAACCTGAAAGACTTAAACACCTTCATGTAAACAAAACTAAACGAACCGAATATGAAGATTAGGCGATTTTATGGTATTGAGAGACATTTTCGTCGGGTGATCTTATGCGAATGCGCCACAGTTATAGATTTATGTTGAACAATGAATAGGAATTTTAGAAGACAATAACGTAAGTAATACTGAAACTAGGTTAATATTGCTATATAGTAATAATGAACGTAGATTAGGAGGGTTAAATTTGCTCCATTAATTTCTGCTCTACAGTATTTGCTTTTTAAGTATACCTTCTCACCTATGAAATCAATCCAGGATACATCATTTTTGAGTGGGCAGTAAATTATACGTACTCTTATAAATATTTTACTTCCATCATTTGTCATTTTAATGTATAAACCGTGACTTTTAATTGCACAATTGTTTCAATTGTGGAACAAGAAAAACAGTTGAGTATCAAGGAAAGATAAAATTTTCATGATTCTTTCTAAAATTATTTGTTTTCATTTTCCCAATAGTGGCTTTCTATTCCGTCATTATGCTGGCAATTCGAGGTTTGAATCCGCAGACTTATGTCCAACTTTCTCGAACAGATATTTGTTTTCGGCTACCTTGTGCGCGGAAGGTTCATTAAATTGTACGCCCCTTAATGCAGTACACGCAGTAAACGTGACTGGCATAAAATCTAGCTGTACTGATGCCACCGAAAGAATAGTTGCTGATTGACACTGACAAGTTCTTTCTTATTAAATCCTAGATGAGAAAGCGTCACGGACACAGGTCTACTATAGGGATAGTTGTTCAAATTCCGTTCTAAATCGAAATGGCACCCGGAGTACAGTCTACCTTGAGATGGAAGAGAATATATACGGGAGTAAAGGAAAACACGGGGAAGGTAGGAGAGAAGGGGTGAGTGGGAGAAGGAAAGATGCCGCCGGCGATAATAGCTAATTTTTATAAGTGCCCTCACGCCATCCGATTCAAGGCGTCACGTGGTCACCCCTCTTTCCTTCTGAGAATGTGTATTATCTGTTGGCTGTTGGGCGGAGACATTTGACTGACGTGTGCGACCATAGCGATAGCGCCCCGCCACGGACGGTAATTCGTTTTTTCTTAACCGAGATTAAGATTAAAAAGAAGTCGTCTTATCTCGTTACATTTATCATTGACGTCCCCACTAAAGCTTTCTTCCCAAAATTGACCGATTTCGAGCTTGATATAGGCCAAAAATTATATTTTGGTATGAAGTAATTTGTTAAAGTTTAGCAGTTTAATTAGGTTTATGGTCATGCTAAGGGCACTTATGTCTGTATACTTACAGTATTTTCCAGTATTTTTTCCATTAACTTCCATGGCTCACAGCTTGTATTGATTGTATTTTTATTCTGAAACTCGCGAAAGGATGATATTTATTTAAGCATATATAGTATAACGTGCCCATTGCATCTTCATCTAACCGCAATACCCTGTTGAAGATTTGGACTACTTACTCTGATGTTGCTCCTCTTTTCCAACCAAACACACCTTTTGAAATCACTGACCTAAGGAGTTGTGACAAGTTATGATTTGTGGAAATATTCTGCGAAATAATAATAAGTGTATTTTTCCACTACGATTTATTCCACATGACGCGTTTTCATGCTAATTCACAAATATACACAAAATAATATAACTTGCTGTGTATATATTATATATTTTACTGTAAAATTACAATTTTATTTTTTCAGAATCGCACAGGTTCTCATAATTTTCTGTTTTTCATACCTACAAAATATTTTCTAACAAACTGAAAGTAGTGGAGAATTAAAATGAAAGATGTACTTTAGATAAGCACTTAAGAGGAATGTTTGGCGGGTAAATTTGAGATTTAATTTCCTTTATCACTCACTCTAAATTAACAACACCGTCCGTCGTTTTCATATGCAAGAAATATTTTACGGGTCAGCGATATATGGAAACTCAGTCGAGATTTAATTCAATAAGACCTGTTGAAGCTGTCGAGCTCTGATCCAAATTTAACATGCTGATAGATGCCACTAAAGATATTCTATGGCATTTACTCGTTTTTAAGAATCTCTAAAACAACTTGTTTCTTCGTTTCACTCTTCCTTAGTTAGTTTATACAGTTTAGCAACGTAATCAAGATTTTAAAGAATTGATTAAAGTCGTGATACTCTTGTATTTTCTGCAGGTTGATATTTCCTTTCTTAGGAAAGTAAGGAGCATTTCTTAGGAATTCCGCCTCGCCAAAAAGATGCGTCTGTTAATTTACCTCTTAAAAGGAAACATATATTAAGTACGAGTTCATACGTCAAAACAAGCCTTTTTTATGATGCTTAATGAAAACTGTATCTTTGTTCTGTGCCTGAGTGGCTTTCGAGGCTTCTTGCGTGTAGAGCATATCCTGAGACTAAGTTTCTTTTGTGCTGCAACAAGCTTCTTCAGGTAGAATTTATTCTGTGATTGATGGGTGATAGACGCGCTTAAAACGCTTACCTAATGACGATCGACTTTGTAATTCCTCGGTAAGTACATGCGTGGAAATCTAAATGAGGATCTCAACTTTTCTAATCTTTCATCCTAAGTTTTCTTCTAATATGTTCTCTGCAAAAAATGCTAAAATATTTGTGACGCGTAAAATCGTGTAACGTAATAAGAAAAATTCCATACATTCTGCAACCTTTGCGGTAACAATTGAAATGTATTGATGTAAAAAATTCCGACGCTGTCACCTGAGAGATGGATTATCTTTTATTTACATAATCAAAGGGTGGAGAAAATGAAAATTTGCAAATAAATATGCAATTTCACAAGGTTGACGACATTTTACTGAGTAAAACAACCAAATTTGTGACTGTAAATACTTTTGAGGTTTTGTGACTTTTAGGAAATACTACCTTGATCAAAAATTTCCCGGAATTTATTCAGAAAATTAAAAATACAAGTTTATTCATCTAAATCTATATTGTCCCCTTCAAAGTAATCCCCATCGACTGCAACACACTTATGCCAGCGCTTGATCCAATCCTCGAAACATTTTTTATATTCGGTTTTCGGTATGTCCATCAGTGCTTCCTGCGATTTTTCCATTACTTCCTCTCGGCTGCTAAAACGCGTTCCCCGTAATGGTTTTTTAACTCGATTGAACAGAAAGAAGTCACAGGGAGCCAAATCAGGTGAATTCGGTGGCTGTTGGATGGTATTTGTTGCATTTTTCGTCAAAAAATTACGAATAATGATAGCACTGTGCGACGGTGCGTTATCATGGTGCAAAATCCACGAGTTTTCTGCCCACATTTCTGGTCTCTTTCGGCGAATTGCTTCACGCAAACGTCTCATAACGCCCAAATAATACTCTTTGTTTACTGTCTGGCCTTCTGGCAAAAATTCATGATGCACTACACCGTTGTAATCCATGAAAACCGTCAGCATTGCCTTCTTTTTTGACTGAAAACGACGTGGTTTTTTTGGTCTCGGCTCATTTGGTGAACGCCATTCACTTGCCTGATGTCTGGATTGCGTGTCGTACTCATAAATCCACGTCTCGTCTCCAGTAATGATCCTTTTGATGAATGTGGGATCGGATTCAGCCTCGCAAATCATGTCTTTTGCGACGTCAACACGGTCTCTTTTTTGCATGAAATTGAGGTCTTTTGGCATGCTACACGACGGAAACCCAAATCATTAACCACAATGTCTTGGGCGGATCCATAGGCAATGTTCAAGTCCTCCGCTATTTCTCTGATGGTTAATTTGCGGTTATTGACCAACATTTCTTTTACTTTATCAATTTTTTCACCGACTTTCGATGTCGATGGTCTGCCACTGCGTTCATCATCTTCGATTGACTCACGACCACTTCTGAACCGCTCGTGCCACTGGTAAACGACCGTTTTTTTTAGAGAATCGTTGCCGAAACACTTTTCCAACATTTCCAACGTCCGTGCGCCACTAAATCCGTTTTTTACGCAAAATTTAATACAAGTTCGTTGTTGCAAATTTAAATCCATTTCTGAAATTGTAAAAAATCGCCAACACACACAGAGATAGATGTACTCTTGGCTACGTAACTTTTGCAAATGTCAAGTTATGACAATAAGATTTAAAGGGAATATCAACAACAGATGTACCAATTTAACAAAAAAACAGAACTCAAATCGGAACGATGGAAGCGCCACACGGTGGTTATTCCGGGAACTTTTTGATCAAGGTAGTATATGAAGTGCTAAATTTTCTAAAAAATCTTCAATGCAGTTCATAAAAATATGCTTATGATGTTTTTTTAGCTCACAAAATATTATTTGATTCAATTATGACCGATAAATATGAGTCTCGTAATAGTAGAGCACCTTAGCCTGCCTTATTGAAATTACATCACAAAATTACTTGGCATTTTTACCTAAGAGCATTTTGGTCTGAATTTACCTTAAAAAACAATTTCTGAAAATTTTAAGATTTAGTGACAGACCACTTCTGCCATTTATTCATGGAAAGATTGGCAGTAGAAACGCAGACTCTTACGAGAGCAGATAATTAACTTAAGTTCTAGTCATGCCATAGAAATAAGAAATTTGAACTTATGGAATATATTTTTTTTATTGTTAACAGTTCCTTTCTTAAACTTTGCGCAACTATGCAAATGGCGTCTCAGCAGTTTTAAACTTTGCAAAAAGGTTTCCTTGCCTGCAAGCTTGCTTTTCCTACCTCTAGATGCACGGGCAACGTTATTAGATAATACAAAGTGGCATAAATAAATATTTCTGAAATATGGTGAGTTATACTTTCATCGTTAATTGGTTTTGAAAAAATCGCTGTTAAAATTAATATTTTTAATACCATAGTTTGTGCAACCGTTAAAATATTAATAAAACTACATCTTTCAGAAAAAAATAATTAAACAACTTGTTAAAGTTTTGTTTAACCCTGAAATAACTACCTTCGATTAATAAATGCTATTTTTAATATTTGTTGCGTGTTAAAACTTTTAATTACGCTTATTAATATTGAGTTTGGGAAAGTATCACCACGAATCGAATTTAGAAAATAGTAAAAGTGATTATTAATATTTTCACTGCGAAAAAAACATGTAACATTTTAAAAGTTATTAGCTATATATTTAATACTCTGCCTCCATGCTCCATCTCCATTTTGCAGCGAGTAATAAGTTTTGTAAACAGTATCAAATATACTTTCATCGAAAGAAATAAAAAACCAGGGGATGATGGAAAACAGGCGGGTATTATGAATATCCATTCATTTCTCAGTCCATTTATTTCCGTAATACAATATATATATATATATATATATATATATATATATATATATATATATATATATATATATATATATATATATCAGTATTTTGATGGATACTTCAATAGATCGTGATGGAACTCTACTGCAAAATCGAAAAATATGTCAATTATTGAAATAAATAATAAATTAAAAAGATAAAGTTACCCAATAACCATGCACAAAATTCTATTTAGCATAGAACGTTCATCCACGTTTTAGCATTAGTATATTTAGGGGAAAGCGGAAGTAATTTGCGTTATTAGGAATGGATTGGAAGGGTGGAGAGAAACCCGCCGTCGGCATTAGCCGACTCTTTTCGAAAGACACCACGCGGTCCGCAATTTTACGTCCCATTTAACGGATGGCGTACTCACTCAAAGCACACTCCTCAAAGCACCTCAAGTAAGGATCGGCATACCACTGAAAAAGATGTGCCGTCTCCAGGATTCGAACCCGGGCGGGAAGCTAGTACGCTAGCCACCGTGTACCTTGATCGCCCCCATATTTTAACCTCAGCACATGGTTCATATGCACTTATGCTTTTTACAATATATGCTTGTGGTGGGATTGGTGGACGTAATCATATACAAATGAACCCTGCGATAATCTAACAATCCTAAGGATTCATCAGAAAATGACAACTGAACTAAATTTTTGCAACGGCTCTTCTAATCAATTTTGTATTACAGAGTGTAACGGGGGAAGTACTCAAAATGAGGAATGGGAAATTTTACGCTTAACTCATAGCTGAGGAAAACAGTGAGCCGGTTTTTTAATCCACCATGTTCGGTTGAAGAAGTGAAAGAGTATAGAGAAAGAGATGGGAGAGATGTTGGCGGAAGTTGAAGTGGGAGTGAATTTGGGAGTGAGGAAGTAGCAATGAAGAATCGAGAAAGAAGAATAATAGAGGGAGGAACGATGAAGGAGAAAATGCATGAGGAGGTGGAGGTTGGCAGACGGGGAGCGAGGAGAG
This sequence comes from Hetaerina americana, assembly GCF_022747635.1. Lineage (NCBI taxonomy): Eukaryota > Metazoa > Arthropoda > Insecta > Odonata > Calopterygidae > Hetaerina > Hetaerina americana. Next base: position 31,725,324 of record NW_027286874.1, on the reverse strand, counting down.
GATAGTTTTGCGACTGGCAGGATGGCGGAGGGGCGATGGGCCAGGCGGCTGGAAGATCTCCGCGAAGTACATTTGAATAACAAAACAAAAGTGCCGCACTCCTGATGTGTTATGGGCTCGGAATTTTTATATGGAGATTTTCTGAGCGCCCTCCGGCCTTTTGCTCCTTCACCCCTCCTCAAGCCACTCCGCATCCCGGGACACAAGACCTCACCCGCCCTCCTTCGACCCCTTTCCGTTGCCTCTCTTTCTAGGGGTCGAGATTCTCCCTCAAAAAAACTTACTGCCCATGTGTCTGGTCTCTTTCCCATCCCCCACGAGGCCTTATCTTAAAGAGTCACCCCCTCCAATTCCTCTGTTTATCACCATCTCTTTTAAAACCATTCGCTCTTCCCTGCCCGCTCCTCCACGTCAATTCCTTACCATTCTTTCTTCCCTCAGTTTCCCTTGCAAGGTCTGTGACCTCCATAGACGCCTCCGATTTGTAACAATGAGAGGAGGGTGTCCTCTTTGTCCCAACTGGGGAAAAAGGGAGAGCGGGACCTACGTTTAGTAACTCTGCTGCTTCTGGGTGAAATCTTTGAACGCGCAAAGGAAGGGTGAAACCCCTCTCAGTTCAGTAGTGATGTATTTCCTGCTAGGAGGAATAAAACAATGAAGAATGAATTTATGAACAAGTGACAGATTGTGGTACTTCTTTATTTTTGATGGTGTATGCTAAAAAATGTGTGTGAATTGAAAGTGCTTATCATTAGGCATATTAAAAGATATGGCTACTTTCGATTAAAACAGGTGAAAGATATTTCATTTGAATTGTTTGGCTACATCACTCTTATATTTAATGTCCTTAAAAAAATGTGCATACTCGATTTTCGCTTCACAAAAAAGAATTATACTTATAAAGTTTAATTGTCTCCGTTAATTTTGGTAATTAAAAATTATTTTTCAAACCCGCTTCCATCATAATCAGGTCTCATCTACCGTTGTCATCGACTGATGACAGCGGGACCTCGTTGCAGTCTTACAGTGTAGAATAATTTTCTTATATAGGCGGATAGACATTTAAGTAATCCTGATATTCATGTGAAAACTTTCAGTTAAGTTTCCGATTGATAGATTACTTCAGCGAAATTAACTAGAATAAACAAATCAAGCAAATAGTGCAATGAATAATGATCATCTGAGCACTCATGTTAAAATAAATTTGTCTTTCATAGTTTTTTCAACAATGTTCTAGTTTTACGTTATTCCTTGCTTTGCTAGTGCTTTAGTATTCAGTGGTTTTAATACCATGCAAGCCACCGCTAGAGTGTGTGATAGGTGGTGAATGCACACCATACTAATTTTGACCCGTATATTTATACCCATACCGCGGCCGGACAATGCTATTCTGATCCCTTATCGTGCGTGGAAATATTGACATTTTAAATATACCTGTTCTACACTTAATATTTCTAATTTTATAGACATAATCTCGCCGACCGTGGTATGATGGGGCTAATTACACATTTTCAACATAATTGCTAAAGAGTCATCCTTCCAAATTATGCATGAGATTTCATCTGTTATTTAACCATCGCTCGGTAAGTGATTCTCAGCCTAGCTTTTCTAATAATTTTGATGCGCTACTCTATTTATCATACCAGTAGCAATATTGTACAATTCTGCTTCATCTGCACTGCACGCGATCCAATTTGGCAATCAATCACACTTCATGATGATACCATATACTAGTAGCATATTCTAAAAGAGCGAAAGATAATATTTCTCTCCCCTACAACAGCGATAGAGGTAATATCCAACGCGCCATACACCGCATCGATATTTTAATTTCTCCTGAAATAATTGCCAGCCAAGGCCGATAGCATATTACTGAATCTTTACTGAATGTTTTCACAAGTAATTAATTTTCAATTTGAATTTCAATGATAGTACCTCATGAAAACTCTGCCCTTTCCCTAGTAAATCTATTACGGAAGTATACATTAATGCAGCTGCTGCCATTGTAACAGAATATCGTCGAAAATTGTTAGGATGCTATCAGAATTTTCAGCATTCTTATCGAGTGCCACAGATGTTGGTAACAAAAATGGCACACGAGATGTGTATTTGTGCAGTAGGTTACCAAGGGTGCTCATGCTCGACAAACAGAACGTACACGTAAAGGTTTATTTGCAGTTGAAGTTGATGTTGCTGGAATATAAGAAGCTTCTTACGTAGGTTATTACTGAGTATGGCACTTTTTCTACATTACTTTAATCCTTAGAGAAAAAGCAAAACTCTGCCTAGAAATCTCCGGCATCATCAACACCAATTAAGCCAAAGTGGTGGGAAAGTTAAGATCATACCATTTTTCAGTATTTACGATGTAATGTGTATCAGCATAGCGTTTGAATGTGTACAATTGTAAATGGAGTATAATCTAGAGATGTGCTGGAAATGTTCCATTACCCTACCATTCGAAAAAGGTGCGCGGCCGCACATCACAAACTTTGCTGCTCCAAATCTCGCGAAAATCAATATGAAGTGGGTTTCACTTCCTTCCTAAAGTGACTATCTATGTGACTTTTCTTTGTTTCCCAATCTGGAGAAACATCTTCATGAACACATTTTTATTATAATAAGCGCGTAGGTGGACGGGGAATGCTTTTCAAATTACAACTGACACAATACTGGAGCCATCAATGAAACTTGCACCACATATAAATTACACATTAAGCTAGAAGTGTTGCATTAAAATTATTTGCACAACAAGTTATGCGAATAATCATTCTTTATTGAACAGCCGTCGTAAAATGAATGGACTTTAGTGGCATCAATAATATATGTACTCTAGGCTTTATTATAATAGGCGGATTAATTTACTCTTGGCGGATAAAAATTATAAGAGATAAAAGTGGGCCATTAACTTTCTAAACGAATAGATAAATTTAGGGATACTTGGAAAGAAATATTGACTTTATCCTAGATGTTTTCAATATTATCCTCTCTCCTTGTTTATTAGAGCTATCATATAAATCAGTCTTACAATATAATGAATTACCACCATGCTTGTTCTCTTTTCGAGCGCTCTCTGGTCACACGTCTGCATAGTGCTGATCGTAGCGCTCACGACTGTATTTAATATATTTTTGTTGAATATTTGGCAATTATAAAAAATATTAAGCATTTAATAATGTAAAACTGTGCATTCTCTGATAAAATATTTTTACTTACATGCTGCGTTAATAAGAAATTGTCCTAGAGTTATTATTTTCTTTTTTTATGCCTTTTATTTCATCTAACTTTCTGACCTTAGTTATTCTCGTTTCGCCCCATTGTTATTTTTTGCGAGTCAACTTTCAGCCTTCCGAGTATCTCATGTGTCGACTGACTCCATTTCTTTCCTCTACACGTTAGTGTACAAAACTGATGGCCCGGAAATATGGCCCCGGTCTTTTTTAAGCCTCCATGTTCTCTTCTGCCATCATCCGCGCCTTTCTTATTTGGGATCATTCGGAAATTATTCGGAAATGTTTAAATCAAATCCCATTTGTCACGCTTCAAAACTTTAATTCTTTGACTCAATATTCAATCCAAATAACTCATTTTATATCTTTCACCCTCCGCCTCTAGCTATTTCTTTTTCCTTTAACGACCACTAAGATTAATGTAATTTTAATATAATGTTTTCCATAATAACTAGTATTTTTGTTTTAGATGATGCGACCAAAGAAATTGACTGCAACACTAAACTCCACATGAAGAAAAATATCATCGGATAGATATATCAACATCACATGGCAACATAGCATTCAAGACATACTATTTGGGATTCAGACCGTCAGCCTTAGGATTCACATGCGTGTTTATCCGCCCACATGGGAAGCAGCTTGGAACAAGGTAATAATCATTCTATTGATAATTCTTGCCATGATACTTTAAGTATTTATTCTCTGCTTCAACAATATTATTATTCCATTTTATGTTTCGGAAAATATTTCTTAGAACTTCTACTACCCAAAAACAATATTTACAATTTTCTCTTCCTATCTAAAGAGATGGACAAGCTAAACCTTTTAAGCGATATAAAACGAGTAATGAGGTTTAAATACTCCGATTTCTTTTTATAAACAATATTTAAATATATTTTATAACGTGTAGGTTTGTATACTCATGCAAACATAGTGATTAGCTTGGCGTTATACATATATGATTTGAGAAGCAAGTGTTTCAAGTGAATTAACGACGACTTTCAGCAATCAGTCCAACACGTTTTTTGACGGAATGCCGGTAATCAAGAATGTATCCGTATTGATAGCCTTAAGCTCCTTTTCATTTACTTAAATAATCGACTCCATGCTCTTTACACATCGTCATTCGTTCGCCATTCTGTCCTTTTTTTCTCTCTTCCCCAAGGTGCAACGACTAATAATAGCTTTCTCCACCCCCTAATTGAACTCTGTCGCACATCCTAGGGCAGTGTTATCATCTATAGGTAAAAATATAAATGTCAGGGCTCAGATAAAAAGTGACATTCTACGCCAACAGGACCTCGAGATGTCCTTCCGTGTCGGTCTTTGACCCACTAGGGCTGAGGGCTGGGACTCGGCGAGAAGATGGGTTACTGTCCCGGATTTTCGAAGTGAGGAGTGAAGCGAGGTGAGATGAGGCAGGAAGGGTGGGAAGGACTCCCCTGTATGAAGACCAAGCTAAGGGCTCCAAGGGTGGAAGAGAAAAAATGTCCTTAAGAACTCGTCGCTATTTAAAATGGGGGTGTCGGCACAAGAAGGGGGAGAAGGTTACGGTAAGGACAGGGAGATGGGATACGTGTGGAAAGGAGGAAAAAAACAAATGAAGGTTAATCCCCGGGGGACACATTCACTTCTCTGTCTCTAAATTTTGCTCCCCCTATTCCTCAAGAAAGCTCTACTCTTTCTTTTCTCTTCCTAGACCCTCCCTCCCCCTCACTATTCTTTTCTTAAGCAGGTAGGGGAGGTCCTGGGTAATCGTCGTTGAACCGTATTATGACGGAAAGACGTCGTGGGTTATAATTTTTATGGGATTGGAGGAAAGGAGAGAGGATGGAAGAAGGACGAGAGGACGCATGGGTATTCGTACTTCGTGTAGGTCAATAGCTTGAGAGAAGCAACAAAGAACTACAAAAACAACTGAGACTGAATATAGTGAATATCATTTTATGCTCATACGAATTATCTACTTTTCAAAAACTTAACGTATTTACACCATAAGATACTAGAAAATAGAACATGGAAATATATGAATGTACTTCCAGGAACAAATGACCCACACGTTCTTTAGTAATGCCAAAATATTCATAATTTCAACTATTCAAGCCGGTACTTTTGAAATAGTTTATTTTTACCTAACATTCTTTATCTTGTTGCAATGATGGTAAAGGACAACACGAAAAAGGCAGAAAATTAATTAACTGACATCTTTTATTGGCCCTAGTTAAAAACATTCCCATTAATATAAATAACTATAACAATAACTCTAAAGGAACTTGGTGAAATTTACTGATGATGCACTCCGGAATGAACGATGAAAAAATATGACTATATTTCCCATTTATTAATTAGAGTAAGAATCGAAAGTGTATCACCTAAGATTTATCGCCAAGCACGGTCATGACTCCAGAGACACCACTTGATTTTATTACTACAGGTTACGAACATTTGTGCCAATTATTTGAAAACTTGTAATTTTGGTGGCTTCAATCTATAAGATTTTCGGTTGTAGAATCGTGCTAAAATCCAAGCTGATGGAATCTTACCATTCCCGTCTCTGTCAGTGAAAAGAGTTGGCAATTACGTGGCGAGTTCAAGAAAAGGAACTATCCGGATCAATCAGTTTTATGACCATTTCGGAGAAAGGGAAGAATACTTTCATCATTCTCACCGCTTGAATGACCACGGGTCTGGCCGGCTACATTCACTCACATCCGAAAAACTACAGAGTTCTCCTCCTCTCCAGAGACTCTCACTCCCCCTTGTTTCTGCCATTACCTCCTTTCTCCCCCCCCCCACCCTACGTCACTCACCTCCTCTCCCTTCCGTACTCACTATCGCCAGTCCAGCCACCCCAAAAGTCTTCCTTTTGCAGCTCTCCCGACTTTCAGAGCACGACAGGTGCACGCGAGGGGGCATGGCCGTGACTCGGCACATCCGAAGCACCAGACGACCACTCGAGACAAGCGCGCAATACGCTCCGCGGGAGTCGGATATGAAGAGCCGTAGTGCAGCAGAGGCGGCGGTGTGAACACGCTTCACGCGATATCGAAATCGGAGGAGCGAGGGTTACGCTTCGGAGTGAAGGGAATGGAAAAGTGAAGGAAATACAGTGGTGAAAATGAGAGCGAAGAGAGGACTGGGGAGAAAAAGAGGCTGGCGGAGAATTAGGGAAATTGGGGGGTTAGCCGGAATCAGGAGAAACGGCGGCATTGGGATAGTAATAATCATGAGCAAAGCATTAGGAAAGGTGAGACACATTAGTCTCTTGTTATTTTTCATTACTCCAGGTGATGTTCATTTAATGCATTTCATTTCTTTTTGGCACGAATATTTTTAAAGCTTTTTATGCTTGGATGTTTTCGTACTTCTGCTAAGTTTACACTACAACAGTTTAAAACACCGATTTTGTAGTATGGATGGCATTCGGGAAGTAATACGAGAGTAATACGATATCGTAATTCTGATGAGATGATTTTATAGTTGAAGAAAATAAAATATACCAAGAAATTACATTTTGAATTAGCTAAGAGGGTATTTTAATAAAAATAATTCTTTTTTAGCCAGTCTATCTTGAAAAAGCATTGCTGAGTGAATTGGGCATTCAGTGCCATAGGTATGCGATGAGAATGAATGTAAACAAAACAAAGGTTATGTGGTTGTCAGGAAAGAGAAAGGATAAATTTACTATTAAAATAGGAGTTCATAAACTAGAGCAAGTAGAATAGTTTATGTATCTCAGGAGTGTTTTGGACCAAAATGATCAAAGTAGTAGGGACATAATATGAGGAATACCTTAGGCTAAGAGGCTTCACGAGGAGGAGAGAATTGATGACAGGGACATTGAATATGGATGCTAGGAAAAGCTTGTCAAAACTTTAATATGGAGCATGGCTTTATATGACACAGAAAGATAGTCATTGAAGCAAGAAGATAGACGAAAGACTTTTAAAATGTGGGTGTGGAGAAGGATGGAGAAGGTGAAGTGGATGGAAAGGAAAACAAACGAGGAAATGCTAGGTATGATGGGGGAAAAGAAAGGATTGTTGAGAGAAATCAAAGAGAGGCATAAAAGATGTATTCAGAGCATTTTGATAGGCAATGGTATTGAAGACAGTGGTAAGATGGGAAAATGTCAGGCAAGCGAGGTAATGGTAATAGAATGGGCATGTTGGTCATGAAGGGAGGAAGGAAACATGGTATTGTGAAGGGGTTCATTGTAGGGTAGGATGTCAGGTTGTGCTTTGCTTGGAAAGGTAAGGGAATTGTCATTGTACCAATGTATTCATCCAAAACCTACATTGGCCATAGATTAATAATAATGATATTAGTCTTAAAAGCAGTGAAGGTTTATGCTGTGGTTTGTTATACATGCTTATACATTGTATCAAACAATAAAAGCATGTTTCATCAAAACTTGATTAATCCAGGGTTCATACAAAGTATCGGGACTGGTTCCAAAAATCAAAATTTATTGCAGTTATCATTACAATTACTTAATGGTCTTCAAAATACATTCCTCCTGCATCGATACACTTAGTTCGGCGCGTCTGCCACTCGTCAAAAGCCCGCTGGAAGTCTTGTTTCCAGAATACTGTTGAGAGCCTTTGTCTACGCTGCTTGAACTGCCTTGATAGAGTCAAACCAATATCCTTTGAGCTATCCTTTGAGGTAATAACACTGTGGAGAAAATGTTCATCTTCCTGGATACAGTCTAAAATTTCTTACAAAATTTCTACTCGAGACAGTTTTTGTTCCTTGCTCAAGACCTTTGGCACCAGCTTCGCGTAGACTTTCCCCATTGCAAGATCATATGTTACAATAGTGTGGATGTGGTGGACTAATTCTTAGTGGCGTATCCCAAAGCATACTGAAAGCTTCTATGACAAAAGAAATAATTGGCACGGATCATAAATTGGCGAGTATTTTCGTATGCATTAAGGTTTAAGAGGTATGGAATATATGATGGCTGAAAGGGAGCAAAATCAAAGTAACAGAAAGATATCCCAAGATTGACAATATAGGATTGAGTAATTAAGAGCGGTGTTGAGTCTCTACTCGGAAAAAGAAGAAGCGGCCGGAATGTTATTGGTCCGACGGCGGGTGGTCGATTGAGAAAGATATGCTTCGACTGAAGGGCCAATCAGTTTTTTAATCTGACTCAATGTGAAGACCCAATGAAAGGCGGCGTTTATATCGATATCAAGGCATCTTATGCTATTGTTTGAAACTTGAAATCATCTATTAATAACAAAACCTCGTCGTTGGAATAATAGCGAATACGTATTTCTGGGTTAGTATTATATTATATAATAGGGCTTTAATTTGAAATAATTTTGAGATACCTTTTAAGGGAATTTTGATTTTAATTGCCAATTAGGCTTTGAAAATTGAAAAGCATACCAATTAAATACATCTGCTTTCCCTTGGTGAAGTGATCATGTAAAATTTCTGAATAATCCTCAATTTTTCCATACCATCTATTTTAATCGCTCGATTATTTTCTTTCTGTGTAACTCATACGGTACTCATGGTGAAAGATAACGAGGCCATAATTCGGGTTATTCTATACTTCTTGATCTTGAAATTTATCTAGGGCACAGTTCTTTGCTAATTATTGCCTAGCCACCATATCCGTCTTCATTTTTGAATCGTGAAGCGCTCCACAGCTTCGGATTTTAAAGAATATGAACAGATGCACACACTGATATTTCAAAATTTATTTTATCTCTACATATTAGATGTACTCGTACCTGCCTATATGATTTTTGTTTGAAATGAATAACATGAAGATTATGTTTTTTTAAATTGAAATATTATCCTTTTTCTCAGTAACCTGTGTAGGAAGAAAACGCATACATTGTTTAAAATTACAATATTAAATGCCATATCTAATGTTTTAATTTAAATAATTACGTGGTGATATTACATCAAGGATGGGCTACAAACATGACAGATTACTTCATCTTTTAGATAAAAAATATGTCAAAGAAATCCATGAGCCATTGAGAATTTCCATTCATCATTTTGTTCTCAGATATGCTACGTGTACTTTATTTAGTGAGCTCATGAACTAAACTGCAAAAGGAAACAAATGTTAATTTTAGCAGATTTTCAGCGAAATTAATACATTTCATGTATTCCAAATTTTAATGACCGTTGATTCTAAAGCCGTGTAATGATATTGTCATGTGCTATAATATCAATGTTAGCGGTATATATATTCATTTTAGATAGGCATCAGCTCTTTTGAATGAATATTTCAATAGTGTCTCTCGCCGCTTGAATTGCCACGTAATAATTATTGGAAATGAAGGGATTGGGGAAGACAAAGAGATGGCGGATGAAGGTGAGAGAGATGTGACGATTCGGAATCGAAGAACAAAGGTCGACCACTATTTAATAATACAGTACCTCGTTTGCGGGTCGTCCTTTTAAGATTCCGACAGCCCTTGCCATAATAGTTCCGTAGGAACCTCTCCGTCTGCAGGATTGCTTAGTCACTAGAGGGCCGAATGAAGTGTGAGGAAGGAAAACGCCCCAGGGCGGTTTTGCAAGAAGTTCCAAAGGAGACTAGGGACGATCTCTCGAATCCCTTGGGTTTGATGAGAGATTTTCAGATGTGTTCACCCTTAGTATGTTTTCTATGTGTAAATTTTTCAAGCGCTTGAAAGTGTATTTTGATTAACCCGTCACTTCACAGAGATGAAGACGATTTGGCATCCACACTACAAGCTGTGTACCATCGCTCTTTGAACGTTATTTGGAAAAAGGTTATTCATTAGTTGTCGAGCACCATATTTCATACATGCTATATTGGTATGTGATTCAAGATGGTAATGAAAAATACTGTTTATAATGCATGAATCATGCTTAGAAGTGAATTAAAGAGGCTTACACTCCGGTTTGACTACACTCGTTACGTTTTTATCCAACAATACTTTGCGAAGATAAGTGAAACTCGTCGTTTAGAGAATTGATGTAAAAATCACGCCACAGTTAAAACGTTTTACTATAAATATTACATGCAGCAGTTCTTCGACATGAAATTTCCTTGCATAACATTTCAAAAGCGTAGACGTTTGCAGCGTCAATAAATCAAATTTGTTATCAGAATTCGAGTAATTGTATATGTAAATATAACCTAACGGGTAACTTATCCCAAAGGAAAGTATAGCAGGAAAAATACAATCGAAGAAATGTATTATATGTAATCAGAAAAAAAATAAGCCTAAGCACCTTTTCGTTTGATTGTAATTGAAATTAACTGTCAAGTTGTCAAAAATACGCAATCTGATATTGTACGTATATAGAGTGCTAGCGTTAATATACTGTTGAGACATGTAACTAATTTTATTAGTTCATTTTATTTATAATAGAGTACTTCCTTCAGGCTAAAATGTTAATCGACACAGCAGACCTACCGTTATAGATGACAGTCTTTTAAGTAACTCATTATATTTAAATACCTTCGCATACCCATTAAAATAATTGCAAATTTTTATTATGTGTAAAATGTAGTGTCTGATCTACCATGAAAGAAAGCAAACAAGGAAGTTTACAATTTTGCTTGTTTTAAGGAGCAAATATTATAGTAGTCAACACTAATCGGCGAAGACGAACTTGGGATTTAACTGGGACTGAGTACCATGATAAAACCAAGAAACAGAGTCATGCGATACATTACACATTTTTTTCAAACACTCGAGCCAGTTATTATAAAACCATTTGTTGTCTCATTATTTCATTACATTTCAATTATAAAACCAGCTAAAGAAAATATCTTTTAAATCGTTCAGTAATGAATCTCTTTGGATTGGGATGAAAATAGCGCTATAAAGTGGTCCTTTGACCATGTCTGCCCCTGAGTGTACTCTAATGTTATAATAAAGCGTGAATAATAATTACACCTATCAGGCAAACGGAGAATCAAAAATTTCTAGTTAAACTAAAACATTTAATTCAAGCCAGCATACAATTACAGGTGACAAAATTGAAATCATTCTTGGAAACACAGTGCTGTGAAGTCGATAATTTGATTCCTTGCGAACAAAAACATGAGCGAAACGGGAAATATAGTTTTCTGGTACAACAGCGAAATAAGATGGGTGCTTAGGAAAACATAAGTTATATATGTATTACTACATAAATGCACAAGATACTAGTTTTTGGTTTCTGGTTTTGTTCTCAACTTTGACAAATTTACTTGATTGACAATTACAAAGAGATTATTTTATAACAAGATCTTTAGTATTACTATGAAGAGTAACGTAGTGAATGCTGAGACATGGGGTTATTAAAGGAACAGAATAATGTAGCAACTAGAAACAGGATAATGGTATCATCTGCTTTTTAAGTGTGAAAAATAATGATCAATCAAAAAAACCAAAGATTGCTAAAATACATTTTGTTTAGCTCAGCGTGGTTAATTAATTCCACGTATTCTACATTGGGATGAACGAAAAAAATAACAGACGTATTCTTGAGTCCAGAAATGTATGTATATGATCAAACAATAAACCATGAGAACGTTTAAGTCGATCATGAGGCACTATCGGAAAAGTACTAATTTGGATCGTAATTTTCCTGTAAGCTACCAAAATGTGACGGTTGAAGAAAGTAGATCCGGTATTTTAAAGATGAACTTCGGCATCCCTTTATTAGACCTTTCTCGGTATACCTCATTTTCACCAATGACATTAATTGTCAAGTTACTGGTAGAATAGGATTATTATGTCATGATGATTATTTATTTATTTTTTATCGACAAATTGGGCGAGGTTTAGACTAATAGTCCCTCCTTCCACCTAACCCTACATTACAGACATTATATTGCAGACAGTCACATACAACCAAGCCCTAGATGGAGGGAAATCCACCAAGGCGGGAATCGAACCCGCGACCTTTGGGTTGGTAGGTGAGGACGTTACCCCACCGGCACCGAATTATCAAGTATCAATAAACGGGCTGTTGGTCTTATTGAAGATATTTCATTCATATATATGTTAAGTTTTACCCACAAGTGTAGTATTCATGTAATTGAAGAATAAACATGAAATAATGAGCTGAGGACACTTGGAAAGGATATAACCAAAGTAATTGTTTCTAATTTGATTATTTCGTTCTGCATATGTGTCTCTGTAATAAATTACGTGTCTTGATGAAAGTATGTTTGAAATACGTGCATAGTTACATGAAGGAGACTTAGTGTGATGGAAGAAAAATGTGAGGAAATATCGAAATGAAAAAGTTGGATATTTTATTCAGTATAAGTTAGACTTCATCATAGATACTTCTAAACAATTGGGAGCCTTAGGAAGAGCTATTTTATTTTGCACACCATTGTAGTTATTCCCTCTTCAACCGATGGAAAGCACTAATATCAATATCAACACTACGTTGCAGGTTTAGGTATAGAGGCAGATCGTCAAATATATATTGATATATTTAGAGAGTGAGCTTCCATATGAAGATCATACATCATAAGTTTGTAACGTTGAAGAACTTTATGGTGCGCAAGGAATGTTTACGATAATATGGGTGTCGAATGTCGGTGCATCGACGACGTCATCGGCGCCCCTCTTAGGGTGTAAGGGAAAATTGATCGCTGGCCATCACTCCCACACCTACGGAGGGCGCCTAATCGGCTCAGAGTTCCTCAGCATCCGGAGCTTCCCGAAGAACAATTTGCTGCCTCATCATCACCCGGGAGAACAAACACGATTTCGTCGAAGCGTGGCTCACCGCCCCCTCCACCCGGCCGAGCCTCTGCCCCCACTAACCTCCCCTTCGTTCTCTTCGCGCCAAACTCTCCTCCCTCCCCCATCCGTCCTTCCCGTTTCTGGACAACTCCCACCCCGCCATGCCTTCCCGCAAAAAGGGCCGCCGTCCCTTTGACCCCATCTACTTCTCGGTGCTCCATTGGAAAGCGATGACCGGAGCTCGTCGTAGGGAACGGGCGGGGGTATAGGGAGGAGAGTACACCACCTCCCGCGCGCGCCTTTGCCAGATCCTCTCCCAAGTGTGTTTCGCCACTTTCAGAAGAATAATCCCCGGCCCTCGGAAGCAGACGTAGGCGCCTTTTGAGGGAGTAATCGAGCGAGGGGAGGGAGGCGAGGTCCCTGGCTCCCGGGTCGTGAGGGGGAGACGTAGGGGGAAGTTAGGAAAGAAAGAGAGCTGGAAGGCAGAGAACAAGGGGGGGAACGGCGGGCATGTTGAGGCGAAGACGGAAGGAATCGAGGGGATTCTTTTGTGGTGGTGGTGGGAATTCCGAGGGAGGACGGCGAGATGGGGTAGGAGAAGTTGGAGATATAGGAGTTCTCGGTGGGATGTGTTGAGTGCATGTGTGTCGGAAAGGAGCGAATCTTTGGTTTTCGGTGGGGCAGAAAGGGGGACGGGGGCCCGTGGGAGTGTGGCCGAAGGGTGGGGGACGAGGAGTCTCGGGGAGGAGTCGTAGAGGAGGGGTCCGGTAGGAAGCGGGCGAGTTAATGATTGAGAGTCATCTCGCGGCGAACTTGGCTCGCCTCGTTCGTACTCTTTCGAAAGCCTGTGCAGACTATCATCCCCTTCGCCTGTCTCGTGACTTCCGCCGCTTCTCTTCCTTCCCGAGGGATCCGTCTTCTCCTCCTATAACGGCGAATTGGAGCTTCGATTCCTTCTTTTTTTAACTGTTTTATTTTCTCCGGTTGGTGACTTAACGAGCTGGGTGGAACTTAATTATTTTTATATCGACTCATTTTATCCGCTGACGTTTCGCTTATACACACCTCTATGTCATGCAATTAAAATGCCGGTGTAGTGATGAGTCATTTTTAATGCATGTATTCTAAACGCAGTCATAAAGATTAAGGCGGAAAAATTATTGAACCATCAGCTTATTTATATTCGTTTTAAATATCATTTAGGTGTTTGGAATACATAGGAATATGGAAACACTGAAAATTTCAGCTCGCTCTTCATAGTTTCGCCCCAAATTACTGGTTTAATAACAATTATACCTATTCATGGCATTCAACTCCTGAAAATCCAAATGAAATAATTTTAAAATTAAGAAATGGATATGAAAACAACCTATCTTCCCTATTTTCACTCCACTGTTTAGCGATCCTAAATTCTCCCTAAAATTAACCATTGAGTATAGCAATATCTTTTAAAGCAAGATGTCAACACAATGATGCGGCTAGCTATACTTTATAATCAGCTAAAAATAATAACCTTAAACAGAAAACGATTAGTATACGAATTCCCATACTCTAGTCCAAATTTTATCTCACCCCAAAATAATTGTTTACAATTTTATTAAAATTGATCTAAAATACAAAGCCTCTTAATACACATAATTTTGAATTAAGACAGCATTTAATTGAGCAAACAGTTTCGTATTTTATATTCATATTCAAATTTCATATTCATATTTTCATATTCATATTTTATATTCATATTCCTAATTACGTACATGTGGACATTTACGAAGAAATGAAAGGTTAGAGAGCTTTGTACTTGGTATATATTTTCCCGGATTTCCTGAAATTGAGCATTTACAAACAATAATATTTACTCATTAAAAATTATTGACTCGTCCTCGCTATCTTTTTAAATGGTAAACACCCCACATTGAGCTCGATAAATTTAATTCCTTTACCTCGAAAGCCATTTTTACCAATTCTGAGGTTTTGGTACCATTTATGAAGTAAACTGGCAGAGAAGGCCAAAATGAAAATAGTTCTAGAAATTAGTGGCTACAGAAGAGGTCCCCACGTTTTAATTAGGAATAATGTTCAATTGGACTTCTGAGTTCTCAGGAAATTTAAAAAAATGATTGCATAACCACTTTCATTTGGTATTCGTATAAAAACAGCAGCATGCGTTCGCATAATAATTCTATCAAAGCGTAAGTAATGGAAAAAAAGGCAATTTGTATGATAAGAAAAACCTTGCGGATTAATCCCCAAGGAACATTTTAGTGCTTTCGGAGCCCAGGCAAGAGAAAGTGATTTAGGTGTGGTAGTTAAGGGTACCGGGAAGGAATGGTCGCGGCAAGTCGAAGAAGGAGCGGAATAAAATGGGGGAGGGGAGTGAAAGGACCGATTTGGAGTTTGTTGAGGGTTAAGAGGAGTTTGTCAAGAGAGACAGAGTTTCCTTTTCGAGCAAATGGCGGCCACTTATCTTGAGGTGAGAAGGGAAGTGGAGAAGGTCGGTGGAGGGGGGAGGAAGGTGGCCTGGGAGGAAAAGGAGAAGGCTGAGGAGCGCAACGAGTACTCCCATCATTCTTTCTCCTTGAAGAGCAGATGTCCTTTGCTGTGTTGATTTGTATTGCGATCGCCTTGTGCACTTCCATAATTATCTTCCGCGAGTGCGACATGATTCCATGTGCTTAATTCCCTGGGTTATTCATCGAACCTGCTCGGCCTAAATTGCTTTAAATAATTGCGAAAGTCCAGCTAGAATGAATGATATCTTTAATATTTGGAGGTTACTTCCAACCTGTAAAATCGGCAAAAGGGTAGTAAAACTGCTATCGGGTTTCAATGAAATTACAAAATTAATATACTACATTTCTCATGACGTATACCTACAGGGGCATTGCACCTTATTCTAAATGTGACTTGATAGTAACATTTTAGAGCAGGAGGAATGCTAAATAAATTTAAGATTTTACAAATCTATCTATATCTTGGATATATCTCTATATATTTCGCTAAGTAAGGCGTCCTCTATGATGGTCTTAGTAAAAATGCATAACTAAAAATAAATGAGATATGTTTTAATCGTTCGTGTTTATCATATGTAATTGCTCACATTACCATTATTTGGCATTCTCCTGACCTTGTTATTTTATGGTATTGATTTTAATGGTCATTAATAACTTATCGTGATGATAATTTCCCAGCTGGATGATATGATTCAAAGTGGTAGATGACATTTCTCTGCAGAATAACTTTCTGTTTTATCCAAGTTTCCCCTCCCGAAACTTTTATATTTTAGATTATATTCATTTTTCTGTGGCTGGCGCCGTTTTTTCCTTCGAGGTCTCCTTTCACCCTATCCTGTCCTTGCACCCGAAAAAGAATAAGCGTACCTTAAACGTGTGTGTGTAAATATGTACCAGTGAGTCTGTCTTGCCCATCAACCATTTCGATCGGCCGCCAATCACCCTTCGTCAGGTCCGTATTAGTCAATAAAAAGCCTATTTTAACTTGTCACTCACTCGATCTGGCTCTTATTATTTAGGTTTCAGTCACAAGCTGTTCCCTTTACTCATGGCGTTAAGGAAGACGAGAATAGCGGCATCCATATAACGCTCTTATCACCTTTCACATTGCAATTACCCTTATTCTCCTCCCGCCCCGTTGGCGCTCTGACATCACCTGCTAATATTCCAGCACTGCTAGAGATAAGGATCGCGAACAAAAGAAGCAGGTGTCGAACTTCGACAAATGCCTATCCTTCGTCTGCCTTGATCTCATTTTTTTTAAGAACTTCATGGGGTGACGCAGCAGAAAGCACGTCGACCGTCTCTCTCGATAGTGACCAGTTTGGGTGATAATATTATTACTTCCATGGTTTGTTTTCGGTAGCAGTACAAAAAATAGAAAGTTCCCTCTGTGCTTGTGCTAGCATAACTAATCGGAATGTTCTTTGACAATAGTGTTCTTTGCTTATTTCAACAAAGCAGGAAACAGATGGGGTTGGAGATAAATGGAAAGAGATACCAAAGAAAATACAAATCGCTAATGCCAAGTCGTCTTTAAATACATCGGTCCAGTCAACCCTTTTAACTAACTGTGGAAAGCATGTAAGCGTTTTTATTAAGTATTTGTTTCACTTTTCTTTATCATACTATATAAAGGATTAAATTGTATTGATATGCATGACTTTTAGCATAATATTCCTACAGAAAATTGATGATAAGCAAAAACAATACTCTTGAAAATCAGGTATGGGTATTTTAGCGTTGAGATTTAGTTTCCTTCAAATAGGCGCGACTTCATTGATGAAAGCAAGGTAACATTGACCAAAACGAATGAATAATACAATCAATTTTGCTACTTTTTATGTTAATGCAAGAATTTAACCTGTGTTTAGAGTAGAATTAAAACTTATACTGCTTATGATAACACGATACAAATAACAGAGGTGAACCATTAATTATGAATTAACTTGGTATTTCATTATTCGTCTCATTTGTCAAACCAATTGTACACCTGAATTCACCATGATTAGACTTATCCTTGGAAAATTCACCCCAATAAAAACTTCGAAAATGTACGCTAAGTACTCACTAATTCATGAGTTGCGTCCCTTCCAAGAAGAAATGACGGATACTATTTAGGGATCTGATAGAGATAGCAATGTCGTGAAGTACACATTGCTAAAAATTAGGTTAATGGATATGAAAACAAACCTCTGACAATTTATAGCGTCCATTGATATTGTTTTCACTGATAAGACAGAAGCTGTCATTTTAACTCGGAATCTCTTGACAGCATTTCCGTTCTTTATCACCCCGTTGACCGTTTTACTCCACCTATACTCCAGTAGCAATTTTTTCCTATAGGCCTGTCTCCCATTCATCTCGTTCCACTTCTCTCTACTCCCCTTCTCTTAGTAGATCTTTGAGCCTCCGCCGCCCCCATCTCAATTCCTGCAACACTCTGGCAATCTACTGTCGAAACTTGTTTCTTATTCTCTCACTTCCTGTAGTCATTTCCCCCCTTCTCTTGAAGCTTCTTCCGCACTCCCTCCCTTTGGATTTCCACCTTTAAACACATCCCTACAACCCCGGAGCCCTTCTGCGCCTCTCCGGCCCGCCGCTCCCATCCAACAACCATTTCCACGGGGCCCTAGCACTACTTCCCTCCTCTTCCTCAGAGGGTCGTCTATGTGATGACACTAATTTTTCATCTGCTCCGAACTTCTCCCTCTCTTCGGCCCCTTGCCCTTTCCCTCTCCCGCCCCCTTCCCGTTAACCCCGCTCGATCTTATTCAGCTACCATCTCTCTCCGCCTTTCCTTCCACCATTTCGCCCCCTTCTCTCTCTCTCCCCCGCATCCCTGAGATGATTCCCTGGAATCATTAGGCCAACGCTGTCCATCCCGCGTGTTTGCTACTCCCCCTTTTTTCAGTCCTCAATCCCCATGCATTCCCCTCCTTCTCCCTCACAGAGTTCTCTACAGACCCTCTTCTCTGCTTTTCTACGCAGCGCTTCTTCGTTGTTATTTCACAGCCTGACCAAGAGACTGTCGGGTGATTCTAAGAAATAAACGATGGCGGTAACTGTTTTGAAGTTGTGTTTCAGAGAAATACTTTTACACGCGTTCTATTTAGTGAACTCGAAATACGAATAATAGACGGTTTATGAATAAAAAGGACAAGGAGCGGACAGAGCTATAATATGTGGTATTTGTGAAGTTTTTCACTATATTAATTATTTAATATTTTCATTTTAAGTGTTACTGCTAGTAGAGATTCCTTTGATCCAGCATCTTAGAATCTTTATCAATATATCCCAATACATCCCATCAGTATTACTTATTTCATACAGCGTTTATTATAGATACTATCCGCAATATGAACGATTTATCATATACATATCTTGTTAAAATGAGTAGTTTAGAGTAAGTTTATTCTTATAATTATCAAAATTAATACTTCATTGTCTATTTTCGTGTTATTTTTGACTTATGCTTGTCCTTAAACATTTATATTCAAATATTTGAGATACTCGTAGATATATTATTTATATTCTGATTGTTTTAATGTTGTAGGATGGACAACTTTTACTTTATACGCACAAAGATGATGACTCAAGCATTTCGTTAAAAATACTGCTCGTCATAAGATTTAGCTCAAACATTGGAGTTAATCAGGGTGTAATTTCTAATCGCTCAATAAATTATAAGAGCTTTTTCAAATGGCAAAAAATTAGCTTAAAATAATGGGATTCTTATTTCGCCCGCTCTTCTAAGAGACTTTCCAGACAAAAAGGCACAACTTAAAACTCATTGAGACAATTGTTTTTTATTGAAGACGAAAAATCGGGAAAGCTAAAAAATATACACACTAGCAAGTACGAGTAATGTAATAGTAGTAATGTAATGGAAGAGCGGCGCCGCGGAGAAATGGACCGACAGGCACCATGTCGTGTGAAAGATAGACACAAAGGAACGTATGGGGAAAGAGAGAAATGAAATAAAAAATCGCAGACTAGGTTCTCTTTCTCCAACCCTCCCACCTTCGTTTTGTAGTAGAGACGACCCGCTGTGGGAAACAATCGAAAAGCAATGAGGGAGATCGGAGTGCGTGCTTCTCAGTTTCTACGTCGGCGATTTCGTCGAATCTGCCTTACCCTTGGAATCCCTCGGGAGTTCGCCTAATCGACCTCCCAAAGCGCGAGACTCTCCGCTCCTTTCTTCCGTTTCGCTTGCCGTCGGCCTGTCCGCGAAATCTCGAATACAACGAACGATTCCTCCGATCGCCGACGGGTGAGGGCGAGAGGCCGTGCCGTCAGTGGGGTTGGTCCCTCGGCTGGATGTCCGTGCGTCGCCTTTCCCCTTACCACTCCCGATCCCCGTTCCCCCTTTAGGTCCACCGTCAGCGAGAAATAGATTCACGCCCATCCAAAACCGCCCACACTCTTATTCCCACCCGTTCCCTCCCCTCATTTCACTCCCACCACAGCCCATCAATCCCTTTTCTGGTTCCGCGCGTTGGTCTCGTCTCTTTTCAGGGAGTTTGTATGTGTGTGCATGTGCGGTCACCATTCGGTCGGCTTCCTTTGAAGAACCCAGCTGAAAAATTTCACGGTTGCGATCACAAAGTAATCACGGATAAAAGGGTATTACGAGAGACTGCTTATTTTTGTTTCCTTCGTAACACCCCACCTTACTTGTACACAATTACCTCTGGGTCTGATCTAAGATACACGAATAACTTCGTTACTTTTATGTAACATGAGGCATCAGTATCGTCAAATTATTTTATAAATAGCTCGTTTGAGGAATATTTTTCCTAATTTCAAGGTAAGAATATTTTCATTGGTTTAATGAGACAATTTAAGGCTAATGGAATGATGTAGTTGTTCTAGTCTGTAAATATTTTTTGCAAATTTTATCTATAAGTATATATATAGAAAATATTTATTTATTGGACACTATTGGGCATTAATGAACGCTATGAGGTCAATGGAGAATGAATATGTGCATATATATGTATGTATACATACATACTTTATTTTACATTTACCTTGTATATAGAAACGTCAAAACTGCATAATAAAAACATAATAATACCACGCCTGACTCTTCACTTTTCCAACCACATCTTCTGTACATATAAATAAGGTCTCCTTACTATTTAGTTTGTCTTGTACCTGATGATGACTCTGTGAGTTGAAACGCGTCGTACGTTAAATAAACTGCGGAAAAGTGCAAATTGTCCTTATTTCATTATGATGAACTTCCACGACCTCAAGCCTGAATCTGTTGAACTTCTTCACTTTTCGTCAAAACTACATATTGAATGCCCTTTTCTTTTGTTTCTAAGTTTTAAAAATGTACATGTGTTTTTATATATTTGTGCATCACCGAAGAGCGTTCCATTTCGAAGATGTATGTGTATATATGTATATATACGAGTATATATATAATTTATATGAGTAAGGAAGTATTCGAAATTGAAGAGGGGCTTATTGCAATTCTGGTTGTCAGGTTGTGTGTTGCTAGGAGTGACAAGAGAATTGTCGCTTACCAATTGATAGCTTGTGTCCATCCAAAACCTACCTTAACCCAGTATATTACCAATAATAATATGTAAATTTTATTTGCTAGTCACCACTTTACGTTTCAGTCGTACCAAAAATTATCTACGTCCACTTGAAAGAAGCTTAGATTTGACCATTGCAGCTATGCATCTTCCGTTAAATGGGAAATTCATTGATTTTTTCAATGCTAAATAAAGTTATTAATTTTACGTGAAAAATAAATTGTGAACATCCATTGCTCTCTGAGCTTTTTTTACTAAACTCTTAGCAGTCTTTCCTCTGGGGTTATTTACTTCTATGTTGGATGATGACAATGTGTACCATCTTTGACAATTCCATTCTCTCTCTGCGTACGCAGGGAAACCTTCTGAAAAATTCCAAAAGCTAACATAAACCTCAACCCTGGCTTTTAACCGTCTCATATCATTCAACCTCGCCCATCCATTCCTTCCATGACATTTGGTCTTTTTGTGTTGTCTGGCGCCCACGTAACGTGACGGAGTGGAAACCATCCTCCTGGCGGAGCATGCGACGAAGGCGGGCCTCGTGTTCCCCTCCCCTTCCGCCAAACACTCCTTTTCCCTGCACAACCGGAGGAATCCTCCCACTCTATACCTCCTCTCGACGTCCCCATCTTCTTCCTGAACTCCACCCCTCCTGTCCCCCGCATTGCCCTCGTCCAACGACGACCTCTCTCATCCAAGTCCACAGGAGCCGCCATCACCATCAGCGTAATGGTAATCAGAATAACTCACACTCCGCTCTCTTATAAAAGGAAAGACTTGGGTCGACTTTTCTTCCTTTTCGCTTCGTGGATTTCCAAGGGCAAGAAGCGACTTCCCCTGGAGAGTATGAGAGAAGGGGCAGGAGGAGAAGAACGGGTTCGTCGGAGCATGAGTTAAGCCGGAGGGAAGTACGTGAATTTTCTGCTTCGCCCATGGTTTCTGCTTTAGAGACCATACGTCCTGCCACTGGACAAGGAGAAAATCATTTTTCTTCGCTATCCACTTTATATGGAGTCCTCTTACAATATTTAATTCGTAGAGTGGGAAGAATTAGACTTTTTTTGTGAAGGCGAAGGAATGAGGAATGAGTACTCTTCCCATTACTACATCGTATTCCTTAATTTAGGGTACTGACTTATTTGAAAAAATTCCGCCTTCTCCTCACACCATGTCTCCATTTCTTCTCCTCATATATTTTCCCGTTTGCATTTAGAAACTTACTTTATGGATATCACATCCGTCTAATTATTCTTTAATTATGAGGTATTTCCGTTACTTTTTCCAATCTATGTTCATAAAATTACGGCTATGATTAGTCTCTCTGTGAAAAAACGTTCTCACTGAGAAGATGCATATGTAAAAGAGTAAATGGAAAAAATTTACAAATATCACCTTACACAATCAAATATATATATATATATATATATATATATATATATATATATATATATATATATATATATATATATACACGTACAAATAACAGCAAAAAGCAGTTATTGAAGTATGTCAAGAAATGTGGGCACCAAGGCCTTAATCGAATTAAGCGATTTACGGAGGAATAAAAAGCAGGAAAGGCATGTTTTCGTGGCATAATAATCATGCATGTTACACCAATAAATAGATCACTTTGAATTCTCACAAGTTTTTTCTTCTGAGTTTTCTTCAGAATGCATATGTATGGATATTATGACCTTATAGAACTATCCCTTAGTGTGCATGCAGCTTTTTCAAACACGATTTTAGTTTATCCTTAGTTGGCTATATGGGAACCATTTCAGTACTTTGATATGCATATAAATGTTATTTCTAGTAATTATCCTTCTTTTTACTTTATTTTGATACATAAATGTTATTTCTTCTCTTCTGGTATCGGTGATTTAAGCGCATGATGTTATTTAAAGCGGCAGTCTTTGATTTGGATTTCGCAAGATTTTTGATTGAAAAGTACTCGTAAACCTTCAATTTGTGGTTCTCGTCCCAGTTCTGCTCTCATATCCATGCTACGAAGCTTCTTTCTACGAGACGAGACCTCGGGCGTAGTTACGTTCCACTATATTTCTCCTGAGTAGGCTAATGGCCATCCCGCATTTACCTCTCCCATTCCCAAAAATTATGAATGGCGGATAAAATGAATGCAAGACGTCCGAAAACGGGTTATTTGTTGGGATGTTAAGTGATCAATCTCGGTCGCGATTGGAAGGCGACCATTTCATCAATCTTCCTCCTCCTCTCTGCTCGATTTCTTTCTCTATCACTTCTATTCCCTCCTTTTCCTCTCCGAATTCCTCTCTCATCGCTTATTTTTTCTCATTGCTGCGCCATATTTTTAGCTCTCCTTTCATTTTTTCGACTCCCCAAGCTACCCTTTCCCCTCCGCCTGCTCAACACCACCCTCCCCCACTGGCATCTTTCCCCTTATCTTCTTCCGCTTGGCGGAGCTATTCTTTGCAGAGTCATGTGTTCGTCACTATCCGAACCTCTTCCCACTCCCACCTCCTCCCATACCACTCTCCATGGCCATGCCATCTTTTCTCTCACCCGCCTGCACTTTGTTTTGTATGCATCGTGTGCTCGCGTACCCGTCACTCCGTGTGTATGGTGCCGTCATCCGTTAGGAAAATATTTATCAATCAAATCTTTCACAAGTTATTTCATCATCCAGAACCGAAATAATGCTGATTAAAGTATTTTAGTGACTTAGGTTCGGAGAACTATATAATAAGATTACGCTTGTGGCTACCTACCTACACCGGACTCAATTTTCGTTTACGCATATCTCTTTGGATCTTTGCAAATATTAATCTTATTTAGCATCAGTAAAGGTAAAATATGTCATGTTCTTGCTAAATAGAATATCAGTTTTTCAGACGGCCCAAAATTGAATGAAGTCTCACGCTGCAAGTTAACAACACACTACGAGTGTTGTTAAACATTCCACTATACTGCGTTATTTCACCATTTTTCATTGGCGCTTCCCAATAAATAAGACACTGACAATTTCTGTGTTCCTACTGATGACTAATTTACCTACAGTTTAGGTGGCGCTGCTTCCATGAAAGCATAGGTAATGACATGGAAAGTGCCTAAAGAGCGATGGCCTTCATTCTCTCCAATTACTCACCTAACCACCTGAGAGTATCTACTTTTCTCGTTTTCTAACTTAACATTAGGGTGTTTAGGAAAAACGCATCGTCTCATTGATGCTACAAAGTTAACTAAATGTTATCAAACTACGTATTCATAAACACCTTCGTGTAACACATTGTATTGTCTCTTTAACGGTTAAGAATTATTTTACCCCATTTTACAATATGTAAAATGGAAATCAGCTGCATATTTTGCGAAAGTATCGATGTAACTATTTCAGTGTTGAAGTAATATTTCTCTGGCGTCATTCTCATCAGTAAGAAAACCACCCCTGAGGGTTCCTCTATTTTTATTTAATGTATTTCGGTCGATATTTCAATGTCCAGGTTTCAGGCGTTTTTAAGAGATAATATATACAATTCTCAGAATAATGTAACTTATTCTATAATCAAGTGCTTGTTGCCGCATTAATCAACGCTTATGTCTTGTCTGACCGCTAATAACATCTCAGAGACTTTGATGACCGTGAAATTTGATAAAAACTTCATATGAAGTGAAATACCGATTATATGAACTTAGAAGATGGTTCTCTTACACCACAGAATCCAATCTTAAGTTTTATATAATTGGTGAGGGTACATCTTACCCTACACTAAACTCTATGGCGCGCTGCCATGACTTGTGAAATTCACATGTCACCATCGGTGGACCAGTTTCTATCTTCCACCACCTCTAGTTTTCAATGAAAATTTTGTACCCGAAAAATTAAATAGCTCGGGGAGTGTGCGTAACCTTCGAAAATCTTACGCAGCTCAAACGGTAGATAGCCAAAAACTGTACACTCTACCAATCTACCAAATACTCTACATACCACGCCTATTCGCATGACCTTAAATTGAGAATCAAGATCCTGTTTTCTTTCTCCCACACTCCAATAGAAGATCGCTCACGATTGTTAGCTTGCATTCAATATTTCTTGACCTATTACTTACTCGAGGTTGATAGATTGTAGTCGTATTATGAGAAGTGTTCAACAATCAAAGAATATATGAAGAGACATTAGTATTCTTAGGTATTTAGTTTTTTACTAGCTGGATAGCTTTAATCGCGACCACAAACAGAAATATTCATCAAAGTTGCGTTGGACATTGTTCGAGCGCGAGTTGCTTGACGGCGTACGCCAAACTCCAAGTGACATACGTCGATCTCAACTTCGCATTTGTACCACGCCAGGCAAATTATCCATGTTGGATAAGCCGGAAGGAACGAGTGGTCGCGAAGGATTTAGATGAGTGGGTAAATAGTAGGAAGTGGGATGAAGGAGAGATGCTTTGCGAAACGTGAGTATTGGCGACAAAAAGAAAATGATGTGACGAGGATGCGAGCGTGACGTGCATCTTCAAATGTCAAGTGGGGCGAGGAAACGGCCCTCCTTTCAGTGGGACGGGACGGGTGGAGCTCTAGTCCCGGTCGGGCTGACTGTGCGGTCATCAAGGCTCCCAAGTGGGGGGCGTGCGGGCGAATCTGGCGCCCCGCGACGGATGGGCGGTTTTTGCGGGAGACGGTTCGGGAAACAGCGCGGGGAAATGGCGGTATAATGATCGAGATTGAGGGGGGGGGGTGAGGACAGAACATGGCAGCGCGGGCGGGAGGGACTGGAGTGGGGTCGAGGCGTCAAGAAAAATCGGCCACGTCCGTGTGAGTGTTGCGGAAGAGGGTAGGAACAGAACGGGGGGCGGAGAGTGAGGGGGAGCGGAAGGGGAACGAGTCGGAGCGAGAGAGGGAGATGCTTCCGATCCAAGTGTTCGCTCCCTGGTGGCGCCGCAGTGGCCATAACCATTTCCACGACCCGTCAACTTCATGCGGCCCGTGGTCAAGCCTGTACTCACAAAATATCCTCTCCCTCAATCCTCCGACCGGCTTCCCTGGACAAAAACACACGCACACATTCACGCCTTCCCCTCCTATGGTCTACGCCTGTCGGATGAGATTCCCTTACTCATCCGTGTACGTACATGTATATTCTCTCTAAGCCACCCGGTCAAAGTTTAAAATCTGCAATCAAAGTATCGCGTCTCTCACATCTCTTTATCCTCATTTGACAAACAATAGCGATGCTTCACTTGCTCTCTACCCGCGAATTTTTTTTGAAAAACAGTAACCAAATGCTGCCTTTGAAAATGAAAATAAACTTAAAGGAGCAGCAGCCATAGATTATATTCTTTTACTATGTTAACACTAAAAATAGAAATGAACTTTTAGAGATTAATTTAAACCTGTTCCACTGTAAATGGAGTAACTTCCTACGTGCTGATCAAGTACTCTACCAGCCGTATATTCAATCTTAAATTAGTATAATTAGGGTTTAAAAAAATAAGCGTTAGCATTATACGGACTGCTGAAAAAAATAAGTTAAAGAGAAGGAGATGATTGGTATATACAAAGGAGGTGAAATAATAGCTTAGCAGCTAAATTGATTATCTATTCAAAATAATCGTCGTTCTGTTTTACGTGAAAATAGTGGCTAAGGTTATAAGCAATTTTGGTGCTCTGAAGTAGAGTTAGTTCTCAATTTTTACGGTCATATCTAATTTTTTTATTAATCAGAGATCTTTCCATTTACAAATTTCCAAGAAAAATTGATTAAATTTCTCTGGCGAAAGATTAAATATTGTGATTTTCCTAATATATGTCCAATCCATTAAGAATAGATAATATCATTTCGTTTGAAAAATAAATTTAATTTATTCCATCTAATGGACAGTGCTCCGGTGATGTATTCATTGTTTTTCTTCCAACATAAAATCTAAATTATGTTTTGAATTTCTCCCCTTGAAATTTTAATATTTTCTTCGCATAATTGCCAGGAAAATCATTTCATGCTATTGCTTGAGATTGACGTTAACGAATCTATAAGACCGATAACCAAGTAAATAATACCTAGTTTGGGTCATAAGAGGCATTTTATTTAATATCAATATTGTTGGTGTTTGTCAAAAAAAGCATAAAAATATCTTAAATATAGATTTTGATCGTCATACTTTTGCAACCGTGGTATTAATAACAGGTTTAGAGAAGACACTGATTACAAAGAAATGAAATTTGCGGTTAAGGTTCTTATTTATAACTCTTAGCATTAGTTGAAATTCTGCGTCCTGCATTTATTTAACCCAACATACACTGCAAATAACGTATATTTAATTCATTGTACGGTACTTCTTCATTTTTATTTTGGCCCTCCACAAGGTCCAACTCTAATGGCTTGCAATAATTACTACTTGTTAGTTTGTTCCTTTAAAATGCTCATCTTGGTTATCTTTTCACACCTACCGGAATTTTCTGTTCTTGAACCACAGTGGGTAGTCTTTGACACCATATTTTTAGAATTTTTTAGTTAGAGGGAACATAAGTTGGCCCCAAGTCTTTGGTGTCATTGGTTTAGTAAAATTTCAAAAAAAGAAATGCGTGGCATGAAGGATGTTCAGGACTTACGAATTCCCAATAGATCTTTTCCTTTCTTATCTTATCCTCCTCTCCCCAATAGTATCGTGAGGTCAATGGAAATCACCAGAACTTTAGTTTTCAATGCTCTACGATCTTAACAAACAATTTCTAATATTACATATTTTCTTTGAGAATACATGAAATAAATGCAAATTTCTTGTCATTATTATTGCAACAACATTGATTTTTTCATTATTTATGCCTAGTGAGTACGTATATGGGGAAAGTTTTGTTTTCTTGAAAAATATAACATGGTATTTAAATGGAATCACAGGATTTGAGATACTCTAAAAACATTTTCACCAGGTTTTGTAGGCTGCCTCTCTGGGTGCATTTCAATCTATGGATATGTGATAGGCTTTTTGAGCATGGTAATTCACAAAACTTTTAATCTGAGTTGCATGAAATTGTAAATCACACATTTCTATTAAGAGTAAATGAAATTATTATACCTTGACCAAAGTTCATCCACCTGAATTAACCAAGTTGACCTTTTACTCAGCCTGCGTAATGGCCCTTATAAATAACAAAACTATTTAAAAAGAGCGGAAACCCAAGAACTTCTTTTTGACAGTAGCGCAATCTGAGGGCATCAAATTGTGCTGGAGATCTGAGATCTGTTTTTTTAACTGATACAAATCATCGTGAAGCGCCATGTTATTTTCTCACCAAAATATGAAAGAACCGAGTCTTGTTAGGACTTAAACCATTATATGTTAATATCATGTTCGCCAATCGTCGTATATCGGACGAAAAATTTATAAAGGACCATTCATATGCCGATTTGTGGCTACTTTTTGTTGTTATAACTGCAGTAAACATAGAAATCCCACTATCACGGCTCAAGCGATTGCACATTGGAAGAAAAACATTTCCTAAATACTGCGATAATGCTATATACTTATTTAAGAATGTACTATAAGTGGGGATGATTTCGAGAGTATTCCTCTCCTGCGCCATGCACAGCAATAAATAAAACTTTCTAATGCCATTTAGTAATGTAAAACATGACTATCTATACCAATGTCGTCCTTATTTTTGGCCATATAAGTGGAAACCATATAGGGAATTATTGTGCTTGTGACATCAGCGTTTGATTAGAGTGCTACTCCATTTATTATACATGTATGGTCTCCTGCTTTTTCATTATTGCCATTTTGATTTCCATTGGTCCAACTACTTCATGGGAAGAGACGATCGAAAAGTACTGGGTAAAATGCATGAAGATTCATATCCTGATAGAGTTATCTTGAGCATTTGATGCACGCGATATTATATACCTACGATATGCAGAGTAAATAAATACCGCCATATCTGGTATACCTTGTAGCAGTCTACTTTCTGTTTGGAAGAGAGAAATCTTCCCATGCTTTACTCATAATATACCGTAATTTTTTTCCTTTATTTATACGAATCGTATATAAGCCAATATATTCGGCGCTAATGCCCCTTTCCGGTCATTTGTCCCGTCTTTCCGGGAAATATTCCTCCAGTCGAAGGCAGCTCATTTAACCTCCCCGTCGGAGTGCTCCCCTTCTTTCTCCGGTCGACTTATATCAATCCAAGGGAGAGAGCGGAGGGCGCTCGCTGTCTCCTGCAAACCCGTTCCGGGAATCCATCCTCGGGAGTAATCGGCTCTCTTCCCCTTCCCATCCCTCCCCTCCCTTCGTCCCCTTCCCGTACCCCTTGCTCACCTTTCGTCTGTCCACTCGTCCATCTCTTCAGCTTAAGGGAAGGGGGGAAGAGAAGGGAACTGGTCCTCCTTCGACGCTCCGTCTTCCCTCTCCAGCCTCCTGCATCTCTTTACATTACCCATCTCCCCCTCCTTATCCCCCTCGCCGCTCTTCCACAAACACCATTTCCTCTTTCGCTGCGATTTCTTCTCCCCACATCTCTCGCCCGTTCCCCTTCCTCCTTCCAACTCAAGCCTCCCCTCTCATCTCCTCTCTTCCCCGCTTCCAGCCCGTCTCCCTTCCCCTCCTCTGCCCCATCTCAGACATTGTAATTTCCTCTCATTTTTATTAAAAATGAACTGTCACGTGCAACGAAGACTTGGCTATTTGGCCAGCTACGTTTGATAAATAGCCTGCGACCTCGTTTGGTCATCTGAATTTCTAATCCCGCTCCACCTTCTCTTCCTCCTCCGATCATCTTCCCGTTCCTTTCCTCCCTCCCTTTTTCATCTCCTCCCCTCCTTCTCTCCTCATTTACCTCGCATTCATACTGTCTACCTCACCCTTCGCTCTCTTTCCCGTCACTCCCGCTCTCCCATCACCATTCCCGGCTATCTTTCCCCCTCACAACCCAGTCCGTTCCTTCGGCCGTGCGATTTGTCATTTATTCGACTTCGCGACTTTCAATCCCATTTCCACCCGACACATCCCATTCCCACCAATTTCCCACCCTTCCTCCACGCGTTCTGATATGCACGAATTTCCCCCGCTCGCATCACCACTCCCGAGGTCCCAAGGGGACGAAATACCACGGCTCACTGTAAAAAGGCGTGTTCATCCGTGGGCGCTGGGATGCCCATTCTAGGTGTGTCACACTGGCCCAATGCGGGTGAGAGTGAGGGACGATGGCTCTCTCGAGGGGACATCTGCGGAGCGATTCCGATCCTTTGTCGCATGGATTTACTGGATTTTTTTTAATCGTATGTTTCTCAATAATGTGGGAAGTGGCGGGATAAAAAATCGGCCTCGGACATCAGGTAGAGGAGAATTATTCATCACAGAGGTCGATTTATTGTGCATGTGAGGTACTCGTGTCAGGGGTCTTTGAGAGAAAATCCTGTTTATTTTCTTGGATGAATAAAGAACTATTAATCAAAACCTTCTCTTTGATCTGGGGTTTTTTTCATGTGAGCGTTTCAGTTATGCAAGGGAAAAAAACTATTCGCTGCGTGCTACGCGCTACAATAAAAGAGGATGTAAGAAGGAGGTGCGGACGTGCATATTATGATTTTCTAATGCTACGAATGTATGTTATAATTAGTGATTAATTAAAAAGTTTCATTTATGTCCTTCTTTATTAAACTATCGTACCTTAAAATCTATTTACTTTTCAAGTTTTTTTAATCATTCCGCTAATAATGACGTATTTCTGCCTTGGGTGAGTTGAAAATAATGGCCATTCCCGACAAACATTATTGTATGCAACATATTATTTTCCGAAATGATACTTCTACAGTGAATGATCCATGTTTCAACTTAAGGTATTTAAATAATCCTTTGCTATGCTACATTTAATCATTTCGAAAAAATACTTAAACCAATATGTAACAGAAACGTATTAAAAACGCAGAGAACAAGCGAGGCTTAGACTTTTAGAAAGGTTCAGAACAAACGAGTTTAACTATGACACTGAAGGAATTATAATGGCCCCACACTACTTAGGTAGATCAGACCACAAAGATAAACTAAGGGAGATAGATTCCAAGACAGATAGGTACAAATACTCATTCTTTCCCCGAACAATCAGAAATCATAATAGCAAGAAACCGAAGTCACTTTAGAAATATTAAAAACGTTGAATTTACAAGTCGGAGCAAAGTTAAACACTGCAAAGCTTTTAGGTATACTTTCAGGTGCATGTGTATGTTAGTTGTTAGTTTTATTGTGTTTGCATGTATGTGAGGTGTAAGTGTTCATGCATGAATGTATGCCATGTTTTTTTTTTATATATGATTTTGTGGTTATTGCATGCGGTTTTTTTTTCTTTTTCTTTTCTAAATTACGGGTGGTGTCCTAGCACCCCCCGCCACACGCCCTTGCGGCGGCTTGCGGGGTATTAAGTAGATGTAGATGTAATTTGTGTCCTGCAGCTGGATGAGTATTCTACCTTATTCTTGGGCAGACAGTGTTTTACCACTGAATATTATTGGGCACTATCTTGCGATTTAACTCTTAATGTCCATTTAAAAATCGGCCGTAATTGCTCTTTTCTTACCTCTAAAAAACACCAAAAATTGGGGATCCAAATGTTGCGGTGTTTAATATACTGGCTTGCCACCCCGACGGCCTGGGTTGGAATCCCAGAAATGGAGGGGATATTGCTTAGTACTCCGATTTCTACTTGGAGTGCTATTTCTGTCAGATGTGACGTTTATCTGTTGGCCCCTTTAGTTGAGGGTAGACTAATGCCGACGCCGCATTTTTCATTACCCTCACCAAATCACCCGCCTACTCCTAATGCCGCAATCTTACCTGTTTGTCGCCTTCTCTAATAACTGCTACTAAAACTGAAATTTAGTAAACAAGCTTTTTTACTTTTTTACCTCCCTTTTACAAGTTTTTTTTACAGTTTTCCTAATGTAATGATTTAACTGTTAACCTTTCTTATGATATATATAATATATTATTGATAAATAACATTATTGGTAATATAATGAGCTCTGAATTATTAAAAAAAACATCTGTAGATGAATTTGCCCCGAAATAGTCGGTAGTTTAGCTATCATTGCAGAGATTAAACTATATATATATACGCGTGCGAACTTTTAGTAATCTTATGCCATCTTATCATTTTATGTTTCAATGTAAAATGCACTGTTCTGATTTTTTTTGTGATCAAGCACAAGATTCAATTTTATAATCGATATGATGTGCAATGATAAAACCCTCTCGTATTTGAACATCGGTACTGAAAACTAATGACCGAATCGAATGAGTGTTACAGGAAAGAGTTGCATGTGCTAATTTTTATGTTGAAGTTGTTTGCAAGTAATTTATTTTTATTAAGGAAAAATGAATAGTCAATTACAGACGAATCAGATTTACACCTGCATTAAGAGGAAGATGTCAAATAATTTCATGCTAATTAGGAAGGGTTGAGCATTGCTAAATTTAAAATAAAAATAAATTTTTTATTCCACCCTTTTAACGTCTTCGAATTTTTGCAATGGATTGAGAATCTGGCCTTTTCTATTAATGATCATGTGTTTTTCTACGTCTTCCAATTATCCATTAAGTTTATTTTTAATCGTAGCAATCACCTTAAATATAAGCGTTAATTTCCCTTGAAATGCGATTCACGCCTGGGCTCATTATTTGTATATAGCATTGATACAAGTATATACAAGCTGTGGCGACTACTCACAAAAGAAACTCTTGGCTAGTTTTCCCGGAATTAGTGTTCTCCAATGCCCACCAGGGGTGATAACAGTTAAATGGAGGGAGGAAAGGAGCGAAAGAAGTTCTTTGGAAGCTCAGGCTTGCTGTAACAAAATGAAGCATGTGAAGTTAACTTCAAATCCAACTTTAAGGGCGTTAAATTGAACTTAGGACGTCCTCCACGAGGATAAAAAAAAATCGTTGCACGTGCGTACCAAAATGATTGGGAAAATACTGATTTTGAGTTGTGCCATGATGATTGAAATTGGCCAGGGAATGGCGAGTGAGTGACTGGAGGAATAAGAGGATTTTCACGGGAATGTTGACGGGGGCCGGGACGAAGAATCGTTAAATCGCGGTTTTAAATGCGAACGCACCTGCCGTCACCTTGGCTTGGCGGTCGCCGAAAAACACGCGAGCGCTCGAGCGCACACAAGCCCCCCCCCCTCCCCCCCACATGCCTCCTTCCCGTCGATAAATCAAAAGAGCGTCACGCGCAGTTGCATTCATTACCGGGTCGTCTTCCCGTTCCAGCTCTCCTCGCCTCGCTCTCCTTCTCACACAACCCCCCCCCCATTCCATTTCCCTTCAATATTTCATCTTCTCTGCCGCGGCCTCCCGCAATCATTCCACAACAATTCGCGCAAGCAAACGTCCGAGCTGAACACTCGACGTCCCCTGACGCTTCGCTTCGTTTATACCCTCCCTCATCCCACCGTATCACCTCTTCGCAGTCCTTTCAAAAATTAATTCCTATGGATCGGTGATCACCGCGTGGAGTTCAGCGTCGTATCGAATCCTGACCGAAAGATTAATGAAAGCGTACATGATAAAGCACATCTATTGCGACACATAATGGATGATTGCGACACAAAATTATGATTTTCGCTGGTATAAAATATTTTTTTATTAGATTATAATTCTAATAGAGAGCGACCATATCCATCCAAATGAAACGGTTTATTGGATTTAAACTACTAGACCATGTGTGATTTTTCGTTTAATTTCCAGAAAAAACTCGAACTATTTATAAATGAAATTCATTCAACTTTTACTGAAAGGGAATTATTACACAGCAGCATTGTTGCATGTTATTGAAAATTCATTTAAGCTGGATGTTTAGTGGTAGGCGTAGAAAAAATTCTAGTAATATATCTTGTTAGGGACCTGAATAAAGAACGACTTTATTTATCAGGATCTGGTCAGACCACACCGTCGGGTGAGATTCCTCTCCATAGTTGTCTAATTTAATGCTGACGTTGACTTTTTAATTTATCCTTTCACCTGCTCCATGCCTTGACCGACTAACTAATTCCTTTCATGACGCCGGCTACCATCACATCACGCTCCCCTTTTCCCCCGTGGGAACGGTCGTCGAGGAGACGGCCCGAGTGGTGTGACTCGGGTGGAGCCTTGGCGCTCGTGTTGACACTCGCGTGCGCTCGCTACCCTTCCTTACCCCTTCCCGCAGCGCGCCCCTCTACGAGCAACTAAGTTCTTTTTTTGGCACGCCCGTGTTCGTCCACACCATGTATGTACGATGCAGGGCGCCACCCCTCTCCACTGCTCTCTCCCGTTAGCCGACGTCCACTCGGCCGTGTTTGTGCGGCCGACCAGACCGAGTGACGAGCCATGACGTTTCGGCTACATCACGGGGGGAGGGATTTTACGGTGGTATCATAAGTGAGAAGAGAACAAGAGGATGGAAGAGGAAAACGCGATTGCAAAATTCAATTCCTCTGGGGTCACCTAACCATCCTTATGGGTTTAGGTTTTTAATAATCATGTTTACTAATGCATGTATAACACATTTTAATTCTATTGTTAATATAATTTTTATTTATTTATATTTTACAGGTCTGTATGTCTGTAGGTCTAATTTTAGTTTGTAACCAATCTGTCTTTCTTGATTATTGTCAACATTTGAGTCCCATTAAGTAATATTACATATTATATATTTATTTCGCCGTAAGATTTTATGCTCCAAGGTCATTTCCGGCATAATGACTTGCTGCTTATGCTTTTCATCGGTGGGAACAAGGCTTTATAGCGGGCGAATCAGAGACAACATATCGAACCATTTTTACCATTTTGTTATTATACCAGTGTGGTATTCTATGCACCTTGGATCCCATGTGTTAATAATAGGGTCACTGTTGCAGTCTCATAAAAATTCGTTCAATTAACCACCAATAAATTCGTCGGTAAACATCTTATTTTTGAAGGTGATACTTGAAAATTCAACGCATTTCGTTATTAGAAATGTCAAAGGTAAATTTTAATTTCAAATAATAATTCTATAAAATCTAATTCTGTCCTGTTAAAATCCTAAAAATATGGTAAAATATTAAAATTTTCAGATATTATAAAACCTATTTACGTGTTCATTTCCATATGTTATTATGTACAATGAGTAGGTAGCGTTCTAATGAGGGTGGAGTTGAAACTAATTTTTAACTTTAGTTTAGCAAGTTTGTGCATAGAATTTTGTTCTATTTTAGTCGTCTACATCTTTAGCTCCTAGAGGTAAGTGAAGAAGCCTCGACGTAAAGGCTCAATGCCGTATGTATCAGTTGCTCAAGAGATTCCCAAATGAGCCAAATATTGACTTTTTCCCACAAAATTCAAATTTTTCCCATTATTCTGTTTGATTGTCGTAAACTTTTGTCTAACATTCCATTTCCTCGCTGTCACAATGGTTTTAAACTACTCTATCTCCACTATAGCCCTAGTGGTCACAAGCGGTGTTCGTAGAGCAAATGGAGAATCCTATGATTCCTCCCTAATAAAAAGCTTAGTTACCGAATGCGGAGTTGATGGCACTACTCAAGCGTTTTCAGGCTGCCGATGAAGACGTTGACTTAGTTACCTTTAGAGTCCTGTGAACTCAAAGGAGCAAAGGTTTACGTCTATTCGTCCTGTTGGTAATTAAGTGTAAACTTGTGAGACTTCGAATTCCAGTTCTTAGGCCCTTAGCATTCGATTATCTTTTGACGTGGAAATAGATAAAATAAATAAGTACAGAGTGTACGAGTTTACATGGGTTAATATTTGGCCACATATGCTATAACTTTCCAAGAGAGAGGAATTTCGATCGGGACTCTCATATTATGCAATCCGAACGTGGAGGTGGGAGGGTGAAATGGAATGTAGATTGTTGGCTTGGGAGAGAATTATTTGTGAGAGTTTTGGGTGCGACGAGGGATATGGGAGGGGGACTGGGCGTAGGTGGGGGATGAAAAGGCGAATTTAGTCGGTGGTAGTGTTTGGGGGAGAGAGCGATGAGGAGGGTTTAGAGAGCGGGGAAGCGGTGGCGGTGGAAGTGATTGCCAGTCGTGGTTGTTGGGCAGTGAGTGATGATGGACGAGGGATACGGGAGAAATTTTGACACCACGGGCGTCGCGCGGTAACCACGGGTCCGTGGGGTGAAAAATATAAAGATCCCGAAAAACGCAAACAAATCCGAAAGGTTCGGGTCTTTACAGAAGCATTAAGAAATGTGCGAAAGAGAATTATTGTACAAATACGAGCAACAACATGCGATGTTATAAATTTGCTGCATGGCACTACAGTCGCCTTTTCAATGCCGCCTTCTTCAATTATTTTCCCATATGGAGTGAGTGATTTCCAATGCATGGACCCTCTGAACAGTAGCTTCAACACAACGCCAAAAAGATCTCTAAGTTTCAAGTGTTTTGATCATGCTCCTGTGTAATTTAAAAGTTATTCCAACGGCAATGATATTTCGAATTTCTCCCTCTCGCATTTTCCTTAGTGGTAGTGTAATCACTTAAATATTATTTGAAGTCTTTTCGACACCGCCTGAGTACATCTGCGACTGCTTATTAATCTAGGCGCAGATTTGGAATGCAAGAATGTTTCAAAATAAATGATCAAAAAAAGAATTATCTCTTGAAAGCATAAACGGAAATATTATGGCTTTTGCATTCATTTTCTCATCAATGTTTAATGTTTAAGTCCAATGTTTTTGTACAGTTCATTAACGCACTAAAGCCGCAAATAATGTTGCCTTGGTCGAAAGATGTCAAATTTTTCATTCACCTTACCTTACGGTGCACCTGTTGATGTTATATTATTAAATATAGCTTATAATATCGCATGTAACTATTTTAGCCAAATTCCTTTGTAAGCAATCCTTTTGTCTTCATTCTTAATCCTGTTTTATAGAGATTGAGTTTATTCACTTCTTCGTTGACTTCATTTCAACATATATATTAATGTATCGCACTGATTGCCTTGTAATCATTTTCATGAAGCAATTGACCTTCACCCAGCAATCATAACGGTTGCTGTCACATGAGGCTGGCCAGTACCAAGCCTAAAAAGGTCTCCAATCTGATCCTCTTGAGTGACGAAGGCAATCTACACCGCTACACACCCAAACCAGTCTTGTCCACTAAATGCCCACGCCAGAAATGAAAGTGCGAGTTTCGTTAAAATGATATGCCGCGCGGGACATAACTGACGCTTCTGTGCTAAAAATCAATGTTATCCTCTCACTTCTTATTCCATTTCACCCTTTTCAGAGAATCAAATATAACTGATTCGCCTAATTGACGAGGGAAATTAAATGATTCGGTTGGCTGTGTGTTAAATCCAGCACTTCCCTCGCCTTAATCCCCCATCACATTTTTCGTCTCAATGATGAAGCAAATTATTCGAATGGACACTGAAAGCAAGCCGACGCCGCCAGCACATAAAAGAGTGAGTGCGTTTTTTGCGTCCCGCTAGCGAATGAATGGCAGAGACAAATAAAAGGAAAAAGCGGAGCGGAGAGCACATCCCGTGCTTCTCTCGCCTCTTTTCATTCTCCCTTTTCTTCCCTCAGCCCATCCGTTTCAATTTTTTCTCGTATACTCACAGGGATGAGGGAGCGAGAAATGAAGGATTACAATGAATGGCATTAGGGCCATATTAAAAGGAGAAGAAGGAAGGTTTCTCCAACGGGATGCTTCTCCAGCATAAGATGGTGCCAAATAATAGGTTCGTGATATATTATGAAAGGACGAGTTGGGTACCGCATCCATCCACTGGCCTAGCTAGCCAACCGCACACAGACACCACCAGCACGGTGGCACACATCCACCGACGTATCACGCGTCAACTATTCCATTGACAAAGCTTTTTTCCCTTTGGTGCCGAATGGAGAGACCGCGCCACCGTGGTACGCTCGCCTAAGATGTTTCAGGCGGGTCGGGGGCCGCCTTCTTTTGTGTCCACCTACCACGCGTTTGTTTGCAAGTGTGTCTGTGTATAAAAGGAAGTGCCTCTTCTTAACTGGCCATTCTTAGCCGTCCTATTCAAAGTCGTTTGCCTGTGGTAGCGTCACCTGACCATTTTATAAGCTTCCTACTCTTTCCTTCTACTACTCCCCCGCGCTCATTTATAACTGAGGTTTCAAAGTGTTTGCGGGTACGTGCTTGTGTGTGTAGTGACAGTGTTGAGGTGGCGGTTGGGGTGTTGTAAGATAAACGATCCCAGAGGGAATTCCGAGGGTTACGGCTATCCCCAAATCGTTGATGAGACGTGTTTTCAGTCATTTCCCTCTCTCTGTCGGAGAGTCGTCACTTTACAGACGCATTGCTACCTATCCTTACTGCACAATTAGAAAAAAAACAATTTGGTCAATTTTGATTTTATCTACCGTTTAGAACCATTAGGACTTATGACGGCTTGAGGAAACAAGATTTTGATGAAAGAAAGATAGTTTTGCCATTTGAGTCAACTAACTGTGATTACTTGGATAAAGTACTATCGATTTAGGTCTTGTAGATTAGAATACTTTAATTTGCAATATTTACTGGTGGAAAGAGTACAGGTAGTTTTTGAAGCATGTAAATAATTATACAGAATTGTAAAATGATAGCCCTTCCACTAGGAAAATCGTCTAAAATACGATACAGGACATATTAGTACAGGGCTGAGACAAATTTGTGAATGCCAATTAACCAGTGACTTAACTCCTGAAGTAAGATAATGCGGGCAACACTCGACAGTAAAATAATTCAAATATCGTGATAATGTCATAAAAAAGTAAGAATAGCAGTCGTCATACAAGGAAGCCATGGAAGGTTGGATATGATAAGGAGGAAACGAAGGTTAACTGGGTTGAAAAAACGGAAGGGGAGGAATTTAACGAGCACGTGAATGAAGATAATTTGGCATTAAGGTAATACCTGCATATCAAACAGAAAATATATCATATGAGATTAATCGTGAAGCCATTGAAGGCAACGGAGTTAAGTTATTTTGAACTGACTCTATGAGATTTCTTTCTTAAGAATTTAAAGATTAAAATTTGTATCTGTTGCTACTGTGCATGGTACCAAAAATAGTCTGTTTTACATCAATTTGTAAAATAAAATAGATTTTTATTCTCTGGAAAACGGGAAGGAACTTGGGCTAAAACAATTCAAGCTAAAACGTCAGTGCTCGCTGCGAAATGGTCTCTATGGAGCAAGTCTGTTATACTTGTCAACCATGGATAAGGGGTTATTTTTCCACCTTCGAAAGTTTATCAATGGAAACGAGTCGCAAAGGTTGTTTGAGAAATGGTCGTTCTAAACGTCATCATGAATTATAATGCTATGACTGCAAGTCTGTATTTGCAACGAAAAGTGAGAAAATTAGACGAATACAGGTCTTCTTTTGCGAATTGGAAACCGTCGTTTGCTAATATTTAAATCCGTAAAATCTGTAAACTAATTAATTTCCATGTATTTTGAATATAACTTATTTTTAATTCGGCATTCAATTAAGGCAATTTTCCAGATTATTCTGTATACAATTATTTCTTCTCAGAATGACACTAAAGTGTTTTTCCCGATGAAATTTATTCCTCAAAAATATTAATTTTCGATGTACGACCTGGTTAACTCCTAATTATTTTTGTTAGCCGTTCAAAAATTTCTTATGAATCAAAAGAGTGACTTTCAATGATTTTAAAATAAGATAAAAACAGTTGAGTGCTTTATTGATAAATAAGCGAAAAACGCCTTAGACGTGACTCTGGTCTACTTCGATTCCTTGCTACAAAAGGATGAGACGTAGAGGACGTTTTAAATCCGTTCTTCGTAGTGGTTAAAAAGTCAAAGCTGTAAATTTCTGGGTATTAGCCTCATAATAGGGTACCATTTTCAATTAATAAATTTCTGACATTCAATTCATCCTTTTCCTTACACAGCTGGAAACACCGAGGAGATTTATTTAAATAACATGTTTTTGGCGAAGTATCAGAGCACCTATAGTGGTTGTATGCCAAATCGGAATCATTCTCCTTTTTTTCATTCTCTGTCTTAAATGGCTTAATTAAGCTGAATTAATATTATAAAAAAAGAAAATGATTAAATCTCTTGCAAAATATAAATTTTCCATATTTTGGTGGGTTCATAAAGCAGTTGCATATAACGCTGATTGTCTTTCGCTGTGAACACCAGTGAATCTTAGCTCTAATTATTGAGGTATACAGAGTAACTAAAATTTCAATCAAACTTGAGTC
This sequence comes from Hetaerina americana, assembly GCF_022747635.1. Classification (NCBI taxonomy): domain Eukaryota; kingdom Metazoa; phylum Arthropoda; class Insecta; order Odonata; family Calopterygidae; genus Hetaerina; species Hetaerina americana. Next base: position 31,685,104 of record NW_027286874.1, on the reverse strand, counting down.
AAACTGAAATTTACCCCGGGTTACAGAGAAAATAAAGATTAACGAGTACCAACTCAAAAATGAAGCTGATTGAACCTCAAAAATAAATTGTTCAGATTTGGTACATCATTTATTTATTTGCGTACGCGACCATCAAACTAAATAAACTTTGACGTCCATGAATGCAACTTACTAATTGATAGAGAAAAACATTCGCGTATCTGCTAACGAACATGATGGAGTAAAAAAGTCCATTCCTAGGTAGGTGAAAAGGATGAAGAAAAATTTGGTTGAATTCCGTGTGTGTTGATGGACTGACATTGGGATATGTGAGTCGTTTAAGTTAGGGTGCAGGAGAGAGAAAATGAAGGTGGAATGGATGGAAAAATTAGCTCTATTCCGTCTGAAAAAGAAGGCTCAGCTCAAGAGACTGGATAGAGAGCGTGAAGGCAAATGCGGAAGATTCTACACTACAGTGGTCGGTGGAGATTCCAAGGAGTGGGAGAGGATGGAAGAAGAATAAGTGCCGTTTGAATTGAAGACGGAAGAGAGTAGTCTCGGATAGCTAATGTTGAAATATAGAAAATCCGAGTGGTTTGAGAGATGTGTAAAAGTGGAAGATGGGTGTGTTTTCGGCGGAAGATTTATGTATCAGTTTGAGGGGTGGAAATGGGTCGGCCGGAGGGTAGGGAGGAGTGATTTGGGTGGGGTAGCTTTGTGCGGAGTGGGCAAAGATGATGCAGAGGTGCGAGAGTGAGTCGGCGCCTTGAAGTTGCGTGGGTGCGGATTTCGGTGTGAGAGTTAAAAGTAGGAAAGGTAACATCATGGATTGGGGTAGAAAGTGCTTCGGACAATTGATAGTATATCCAAGTATTAGAGAGCGTGGCTCGGAGGAGATCAGACTTTACTGGGGACCTAGAATATGGATTATTTGGTGGTGGACAGAAAGAAAGGAGACCCGGCTGGTTGATAGGAGGGGGCTAAGCTGAAGGGGTGGCAGTTGATAAAGAGAGAGGTAGAGAGAGAAAACAAAGGTTTCAGTGGCGGTGGGATAGATCTCTTCCTCTACAGATGAAGAAACGGAGGCGGCGGCCAGTGGAGGAGCGGAATCCAATTCCTTTCCAGTTTGCCGAGTCATCATCCCATCTCAATCCGACTCTTACCCCCTTCCCTCTCCTCTTCCTTCCTAGCCCTCTACCCCACCTCTGAATATCTCGCACTACCCAACACCCAGCGCTCCCTTCCCTCTGGCCCATCCCTCCAAAACATCGTTCCTCTTTTTCTCTGCTGCTCACCAAAAGTCTTCCCTCTAAGCCTCGGAGTTTCCCGTCTTTGGATGCGGTAGTTTGAGGGTTGGGAAGGCTGGAAAGACGAAGGGGTATGCGGGGGGAGGGGTGTTGTTTGGCGTGCTAGGATGAACGATGTGAGAATTCGGAGTCAAAGGAGATTGACAAACGAAAGAGTGAAGGAGGGAGAAGGCGCCCGGGAGGGGAGGAGGAAGGGGAGGGAGGGAGACAAGGAGATAACAGTTCTTTGGAACTGTTGAGGTGAATGAGAGAGGACGCATACAAACGAATGAGAGGAGGAAAAGGAGAGAGAGAGGTAGACGCAGGGAGAAGTATGAGTTTTTAAAGAAGCTATTCAAAATAAACATCTAGAAATTAAAAAAAAACGTGGCTGAGTAAATTGTTCGAAAGCCATGTCCCATAAATATTCATAAAAAACAAGTATTATTATTGAGAAGCCATACAAATATTCATTTGTTTTTATATAAGATAATCGCTTCAATCGTTGCAGTACAGAAAACTTTGGCGTTTATTTTAGGGCAAGAGGCGAAAATTTCAAATATTCATTCACTCGCATGAGGTGAAAATACCAATCTCTAAATCCTAAATTTATTGATAAAATAATGTTGAAAACATTGTCTGATTTGGGAAAACGGTGGCAATTAATTTAAATAAGTTCGTCAGAACACGGAAAATATACGTCGCACACACCATCGCAGGATCTTTCCTCGTCAAAGACATCAAAAATCTCTTTCTTATAGGAAAGTTAAGGAATCTCATAAGTATTGTAATACTAAAATTAATGAACTTTTAGGGCACTTACAATGTTCTAGGTCTTTTATTTTAAATGATACCCCATTTGAAGTAAACAATTTCGTGAACCAAAATATTCTGTTACATTATTTAAAACTGATATTGCCGACAGTGAAGTCTTTTCCAAAATCCTTTTCCAATCACAGAAATAACCGAGCAAAATAGCTCTTTGTTGCAGTTGAAAATTCTTGCCGCAGCACGGCTGAGGTAATTCTGGGCAACGGTTTGAAAAGCCAATGGTATTAAATTAAAAGTCCTCAATCCAAAAGAATTTACGTATGCGGATTTTACAGACTGCCAGTCGGCAGAAATAATTTAATACTAGAATAAGACAAGCAAGTCAAAGGCTTTTTATCCCAAACAAATGATCGGTAGAGATTAAATGTCCCATCTACTGACTGGAGCACATATAATTTTAAACCGGGCGGTAAAGACAAAGATATCCGCGAATCACTATTGAATTATTTTGCGTCGAACTCCTTGAACTTCAACTCCGTTGAAATTCACCAGCTAGAGACGACAATATTCTTTATTTGTTAGCAACGAATATTCCCGAAAATGTCTTAATTATGGAAAATATAAAAGGAATTAGTGACCAAAGGGCGGTAAATGCTAAGTTTTCGCTTCATGGGGTCCGAAATAAGAAGCCTACAAGGAAAACTTCATTGTTTAAAAAAGAGGACTACAATGGCCTAAAGTGCGTGCCACAGAATCAATTTGCAACTTTTAAGAAAGATATTAATCACCAAAATATTGCGGATACGTGGAATCACTTCCTCGAGATCACACGCACAGTAGTCAACAAGTTCATTCCCAGATAGCACGGAACATAGATGGTACAACGCGGATTTTAGAAAGGCATTACGACTTCAAAGGCTATGTCAGCTAAGATGAAAAATATTAGGATGATATCTCCAGTGACAAAAAGAATGAGATCACTTATGATTATAAGATATCGAGGGCGAATGACAAGAATGAATTCCGTATAGCGTTAACTGAATTCAAAAGGTAAAGGTTAGCGGAAATTTTGAAAGAGAATCCAAAAGCATTTTAGTCATACGTCAGAGAAGTTTCGGGAAATAAGTCAACTGTTGATTTACTCACAAATGATAAAGGTGAAAAAGTAGCCAGCAGTTTGGCAAAGGCTAACCTATAAAATTCCTACTTTATTGTAAATTCTTACTTATTTGTAAATCGAATGGAACGGTTGCTGAAAAATATTAGTCCTAATAAATCCTCCGGGCCTGATTAAATACCCGCTCGTATATTTAAGGATCTAGCTTCGGAAATTGCGCCTTTTCTAGAAATAACATTTAAGAAGTCGCTGGTAGATCACAAGGTTCCCAGAGATTGGAAAACGGCTAACAAAGCACCAAAATTTAAAAACAGAGGCAGGGAGAAACGAAGAAATTACAGACCTACTTCCCTCACATCCATTTTGTGCAGGGTTATGGAACATGTAGTTGCTATTTCGATCGTGAGACACCTCGATAGTCAGCAACTATTGATGAAAGATTAGAACGGTTTCCGAAATGGTATATCCTACGAGACACAACTTGCGCTATTTGTTCATGGTATTCTTACTTCGGAAGAGAGCAATGCTCCAGTGGACGCAATTTTTCTAGATTTTAAGAGAGCCTTCGACAAAGTACCTCATACTACTCGCAAAGCTAGAAGCATATGGCAATGATAAAAATATTCGGGGTTGAATTAAAGACTTTTGGATGGTTGGGTACAAAGAGTAGTGATAGATGGAGTTAGCTAAAATGCATTAGAAGTTACTTCAGGTGTTCCCCAGGGAAGTGCTGTCGGACTTCTTTTATTCCTATTTTACATTAACGACACTGACTCCGTAGTCATTAGTAAGATACGTTTATTTTCCGACGATGCAGTGGCTTACCGTGATATTCGTGATTCTGAGGACACAGCAGCTTTGTTAAATGACGTTAATGCTATACAACACTGGTGTGACACGTGGCAATTAGAATTAAACTTAAAAATGGGCGTTGTCATAATATTTTGGAAAGAGAGCAATTCCCTCCCGAAGATAGATTTATAACATTGATTTAAAATTTCATATTTTCCACGAACGATAAGGGATCATAATAATATTATTCCACCGCGGTAGGGTCATGTTTGGATAAAATTATTCTGGTGTGTAATCACCCCCTGCCACGCGCCCTAGCGGTAGCTTGCAGGGTATATAAATAAATAAAAATAAAGACGACAGCAATACAATTTGTCAGTAATACCTCTTGGAAAAAAGTATGTCATCGTATTTCGGTATGACGGCGCAGAATGCGTTATGCTCTTTGCCACGGGTACCGACGGTGAGGATGTTGGGACTCGAAAGAGAAATGGCGAGAAAAATACGTCAGCTCCGGCGGGGGGCGCTGCACTCAACGGGGGCGTGAGTCATTTATTTCACCGTCTGACGCCCCACACAACCAGCTCTACGATTGAGCGAGAGAGAGGGAGTTTCATCAAGGGGGTAAACAGTAGGTCGGGCGGTGAAAAGTGGGGGGCACATGTGAGATGGTAAGGCATAGCGAAAATGAAGGAATGTGTGAGAACCGATGTGATGCGAACGAGAAGAGTGGTCGCAGAAAGAGAAGACGGTTAAACCCCATTACTCGCCACCTCGGATCGTTCCCTATCGATACTTGCGACTCATCCCCACCGTCGACTCTCTCCACGCTCACTTGCCGCCCCCCGTCGCGCCCCGACGGCGTCTCCGCGCTGTCACCTCCCGTCTCTATTAGTCTTTCTCTCATTGCGGGACCATCAGGACCCGGACAGTCCACGCTGCCGCCGCCGAAAGGGGATCGACTCGCATCACCACTCCCTTCCTTCGCGAAGAGTCCCCTCCCTCCCTCTCGGTTCCTCCCCTGCCCTACCCGACTCCCCCGACCCACCTGCTCTTCCCAACCCCCTTCTCTCATCCCCGCGCCCCACCCCCCAACCCCAAACGGTTTCCGAGCTCCCCTTTGCACCTCGAACACTTTGTCTGGAGGTGGAAATCCATTACTCTTCCTTTTAGCGATTTATGACCTTTACGTCTACTAGCAGTGCTTTAGGCCTCTCTTTTGTTTGTTTGTGGTGATTTTTGGTGACAACTTAATGAAACGTCCCGTTTGGAAAGAGATTCGACCGCATAGTCCTAAAGTGTACAGAATTCATCTGGAGAAATGAGTCTCTGATTGAAAAAAATAAATAAAATATGCGCAGCAGCAATAATTGTTTCGAATTTCTTCCTGGCTCGACAACAGGCTCAAGTTCTGCTACTATAAAAATGAGGGTTTTTGAGAACATATGCTAATCTAAAATTTCTGACAAACTGTTCTAATAACTTTTCTATAAATGGATCTCAATGTGACTCAGGTAAATGGACACAATAACAATGAAATCGTTACTCCTCAGACTACCGTGTTACCCGCGTTGAAAATATCAACGTACGTTTACGCGGACTTTAGGTTGACATTATAAAAATTATAACTGCCGCACTGAAATATGCTTTAAATTTTCGATATCTATTAGCATCTTATATATGCGGATTCTGAATATGTACGAATCCTTCTGTCGGCACAATACATTGATTTTCACTCTAATAGAAGTAGAAAAATATGTAAACAATGAACTAATAAAACTCTGAAATATGTCAAATATGTAAACTATGAATCCCAAGAAAACCAGTTCCGAACAATATAATTGCAACATTATAAAACAATTATATATATGTGTGTATATATATTAATTAGGAGTATTTAATTAATATCTCTATTAAATAACATTAGGTTCAATATATAAATACAATTTGGTTAAAAAAACAATTGGCTCGTGATACCTCACCCAATTATGTTTGGTAAAATGTAATTCGTAATTATTTGAGAAAATATAGAAGTTACATCAAATTTGGGAGAAAGATGAAGAAAGTGTCTTTTTGAGAAAATTATTGTATTAATACATCTGATATCACGTAATCAGGTGTCATACTAGACCTCCATAAATATTCGACAAGACGATATAAAAATAATCAATTTTCTCCACTCAGCTTATTTATTTATTTTCATATATTTTTATTCCCTGTAGGCCACCGCTAGGGTGTGTGGCAGGGGGCGATTACACATCAGAATAAAGTTACCGGAACATGACTCTACCGCTGTCGAACTACGTCATTATCATCCCCTGTCGTTCATGGAAAAAATGACATTTTAAAGTTATCTGTTCTACACTTAATCTCTCTAAGCTTACTAACATGATCTCTTCTATTGTAGTACGATGGGGGTGATAATATATTTTCAATATCTCTGCTAAAGTAACTCCCTTCCAGTTTATGCAAGAGCTTCAATCTGTAATTTAACTTTCGCTAAGTGAGCTATTCCCTGACTAACTGCTCTAATATTAGTGGATAACCAGCTTTCTGTCCCAATAATTATATCTGCGCCTATGCTTTGAGTAAGGTGACGATATCCAGCGACTTTATTTTAAATCTTCGGCAATTTACTACCAATACAGATGTTTCCTTGACATTACTATAAGATGAATTTTTAAGGAGGGTTGTTTTCTTATTAATATTGAATCCCTTACAAAATTTCCCGTCCAATGCTATCTGATTCGTGTTAAATGAACTATTGCTAGCACTGAACCTCACTTCAATTAAAGTAACATAATTAGGCAAAGAAGACTTTAGAGAGCCACTAATTGACCTTCACGCTGACTTACACTTTCAACTAAAGAAGCCCTGTAGTGCTATAATATCCTACCCGCTACACACCTGGTGGCCTCGACGTGTAGTGAACACCAGAACGGTTCAGAGGGTTCCTACACTTCGTGCCCGCAGCCGCCGTTCCAACCGCCTTCGTCACCTGGGGAACGCGACCACTAAGAATGTACCATTCCGTCAGGCGCTTGCTCACACCATCATGGTCTGCCCTCTCCCGCAATGGGACCATCACACGTCTAACGTTACTGCTGCCTATCACTCCCCCCCCTTCCCACTCTGACGGTCCCTTCTGGGTGGTGCTCTCACAGGAGCGGAGGTAGGGGCTGCAGATACCACTGGGCTATCCTCCGATAGCACTTGATACCTGTTGGAGACGGGGATGAGGTTTTATTCGCTCCCTCGCCGCTACGTTAACTTGCCCCCGCTACTGCGCGAGACAACCTTCCAATCATCCGATTTCCGGAATGGCACCACTCCCCCTCAAAGGATCGGACTCCGGGCTGCCTCTTGATCACTCAGCCGCATGTTGCATTCAGACGAATCCGTGCGGCCCCATTGGCGCGGCGAGTTTTCGCAACTCCACCTATAGTCAGGCCCTTCCGCGGGAGAGCAACCTTCCCGTCAGCCTTAGGCCAAAGCTCAGCCACGATACTCCGACGCAGTGATACGGGCTCTTAGAGCCATGCACTCAACGGCGCAGGCCTGCATCGCGAGAGAAGACCCAGTGAAAGCCATCTTAATTCTATCGAAAATGCCAAATGTATAAACAAGGTTTAGGTTAAAAAAATGAAAGTCCCAAATTTAGTAAATAAAAAATTTCCTTAGGCTCAACGAAGGCCACTTTATCGTGTAAATTGATGTCACTGTCCTGCTTAACGAACGAAAAAGTCCCCTGGCTATTTAAGATAATGGATAAAAACACAAAATTTGAGATCGATTACAATGTATGGAGATCGCGCATGATGAGAGCGATAAAAGAGAAGCGCGGGCGACGCTCGGTGTGGCGAGACTTATACGATCGACACACTTGAATACGAAGTAATACACAAAGTAAACTCTCCTCGCCGCAAACCAGCTAATATTTTCCACACACGAATAATAAACGACTGTTATGCACTCGTCTCTGTAAAAGTATAATATCTTAATACAATAAAATATAAAACACTTATCGCTACCGCAACAGAACAGCCAATAGTTGTTCACAGCAACTAAACAACTGGATCGCTGGTAAAGGGCAGGTGGGTGGGGAAGATTCAAGCTAGAGCTTGCTCAGAGACGTCCGTTTGCATCAACAGCCAATAGCAGGGCGTGAAATATTTTTAAGATAAGTGGCCAAGAGATAATTTATTTCTTCGTAAATATCTAGATAAATACTTAAAATCTGTATTAATTGCATCACACGCGGATGACCTATATTAAAATGAACTTGTTTCATGAGAATTTTGAGGTAAGACTATATGAAGAACGTTATTCTGTTATAACGGCTTCTAATGCAGACCACAAACAAAGTGGAGGCGTCGAAAGTATCTCTTTATCTTGAGTGAGCTCAACAAATTAATTGCTGTAATTATTACCTAATTCTGCGTCAGATCCGTTTGTATAATATTTTCTCTTGGAATATTGGGCATTGAAAATTATACAACGGAGTTTTTTCGTAGACGAGGATTGTATTCAAAACCTTAGATTTTTTTGAAAACTTTCTCCGACCTATGAACTCGTGTAGTTATTATTACGGCTTTCCATGCGCCAAGGATGTCATATGACAGATTAAATAGACGAAGACATTTCAAGGTGACGGAAACGTGAATAGGACGTGTGATGTCGTGCTGGGAGGTTAGCTATTAAATAACTCGCCTCCCGCTGTATATCGCTTCCCCTTCACGCTCCTCGTTTAACTCTCTTTCTCTCTCTCTCTCTCACTCTCGCCACTCACTCACTAACATAGTATAATATGTCTTCCGAGGCCTAAACCCTCCTGACCCTTCGCTGTATGGGGTCCACTCCTTATAGCCTTCCACGACAGCTCTCACGCTATTAATTGGTTTATTCCCTAACCCTGCTCTGACATTCCGCTGTCCACACGCCATCCATCTTGAGCTGATCATGCAGCGTTCTCTCCCTCCCCAGTCCCTCCGCTTCATCGACCGCCGCTCCGTCCACCTCTCCTGTGGCAGCTACAAAATATCTTTTTCCCCTTTTAAATTTTGCCATGCCCGAAAGCATCAATTTGGAATTTCCTCGCCTCTGCGACCAATAGCAATAATAAATTCTCTTGAGACAATATACAATGAACCTATTTCCTTTTTGCTGACACTGTTATGTAGAAATTATCCCTTCGAAATGGAATTTTTTTCGATTTTGTTTTTAGTGTGAAGAGACCTGGCCATTTTAATCTAATTAAAATCACATTTCTTACTTCAGAAAAGTTTAATTATCCAGGATTTTTCCAATTTTAACGAACTTTTATTTCACTAACTCTTAGCTAAATATTCAAATTTTCATGTTTCATAAAAAGTAATTTCCATATTAAGCTAGGGATGACATTTTAAATACATAATCTGATACCAGCTAATTAATATGAGAAATTTCTACACAAAATATTTTGAATGGTGTCAATAGAATGAATTTTATTCTTTAATTTAGACCTTTAAAAACTTTTGTAAAAATGTTGGCTGTGTCAATTAATAAAACGAACTATAGATCACTTGTGCCGAAGCCGAATACTAATAAATTCATTAATTCATTTCCTGTGTCCTATTTATTAACCAATATTTTCTGATTACTCCCATTTCTTCGGGAATTTTTGGCGTAGAAAAAATTTATTTTGCGCATTTAATTTAATTTGCTAAATTTTGGTAATTCTGTTCAAATAATGACTAATTTGGTAAAATTTCATATATATTTTTCATAATTTATGAATTTCACGCAAAGGATCTTTTAAAATTACCAGGCTGCTACATACAGGTATATTCAAGTGTTCACAGATATAATCTTTGGCAAAAATCCTCCAGTTATATTGCCTTTCTTCTAATTTCTTTTTTGTTTTTCCGCAAAGCTCGCATTCTTTCTTCTTTCATTACCGTATCTATGACTGCTTTTTCGCCTCCAATTCCAGCGTGTCCACTAATACCGTCTCGAATGAATAGCTTTTTTTACCATGCTAATTGTATTGCTGTAAGTTTCCCTGACATCTTTCCTCTCGTGGTAGTTTTGCTAACAACCGGTTAAATCATTTTTGAGCATTAATGTAATGCGCCATTTCTTGAGATAAAAACTTTTATATTTCGACCCTTTTAGTATTCATTTTTCTCCACAATTCGGAGAAGTAATCGTGACTTAATCTATCCTTGGGGTGCAGTTTATCACTATTCCTCCTGACTCACATCGTCAAAGTTGAACGAGCTTCTATTCGTTGCGCACTCGTGTGGTAACGCGTTCTACTTGTCAGCAGTTTGTCGATGAACTCGTTAATTTCAGCTTGAAATAAATAACCCAAGTCCACATACACAAAGGTAAGTCCACATAAATCATCCTACACAGATTCACTCATACCTATACTTATACATATATACGTATATTTGTATGTTTCTGTGTTTTTGTCTGGGAACACTAGTACTTACTTTTATGCATTATTATTCACGTCCGTGAGACTTTCATATATATATATATATATATATATATGTATATATATGTATATATATATATATATATATGTATATATATATGTATATATATATGTATGTATATATATATATATATATATATATATATATATATATATATATATATATATATATATATATATATATATCGCACCCAAAAGTGGTAGGACTGATTTTTTTACAAGAATTTTATTGACGATATACTTACATCGACTTAATAATGTTCAAAGTACGCTCCTTGAGATGCTACACACTTAGTATAACGTTGCTCCCATTCCCCGTACGCCCGCTGGAAATTTTCTTTGGGGATGCCGTTGATGACCCTCGTCGAAGCCTCTTGAACGGCCTTTATCGAGTCAAAACGTCGTCCCTTGAGCTGTCTTTTCATCAGGGGGAAGAAGAAGAAGTCTGGTGGTGCCAGATCGGGAGAATAGGGCGGGTGCGGCAACATGGCAACGCCGTATTTGGCCAGGAGCTGTCTGACGACGAGCGCGCCATGGCAGAATTTTCGGCACCATCTTGGCGTACACCTTGCGCATGGCCAAATCCTGTGAAATAATGCGTTGGACGTTGGGTGCAGACAGACCCAACTGGTCTGCAATTTCTTCACTGGTTAAGCGTCGGTCTGTGTTCAGCAGTGTCCTCACTCTGTCCACATTCGTGTCGGTTCTTGCCGTCGACGGCCGTCCGGAGCAATGGTCGTCTTCAACGAGCTCCCTACCCTCTTTAAACAACTTGTGCCACTCAAGTACTGTGGAACGGCTTAAGGCAGTATCCCCATAAGCCTGCTTGATTATATCGAGGGCCTCAGTTGCCGTCTTCCCGAGTTTCGCACAAAACTTCACGGAATAACGTTGCTCTAAATTCAGATTCATTTTGTTTTTCGACGCGGTCAAAAAACTTGCTTCACTAAAAACGGTGTCCTCACTCAACGACAGCCCGCAGGCGACTGAGGTTGGTGTCGGTCTGTTGCTAAGAGCCCCCTCCACCTTACCCTGCCAGGCACACCCCCCTCCACCGCTCCGTTCGCGCCAGAGAAAATCAGTCCTATCACTTTTGGGTGCGACCCTGTATGTACAGGTATATGTAAAGGTCTCACGGATGTGAATACATATATGCATATATTCTTGTTTAGATTATTTTTTATATATTTTTTTCCATTTTTTGTCATTAAAAATTAAAATCATAGATCTCTTGACCTAAGAAGTACGTAGTACCTGATTTTTGACGTATTTTTTATCATATACATATATATGTATATATACATGCATACATATTTAGATTATTTTTGGGAATCATTCTAGAGTTAGATGATGTTGGCGGTCTCTCATTAGTCTTGGTTACGGTGACAACAATTTTTATCTTTAGATTGAACTCTTAAACTTGCAATACTTTGCTTAAAAATAAGTCAGTGTTTTATACTAACTCCTAATAAAATTTTCTGCATGTAGGACGATAGATTTTTGATCTGGAAATGAAGTTTCTAAGTTAAGTGAATCAAAAAATCTTTAATCCTAAGACGTAATTCACTCACATATTGTGTGAAATAAACTAAGCAACAGCTAAAACCGCTTAAATATTGTCTCAATAATGTCCATTTTACAATAAACAATGGCATTTTCAGCAGTGGTCTCCTCCAGGTTATTAGGCAAGCGATGAAAGCTGCTAGCTTAGCCACGGTTTTTGGGTTGTTTTTCTTAGTTCTAAGACATTCCTTTGTCGAGTGAATTTGAATTTAATATTGCACGGCCCCTATGAAGAACAATAAATGCTACATTTCTACTTCCACTGTAATGAATCGTATCCTCAAAGCATTGGTGAAAAATTTCTGACCGGAGTTCTTTGTGGTAAGAATATAGAAGAGTACTAAGTTAATGCGATGAAAAGATCAAAGAGAATTGTTATATTTCGTCGGTTAGGCCTCGTTTAGAATATGCTGCAAGTATATGGGATCCTCACAAATTTGGATTAATTGCCGAAGTAGATCGCGTGCAGAGTAGGGGAGCTATATTTCTTGAACGTTGTTACGATAAACTTCGTAGCATATGCAATATATTAGAGCAGCTAGGCTGGGAATCTCTCACGGAGCGAAGGTTTAATGACAGATTGAAGATATTGCATGAATTGGGAGTCTCTTTAGCAGTGATGTTGAAAATGTATTATTACCTCCATCGTACTACGGTAGGATACATCATACTGATAAAATTAGATAGATTAAGTATACAACAGATAATAATAACGTTGTTCGACCGCGGTAGAGTCATGTTCGGGTAAAATTATTCTGGTGGCTTGCAGGGTATATAAATATATATAATGCATACATAATTTTAGCAATGAAAGGTCCGTCTGTTTTTGCTTTTACCAAACAGCTTTGCGTCTTCTGGTGAATTTTAAATTACTTCAATTGAAAATTCGATGAATAATTAAACTTCTCTTCCCAGCACGATAAACGTGTATACCGATTTTTCTAATGGTACAAATACATATATTGTACGAAAACAGTCTACGCAGTTGTCTTCATTTATTCCCAATCCTCCTGAACAAGTCCACATTCTTCCAATCCGCTAACTCTTTCTGCCCTAACCGTCCTCTTTCCCTCCAATACCGACCCACTTTCGCTCCAGTGGCTGGCTGTTGGGCAATAACTCCGACGCTTGCGCCGGGCCCCCAAAAGTGTAGCCTTAGGAAAGAGCAGCAGTCACCCGCACTCACTCACCCGCCGCCTTCCTCCCCTCCGCCTACCCACACCTCCCGCACCCTATAGCCGATCCGCTTCACCTTCACTCTCCTCACCCCTTCTCATTCCTTCCACCAATCCACCCCTTTCCTCTCGGCTCCCTCATCTTTCGCGCCCCTTTTTGGCAGAGCTCAGAGACACCTCTAGCTCGCTCACCCGCACGCCGGAGAACCGACTTGGAACGAACGGCGCCTCTTCTTTCTTTTCATAACGAAAGGTCTCTGTCGAGCACGCCCCACGAAAAATACTCTCCCGAGGACACAGAACCACCGCTCCAGAAAGAGCGTGCCCCCTCGAGTCCTCTTCCTAAAAACCTTTGGGACTCCTGATCACTTCTCCCACTCTCTCTCTCTCTCTCCCCTCGCTCCCTCATCCTATATGCCACACTCCCCCTCCCGGACCTGGACGCCGAGATCCTCCGTAAGGCTATGCCCACCCGATCACCCTCTCCCCCACCGCGCTCCTTACACCTTGGAACACACCTCTACCTCTTCTCCCTATCGTGCCCTCCAACCCCTCAACCGCCTTGTCTTTTATTTCTTGACACACAAGGAATGCTTCATCGCCCTTGAATATATTCCTGCGTGCTTCGCCGCAATAAACACAATAGATCGGAAGGATCGATAAGATATTAAAAAAATATGTTTGAAATCTTTAACTCTTACGTGGAGGATAAGAAAAGAGGATATATCCAAGGAGAAGACGCCCAGCGTAAATACCGATGCGATTTCGAAAAAAGGCGCAGCGTTTCTTTGCTATAGGTATACGCCCAAAATAGATTACCCTTGCCTGGATACAAGATCAGAATTAAGTGGTCAATTAAATTTAAAATAAAATCAAGATATTCGAGTGAATGATACGCAAGGAAAGCATTTATTTAAATCATGTCGATTGTATGTATGATAGAACAAACTCTAACGGTTTTTCACCCCCACGAACCAAAATTAACCTCGAGTTATCTTAAATCGCATTAATAATATTTTTCAAATTGCAGCCAATCGAATTGAAAGTTCAAAATTCTCTTATTATTCGCTGTTTGTTTTATTATTAGTTGACTCTTTATGAAACACGATATTCCACTGTCCTAATTACTGACTATTGACTTTACTTAGTCGAAACCTTTCCTTTACCACAATCTCACAGTACAACTGATGAATGCGGCAAACCAGACTTCATAACACGATGCCTCGTCCATCCCCAGCATTTCACCGTCTAAAACGCCTCAAGTACTTTAATTCAAATAATAGCGTGCTCGTTCAATTTATGCAGAAATTCCGCCTTCGCGCGCCATCTGCTTCTGTTCTTCGAGCGAGCGCGACAAAAATATTCATGAATGGATTGCAAACGCCCTTCTCCCCTCGCTTCCCTCTTTCCTCCCATGCCTCCCCCATCCTATGCGCGTTTCTCCCATTGAGCCCCCAGTCTCCCAGAGAAGGGATAGAAATCTTTCGCATATGGGTATGCGGAGGACAACCGTGGTCCTAGTAATAGTAATAGAGTGGGTTGGGCGAGGGCTAGGAAGTAAGTGAGGGGGAGGGCTCTGGCTGGAGATGGGGCGAGTGATGAAGGGGAAATGCGGTGGATTTGATGCAGGAGACCGGGAAAGGTGAAGTACGATATTGGGCCCCTTCGAGAGGGGTAGGAGGCGAGGGGATGGGTTAGGTAGAGATAGGGAAATGGGAGCCGGGGGAGGGGAAGGTATGGGAGGGGAGGCAAAAGGCAGGATTTAAGAGAAGGCCCTACAGTAGTGGGGAAAAGAAGTGTCTGAGATGGGGGAAGAGAGGGAGAGAGAAGGCTAAGGGATGATGCATGCGAATTCAATTTTTTCAAACCCGTTTTTTTTTTGGAAGCGTTGCACATCGGATAAGGGACTACGGAAATCGAGGCTCTGGAAGCGTTTCTGGGGGAGTACGGGGGCGCGAGAAAGGGCGAGGAAATGGTGGAGTGGGGAAGGTAAGAGATAGGAGGAGTGGTATAGCGGCGGCGAGGTGGATGCTTGAGTGGGAGGGGCTTTGATGGGTGGGGGCACGAGATAAGGAGCTGAAGAGGGATGGGGGAGGGGATTCCATGGATGCCTTCGGAAGGAGTTGAGATAGATGTGGAGTTGATAATGTGGGACGGGGAAGAGTAATGAGGTGACGAATGTAAGGAAACGGAATGCGAAGTGGAGGGGCGGGGACCGGGAAGAGGTGACATTAGTGCGGGAGGGGAGACGGGAATTGAGAGAATTAGCGATAGTAAAGGTGGATGTGGGGAAAGGATGGAGGCGATGTGCATTGAGGCCTGGGAGGGGAGAGTGTGAGGGTGAAGCTCTTGAGAAAAGTTTTGCATTATAGTCGAAGTGTTACTGAAAAAATATGTCAATTACTACAGTAGAATAAGGAATTTATTAAATGTGTTCAATGAACACTGTATGTTGCATTTTCGCGTGCTTCAGAAAAAATAATACACTTAATTAAATAAATGCATTGCCGGTGTCTTGATAACTATTGACGTTTTACTTAGCAAATACTGTTGCCCTGGTCAAGCATAGCTCGATAGGGCGTTTTACTCTTTCAAAACCTCTTTTAGGAAACTGCTAAGTTGATGTTGTTCTTTCTAGCGTATTACTATAATAAATGAGCGAGATTAATAGATATTAAAAATACTAAACTTCAATACGCATGCGTCTTATTCCCTTTGTGCGGTTTAAGTGTGGGGTGGATTTCCTGCTAAGTGGAAAATTATTATTTAATGCCTCAATTATTCATTCATGTACCGAATTCATTCCACTTTAAAAAGTAAATTTCCTTTTCCTTCTCCTCTAAATTAGCATAATCTAATTAGAAACTCTTAAATATGTATAATTCTCTGTCATTTAGAAATTAGCAGTAGAATTGGCATCAGTGCAAAATTTATTTAGGTATTTTATCAAACTTAAACGTTTGTAATTTGAAAAAAATATCAGTAGCACAAATAAAGAAATTTTTAAATACAGTAGAAAAATTGTCGTAAATTATTCACAGTATATTGTTTTTTAATTTCGTCGTCTTTGAAAAATATTTATTATTTTTATGATCAATGTTTTACTGTGAACTGAGATTTGAATTTTTCTTAGCTTATAGGCAGGGCATTCAAATTATCGGAATTTAATTATTATTCATTATTCTTGTGTATCTTTTGCGGATTAAATATCATCGAATTATACTTTACGATAAACATTTTTAAATGCAATTTCATGGTAGAAACCATGGAGCTTTTCCTTAACCCAGGACCTCTATGCTGATTTCCTTTTTTTTAAGATACATCTCATTGCTGGGCACGTTCCTTAAGAGTTTTAATTCGATAGTCATGATGTACATTTGCTCCGCAAAAGTTTTTTCAGTGATTCTTTTGTTGAAATATATAAGTAAGTTTGTTGATTTTTTCTATCAAACTCGGGGTTTGAAGATGTGAATTAGTATTCAGCACCGGGCCTGCTCCGTTACAGCTACTAACCTTTCGACATCCGAATTTCTCTATCTTCAGCCGTTTAGATAAGAATTCTCTTGTCCTGTATTCATGAAGGGATGCATCCTATCTCATAGTGAAAATAGATTTTATATTTGATGCTTAACCTCATTTATGTCGGTTAGATTCGATGACAACGCTAACGAAATGGTTTCTGTCATAGCATATCCAAGAAGGTATTTTTATTTTTTGCATTTATTCGAGCCTTGGACATTCACTGCATTCTTGCGCGGTGAAATAAACTGTATTTCTAATTGTAAAGTCTACATATATATATATATATATATATATATATATATATATATATATATATATATATATATATATATATATATATATATATATGTATATATATATATATATCATTTGCTATCAGTAGGCGCTCTCTTAACTTAAGCTTTGATTTGATTTTATTGCAAAGTAAAAGTAATGTTCCGGCGTAATATTCGAAGTAAAGAACTAGGAAGAAATGGGAAGATTAGAATGATTTGGTCGATATACTAGTATACTTATTATTTTAATTGATTGAACAGATTGATCGTTAATTTTAGATAGTTATCAGAGTAAACCACACCAATATTTATGGTAAGTAATGTGGACTAGTAATTTCAAGGCATGAACGATATCGATTACTTTATTTAACAATATTTTCCTAAGTTTTTCACATGTTTGCCTTTTACATATAGATCGTGGCCTCCAAAAAGTTCGCGATTCGTTATAAGTACCATTTGATATTTAAGATATAGCCGTAAATTAATAATATAATTTCTTCTTAGTTTCTCATTATATACCATTATGTAACTACGTTCATTACTTTTTTCAAGTATGAAATAATGATTACGATATCCCATCGTAATCATCATTTCATACTTACAATAATAATTTAAGACGCGTCAATCAATTCAATTTGCTCGTAGCAACGTCAGAAAACTAATTTACTCGTTCATCCACATATACTGACGTCTTTTCATTCAAAGTTTTCGTTAGAAATAACCAAGGCGCATTTTCATATTTCTCCACATCTTATATACGAATGAATTTGCCTCATATGCTCAGCCCTTCCCATTCCTCCTTTTCTTCCTTCCCCTTTCCCGTCGAAAGTCACTGGTATGCGACCAAATTGTTCTCGACCGCCTTCCTGACAGCCACCCTCCGCCTTTAATCCTATCCTTTCGCGGTTCACTGCTGATATTTCCAAGGATACCATCTTTATCACATTCCCCTCCCCACTTATTTCCTTCAGTCATTCCTCCCGGATCAACCTCATCCAATTCACGGATGAATAGAGTGTAAAACAACCTTTCCTCTTTGATAAAGGTCTTACATTTCCCACGGATTTCTTTTTCCCATAGCATCCTAAGTTGAAATACTTTTTTAAGAGATAAATCAAATTGCGTGGAAATTCTAATAAATTTTTATGCTCATTACTGAAAGTAAAAAAATAAGAACTAATCATTTCCCACAATTTATTTCAGTTGGTCCGAACCCATTCGACGAACTATTACGGATTAGGATTTCGCCACGAATTCGTCCGAGTGGTAAGTTGAACATTTTAGTTTTTAAGTAAGGAAATGGTTTCAACGGGATATTTCATTTATTTTTTATAGTATGTGATGATACAGGCACGCGAAGAAGCTACATTATTAGGCGGCTTATCTTTATTTATCATGAGTGTTTTCTATTTCATATGCATGCGCAAAATATTTTAAAGTTTAGGTGGCATATTAGACATATGTAACCATATAAAAACTTTTTCTTTGTAAATGGTAACCTATCTTCCAGTGCTCTGTAATACCTTTTTTTTCAAATACATTCTGCTCATGTTGATCAGTTACAAGGGACACATTAAGCGGGACTTATGAGTTGACATGCGTTGACTGTGTTGTTTGAGGTGATCACATCACAGGCATTAAACAATATTTATGAATTTCCATCTAATGAAGCTCCCGCAATTATATTCAGAGTACCGTTTTGCATTAGTGCTAAATAACGACAATTTTGAATCGATGTGGCAATAAATAATGCCTCTGAGAACCAATGTAAAACCAGAACCATTTTTATTTCCGCACAGATTAAAAATATTGGTGCCATAGATGCATTTTTCTTAATTTGTAGGGCATGAAAAAAATATGTTAAACACTATTATTAAGGACATTTTAATATTCTTACCTCTGATTACTAAAGTGCCTTCATTTTTTACTTAAAATCAATACCAATTCACCTTAATCCTTTGCAATTATTTTTCAAGAGTATTTTCCCGATAGCAACAACGGAAAAATATCCTCGAGCAATGTACGTATTAACAGATTATTATTACTATCCTATCAATAGACTACTCTCTTATTAACATAAACATTGTACCTTTTTAAATCTTGTATTATTTCTCTTTGATTTTACTTTAAACAAAGGAAATGATATCAAACCTAATTAGTCCAATAGTAAAACAAAGCACCCTCAAAAATTCACTTCGTTCTTTGTCTCTCTGGAAACTTAAACTTGTCCTTTCATTGAGTCTTAAATTTCTCTGTGCATTCCTGTTGATTAGTAAAAGACATAATTGTTCGTTCGGCAGGGCTGCCCATTGTTCGATTAAGCCGATAAGGCAAGCGTCTACATTTTTAGCCGCAAACAAGCGCAATTTCCAAAAATAAAAACCACTTTTGAGTGCATACATGGGCTGGAGATCCAGCAACCGTATGGTCCGTGCGATTTTTTTCGCCCCCATTGGGCGATGAAACAACGACCATACGATAGAGGGGAGAGAGGCGCATTGTGTGTCTCTGCGCGAGATTTGGGGACGGGCGGCGGCGAGAGGGGGATTGGAAGGCGAGCGGGGTGGGAAAGCTAAGAGTTTGAAGGTGGGGGAGGATGGTGAAGGGAGTGGGGTCGGCGTCGTATGGCGGAATTGTCATCCGTGGATCATTCCCTCGTTAGTGCGTAATCGCGGTTGATTGCAGTCGACACGAGAGGGCAGTGGCGGCGGGAAGGTGTCGACCTCGTTGGGCGAGGGTCAGCGAGGCGGTTGGGAGAATAGAACGGGAGGGAGGGTGAATGCGTCTCTTGTGTGTGTCCCGGGGTGAGTGGGGGCTCCGGGAGAGGAGTGGACAGCCGAGAGAGAAAGGGTTGGATGCGTATATGTCACTGCATCAGGCGCCGGAGCGTCAGCCTGGGCGGTGGCTAATGGGGAGGATAAATATGAGGGGTAGGGCACTCGGCGTGGGAAGAAGAGGCGCCTCAGAGGGACCGCCATGTAGTTTCGCGTTATCCACGGGCTACGATCGCACCCACACTTGCGAATGAGTGGTTCGGGTGGATTGCGGAGCGACAAGGGACGAACGCGTGGCGACGGAATGGCTTATTATCATACTCTTTTCCGCTAACCCAGAGACGACAGGTATATGGTTGATTATTTTAACACTACGAGCAGTAATTCAACACTCCACAACCATATTTAAGTATGTTTCAATAATTTCTTGCCATTCAGATGCGTCAAGTATGGCGGCCACAATTTCTGTGAACAATTGGCATTGAAATTGATTATGGCTCACCATCTATATGACGTGAAATCGAATAAATACTAAAAAACTAATTCAAATGTACAGTAAAATATAATTAATAAAAATGCATTTTTTCAATGACCAGGTCATATAAAAGAAATGGAATAATTCAGGAGGCAAATGTACCTATTTAGTAGAAACACTTAGCGGGAGACAATAAGGAGGATTACAAGCTGTAAATGGCAGTACAATAATACATTTATTTTTGTCTTCTCACTTTCAATGCATTGTAGTTGTGAAAGCAGTTTTTCAATTTTCTTCCCGTTAAGATTTTGCATTTTCATTTTACATAACCCAGCATTCATCATTTTCGGAGAAACTCCTATGTGTAATTAAAATAATGAACTATAATATATTTTTATAAGAATATTAGTTATTATAGTAGTACCACGAGAAGTAAATGAAGGATATTTATTTTGGACGAGCTCGGTTTTACTTCCTGATAGAGGTAACAAATTGCATAGAATAAATAATTAAGCCTTAAAAACTGCGTAAGACAAAAAAGAGGTTGGAATATATATGAATTTTCCTTTTTATGCGACTTTTTACGGCTAGTATGAGAATTTGTATTTTTACCCTCTCCGCTTCGCTGATATGAATTTTCACGTGAGCGATTGTATTTTTTTTATCTCACTCCTGTGATTCCGGGATCCCCACTTTAATCAAACCAATCATTCTTCACTTAATATACGTCATCGATATCATCCAGCCAATTGGCTAACCCTGTCACCCTTACTCCATTCCAGGCGCCAATCCAATTCCTCGGCACTCCCACCCTCTTCCAATTCCAATCCTCATTCAACCCGCACCCCTACCAAGCTCTCTCCTCAACCCTCCTCCACCCACCTTCTCTCGTCCCATCCCCCACGCACTGGAATCACGTGACGAATCATTTTAGAATTAAACTCCTTAAAAATCCATTTGCTGGCTTCGCGGGGGCAGAGACAAGCGGGGGTTGCCGAGCGGTAGTGCTAGCGTTTTAGCTGGAGGGTGGTAACCAAGAGAGGTTGGTGAGGGAGGGGTTTTGAGTGTGGTGAGGGGGGGAGGGAGGGTTTGGGAAGAGTGGAGCTTTGGCAAGGAGTAGAAGGAGATTAAAAACTTTGAAGCGGAGTGACGTTCCCATTTTGTCGCGGGCGAAACAGCGTGGAACTTGGTTAGGCCATGACAAGGCAGAGTGAAGGACCCAAATCATGCTTAAACTCTAAAACTTGCGTCTTTAAATCCCATTCATCAAACTCTAACTGCGTGTATGGATATATATAATTTATAAATGTAAGAGGAAGGAAGATTCCGTGATATTAGTGAGGCCAATTTAATTTCAAAATGGGTTACTTTAAAATATATATTCTACACAATTTGAAAAAAAAGTCTTGCGTTCATGCTCTCACCTTTCCTAGAAATGAGAGGTCTGGCTTATTGAATTCATTGATTTTTGTAATCAGTTTAAAGTCGATTATTATTCAATTTGATTTTGGCGAAGCGGCTTTCATTTATTGGTAAGGCATCTTTCATGTCGCCATAGATTTATCTTCCTCATATTTATTTAACTTCAATCAGTATTCTTCTGATGAATATCGTAAAAGTTAAAAAAATTGCTTTCCTATGTCGGACCGTTTAGACTCAGGCGTTTATTTTATTTCTGAGAACCATCAAAATCATGTGTAATGATAGCTATATCATCTGGACGGGCTAGTCAGGTGAGTGACGTGATCCCCTGCTAAATCTAAAACTGCCTGTTCGAATCCCACCTAGGACATGGGAGCTGGAGCATTGGAGGTTCCCCTTCTAGTAAATATGTCAAGCCAAAAGTGCTTCTCGAGATCTCTGGCTCACTAAAGCCGCCAAATATATCTAAGCAAGGAGAGCATTTGGTTGAATGCAATGTCTCATTCCCAAAAATGCCTCTAAGAGAAACTGGGTTCCCTTCTTGCGTTTCTGTCAAAACTCGAGGGCATTCATATGGAGCATAGTGACTTTTGCCTCCGTCTTTTAACAAAAGGTTTGAATGGAGCCTCTTCTCGGGAAAGAATATTTTTCTTTTTGTAGGCTAAAGTCTTTCGGTTAGTTCTAAAGCAAAATGAGTTCGCTGGTAACACCTACGTGATTGTATTTTTGTTATTACGCTTACGTTTATAATTATTCCATGTGAATATTTAACTCATGTTATTGATGAATGTTCAACTCGGGTTATTCCTTTTTATAGTTCTCATATAACCTTGCATTTAATGTTTGGCCTGCGAGAGGTTGATTCTTTTTGCTATCAATAATGAATAGATGGAGTGACCGTTCTAGAATTTTCAAATTAAGCATTATGAACACACCCATGAAATCACTGCATTTCAAAACATTCCAGAAATAAATTGAAGTATTAGTATGCTTAAGTTTACTGTTAAGGCGTCATAATCTATTCACCTTCGACAAACATGTAAACCAATTCTTACGCCTGTTTGCTCAAGTGATCCCACATGTCTAACTCTTAAGTCCTAAGTACTTAAGGTTGAAATGACTTTATTACCTAGTAGTTGTGATACTTGAATAATTAATAAAATATCTTTACTGATACATTTTTTAATATTCTGGTTATTAATAATGGTGGCCATTCAATTTAACGAAAATTTGTTTTAACATTGATTTAGCTATTTGAGAGGTACTTAATCGACATGGAAAACATCATTTAACGGCTTTTTGTCTATATGAATGTTTATCCTAGGTATATATAGCACAGCTAATTTTCAACGCAACGAAAGAAATAATACATGTAAGTTATAAAGAAAACAGAGATTTAAGATATTATATTATCTTGAGGGTAAGATATCTTTGTCATATCGCTTGATGATTATTTTTGTTATAAATGTAGGTTCTCATTATCGATAGTCCAATTAATTATCTTCGTTTAGGCGTTCCTTTAGGATACTATGTCAACTTTCACAGTTAGCCTTGCGTGTATAGGCAAATGTCCCCATACTTATTACTTGATCTTTTTTTTTAATTTCCCTATTTATTGCGTATGCCTTCAAGCCTAATCCGACGTAACATCATTGAGTCATCACAAATGACCGTTGTATGAGTAAAACAGGTAAAATTTAATGCTCGTAACATATGCTCTTAGCTAAAAATATATTTTATGTATTCGACACTGTATTTCGGCTTTTAGCCGCGCTTTAAAAATTAACCCCCTCTGCCACACGGTATTTTTAATCCTGCCGTCACGATATGGTCCCTTACCCCACTTGGATTTTTATTTGATCAAGGACTTCCATCCTCAAGCCAGAGACTCCCCTTAAAATCTCTGTTCGGCATCTCTCCGCGCTGCCGTCTCGAAGTCCCCGTTCCTCAATCCCCTTACTTTCCCCTTTCCCTCCTCTTTCACTCCCTTTCTTCTGATCCTCTTGGCGAAGAATCTATACCAATATGCACCCCCGTACATAGGGACTTCCATTCCGTCCCAACTTCCCCCATTCCCTTATCGCCCCCTTATTTTTTTCTCTCCTCCCCCGCAGCCCTACATCGTATGTTCTTCTCGAGCCTACGCTACGTGTCTCTCGTCACCACCTTCCCCGCTCGCCGAGACGTCATCCTCATCCACGCTTCCCCTTTGCCGCTCTTCCCTCTCAACGATTCCACTCACCCCATCCCCGCTCGTCCGGCAGCGCCCCTCGAGTGTCACTCTTGCCAGTCATTAGCGCCGAATGTGAGCCTAGTCCCTTCTTCCTACTGCCGCTCAAAGTGTGTGCCTCTCTCTCTTTTCCCAGAGCCGCCTCGCTGTCCCGTGGCACAGTCTGTTCCGGTCCTCATTCCCTTCTTTTTCTCTTCCCGTCACGTCTCTATTCCTGCTCTTCCTCCTCACTCCCCTGGCGTATGAACGCCTTTACTTTGCGTTTCAAATATGTGTCGACAGAATTGGTTTTAATGGTGACGCCGGAAAGGTTACGCGGGTTGTCCAAGTAACCCCATAGCAGCATTATTAGTTAAGGTCATAAATTTCATGTTCTGGCAACGCTATTTGTCGTGATAATGTTTAGGGAAAGAGTCCCCATGAATGATGAGAGAGAGAAAAAAAGCGTGTCCCTTGATGCTACTGATGACCTCTATCCTTTTTAGTGGAGCTACATTACTTTCAAAACCTTATTTTAAATTACAAAATGTCTGCTACTAAACTGCAGTCAAATTCCCGTAGTTTAAGGGTGTGAATATTAGTCAATAACCCCTATTTTGAACATAGCTAATATAGTGAACTTGTAAACCATTGAGAATTTGTTTGAACGTAAAATACACTTGGAGCATTTGATTAGTAGCTTCGACTGAGAGCTGTTTCTTACTTCGTTATTTAACCTGTTTATTGTCTCTGCTATCGTATTGTGTTCCAAATATTGTTACTAGCCCTAATATCCTAAAAACTCCAATTTTAATTATTTGGGGCAACCTACACATAACCTGATTGACAGCACTCATGTGAAATCTATTTGACCATTTTTCTGAATTTTTTGCATCAAATAACTATCATTACCTCGAACGTACAACAAAAACACTTAACTCCGCATTCCCTGTCTTTTACAGTCTCTTCGGTGGGTAGAGAGTTTTGTGGTGCATGTTCATGTGGTAGTGATGTTTCACATTCTCGTTTGTTGTGTCCTGGCTTGCGTGTTGTAGGATGGCTTTCGTGCTGCATCCTGGGGTGCAGTTTTTTGTTGTTTTGCGGTATGTGTGTTTGCATGAGTGTTGGATGAAGGGATTTTTGCATGAGCGTGTGCGCTGCTGTGGGTGTAATTTTCCACGTTGTTGTTTTGCATGAGGTATTGTTCCTTTTTACGGTTGGTGACCTAACACCCCCCGCCACACTCCCTTGCGGCGGCTTGTGGGGTATTATGTAGATGTAGATGTAGAACTTCTTCCAATTGCCTTCAGTTATTGGCATAATAATATGAAATATAATGCAAGCTAACGGCTCTAATTAAGTCAAGGTCCATATTTACTTATTTAAAAGTTCCTTTAGGGCACTAGTTATATTATGAGGTATACACAAAGTATAGTTTTGAAAACCAGATATTATTAAATCTCAATATTCAGACTCTGACAGGAGGAAGTAAATTTTTGTCATACAAATGGCATTTGTGGGATTGCATAAAGCGTGTCTCGAATTTAACCAAGTTTTCACTAGAGAAACCTAGTCGAATGTTTCGACTAGGTTTTTTATTCTCTTTGTTTATAGAATAACCCCTCGGGTTTCCTTAAAAAGTCTTAACAGAAAAACCTTTCGTCCGTAAGGGGGCCAACATGAGTATTTTCTGAGCTTCTTCGAGAAATGATTAACATCACTCATTAAAGTATGTCCATTTCCATGTCCATATTTTCATTCGACTACCTCCTCCCTCAACATAGAATATCACAAAATTCAAAATTCGTTGTCCTTTATTTTTCCTCTCTGTTCCTTTATGCTCATCTCATTGTATTCCCAACCGTTCACACTCGTTTTTATTAACAATTAATTGCTTATTACACCATGTTTCTCAGTTAATTTCCTAATCTCTAGCATGATGCATCATAAAATTTGTTCACAAATGTCACTCCACTTTTCACAGAACACTATTCACTTTTGAAATAAATGAACTAATATTTATCTCAAACTTGCTGCTTGTTCAATTCAGCAAATCAGTTCGATTGTTTGCCACTTTTTTGGCTTAACCATTTATGTAACAGAAAAAAATAGTACAATATAATAAAAGCATAATTGACTAAATTCAAATATAAACGCCTAAGTTAGAACACGAGTACCTACATGAGTAAAATGGTTATGTTTATTATCCCTGTCATAAAATCAATTATTAATTGACTGCCTAAAATCAGTTTTATGCTTTCCTTCGGTTTCTTTTTTACGGTTACCATTTTTCGCGTATTATGTTCAGTTAGAAACGCATTTCCATGAAATTAAAACTGTGCTTAAATGAATAAAGTAGCATGAGTGTTTCGATGAAAATTAACGTTTTATCAGGAAATAATATTCCTCCAAAGGTTTCTAAATATACCGATATGAAGTGCCTGCTCACAGTGAACGATAGGAAGGATATCAGAATATTGAAAAAGCACCTCTCTCCATCTGATGCCAATTCACTTGTCAAGCCATATCGACGCCCACTTTTTTATTTTAAATCGTGAAGGGTTTCAATGTCATTGACTTGAATGACGCGTTGACACCTATCGTACGCTTCCCTAATATTGAATCAAGCGCCATCTCCCCCTCTGGGGCGGCGAATGTGAATGATTTTTCAGCAGCGGAGACCTCGCTGGATAACCGTCGCCACCACTAAAACGCCATGAATTATTTTAAACCTTTTCATCTATCATTCCTCTCATCTCAAACGTTCATTTTCTTTATAACATAGTCAATATAATGCATCATGATATTCGTGCGTCCGATAAATAATTGAATATATGCTCTTTGAAAGTAGTATTTTTTAAATGTAAGCGTAATTAAATTGCTTAAGGTTTTGCAATACTATACATTTTTACTTAGGGGGCGTTAGGATTTGCATATTACGATAGATTATTTTTGTATTTCAGTATTAGCTAGATTCATACATCGGGGAAACTAATGCGATTACAACCGTCATACAGGGTTCGTCCGGAAAATAAGTATACTGAGCTCAGGAAAAAAATTTATTACACTTTTACATATCTTAAGCTAATATTCCTCAAAATAGGACCCTTGTGAGTCGATACAATTGTTCTAGCGGCGTTCCCATTCCTGGAACGCTCCCGCGAAGGCATCATCGGGAACCTCTCGAAGACTCGTCGTCGACCTCTTCTCTGCCCTCCACGAACATCTTGTGCCACCGAAAGATCATGTTTCTGGACATGGCTGACTCCCCGTAAGCCTGGTTAATCATACCGACAGTTTCGGTAGACAATTTCCCAAGCTTTACCGCAAATTTGATGGAATAACGCTGCTCCAAAAACTTCGGCATCGCGTTCCGTGACGTGGGTCGAGCGTGGAGGTTCGCGTTAACAGAGCTCCTCACTACACCACAGCTCAGAGCCGACTGCCTTTTTCAGCGTCGCTTGCCAACATACCCCCCTCCAATCGCAGTTCGTCAGAGCGGTGCTGGGCGCGCCTGGGGCGGCGCGCCCAGCCCAGGAGTCAGTACACTTATTTTCCGGACGAACCCTGTAGTTATAGTGATACTGTTTGATACTGTTTTATGATACTGTCATTCGCCAGTAAAAAGGCAAAGAATAATAATGATTGATGTTCAATTGGAACGTTATGAAGAATTTTTTCGGTGATTGTTTCCATTAATCATTTCATTTCGATTTAACTTCAATATAAATGGATATAATTGCCCCAACGGTATCCGTATTTTAAAAATTTTCTCTATTATCTGTATAAATATCTTCAAGTTTACGTATTGCTCCCCATTACTTTAGTAATTATTGTGTCAGCTGTTTGAACTGCAAAATAAGTGATAAAACTTTGTTTAGATGAATTTTTAATTGTAACTCTAATCTTTTAACTCCGCCGAGACATATGGCGCCAACTCCCTAAAATAAATAATGCATTTCGTTTTATTTAACAGTGCCCATTTGCTTCTCTGTCATAATGTGGACACAGTAAATATTTCATTTCCTTAAAATAGAATTTCCGAGGTCATGTTCACAAAAATATGAAAATCGACTGACCATGTTGTATTTCTTTGTCGCCAACTCGCGTGATGGCATAGAATTTGCTTTATTCGCGACAATCGAGCGTATCGTTTTATTAATCCGTTTTATCTCTAGACATTTTTTTCTATTATTTGTGCCATTCAAACTTTTCATCCTTCCTTTTCTTCAACAGCATTGTATTTAATTCCTTCCCTCTACACTACTTTATCATAACTGAGCGCTGCTCCCTCTTTCCTTCTCTCTCAGAGCGGTTCACGTTTGTATCTGGCTCTGTGTAAAAGTGCAGTTTCGTGTCGGGCAAAAGTCTCCGGCCACATGACGGGAACCGTAATTAAGGTAGCCGGCGGCCAATGTCGATAAATCAGCGCCGGTGCCTTTCCTCCATATCTCTCTCTTCTCCCTAGCACATCAAGTAGAGGGGAATACAGGCGAGGAAAAGAAAAAACCTAGGAGGGGATGGATGAAGGAACGCGGAAACAAAATAGGAGAGAGTTAGAAGATATGGAATGAAGAATGAGTGTAAGGGAGAACGACCTTTATGCAGAATGCAGGTGGTGGAAAATACCCATAGCTTTATTCTTGTCCCTCTCCAAAACTGTGCAAACGATCTTGAACATTCGTCGGTGTAGGTATTTAAATAAATGCTTGCGTTTTTAGATTCACGACATTAAAATTCATCGAACTTGCCTAGCGTTAAGTATCACAGTCATTACTCCCTTAATTTTGATTCGCGAAAAGGCATAACTTTTTAAGAAAATGTATAGGATGTTTAAGTTTTGTAAAAACAATAAAGAGGTAGTCTTACTTTACATATATCCACATTTGGAGCAAACAAGTTCGCAAATCATTTTAAGTCGAATGAAATACTCGTAATTTCGGCTTGCACACGCTAGCCGATTATGACTATCAATTTACCTAAATATGTTATATCGTCTTCTCTAAAGTTAGCGTATATCTGAATTTTGCTTTCGATGCATGGGACCAAATGACCTTTTCTACTCATTCGATGTGATGGCCTGACTCCGGATCTAAGAGGGCATATTTGGCTAAGTTTTGTTGAATTGGTGATAGGATATCTATCTAATCGGATCGAAATTTCGCAATGAAATAAATGTGACTCAGACTTCTATGCGCATTTGACGAAATTAGTTAACTGTGTGTGGAAAATGTATATACCCTCTATTCAACGAATTTACAATTTTATTTGTTCCTAGGTGAAAGTTGATCGAATGTAAATCTCCTTTCTTTATTCTGCTGTAAAACATCACCGCAACAATTGCAGGTCACGTGTTAACTTCCCTTGCGATATAGTTTAACGCATCCATTGCCGTTTAAATCAGTGGTTGGATGTGTAGCAAATGGATGGGCATGTGGAAATGCGAGAGGTGGGGAAATATGGTTACGAGAGAAGGGGTGTGATGGGAGAAGCAGTGGCACTTCGGGCGACAATGAGCGAGGGGAGGAGATAATAAAAGAGATAGCGGCAGTGGGGACTGGAAGGAGCGGGAGATAGGATGATGCAGGGTGGGACAGGAAGGGAAGCGGGCGCAAGGAGGCAGGCGTTGAAGGAGGAGCCCTTCGTTTCACGCTGTAGAAGATAGGAATGAGGCGAGTGCCATATTGCTGCTCAGCGAAGGAACCCACTGAAAGCGACGATGTGCGGGACATTTCTTTCTTTTTTCAGTGTTAAGTAGTACAACAAATACATGGCGAAATTCCGTGATTTGAATTGAATAACCATAGGCAAATGATTGGAAATAACTTCTAAATCAATACACGAGGGAAATGTTTTAATTTAGAGAATGGTATCCGTTTAGACTGTCGTGAAGCAAACAGTAATAATATAAATAAAACAAGTGGTACTGCATGTAGGCATCCATAGCTCAATTTTCATGAATGAAAAGAGAATGTCAACAAAAATGCACCGAAAAGATTAGACTTGGTCGATGTAACATAATGTTTATAACTTATGAAAGGAAGCCGTAGATGACGCAAGAATAGGACTTACCGTGAAAGTGGATTTCACAAGCAGTGGGGATTAGTTAAAATTGAGCTCTAACTATAAAATTAAACTGACTACTATGGTTTAAAAAGTCCTCATTAATGGAAGTAGCATCCGCAGTATATGGGAACTATAAATTACGATGGAAAACTCCTCATAGTCCCGTTGCACCTCCTGAAGCTTGAATTATATTTATGTAGACCTGTATACATATATGCGGATGTGTTTGTGTCTGTGTATGTCTAATTTTTTATCGCTTAAATATTTATTTTTACCCGTTGCATAATAGGAGAGACCCAGTTAACTTATCTATCTAAAAATAATAGTATTACCTAGAGGAGGTGAAAACGTCTCTCCGCGACATCTGCAGTATTTCCTGAAGAGTTAAATCGACGCTGTAGATGCCAAAAACCACGCCTTTCTGCTCACCCCTTTCCCATTTACTGAGTAAAAGGTACGTCCCTCTTACTCCCTTGCTGAACTCCCCCCCCCCCTCCCGGGACCTAAACTTCAACCTGCGCCCAGAGCATCCCGCCGTCGCCCTGCCGAAGACGAGAAGGAAATGAAGGGAGAGAGCGAGAGATAAGTTCGTGGAAAAGGGTTACGGATACAAGGGTGGTGATGTCAGTGAGTGTGGTGGCAGCGTAAGGGTGAAAATGGAAAAAGTGGGGACTACGGCAGAAAAAAAGGTTTTCTGGGAAAGAATTCAAGCAAACCATATTCCACCTATTGCTCCTCTTGAGTTTTGGATAATAATGCTTTATTTTTTTTGGTAGGTATTAAATGCCTATAATTCCCATATCAAGCTATTTTACTCCATTAAGTGGGATTCTAAATTATTAAAGTGCCGAATCAAAAAGTTCAGGGATCGGATTTGTAAGCTCGGGTATTTCGCTGTAGTTAATACTACCCTCCTCCAAACTCAAAGACTCAGGTTTCAAATCAATCCGCTGACAGTTTTCAGTAAATTCATAGGCCTGGCTATATTTTATTGTCCACGCTCTGAATGCTCAGTCAGTGGCATAGGACGTTACGCCGTTGGTACAAAGGGGCCTTCAGTTAAGATTTGAATAATCCATAAGAAGTTCCATTAACTCTTTTTCTCTCCCTCGACTCCTTTTGATCCTGAACTTATCATAGTTGCCTCAACTTTTTTGTCATCTGCTATGGAAACTGATTCGAAATAAGAACAACAATTTATCATTATAATCGCCAACGGTTGTTTGGCGCAGTAGGTTTCTAGTGCATCTCTAGCTAATGTCTGTTTTCCTGTGTTCATTCAACTATTTTCCCTCACATAGTTATATTTCTTCTGCTTAGTCTCATCTACCATGAGTACATGTACATATCTAAACGGGGAACCGTTTTTAGTAAATTCACGATCATATCCGTTATAGGGCTTATTTTGATATCGGTAAAATTATCATTCTCCGCTACTATTTTTAACACTTGCTCATTTCTCAATGTATTCCATCAACTGAAGTGAAACGTCTTTTTTCCGTTCCATCTACTCAAAATCTCAATTTTTCTAGCTTAATTCAGAAACTTCCACGTTTGCCACCTAAAGGAAAAAAGTTATCCTGTGTCTCAGCTTCATTCCTCTATGACTACTAGGTACCGTGATTTTTCCCAAAAATCGTCTATTTAATATGAATCATGCAGTCCCATTTTGTTCGTTCCATGTCATGTAAGTGCATGTATGTTATTACGTATTACAGTTGCTCTTAATTGCCCTTAATTTACGCGGATGTCAAAGTAGTTCATTAAATCTTTAGCACTTTCTAAAAAGAGTTTCACGTCATTTGTAAATCTTATCCATTTGAACCTTTACCTGCGCATCTCAGTCTTTGTGTATTTATTATAAATGGTAGTCTACCGTTTAAGGTAGGCTTTCAATGGGCACCAACCGTTACATTTCTTCCTCTCAGTCATCAGTCGTCAGTTTCCTCTCCTCTCCCATCATTCTAGTACCTCGTTTGATTTTATTTACATTCATTTTGCCTTTTCCATCCCCCTACAGACCCACACCTCAAAATTCTCCAATATGCGTGGGTCGTTCAATAATTCCTTAGAAAATCAAGCGGAAAATGTTCGCTTTTAGTAACCATATTGTTTAATTGGACTGCGGTTGAAGTTTCGGCTTTCGCGTTGTTTCATTTTCATACTCGATTGAAACAACAAAATTTTTTTTATAAAAGTGGATACAAATTGGTTACATGGAGAGATTGAACTCTTCTTTTATAAAGGCTTAGCACTGAATGAGATCAAAGCCGAGTTGGATGAAGTTCATGGTACATCTGCTCCTGTGTTTGCTACTGCTCATAATTGGATAAACGAGTTTAAGCGTGGCCATACGTAAAAAAAACATGAACGTCATGCCGGTCGTCCAGTGGAAGTAATTTCCTCGGAAATAATTGACAAAATCCACGATATGGTTTTGAATGATCGACGAATCAAATTTTGCATTTTAAATGCAATTCGACTCCTAAGAAGGCTAAGACGGTGAAATTGGTCGACAAGGTAATGGCCACGGTCTTTTGGGATGCACGTGATATCATCTTAATCGATTACTTGTAGAAAGGACAAACGATAAATGAAGAGTATCATAGTCGATATTGCACCGGTTGAGGGAATAAGTCAAGAAAAACCGTCCTAATTTAGCAAAGAAAACATTTTCTCCCATCAAGACAATGCACGCATGTATAACTTCTCAGTTCCTAGGGCAAAAATTATGGAATTAAACTTCGATTTATTACAACGCCCACTGTATTCACCAGATTTGGCCCCATGTCACTTTTTTCCTAACTTGAAAAAATGTCTCGGTGGATAACTATTTAGGTCGAACGAGGAGGTCATCACCAAAGTAGATGCCAATTTTGAGGACCTTCCGAAATCCTACTTTTTGGGCGGCTTAAAAAGTTGCAGAAACACTATGAAAAGAGTAATGAGCTAAAGTAGAATTATTTTGAAAAATAAAAACCTCTAACCAAAATATATAATAAAAATGTTCTATTTTTTCTTAAGGACTAATTAAACGACCCACATAGCATCTTCATTCAACCACCATGTTTCTACACCGCAAAACCACGCTCCGTATCAAGGTTTGAACGAGTCTTTTCTCATACTCTCTTTTACCTTACTCAAATTTTATGCCATTAATTCTCTCGTCTTCGTGAAAGCTTCTTGCTAAATATAACTTTTTCTATCTTGATTAGTTTGACCACAATAGTTCCGAAATATGTAAGCCATTTTAGTTTATGACCATCTATTTTAATACTTAACTTCGCATTTCTTTTTTTCGAAAACCTCATAATATTTGTTTTTGTATGTTCATTTATTCTCATCCTATACCATTCACACTGACTTTCTAAAGCGCTCAACAGCCTTATCTTTCCGGTAAAGGATACTGGATAGGTGTAACTTAGACATCTGGAAACTGAATGAAGATGAAAGCTTAATGATCACATGCACTGCTCCATTCTTTATGAGTCACAATCCCGCTTACATAAACTTACTCCTAAAAAGAAAAAGTGTTGGTCGAGGGACACGTCATTGAATTTTGAATCACAGTTTCAATTTTTAAAATTTGAAAGCCAACCTTTTTAGGAAAGGATTACGGAGTACAAAAGCAAATTATTTACGTTCGTTCGTGAGAGAAGGGACGCATTTCCTTCCTCATCTCCCCCCCCACTCGCCAACATATGCAATCTTTCCTAAAAAACCTCAATAGAATCGATTCCGTTCTACACTTGTGACTATCCGATCGCTCATGCGCACTGACAGCTGTGTGAATTTAACCGCCCTGCAAGCTCTCTCACCTCCTACCCTCCCTCCCTATCCCCCTCCCAGTCGCCTCCCCCTGAAACCGCCCCGCCCCCTTACGGAGCGGTGGCCGCCCCCAAAAGAGGTGTCGAGAAGAGACCCCCGCTGCCTAACTGGCGTGGCCGGGGGTGGCCCCCAGCTGCGGTCGGGGATCGGGGAGGATGGCAGGCCGGGGGGAGAATCGGGGTGACGCTCATGGGTGGATGGGGAAGGAGAGAAGTAAACAAATAGATACAAAAGGCAAAGTTTGGTGAGCAGAGGAGAATGCAACTTGAGGAAGACGGAGAATGAAGTAATTGCTATAGCAGAAGAAATTGGGGCAATAAGTAGATAAACCGACGCTTCAGGTTGATTCGAACTGCTAACCCGTCCAAGAAAAGTGAAAGCATGAGTAAAATCACTAATGGCAAAAATAGGATTTCATGCCTTCTTGACCTCTGGATTTTTTTGCGAACAATTATCATATAGGGATCATAATGGAAAGCATTCGGAGAAAAAAATGGAAATATATAAGGCTAATTCAAAGGTTTACTGATGGTAGTTCAGGGTTCTATGCATTTAAGTTTAAATTTAGTTTCAAAATTTGTTCACTGTTAACTTTAAAACACAGCACACTTAAACCTCTCGATATTTGTTGGATTTACGTAGGAAACGATATCTGAAAGTCATTAAAAAAAATTAAGGAAGGACTAAGGAATGAAGGCAAATATAGCAAATAGGAGTGACAATTCTTACAGGAAACCATTATTCATTTTTCATTAGGGAGATCCGATAAATACGAAAGATAGCGTTTAGTGAGAGTGCCTAAGGTAAGGGATAAACGATTTTGAAGAACTTCAGGTGAAGGAATGACGAAACAAAAATAAAGCAAAAGTAGACTATGTAATATAAGAGATGAGATTAAAACAATTCAAATCACTTGCAGTAAGGGAAATAATTTCAAATGGTGTAATATGAACGATGAGGGTCCCTAGCCAACGGTTTAAAGTCAAAGAGTCTGAATTTATTACTTGCCACAATTGGAAGAAAGTTGCAAAACCATTCCTTTATATCAAGCTAAGTGTAGAAGGAAGATGGCTTTGGGTGAGATTAATTAGACCATTATTTAAAACGGAAGCGTGATGGATGCCAAGTTCTTTTTGGATACTCACTATTAGAGATTATTTGAAAACATCGAGTAACGACTGTCAGTCCAGTTACCGCAAATTATTTTCATATATGTTTTTAATATAAGAAATACAGCGATAATTAACAAAAATTGATATAATTGGGATCAATTTCCATGATAAGTATGTCAATGAATATGTTCAATCATGAAGAAGAATCATCAAAGAAACACGAGAAATCGAGATAACGACCGAGTTTCTCGGAGAGCCGTTTTCGATTGGTCGCACTTTTGTAATATTGAATTCCTGCGGTAAAAATACAGGCTACAATGTTAAATTTACTCTTGTCATTACGGTACAGTGTACTTGCTCATATGAATTGAACGAGCATACTTCTGGACGGAATAGAGTTTATTTTGATGCGGCAAAATTATTCCTGCAACTACAATTATGCCATTGTAGACCACATGAAAATGCAAAATTCGATCTCAGCTGGAAATTTTCAGGCGTTCGATGCGGATCGACCCGTATGAGCGCGATTTGTGGGGGAGATGTGGGGGATTGTAAGTGGGGGTAGCATTCCTCCCCCCCTCTCTCGCTCTCTCTCTCTCTCCGGAGGAGTTGGAAAAGGGCTTCCTGGAGGTTTGAGTTCCAGCCAACCCCACCCTTTCCATTCGAGCAAACCTTTCCTCCCTTCTGTCCCACCTCCCTTCCCCTCCCCTCACCGTCGTACACAGCCAGCCTCTTTTCCCTCGCACCGTGCCTCTTTCCACGCTCACCCTCGCCCCGTCCACTGCCCTCCTCGCCCCCAACTCCTTCCTTCCCCCACTCCTCTACTCTACCTCCCCCACACAATCCCCCACCCCTCCTCCCTCTCAACCCGCGCATTTTCTCACCCCGCCCAATCCCACACTCGCCCAATCTCTCGCACGCCCGCAGCCCGCCCCACGAACGAGGCGGAAATGGCTGATGTGTTGCCGCAGATAAGGGAAAGGGAAGCGGCGGTGAAGGCGACATGGCCGATTCTGCGAACGGATATTACGCGGTATTAAAAAAACGAGGAGACGACGGGTTGTTGGGGAAGGGGTAGGAAGGCGGAGTTGCCGGGGGAGAGGAGGGGAAATTAGAGTGGGAAGCAGTGAGAAGGCAACGAAGCAGAGAACAGGAGAATTTGGAGAGGGGGTAGAGAGAGAGAGAGAGAGAGAGAGAGAGAGAGGAGAATAGGAATTGGGGACTTGGGGGGGTAAGGTGTGTTGGAAATTTGATCGGGAGAAGAATCCTCGGAATGCTCCTCAGAAAAGGGAAGAATTTCAAATCCTCAGCCGCAGGTTTTCTTTTAATGGGAACCATTAATCGGCCGTGACAAAAAAATCAAGCATTGGAACCGTTTATAAAACACTGAGCATTTAGAGGTCTACTTCTTTCATTAAAAATAATGAGTTGATTCTGGACTTGGTTTTCCTTCCACCAAAGTTATACCTAACATTAGCATTGTTCATTGATTTAAGGTGTAGAGAACTTTTTAACCTAAGTAATCCACCATGGGATCATGAGTTGCATTGTTCACGTCTTTGACTTAAATTGAAAAGCGATTTTGCATCGAAGTATTTTTAGCATTTCTGATTTATGCC
The DNA here is from genome assembly GCF_022747635.1 of Hetaerina americana. Lineage (NCBI taxonomy): Eukaryota > Metazoa > Arthropoda > Insecta > Odonata > Calopterygidae > Hetaerina > Hetaerina americana. Next base: position 31,648,638 of record NW_027286874.1, on the reverse strand, counting down.
GCTTACCATGTTAAAGAAACTAACCATTCTCTTATGAAGTCGAGCCACTGGAACAAGAATATGTAACGGAATTAAGGGAAGACATGAGAGAGCAGGAAGAACAGAGCAAAGAAGGCGTTGGATATGAGGGAAAGAGACGTAGAAGGTCGCCTGAAGAGACAATGGGAGCTCAATGCATTTTATCACATCTAATATCTTTACTGGTTTGCCCGACTCCTTATTAGAGAAATGTCTTATTCTATATTTTGCAATGAGGAATGGTAACATGCTTCCTTCAGTCGCTATCCACGATTCATTTTCCCTGTTATTATGGATCTTAAAGTCTATAACCGTAGCCAAATTGAAATTTTAAGCAGCGAATGAGGCAGGATAAGTGGCCGTCAGGAAATCTGAATTTTCCATATTTTCAGGACGCCTTACTTTAACGCTGTACTTTGCCTAAATCTACCTATGGTCGTATTTCACATTATAACCGATGTACCGACTGCATGTTTCACTTAATGTGTACAAAATTAAGCAGCTACAACAGCCCTGTCATTCATAATTTGGACCGAGGGTATATACTCCTAGGTGTAATTTTTTGCATTTATTCATTCTGTAAAGTTTTGCTAGCTATCATAGTTGTGTTGCTTTAATATTAAACGTTGAGCATCTCAGTGGACAAAAACCAGCAAGAGAAATGCTTTAATTTGAAGGATATATATTGCCCGCTAGGATCATCAGCAAAAGGATAGAGTAGGGAAAATGATTACTTAGCGGATGATCAGTTTGGGTTTAGGAAGGATAAGTGTACGCGTGATGCCATTGCAGTAATGAAATCAATAATCGAGAAGAATATAGATACATTCATACAATCGGGATGTATTCGCCTGTTTCTTAGATTTCTAAAAAGAGTTTGATAGAGTGAATTGGGAAAAACCAATGATTATATTGAAGAAAATAGGAATTGATTGGAGGGGCATGAGGCTAATCCGCAACCTGTACATATCTCAGACTGCTCAGGTACGAGTGGGGACCGGGTAGTCCGGTTGGGCAGTGTTAGGAAGAGGTGTAAGGCAGGGTTGCCCATTATCACCGTTGCTGTTCAACCTGTATGTAGAGGAAATGTTTAAAGAGGCATGGGAAGAATTGGAGGTAGGAATGAAAGTGGGCGGGGAATTCGTAAAAGCAGTTAGGTTTGCTGATGACCAAGCTTTAGTTTGTCAGTCAGCCAAGGGATTGCAAGCATTGCTAAGTCAATTGGAAATTCAGTGCGACAGGTATGGGATGAGAATCAATATTAATAAAACAAAGGTTATGCGATTTTCTAGAAAGAAAAGGCTAAGCTAAACATTAAAATAGGAGGGAAAACACTTTAGCAGATAGAGCAGTTTACGTATCTTGGAAGTGTTTTTGACCAACACGGTCAAAGTAGTAAGGAGAAGAATTGCGCTAGGCAAAGAGGCTGCTGTCACAAGGAGGAGGGAGTTGATGACAGGGACGTTGAGTAAGGATATTAAGAAAAGACTCGTAAAACCTCTGATATGGAGCCTATTTACGGCGCGGAAACGTGGTCATTGAAGCAGGAGGATAGTCTTTTGAAATGTGGGTATGGAGAAGAATGGAGAAGGTGAAATGGACAGAGAAGAAAACAAATGAGGAAGTACTTGGTATGGTGGGCGAAGAGAGGGGTTTGTTGGGAGAAATCCAATGGAGGCAGGAAAAGTGAATGAAGGGTGTATTGACCGTCAGCGGGATGTTGAAGACTGTAATAGAGGGGAGAATATTAGGCAAACAAGGAAAGGGCTGGAACAGGATAGGGATGTTGGATGGGATAACGGGAGGAAGGAAGTACTCAGTGGTGAAGAGGGACCTGATGTACACCAGGTTGCTGGATTGTGTTAGGAGTCACAAAACATGTATTTGGTAGTTGTGTCCATGCAAAAACCTACCTTAACCAGTAGATTACCTATTAATAATTAATATTGCCCGCTGAAATGAAAAATTGCAATTATTTGTCTGCTAAACTGAAGTCTAATGTGATAGACCTTACCCACCATACGGCCCGACTTTTTTATTTACATATTTTGTGATAGATATACATTTATATTGAATCTCCAGGTGTATGTATCCACACCCCGAAGGCAATGGACATATGCCTAAAAGTCCAAATATATATATATATACCCTACAAGTCCATGGGAACACGACTATAAACACACGCACTGGAGGGCGCTACCGATCCCTCAACTTCACATGTTTCCGGTAAATATTTGTGGATACCCTGATGGCCGCCGAACACTTTTTCGTGCTTAACCCTGCCCTTCTGGATGTCGAGTCGGGAAGGTCATCTATACTCTTGGCTCTTCTAAAATAATTATGTAAGCTATAGCAGCCAGCTTATAGGAGTTAATTTTTTTCAAGATAATGATAAACTTATTAACATCAAATGCGGTTTCTTAAGTATTTTTTTCTCATTCTATTTTAAATTGATGTATTTCCGCATAATGAAATGAAAAATTTTCACTATATTTTCACTTATTTGGAATAGTTTCTTTCTACACAATAGGAAAATTTAGTGCATACTCTGCCATTATATGCCATATTTTCGAATTGAATTTTTAGCATGTGTACCAAAGGTATTCTTTAGAGTAGTTCAAGTAATAAGGCTATTTACTTAAGCATAGTTACATAAAACATTGGTGGTGATGAATACAATTAAAATCTATTAATAAAAAAATATAGTAACAATTTTCCACAGATAAGTTCAATAGTACGACGGGGTTTCGACGCATTACATCATCTTCGTGACCTGAAGGTGATGTAATACATTGAAATCTGATCTTGCTATTAAACTTATCTAGTGGAAAATTGTTACTATATTTTCTTAATTATGTTCGGATTTCACCAGATCATGCCTGAAATGACTCAAGAGGCTAAAATCTATTAAATTGGCAAATTTTTTGGGACTAATTTCCGCCAAAATTATTCACTCATTGCTTGACTGGCTGAATATTTTCAAAATTCAAAAAAATGATAAGAGATTTTTTCTCTTTTCTCCCTTTCATGCCTCTACGTACTGGATATCTCGTTGCACCTTATGTTTTTTATGCCCCCTTCCTTCCCATAAGCCCTCTTCATTCCCATGCAAAGGGTTCGAGAAAAGACGTGAATTTGGGTCATGATTTTTCATGCGCCACCTTCCTTTCGCTCCCCCTCTCCCGACCAATTCCTTCGAATTCCTTATAAACGCCCATACTCTCCTACCTCTTCCCGTTCCTCTTAACTTTCCCCCCTCCCCCGCTTCCGTGGGAAGGAAGGCTCCTTAGGGTCAGGTGTTGTCCTTGGCGTGTCCGGCTCCCAATGGCCTCCCTTCCGCACCATCCGGCTCCTTTCCTTCCACGCAATAAATATGTTCCGTAAGAATGCGGAGGGTAGGCGCCTTCAATCCCAGGCACGAACGAGGAGGATGGGGGAGAAGTGTAGTCCCCTCCATACCGTTTGCTCCTACACTTCCCCCGGCCAATCACCTCCTCGACGTACTTCCATTCCCCCCTCCCTCTCACATGACCCCTACACCTTCGAGTAGTGCGAGACGGAAGGAAAGGCTATCGGAGAGTGGGGGGAGGAGGAGAAGAAAAAGTAGTGCATGGTCTTGCGAGGGAAGTGGAAGGGGAGAAGGGGAAGTTATGGTAGGTGGAGGCGGGATAGGACAGGTGTAGGTAGAACGGAGGAGTGGGATGGGAGGTGGAGTGCGAAAGGGATATCCTTAGACCTCCACCACGACCCTATGCTCCCTCCCCGTCTCGACCCTCTCCCCTCCACACGCGCTGGAGCTGGAAACTTTTGCCTCCTCGAGGAGGGAGGGCGAGCGGCATCTGCTCATCCGCTGAGGGCCCGCGGGGGCGGGGCGCAACCACACTTACATGCACACACACTGGCGCGCCATCCCGAGGGTTGGGACGGGGGCCAGGGCATTCTTGTCACGTCCTCATCCCCCATGTTTACGGCCAACTTCTTCTGCGCCTTCCCCACTCCCCTCGCCCTTACCTCGCAGAAGGTAAGGGAGGAGGACCGGAGGGAGGACTACGTCTCCTCTCTTGCCCCCCCACCACCTCCCCCTAGTGCCCCCCTCTTTACCCCCTTCCCATCCCACCCCAGCAGCGACAACGGAAGAAAGGAAGACAGACAAGTCCTGTTTTACCCCGCCTCTTATATTCCTAGCTCTGTTCCCTCCCCACCCTACCCCATACTTCCGAGAGGAACGTGCGATGTGACCCCATCCCCAACCCTAATCGTCCACTGGACTTCCCCCTCACCCCCCCTGCCTCCAAGAATACTCCCCTACCCCCTCCATCGTACCACCCCGTCGCACTCCTTTGCCATTCCGAACGTTCATGCATGGAGACTTTTTCACGGGAACGTGACCATATGAATGGGACAATTCCGAAGGTGAAATGGAACGCGCGGAAGCGTGATCCTTTGATGGATGGCGAGATCTGTATTCAAGTTGCGGCGCCTTTATATGTCCGAGGGAGAGGAAGGACGGAAGGAAGGACTTCGGACGGCTGGTGCTCTGAATTGGAATGCATGCGGCTCTCCATTTCTCTTGCATCCTTCTCCTCATATTCCACCACTCCGGGAGACACTCTCTACCCTCTCGTCTTCCCATCCCTCATATTTCGCGATTACATTTCTAAGATCGCGAGCCTCTTCAGTGTCAACTTTGGTAATCGCATGGCCTAATTTGTAGTTCATACAAAAGTGTGTTCGTGCAGAAATTCCTCTCTTGATGCCAAGTGAATCAAACTTAGGTTTAACAAATTTCTCTTGGTAAATTTATCATATTTTCTCTGAAAAATAGCCCTGAACTCATCAATCAACATAGCTCCACAGAAATCTTAAGCATTCATTACCTGAACGATTTCCGATGTCTTGAGTATTTTCAGGGAATTTGTATTAGGAATGCCACACTTCCCAATTGAAAATCGGTGGGACCCAGGATTTTAGAAAAAATCTCGCATTTTGGATTAGTTTATTTTCTAAGGTCATTTAATGAAGGAAGCTAATTTAACTGTTAACCTTTCACTAAATTACAAAAAACCGCTGAGCAAGTGGGTACATTACTTCATATTATCCTGTTCTCATTAATAATTTTTAATTATTTCTTTCGGTTTCGGAAAACTGACGTTTATTAGCATACATGCATTTCGCGTAATCTTACAAAGAATACGGCATAAATAGATCTCATTCCATTGCTTTACAATTAAGAATTATTCTTTGAGGACAAAGAGTTTAAATATGCCATTTTAGATATAATAGTCAGTTCCACACTGATATTTAGTACTTTTCAAGAGATACGGATAATTTCCTTCAGCTTTGTATGCTAAATACTTTCCAGTTGTTTGTTTTTATTCCAGAGTGTTACCCTCCCTTATGCACACAGATTTAAAAAAAATAAATGAAAGTAAACATTCTATTTGGTCACATCAAAAGTCTTTGAGTAGCTGCTTCAATGACATACGCGACTTTCAAAACGTCATGTTAGTTTTAAATAAGAATAATTTAATGTAATTTAATAAGAATATTTGTATTTTCAGAACCTTAAAGTAAATTAATTAATTTCCATTTTCTACACAGCCATAAAAGTTTGCCTATTAGTTCTTAGCATGAAAATCAAGATATCGTGAGTATTTAGACTTATGCCACAAATGCATAAAAATCAGCCATATTGTAGAAATACATACGTTACAGCCTGTATCTTTTTTCCTCCGACAAATATGTACAAACGGGAATCTGTGCGATTCTTTTAATAGTTTGTATTTCGTAACCATGCGTGCCCTTGAATAAACATTTTAGCAATTATTCCCACTAATTAAGGCCATCTCAGTCACCTATTTCGTTTTATTATTAACGAAATATATTTTGAATACTTTTCCTTTAGTAGCTCTGTTCTTTTGAATTTTAAAAAAGAGCTTCCAAGTCCACCTCTCTTCTCTTGTCAATTCTCTTTCTCTTGATTCTAATTCAAATTGTCTGCATCCCAGTGTATCCATGTCACAAACACAAGCAAGCAAATGAGCAGCATTAAAACAATTGGACGAAAAACATCCAGCCACTTGGAGCCATGCCGTAAGTCTGTGCTCGCAGCGATATTCAAAATGCAGTTTGCGCAATCGAAAATTCCTCGTTCCATTTGATCCGGAAGGGAATTAGAAAAAATTCAGCCGACGCAATTTTTCAATCCTAGAGAGAAAGAGAGGGAGAAGGGTGGGGAGAAATGAAGAATCGTCTTCTCAATGCGGCCTCCTTCGAGGAAAGGAAATTGCAAACACCAGCAAACACACTTAAGTCTGGATCCCCAATTCCTCCTCCTCCCTCTTTTTCCTTTCGCCCTTTTTCAAAATCCTTCCACTCCGATACACCCCGCGCTGACGCCATCACGCCACAAGGCCCTTTCTAAAACGACCCAACCACCCTAACCCTCCCCCACCCCACCTCCTCCACTCAACCCCGTCCCTTCCCCACCACTACCCTCCAAACCCCCAAGAACTCCCATCTCCACTCCCCCACGACCCACCCTCTCCCGAAACCACCCCAACCCTCCACAACTCCTTAGCAACCGCGCCCCTCACTCCTTTTTCTGCCCACCCAGAGATGAATATGCATTCTCCTTTCCCGTTTCACCCCTCTCTCTCTCTCACCCCCTCCTCATTTCTTTTTTCTATTTTATAAAATTTTTGGGGTGAGGAGAAGCGATGTGAAGAGGGGCGGGGGGACGTCGATATTTCGGCTTACTCGCGGGGGCCTTATCGATTCCAGCGACGACGGTGGCGGCGCCTGTCAAACTGAAAGGAACGCCAATATCTTAAGGAGGTGATGCCTCGACCTTCGACCCCCATCCCCTTCCTATTCACCATCCTCCACCCTCCACAACCCTCCGTGCCCTCGCACCATTTCTTTCTTGTACCACCTTCAAACCCCTCCTTCCATCGTGGTCTACCTCCTTCCTTCACCTTCCTCGCATCAACGCCCCTATCCGATCTCTTCCTTTTCGTCCCCTTTGCCCCTTGCCTCTTTACCTCTTCTGTCTTCCATAACCATCGTGATCAGCCATCCACCCCTTGAATTTCCTCTCCTCCCTCTTTCTTCTTTATCATGGCACCATATTCAATTTTCTCCACTTCGGCTTCTCCTGTTCTCTTTACCTTGTCGTGACTCATTCAATATTCTGTCATCCGAGATAACAAAATTTCATCTAGTAATATGCTCTATTCCATCATATTTTTTTATCTTGACCACGCTGATTATATTTCTCTTTCCTTCTTGCTTTCCTCCTCTTCCAACTTACCTGATGACCCAGCCACTCTTTCTATTTTTATTCGGCGAAATGAAGGGTTAAGTAAAAATTAGTTTCGTTAACTATTTTCAACCATTATACTTTGTGTTGCCCAATTATGAAGTAAATTTCTGTAAGAGGAGTTTTTCAACTATAGGTAGGGTGCTGACTATGTTCATATCTCGCGATTAAGATTTTCGGGACCGTCTCTCATTTGAAGGGTAATTTCCTCTATGAGTTTTATTGATTAGAACAGATAGGTATATCCTCATATAAGCATTATGCTATAATTTAAAACCTATTTACTCATTATCTGATCTTAAAATATTTTTTATTCTTACTACAATATTTTGGTGGAAATTATTTCAAACATTAATCGAAATTAACAGCGACACCCTTAGGTAGTTCGGTCATCAAGCTTTTAGCTCTGTTTTCGTAGCATCAAGGATAAACAAATAGAAATTCAAGCGTGACTTGGTACAAAGTCGTGATATCCATATAAAAAACACCACTGTGTTGATTTTCACATAATTTTTGACTTAACCGATCATGGTTCCCACTACTTGAGAATCTATGCTGGTGACACAGGCTGTAGAAAACATGGGTGTTGGCGTAGCAGTATATTGTGAATGTTTGAATAGTGGTATTTTAAAAAATGAATTCGTAAAATTAGTCATCATTGATTTGACAATTAATTCCCTTAAAATGTTCACAAAATTCGATTCAAATTTTTGAAGATACATCTAGTGTCATTGTTACTTAATTATTAGTTTTAATATATTTTCAAGTTTTGTTAAATAAATAACTTCACGATCTATTCAAGTTTTCACATGTACAAAAATGAAAATCCAGATGAAAGTATTTTCATTGTTATTTTCGAGAGTGTAGTGCAATTAATTGGGTAAAACTATGTTGACTTCTACCAACTGGCATAAAGACAGTGAAAATTGAAATGGATATTCGCCACTAACATTAACCCATCATAAGAAGAAGTATTTTATGAATTCTATCTTTTCTACATTGATTTTTTATTGGCACCGTAAATCCAAAAATTTGATATACACGCTAGCATTCATTAACAAAACTCCATCCCTGGTGGTGAATATTATTTTTTGCTTTCAGATAAAGGTATTATTTACGGCCCCCTTAAGTTTCTTTCTTGCCATAACAAATAACTGAAATTCCATTTCTTCGTGATTCCCCGGATATTTTCTTCTGCGACGAAGCATTCTAAAGTTTCACCGCGAATTTACATTTCTCTCTATTGAAAAGGGTATTGTAATCCCTACGCGCGGTGATTAGAATGAATTGGTCTTTTAATAAATCGAAAGAGTGAGCGCGCCCCCATTTGCATCTCCTCCCTCGAGCTGGAGATATTCGGTCGCCTCTAGCATGTAGGTACATAATCTGGCGCATATAAAAAATCTTACTTATCAACCCACTCGGCGGTGGTGAGTTCAAGTGAAAGGATCCGTGGCGGTCCTTAAAAGTAGCACATATCTCCCTCCTCCCTCCGCTGTTTTGGAAAATGCACGGAACGGGGATCGGATGCTCTCCCCCAGAGTCTTCGGTTTAATGGCTAAGGTTTCGTGGGGAGAGGCAGGGGGAGGTTGGAGCTCTCTGAGCCGGGATTCGGAGGGGGAGGCAGGGGGGGCAGAGGAATGTCAGGAGGGTCGTAGCTTAGGTGGGTGAAGGGGTGGGCAAGTTCGGTTGCAGTTGCAAGGCGGTGGTGGGAGGGAGCGAAGCAATAGCCCGCGGCCACCGTTTAAACAGTTTTTTCCTTATTCTCTCGTTTTTTGTTTTATCCGAGGTAGTCTTCCTCTCCTGCCCTCATCCCACGCCCCTCCCTCCCCTGATTCCCTCCCTCCCGCAGCTCCCGTCCCTGGCCAAAGAAGCCCCCTTTTTGCCCCTGTATACATTCGCCTCCCCCTGGCCCACCCAACCAGCCGCCACCTAAATTTGACTACCTCATTAAGTAAAGGGACGTAGTAGCAGTCATTTGTTTAAAAGGTTTTCCTCCACCGGAGGGAACTCTCTCCGGGAGGCGGAGGGGCGAATGTGGGTGGGAAGGGAATGGTTAGAGGTGTACTGCGAAGGGAGTGGGGCGTAGAAACAAAGAGGTGGTAAGGGTAGGACGGTAGGGCTGTGGCGGGAGGTTAATGCTATAGAGGGTGGCTGCATAATCCACTTTAAATTGCGATTTCCTCCTTTTCAAATACTCGGCTTGGTTTTGGAGAGAGGTTTTATGGTGGTGGAGGGAATTCGAATGCATTGCTTGGCGTCGATAATTCGATGGAGTGCTCGATACCACGATTAATGTGCACTTTATCATATTGAGGCAAAAGGAATGCCCATTCTTGCATTTTTTTATCAACAAATATTCGATTTGAGGCCCTGCTAACACAAATGTACCATCAAGTATATTAAGTTTTAGAAACCCAATATGAGTTTAAACTCTAAGCTTGAAAACTTGGCTAATTACTTTCAAATATTGTCAGTAGTTTAAATCCCTTGAAAATTATTTTCATCGGGTTATTTACTTCTTTATCTTAATGGTAATCATATTGTGCTAACTGCATTATTTCCGTCTTTGATTTTGTGATTACATGTATTTTTATTATTTAGAAAGCTGAAATCATTTCCTTCTTCTATAAATATTCATAGGCTGATTTTCTTTATCTCTCCTGCTGTATTGAACCAGAGAAGTGCAGCCAATGCGGCAAATGAGATAAGGGCTTTGAACCGGAATGAAACAAAACACGGAACGAGAACTCGATACTTTTAGTTAGAACAGTTTTAAATTGAGAACTGAAAGAGAATGTAAAAGAGCGTTATTGGAAATGAAAATATGCTCTCCATTTCAAATCAATTACTGAGAAAAGAATTTATAGTTATGTTATTTAGCATGCGTAAAATCTGAGTTTAGGGGAAAAAAATATCCAATAAGTCTCCAAAAAGCCGGTCTCCAATTTAAGCCGGTCAGTTTTTAAAATTAACCAGAAAAATAATGAAATGTCGATTTTTTGAGTGTAAGAAACAATATATATTCTTAATACGCACTAACTTAGTAATTTTTGACCGTAATTTGATATTTATATCAATAAATTTTATGTTTATTAATTGGCTAATAAAATAAACCCAACCCCTCCAATGTGGCAGTTGTCCCCTTTTCCACATACAGTATACTTGTTTTTCAAGACGGTAAAGTCGGACCTCAGTCATAAAGGGATACTACTATCAAGTCTAAATAAAGCTTTGCTCAACGCTGGTTAACATTAATTAATAAACCAATATTATTGCAAAATGCCATAGATGATTGTTAATATGCATTGAGCTAGATATTTGAGGATATTTTGAAATTCAAAATTCATAAGTTCCATTTGTGTGCTGGTCACCGCAATCTGGAAACTTATTGATATCGTTTGTTTTATGATCTCTTTCCTATGCAATCAACAGATGAAATGCAGCCCTACCAAATCTGGTTGAAATATTACAGATACCAATACGCAGTTTAAAGTAGTAAATAAGGAAGAATAAAGCCTTACTTTTCACCAAATTTCATAGTCATGAATACCCAAATAATTAATTTAATATCAAAGTTCATTAACTGATTTGAAGTAAGGAGATAAGTAATCATATATGAACTTCTCAAAGTGTGTAAAGTCGTCAGCTTGGCTTTGAAGTGGCTTTTAGCCTAATGAGTTTCCTCTCTTAAATTTGTCTTTAATGTTCATTTAAGATCGGTCAGTCATATGAGTTACCCCTCAATATTATTCATTCTTTTGAGAATGGTTGAGGCCGATACTTAGAGGATATCAATTTTTAAAGCACGAAGAAAGAATCTAAATACTTTGTCTTTCCATGGGATAAAATTTATTGTTGTCGACTAATTTCACTACACTGTAGCATTATCTGGAATTACTTTATTATTCAATCTTTTGTATTTCTAATTTTCCAGTTCTTTTAACACTTCATTCATTATGACTGGTTAAAGCTATTCGGTGCCATTGACTTGCACAGGGTAATTTGAACCAAACTGTTCCAAATTTCACACCATGAAGAAGCAGACAGAATATAATATGCGTACACTAATATTGACATTTATAAGCAAAGATCAAAGCGTGTTTCAATACGTTAATCTTGTGCTTGCAGTAACCTGTGGTTACATATTCCGATCTAAGTTAAATTTAATTATGTATACTAATCCTTTTGATATTTTTAGCTAGCCGGAGGAAAAATATTATAGAATCAGAAATTAGACGTTTTTAGGTTAGAAATGACTCGGTTTAGAAATATATACTTTATACCCTGCGCCGGCTACCGTCATTTCATCTTAACTGAACGAACGAGCTATTCACAAGGGTTAATTGAGCTACCGCTGGAAAAGTCTCCTATCATAAAATATTGAAAAAGCTTAATTTTTTAATCTGAACATTCGGTCACATTAATGACTCATCAGTGGTTTAAGGCGTTTGAATTGCTTTCCAGAGAAGCGCGAGGGATAAGAGAAAGGAAGGATGGCGTGGCCGGTGGGGAGGACCGGAGGGGTGGGGGCAAATGCGAGAGAAGAGGAGGGAAATGAGGAGGGAGGAGGAGTGGTTGGATAGAGCGGTGATGTTTGCTTTGGCGGATCCTGAGGACGCGATGACGGACGTCACAAAGGTGATGGTGGAGGGGTGTATATTGGGAGCGATGGGAGGTGAAGGAAAGGGCTCGGGAGGTTGGGAGAGGGGGTTTTTGACAGGAGGTAGGCAGGGAGAGAGGATGAGCGTGTCCGGTAAAGACGGCGGAGGATGATAGATCAAGGCTTTGAAGGACAAGAAGGGAGGAGCAAAGGGCTGATGCTGCCATGGGGAAGGAAAAAGGGTTTGAGGAACGAGTAAAAGCAGAAAAATGGAAATAGGGGGAGGATGGTGGCGGGATTTGCAGAACGGCAATAGGAGAGATAAGAGATTATGAAGGAAGTGATTGAATTGAAAATACTGATCAGAGAGTGAGAGAGAATGAGTCTAATACTAATAAATACTAATAATAATCCTGTTACAAATAAATATTGACATAGAAAAAAATTAAAGGCATGCATGCATAAAATGAGAGAAAGGAGCTGCCATTATTGTGTAGTGAGTGTACATAGCAAGTTCACTTGACGATTGACACAAGGATAAAGTAATGCGACTATTTGCAGGGAACTATTAGTTCATGTGCTCATCCAACTCAAGAATTTCTTTATAATTCCAAGGGCGCCATAGTTAGAGCTGCTGAAATGTGCTGATTTTTGCTGTCCAAATAAGCGGTTAGAGGCGTTTAAGATCCTAATGGAATTACTCACTATCGCTGTCAATTTTCAGTGAACGGGACGAATCCCGCGTGAAAAACTATTGGCTAAGAAGGACAGTAGTAATCTTTGTAGCCTGCCTCTTTCATATTCGCCTCTCTCATTCCACATCACACACATTCGGCAGTTTCTTGTAATAATTCGGCGGTTTAAAATGCGCATTGCGTGTATAAATGACTTTGATGATGTTAGTGGAGTTCAATAATGGCAATCGCAGGCACAATGCGCCAAGGTTTGCTTGGTCATATTCAGTAGATAACGGCAATTTGACTATTCATTCCAAAGTATCTTTATCATCAGGAATTTACAGTGAGATGAAACGTCAAAGGATTAATTACAGCAATACCTTTTTCACTTGTAATACATGTGTGAATATCCATTTACGTTTATTTTTAAGTTTGATGATTTGTCCAATGTTACAACTGGCGTGCTTACGCTTTGCTTCCTTTTTAGGTTTAATCAGGTACGATATTTAATTATTAACTATTAATTAAAGCTTTCGCTTTTAAATCAATTGAAAAAAATTGAAGTTCTCATCGTAATATCGAAATAATTTTCCTGGCGTTCAGGGTACAGCATCTTATTCAGCAAAGAATTTTGTGGGAAAAGAAGAAATGAGTGTGACTTGTCATGGCAGAGTGCGTGTGTTGAAGTCATTATTAATCCTCACCTTGAGTTCATTACGACGCTCATAACTTCCAATATGTGCAGAATTTGGTTCTCACGGTGCAAAACGCAACAAAGGTAGAGGGATGCTAGAACAGAGAATTAGACGAAACAAAAGGAAATGAGTTCGAAGGTAAACGGATTCGTATCCGGATGCTCGGGTAATAAAACTACATCTCGATAACATTTGGGTAATCATTTCACTATGTTTCCCAATAATTAGACAATGATTTCTTATATGATGAACCTATGTAGAAATGAAGCAAAATATTTCAAACAACCTCGTAAAAATTAGAAAATATGTTTAGAATACTTTTTAGTAAAAATATGATAGATACTTTGACGAAAAATTTGTAATAAGAAAGGAAAACGAGATTACAAAAAGTAAGATAGTAATACTTGGTATTCATTTTCCTTATGGTTAAACCAGTTTACCTCATTACAACTCTCATGAAAGAGTTTCTGAATTGAAAAGAAAGATATATTTCAGAGGAATTTATTTTCTCTCTATTTTCTACCTAATATTTGAGTAATATTTATGAAATATGCTATCATTAAGCTTCAATTATAAGAAAGCTAATATGATTCAAAATATGTTGTACATGACATTTCTGTACCTACTGACGAATGTAACTGCTGGTATTGTAGCCAAACGGATCAAAACAGTGATGAAAGTCTTCTAAATATATGAAGCAGGTTGTAATTCAAAACTCCCAGGAATTGAAACCTGCACCAGACTGAAGGGGGCTAACGCTACGCAGTTTGTACTCTCAACAACCTCAAAAACAAGATCTCGATAGCTGCTGAGGAAGACTTGGAGTAAGAGCGAGTCTTTGCGAAGGAGGAGGGACACCCCCTTAAGGATTAGGACGGGAAGAGATGCGCCGCATAGGAATCTTATCCTTCAATCTTTTACGGTAGCAGGATCCACAACTCTTTCGCGCTGCCGCCCATCCAAACCTGCAAGGCCCATGACGTATTCCTTCCAATCTCTCTCCCCTTTTTTATTCTCCACCTCTCCTCCCTCTTCCCCAGGGCTTACATTGGAACGCGTTACTTCTCCCTCACCCTAAAATCCCGGGAAAAGAGGGCAAGAAGAAGCACTTGAAACGTTATCCTGAACCTCCAGCACCTCGTGAATGCGCAGGAGTTAAGAGCGGCCCATAACAGCCGAGGGACAGCTGGGTTTGCGCCTCGAGAAATGCATCGAAGCAGCCATAAGCCGAATACGCTACAGGCTCAGCACCCATTTGCAAATTGCAATTCTCATAGAATATACTTTACCATTGGAAAACATACAAAATTCACCAAAGGCAAGCAAAAAATCACCATAAGATATCGTGGAAATTTTTCAATAATTACTTGCCATGGGTAGGTGTTCCACAATTAAAGTTGAATGAGCCGTGAATACCAGTAGGCTCACCACCATTCATTTTCATTATTCAATAAATATAGATCCTATTCCTTAGTGATGCTCTATTCCAATTCATGTGCTCCAACATTTGTGTTGTTGCTCTTGGGGGATGACAAGTAAAAATAAAATAATCCACCCCACATCATAACTGAACTGCTTTTCGCGTCATTATATGACCTGATATTTACGTATATCGAGTAGAATTGTATCGCATTCCCATTTACAAATGCATTTTCCCACTATAGTAAGAAGATAGAATGTACGCTGTTCTAAGAGACGTTGAGTAAAGCAGGAATATGCACTAAAATCGTTTGGCCAAAGATTAGTCAAATTCATGCGCCAACTTCAACTTTTGTTTTTTTGAATTCTGGCATATTAATTTCCTTATTTTAAAGGAATAAATTTTTTAAGCAGTTGATACACTGTGTGATGATCTTTTTAAACTCTCTTAAATATATTTCTTATTCAATTTGAGGAAACCAACGACATTTGTATAAGTGAATTTCTCAATAAGGAATCCCTGTTTGAGAACTGGATTTCATGCCTCAAATGTACACTGTGTAAAAGTATTTGGGTAATGTAGTTCGCAAATAATCATGTGTATAAAATTGGCAAGATTTGTACTAAAAATATGGGAGGAAAGTTCTGCTATTAAAATTAGGATATGGTAATAACAACAAGAGAGGGATATGGATGAATTGTACGTCCCTTATATAGTATTATAAGTAATTTCAATTCCTACACCTTCCCTTGTTTATGCCCTTTTCATCTCACAGGAAGTTATTCGTCCGAAGTGTCCTGAAGTCTTTTTATCAGTTCACCAATAATGATAGAGGTAATAGCATTCCTTTATCACTAACTAGCTGAAATATAAAAATCTGCTATTCATGTCGCTGTTGTCAAACAGGATTTCTTATCCTGAATTGAAAATACTCATAATCCCAAAATGGAAAAATGTTTGGCATTTTAAAACATTTTAAAGGTGTATTGTATATTAATTAGTCATCTTTGTTTTAGCATGTGTGCTTAGGAAAAATAGAAGTTTATTCTTGGAGACATTTTATACTGGAGCTAACTGTCCATAAAGGGCATAGTAATAATTATTACTCTTATGAAACGTTACGATGAAATTGAACAACAAAAGTAATGAAGTTTTTTTACAATTTCAAATCTCTGAATTTGGCCATGATTATACTGAAGCTGTATTAATTTTTTTACTAATAAAATGAATTTAAGTCGGTTATTACAATTTAATCTGTTACAGCAATAACCAATGTTGTATCTCACGCCTTCAGGTTAACCATCGGATGTATCATTCATTGAATGATCCGAGTCTGCTTTAACTAAATTTTAAAACTCTATTCAACAGTTTAGAACACGAGCTGTAGTACCAGTAAACGTCATAAACTTGATACTTTTAAATACTAATTTCCAGAACTGAGGACTGCTATTTATTTTAATATTTTGATGTTACCCTAATTTTGAATATTGTTTTCATTGATTTATGTATACTGAATTATATTCTTTTTAATTTACAATAGCAACCATATAATAATTATCAGTTCATTCCACAAATATTTGCTAGCCAATTCGCTAAATAGAGTGCCGATTAAACTTCCTTAATCATTAGGGTTTTCAACGTGAATAAGAAAACATCAAAACGGGATTGTCCGGAGCCTAGTAAACTAGAATTTTTGCTGCTGTAAATTCCCCTTGAGATTTATTATTGAAACTCTAATAGAATTCACCTCTTACAGCCATAAAATTGAGAAAAACTTATGGACGAAGTAATCCATAAAAAAGTCAAATGTATTCATTTATTCTTCTGAATGAATTTACGACATTTTTATTTCCTTTCGAGGGGCTCTAATAATTTATTGAGCATCGGTTCTGGGAATATTGAGAGAAAATAATGTTATAGAAGTTATCACTTATACTTTGGTTTAATTACCTTAATGTTTAGATCTTACTCAAATGAAACGACTTTAATTTTTAAATAAGATAATGGGCAAAATTTCTAACCGACGTTCACAACGAACTAGTTGCAGTCAAGGTAGAGTGGTTCTGAGAGGTCTTCTGTTTTGGCACAATGCTCTTGAAATGAAAATAAAATATGACGATAAACTTTAAATCCACTAAACAAAAAATAATATGCTGCAAGTTTGCATGATAAAACTTCAAGCTCACTTTACCGCGATTAGAAGGGGTCGAGGGCTTCTTACGTACCTCGAGGTCACCTCGTTTCCCATCGTTGTGTCCTAGCTTAAAAATATTTAGGAATTTCATATACTTATTTTCATTTGCAAGTAAACGAAATCATTGTCTTTCAATACAGCATATACAGGACTGTATTTGCGATAATTAATCACCATAAATTGCCGATTAAAATGTCCAACATTTTTACTGCTTACAGATGATTCGATTTTTGAAGTGTGTTATATAATCTACAAAGAAATGCGTACTCTAAGTAATCGCCATATCTTTAGTTAAGCTAATTTCATGCGGAATAGAGTACGTCATAATGGATGTAAATGTAAAATGTCCGCTAACATAACAGAAAAATTATCTATAACTTCATTACTTTTCTGTAAGAGCATCATTTGTTTCACCAGAAATACCTAAATAAATATTGAATCGCAAGGACTCAGCTAAATGTTCCAAGGTTGTCATAGTTTGCATCTGTTATCTTTGGCTGTCCCCATCTTCTATACCCTTTCGTAAAGGCCTACCTTCTACTTTAACTCGATTCTATTGATCACCTTTCATCATCTTCCAGTACCTACTCACGGTGCTCTTCGTTGCCGATCAACTGTGTCCTCGCCCATCAATCTATTCCTCCTTTCTATTTGTGCTCCAAAAGAAATTTTCGTTCGTCATTTCCCAGATTCTTGACACCGGTTCGCATGCATGACCCAAAGCACAACGAAAAAAGGGCAGCGAGGACGGCAAATCTTTCTAGTTTTTCAGCAAGTTTTTTTAGCCCTGTCCCTTCTGGCATTTTCCTCCTCCATTTGTGTTTTCTCTAACTCATTACCTATTATTGAAAATTCCATCCCTGATTCTCGGCCACTTTTCCAACACAAAAATTCTGATCCATCAACCTGAAAATGTCAGTGAGACGTCAATATAAGAAAAATAGTAATAGGTTGAGTGATCACGAGTTCAGCAGTTAAACGATGAACAATCTTTGTTGTTCCAGACCATTGCTCGAGTCTTTTGAAATTGTCAGCTCGAACATAGCAAGTGTAGCCCATTACTATTATTCAGTTGTACGTATGTGCCGTTTTCTTATAAGAGTAGGTGATTGATTATCTGGATTAACTTTTGTAAAGGTATTTGAAGGTGTGCCTCCGTCCAATTAAACGGCTGATATATTTCTGCCTACTTTGTAAGACATTTAAGCAATTTTACAATATGGTTAGGAAAGAGAACGACGAAATGTGCAGCTCTATATAAAATTCTAGCTCTATCGGCCTTCGTCACTTGTGTCAATTTTTCTTTACCTAGAATCCAGTGCACCACAATGTTTTTCCCACTGCTTGTGACATAGATTCCTATGAATATAAATCATGCTTAAGTTATTTTTTAAGACCAGCCTTTTTATATAGTTTTATTTTAGTGATGATAATAGAAAAACATTTTCAAGTCTTGTTTGACATTTTCCTGGCATTGTCCAATAGGTTTTTTTCCCTTTCTTTTTGGCTCTATTCTCTACGAAACAGATTGTGCAAGTAAGAAAATGTTGTATGCATTGTTCGATGGATCTTGCAAGATGGAAAATTCAGTAATTAAAGAATAAAATTGAAAGTGCTTTCCATCCATGCTAATGAAATACCTCAATTGATTTTAATTTCTCGAGTGATAATTTGAGCATTACTTTCGTCTACTTTGGCAGCCTGTTTTGACTTCAGACCAGAGGTTACCCGTTCCCTTTGTTACACCGATGCGTCAAATTTATTTTAACCTTTAGCGTAATGCAATTTCCTTCAATAAAGTAATTAACACGCTCGTTCTCAATGCGATATTAGAATAATGAGTATAGTTATCGAATAGTAGTATAATATATAGAATAATAGTATAAGTTATCAGGAATAACAAGCTTGGTATTTTTTTCTAGGAATTAGTTGGCGTGTAGAAATCATTCAACATAATAATTTAGGAGAAATGAATACAATCGTTCTACCCCTTTGAAATCGTTTGAATCTACCGTCGTTTGAAAATCAAATTTACGATTAACTTTCATTTCGCCCGAAATGTATTTTCATGAACCTGTAAATCTAAAAGACTAGTACATCTCCGTAGCACTTGTAGATGGAGCTGAGCTGATAAAATTGTTGAGACTGGATAGAATAAACACTCATAGTTGAATGCAAATTAATTTCAAAATATTGAATGATTAAATTTGAACGCATTTACGTTTGTAGTTTAATTAGACCGATTCGTGACCTTCATTTAGAGTCATTCAATGACAATTAAAGTCCGCCAGTAAAATTTTCTCAAGAGTTTTCTTGGATTTGTTCTAACCGTAATTTATATCAATATTCAATTATGAGTGCACTTGGCTGAAGGGGATCGAGATGGTGCGGGGGCTAACGTACTGGCTTCCCACCCTGAGGGCGCGGGTTCAAATCCCGGCGGTGTTGAATATTTTTCAGAGGTATCTCGATCCCTACTTGAGGTGCTTTGTGGAGGGCACTTTGAGTGAGTACGCCGTCCGTCGGATGGGACGTTAAGCCGCGGACCCCTTGGCGCCTTTCGTAAAGAGCAGGCTAATGCCGACGCCGGGTTTCTCTCCACCCTTCATCCTTTCCTGTCCTTCCCCTATGGCGCAAATGACCTTAGCTGTCGGTCGCCTCCCCTCAAAACTACTAACTACTACTTGGCTGAAACGATAATAGATATATATGTAGCACATAAAGATAAGATACCTATATTTGGCATATACAGCTCATATATTATCAATTTATAAATTGTAGAAAATTTTACGTGGTCTACTGTTCTTAACTATTGATTTTATTCATCGGAAAAATGTTCCTAACGCTGTCTCAATGATTTCAACGGCATTCTCTACTTTGATGGATGCCTTGGTTCCATTTACTATCAAATATGTGATGCGATTTTCAAAATTTCGAAATGAATTATCTAAATGAATGAAAATATGCTGTGATTGGACAACAATCACGCAGTTTCGAATCCAAAGACTTAAGTCAGTAAATGGATAGTATATCCCATAGTGTCAAGCAACACAATAAGGGAATAGATCATTCACAATTTTACAGTTTGTCTAGATACCTAGGTTCTTTCCGATAGCCGACCCGCGTCACATAGCTTAAATTTTCTCAATCCTCACACAAAACTACCTGAAATTAAAATGTCACCTTTTACAGGGAAATAATTCTAAGCTCGTATTAAATTAACTTCAACGGTCCTACTGTAAATCCTTCATTAAATTTCTTCAACTGTCACAAACGAAGAGAGACACTCAAAAAGACGTTTAGAAAACACGCACTGGCTATGAAATTAAAGCACGGCGGTTAATACAGAGGCTGGAAAATGGGAGTGAGAATGGTTGGGAAATAGGTCTGAAACGGTTAAGAAAACCGTGGGAAGGGTTCACGGGGAGTATTCGGGGGAAGGTGGGGCTATATGGTGAATGCTGCAGACGGTAGACGGTGACGGGCGGCGGGGAGGGAGACAGGGAATTCGGCAGCAGAGGAAGGAGCTGTGACGGGAGTCAGTCACCCCGAGAAGATGGATCGTCCATGGTTTCCTTGCAGCCGATTCTTCCCCTGTACTCCATTGCATGCATACCCACACACTCGCACTTCACTTCCAGCTCTAATAAAAAAATAACTTCCCTCTCTCGTTACCCGCGCCTCACGGGTTCCGGGGTTCTATGCCCCCTCTTCCCATCGCACAGTGTACCGGCATATTTTCGAGGCGACCATTCTAAGCACGAATCGCACTATTCGTTTCTTCCGCCAGCCTTCCACTCACAAAACAAATCAAGAACAATGCTTGTGTGATTTTCAATAAAACAGGCATGAGAAATACATACTTGGGCTGTGTGCATACCATGTTTACTTCGAGTAACCTCATCAAAGTTCAAAAGAAGCAATCAAGTATTTCATTAATTTTTCGTTAATCTTCGGCAAATGGTGACGCAAATAAGGAACATTTGCAATAAAGCATTGGTAGTTTCTATGGAGACAGAAGAGGTGTTGGTAGATAATGGCCTCTTTCAAAATATCTGGTATGAACTGATAGAAATATCAGGCTGACAGTGAGAAGATAGGACTAACCGTGGCTCGTATTGCCTGAAATATTTTCTTTCCATAAATCTCATTTTTTTTAACCTATATAATTTATATTTGTTATATCTATTCCCAAATATCATTCAATTTTCTGTTCTTAAAATGATTTTTTCCGTTCCATTTACAGCACACTACATTTATTGATATTGGTTAGAACACTGAATGCCAATTCAGTTATTTATTTAAAACTTAACTAGCAACTCAGTGCTGTCAAAATCATGCTACAAGCCCTCTAAAGAACCCTGTGTTTTAAAATCATCTATCATTTTCGTCGTTTGGAGGTTTTAAGTCCCTTCCATTTATTATATAAATAAAATGTATATTTCAATAACCAGTCGATTAAAATCCATAAGTAACTTCTATGGCGAATGGTCTGGTATCTACGATCGGAAATTGACCCATTTTAGAAAATTACGTCGGTTGACAGTTTTTCTCTAAGACACTGAGCTCATATATGTATAAAGACCCTTTAAAGACAACCTTTAATCAATTTTAGTCAACTTAGAGATTAATATCGGTGGAGATTACTGATTGAAAAACTATCTGACGATAATCATCCTCCCGATAACATATTAACAATAAATATTCCGATTTTAACTTGAAAAGTACTTAATCAGTCGATAAAGACATGACTAATGATTTTAAATTTGATTTTTCGTTTATCGTTGAATGTATTCGAGACAATATTTTGTTGAATTCACAAATATGATTGTTAAGTGAATTTTTTTAAAGGAAATATAATTATCTATTCATCGAAATCAAATCTACTAGAATATTCGCATTATATATGCTTCGGAAATTCAGATTACGCCATGGGAATTCCAAGTTTTTTATACAATAAAAGTAGTCCATCACCATGACTAGTTCATTCTGTGCTAACCGAGGAAGAAAAATCGCTCTTTTTCCTACCGAATCCTTATGGATCTGGGCGGCATTTTAAATGGAAGTGATTTTATAAACTCTCATGTAGTGCCTGCACTAGAGGTAAAAGTATAATGTATGGTAACCATATATTATATGGTGACAATTAAGCAAATTTAGAAACATATTTGGGGATAACAGGATGTATGTTTGAAGAGCTAGCTTAAATGAGAAATAACTTAAAACGTGGACATAATCTGCAACTTTCTATAATAGGGTATCTTAAGGATTTGTATTAACATTTTCTGCGTTGCTTGCTTAACTTTTCACAAGTAGCCTCTGAGTTTCAGGGTGCGGCGACCTAACTTCCTTTTTTTATATGGCAACACCCCTTTAAAAGAGGAAGTTATGTTGCCGCACCCTGTATTAGCCTTGATTTTGATTTTATGCACACTCATGAACCAGTGTTTAAATTCTTCTCGTGAGAGAGGCAGAGACTAACAAATAGAAGAAGATATATTTTGCAGAATACATTGGTTTCCTGAGCACACATCACACATATATTTTATAAATGACTAATTAAACAACATGTCATTCTTTGCAACAATATGTTCTAATGCTCCACTAATAGTTAAGCTAAAATTAATATTTTGAAAACCTTAAAGGGCAAAGTCAGCAGAAAAACATCATAAATATTAGATTTAGTATTAATTTAAAACAAATTAAAACGGTAGTAATTGTACGGAACGCCATTCAGATTTTAATATTAGTGTCAGAATTTTATTCAAATCTATTGAAAGCTTTTTTAGGTCTGATCATCGGATTAAAACTGTTTTTCATTCTGAATTCTAAGCAAACTCAATTTTTGCCAAAATTAACGTACTTCCGCAATTTGAACAAAGTTTTGGATCTGTGAAGAATAAATCCGTTAACATCCAATGCCACTTCTTTCCATATTCACATCAGCTTGACGTCGATTTAATAAATAAATTATTTTAAAGGGAAAGTATCTAATCTATGGTGATGGTAATCTTATGCCCTCAAATGGAAGAGGTTAATTCTGCAAGAACCTTTACTAAATTTGACAATAGCCGTCCTCCATCAAAACCGAGATTGAGCCATCAATCAGTGTGTATGAAAAAAATATTAATAAACAATTCTAATAATTGTTTATTTATCCTGAGGATGCATAAAATAAATTAAGATGATCATTGCGAATAATTGATAAATATTATCTAACTCCAGAACCAAAATTTATTTTTCAACTTTTGCCTTTTGTTTGCTCGATTACTTCAGGTACTTTTTGGAGGGTGTGTACGTCGTATGAATCCCCAGAATCATACATCTAACGCATATAATATTCGTTAATGTTCCAGAGTGAGATCCTCATCGGCAAACTTTGATCCACCCTCCAAATTCGTTTTCCTCTCATTGCCAAAGGATCTCCCGTCTTCCTGGACCAGCCAAAAACACGATCACCTCATCCTTCAAACACCACTGCTCAACGAAACGGTTGCCACCCACGCTACCCAGTGGCCCAGAGTTCTCCTTTGAGAGATATTTTCGGCTGTCAGCCGTAGCATTTCACGTCTTTCATGTTGTTGTTCGCAGTTTTCACGCGGGTGATGAATAATGTTCACGCTTTTATGACTTCCTCCGTGCTCAATAAATCGTAGAAAAATGAACGACGCGGCAATGTTGCGTGGGAGAGGCACACGATGCGAACGAGGCGGGGCGAGAGGAGCAAGGGGGTGCGCAATGCTTCACTTAGTTCCATTTTGGCCGTAATCGTTCGCGGACCTACTCTTGCGCCTTGGTTGAAGCTACGCACTATTCATCTCAAACAATTTCCTCAACCGGGAAGACTCAAGCTAGTTATTCGGTGGCGCTATATCTATTGAATTATGGCATATATTTTTGATGTCGTTGACATTTCCAGTAGCTTTTGGATCTTGGATAGTCATGGCTTGTTCATTGGTCCAAAATACTAAATATTCAAGTTACGGAGTCGGTGAAACCTTTGCCCTTCAAGCATGCGTTCATTCGATCACCATAGTTATAGAATGTAATCGTGGTTACGTAAAAGTGATTCATCTTATCTACCAGCTGAGAGAGGCTTCACATTTCTGTGGTTAAAACTGACAAATGATCACTGTGGCTAAAAAATCTCAAAATAAGTGAATTAAAATTTTGTTGCGAGTCATAAAATCTCACCGCATCTACTACGGTCATCGATCTATTGAAGATTTGCGGTAATTTTGTGGCATAGTTCCAGCGATTACCATATTTTTATTATTTTCCGCGAAATATTGGATTTTCTATACAGTATTATTATGCATTATAGTATATTATGAATACATTGTCGCGCGGAGCTTAATTTGGAGTATATTATTTTTATTTATTTTAAAATCTTTTATTTACATAAACTGTATCCCCACAGTTGGCATTAATTTATCCGGTAACTTTTGTGGTACTCGTTCATTAAACTGAATTCCGCCTTCTGTTCACTGTTACTTAATATTCTGTAATGTGGCCACTTTATATAGTGTTAACCATATTTAGTTTTTAATTTTAAGGTGTATACAATTTTCTCAAATTAACTTTCTATATGTGATAATCATAATTTTTCTGTCAACCTGTATTATTATATTATTTGAATGTATGTTCTACAGTTTTCGAACATGACACAACTCTTTAAAGTTGTTGTACAGTTGATGTTAGAATGTATTTAAGCATGGGATTTGGTTACATGAAACTCGTTATTGTGCCCTAAGGTGTCCAACATCAAGCCATGGCTTAGCATTTAATTAACTTAGCCAAAAAATAAGGGTTAAAAAAACAGTGAGTGAACCTTACATGGAATTAGAAATACGACCTCACGGTTCATAAAAAATATCCAAATAAAGTTATATGAGTGCTTGAATAATTCGCGAAGTTAGTTATATCTCGTGAGGTAATTTATCGTGCCGTTGGGCAATATTTCATAACCCCTGGCCTTCAGGTTCTTGCTTTATCTTCAAACACGCCTCCTGTACCCTATTCTTAGAATCCGACCACATAGCCATGTTTTAAGTAAGAGCAAGTCAGGGAGATAACGAAATGAAATAATTTGTGAGAGAAATGTCCCCTCACACAAGAAAGGCACCACGTGAGGATCACAGGTTAAAAAAATACGAGGATTTCAATCAAAGTTGATTTGATTTTATGTTTTCAGTTATTCATTTCATGCTTATTTATAATAGAAAATACAAATTCACTCCAAGTCTCTTAACTGGACTCCAAAAAAATGGACTTAATATCAGCAATTAATTTTAATGGTTTTCAAATAAAAGGACCAAATGAAGCCTTAATTTAACTTTAATATATACCGTTATTTTAAATGAGGGGTGATATAGAAGAGGAATTTCAAAATGTCAAGGATTTAATAAACTGTACACTTCGTTTCCTCGCTATTGATTCAAAATTAGCTGATGAATGTTTCAAGGTCTACACTCTAAGTTAACACCATGTTCAAGTACCTTCAGACTCATTGTGGGTCCTATAAAGGCAATATCAAAGCCGTAACTTCTATTTTTGTTTTTTTATTCATATGTAACTTCATATGTAAACATATGTTTCTAGCAATGATATAAAGTGGATCTAAAGAAATCATGGGGCTTAAAGATTGAAGCAAAATTCACTATTCATTCATTCATCGGAAACAATTCTAATAATTTGATTTCTGTGAATTGTTTAAAATTTGTACAGGTTTTCGTAGTTGTCAACAGTTTTCAGAGACGCAATTTAATTATCTTATACTTAATAGTGCAGAAAAAATATTTTTTCCAATATTTCAACAAAGTGGTGAAATGGTAAATTTAATAATCCAAAAATGTCTTAATGCAAAAATAATGATTGTCCACCGTATTCGTACCAAAAAATATATGTAAATATTTGACAAAAGCTTACATATTAAAATGCATTTGGAATGCAAACGGGGTATCTTAGTTCTTTATTTCATGTATATCATTTTTAAGATTACTTTAAATCGCTTATTTGATTTCAAAAATAGAGTCCTTATGGCTATTATTTTCATTAATATTCAATTTTTTTACTTTTGAATTTTTTACTATCACTGAGGACAAATATCTTTAATGTATGGCGTATTATATTTTCATTTATTTAAATAGTTTTTAAGCATATACACTGTGAGCTATTAATCTTGGAAAGGAATGAGAATGACAGTTATTACCAACATTCCCAAAATTTAGAAAGTTAATCATATGAATCCAGGCATCTTAAACATCCATCAATCGTCATTTCAGGGAAATATCAATTCATACTATTTTGTTATTTCTAGGAATGAAATTAGGATTCTGTGTATTTAACAATGCTATTTAAATTTATTCAGTAAGTTATAGGTTTCAATCTTTACAAATTTAAAATCAAGTTTAAAAGTTGCAAAATAAGTGTTTTTTACTATAGATACATTTTTTGGTATTTACTGCCACGTATTGTTTATAATTTCAAAAGACAGAATTTCCTTCTACCTACTCAGAACGCCGTTAGGAGACGAGATCTACTCCAAAGGACCTGGCTCGAAAAATGTCATGCAAACCAAATGTTACACACTGGAGCTTAATCGTCCTAACCTGTGATGGTAAATTATTTCATTCACAGAAGACTTGTGAGTATTCAGTATTGCTTTTGTTTCTTTAAGCACATTTATTTGCGTTGCCATTTTTACTGAATATTTAATTCATATTGACAAATATTTTGCTCTGGTCCTAGTCCCCTTTAAGTGTTTAATACAATTTATTTCAGTATATTTTTGACTGTAGGTATAAAATATGTAATGAATTTTCATTACTGGTAGTTTTTCCATTTAACATTTTTTTGCTAACACTTCCTGTTTTCCATTCCATTGAATAGGTAGATTTATTTGGCAAGAAAAGACGAGTGAACTTCCGAAGCGAAGTCATCATGACTAAATCTAGCTAAGAATGCAACTATTTCTGTGATCATATCAATTTAAGCTATATACCCTTTTCAATCTTAGCTGATATTTAAAAATACTATCAAAGATAATACTCAAAGGTGTTTAGACATCCTGAGAACCCCTATTCGTTTTTCACACGTAGAAAGATACAATACCTAACTCTTCTAAAATCTCACGCTGGAATGCATCATTATAAAATAGTATTAAAGGGTAATTTAATGCTTACTAATGTCTAGGGCATACTTCCAGCATCCGAACTTATGATTAATGGACTATTTTCCGGCACTTACAGAAATAACGAAATCCTCAAACTTTTTTGCTAAAATATATGAGGCGCTACTAGGGCAGTTGTATCATGCCACCTTGTGCTGAAGCGTACGAAGTTCGGTTTTGTGAGATTTAATCAATAAACTACTAAAAAACAGAAATAACTATTGATTATGCCCGGCAAGAGTTCATCAAATACTGAGTTTGGGGTTTCTTCTCTTAAAAGCAGAGCGTTCGCTCGGCGGCTTCCGTCGTCTGCCGGGCGGAATATAGCCGCGATCCCGCTTTGTCTTTGTTCCGAGCCCGCGAAAGGTGTTCGAGATATTCCAGTTGAATATTTCAAAGTTAAATTCTAATCTAGAGATTGTCGCTTCTATTTAACTTTATGTTAAATATTTGTCCTTTCATGCAAAGTAGTTCATTGAGAGAAAACACTTGTCGCCGTTTAAATTGAACGAATATAAATATAATTGCGTTTGACGCTTATATTTAGTATATTAATAAGGAATCCCCGGGTCAGTCATAGATTCCATATAATGAAAATTTCACAAAAGATATCCAATCAATTTTTTTAGACAATCGCTAATTATTTTAGCATTAGCCCTTTAACGTGAAATTTGCGAAAGAGTAAAAAAAATATCATTGTAATGAGTTGCACTCGTCACAACACCCGCCAGCAATGTACTGAAAATGATAATTTTCCCTAATACTGCATTCAGCAGCTTCATCGAAATGTAAAAGTTAGTATTACACTCATACCAATATTTTATTTGTTTTTAGGATATTCCATATAGTGTGAGGATGCAATGTGATGTCGTTTCTTGTTTAAATTGTACAATGACCGACACTTATAAACAGCTTGATTTCTTCTCATAATTTATATCTATTCATTAATAATTGTGGCATAAAACTTAAATAGAAGAATAAGTCTAAGTTTATTTTTTATTTTATTTTTATATTATTTTATTTATAAGTTTAATTGTAAATTATTTATTTTATATCGTTTATATATTAATTTTTTTCCTCAAAAGTGATGCATTGCAATTTCTCTGGCTCAAATTCCTATTCTGTTGATAAAATGGATAACTTGATCTTGAAAATCAATCTATTTTCTGTTAGCATGTTACCTGTAACCATGAATTGTAAATCAACTTGTCTTGCATTTCTAGGCGGGGAAAATAGGTTAGAACAAATGGTATAATATTCCAACACCACATATTATTTACACCTGCAAATTTTCTGGGCATAGTTTTTTAATATTTCAGTAAAGGTATACGACAAATGAGAGGTATTTACTGAAATGCACAACGCGACATGATACCTGAGAAGTTTAAGTTGAAATTCAAGTAACAATATTTGACTGCCTTACTAATTACTTTGTATTTGCTATTATTTAAGTTCAGGGACTGTTGTAGAGTCGGCAATGTAAATGCAGAAGTGATTTAGACTCTAGAATCCGTGCGAGAGAATTTAAGACTTTAAAGGATGTAGGAAACAAAAATACTTCAGAATGTTCACCAAGAGTCAATCTCATTGCCTTGTGGAAGTTTATGACAATCCTTATACATAGATTTATTGTATTGACCTATACTCCCATATTCTGTCACGTGAAAGGTGTGAATTCTGGGCCCCCCATTAATATCTGCCGTTAGCCTGACTCGGTAGTCTGATTTAAAATATGCGATTGGTATAAACACTAAAAGAAAGAAAATACAATCCTCTCTCCAATTGCTGCTTTAACTCTCTTTATAAATAATTCATTAAAACCTTCATTATTAGGTTACTGAACACGTATTTTCTAGGTTATATTTGTAGCTCAATTACCCTACCATCGGACCCTCAGTAAATTACCTAGCTTATAAACATTCGTTTTGGTACGGGATTAGTTTGTAAGGGAATTTCATCCCAAAGTTATGATAACTTATACTTTACGAAAATGTCTACCTTGACAACCGCTTGACTTTCTTCTCAGGCAAACTACCCCGTTGAGAAGTATTTTTAGGCATAAGTACACACGTTTTGATTTTGGAATGAAGTTTGTATTGGCAAGCCTGTCTTGACGCTGTTATTATGATGTGTTAACTGAAGTGTGAAATTACAGTGTATCTCACTACGCAGTCGTATAAGTTTGAATAATATAAAATATGTAACATATTTGACATTCTTTGTGATTGGTTAGTTTTATGGAGGTCAATCAGAGTCTATAGCCACAATAATCAGCAATCTTAAGAGAAATTTGGTATTATCCTAACAAATTGGCATTGCTTCAAAATGTGTATTTTAAATGATAATCCGGTGTCAACGGAATTAATAGACTACTGCGCATTTTCCTTGCAACATTTCTCACACTGAATTAACTAAGAGCACAATTGAAGTTTAGATACAAGCTCCTTCGAGTTTTAATTGCTTCTTTTAGCATTAGCACATTTAAAGGCACAATTTAGAAATTATAACAGCTTTCTCTTCCACCGAGACCAATTAGAGCATCCAGTTTTGACATATTTGAGTCTCAAGTCGACTTTTAATATCATTTTCTAGTAAGCCCAAAATTGATTCATAGAGTTTATTCTAAAAAACTACCTTATGAAACATAGCATCATAGTTATAAACCAATAGAGTTACTGCTCCTTATATTTTTGAATAGTACGAATATATGATTGTTAAAAATATTTTTAATGAGATTAATTTCACAAAACTACAGCATTTTAGAAAAGTACATTCAATGCACAGAAATATGCATTGGAAACCTAATGATAAGATCATTTCTTTATGAAATTAGAGTGCGATCAGTTTATGAATACTCCTATTCAGATTTTCCTTCGTTCCAAAAGAATCTCTATTCGCTTAATGCTCGACAACAATGGAATAAATCTTTCATGATAGTTGAGTTTATATACAGTAATATTTTCGATAACATTCCAAAAATGAAGTGCTATCTCAAGAGTTTAGACCTGAACGTCATTAATCATATTCAACGAGCTAGCATCTTATATGTGATGTTACATTGAATTTTATCGACAAGGCAAAGCGAGAATTACAATTTTCAAATCCCAAGTTATCGCACCCTTATGATTTTATTAATGTCCAGTTTTAGGTGTGCTAGGATAATTTAAGTAGAAGTGCAAATAAATCGACTAGAGTAATCATTCCGTGGCGGTGTTAATCAGTTTTTACTTTACGACAATGAAAGTATTCCATCATTTTAAATTGCCGAGAAATTTAATGAATTCAATTAAAATTAATTCATCCATTCTATCAATTAGCCTTTGCTATCGAATAAAAAGGTTGCTATTCTAAATGTACAAAATGTGTACGCTAATTTACTCCAAAAATGGCGAAGATCCGGGTGTAAATACTAGTGATAATAAGGCTTAAGCTTTAGAAGTGTTAAAGTTGTAGCGTTATTTGATTGAATTTCTTATCCACATTTATTCAAGAAATTAGAAAAAATCAAGTCTCCACTTGAAAGTGTAATGTTTCACATTAATATTTCGTCCAAGAGAATGACCGTGATAGAGCATATATAATTCAGTATTTACATGGCGAGAGGTCAAGTAAGTAGAAAATGGCGACCATGAGTCCTCAGCCTAGGTTTTCCGTTTCTCTAGAAACAATTATTTTCAATGGTGTGAATTGGTATCAACTTGAAAGGGGAAATTACAATGGCCTTACATATTTGTCATGATCTCTAAATTTGAGCGTATTCGTTGAGATAACGAAAAATGTATATACAAATGTATATAAATGCGAAAAATGTATATCTTATTATACGCCAGGCACATGTTAAGATCAGACTATTTCCATGGATAAAATCCGCTTGAATTCTGAACTTTAAGCAATATGTCGACCCTGTATCTTGATCAGTAAGTCATTTATGGCTGGTTTATCGATTTTACATTATTATTTTGCTCAACACTTTCGGTATAAGCTAAATAAACTACATATCTAAAAGCGTTATTTTTAATACTAAAAAAGGAGGTGTGGACGGGGAACAAGAAAAATACCTGGTAAAAATTCTTCATCGACAGAAAATGTAATTTTAGCTCATTTTAAACTGGAATAACCAAGGCTTAACCGTGCTAATGGTTGGTATCAAATATTAAAAATTTTCTTCAATAATTTAGGTTTCCAACATTTGTAAAATTTTCATTAGGAATTAAAATTGAATATATTCACCATATTTATCTTACAACAATCGTTAATCACCTGATCATTAATGATATGAAATATGAATGATTATATCAATAATTTTAATAGGAAATGGTAGCTGGGTTAGTTAATGCAGAACATATTTTCATAGATTCCTAAAGTGTTACAGCATAGATTTCTGAAAAAGAGGAAAACTTCTGGCGGCATATAAACAACTTTAAATTGGCATTAATTTTCCAGGTACCCTTGGAAAACGCTATTGTGATCCTTGCCACCGTTTCTTAGAATTGAATATACCTTATGGCTTAAAGTACGGAACTAGTTTGGGATACTGTAAAAAAGAAGCAGTAACATCGCAATTAATTTGTGTATTTTAGTTTTGATATACCCAAGGGGAAAGGGAAAATGTCACATATTTCGTTCGCGAATTTTAATGAACTAGGATTTATCATATTTTAGAATAGCACGGAAACATTTATCAAAAATGATATGTTTAATATTTCTATGTATCACATTTAAACTTTATGCAATGATTATGAAGTACGTAATAATAGTTCATTAATCGCACTCTAGCTTAAACCATTGTATCACTGGAATTATCTTAAAATTTCAAATCAAACGCTGACGGTTTGTTATATCATATCCGCACTAAAGAACATACGTCGTCCGAGATGCAATGCATAGTTCTGTCATCTGCTGTGTTACTGGGATTCTGCAAAAATCTACCACAGTCAGCTATATGAAAGTATTCCACTTTTAGATTTTAAAACAAAGATAATGTTCTTATAAATGTTTATATAGATTTCATTATTCCTAAATAATTTTATATCTACTGGATTGCAACTGATTCATATTGCCATGTTATTTGGAAATTGTGGTAGGAATGTTTCGATATTGTGTTTCAATATGAAAGATGAAAATCTGCAAAATAAGGTAATGGTAAAGAGAGGTTTAGTGACAAAATAAATCGTAAGTCATTTAAATTTTTGTCTTTTAACATGGAATCATACAGGAACATTCCAGTTTCTTTCATTTCTTAAGTTCATTAAAATAGTATTCAAGAGACGAAATCACTAAAATGACGACTCTTTATTACGCACGCGTTATATGCCACAGCAAACCACGTAATTGGTAAAGATGCGAATTATTAATGAGTCTGGCATTAATATTTTAATCTACATTGTAGGTTAATGACTGTAAATTCTTCATTTGATATGTTAAAATAAAACTTTATATCTATCACTCCACCTCTCTAGCCCCCAAGCATTTACTAACACTTTACCTATCCGATTCAACTTCTATCTTCGCTTCGCAAAATTTAGTCGATTTGTGGATGCAAATAATTTAGAATCCTCACCAATATACCTCACAAAAACGAAATTTTGTTTAAATTGTAAAGTCAAAATATGGTATCATGTGTAACCGACTAGAGTAGCCTAGTCTCCTCAAACACCAGGGATTCTGAAGCTTCATAATGATGTTCTAGTCCCATATTTTTGCTTTACATAAATTACTATGATACAAATGGGCATGGAGTCATTAAAATATAGTCAAATGATTTATTTTGGACTTTCAGGAACATTTATTAAATCATTCACCTCTAAAATTGGAAGAATATTCGAAAGCGGTAAGCATTATTTTATTAAACGCTACAAATTTCAAGTGTATGTAACTGATTATCGAGTATGTACCCATAGCTATTCTTTAAAACAAACGCTCAGTGTCAAGAATGGGGATCGCTTCGTCTTGTTAAATGGAGTATATGTGCTGAAGAACTTTTTGCATTAGGAAATTAAATAGCGATTTAATTGTTGTTTTTTATTTAAAGGTTAAAAATTCATAAATTATAGCACCTTTGAATTATTGCTACATATATTATTGAGCGTAAAAAGGTAACCATAAGTTCATAGTAAACCACTGAAATATGACGTAAAACCTTTACTACTACCTTATACCTTCCATTTGGATTTCGTGCGAATATTGAAGTCATTTGCTTTCTATTACATGATTTTACGGGTATACTTGACCAATTTTTAAGAATGTCCCTGTGGGAGTGGTCTCCGGATGTTCAGGGAATAAACTCAGCAGTGACAAGTGCGTGCTTCCTCGTGAATGTCACAGTAATGTTGATTGGATCATGTGGTGCTTTCCATTAAGATTAAGCTAATACCGACGCCGAGTCTCTCTTCGTCCTTACTCCATTCCCAGGCTTTCCACGCCTGAACTACGCACCTATCCCAAATGACGCAAAATATCTTGGCTTTTGGTCAACTTCACTCATAACTACACGCACTACTACTGCAAATGATTTTTGCGCAGCACTTATACATTAGTGTCAGTAGGGTAGCGAAAAGGGGATACGCAACTTAATGGAACATGCAAGATAACACTAATCAAGGGACGTATTTCCCATCAAGAAGAAGTTCTTTTGCACACTGAAGCATACCGTATGAATGAGTGTGAAATCGTACTTTACGGAAATTATGAAGATAATTTTTTTATATTTTTCCTCAGTAGAATATCAATTATTCCGTGCCTAACGTCCGACAAAGTGTAAAAAAATCAGCTTGAAGTAGGTTTCAGAATCAATAATTCATCCGGATTATTACAATGAATCGCTAAAATGTACTACCTAAAAATTCCATCATAATGGATATCAATTTCCTCTATTTGGAATTATGGTAATATTTTAATTACATCTGAGCCATGCTAGGGACTTGTAAAATTTCAAATAATTGGTTTTTTGGCATGTAAATTTTGAAAATGTTAGATTAAGCGGAAAATATTCCTGTCGGTATCAAAGTCAAAGAATAAAAACTGAAAATTCGAAAAATTTGGCCACTTTCAGTACTCTTGCTTTTTTATGTGTTTTTAGGAGTATTTACACCAGTTCTGTATTGTGGTACTTATAGCGCTCATTATTAAACACCTGCGAAGAACAGTTTATTAAAGTGGAGATTGTTGGTGATCCATATTTCTTTTGTACAAATTAATCACATAATAATTAGCGCAGTTGATAGAATATATGAAACCCTATCTACACAGCATTGAAGTTTTCAAAAGTTTCCTTGGCTGTGATAATCCACTGATTGAATATATACGTATATATGTATTTTATATATAATATAAAATATATATATCTCGATTATACAGAAACACTCACACTAGCAGTATAATATTTCGACGGCCCATTAGAACACAAATAAAATAGTAACACTTAAAAAGACAACAATTTACAATGTGTGTCCTTTTAAGTGTTTCTATTTTATTTGTGTTCTATTGTGCTGTCTATATATATATATATATATATATATATATATATATATATATATATATATATATATATATATATATATATATATATATAAGCTGCTGTAATTTTACGCGCATATTGCGCATGGAACTGTAACATTGCAATTTCTAAAAAAAAATACTTTTTCCATTCCCACTAAGTTAAAATCTCAAGCCATTAGTCACATTTCATATGTATATGGTTCATTCAAATAGATAAAATTGATGTTTATAGACATAATATTAAAATGACTATAGTTTTGAAACAGTCTAATTATCCAGGTTGTGAGAAGACGCGTTCCAATTAGAAGAGTAATCGAAATGCCCGTAAAACTGACATTCATCGGTGATAAGAAAGATTATAACAATTGGCACAACGGAAACGAATACTAGTGACCTTCTACTTTCATATGTATCATTTTACATAAAAACTATGGATTATATTTCATAGAAAGTTTCAACAAAAATGTAGACTGAACACAGTTTATTATTCACAAACATGATATGTGTCATTGACAAGCACGTATTTGAAAAAAAATTATTTTTGTTTTTTTTCCATGGTGACGCATTACCAACATGGATATGTTGCTTAATACGATTCCTATTTAAATTAATGTAATTTGTTAATTATTTTGATGCTGGATAACTGCGATTAGAAAACAGTGGAAAGGTTATTTTAGCATAGATATTTGTAGATTTCACGTGACATAATTTCACATTTGCCGTTCAGTGAAAATTCTACGTTATGATGTCTTTCATTTTTCCTTTTAAGTTATTGATAATTACGTCTAGTGCTTTATTCATTGCTTTGTCATTACATGCGCGCACATTTACCATAATCGGAGCAGAAAATAAAGTATGGAATGGATTTTCGGTCAAAGAGAAATTAAATTAGGTCGCTTTCCGATGGCCAATGCCTTTGGCCAGTGGACAGAAAACATTTGAAATCGACAAACGGTCGGCCTAATTTTATAAGGCAAATATTTGTTGAAAATTATTAGGAAGTATATCAGCTGTAGCATTTTGATGACATCCAAAAAGTCAGGTGAATTATATGATTCGAAACCACTTCGGACGATGAGCGTTGTTTGGTCTGAAGAAACGCCCCTTCAACTAGAAATTTCTAAGTAAAATAATCCAAATATGCTCCATTAAACTGTATTTACACGTTACACCATGCGCTACATTGTTCGTTTACCACTCAAACATCCTATTTTACCCCAGTTCATCTATTCAGAAATGGTGATGTTGTTTTAACTCTCTAACACAAAAGTGGCACATTCGAACTATGCCACGTGCCTACATTGGTTTTGAATGGAGAAGTCGAAGTTCTGCTAAATTTACATTTACTATACTTTTTAGTCAATGTATTGATTCACTTTAAAGAGTCATCATTACTCAAATATAATATGTAAATCATATTTTGCCATGAAGCGTCATGTATATTATGTTCTACCACGTCTTGTGAATTATTCAGAATTTTTTCAGTTTTATTGACTTAAATTCATCGTTTTCACTCATTATGGATGTTGAATTACATGGTACCTATAAAATAGAATACTAGTTTAATATGATTAAAATATTATACTATTATATAAGGTATTCGAAGAGATGAAAACAAAACCTTTGCCAAATACGACGTAAGGTAGGAATCGAGTTCAAACCCCTCGATTCATAATGCACTGCTAAATATTGACTATAGGTCTACCTGGAATTTCAACCGCCAATCAGATATGGCAGCTTAGGTTACCGTACGTTTTTAACTTAAGTCAAAAGGTAACCATACCTTTTCAATTTCTAGTTAGGATAAATGCAAATATTATCACAATGCTACCAAAGTAGAACATTGACAAAATGAGCTTTATTATGTAGTGTGACGTCTTTCGGGAATATAAAAGAATAAAATTAAAACCTCCCTGTAAAAGGAGAAGATTAAAAATAATGAATTTCCACGAGAAGGGATTATGCAAGTTATTTGCATTCTTACAGTTTTCTGATGCACTTAAGTGAAAAGTGAATAAAAATAACTTGAAAAGATATTATTTTTCACTTTTCATCATGAAGTTCCACCAAGTTGAGCCGAAAACCATACAATTCATCATGCAAGTAAGTTTTTAAATGTAGCGATAGTAAATAGGATGCAGGGTCCTTCCTAAAATTTCCTCCTTCTTTTTCATCCCCAGACTTGCACAAAGCAATTGAATATTTTTCATCTATTTAAACCGGACATCGCTGTATTTATTGTACAGCATGACCTCTTGCGCCTCCGGCCGGCCTCCCGCCGCCGACTCGCCGAAGGGTGCCTCGTCTAAAAGGCCAAAGGGCGGCCAAAGGATCTGAACTCCACCGTTCGAGCACTTTCCGAGCACGTTAGAACACTTTTTCACCGCGGGACAAGCCGACAAGAACACGAGGAACGGGCAATAAAACGCCGCTTTACGGGTGTTTTCCCGGAGCAAAGCGTATTCATTAGGGAGGTTAACACAATCCCGCCGGGCGGCCTCCCCCAGGCTCCACTCCACGACCCCGCAGCCGTCGGGTGATTTGTCGCCGCCGCCTCCAGCCCGAAAGAGGGAGAGGGAATGTGGCGGCCGAGGGAAGAAGGAAGGAATAATGGGCGGAAAGAGGGATAAAAGGGGAGAAAAGAGTATTCCACGCAAAGTGGAAAGATTGGCTCCGTCCCCGACATCCTCGATAGAAAAGACAATCCACTCAACGTGACCACAGCTTAACTTTTTCACCACTACGGCCCTTACGGCGGATTGCGCCGCCCTACGAATGTGGTATTGCTGTGCGGCCAGTGAAGGGAAGTTGACCCCTCCGGAAAGGGATAAGGGAGTGAAGAGGTGCTTGAGCGGTAACCCCTTGGTCCCGCCGTCCTCCCGTGCCAGTAACCGCCAAGTGAAGTAGCATAAGCGAGTGCAATAAACCGAAGAGCCAAGTGAATGAACAAGCTCTAACGGGGTCTCAAATGAAAAGAGCGTTGTCGCATATGAGACCTAAATGGCTGAATAGTGCGATGAAAGAGCGGATAAAAAAATCCAATCGGCCTGAAAATGTGTGCATTCCGCGTATACCACAATATTGCGCCACCTCAAGCAGAGTGGTGACTATCTAAGGTAAAAACACACAAACCTACTGCTTACTAAACTATAACAACATAAACTTGTACATCACTACTCAGAATTTGAAGTACTGTACTGCTTCCATTACGCAAATTTAATTGAAACTTTAATTTTTATAGACTTCCAAATATTAGATATGTAATCCAAGTAAGTCTTTCAATGTTTTGGCGATGTCTCTATGTAGTTCCGTAAATTAAAATTTATTTAAGATAGCAAAAATAGTTTGCTTAAATATTTTCCATGAATCGGTTACAATTTCTTCACGTCCCAATCTTCGATTCCCTGGTTGGCTAACTAAATATTTAATTGATATTTTGGAGTAATTCGTTACCTGATTGAATCGTGTATATCTGGTACAACCTCTAAGATATGCAAGAAATTCAAAAAACGAGGGAGGTTGTCGAGACTTACTTATCGAGATTCCTACGGTATATTGTGGTACATTATTGCTCAGTCTTTGAAATGTGGCAATCCTCTAAAATTGTGAGAAGCTGTTATAAAAAGTACTTTCCGTAATAGTGTTTTGAGTCAGTATGAACAATATCTGGATTATTCTTCGGCATCTATTGATGAATGTCGAGAACATCGTTCGACCGGATCAATTTGATATACGGATTCTACCAAAAGAAAATGTGATCAATTTCTCATTGGTACACCTTCCCTTGAAAATGAAGGCGGTATTTTTGATTGATTTACGATCAAATACCAGTGGCTGATTAATGGCATTTATAATGATTTCAAAATTCTGGATAAAGCTAATTATTAATAATATTTGCTCGCTTCCATAAACCGATATACCCATGGAAATCAGTCGTTTACATGAAAATCACTGCAATGTTCGATATAAAGTTTTAAGAAAATATAATAATTTTGTTTATACATAGGTCTTAGCTTTGCATGTTTATTTAATTTTTTATCTAGCATTAATCCGAAAACAGCACTCTTTTGTCTTTACATCAGACCAATAGCAACGATATATGTAACAATGGACACATTTGCAAACACCCAATCCCTAGGATGAGGAAAACCGACCCAGGAATCGAACCGGAAACATTTAAGTTGACCGACGAGGACGTTACCTCGCCGCCAAGTAATGTTAATTTGTGTATGAACTAAAATAGTTCCTGTTGATGTGAAAGATTAATTTCATTTCAGAAGCGTGGTTCATATTTCCGAAGATATTTTATTGTGCTGGTGTCTAAAAGCCGGGACACCAAAGAGGCATTTCAAGGAAAAACGCCGGAAAACTATTACTCAATATTTCTGCTTTTTAAGAGGACCAACGCCTGAGAAATAGAAATAATATGAGAAAATGTTGGTTACTTCGTTTATGATACGGAATCTTTGGCGTTTTACCACCGATGGGGTGTTTACGGATTCGAACGAGGGGATATGTATGCTTTCGAGCAGAATGGAGATGGATACGAATGAATGGACAGATAGTCCACTAAGAGGGAGGGTGTTGAGAAAAGGGGGCAGTTAAAAGATTTACGAAGTGACTGAATGATCTGTAAATTGACCTGCGGAATGGTCCCCCCTGGTCCATTTTAGGGGGACCCGCGCGCTGGGAGGCCATAACTCAAAGGCTGGCGGGAGTTTGCAGGGGGACATCCGCCGACGGGTAAAGGGCGCACGTCCCCGGTTGGCCGTCGAGAAGCGCACACGACGGGAAAGTGATTCGTCGCCTATCAGATGTAAGCGCCAATAGCCAAACGAATCGGCCAATATTAAAATGAATGAAAAATTGTTAAGGTCATGAAGTCCACGGCACATGTTTGCGGGGAAAGGTGAAAGTTGGAGTGGAAACATGGAATTGGGGTCGGAGGTCATGTTCCTTGAGATTTTACGAGGGTAATGTTACGCAAATGAGGGATTATCGCTGACGTGTTATAAAAATGAAACTTATTTTCTCGCTTTAAAATTATTCATGTCCCACTTAAGCAAAATGCTAATGTTTTTCCAAAGATTGAGAAATAACGTCACTAGAAAAAATATCAATATTGAGAAGTATAACTGTGTAAGAAATGTTGTCACCAAATTAGTCTAGCTTCCCATTTTTTTATTACTGTCATTCATAATTCCTGAATACCCATTAGGGGTTAAATTATGGTTTATTTTTTAGTTTAGTAGTATAAAATTAATATGACATTTACCGGAATTCATATCGAAAAATTTCAAGTTACATGGCATTAACATGAAGGAGGTGAGGCCCTTCTTCCCCATTCTTTATTCAATTTAAGCAGTATCCATTTTTCATTTCCTGTTGTAGGCACAGTGAGTGTAAGTACTACAGGGCTTGGAACACAACCTATTGAAATAATTACACTTTTTAGTGTTCACCTAACATATTTCCGCATGTTGTAGTCATTTATTTCATCAACAAAATAAAATATTAGAAAAACTAAATAACAACAAGGAATAAGTATATGCAATTGTTATATGGATTCTTTAGTAAAGAGATATTTTATTCTGTGGTCGTCCTAAGTACTACGCGTTTGCATTGTAGATACGTTTTATAAAATATCTAACTGAAATCATCCCGCAGAATTTTTGACGATGCATTTCATAAAACCGCCATACATTGTTTTATTCTGTATTATTCTTTTCATTTTTTCGATCGCTAAATTGAATGTCTTGGACGAATACGTATATTCATCACTATTTCATTCGAATACTTACACTTGGCAATGTTTAATCTGCCTGTAACATGAAATCCTTGGATTAAATGAACTTTAGACAGATATTTCCGCCCATGAATTGCACAATTATCGATGAAGTCAAAATACTCCTTAAGTATACGGCGCAAATACCAAATATGATATATAATATAAATTATCCGGATCTGTACTAAATACAAATGGCAATAATGATGAAAAATGATAACACTTTTCCGAAATTGTGCCTAAAGACGTTGTAGTGCATGGAAACCGGTCGTGTAATAAATCAATATCTAGGGAAAAAATGTTACTATTTGGTAATTATTAAGTGGTTACCTCTTGGGATGGCCGAAAGGAAGAATATTTTTGGCGATAAACGGGAAAAGATCGGTTATCTGGTAAGACTAGTGCTAGAGTTTTGAATTATGAGGTAGCTGTTCGAGTGACTCCCAATGCCCCCAAAGCTTACGCTCAAGAGCCGTATCTCATTTATCCGGAATAGGTCGGGAGAATGCGACATAGACAGGATGCTGGGAGGAAGTAAGTTCTCGTGAGGATCTTCGTGGAATGGAGGCAAGAGTAAAAGGAGGAGGAAAGGAAGGGGGAATGGAAGGGGAAAAGTGTGCCAAGAAAGAGGAGACGAGGGTGGATGTCGCCAAGGCGGAAGGAAGATGTTTTGCTATTGTGTGTGAGTGTTATATACGCGCACCTATGCGTATATATAGAGGAGAGGTCGAAGGTCAGACGATGGGGTGGAAAACGTAAAGGATTTGTTGAGGGCGGAGACAGGAGGGAACCGCAAGAGGCTAGGAATACGACCCTTCGGTCCGAGCAAAAGGGATCTTTAGAGAAATGAACAATTCTTTGTGGGGGTGGCCCTTAAAAGAGGAGGGTGTGAGAAGATCCTTCTGGTGGTGCGTTATGTGTTGTAGAAGGACACTATCATCAACAAGGAGGGGAAGTGGAGAAGTGTGTGTGCGTATTTGAGTGTGTGCTAGCGTATAAGGAGATGTAAGCGGGCCATAAACATGCCCCGTATACAGCGCCACAGCCGATCTGCGGAGCGATGGGGTGAGAATTGTTGCCATGTAGCGAAAGAGCGGTTACGGAATAAGAAGGGAGGACGAGGGAAAAAAGGGATGAGAATTTTCCTGCTTCCTCTTTCCTTGAATCTTTATCCTACTCTTTTTTACTTTATTTTTACGAGTTCCCATCGAAAGGTATAAAATCCGGAACACCCTTCACCGTATTCTGTCCACGATTTACCTCTCAAGCGACCCATACGTTTCTCTCCTCCATTCAACGGTTCATCATAACTGCCGAAATCTGAGGAACGACTAGAAAAATTGTATTGAAATGGTCAAATTATTTAAAGTTTATTGAAGTTTATCAAGACTGAAAAGGTATTTTAAGACAATAACCAAAATGTATGCGGAAA
Organism: Hetaerina americana; assembly: GCF_022747635.1. NCBI lineage: Eukaryota > Metazoa > Arthropoda > Insecta > Odonata > Calopterygidae > Hetaerina > Hetaerina americana. Next base: position 31,606,825 of record NW_027286874.1, on the reverse strand, counting down.
TGCTATTGAAAGTTCAACAGAATTCATGTAAAACAGAAATGCTAGTACAAGTATTATGTGGCATCACCATGTTGCACATGTAAATTTATCGTAACAAATTTCTCTGCTTACCTTACGACGGGAGAAGTCTAATATAACCAGTCACTAGGCTTAATGTGGTTTCAATCGAAAATATTTTTTTCTTTGATTTCTTTTTATAAGTCATCATGGCTCCTAAATAATTACTATATAATCCATTTCCTCTAATAATTGTGTCTGCACAAATGTAATGGCCAAGGCCTCCATAAAGATCTCTTTTTAATGTTTCTCTTCTTCTTTGCCATAAAAAAGATAGCTAAGCTATCTGGTGAGCTACATTTCCCTCTCTTTTTTGTATTCGCTAAGATATATATTTTATATCCATGTAAAAAGTAGATTTAAATAGTGTTTAATTATATATTTTTTCAGCCTGAAATGATTCCTTTGAATGGATATCAGAATATTTGATAATTAATATTCATATGTAGCTGTGGCATATCATCCTGTGGGGCCTTTTTAGAGCTTACATTTTGTTAACATTTCTATTATCTGCCGTGTACTAGTAGAATTTTTGTAATAATCATATTAATCATAAAGATATTTCCACAGCATTACGATATTGAAGCGTTTATGTGACTAATCCACCTCTCCCAACGATTAATCAACCAAAGAGAAAGTTTACGAAAACGTGACCATTTTAAGTGTAAATGCAGGTGTTTACTTCGAATGATTATCTAGACTAAAACAGGAATAGATGGATTTTCTACCAACGTCACTCTATTAGAGAGTGAATCATTCCTTTTGCTTAGCTATAGAGTTTGCCTAAGGTTGCCAATTGGGATCGCTCCAATCTCTTACCTTGTTGGCTGCTCTTCCTCGTAGTCTTTTTCTCTTTCATCCATGGATATTCTGGAACGTTGACTCCTGGGGGCGCTCCAACCCCGGGGGGGCCCACACCCATGACCCCAACTCCCACTCCACCGCCCCCTGGTCCTCCAACCCCCACCACACCGCCGCCTCCGTCGTGGTGACCCATGCCCCTCGCCACGGCCTCCAACCCGGGGAAGTTCCTCGGAGGACCCCCCTGCATGGACATGGGCACTTGGGAATGGGGGTGAGGTGGCGTGGGGCTCGGCCTGTGACCCCTCATGGGGCCCCCACCCTCCTGGCCCATGTGCGGGGCTGTGGGCAAAGCCGTCATGAAGTCCGCCATGACGGGGGGTTGCCCGTTGATGAAACCCGATTCGCAGGCCACAGCGCCGCCCTCCATGTGGCCCGGGAGCCAGCAGGGGGCGTTGACGGCCGCCGCCCCCGCCGTCGCCGCCACCGCCGCCGCCACGGCGCTGCCGCCGCTCTTCGCGCCCTCCGTTCCCGGTTCGCCGGCGCCCTCGCCTCCTCCGCACTCGGCCCCCTCGCTGCCGCCGCCCCCGCTCTCCGCTAGTCCGTTCGTCCGTCCGCCCTCCTCTTGGCCGCCGCGGCCGCCGCCGACGGTTCTCCCCGTCTGCTGCTGCTCGCACTGCTGCTTACCTCGCATGTGGACCACGTCCACCTGTTGGGTCTGCGGCGGCGGACGATGCCGCTTCCGTAGCGGTCATCTCTACTCCTTCCTCCGTCGAACGGTGGAGGGCAGGGGGATAGGTGCGAGGGTGCGTACGGGGTGACTCAGGGGCGCCCCCTGCCGAGAGGTCGCGGCTGGTCGAAGGGGTGAAGGCGGGGCGGCGCAAATCGCCCTCTCCCATCACGCCCTCACCCCCTCCCGTCCCCTGGACACAAGACTCCTGCCTCGTACTCCACTATGACAATACGGAATATATTTTCCTTTATTCCCTACGTATTTTCACACGAGCAGCAAATTTTCTGGAAGTGTTCCTTTATTTAGTGTGGCCTCCACCTCCCTCATCAAAGTCACCCTAAAGAGAGAAGAAATACATCGCCAACAAATAACATCCCTACTCCCTGTTTTCTTTCTCAATAATCCTCAACTCGAGTTAATACCTTGGCACTGTCTAAGACCATCCAGGTTCACTTTCCTCTGTAGTGGAGACACATATATAAAGCACTGCACTTTTTCGCATGGATCGCGGCGCAATTCCTCTCTCAAATTTGGCTATCTCAGGAATATCGCAGACATACGTCTGTCGCGTTTGACCTAATTAAATAACACGGGTATCACTGTCACTCCGTATTCATGGAACCGCGGGGGCCTCCTCCCTCTGACAGGTGGCGGTGCCGTTGGGCCTCCGTTGCCGCCTCTTTCCGATGACGCAGGCAGCGACTGACGAGGGCAGAGCGTAGTGTAGAGGAGCCCGAGTCCCGTCCACGGTGCCGCGAGAGCACGGGGGAGGAGGAGGAAAGGGGGGCGGGTTGTCGTTGGTGGATGAAAGAGGAGTAGGGCGGGGAAGGGGACGTGGTGGGCGTGGTAGGCGGAGGAGGCTCGCAGAGGGGGAGGGGTGTGGAGTGAGGTGGGGTTTGCGTGCGTGGAGTCGTTCGCGGGGGGCAGTGGCCTCGAAAGGAGGATCGGAGTAGGTGAGGTGAGGTGGAATTGTGTGGGGTGGGGTTCTGAAGAGACTTTGGGGAGGGGATCGAAGCGGAGATATGTGGAGTGTTGTTTTTTTCACGTCGTACCCCTTTTCATTCCACCACCTCGCCAGTCCCCGGTGTGTGCAATTGTTGAAGACGAAGATCGGCGAAGTCCACCGTCGAGATCACTGCTGCCCGTCTCTGGAGAGCCTCTAGCCACGTCGTTGAACGGTGGAAGACATCCGTCGGGGAGAATCTGTCCTCCAGAGGTGCATTGCATTTGTGACGGTCGCGACAAGTGTTTTGTTTCTTCGTGTAGAATTCTCCCTTGGGCTTCTCTCTCTCTCCCGCTATTTCTCCCCTTCTCTCTCACCTCTCCCTCCCCGTCGCCCAGTGTTGGTAGTACCCTTCCCCTCTCGGTTCCCTACATCCCACGAGTCCTTCTTTCTCCCTCCCCCCGCGGGCACAAAGCACTCCCTCTTCCGCCGCTTTACGAACAGCGCCGCCACGAGTCACGTGATTGGCATCGACCAATGACAGCCGGACAAGTTAACTTTTTTATTCCCTTTCACGCTTGCCTCTCTTTCCTACACGAAGACCTAATGCATTTTCTATCAGTCTACATTTCTCCGGTCCACTTTCACACTGAGCGATCATTATTGGCCGTTCTGTATTTAATTGTTGCACGTATGTTTATTTCCCTCCTTAGTGGAGTTTGACCAGGCGCCAGCGTGGACGGAGGAAAGCAACCATTTCAAGGGTTAGCCTTTGGATGACCTACCAATGATACTATCTACAAAGCTTTTAAATTTGCCATGAATCTGCTTCTTTCACACGTTTACAGGGGCGGGACTCAAATGAATCGCAAGTAAACAAGGTAAAGGATTTTAATAGCGCGTGGAATCCCCACTTGAGTTCTCTAAAGTGACGTAATCCCGATGAGAGAAAATTTTCGGACGGCGCGGCTCATTGGAAGAAGACGGCGGTGAGTAGAGTGAGCACCGCGGAGGAAAGATGGACTAACACGTGGCCGCTCTCTCACTCTCTTCACAGCCGGGTGGGCGGGGACTCGACTCGGCCCCTCCTTCCACGCCGCTTTCCCATACCCTCCGCTTCGCTCACGGCCGCCCCTGCTCTTGTGAGGCTTGGTCCGCCCCACGGAGATTACAAGTGCGAGCTCTTCTACACTCCTCCTTAGGCCTTCTTTGTCCGGTTACCTCTCACACGAAAGAGCACTCACTATTCTTCTCCCCGCCGCTCTCTTTTTACTTCTCTCTTTCCTCAAACGTACAGTCAATCTTTCGCGCCCTCTCTCGCAGCCTAGCATGCGAACGGAACCGCATGCCCCACGACAGGACCCCAAGACGACGGTACCCTCGACGGAGAGTTGTGGTGCAGTAGTACCCCAAGGCACAGATCGCCCCCCCTCTTCTTCCCTCGTACCGCTCAGACACTTCCCTCCCTCCCTGCGCAAATCCCGCCTTGTCACTCTCGAACCCACCTCCCCTCCCCCTTTCTCCCCAACCCTCTCCAGCAACGCATTCTGTTCTCCTCCCCTCTCCCTCACTATATCTGGTTAGGCTCCACCCCCTTCTCCGTCACGTGGCGGCTCGGCGGGGACTTCGAGAGTGGGTGGCATGTTTGCATGTGTGTGTGCGCTTCTGCATGAGGCACCAAAAAGAACCCGAATCGGGTTGCTCCGGTCTATCTACTTCTCTATCCAGCGCCTATTGTCATGAGCGCTCGATGCCCCCCTTCCTCGTCTCCTTTATCTCTTCGCATCCCCTGTGGCCTGACGGACAACGGCAACAATCGCCGTCTTTTTTCCCTCGCGTGTCCACCGAGTCACAATGTCCTCCAGGTCTCACTCCACTACTCTTCCTCCTCCCACGCCTCTTTCCCTTTTGCTTTATCTCCCCGCCTCTCTTTCTCCTTTCCTTCCGACCTTACATCTCTGTGGGCATAATGGCCGTGAGGGGGTTTATGCCACGGAGGAGGAGGGACGAGTTGGGCTTCACGAGACAAAGGCCAAGGTCGAAAAATGAAGATCTCTCACTTCTCTTTCCTCTGTGCCTTTTCTCTCTCTCTTCCGTTCACGAGAGGGCAGCGGACCTCTCCCCATTCCCTTCCTGCCATTCTTATTTATTTACGCCCCCCGCAGCAAAATGTCCTTTGTGGAAGGTAACTCTTTGGAACGTGGAGTTAGCGATGGATGGGAGTGGTGGGATCTCTCGCACGGGGCACCCTCCCACTGTGCGAAGACAAACTGCTTAATACTTGTCGAATTGACTTCCTTAACACGTGCCTACTGTCCAAGATCAATTTATTATGGTGCCTCCGGTGGATTTTCCTTGAGGAAGGATGAGAAAATGGATCACAGGCTTTAGCTTACGTTGATTTTTCTAGCACCAAAAGACAACTCAAACAAAAAGGTACGACTGGAATAAACTCTGATTTACAATGATCAAACTCACTCTCGATCTATGTATTTCACGGGTTTGGAAAATTTACCCATTATGTTAAATGAGAATGGATAATAATTCAAACTTACATGTTACCACACCGATAGTGAGCATCATGGTTATCTGCAAGATATTGTCACTCTTTACTTTCCTTACCACGATATTGGGTTATTTACTGGTCCTGTTAATTAATATCCTCCATCGAATTTCTCAAATCCAAGTCTAGGCATAATTCCCCTGCCGGAATTCCTGGGCGACGCAAAAGTTTGTGAGGTCCAACGCGCGTCACGATGAATGTCCAAACAGTCACCAAATATCTATCGGTTGGCCATAAACTTGATCTAAAGAGAGCCGCCGCACCTTTCCGCATCGAGTTCTTCTGCATAGGCATTGATGCCCTCTCAGCCATGGTACCTTTCCTACCGCTCCGTAACCCTTAAGTGGCCAAAAGTGCCGGGGAGAGGGAGAAGGGCTGGTATGTTTTGCTTACTCCTCCACCGTCCCAAACCTTCCCCCGTTCCAAGAGTTCTCCCTCCGCTCCTATCATCCCCTTTCAGTATCCACCCCCTCTTCTGATAGCCACCCCGAACCCCCTACCAAGCGTGGTCCTACCGCTCCCCTGGCTACGACGACGAGAGAAAGAGGCAAAGATGAGCGACGTTGCCGCTCTCTGGTGGCCTCTTTGCCAAGCTCTTTCTCTCCAGCGTTGGGGTTTCAGTTGGAGGCCTTGGGTGTGGAGGGGGGAGGCTGTTGAGTGGAAAGGGGGGGGGGGGGAAAGTGTGCGTCTTCCCATCCCTCAGGAAGGGAGTTGCTCCACGGTCGAACACGGGGGTGATGCACGACGGATTCGTAGCGGTGACGGAGGGGGGGGCTGCAAGGAGACGAATCAGGAGGGTTGACGGGATTGAAGAAGAGGGCGCAGGGTGGGTTGAGGTCGGCATGGAGCCCACCCCGAAGCCTCGGGGTGGGCTCTCCCCGCGGCGCGCTGGAGGCAGCGGGGATGAGTTTTCGGGGGACGTGTTCTCTAAGGAGCGGCGACGACGGGCGGGGGTGGGTATTTAGGGGGAGTAAGGGAGGTGAGTGAGGCCGGTAGGGGGAGGGTGGGTTCAAGTATAAAAGGGGAAAAATACAATAAAAGGCACTCTCCCGTGGCGTCATAAATTCATTTTCCTCTCTTCTCAACAGAAAGGCCATTCTCGATAGGAGAATGGAGGACTCCACCGTCTTTCCCTCTCGGGACTCCATTCTACGCGAATCGTGTGTGTCTGCGTTACATTTACGCGCGCACAGCGCTGCACGCGCCCTCTAGGAAGTGGCAGACATCGCTCGGGTGAGTTCTCTCTCCTCTGGTCGCCTCTCGGCTTAATGGCCGTGGAGCTCATATCTCCGGCACGTGGACGGGCCCCACAAACTCGACTTTCGTTTGTTTTCGTACACTCACGCTGAATCTTGTGGGCTTGTCTCTCATCCTCGTCACTCAGTTCTGGTCGAAAATATAGTGATGCTCGTGGACAATGAATTGGCGTAGTCATTCATTAAATACCGTGGTTCTCTCCGGACGTACAGTTTCGTGTGTAGAGATAATATATTTTAGGCATTCTTATTTACAACAAGGGAATGCCGTACCTAGGTCCATATCGTTTTTATTGTTTCAGTGATGTGATTATTTTTCCAAAAATTCTTGAAATAGACTTCTTCATTAATTCACGAAACAACATTCTTTTATCCAATCATTAATTCTTTTTTGTAAATTCAATGGCAATGTACGTACCATAATTTCCAGTTGATCCCGATTATCATCGAAAGAAAACTGAAAAAAGAGCACTTTAGTTGAACTACGACCTCGACAAATTAGTATGTACATAGTCCTGACGAATTTCTGCTCCCACAACCATGTGAATAACTGTGACTACTTTTTTGCTACCACTGTTCTCTAAAACCATTAAATTTCAGCCAGATTTGTGGTTTCTTACGTTCTTGAGTCGATCTGGGTTGTTGATTTTAATCAAATCTTTTTTCGATCTCATTCTTGAAGCCCTGAAGTTTCCATGATTTTAATTTTTCCACTCCATGGGGTCCGCCAAGGTCCCAATCAACCTTCGTCCATTACATTCCTGTTCTCTTCCATTTAAACTCCCCAACCGCACCCCCAACCACCGTATCCCCTCAACTTCCCCGCGTGGAAGTATTCATATTCCGAATCCTCATCTTTCGATTCCTTCTCCCTCCGATGATCTTAACGCCCTCATAAATTTGTTCCCCAAATCCCTAGTCCGAGGGTCCTGCACCCTTCGCTGCCACCTCCCCCTCCCATCTCAGCCCCACCCTTCCTATTTGCCTCCTCTCCCTCTAATATCGCCCCTTCTGCCTCCTCCCTCTTTTCCTCACCTCCTCACTCCCTTTCTCAATCTCCAACTCACTTCCCTCCGTAGCCGTCCTCCCTGAGAAAACCCTGCCCCGCGACCCCTCCCACCCCCACCGCGTTTAATGACATCAAACAAATCATGGCCAATGAAGGAGAAGGATGAGGCTCTGAGGAGGTGGAATGGGAGGACTAAACGCAAGGAATCGAGTAGGGTGGGGTTGAAGGGTGGAGTAGGTAGGGGGAGGCTTACGCGATTTGCGAAGGAGCAGGTGGCATTGGGGTTGGGACTGGGGCGGTGGGAGGACGCTCGGTCGGTCCATTCCTTATCCCCCATTCTTTTTTTTCTCTCCTTCTTCCTTCTCACTTGGTTTTTTAGTAAGTGTTCACTGGAAGGTAGAATGGGGTAGGGGGTGCTGGTGGGTGAGTGGTTTGGTTTGTATTCGCAAAGAGTCATTTAAAGAATGGGAGGACATGGTTTGGGTTGGGTTTGTGGGGGCTGTGGGCGGTAGAAAGGAGATGAAGCGTAATGTGGACGGAGCCGAAGAGATGGTGATGAAAGAAGAGGAAGGGAAAAGGATAGGGAGCAAGAACCATCCTCTCTTTAGAAGGACGCGGAAAGAAAGAGGAATGATGAGTTTACACAAAGACCTCGCTCAAGTAGCGCGACTAACCATCCGTGAAGTTGGGGGATGTTTGCTACTCCTTCCTCTGCAAATAGACAGAGTTATGTTATAAAATGTATCATTATGTCTCCAATATTCAGAAAAACACTCGGGCCTCTTTGAATTTGGAACTGTTAGAACAGAGACATCTATATCATAATTTATACCTCATAATTTCTATTATAATTCTGTTGAAAATACATTACACATCCTTTATATATTGGCTAGAAAACGATTTATTATCCCAGCAAATTAGACACAATGGATTAAGTAAACATCATATATATATATATATATATATATATATATATATATATATATATATATATATATATATATATATATATATATATATATATATATATATATATATATATATATATATATATATATGTACATATATAATATAGTATAAGAAGCATTCCGTAGTTAGTGAACGTGAATTGAAAGACATAACTTTCATCTTCATCTACATCTACATAATACGCCGCAAGCCGCCGCGAGGGCGTGTGGCGGGGAGTGTTATGTCACCAACCGTAAAAAGGAACAATAACACATGCAAAATACCCAAATGGAAAATTACACCCACAGCAGCGCCCACACTCATGCAAAAATCCCTTCATCCAACACTCTGGCAAACACATATACTATAAACCAACAAACAACTGCACCCCAGGATGCAGCACGAAAGCCATCCAACAACACGCAAGCCAGGACACAACAAGTAAGATTGCGAAACTCCACCACCACATGATTATGCACCACAAAACACTTTACCCCCCGAGGAGACTCTGAAAGGCAGGGAATGCGACCCAAATTATAGATATCAAAAACTCCACCGTAAATAATTAAGAATCCACGTAAGAATAGGCCTCAGATCCAAAATAAATATGTTTTTATTTTCATGTTTCTATTTTTGGTGGCCAAATGCAGAGATCGAGGTTTAAAGAGCGTGAACCTTTCTCATGGGGTGAAATTTATACCTTCGTCAGAAGCCAATTATTTTTATCCGTGCTTAAATGCTTTAGTGCCTAAAAAATTGTGATTGTGACAATTTTTGCGGAAGAAGTTAGAACAGCTAAAATTTGGTGATGTGTTTTATGGGTTCACCCTCATCCGAAGAGAGGATTGCTTTGACTGTAACCAGGCAGATAAAAATAAAAATTATGGTAAAATATAATGTGGATATTAGCTCCAATTAGGAAATAATTACTAATACTCATTTTTTTCAATTAATAAAGCTTAAGCGACGCAACGGGTAAGGGATAAGGTTTTCCCAGGTTTTGGGCGTTTCCATGGTCATGCGGCCTTAGATATCACATCCAGAGGACAAGGAGGTCAAATTCTGTTTTCGCATCTTCCTGACTTCGAGCTCCTGACATGACACCAGGAATCAAGCACTAAGATCTGGTTACCTGCGATTTTCGACTTTTATTTATGCTGAATTTCCACATTAATTTGAACTCACATATCAATTAGAACATCTCTCCAAATGATCAAACAGTGCAAATACTTGTAGTAGGTATGAATAATAGGTACATATACACGCGTAGGTTTTTAGATAGAAAAGCAAATATTCTACCACGAAATGTTTGTTATGAGATTGAAAAACTATACGTTAAAAGTGTAAAAAACCTGGACTTTGAATTTTAAATTGAATATTTACTACGTAACGTATACACCTCTCTCGTGTAGTTCTCAATACTTAGATGGTATAAAATGTATTTGGTTCTATTTTTTTGGATTTTTATGAATGCTAATGTTTTTCAAGTCAGCTACTTAACCGTTAAGGAAATTTTATTTCAGTTTCATTTCGAGGAAAATTATTTCTTCGCGGTTCGGTGTCATATTATTTTTGGCATCATATATTATTATTTTAATTGAACTTCAGCTTTAGATTAGCTTTAAATGTAATTCTTCTAGTCATGATTAAATGTTTTGATGCATTAAACTGAAAGGCTACTACTTGGATCAATAAGAATAATGAATAATGCCATGGAATTTCCATTAGAACGTTTTTAAACGGTAGGAGTAGCGGCAACGTTTTAAGGTGCTTCTGGACATTTATATTTCTGACACCGAGGTCAAGGCCATGAAGCACACAGTCCAGCGTATTAATATGATATTAAAATAATATTAAAAGAGTGACCGTTGATGAGACTTGACCGTTGCCCCCAGGACAATTACCTAATTGCAACGAGGTTTAATTAATAACATAATTCATAAATTAAAACACCGATTAATTATACCAGTTACTTTAGTCACCTCATTTGCTCTAAAGATTAAAATTTAAATTAAACCTGTATCAATAACAATTTATTACAAAAATCATAGCCCTGCAACAGTAAACTGTACAAATGGGAAACATTTTGCTGGCGCGTTTGTTGTAATGAGAAATGGAATGTTACATGCACATGTATGTCCCTTCCATTTCATGCTGAAGAGTATATACAGTAAGGATGTTTTATAATAGGTGGAATAAAATTAAAATATTGTCAACCATTTTAAACCTGTGACATTCTCCCAACAGTCACTAAGTTTTTAAACTGATATTTTCTTAAGTAATTATGAAAATATTTCGTCCAAAATATTTATGAAGAGAACTTTTTAACTTACTAAATAGTAGCATGATCTGGCACATCACCTAGAAAATAGCATTGCCAAGCAGTGCCGCTTCTCCACGGTGTTTTTCTGCATTAAATTACACTGGTGAATTGCATTTTTCGATATTAAAGGAAATTTGTAGCCCCTTTGTCAATTTATGTGATTCTCTGAATGTTATTGTTATTATAATCAAGTACTTTCATATAGATTATATTATAGGTAAACACAGATGGGTACATTTACTACCTCATCAATTATAAACATGTTTTTAGCTAATACTGTATTAACATAAGTTTAAGTAAAATTCATATGCTGACAACATCAATTTTTTCCAATTCAGATACTATTATGTAATTAATTTGTAGATAGTATTATTCATTCCTTATTCCTCTTTTTTCCCAGATGACGATTTTCCAGAGAACGATCTTACGTGACTCCACAGAAATGGTGAGTCGCGGAAGTTAACCTCATACTATATTTTATTATTCTTATTTTATCTTCTAATCGCATTATAAAATGAATTTAGTTGATAAGTATGGGATGAAAATCAATGTAAACAAAATAAAGGTTATTCAATTGTTCCCGGCTCAACCTTGTGGAAATTCATTTTAATAAAATTAAGAATACAAAGTATCTTTCCACTGTCGCAAATAAAGGACAGTGGAAAGATACTTTGTATTCTTAATTTTATTAAAATAAAGGTTATTAGATTCTTGAGAAACCGTAAATGTAAGATAAATCTTAAAATACGAGGCAAACCTACAGTAGGTGGGTGAGTTTACCTATCCTGTAAGTGTTTTTTATCAAAATGCTCATGTTATTGGGAAAATAAGAATAAGCATTGCGTCAGGCAAGGAAGCTTTCAAAGGAAAAGGATGTGGATGCCATGGACCGAGTAGGGATGTTAAAAAAAACTTGAATATTTGATATGGAGTGTGGTTTTGCACGCTGCGGAAACATGGTCGTTGAAAAAAGATGATAGGCATAAAAAGGAGGCTTTTGAAATGTGGGAGAGGAGAAGGATGGAAAAGGTGAATTGGAGAGAAAGAAAATCAAACGAGGAAGCGGTGAGGGAGAAGAGGGAATTGTTGGGAGAAATCCAGGGAAGGCTGGAATGGTGGATGAAGAGTATTTTGATTTGCGATGGAATCTTGGCGACTGTGATTGAAGGAAGATTAGGTAAATGAAAAAGAGGGAGGGAAAGAATAGGCATCTTGGACAAAATAAAGGGAAATAGAAAGTAAGTTGGATTGGAGGACACTTCAGTGTAGTGTTGGGTGTCTTGTTGGAAAAAGTTTACAAATGCAGCTATGTTCAGTCAGTGTCCATCCAGATACTACCTTAAATGGTAGGCCACCAATAATATAAATTTATATTTCGCATCTATACGACTTTAAAACCAAATATCATGCGAGTTCATCAAGTCTTCAGTTCGTCGGATTTCTCAAAGATTTCGATGTTATCTCCTGATTCATGTTTACGTTATCATGTGAAAGTTGCGATTTAACAAATTTCAGGTAGCTTCCGAATTCACACGTGCATGGCTCCCTCTCCCGTGTTTTCTCTTCCCCTAAATCCACGCATTCCTCGCATCCTTGCCCGCAGCGAGCATTTTCGGGGAGAACTTGGGGAACTCTCCCTTCGGTTTAAGCAGAAGAAGTAACATCTCCTTCCCTCTTAAAAGGGAACTGATTGAATTTCCCTTTTGAATAAGGAGTCGAAACGGAGGAGCGGAATAAAAAGACTCCCGAGAAAGAGTCTGAAAGGAGCGGCGGCCTGGCTGTGGCGCGTAGTAAATTTGAATCGATGTTGGAGGGGAGGGGTGGAGAAGAGGGAGCCGAGAGGGCGACGAGGCGGGGGAGGGGAAGGGATTGGAGGACTTTGACATATCGCCTCGTGCATATTTTAATCTCGGTAGCTCTCGCAGCTGTGGATTTTATGACGGCAACTGGATTTCAAAAGGGGTGTGCATGTCTTAGGGAGGGGAGTGATTTTAGGGAGGTGTTGGTGGGGAGTCGTTTAGGTGGCGGTGGGGCGGGGTAGAGTGAGGAAGGGATGGATGGGTGGGATAGGAGAGGAGCGGGAATCGGGGGTAGAGGAGTGAGAGGGAGATAGGGGAGTGATTGGGACGGAGCGGAGCGAAGGGGCGGGGTGTGGGTGCGCGTCGTGGGAGACAAAGGGGAGGGATTTCCACGGCGCGGGATGAATGCGTCGAATATTCTTTCCCAGAATGAAGGAGGAGTTCGAAAACTCTCCCCCTTCCCTTTGCCCCAGCCCTCGAAAGCCCGTCCTCTCTTTTGCCCCCCTCCCCACGGGCCGACCTCCACACACCGAGTCACGCCACGGTGAAACGAAACACTCCTCCCTACTTTTAATGCCGCGACGAAGCAAAATAGCGTGGCATTCGGAATGATTTTCCATGCATCGCGCACTATACCAATTTTCTAGGGTCAATATTTTTCTTCAGATGTGATTAAATGGAAATGGTTGGATGGAATCAACCACGTCACAAGGAAATGTTCTACTAATAATATTCTATCATACTCGGATATTTGGTATCCAGACTTAATCCCGTATAAAACACGTGAAGCGTTTTCCAGGTTTTTCACCATAAAAAATTGATAATCAATAGAGTACTTATTTCTTTTCGTCATGGTCTATTTTAAGAAACTGTATCATGTATAATCATTTTTCTCTCACTTATAACTCACAATCTCCATTATGCATAGCGTTGAAACTCAGTTTCAATATAATTCTGTGCGTCAATAGGTAAATAATTACTAAGATGTTTCAGTAACTACAAATTAAAATTGTTTTATAATATTATATTTTATTCATTTGAAAAAGTAATTATGCGTGTTCAAATAGTAGGATTCCGGAAATTTAATGGTTTATATCTTAATTCTTCTTGGAGGGATTGTACCCACAGGTTTTCACTTGTTTAGTGGTAAACCAAATCATCACTTTTAATATTAAGTAAAACAATTAAATAGTAAGTAAAACAAAAATAAGAAAAAAAGGACCATTACTCATTATCTAATCTACGGAATCACAATCTGGGAAAGCTTTATAATGAATGTTCAGGAGCACTAGGTACTAGCGGTTACTCTATTTATTTAACTAGGCATGTCGAATATTTGGTTGTCAAAATTATGTGGAAGGCTTCAGATATCTACTTGCCACCAGATAATAAATAAACATTGCTTTTAAAATGCTCCATTTTTTCTGCCTTGTATGTCCACTTTTGTCCCTTCATGCGCGCCTTTAACCCTTGCCTCCGTCCAAAAGTTCCGTCGTCGGTATGTGATGCTTTCTTGGAAGGACTCTCGGGGTCAAAGGGGAAACGTGCTTGTCTCGAATATCGGCTGGGTATCGGACCGAATAAACCTCTCCTCGACACGCCCCCCGCCTCGCTTCCACGTCTCCCATTCCCCTCTAAGACCGCCGTCTACTCCAGGGAGCAGCAGGGGAGTGAGGGCGTGGGTGGGGGAGTCGATGGGTGTCTCACGGCGATTGCGCGCGTGTCCGCCCCCACGGACCGCGATCCATCTTTGTTCCCTGTCACGTGGACACACCGACACCACGCCCTCCTCCATCTGCCTCCTTCCCCGCACCCTCTAGGTCCGGTGAACCCCTTCGTTTCCCCTCATTTCCCGTTTTTTCTCCAAAGGTGAGCCCGGTGGCCCACGCACGCACACTTGCTCCCCTTATACCTGCCGCGCTTTCCCCCCGCACCCCCAATTTAATGCTCCACCCTCCACCGGGCCTCTCTCTGTTCTTTCGGTGTCTTTTTTCTACTCTCTTTCCTCCGAATTGTGCGTCGCCCAGAAAACGGCCAAGCACCTTCACTTTTCGGACAAAAAGTGCTCGCTCCCTCCTCTATACCATTCTATAAAACGGCGATGATCAATTTCAAATTCGTGGGGTTTTTTTATTCGACCGTACTGTACGGGAGGGTGAGAATTGATATTTAATGCCTGAAACCTATATCAAGGGTTTCTGATTGCGGCTTCTGTGCCAAACGGCCCATTTTTTATTTTGCACACTTTGTCTTGATAGTGGAAAGGTTTCTTCAATACAAAAAGTTCCTCTCACCGTAATTAACATTCTATTATGAAATGTTTGCTTTTAATCTTTCCGTTTGAAATTATAAATTATTGGTAGCGGTAGACTTCCCTGGTTGCAATGGGTCTAGCTAAAAGCTCCAAGTTGAAGATGAATTTGAGCATATCAACAATACACTTTTTAACGATACTTACCTTAGCATTTTATAGAAAAATATACGCTGTAATTATTTTTATTTTATTGATCATTTTCAAATTAAAACTTGTTTTATGTCAAATATTCGTTTGTTGATGGTTGTGTTTTGTTATTTGCATGTTTATTTTAATAGTTTTCCGTTAACTGTACGCTCAGATGCAATATTCTTGGAAACTCTTGCCTGAATATCGTGTATTTTTTTACCTTTCGCACCTTTTAGATGTCCTATTAAGTATATAAAACTCAAAAAGTATTCCTACTTAAAAATGTGAATATTTTTTTTACGTGCTTCAAACAATGAGCTTGTAATAAAAGCATAAGACATGATCGGTTTAAAGCTAACATACTTTCTTAAATTAAAGCTTAAGTTCTCTACGAATCAATTCCATTGCATGATGTCCTACTTTAACGCATGAATTATTCAATCCAGCTAACAGTTCAAAATATCCGCAATAAGTTTTTAATGACTGAAATATTATTCCTATCAGCTAATAACTGCTAGATTCCACGGTAATTCAATAAATAAAAAGAAAAAACTCTGAAAGGGTTCATTGGGTTCTTATCAAATTGGAGCTATTTTTCAACACAATCACCCCAAACAATTATGCACTTGTCTCATCTTTCTTGTAGCTTCCTAATTCCTTTTGCAAAGAATTCTTGCGGTTGACCCCGAAGCCACTTTAGTACCTCTTCCTTGACTTTCTCGATGCTGGCAAATCTTTTTCCACGTAACGCGTCTTTCAGTGGACCAAAAAGGTAAAAATCAGACGAGGCAAGGTCTGGACTGTACGCGAGATAAAGTGAGACTTCCCAACCCAATTGTTGAAGCCTATCACAGGTAAACTGGGCCATATGAGGGCAGGCGTTGTCGCGCTGAAAAATGACCCCTTTTGCCAAGAGTCTCGGCGTTTGCACCCGATAGCTGGTTAAGGTGTGCATTCCAGCATCTCAGAGTAGTACTGGCTATTCGTGGTTCGCTGATCTTTAAGGAAATCGCAGTAGACTGGACCCTGTGAGTCCCAAAAGATGGTCAGCATCACTTTACCCGCGAAGGGTGGAAACTTGCACATTTTCAACCGGGAGAGCTGGTGTGTCCCCATTCTATACTTAGTCTTTAGGTCTCAGGATCGTAGTGATGGATCCAGACCTCGTTGCAAGGCACTATTCTTTCAAAAGAAGCTTCTCTTTCAATCAAATTTCATTTCCTTATGGCTTCACTAATGGAAAGTCGCGATTCTTTGTGAGCACAGTAAACTGCCTGGGAACCCATTTCGAAAACATTTTTCTGTACTTTAAATGGGTATAAATGATACTGTGAATAGTTCAAACACCTACTTGAACTTCCTAAGCTATTACTCGTAATACAACAATAATTCTTCTAATATAAATTACAGATTCAGGTGTGATGTGTTCCAACTTTTCCATAATAAGTTCGTGAAAGACTTGAGAAAGATTTATTGCATCGACAAAGGTTAGAAATAAATCTTTATTCAGTGGAAAATTTTATTAGTCTTTGCTTCCGTTAGTAAAATCTTCTGCTATTGCAAATAAGTCCATCGATCCTCAATTCTAACGAGGGACCAGAAACTTCGACTGGACGTCCTACTCGGGGTTCATCACTCACACTTTTTCGGTCACTTTAAAACCGATTAAACCTATTGTAAAGATTTGCACGACTCATACAACTTTTCCCGTATTGCACTAGCATTCTAATATGTATTTCACTCGTTTTACACCTTCTGCGACTAAGCATCTAATTACAGAGCGCTGCTCTTCCAAGGTGCAATCTTCTAGTGGAATCTCTATGGAGAACTGAAGATTTTAAGATAAGGCTAGCATAAAATAACCAAACAGCTAATGATAGCTTATTCCAAGGCTGCCAACTAACCTCCCTGAAAAAATGGCAAAGATTCATTGAATAGTTTCGAAATTAGAGCAAGTCTCTCTACTTATTGAATGACCCTCGTATTATTCAAATTACTTTAAATTCTTGGCAAAATATTTTTCTATAAGCGGCATGGATATCTGCAAATATCAGGATATGACTTTTATCACTTCATTTACTTATCCATGATACACGTAAATCGAAAAAAAAGAAAAAAAATCTACCTTGGCGTTGGCGATGATGAATCCCGTCGACTGATGCTAAAGTGAAAAGATTGTTAATATGATGAATTATCATAATTTCAATGTTTTTTTGCAATTAGAATTAGGATATGGAAGAGTTGTTTGCTAAATTCTATGCAGATTTGGTTTAACCATTAATTAAACTTAGCCTTCAACCCATTCAAGAGTTCGCATCAAGGTTACTTATTCTGACTGAAGAATAGGCAGATATATATTTGCAAAGTAGAGAAATATTTCTAGAGGAAATAAAGACTCCTACCAGATAGAGAGAGAGAGAAGGTGGGTGACAGATTTAAAGGTTAGAGAAATACGGAGGTAGGAGGATACCGGGTGTGGGAAGGGTAGTTGCGAGACGGAGAAGGGGGCAAGGCGCGGTGGAGAGGAGAGGGGATAGGGAGGGACTCGTCGTTGGTTTTGGCGCCTCACGGCGTCGCCGGCGCTCAGGGACATTAAAAATATCGGGTGGCAGTTTGTAGCCAAAGTTGCCTCGGAACAGTTACATCTGCCGCGACCTAATTTAGTATGCTAATGTGTTCTCTCCTAAGAGGGTGTGGGAAGGGATGGAGGGAGGGAGGGACCGGGAGCGAAGAGGAAAAGAGGGAAAGGAATAAGGATGGAGACGAGGCGCCAGCCACGACATCTGGTCGCCGCGTATGAAGTTTTAAAGGAGGCGCTCCTAGTCTTCCCCCTCCAGTTCCCTTCACCTTATCTCTCCCTCTCTCACGCGGGATTTTCTTAATTAAAATCTCGGATGGATTCACTCCTGCGGAAACAACTCCGAGTGTAGTCAGCTTGGGTACTCACTTTGTGAAGCACAGCGCTCTTCTCGTGCGTGAAAGCTAAAAATATATACATAAATATTTAGTGTTTCGGTTTAAAAAATAACAGATTTTCGCGAGATGTCTTAGTTTTTACGGATCACTCAAATAGTCAATGCATCAGGAGTTTGGTACGACTATTTTCTTTAAATGTGTTTTGAATTTTAGCTACATAGGTAATACTGTGTTATTTTATGTGCTCTTGTTATGGAAATGCATCCCAATGGTTCTGGAAACAAACTTCTATCGATCAATTTGACTGTGTGTGACTCTATGTGTATTCCATTCCAAATTCCATTGGTAAAATTTTAATATTTTTTACGTGTTGAAAATTAATCCATGGGACTCTTCTGGTCATATTGAAGTAACTTCATTATTTAAAAATAACCAGAAAGCGTACTCCTGTTGGAGGGTAAAATATGATAGTCAATTAGCTATTTGTAACACTTTTGATACAACCAAAAATATTTATGTTCACGCAAATAATTTATAATAATAATGCAAATTTGTTTACATGTTGCTATTATGAACATGGCATTAAATATTAGTCTCTAATTGGAACAAAAGCTTGCTATCCATAGCTAGTTTCGATTTAATCATTGGATTTACGGTAATTTCAATTGACATATGGATAATTATTACCAGAATTAAAGGAATGTTATTTATTTCTGCAAATATGAAGTATTATTCCGAATTGAAAGCTCAGATACCTCGAGTTAAACACGCTGAAGTCGAAAGTTGGAAACACACTTCACTGGTAGGCACGTCTTTCCGCTCAGACTGCTCGGAGCAAACTGGTAATCGGTTGCATTGTAAGGGCAGACCTCCAACCACATTCCTCAACCAATTTAACCACGCTGCCATGGATAGTCGCGTCACAATAAAATCATGCGCATTACTTTCATAAAATCCATGTACTCCCCAGTATATAAATTCTTTACTTCATTACGATCTCCCATAATGCTCCTTCACCTCTCACCTTATTCAAAAACCCTTTTATTTACCCTGTCTACTGAAATAATTCCCAAACTTTGTCTGTAAAACCGAATTTCGAACGCGTCCAACCTTTTTTTCCTTTTCTTCGAACTTCCTGACCACAAAACGTAACGCTCTACATAAAAGCTTTTATTGATTATGTGTAAAGCAAATAATTTAATTCAGTGACTTTACAATTTGTGTTGCCTTGAATAGACGCCGATTTTATAAAATATTTATTTAATGGTTCTTAGTTACCAACTATAATTTGGCTGTGAAAACATTGTGAAATATCATACGACTCAATAGTGCATTAGTACTGTATTCCACATGAGAATAAATTGGTGGCATATTCAGGAATAAAACTCAAGCACGAAGGAATACCTGTGACCTTTGTTTATAAGTGAATGGATCCTCAGGAAACTTCGAGATAACCGAAGCTGAGACCATTTCTTACGCACATAACTTAGAATATGGAATTGCTTCTGCAGACCGTTACTTCGGATCTCGAATTTCAGATCTCCACCATTTTAGCGACGAAACTCCCGAAAGGCCGCTCGCCAACGCGCGCGCATCCCTCGGTCGTAAGGGTGATTCTCCGGCCTCGCTCCCTTTTCCTTTGTTTTCTTTCACCATTTCTCTCTCGGCCACAGTGCCTGCTGCAGGTGCTGATGATGCCGCTTCCACTCCTGCGGTTCTCCCCTTACGAATGTACGCACGTATACGCTCTACTACCACCAACACCACCGTTTTGCCTTGCAGAGACCACTTCCTTCCGTTCCTCCCAACACTCCCGCGCCTCCCACAACCACCCTCCCTCCTCGTAAAAACGTTGCTGTTCCTCCGAAAAATTCCTCCCGTCACTCCCCCCCCCCGCCATCTCCTCCCCTTTTTTCGGAGCGCTTCACCCCGTACCAACCCACTCTCCCGCGGGAATTACTGTCTCCTCCTCCTCTTCCCCATCTCCCTCCGCCTACTTCGGCCCACCGCCGCTTTTTTTCCTTCAAATTTTAAAGCCGTTAGAGAAAAAGCGTTAAGGGGGAGGAACAGGAGGCAGGGCATAACGGGAGTGAGTTCTGGGATTCAGGCGAGAGGGAGAGAGACGAGAGATGCCGAAAGGGGTTGTGGGAATGGTACGCCAAAGAACGAGGGGAGGTTGGAGGGAAGGGGAGAGTCGAGTGCCGGGAAGGACGTAGGTAGGTGCCACATGCACAGAATCACCTTCCTCGCCGTGAATTGTTGGTCGCATTTTATCATTCCCGATGCCCGTACGTTTTTTAATTGCCCCCTCCAGGAGGGTACACCTCAGGGCTTCTCTTTCTTCCGTAAACCCTTTCTCCCGCTCCACCCCTGCCGCCTGCGACCCCTCCTTCCCCTCATACTTTCATGCCCTCCCCAATGACCGCAAAACCCTTTCCTCTCTCCCCCGCTCCCCCGAGCGCCGCGCTCCTTCCAAGAGCGTTGCAGTAGGCGTTTGTCGTCCGAAAACGTGTGGACGTCGTTGTGTGGTCTCGGGAATTACCACTGCGAAGGAAGGGTGCTACGATGCTCGCGTTTCTTCTTTCCGCTCACACATACACACACACACAGACACCCCTCTTCCCCCAGCTACGGCACCGCCACCACCCCCCACATCCCCTATCTCCCACTTACAACTCTTGCGACCCTCCCTCCTCCTCCGCCGCCCACCTCCGGCATCCCGGACCGATGGGCTTGTAGGAACGGTCAAGAGATGACTCCGGGCACCGGATGCACCCTCTCGCCAGGACCTCCCTCCCCCCTGCCGCACGCCCCCGTGCAACGCCCCTCCCCTCACTCCTTCATGACACATCCACACACACACACACTCAACATCCCCGCTTCGCGTCCCTCCTTTCGCCCACCCCATCATTTCATCCGGGCGGTCATGTGGGGGAGGGGGTAGGTGGGGTGGGTCGGTTAGGGAGCTTGAGGGTGGGGGATGGTATTGCAGGGAGACCGAAGCGAAGAATGCGAGATGCAAATGAGTCGAGGGGGGTGGCGTTGTAAAACTGGGGGGGGGGTGCTGAGAAGGGGGCATCTGAGCGTGAGTCTCCGGGCGGCCGACCAACCCCTCCCTCATCCCCCGATTCCCCCGCCTCGCTTCTCTAGCTTTTAAATCCTGGGAGGTTGAAAGGAAAGGGGCGACTCTCTCGTCCCACGGTCCCGATTTACCCGCCCTCCTCTACTCCCTCCCCTTCCGGTGGCCGAGAGAAATAAAAAAAGAAGACAAAGAGGGAAAGAAATAAAGGGGGCACTTAAAATACGGGTGGGAGAGGTATAAGGAAAGAATTACTCTCTGCACCTCCTAAAACTCGCAAAGTCGCATTAATGCGCTCTCCTGGCCGCGCCTCCTCTGCCACCGCTCCATCTCTTCTCCTTCCCTCTTGCGAATCTTCTTCCCGCCCGGCTGCCTGCCTGCCTCACGGGCACCAGAAAAATGCTCGCTTTCTACTCTAATCCGGAGCAGGACCGTCTCATTTATCCACCTCCCTTGAAAAATTTGGCCTATCATTAGAAGTGTACGAATGAGTTAATGTATCTGCAAAGTTAGTATATATATATATATATATATATACTATATATATATATATATATATATATATATATATATATATATATATATATATATACTAGTATATCTGTATATGTGTAGTCTGAAGGAAGCATTGAGTAGGATTTGTGTCGTAGAATGTTAATTGCGAAAAAAAATAAAAAATATCCAATTAAAGTATTTACCCAAAATATGTTTTAAATGCACTTTGATATCCACATGAATATAATAATTTACAGGGATAATATCTTCTCAAGTGTTCAGGTAATTGCAAGCGCCATTTTTCACCTTCACACCAAAATTCCCGTCTCCCTACTGCTGCAGACGATTTTCATGGTTAGTTTCATTCCCTCGGCTGTTTCATGGCCATTCCTCAATAAATCGAGACAATTTTTTATTCTCTCTCGAGGTGCCTGTGGTAGAAAGACGTTACTACCGGAACACCTGGATATCTGCCGTCTGAGGCGACTACACGGAACTCCTTTTCGAACAAGAGACCTCCACGTTCTTGAAAATCTGGCAGCCCATAAAAAATGCACTCGCACCAAGAAATAGCCAATGCGGCTACATTGATATCGTAAAAATCTCCGATTTTTATTCTAACTGAATTTAAAATTTTACCATCCGGCGAGCAAATACATATTCGTAGGATGAATCAAGTGGATAGAACATAGTATAAGGATGAAAAAAAAGGTTATTAAAACTTAAAGCTTAAAAATTATTTAATACAATCGCTGTAAAACTAATTCAAATTCAAGCACTGCGCATTCTTTCGGGGAAACATAGTGGCATGCTTAAATGATTTTCCTTTCCCACAACCTCAGCAGCTGCTACGCGGAATAGTGCAACGACACGCATCCGTTTATTTGGTACATGGCTACTCCATAATAGTTGTCTTCCCTTCAGGCTATGTCTTTCTAGGATTAATCCTCCTCCTCAAATGCATTGCCTTGTGATGAATTTCAATCCCCAAATTACGCTGCTTACTCAGTTCACATAAAATTTGAACTTCATACCGAAATTTCGGTCCCGAACCGGTCCGATCCGCTCGAAACCACCTCAGATCCGCCTCCACTACCGTTATGACACGTGTTGTTATCCCAATTCCACGGCAATGTTCTTTGCAGTCCTCAACTTACTTCGCAAAAATGACTGTCTGAGCTTTCAAAAGAGTCCATCAAAGGTCGTCATAAAAGAGAAGAGGAACGCGAAGAAAGTGGTTGGATTATTTCACGAGTTAGAAAATACCTGCTTCAAATGTTTCCCGCCACAAAACAAATGTACCCACGTTGTGTATTTATAGTATTTGTATTTCTTTCTGTGGCATATAATCCGGTAAATCATCGTTATCAAAGAATACATTTAACTCAGTTTGGCTGAAAAATGTGGTCATTAAACTGGAAAGATACAATTTAGGTGACTACCTGAATTGATTTTTTCTTTAGTTTCTTACATAACTGGAATTCCATTCTTTCACGCTCCATTCGATCTTTGGTCAGGTCGAATATTATTGCATGTTTTCGATTTGTGTGCTTCCTTATTTTTGTGTTTATCACAAGAACTTGGAGATTTGTTTGAAAACCTAAAGGTAACGTCGATGGTATTATATTACAATTAATAGGTTATTTGACAAGTTTTTGAATAAAATTAATAAAATTCATACAGAATCTTGTTTTAGAGGCTTTTTTGACAGCTGATTTGACAGCTTCCAGCAAAGTTTTGTATCGATGAATTTTTAACCTAAATTATCTTCATAATGTTACGTGGTTTTTTTTCTCTTTTCAGTCGAGCGCGGCCAATACTTTCCCAAAAAAACGTTTTTATCGACAAATGTTGCCAGAAAGAAGTTTTAGCTTGCCTCAGAATCTGTTCTCTTTGACATAACCTTCTAAATATTCTCATCAATGGATACGATATTTGAATTACCCAAACCTCTTTGGAGAAAAGGAAATATTAGTAATGATGTCCCATATTTTACCACAATTTAATCCCTCCTGCCCCTCTTGATTTCCCTCCACTTTTTTTGTTCCATGGATTTTGAAGGTTAATTTCCAGTACTGGAGGTGTGTGTGTGAGGGAGAATTCTGTTGTTACTGCCGTTTCTTTTATATCGAAGGAATCACAAAGTCGCGTACATGAGTTCGCTAACAGGCGAACTATGCCTGCGAGACCACCTCAAAATCCCCTTCGAGAGTCTTGCGCGTCTCCCCTCCACACCCCTTCCGAAACGATATTTTACGACCTTGCTTAACAAGGCGCACTAATTCGGAGAGCGCGGTCTCTCTCTCACACTCCCAACTCCCTCGCATCCTCTTTCCCATCCCCTGTACCCCCTCCCTCTTTCTCATTCTCTGGGCGTTTACAGGAGGGGAGGCGCTCGGTGGCCTACCTGTGGATTAGGACCGCTCTAATGGCGAGGGGAGGGATGTTCAGAGGAAGAGAGCGCCGAATCGAGGAATAGGTGGGAATGTCCGTGTGGGTTGGAGGGCGCGGAGTGTGTCCGATCTCGCATTATCCCCTCAGTTTTCGCCCCAAATTCGCTGGAAACACGGCCCCGAGAGCGCTCCTTAACCTCGAAGCCCAGTTTTCGCCCCGCACCCGTCTTCTCGCCAAACCTCCCTTTAGCATTCGCAATGGGACTTAAGCACGTGCGCGCACGGTCCCTCCTCATCGTTTAGGGAGCTCCTTTAACGCCGCCATCAAATCCCTCTCGCAGCATCCACGGCCAACCAGTCGTTCAAAAGTGCTCTACCTCTCCTTCCCTCCTTCCTTTGCTACTACTACCCCTTCCTCACCTTTACGAACTCTCCTCCGCTCTCTTTTAGCATTTTTCAGCCGAATGAGCTCCTCTCCTCTCTCTCTCTAAAAAAACTAGCTCTGCTTCACTGAGTTTCGCCATTTGCATCATGCACTTTTCCTTCGCCATTGGAGCTCGAAACCTGTCTCAGTGCAATTATGCGCCCGATGCGAGACCGCATAAACAAGGGACACCGCTATTGCAATTAGAACTGCTCAAGTCCAAAAGCTAACTTTTATCAAGCAGCGATAAAAGGAGGTATATCCAAACGAGTCTCCGTCCGCGAGCCCGTCTGGCTTTCGGAAATAATCGCAATCCGGGACTAACTTTATGTCACATTTAACACTTGCAAACTCTGCAGCATTATTATTTGGTCGGTAGCACATTAACCATGCTCATTCCTGAACATTTCTCAGGGAATGATCGTCTCTAGGAGGTCATTTTCTTCTGATCATATCAAATACGTATTATCTGTTCAACGTATGAGATCCTTTCTTAATTTTTCGGTAGAAATGTTATTTATTAGAGCTTTATCTGAATCTTTAAATTCCTTTTTTCTCCCAGGAGAAGTTTTGCTGACGATCTAGGTTTTCTGTTCAAATACTGAACGTTCCATAGTTTAAAACCAAAGTGATATTTATCACCTAAATGTATATAATGTTGGCATTTCTTCAAATGCACTTTCAAATGCAATGTTTACGATTTAGGCCGATTTCCTTCAAGTTTATCAGTGCTCACTAGTTTAAATTTATTCAGGTACAGCGTGCTCTTATGAAGATATTTTATTTACGCATGAAGTACAAGAAACGAGGAGGACAATATCATCCCGTGAAGGTACTAAAAATGAATACTTTTCATGGACCCTATGACGTAAGCCGTATGGGGCATTAATTACCAGGGCCATTTATATATATTTTAATGACTCTTTGGGCCATAATTCTTTACACAATTTCAGAATCTCTCGAAAATAATTTATATTTTTAAATCTGCTTTTCATCAGTATCGACCTTTTTATGAAATTTAGTTCTTTGAAAACCAAAAGTGACACGATAATTACTTAACATATTAGTCATCGAATGCTATTGATGCCTGTTCTACGAGGTGTTGGTAACCGTTGCAACGCTCTTTATTATTGTTTTAAAATTTATGATTGCTCTTACTCATATTTACTTACCTTCAGCATGAATAACCTGGATCGCTTTGAAGATATCTAAATTAATTCAATGGTATCAGGTTCAAACTTTGTAGACTCGAATCTTGAGAAATTAGAAAAAACTTAGTAGATTACAACAAACGTTATTACGGTACGACCGGTTTCATCAAGGATGTCATGTAACATAAATGATGACCTTTAAGAGGCCACGTAGTTAATGAAAATGGCCTTCCCGCAATAAGTTTGGTGAAATCTACTAAGATTTTCTAATTAAAACGGATATTTGAAAATTGCGTAAGTTAATGAAAATATCAGTGTTTATGACAAATAACCTCCCAGTTTTGTGGCGAGTATTCTTTACTTCGTTTTCTCTTATTGCTCGCTCTTCATTGGTGACTTAAAACTAGAATCGTATTAAGTAATGGATTTCTCGGAATTCAGCCTTGCCTCTTTTGTCAAAAATATTTTCTTATGCCAAAAAATATTTGGAATCAGGGAGGGAAATGCAATTCTCTGGCAGTCAAGTAATCATTCATCCATCCAACGTCTTGACTGTACGAACTATTGCGTATTCAACGTCTTCGCACGATCAAAGGCAGTTCCGTGAGTTCCATTTCATTTCCATCGCATAAGTAAGCACATCGGCTCCTCGTCTTGCTCAGTTCATCACTTTTCATTATTCTTTTGCCTTTAAAGCCCGCCGCCCTCCTTATCCTGCCCACTTTCCATCCTCCCATTACCACCTCGCCTTCCCGTCGCCTCCCATGTTCCTCCTCCCAATCCCCACCCCCCTCCCCAAACGCCTTACAACCAGCCAACACTTCTTTCTCCCTCTATCCTCTCTCATATCCCTCTCTTCATCTCCCTCTTACTCTCCCGCTCATCATCAGCTATCTTCATCACTCCGAAATTTTCTCTACCTCCTTCCGAGGGGTTATTTTTAGGCCGTGGGCCATTCAAAAACAACACTAAACCTCCCATCTCTCTCGTTCTCTCTGTTCATCTTCCTCTAGCCTATTCCCTTCTCCTATAGCCCCTCTCACCCGTTCCACTTCACACCACATATCCCACAAGTAGCTGGCACCCCTTTTTGTTCAAGCTCTTCTTCCTTCCTCCAACCTTCCCCCCACCCTTCTCGTCCTCTTCTCTGGCAAAAAATACTACTCCCCAACTCCTCTCGCCCTCTCTGTACTTCGCTCAATCTCGCACCCACTTCGGCCTCTTTCCATATCCATTAATTTTTCACTCCCGTCTCCCCTTCCTCATCCCTTCTATCCTCTCTCCTTCTCATGGCTCCCTCTTCCCCTACTCATTGGAGTCATCGTCCCCTCCTTCGCCCATCACCCGCCCTTCTCATTTATCCCTTCTCGCTTCCGCCATGCATTCCAATGCCACATTTCTCTCAAAAACCCTAAAACTTATCGCGCAAATACTCAAATTAGTCCGCTCAGGACTTCTGATCTTCTTGCGCTCCATTTTATATCGTTCCCATGTTCTTTAAAAATGATTCAGCTGAATATTCAAAGCTTCCCTGCTCACTTCCACGAATTATTCCATACTCTCTAACAATAACTTGCATATTATTGCACTAGCCGAAACTTGGCTAAAGCCATCGATTTCATCCGATAATACGGCTTTGAAAGGCATTGTGAGTAAGCTCAGTTCAAGGGATCACTATAGATGGAGCTAAAATATGGACTAGTAAATAGAAGTGAAATAAAGGATAGGTGATATCCCCGGAAATATCTTTCCTAAGAGGGAAGTTACGACGATGTGGATGAGGTGACGAAGATACAAACTTTAAATAGAAAAGAATACATGATGGTTATAAGTAAACTATACTTTTTGTCAATTTGGATGGTTAAATTTCAAGTATTGTTGCATTTGGAGGTGAGAAGAGATATTAGACATTTTTTTTCAAAAGGGCATAAGATGGGGGAGCATGGGTATCGGGTGTGGACTGGATCAAAGAAGTATCAAAGATACATTTTATTTATCTTGTGTATGGAAATTTATAACTAATGGGGTTTATTAAGAATTAATACGTTATTACGTATTGTTAACCAGGTGGAAGAATTTTTTATATGAAAAAAAAATAGTTTTTAAAAATGGACATTAAATAGGAATGGAAAATGTTGATATTTTTGGAAGGTCCTTTAATATCTTTTCGAGGCCTCTTCTGTGAAGTTCAATGCATGTAAATTGCTTATTCTGATGGACATGCGCCACTCATTAAGAAACGAATTTAACGTAATTGCCTAGAAAGAGTATCGTTATCTAAGTTAAACGCTAAGGTAATGGCCGCTTAAAAGGAAAGTAGGACGAAAATAGAAAAATAAAAATCTCCTAGACCAGAAATATATCGTGACAAATGAAATAAATAAAAGGTGATTGCGAGAGAGTGCGAGGAAGAAAATGGATCTGCAGACCAAGTGAGGAGGTTATAAAGAGAAAGCGGATGAAGTTGAAAGAGCTAACGAAGAGTCTCATGCCGTCCACGCGTCGCCTATCGTTTGGCTCAAAGTCGTCGCCATGGAGGGGAAAAATGTAAAAAAAGCGACGAAAATATTATTACCTGAATAACTCGTGGTGGGAATTTTAATTGGATTTTCTTGAGGAATGCGTGTAATTTTACCTGCTCATCAAGAAGGTGCCGGTGGGTTAGTCCAAGAGATTAATCTGAAAAGAGAATATATTTTCATATTTTTTGTTGCAAAGGATACGTCCTGTAGAAAAATTGATTAATTCTGAGAGTGGCGTTAAAAAGGGAAATTTATAGTAATATTTATATATATATATATATATATATATATATATATATATATATATATATATATATATATATATATATATATATACTATACGATGACTTTTTTGTTTTTAAACTTGAAATGCGTCTATATATGTTTGCTAATAAACTCGTTAAAACATGTTGACTGTTTTTAATATGTATTAGTCAAAGTAGGTTCTTCAGGGAATAATAAAATTAGGAAAGATTCCGGCGTCGCTATTAATTTTATATAAGCATAAAAACGTATCTGACTGTTATTTCACTTTCTATTCAAGCGATAGAAATAAGTTTCGAAACCTTCAAGTCCTATACGAAAACTAATATAAAACACAATTACAAACTACAACCTACAAAATGCATTAGATTACAACAATTTCAAAGCGTAAAATCATTCGCTTTGAAAACTGCTGCATTTTAATACACATTGGTGGATGATTCCGGTAGTGTTACTCTCCCGGCACCCCCCCCCCCAATTCTAAGAATCTATCAATATGTGCTAATATGTCTAAATCAATTATTTAATTGCGATTCAATGACTATTTATTGCAAGTTTAAGAAATTCATTACTTTAATTACATACATTGTCACAATCAGGGCGTAATTATCTATGAACGATGTAAGCATTAATTTTAATTTTTCAAAAAAATTCAAGGAAGAAAGTACTCAAATTCTACATATGTTTTCTTTGAAGTTGAGTTTTTATGTGCTCACTTATGTACATTACCCCAAGGCCTAAGCATTTCTGTAGTCTAGTAATGTGATGGAGATAAACCAGTCGGTGAACAGCAGTATATATAAATTTTCCGCTTATCGTTCCCTTTAAATACGCATCACGAAATGTTTTATTTTGTAGGGCCTTGTTTGTCACATTCAGGAACAAAGCATTCCCCTAAAATAATATTCCACCCAAAACTATCTCTTCAGTGGTGCTATGATTCGAGCGCTTACTACTCTAGGAAGTCGTTTTTCGGTTAACGCTGAGGCGTCGGAAAGGGCGCACGAAGCGAGTTGGTATAAGGGGGTTTGAAAGAAGGGGTGAAAAGTAATAAGTTCGGCAATCCTCTGCCGTGCTGCATGTAACCGTTTCTCCACCCTTTCCCTCCGCGTCATCCCCCCTTTCTTCGTTCAGATCCAACACGGAACTCATGTGCCTCTCCCGCCCGTCCCCCGGTTGGCATCTCACGACTCTCCACGGAGATGCAATTAGCCGTGTTTTTGAAGTAATTACTCCCTGACAGACTTGCTCCAGCTTCCCCGACCTAAAACCGTCCCTCTCCCCTTTTACATTTTCCATTCCTCTCCCACTTAACAAACCTGGAAACCGCGCCTCAACGTTTTCTTTGCTTCAGCCAGAAGATACCCACCGCGATTTATTCCGCAAAAATGGCTCATATGCCCGGGGCATTTGTGTCCCAATTGTGCACTTATAGTCCAGATAAATAGGTAGATTAGTATGACTTTCATCGATCATCGCATCACCTTCTCTGTAACTTATTTAATACTCTACCCTGCTATTTTTTAACATGAAAATTTGATACGTTTTCTTAGTAAATTAAAGAAGAACATTATTTAAAAATTGAATTGATTCATTAGTTAAGATTCTTATTGCATATTATGCTAATTGTTGAGATAGTATGTCTTTATTGTACACGTAAAAATATCAGAAATAGGTGATTCACTAATTTTCTATACTTTGATGAAAAATTTGCATGCATATACATTCTCAATTCCCAAGATATCACATTAACAGAGTTGCACGCACGCACGATTGCAAACAAACATACGTTAATACTTTTGCATAAGTACACATATCATGTGCCCTACAAACCCTGTGAAAAGTTTTAAGCTGTCTTAAGGGATGGTTCAAAATTTAAAAATTACCAAACTCTTGAAAGTGACTGACACCTGAATTTTTCAAAATGTTCCACCCACATGCATTGAAATGATAATGCCTAATTTCTTTGTGTTGCCACATTGACAAGGCATTATAATGGTAAAGGCTGGCTATTTCATGGCGATTACGATTTCTCTTTGTGTACACTAAAATATCATAGCAAAGCCTCTAAAATAAGAATGTAGACTAAACAAACACAAAATACTTGGTAATTACAGATTAAAATCTTTATTGCGCGACAGAGATTTCGTTGCTGTGCAGCATCTAAATATTTTGAACAGTTGTATGATTTTGTTGCTGTGATCTTCAATACATATGTTGCTGTTCAACAGGCAACATGCTATTTAGATATTGCAAAGCAACAAAACGTTGATCGTGAAATAAAGGTTTTAATGCGTAAATATAAAGTATTTTTGGTCCTTATAATCATAAAGCAGTTCAAGGAACTCCCGCCGAAAATAATTTACAATAGGGAGACTGAAATTTTCGAATGTTGATTTGGATTAATTATCCGACAGAATTGAATGTGTAAGAAATAACCATAAGTATCGCCAACATTCACGTTCTTTCACTTGCAAAATTTGTAGTGGGTGCCCACTTCCATATTTTCACACTCCATATTGATGACTAGGATTCGTTTGAAAGTTAATCTCGTTGCTTTTAACTTAGAAATCTTACGACTATCTTTCTTTCATTGCCACTTGCGGGATACCAACTACTGAAAAACAAGTAAATGATTGTGGGGTGAGAGAAATTTAAATGTTAGTTATAAACTCCATGAAAAGTTAATCCTCCTTTTTAAATAATTAATAATCACTCACCGTTCTTGGGATAAGATTGTTGCTGGAAACTTGTCCTAAACCCTGACCACTCTCTGCGATGCATGAAATCTTCCCTCTTCACTTCTCACCAGCCAGGGTTTTCTTTTGGAAGAAGTTGCCTGCTCTGTTTGTGGCGGGGGAAGTATGGAGAGGTAGGGGAATGAGGTTATCGCATGTTAGGAGCCGGAAGAAAGGGGTTAAAGTAGGGAAGGGGAGTGAGTGGCGGACTCGGCGGTGTTGTTTGCGTGCTCCCTCGCAAGAAACCAAGAGAGATGGGGTCTTGCTTGTCGGAGGCTGCGGACGGATCTGCGGTGGCGCGGAAGGCGTCTTACGAGAGTTAACAAACGGGTGAGGGACGAAGGAGGAAGCGCTGGAGTAGGCAGTGGGGGATGGCAGTTGTGGGAGAGGGTCGGCATGGAATGGGAGGTGAGGGAGTGCGGACTTGGGGTGCTGGAAGGGTTCGCACCCATAATATTCAGAATGCAAGCGTTTAGTTTGTTCGCGAAGTTGGAGAAGAAACGAGTGGTTGGGGAGGAAGAGGAATGAATTTTAGGGTAAATAGTGGAAGAGTTCAAAGGGAGGTATTTTGGAACGCCGGAACACTTCAAGTTGGTGGTGCCGATTAAGTTTAAAGTGCAATACTTAGCCACATTTAAAAAGGTCCATCGAATTTTTCCCCTCAATAACCTCGTATAATGAGATTGAAGAAATAACATTTATTTTCGTGCCTTATTCCGGAAGGGTACGAAGTTTCCATCGATCATTGAATTGATCAAGCAGTGAATGCTACTAGCCGGTAAAAGAATTAGGTTGGGAGCGGTATAAAATGACTTTCAGGATTGGCCATCATGGATGGTTATGAGGAACCCATCTTAGCGTAGTTTTTATTAAGCAACTAAACGCGTCATAAAAAAATCTCAGATAAATATTTCCCTCGGTCATTTTTTCCTCATTTGTGTGAGTCATAGTTTTCTTCATCCCTATTTCAAAAACGTTTGAACAAATTCATGTTCTGTCGCGAGAAGTCGCTAAAACTCAAGATAATGCACTCACTTTTAGCCAGGTGGAAAATTATTCTCAATAATGAAATTATAAAATATCATTGGAACAAAAAAAATTAGAAAGTATATATTTAACTTCAATTTAAAAAAAAAAGTCGTCATTGGTGTATTACTCTACGAAAAGCCTGTGGTTCACTTAATTTTTTTCCTATTTAAGATTCTACATACAAAGTTCAAGTAATAGATTATTATATTTGCTTAAGATACTGGGCGTTTTGAAGTGATGTGTAAATAGCGAAGGTACCTACTAGTAGTGGGGTTATGTAGCAAGGAAAGGTGTCGAGAAGATTGGAACCCCTTGATGCTAAGTTCTTAAGGCATGTGAGGCACAAGAAATTGGGCACACTGATGCAAGAAAGGGGTAGAGGTTCACTTAACCGGTACCTTGGAAGAGAAGATCAACAGAGCGTGAGAAGGGCAACTCATGCGACAATGATACCGCTCATTAACAGAGAAACGCCGGTTATTGAGTATGATGGGAGGAACAATCGAAAGTGTTCTCCTGATATTGAAAGTCAACTTACTCCACTTTAGAGGCAAAAAAGACTTTAAACAGTTAAACTTAGATAACTAGTAAAGTAAGTTAACGAATTAAACCAGCTTTTACTCAAAAGTTTTTCTATTCTTGTAAATCTTAAACTTGATCTCAGGGAGAGAATAATGTTCTTCCTGATTACAAAGAAATTCTGAAATAAAAATTCTAATAGTTAAATGTTTATGCGCCATTGCTATTAAGAGTAAAATACGGCTCTACCTGTTAGCAGGTTTTGATATCTATTATTACAAATACATATTAGTATCATTCGTATTCTACCGTTTAGGGTATATTTGGATGGACAAAAACTAAATAAAGGTACAACTATAAATATATTTGCCTCCCCTGTCAAAAACCTAACCAGACACCACACAGTACAATAATTCCTCCCTTCGTTTCATCAAACATGCCCCTTTTTCCCTATCCCTCCTTAGCTAGCCTTTTCTCCTCTTTATTAGTCTTCAACATCCTATCGCTCAAAGTGCTCTGTATTCACTTTTCCTGTCTTTTTTGAATTTCAATTAACAATCCCCTTCCCTCTCACACCATGCCTACCACTTCTCCGTTTCACTTACTTTCTGCCCTTTTTATCTTTTCCATTCTTCTCCACACCCATATTTCAAAAGCCACTCATCTACCCTGACCGTTTTCCATGAACGGCCTAGTTTCTAAGCCGTTAAAATCACGATCCTTATTAAAGATTTGGCGAGTCTTTTCTTAATATCCCTCCTCAACGTCCCTGTCATCAATGCCTCCCTCCCTCAGCAAGCCTAAAGCATTTTTCTTTTTTTATCATTACTTCTTTTGACCATCGTGATCCAAAACATTGCCAAGGTAGGTCCTGCCTCACCTACTCTAGTTTATGCTCTCCTATTGTAATGTTTAAGTTAAATTCACACTATCGCGAAAACTGTATAACCTCAGTTTTGCTTACATCGATTCTCATCCCATCTGTATTACACTGACCTTTAAATGCTTGGAACCCCTTGGCTATCTGTAAAACGAAAGCTATATCACCCGCAAACCTAAGACATTTAATGAATTCTCCACCGAATCTCATTCCTATCTGCAGTTCTTCCAATACCTCCTTGAGCATTTCATTCACATTAAAGTTAGAACAAACAGGTGATATTGGATACTCCTGTCTTAGTCCTCTTCCTAACCAATGCTGACTCTCAATCTGGCACTCGCACCTGGGGAGTCTGACATAGTACAGGTTGTGAATAAGTCTCCTAGCCCTCCAATCTATTACTATATTCTGCAGTACTCTCATTAATTCAACCTAATTTACTCTTTCTAACGTCTTTTTGAAATATGTGAAATAAACAAACACATTCTGGTTGTATTTATGCTCGCCATGTATTCATGCTCGCCTGTACTCTTTGCCTTTTTACTACTATGAAATCACGCATGTCTCTTGTCCATCCAAACCTAAACTGGTAATTCACTTAGTCATCGTTTGCTCTCTTCTTCATCCTCTTATTGCTGATCCTAATTACCGCTTCAGCTGTGTGAAAAGTAATTAAACTAAATTTTCTTTAGTCCTTACCTAATTTTCGCTATTTTGGGATGAGAATTAACGATTATCTAACGAAGTCTTCCAGCAAAATTCCGCCCTCATAAGTGCTGCGAATTATGAACTTATGAACATTCTTCCTCTTTCTTAAACCCGTATGTATTACCGCGGGAATGTCATCTACTCCCATGGCCTTATTTCATTGCAATTTCTTTAATGCCCTTTTTTTCTCCATCCAATTCGTAGGCTATACTGTATGTCTAAGCCCAACGAAATAGAGCACTACACGGATACTCTAAAGTTATTCTTTCAATCAGCTATTCTTCAAATCCTTATTATTCCTTCATCGCTTCATTCCGTCAAATATATCTATTCTCATGCTGCGCCCACCTCCACTACCCAGCATTCTACCTCTACCAAAGTCTTCAATACTCCATTGCCCCTCAATCGACTTCCAATCATTTTCCTGCCTTTATTCAATTCCAAGCAGTAACTTTCTCTTCTCCTCCACCAGCCTTAAAGCTTATGGCTACAAATACGAAAAATATGATTTTTGGTAAAAAAATACATAGTAAGTCGCATTTAACGTCATTTTGCCTATCTTAAAATTACGACCAAGTAAATATCCATTTTATCAGATTCACATAAACGCTAATTTTTCTAAAGCTTTCTCAGAGCCGCGACTGAAATCGTTAAATTGTCTCTTAGAATGTAAACAAATGCCTGAATGATGAAAGGTGAGATAACTCTTGGATGGTATCATTAGAATAAATATTATTCAGATGAAAATTTAGCCTCATTTTCACTGTAGCAATTATTCTCTGGGCCAAAAACTTTCTTTGCTTGAATTGGATGGCGTTAGTGAAATCATGTTGGAAGTGCTGAGCCTTAAAATGTGGTTACAAGAAATCTACATTATTAGATAAAAAGCGTTTGCGCCGACGATACCTTATGAACACGCAATTAATGTATTTAACGTAAATGTAACCTCAATTCTCTCTTAATGCGTCGGCTTGAAAGCTTTAGTGGAGTCAATTCATTTTAACGCTGATCTTTTTTAGGAAATGCGAAATTGCATGCGATGGATGATGGCTTCCATTTCCGCTCCCTCGCATAAAAATGTCTGCATTTCTCTTGATTCGTTTGCTGATTGCTGCGGGCGGAAAGAATTGGTGCGGTTGAAAAGTGTAGAGGAGGAGAAGCATGGCAGAGAATGGTCGGGGAGGGATTGAAAAGTTGGGGAGGGGAGAAGAGCAAGCGCCACGTGGAAGACAAAGCGTAGAAGACGGCCACCCACGCGGCCGAGATGAGAGTGATTGACTCCGTATTCAAATAGATGTCATAATTGTCATTCATTAAATACGCTTGTTGTACAAATATAATAAGTAGACATCAATATTAGCTTAACGACGCAGGAGTGATGAATAATTACAATTTTCAGCAAATGACTACCTACTCCATTGGGCTTTGATTTCTTGGTTACGCTAATATGCAAATTACCTCTACCTCTAAATTTATTAAAACTTGCGATTATTTCAATAGCTCAATGGACGTAACTTCAAAAGTGAATCCTTAAAATTATGTCGGAAATATTTTCAATCTCTGGAAAATAGAGAACTAAACATAATGATTTTCCATTAATTTACATCACAGTTTAATTCAATGCATTATTCATACCTCTGGTAATAATGTGCACATACATCCCACAGTAAAATGCCAATTTTGGTAACTCACGTTGATTAAATTGGCAGCGTATGCACCAATAAATAGAACAAGTGACCAAATTGTCATTTGCTTGAGGAAAATGAATTTTCATGATGCTCAAAGAATATCTTGAACGTATATTTCATATTTATATTTCTTTGTTTATATTTCATTATTGATGAATGCAAACAATATCTTCGCATATTCTAATGGCGA
Source organism: Hetaerina americana (assembly GCF_022747635.1). Taxonomy (NCBI): domain Eukaryota; kingdom Metazoa; phylum Arthropoda; class Insecta; order Odonata; family Calopterygidae; genus Hetaerina; species Hetaerina americana. The sequence goes on along the minus strand of NW_027286874.1, from coordinate 31,570,954 downwards.
TTTTTTTACTTTTACTGGTTATTTAAACTTTTGATTAGAACTTTCGAGGTTGAAGAAAAATAGCCATTGTTAGTAGTCCATCAGTCAAGGATGCAATCTAGAAATTTAGATCGACGCGTTTTTTCCTTTATATGTTCCGTATAATCTTACCCAGCTGGCTAATTATTATTTATTAGCCTCATTATATTTATACAGGATGAATCATTTTCATACATATTAAGCTACAAATACTCGTGCAGGATGAATGTCTTTGGCATCGATCCACGTTAATTTGTATCATTGAGGGGAAGAGCGTCAATCAGGCTTCGTTTAAATGTAGTTCACCTTTCCTTTTCTTTTTATATTTCTAACTAACAAGCTGCTTGAAAGTAGAAAGTAGGGGTGTTCGCTCAATTTCTCCTCGATAGCGCTTACTCATTTTCATTGTTTTTACACGAAAGGAAACTGTCGTTAAGTGGAATTTAATTCTTTGTGGTAAACAGTGAATAACTCACGCAAAATGGATGTTAGATCTTATCATACCAAATGGTAATGATAGCACGTTCTTGTACTGCACTACGCTAAGAAGGCTCCCTATTTTCCTTCATAAATGTCAAAAAATGATCATATTTCAAGATTATTCACCTTTATGGGTTTCCAGCATTTCATTTTCTTGCATTTCCATACAACAACTATTGACTTGTACAAAATAAAAACTCAATAATTGCTCCATGGACTATTAAACGGATCGGAATCATTCATGAGAAAAAAATTCGAAAAGTTATGATCATACGCCGTTTATCTTGCAGCTGATATTAAAAATTGATAATTTCGGATAATTGATCAGAATTTTAATAAGGTAAAGATTTTTATGATCCTTTTATACCCGTGGAAGGTTTTCATTCACTTATATTTACATGTATTTTAACGCTTAATCCCGTATTCGGCCTAATTGTAAGACTAAACCAACGTTTTACATTTATCTCTGCATCTCAATAGGTTCATTACCAATTTATTTGGTATTCAATGGACTTATGACAGCATGTTTACGATTTTATTTAAACTATTAAGATAGGCTAAATAACTAAAAGTCAGGTTAAATCATCGAGATCAGCAATGAGTATTGACTACTCAGAAAAAAGTTATTCCTTTGCACATTAGTTCAGCTTGTATCATATTTCCATTATTTTTCACGGCGTTAGACAACAAATTCACTATGACCTAATATTTAATTGAATATGTTGCAATGTATTACTAAGTTCATTTACCCCTTCTGAGGATTAGTGATAACGTTCCTCTTCATTTCATCCGCATTGATTCTTTCCTTAGTAGGGAGAGGCTTATACTTTTACCTCAATAAGTATTCGGATTCCGGGCGTCATCAAAAGTCTCACTATTGTGATATTTTAAAGTTTTGCTAGTCAGAAAAACTGGAAATAGTAAATAGTTATAGAGAGAGCAATTGTGTACAAGGCTATACTCAACCGTAATAATTATCTATCCCTTGACCCAAACAATATTTTGACTGCAGTTAGGAAACTGGTTCACTTGTGATTTCTAACTAATGCCGTTCTTAAAGACCGTGTTTTGTCATGTGGATCTAAAAAGGCATCCATAGAAGTCAAAAGTTCCTGCTTTTAGCATCATTTTTGCATAGGTATTTTTAAGTTCTCCATGTCCAGGAAATAGGCAAAGGTCTTTTCATAATGGAAATAATTTAAATCGGAATTTCAATAGAAATTCAGATTTGAATGTCCGCTTCAACATTTTGACCATTTTTCCGAAAAGATTTGTCCATTGTGAGCGTTTTCAGTATTGTTCACTTCGAATAAATATTATTCCTAAAGGCCTCCGTCTAGCTTCCTCCATCAATTACCTCCATCAAATTTTGATGCTATTTTATCGCAACAAAATGGGATGGGGTTTACAGTAAATAGTCACCCACAGCACCAGATAACTAGTTATTGTGTAATAAGATAGCTCGTGAGAAACATGAAATGGCCCAAGGAGTGTCCCTGGCCTTTTGGATTCCTCCATCAAATACCTTCAATACCAAGCAGATGTTCGACGTCAGTGACGCTTTAATTCTCTCAAGAATTATTACAATGAGAGTAATGATTTTAATGTGGTTAGCTTGTTTCCTTTCGCTTCGAATCGCAATTATCCATAATAAATGCTGCTCTTTTCATTTTCGTAGATTCTGTGTTCGTTTCTGTGAAAGTTCGTGTTCAGAATTGATTTTTCAGGCGGATCAGAACCCTTAATAGCTTGTTGATGAAACGAACCGTATTAAATATTTGCCCTTGATAAATATCTTGTGGTGGAAAAGACATGTCTCACATTAATTGTTCTACAGACGGGGACAAACTTTAAGGAAGACAGGGATTTAGAGCAGCATAGGTGGCGCCATAGTGGTGTCTTAGATGGCAATATTACATAGGCACTCAGTCTGGCATAATTGCAATGTATTAAAGCGTACCTTTAAATTAACTACTGCCGATTAGGTGACCTCTCTTCAGATAGTACCTTTTGTCGCTGAAAATTAAATTCTCTGAGTCTGTTCTGTTATCCGTCACATTCACCTCAATGATGAGATGAATATGCACAAGAAAGTTCATAATGCTGGTATTGCAAGATTGTCTGCAGAAATGAATCTTCATTTCTAATAAAGTGTTAACCTATATTTTTATTCGATTCCAATTAATTCTCGTAGTTTTCCTAATTGTAATCTTGAAAAAAATGTTCAAAACTGCATATGTGAGAATGATCACTCGTTAAGACTTAGATTTCGTCCGAGATGCCATTTCGCGGTTGAAAATTTTGGAAGGACTTATGTGATTGGCCATCATTTTCCCCGTCGCGCATACAATATTTGAAACTCAAACATCGGTTATTTGCAGCTGAAAGTGTGAAATTCTTGAAGTACGAACATATTCAAGGCCCAGAAAAATTTATTTGTTTGAAGTTTAGAACTTCAGATGAATAGAAATTCAATTTCTTCATTGATAAAATTAAAAAAGTTGTCGCCTTGATGACTGTGGCACATTATCAGTTGTATTGACACTGCCCGTCCATAAGATAAACGACAAAGCTCATATTTTAAAAAGCTTATAAGCATCCAATGCATGATGAATTTATAGATAGAGCTTCGTGGATTAATTATTGCAATGTAAATTTACACAGAAAGCAGTAGCCTTGATGAATCGCGGTACATTTGTGCCGTAAGTCAGCTTATATTACATATTTCCGACTATTTTATCATGTTCCTCCCTTCATGTATACTAGGTGTATGTTAGATACTTGATGTCCTTGCATGTGCACCTAAAATAAAGAGGATATTTTTGCGTTACTTTAAGGATGAGGTTGTTCGAGATGAAACAATTGACTTATACATGATTAACGGGTATGTTCCAATAGATATGACTTTGAATTGTTCTGATCGATCGCCTTGCTTTGGAAAGAGAACAATGCATCAGTCAGTCAGGCTGGATGATATCGGATCTGCTCCAGTCGAAAAATTGTGGCAAGGTGGGGCAAATTTACAAGTGGGAGCAAATTTTTCCCACTGAGGGTTAATTACGGTATCCATTCCTGAATGCGAGGAATTCTTGACTCTAGATCGTATCTGGGGTTGCTTTCTGACACGTGGGTTAAAGAATTAATAGGAAATGGATAAGTAGAGCCGTAAGCTGATTAAGTTAGATAGCCGACTGCTATGTTTCAGGCGACCAAGTATTCGCTACCGTCATTTCTGGATGCATTTAATTTTTATTTGTTAGTTTATTTTATTATCAACAGAAAAATTTACATCCTGAGACTTTGAGGGTAGAAATTTTGAGTCGGTATAAATATTGTGTAAAAGTAATCATAGAATATTATGTTCCGGAACCTTGGTCTTTGAGTTTCCAAGATAAGATTCAATAACTTAAGATAACTTCAATTATTTGTGCAAGATAATATTTCAGAGAACAAATTGTTTATATGCTGGATAAATATAAAATACAAATATATTGTTAATCTACTGGATTGATTAAGAGTTTACTATCTCAATTCTTCTTTATCTTAGTTTGTTCTACTTCTACATTCCAATACTTCTACCTCTGCACAAGCTGAGTTTACTTCTCTAACATAAATTTGATGAATGACTTTGAGTCGGAATCCTTTAAAATTGAAATGTTATATTAAATAATTTTACTAAAGTGAAACGCTAAAATACTAGGGCAAAAGCTAGAGTAGGGAGAGTTATTCACCTGCATTGGCAATACAGTGGACCAAGATGGTCCAAGTATTTGGGGCATAAAAAGAAACATGGTGCTAGGCTAAGAATATTCAGTAAAGAGGCGGAAATTTGAGTAAGGATCTTAAAAAAAGGCTCGTTAAAACTTAAATTTAGAGCGTGGTTATGCACTGCGCGGAAACATGGTCGCTGATGGAAAACGATGGGCGCAGTTTGGAGGCTTTTGAAATTTGGGTGTAAAAGGCTGTAAAAGATGAACTGGACAAAGAAGAAAACAATGGATGAAGTGCTAGTTATGGAATAGGAGGAGAGGGAACTGTTGGCAGAAATCGGAAGAAGGCAGTAAAGGTGTATGCAGAGCATTTTGATTGACGATGGGATATTGAATAATGTGATAGAAGGGAGAATTTAAGGCAAGCTAAGATAGGGTAGGGAAAAGATGGGCATGCTCGACGGAAAGAAGAGAGGAAGGAATTATGTGGAATTTTAGAAGAGTTTATGGTAGTTTCAGATGCCAGATAGTGTTTGTTAGGAGATGTAAAAAAACTTTTTGTCGTCGTCTGAGCCCATCTCAAACCTACAACAGTAGAATATCAAAAATAATGATAATAATTCAGCAAGAGCAATTCTTACAATAAATTACCTTGCGTGCAAAAATTTTACTAATACCAATTGGCTTGATATTTTTATCCACATTTACTTCTAAAGACAACTCATGACACCAAAAGAAAACATTTGTTCAATGCATTTGTTCATTGCCGGCCCCGGTGGCGGCGGGGTAACGTCCTCGTCTACCATTCCAAGGGTCGCGGGTTCGATTCCCGCCTGGGTGAGTTTCCCTCCATCTAGGGCTTGGGTGTTTGTAAATGTGACATTGTTATCGTTGTTAATAGTTCGATGTAAAGGCCTAAATGTGCTGTTTTCGGACTTATACTGAATAAATAAAATAAATAAAATAAAGAAGTCCAATGATAAATTGAAGTCCACTGCACAAAAAAAAGATATAGAATATACTATATACTAAAAGAGCAAAAGTCTCGACTGCGTAGTAACTCTTGTACTTGTATGCAAGTGACTATGAGACATAAAACATTTAGTGGTTCATTTTTAGACCTAATCATATTCTTTCACTCGACTTTCATTAAATAAGCCCTCGGGTAATATAGTTGCATATTTTGGATGGTTAGGAGGTTGGGTCCTGTTTCAGACCTTATTTTTTAGTTCTGCTTTCTTAACGCTCTTTCAGCTTAAAAGTACAAGTAATTCTAGGAAAGTGCTAATTAGGATAAGTAGAATATTACTATAACTAGGCGTCAAGATAGCTTAGTAGAATATAATATTTTTCTCTGTTTGTTATTTTCGCATAGCATAGCCAAATCGATTCAGAAAAAATATCACTTCGTGATACAAAGTGGCAGGTTAACGAGTGGCAGGAACGCTTTAATTTTATACCATTTCACGTGTTTCTTTGGCAAAAAGTAACGGAACAATTGATGATATCTTCCACGCAGAGCGAGGAGGAAACGCAGTGTGATTGACACCAAATCGATTTGCCCTTAATTTTCTCTAAGTCGTGATATCCCTCTGAATTCAACCGTGAGAATGAAACTATAAAAGGGCAGTCACGACAATGTGCGGCGATGGTGTCTGAGTATCTCACCTGGAAGCCGTCAAAAATGTGGTTTTCTTTTGAAGTCACGAGGGAGCGTAATGGCGGGAGGCCGAAGTTCACAAGGTGAACTCAGGTGCAGACGAAAGCTTACGACTTTCTTTCACTGGTCATCAAGAGGCCCGCGAAACTTCCGGTTGGTCATTTTTTTCTTGAGTTTTCATCCACTCTTTCCACCACCATTTTCTCAAAGTAGAAGTTAACCAAGTAAAACTTTACTTTAGGCAATTTCTAACGTCATTCATTGCATTAAAAAAATGGTATGTAGTTTTTCTTAGAATTTGTGCATTTTAATGAGTACGAATTTTAAAGAAATGTTCAAAAGAAGCCGAGAATGATTTAATGATTCCATATTATATACGAGTATGTTACCTAAAAAGATCCAAATTCAAGTAACGGTGATATTTAGTTAGGAGTTGAAAATTTTACTCTAGATGAGTTTCCTAACGGGTTTTAACCCAACAATTCCGAATGAATTATTATGGATTCAGGGCTTAGGTACCTATTTAATGATAATTCAGCAGTTTATGATTCGACTTCCGTAATGTATTTGGTTTTGAGATCCCTTAAGTGGCGTTCCAGCATGCAATGCATCACAAAGACCCGCTATATTTATGCGTCACATCAATAATTTATAATGATTCGGACACAAATCTCTCTCTATGATTGTGGCTTTGAAACTCATTAATTCCGCAACTCAAGGCAAGTAGAATGCTAACAGGAAGTCTTTTACGTGTTTTACCATTTCCCATTCATGGCAGTCCAACACATTTTTAATGCCATAATTTGCCTGTCAGCTTCCACCTGAGTGAATATAAAAACTACCACATGTTTCAAATGAGTTCCTTGAAAAGTAAAGTCTTTCCAAAAAGATATAGATTGAAAAATGTGGCAGCCTGATAAGATTCAGACTTAAAACTGATAAATTCCAAGAAACTGCGGGAGATGCCGTAACATTAACTTTTAACGGAGTCACCCGCTAATTGTTTATTGCAATGCAACAATTTAAGAGAGTAACAATCATTCGCCTTGACCGGGATATTTTAATTATAGATGTATTTCTTACATGGGGAGGGCTGAGTGGGCAAATTTTTATCTCTGTCAACGTACGAGAGTAGTATAATAGCAGCATATTCCTCTATAACTTTCATTTCGAAATCAAACCTCGGTATTAAGGTTAAAGCTAGCTTATATAAAAGATTGCTTTAATTGCAATTAGTGTTTCGATTTAATAAAAGAAAATACTACTTTTTTGAAATGAAATATCTATTGTTAAAATTTGTTAAAATCTAGAATTACTAACTGTTCCTTATTCCAATTTCATTGTTATCCTCTTCATTTCAAAAGTATATTTCCTGTCTATATTCATTCTATATCGAGATACGTGTATGTTATACCGCAAAAAGATTCAGAACAATTTCATAGAAACTTAAGTTACAGTTAATTTTATGGATCTGCATGCTTTGTGCAGAAAATTGTTCTTTCTAGGTGGCCATGTAAAAAAATCACTTGAATTTGATAATATTGCAATTTTATTAAAACTCGACAGCATTTTACCATAGAGCAATTATTTTTGATGCCGAGGACCATTAGGGTAGTTAATCTGAGTTTTAGATATATTTCATCAACGTAATTATGAAAAATTAAGATAATGTTTTTACGTGTTTGAATCACAGTCCATTATTTAACTTATGCCAAAGATTTTTTACTCTTTTACAATCTGAAAACTGGGAAATTCCATCATTCTTGGAAATGAATGCGGGATCATGGCCAAGCTTTCCTTTACTCATGACCGTAGTTAGTATACTAAAGCTGAATTTATTCTTATCCATCGTTGTTCCTTCTTCTGGAGAAAGTGCGTATTAAAGAGCCGCATTGACCCAAGGAGTCATCTAGATTGGAAAACGAATTACAAGGAGCAAAAAGTCATTGTGAGGGTTCCAAAGGAGGGGGTATAGCGACGACTCACAGTAAACAGGGTCTGCAAGAAGATGGATAAGCAGGGGCGAATAGGAAGCAGGGAACTGCCGAGGGACTGGGAGGGTGGGAGGCCGTGGGAGCCAAAGAAAGGTTTTCCGACCCCTGCGTGGCGATAGACAAATGAGGGCTTGTCGTGTCAGAGTCCGTGGGTCGCATATATTCATGGCCTCGCCCTTTTGATGATTCTCGCGTGGACTAGTGGGTTGAGTTGGGAGGTGGAATACCAGTGCGTGCCCCTTGACCAATGATACCCTCCCCTGTAGATCAAAGGGAAGGCAGCGGCCCAAGTTCGACCATGGGAATGCCAAATTCGGTGAGGAAGTGGTGGAGAATCAAGGACAGAACTAAGAGGAGTTGATTTGAGGTCATTACTAATCGACATGCATTAATCTGACTTTTTCGAAAGGCATTGAGATTATTGGGTCCCCGTCTGCCGCTATTTATTTCCTAAAATTTGGCTAATGAATCAGAAAATAACTTTTAATTTAAGAAAAAGTAGTTTTTTTGTTCTTCCAGAAGTAAGCAGTTACGCCCCTTGTTTCGTCAAGGTAAATTGGTGCATTAAAACGAACTCATGACAAAACAAACGAATGACAGCAGTCATTGCAGTCTGCGTATATGATGCATTTTCCATCGCTTAAAATATGCATTGCCATTTCCAAAGCACGGAAGTCTTTTACAAATTTTCCTTAGCTGTTTTCAAAAATACTGCTGAATATCGTTTCGACGGTAATCCAGAAGCCATGTTATGTATGGAACCATTTATCAAAAAAAAACAGAAAAATAATCGCAATAGCGTTCACATGCTATTCTCACTAAGCTATTGAGGATTATGACGGAAGGAATGGAAGTTTCCAAAAGAAGGAACCATCTTCAAAAATATCACTTCTTTCTTCTACCTTCTTGTACCGGAATTGAATCGCGTAATAATCAATTTTGCGAACTCACACTTGCCGAGATTACTTGTTATTTTGATTAATTCCATAAATGTTGATTTGAAACTGGTAGCCGAATTTAAAGAGGATATAAATAAAAAAAATACAAACGAGAAAAATTCAATGAAAGAACGTAATTAATTATTCCAATCCCGTCTAAGAACTGTCAGACTGCAAAACTAAGTACGTCCTTTGTGGGCAATATTAATAATAACGATAATGATGCTGAAACTATGACTGCCCAAGGAATTCAAAAGATTTCAATACGTATATTTCTACAGTGTTCCCTGATCCTAAGCTATTGAAGACACGCGTAATCAACATATTTTCAAATAGGTCGAACGGGCGAGTTGGGATTTGACGAGCCCATCGAGACCCACCCTCGAAGACCTGGGTGACTACCCTTCAGTGGTTGACAACAAGCTCCATCACCCAGTATATACAGACGGCCCACCTTTTTCGTGGGGTTTCCTTTTGTCTCCCTCTCAACCCACTGTCCTGATCACCTCCATTCACCACTTCCTTCACTGGCCGCTCGCCCATGCTCCCGTTGCATACTCAGGTCCTCACCATCTATCTCTGTACTTCCCTCCCTTACCTCTCGTCCCAGCTTTCCCTACTCACCTAACACTTTCCCTCTCGACTATCGGTCGCTTTTCAGAGTGGTGCCGAGTGACCGACGTCCGCTGCTACCGGGCGAGAGGTCAAACGGACGGTTTGGGGGATGAGAGAGAGAGAGAAAGGGAGTTTCGCCCGGTGGGGGAGGAAAGGGTGGAGGGAAGGAAGTATGTAAAGGTATATAGACATGGGGGGGGTTAAAAAAATCGGGTCGAAATATGGTTGGGGGAGCGGAGAGGGTTCCCCGGGAAGTGATAGGGGAGCGGGGACGACGGAGAGCGGTGGTGGAGATTGAATTTTATTTGCCTGTCACTGCACACGCACTCTGATGACAGACACTCAATCACACGCACTCGATGAGTCGGGGAGTGAGGAATGAGATGGAAGGCGAGTGGAAACGGCGTGGTGGAGGGTGGGAAAACTGCGAGGAAGGGAGGGGAGTGGCTGGGGAGGAGGTATGGAAGTGGGGCGGTGGGTATCACACGTGAAATTTGCGGGGAGGGAGGATTTTCGAGGTCCGGGTATAAACGGGAGGAGGAGAGAAGGGTAGTGGACAGAAGGGGCGCTAGGAGGCCTGACTGGATGTTGCTCAATGGTCACTCACCGTTCCCGACCGGTCACTGAGTGAGTGAGGGAGATGTGACATCGCGGAACACCAAGAGTCGTCCCTTTTGATTCCGTCTCGGGAAAAACACACATATGAATTTCACTTCCACGGTCCCCTTCCCCGGCCATTCCTCATCTCGCTCAGTCCGGCCCTAACCAAACTCTTCCCCCTCTACATGCCCTGATCATCCTCCCACTGTGTCCTCCCGTGTGGCGTCCCTCCACATCCCCTATCTCAGGCGGTGACTGCACGGAATGGACCGAACGAAAGGGTGACAACAGATGCGGGCGTTGTGTTCAGGACTGAAGTTTGAAACGAGGAGCAGGAGGTCGCGAAGGAATTGAACGGCGAGATGCGACCAGGAGGGGGGGTGGATCGCGAGTGAATGGACGGAGAGGGGGTGGAGTTGGGAAGAGCAGGAAGGGAGTCGAGGGGAGGTGAAAGAGTCTGATAAATTGCATCTCCAGACGTCTCCGTGGATGTTCTTTCCTCAAGAGACAAATCACTTGGAACGCCTAAAAGGCCCCGCGGATAGTATCGGAAGGGCAGGAGGGATGGCTGCTCACGGAGAGTCTCGAGTCGGTCGGGCAAAGGAGGAGGAGAAGGGAATGGAAAGCGGGAATCGGAGGGAGGTGGAATTTAAATGACGTCTTGGATGAGTTGTTAGAGCAGGCAATAAACTTCCAGAGGGTGAAATCGTAATTTTAATCGTTCCCAAAAACGGAGGGTTTTTAAACTTCCTTAATTTGGTTGTCAGAGGGGAAAATATGCCGCGGAAGGTAAATCATTTTATGAGAAATCTTGGGAGAAGGATATTCGTACCGTAGAAAATAAAAAACCAGATTATTTTATGACTTGTTTTGGTTTCTATTATATGCAAATGCTATACTTCATGGTGAATATGTATTTTATTAACAATTATCTCCCCTATATCCTTGTATGGAAAGAAAAATTGCCTCGAATATTTACAAATAGTGCTTCCTAATTTTTATAGGTAGCAATTTCGGATTCAGGGATTGTTCATTCATCGCTCTCGATGAATAAGTACCTTCGCTTACCCATTCGCACATTTGCACTTGCACTTTCTCATTAAAGCATTATATAATCTGCATTTTGAAGAGGAAATTCACCGTGAAGGTAAACGTCTCTAATGTCTCTTAAGTACTAACTGTACTCTAAATCAGATATGACTCTTTCATTTTGGTCGCTAGATTATGCAAGCCATTTTTAAACAAAAATAATGCGACAAGTGTAGTAATTTTTATCCATTCAGTGGATGCTTGAATAATTATTATTCATTAATATGCGTTTCACACCTGCCAGGAAGGCACACGGGAAACCCACGTTCAACTGCGTTCTCACATTTCCTTCTTCACTCTCGACCTCGTCACAATTTTCCACGTATTCTTCTCTCCGCTCACGCGCGGGCACTATTCTACCTTTTTCCTCATTCCCCTTTTCCTTTCTTCTCATCCTCCACTTGAAGCGCTGGACGCATATTCCTCTTCTCCTTTTAGCATTCTTGCTATATCATTCTCCCCACAATCCCAACCTTTCCACTTGGCTAGAGTCCTCGCTCCTGCCTCCTTCACAGCTTGAGCACCCACTACCGCAAGGCCTTTTTATCATTCGAGGAAGATCCGGTGCGGTACTTGGAGAGGGGACGCGGTTTAAGGCCGTGCATGCTTAGGCCATAACAGTTGTCGCGACGAAATAAGAACGTACTTTAATGCGTTTGATGTATGCAGGTAGCTGCAGAGAACGGGGGAAGGATTCATGTAGTAGTAGTTTTGAGGGGAGGCGACCGACGGCTAAGGTCATTTGCGCCATAGGGGAAGGACAGGAAAGGATGAAGGGTGGAGAGAAACCCGGCGTCGGCATTAGCCTACTCTTTACGAAAGGCGCCAAGGGGTCCGCGGCTTAACGTCCCATCCGACGGACGGCGTACTCACTCAAAGTGCCCTCCACAAAGCACCTCAAGTAGGGATCGGAATACCTCTGAAAAATATTCAACACCGCCGGGATTTGAACCCGCGCCCTCAGGGTGGGAAGCCAGTACGTTAGCCCCCGCACCATCTCGATCCCCAGGATTCATGTTCCAAGGTGGTTGGGTCGTCATTTTTTCGTCACTTGGTCAGCAATTGAATATAAATTTACGGAGTACTTGGCGTCGTGAGTACATTTAATGTAATTCCTTTTCTCCTTCAATCGATGTTGTTACTGTTCTAAGTCCAGCCCCAAACCTGTGTAATATTTTAGTGAAAGTAATGACTTGAAATACTTGCATGAAATGCTATTTTAGTGTTGATTAAAAGAAAACTTGTAGCTTAACCAGCAACCGATGGTTAGGAGAGAGTTCAAAATTAAATAGATCGATGATTGTTTCCATTGTGAATTGCACAAATTCAATTTATTAATAAATCGCATGGATCTGTAACAGTTGTCATGTTAAAATAAACAATCATGTTAAAGGAAACAATAGTTCTGTATATTTTTAGTAAAGCATTTTGTATCATGTGCGTATAATAGTATTTTAAATGTAAATCATATACCTTTCTTGAATCAAATTATGTACTGAGTAATTTTTCATCTTGAAAGGTATATTTTATTCTTTTATGCCCTCATAATTGAAACTTCATCCTAATTGAATCTAATATTACCAACCTATATTAATTATGGTAATATAATTTCATTCCTATGTAAAGTTGTTAAACTTGTACACTTGAATAAGTTATTGGATTTTATTTCCGACTGATTGAATCAATTAGCAACTTTCAAAGCTGTTCTGTGAATATTTAATATCAATTTGATTTCCACTCATAGCGCGGTATTGAATTCGACGAAAGTAAATTATTGACAAAAGTGATGTCAAAGTAGTCCACCATGTAATTTTTCTATTATATTCTTTAAGAGCTCTTTAATAAAACGAATGATTTGGTGATCAGCAGCAAAGAATCTGAAGGAATATTCATATACAAAACAATGTATCTGAATTAATCGATATACAATTATATTTCTGAGCAATTCTTCTTCCTTGTAGTCATTTAATTTTAGATAAATCTTCCCATTCAGTCCGCGGGAATTATCTTGATTTTAAGTTAACACCTCAAGAGGGCATTTTATTGCACTATATCGACCGCTTTTTCATAGTTTTCTTGATGGTACATACTGTTGGTCTCAGAAATATCTTATCCTATAAAGCATCCAGATATGTTACTCTCCAGGTACTACTTACCGTATGCCAAATCTTTGAAAATCATTCGAATGAATCTGAGTGATTACTATTTAGTGTGAATTTCGTAATACACTGCGGTCAGCCTTAGTGACAGTTCAAACCAAGAAGATTAACGAACTGAGAACCCAAAAAACTAATTAATTTCTTGGCTTAAACACGCCTTTCAATCTTCCACGCCGAATTTTCCTTCCACGCCAAGGACCATGTTCTAAGTTTCATGCGCGTACGCGTCTTCATGCGTGTATACATAAATAATAAGCCTGCCCCACACACACACACGTACATGACCCGTCAAGCCGTGGAATGGTGGCCGAGGAGAAGGGCGCGTATCAGCGAATTGAATGGAAGGGAAATGTAGAAGGACGATGAACAAGATGGCGGGATACATCCGTCGCGCAACCCGAGTCTCTCTCGCGCGTGATTTATCGTTCGTTTCTAATTCATCATCCCGCCGCCCTTTCCATCCCCTCCTCTCTCCCTCGGCCTCCTCTCCTACCTGTCCGGCAGGGCCTCTGCCTCCCTCCACGCTGACCTCCTTTTTCGGCATTTCCTAACGAGAAATCCTCCTCCGACGACGTCCGCCCGACTTCGTTTCCTTTATTTCGCCGACACCGCACCATAGACTCGCTTTTCCCATTCCAATCTTCTTTCCTCATCTCGGTGGCTCTCCACCAGGAGCCGCCACCATAGTCTTTTCTCCTTTCCCACCGACGAGAAGGCGACCAATGGCGAGATACAGCATGAGAACGGAAAATGAATAAAAAGTAGACGACCTGAAACCGTTTCAGAAGTCCCTGGTCATTCTTTTTTTGGCTCCTTTTTATCTGTCTGTCTGAAGGAGAGGTTTCATTCCTTGCGCATTCGTCGTTACGTCTGGGCGCCCATGGTGTAAACACATAGTGTCAAGAAGGCAGATGCTCGCATCAGATAATGGGACTTATATTTTCCTTCTGGAGTGAGAACTCTTTTCCCTAATTTATCCCTTGGATGTAGCCTCCACAGTCCTCTTCATTCGCCAATTCTAAGTTATTTTGTGATTTGAGTCGACTGGAGCATTATTATTTGATTCTTATTTTTGTTACTTCATATTTGGCCTGTTGATATGACATGATGATATTTTGTTTTGTCCTCTGTACTTCTAAATAGTAATGCCTAACATTTGAATTCAGCTCAACTCAGGTTTTACCGCTTTGCGCGTTAACTTCATTGTTGAAAAAGTCCGTAATTTCACTTGCAATTCCATGATGTTGATCTATTTTAGGGATTAAATTTCGCAATTCCAAACGTTTCTTCTTCAGTTATTGCATTTTCTCCATTTGATCAGTGATGTCTCATAACATCTTTATTTTTTATCGATATGAATACTATAAGCTATAAAAATTCGTATAATTTATATGTATTTTATTTCTTCCGAATACGCTGATTCAACTGATCCTGATTTAATTTTCCTGGAGATTCTGTCTTTAGGTTCAAAAACGGTGAAGTATATGAATCAGACTGATTAACTGCTCATTTTTGTTCACGTGACGATTGAGTAAAAGACAGTCTCGCCCATTTCGTGTAAATACCTATTCCGAGTCCATAATCACCTTCGCCACTTAAGTAGTAATTGGCATAGCACTCGTAAGAAAGGTAACAACGGCGTAAAAGTTTTAAAAACATTCAATAAACAATCCTATGTCATAGGTTGGATGGATGTTTTCCATATGCAAATTTTGCCAACTTATGAACTCATGTGTTGCATAATGTTGCTCAAACCTCGAATTGGGTGGGAAATGTTTTTGATTTCCACATTTTTCGGGCTGCGTCCGCGTATGTCGTTTAAATGTACAACAGTTTCGCCAGCTATCCTGCTGGCGTCCTCAGGTCAAGGATGAAAAGAAGCTTGTTGTCCCGTCTTATATAGGAAAAATCCGGCGCCAATACCGGGAAATTTCTTGGCCAATCAGGGAACGTCCTCATATTTTCGCGGAATAATTCTTTTCCACGCACTGTGGAGTGGATATCCATCCTCTCTGTTAAAATCTTCTGGCCTTTTAACGATTTCAATGGCCTCTCTGATTATTCTCTGGAAGTATTTTCCTTCTTTCGCTATTATTTTAGCGTCGTCGAACAGAATAGAGTGTCCAGGTTCACTCCAGGCGTGCTCAGCGATGGCCGATGCTCTAAACTGTTTGGCCTTGGTTGCCCTCTGGTGTTCACTCATGTGTCATTGACGTAATAAGAAACATCACCATCCACGACAACGATCTCATGGTCAGCTTCGACGTTGAATCGCTTTTCACCAGCGTCCCTATTGAGGAATCGCTGAATATCATCAAGGAACTCACCTCCCGCGGAATCCCTAAGGACTTTCCAGGATTGGTGGAGCATTGCCTCCGCAATTCCTTCTTCCTATGGAATGGTGACCATTACGAGCAGACGGAAGGAGCTGCGATGGGCTCACCCCTCTCCCCGGTTGTGGCCAACCTCTACATGGAGAGCTTCGAAAAGAAAGCACTGGAATCCTGCGACAAGCGGCCGTCACTGTGGCTAAGATATGTCGACGACACTTTTGTCATTTGGTCACACGGAGAGGAAGAATTAAAAAAGTTCCTGAAACATCTGAACTCACAGCATCAAGCCATCCACTTCACTATGGAGGTGGAAAAGGATCATCAACTGCCCTTCTTGGACGTCATGGTGAAGAGAAATAAAGGGAATGGGAGGCTTGGACACAGAGTATACAGGAAGCCTACTCACACCGACCGCTACCTTAATGCTGCATCGCACCACCATCCCAGTCAGAAGACCTCACTGGTAGACACACTTGTCAACCGAGCATATAAAATATGTGACTCAGATTCTATTGCCAACGAGAAGAAACACTTGACAAATGCCCTACAAAGGAATGGATACAGCGCTCATATGATCCAAAAAAAGGACCGAGAAGGAAGAAAAGAAGAGACAAACCACCGCTGTTCCTGACAGGGAGGAAGACTCCAGACCACGACCGAAGGCTTACGTCACCATCCCCTTCATCGCAGGGACTTCGGAAAGAATCGCGAGGGCTTTAAGGAAACATGATGTGGTGACCAGATTCAACTGCGTCACCAAGATAGCTGACACCCTACCCGGACCCAAGGATGGAATTTCACCGTTAATATCAGAAGGCGTGTACCAAGTGCCATGCTCCTGTGGCAAATGGTACATCGGTGAAACATGCAGAGCGCTGAAAACACGCATGAGTGAACACCAGAGGGCAACCAAGGCCAAACAGTTTAGAGCATCGGCCATCGCTGAGCACGCCTGGAGTGAACCTGGACACTCTATTCTGTTCGACGACGCTAAAATAATAGCGAAAGAAGGAAAATACTTCCAGAGAATAATCAGAGAGGCCATTGAAATCGTTAAAAGGCCAGAAGATTTTAACAGAGAGGATGGATATCCACTCCACAGTGCGTGGAAAAGAATTATTCCGCGAAAATATGAGGACGTTCCCTGATTGGCCAAGAAATTTCCCGGTATTGGCGCCGGATTTTTCCTATATAAGACGGGACAACAAGCTTCTTTTCATCCTTGACCTGAGGACGCCAGCAGGATAGCTGGCGAAACTGTTGTACATTTAAACGACATACGCGGACGCAGCCCGAAAAATGTGGAAATCACCTACTCATCGCCGCGGAAACCTTCGAGGGAAATGTTTTTGCTTGAATGTTATGCTATATGCCGAGTGAGCGAGTATTTAGTTTATTCCACTAATAAAAGCAACTTCACATTTACACTTATTTTCGACCCAACTTGATTTTTTTATTATTAGCATCTATCTCATACACATTCTTGCCTCAGCTAAAAAATGAGCTTACGCTGGTAAAATTCTCTCTCAGGTAATAAGCGACTCTCGAATAGCTGTCATCCACTCCTCATTTGAAAAGACTGGCTAGGGATGGAGTGCTCGTGAAGGTTATGTACTCAGGTATGTGCGATGGTTTTAGGTACAATGCAGACGTTGGATCTCAAGTAAGTTTGACCAAAGGATGGGGGCTCACGCCCCAGCGTCGGCATCATTTGTCACCCGAATTTACATATCTCTTCGAACCAACTCCAAAGTCACGGGCAGCGTCGATACACACTCATATATTCCGTCTCACACGCCAACGTGTATGCCCAGCTGACTTCTCCGGTGATAGAACTGGATGATTCTTGCGGCAGGTTAAGCGTCTTTTGCCGAAAATGAGTATGTCTTCTTATTAGAGTCAACCTTTCTCCAAACAATCCGTGGCCATCGTTTTTCCCCGAAAAAACCACTCAAATTTGCCATCCATAAAACTGTAGGATGTATCTGAACTGTAGGAGGCTAAACGCGTATTGCATTCAATATTGGCAATAACCGTATGAACAGGATCTAGTTCTCAATTCTCGCATCTGGTGAAATGATTTCTGTTGGGCTACGTGTCCCTGGTGTGCCTACGACTATGTTTTTCATTTTTTTCCTACCCTCACCACCTTGACCGTCTATGCCTTGGTTCTAAACCCCGGCTAAAAAGGTTGGAGGTCATTCTCTTCAATTGCAAAACACCATATTCTTAATTTGGACATTCTTTTTTTGCTCTTCTATTCCGAATTAGGCCTCCATTTCCAACTCAAAAATTCGTCTGCCTTTTCCATTGATCTTTTCTCCAAATTTACACTCCATGTCTTAGGACTTCAATGTGTAACTCTAGGGGCACATCCTGTTGAAAAAGAACATAACCCCCGACATAATTTATCGCTAATTAAATATTAACTCACGTTGCAACGACGAATTTTTGCAGTATACTGTGGAAATTTTTAGTTATATTAACCGTTAAGTATTTGCAACTATTAATTTAAAAAGTTTTGATTGATACATGATTATATATAATCAGGAGACGTGCCTATAAGTTGCGCATTATTTGAATTATTGCCCCAAAATGATTATTTTTTGAATAGGAACTGCTTTTTTCCGAGGGTATGAGGATAAACAAAGTGTTTGTTACATTTGAATCCCTCCGGTCTCAAGGTAAGAATAGCACGAAAATGGCAATCACATACTCTATATTATAGGGTCATTGAGCATTGGTCCATACACTGAGCAAAAAATCCATACCAAGGGTATTTCATGCCTACAGGCTCAATCACCTTCCCAGGATTCCGTAATCACTTCCGATGGGAATACTTTTGTTGTAATTTTTAAGTTAACATTTTATACGGCTTTCGTAATATTATGCGTAATGTGTTCATATGAAAGTTAGTACAGTGAAAGAGTTCAGCATTGGACTGAAAATAGTTTTCTTTCTCGGAATAATAATTTACCGCATTAATAGTGGACTTTGGGCAATTCGGAGGTGCAGAGTCATGCTAAAACCAAAAATAAAATTGAGCGTAGATCATTTCATTTTTGTGTCTTATGACTGGTAAATGAACTGAGTCTTCAGGGAAATGGCCGAGGTAAATTACTTTTTTGTTTACCCATTCCGTTATCCGTGTCCCTTATACCTTCTTCAATTATTATTTTTCTGCTCCTCTGTTTTCACGTTATGTTCTTCCTTTTCTATTTTCCCTTTGCTCTCTTCCTCTTCCGATGAAAGAATTCAAATGCCACCGCTCTACTGATCTAGTCGGATCACGTCCGCGGAACCAGATGACGGGATCCAAAGAGAGCATCCCACTCCCCCTTTATTCCTTCCTTTTTCCTTCTCCCCTTCTGGCCTCTGCTCCTTAAATTCATTGCCTTCGACCCCTCCCTCCTTCAGTTCTCCTCCTTACCTACGCCATCTCTTCACCCACTTCTTTCAATTCTTGATTTCTCTTGTTTCTCTCCTTCTTCCTTTCATAGTCTGTCTTTCCTCTTTGTTCCCTATCGAATTTTTTTGCTTACGTTTATGGCGGATCGGAAAGAGCCATTTTCTCAATGATTAAAGGTATTAGGTCGTGTTGATATTAATGTTGCGTTAGCTGGTGCATGAACCACTATCGTCTGCCTCAACTGAGGGAAGACAAAAGATCGCGAAATTACGGGAAACGGGTTGAAAAGGGTTTGGAATAAATTTCGTTTGAAAACTGGGATAAATATTTCATCCATTTAAAAAATTGATTGCGAAAGGAAGGCATTTTTGCAAGCTGAATTATGGCCAGTAGTTTGAATATTAAGAGAAATGTTAGATTTTTTATTATTCTGAGTTCACCTGATACTTTTGCTTATCCTAGCGCTTCAGATGTCTACTGCAAATAGTGCAAACGACGAGAAATGAAATTTCTAATCGTATTTAACCATATATAAGCTGTCTAAGAATAACTTTAAGTCATGTTATTATGTATAAATATATTTTCGTGCATAGTGTGTATAATATAATTGATAAAAGCAGTCATTCGGCGATACGGAGTATGATTCAGGGCAGGAATCTGAGTAAGAACGCGAAGAAAAAAACAACACGGAAAACAAGTAAATGTTGGGCTTCCAATCCTTCTTCAAGGCGATTGAAGAATCCCCTCTCAATGTAACATTACACATGTGAGTGTCCTTTTTATTTTTGTCTATGTTTTAATATGAATAATGAAAATGAAATAATGATTATATCTTTAAACTCAAGTTTTTACGAAATCAAAAATGCATTGTAACTTACACAAATCGGCATTTGATACACAATTTTAATAGACCAGTTATGATGCCTAAATGTATTATATAGGCACAAGAGATTGTGATTATATTGCTTGAAGATTACATGGCGGGTGAAATTATTTGCAAAATTAACACCGATGTGGAAGTTACGGGGTTTTTACTATTTTCAAATTATATACACTCTCCAATTAGTAACGCCTGAGTGCGCCATTCCAGACAAATTTAATTCTTTAAGAAATTTAAGAGTTTTAGTTAAAATAAAATGTTCCTTAATAATCTGCGTAATTAACCTATTTTTCAATGCTCTTTAAACATCAGCGTGTACATACAACCCAACTGCCCATTGACTCACATAAAGTACTGCTTATTTTATGAAGTATATGACCCTGTTAAGCATATTTTCGGACTTTCCAAGGGTTCTCCAAGAATCTATGGTACATTTACCAATTTTTAATCAACCACTGGTCCTACGTAAGTGCTTTCACTTGCATTCAGTCCCTTAAGCTCATCCTGCCCGGTGTACCTTTATAATCAAGCTTGTCGCCTCTGAAACCCATTTTTAATCCTCTTATGTTTAAGATATCTTCTTTTACGAGAGTTTTTAATCTCCCCGGACCAGCATTCTCCCCCTCACTGATTGAATGAACGATATTAATTTCCAAGCTATCATCAACGGAGAGTGGCTTTAGAATTTCACGCGATAGGTAGACATCGAGGCAGCCAGCGAAGTGGGGCGGGTCGCCGGGAGTTTCGTGGGCAGGGAAAGGGGTAGCGGGCTTGTGAGGAAGGGAGGGATCTGGGGAAGTGGAGAGTGATGGGTTTGGCCACCCCTTGTGACGAGCCACGGAGTGGGAGCCTCTTTGCTCTCGGGCGGCGAGGGGAGTTAGTCGTCCCAAGGTAAACACCGGGGCCGTGAGGGCAGGGAGGGCATGCGACAAATGGGAGGGGGTGAGCGATTCGGCCAAGAAGCGATTACCAAGGCTTAGGAGTGCTGGGGGCGCTGTGGAGGGTTGGCTGACACGAGCATGAAGGAGGAAATTTTTCCATTGCGCCGACGTAGTTAATTGGCAAACTATTGAAAGATTATCGTACGCGGGGAGCTATGACAACGTTGATGCGCATTTTTACTTCTGAAACCGATTAGTTTAGATGTAGATCCACATTTTTTTACTCCCTATATCCTCGACTTTAATTGGATTTTTCTATTGGCGAATGAGTCTTTAAAAACACCCAACGGAGCATGTATATGTTACAGCGAAATAAATGTAAGCACAATATATGGCAAGTAGTTATTATTTAGGCATAACTGAAATTTCATTTCTACAGATTTTATCACGCTGTTACATTTCGTCTCTTTGTTCTAGTGGCTTATCATTTACTTAAGTTTAAGTGATAAAAACCGCAGATAGTATGAAATTTTCCATAAAATTTTTAAGAAATGATATAAAGAAGATATAAGTCGATGTGCTTTTGACAAATATTGACAAAACTTCATGTTTGATTGTAAAATGTCCTTCAATAAAGGCTAATTTTAATTGGCGACCCTTTTCACACTTTTACACGTTTACTTCCTAAGAAGCAACAGTGCCCGTAACGAGACAAAGGCAGGGTTTTGTGAGAGGAAATAGTGCAGGGATAACTTAAGGTTGTTTGTGTGCGCGTGCGTGCTGGTGAGGTGAGGTAGGAGCGAATAAAAATAAAATATGCTCGGCGGATCCGTGGCTTCCCTTTTGTTTATTAAGTGGGCTGTGTCCCCTTTCTGAAAACTCATCCCTTCTTCCTCCCACCCATTTCGCTGATATACCTACCTAATATTTTTGTGTGCGCAGCCTGTCAACATGTCACTCAGAAAAAGGAAAACAGGGCATAATGCCACCAAGTGAAACTAGAGAAAATTTATATTCCAATGTCAAATACTCGCTGAAATCGACCTTTGCATGGGTGCCAAAATATCTTACCAAGTTTTTGTTCAAGCGATAAAAGAGTCGACTGGCTTACGATAATTTTAGAGTTGAGTCACTTATTCATCATGTAGTTCGCATTATACTATATAGTTTTAAAGTATTGAAGTTAATTTCACATATGTCCCAGTGAAATCTATGACCCTTATTTCAAAATGTTTATTCATTAATAGCTATCAGGTTTTAATGAAAATGTATATCAAAGGTATTCACGTATTTCATCATAGAATATTTTCCACAATTTATAGCAATATAGGTTACCCAGCCTCAATAAGCTTAGTAATATACGTATACCAAACTCATATAATTTATTGGGCGCCTTACACTGTGTGTATAGAGTATCAACTTTAAAAACCTTCTTAATATAATACGCATTCTTGAAAGGGTACAGCGAATTAGATATGTGAAGTTTTCAACGGAGTATTGAATAGAAAATAGACTTTTTTACGTGTAAAGCCATATTTTTTTACCCTGCATATCCGAGTTACTAACCTTTCACAAAACTTTTGGTAAATTTTGATGAATGACTTTCGTATACGTGTACGTTTATTGTATCGCCTTATATGCATGTAAGGAATGTTAAAAATATTTTTTATTAGCTTCTAATAAATGAATCACCAGATTAATAAGTATGGCTTTTAACCGTCGGTTAATATTCAGTGATAAATTCTCGCTGTATTTCAAATATTGTACCTCCTTGTTGCCCACAGATACAATTCCACAATGAAGTGAAATTAGTTCTGATAAATTAGCAGTTCTCCTCAGGCTATGCTATACAGTGTGTGAAATTTATGCACAATTCTATGAAGCCAACTCCTTTCCCTGAGTCACGTTCAGATTTTAAGGAGTTTGATGCCCAGAATATTGATTGCATTGTTTGAATTCTGAGTAGGTTTTTCTAAAGTCAGTACCCGGATTTGATCCCAGCACCTTTCTATCAGTAGCCGACAGCTCTAACTACGAGACTATCACTCCGTATTTATAAATATAATTCCAAGTTTACGCTTAGTGGTATGTGGCACTTACACAAAACGTTTTTAATCTTTTGGGAAACTAAATAATTGATGAGTTGCACTGGTTCCATTAAATTGCCACGAGTATTTCTGCATGGTCTTCGATTGCTATGCATCGCCCAGGTGCATCGCTGATATGTTTCGATTTCTCTCCCTAAAATTTCCTTGCTTCTTTCCATTCCCCTCTCCAAATGATCTTCCAGTGACCCCTATGGCCAGCCCCGTGGTTTATCCCTCTATCCAGTCTGATGACCTTCACGGACTGCCTCCGCTGCATTATTCCTCTGAGGGGATCCGGAAGATAAATCGGTTCGCCCTGCTGCATCCCTTGTCCACTCACACAATGACATTCACCATCCGATGCAGTCCATGTCACATGCGAGTAATTCGAAAATCTTCCCCACCAAAGAGTGAGCTGCAGGGCTATTAAATTTGGAATAAATGCGTTCCAGTACATAAGGGAAAGAAATCAGTGCCAGGAAATCATTATATTTGACTCATTTAGGAGTAACATATGATTCAATTTTCTGTTTTTCAAAAAAGTACCCATATCGTTCACATATCAGCTTCTCTTGATCTTGGACATACTGCTGTTGTGGACCAAACATATTAGGTCCACTAAGTTAATGTTGAGCTCATATTCATTTCTTGCTTCGTTGATAGGCATAAAAATTCCATCTGTTACCGCAACGTTAAAATTAACATTGTGGTAACATGTTGAATGTGGTAACAGATGCATTTAATGTCATCCACAATGTTAAAATTAACTTAATAATGATAATGAGTAATTGAATGATTTCAATCTTTTCCCCTGAAATTTAATACGAAAATATCAGGAGTTAAAATAGGTTACTAAATTGTAGTAGCTTGCACTATATTTGTAGTCAAAAGTCTATTAGCTGTCCAACCAATCGAAGCCAGTCACGTGATTTAATTAACTTACTACCACCACACTGCGTCGTTAGGATCATTTGTAGTCTACTAAGGATTTAAAACTGGAAATTCCCTTTGAAATTGTCGTTTTTTCCGTTTTATAATGGAAAACATTTAAAAAGACCTGACCGCCTTTGATTAGGTGCGATGAAATCGATTATTTCGGACCTTCATAAATTTTATTTTATGCAATAAAAGTAAAAGGGGATTCTCTAGAAAAAACGAGGGATGGGAATAAAAGGGAAAAACCCCTTGGAATTCGTGGAAATGCGAGCTTTAAGAGGAGAGAGGGATAGTACGAGAGGATCCCCTTCTTCAGACGGCAATAAAATTATTCACTTAGTTGGCTCCGTCCATGCTGCATTAGCCGCGTGATTTAATAAGTCCCGGGCTTACATGCATATATACTTTCTTCATTGTGTGCCCCTCCTTCCAAGGAGGGAGAGATGTAGGCAGGGAGCGAGATTGGCGCAGAAGGGGTAAAGGGAAGATTTAAGGAAAAGGAGAGGGAGAAAAAAGGAGAGGTAGGAAAGCGAAGAAAGACTGGGTGAGGGAGTGGGAAAACTGAGAAGAGGAAGAGGGATCTTTGGCCAGAGTTCGGCAATGATGCGGCAGTGGGTGGGAGCGGGGGCGCTGTGAAGGGCTCTGGGGATCTGGGGGCGGTGGAACAGCCAAGGTGGGGGGGAGCGTTTATGGGAAGCTTGGGCTCCGTCCCTCCTTGCCGATCTCGGGGGTAGTTTGTATGCGAGGGAGGAGAGCCCCGCTCGGGCTCCGAGGAGGTTGGTCGGTCGGATGGCTGGTTTTCCTTCTTATTCCTCGGCGGTGGTTTTCGTGGTGGTGGTGCAGAAGCAGGAGGGGATGAGGGGTCATAGGGCCTGCTCGAGGAGGGTTGGGTGGTTGGGAGCAAGGATAAGAGTGATGGGGTGAGGAGATGTAAGTCGGGGATGAGGCGATAAACCCCTTGGCCCTCTTATTTCTCCATGGTTTCCCCCAAAACTCTTACCTTCCATCCACTCCACTCGAAACGCCTTCCCGCTCCTCTTTTCTCCTCGTTTCATTTTCCGTCTCTCTAACTTACCCTTTGATCCTAGATGGCTCTCTATATCTCTCTCTCTTATTACGCAAAAACAACGTCCACGGATGAAATGTATGGGTGTTTATGCTGATGTAGTGGTAAGACATTCAAGAAACCAAACTCTATTGGTTAATTTCGTAGTAGAATATCACCGAAAAATAATTTTCGAAGATTAGCAATTACTGGGTATTTGCATGAAGTAGTATCATCTTCATTCAGAAGACGGAGTCGAAATTAAAATTTTTGGATAGTTGTCAGAGAATATTGGTTCGCTTCATAACCATTGCAATGAGTTATTATTACATGTATTCGAAATTGTTGCGCGCGGAAGTTTTATATTTAACACAGTATTAATCTGGGCAATATCCCGCAGACAGGTAGTTTTAAATGTTAGCATAATTTGTTAATTTTATGACATTTAATTATGCCAGCTTTGTAACGATGGATCGAGAATACCCCTATTATAATTATAATAGCAGATGAAATACATTTGAATAGCTATTACTACTTCGGATCACACCTTTCGGTTGTTTAAGATACTAGGTAATGTTGGCAATGATGCCAACCAACTAGTAAGAAATGCATCTATGAGTAATAAGAGATTTCACGATATTACATCATTACATATTTTATACTATTTTAAGTAAAATCAGTTTTGATACATGAGGTTTTGCCATGTGGGGAAATGAAATATTGATATCCCATGGAGGCCAAAGTATTTTTATGCAGATTGGCAGCGGAAGGTAAGCCTCAAATTTATCCTTATCCTACAGACTACTCTGCATGCCCGTGTTTAGAACCCAGGGATGATTAACTGAAGATATTAACCTTTTTATAGTATTGAAAATTATCGCATGTTTGCAGTGTAGAGATCGCTTTGAACTCAAAAACAAAATATATTGTATGTTAGCGTATGCTTGCGTTTGGTATGTTAAACTATTCGTCCACATTATTAAGAAAGAGTTTATGGTCATGCTTTGGCCATATTCTTTTATTTCTTTCTGACGCTCCTCTATTGTGACATGTTACTTCATTTTAAATTTGTAAATCGACACATTACCTCCAGGTTAATAGCTTTAACCAGCGCTATGTGCTACAATGAATCTAAAGAAAGAGAAAAAACTTAGCATATCTTTGATTTCTGTATAATCTTGGATTTTATGCTCTTAAATGATCACCCGTTAAAAGTAAGAATGCTTTTCATCCCAATGCCTATAATATGTCATGTAGACACTCCAAAATTAGGGGGTGAATCTATCACAAATCGAGGAATTAAATATCATAAAATGCGCCCATGCGTCCTATTACCTTATGAAAAAATAGAATGGAATACAAATACCTGCCTGGTTACTACCATATTTTCTTCTTTCATGACCAATGAGGCGCAAATGCAAGTGATAAGCCAAGATTATATTTTCCAAATCCAGGAAGTTTGATAAGGTGCCTAATTACGTTAGTCGCTAGTACACTAACGCTAACGGAAAGCTGAGGCTATAAACATTGGAATTGGCAATCATGGTACCACAATATATTCTAAAGTTAATGGCTCGCAACACTCCTTGAATCTCTCAATAATAGTTAGCTGCCGGTTTTGAAGAAACTTGATGACTTCGCCTATCCTGTTAGGATGCGAAGAGTCTTTCGGATGCTTTGAAAGTTGCAGTTTCAAGTTTCCCTCGAAAGTATTAAGTTCTACTTTCACAAAATGAAACGCATTGCCTTCGGAAAGCGACTTAAACACGCAGCATTTGATGTTGTTTGATGCTAAATAATTGCCATTTCAAAACGACATCCCCCTTTCTCACAATGTCTCCTCCATAACTTTATAAGGAGTAAAAACCAAATTGAATAATAATTCCCCAAAATTGGAAATACCATTTTGCTGGTCGAAGAGAGCCATTTGTTTCCTCGAAACCCTCCACAAATTTCGCCACTCCCTCCCCGGGCGGTTTTCCTCTTCCCAGCACTCAAGTCTCTTGCACGCCTCCCGGCTACGTCAAATTCCTTCTCTCCCGTCCTCCCTAACCCCCGTCACACTCGCACGCACACGCAAACGTTCACCGAGGGCCTCCCGCTCTCCGTGCCCCCGATTCCCCCAATCTCGCCACTGCCGCTGTCCCCGTCACCGTCCCCGCGGGACCACTCCATCTCGACCGCCCCCGACGCTGCTCCTGATGGCTAAAGAGCCTCCGAGTTGAATGCCCTCGGGGCTATAAGGAAAGCGCGCGAGGGAGAGAGGGGGCGGAAGCGAGCTAAGGGAGCGAGGGAAGGAGAGTTGTACACGGGACTGATAAAAGGGGGAGGGGAAGTGGAGTGCGCATCCGAGATGGGATTGGAATGAAGAGTGAGGAGTGAATTGAAGGGAAAAGGAATGAGAGGCGGTGTGCCTTTTTCGGAGTGAGGCTGAGAAGGAGCAGCCGAGACGTCAGAATAGTCGAAATGGAAAAGAGAGTATAAGGTGAGTGGGGAAATTACGAAAGTGCGAGAAGAAGAACGATAGCGAAGACAAAAGTAAAAATATCGAAATACAAAGTTTTAATGCTCTCTACATCACTGAATTCTCCATTTGTGGACATGAATGCCCCATAGGTCTGAGTCCCATTTTTCTGGACTAATAGCGCGTTTTTCAAGTCCTACTGTAGAATAGACCCTGTTTCTGTAACAAACTTCAATGATTTTATTCCTATTTCATTAAAAGAATTTGGTGTTTGGTACTCCAGCGTCTGAGGATGTAGCGCATCATATATCCTCAGGAACTAATCATAGCATAAGCACTACATCCATATCCTAGACGGGGTTCGAGCGCTCAAAGTTTTCATTGTCAAGCACTTTGCCAAACTGGCTGCCTTAACCAGCTGTTCTTAAATATGCACTTCATACATGAAGCCATATACTTCTTGAAAGAAGTAACAAGAATCGGAGCTACGATAAATATTGAGCTGAGAAATAGCTATGGTATTATCTATGTAAACTATCAACAATTTCACTTTAATAAAAAAGTAGGTATACGTTAACTATTAGCGAAGGGAAAGTGTCTGGATTCCTAAACTATTTCCAATTGTGAAAAAATAAATATAAAAAACATGAAAAATATAAATGGTTGTAACGTTTTGAATACTGTTTGGCATTGTAAAACCTCCAGTGGTGAAGACTTGAAGAAATCAAATTCGACGACAAGATTCACTTTATCAAGGACGACGAGGTTCAATGATTATATTGTTCTTAGGCCAAGGTGGTGGTAAAAATAAATTATTCCCTTAAGAATAATGTATATAGTTACAAATACCTCGTGCTCAAAATGTTGCATAGAAGTTCTATAAATGAGTTTCAAAACATGGAGATCGGCTTAGAATAAGGAATTTCATTTGGTAAACATGAGGGAAAGTGGTGGTATTGAGGGGTAAAGAGGTGTGTGTGGAGTTGTGTGAGAGAACCCGGGAGGAAGTGTGAGTAGGAAAAGGAAAACTTCTTGGGAGGGCAAAGGCATTATAGGGACGGATGTGGGGAGTCCAGGGGCGAGGTTAATTTGAGGACAATCTGACCTTTGGGTTGGTCGACGGATATGAGATGGGGCCCTCCTTGACCCCATCACTCCCCAAGGTGGGCCCTCGTTCACTTGGTAAGTCGGTAGTCGATACGCCGAAGGTCCCCAGGGTTCCCCTTTCTTTAAAGATGCCATCGCCTTGCGAGCGCACGACGTGCGTCCACTTCCTCTCTCCCTCCTCCTCACGTCACTCCTTCACCCCAATCCGCCTCTCCATTTCCCCCACCTGCGACCCCTCTAGCGATATGCCCTGGTGCGGATGTCAACCTCCCAGGACATAGGGTAAAAGTTCATGAACAGTCAAAACTCTGCATTATGCCGAGGAGGGAAAATGTTTAATTTACGAGTTTACCTCGCTATCTTTTTGCTCTTGTGTACTTACCCTTTCAGTTTGTTTAAAATTATCAAGCATAGGAAAGAAAAATAGAAAAAAATATCCAAAACGTTTTCAGCCAAGCGCAGTAAAATGGTTAATGTTAAAATGACTTTTCTTGTCTCTTTGGCATGACAGGTATTTTAAATGTTTCAACGACACACTTAGCACAATTTTATTAGCTATAGTAATAGCTTCAAGGTATTTACTTATTTGAGCGCAAAATTGATATTTCCTCCGGTAGAATCTAACATGCAGACTGCAATCCCTGTTTGACTTGGATAAACCTCCAGCCTCCTACCATTAAAAATCTTGTATCTGGCGTTTTATGTGGTAAATCACACAAGACTGGAATCCGAGGGCATCCCCGGAATCGAACTAGGCCCCTCCGGTCAGTAAACCGGTTCTCTACCTTTGAACTATCACGTCTCCCAATAAATTAATATCAAATGAAATCTGTTTCGATTGTTTTTATTGGACATAACTTTTTTATAATTTTTAATCTTTAGATATGGAAATATTTTAAATAGCCCAACATATTGAGTAATATGCAATCTATAAATTGCTTGTCAGCTCACATAAGAGCAAGAATTAATTGCGTGAAATAAAGGTATACCAGAATGTAAATTTTTCGAAACAAATTTTATTTTCGAAAGCCTTTCCATTGCGGAGTATTTTTGCCCTGAATGAACTAATTCATCCGTTTGAAATGTTTTAGGCGTTTCAGCTTCATTTTTGATGTAGTTGTGACGACTTTGGCTATAATTACGAAGTAATTTAATACGGAGGGAGAGTTAAACATGGGATAGCCACAGTTCTTGGAAGTATACTGGGAAGGAGGTTAGAAAATAGAGAAAAGTTCAGTACTACCGAGTATTTATAGATAAAAGGCCGATTAATATTTAGTTATAATCCATCTTTTACGTGAGGACAAGTAGTGAAGGGGATTGAAGAAGTTGTAGAAAATATAATTAGCCAGAGAAAATCAATGGAAGACTTTCTCGAATAAAATGGTAAATAGTGATGAGGAATTGGAATGTAGTAATTTTCTTAGAGATAGATGACAGTGAAGTAGAACGGATTATTACAAACTTAGGAACAGGTTATGTTTCATGTGAAAAATTGCTGGTCAAGAGGAAGTGTCTAATAATAACCAACCTATCCGTGGTTCAAGTTCTTTCGTTCCACTTAAATAAGATACACCTCATTACCAATTGAAAAATATTAAAATTAGTAATCGTATTAATAGCTCTCTCGATAATATGTAATTGCTTGGTGCAGATTCGACTTATAGTTTGTGATTATGAAATGTAACTTAAAATTTGAGGCAAAAAAATTAGTAGTATGGTGTATGCGTGAAAAGGGAATAGAATATTTACTTGAAATAAAATTATGAATCGCACTAAATCATCTGATCACTAAATTTTAAGTGGAATAAATAGATAGGAACAGCAGAGAAAATTTGTTTGGGAATCTTAAAATCACAACGAGGTCTGCTTCGGAAAAAATAGAAACCATGAATGCGTTAAAGAATTAGGAAGTTCAGTGGGAAATAGGCAATATTCAGCCTGGACGAAAAATACTTGTGAGGAGAAAGCGTGTGCAAAAAGCCCATGGGGATTGGGGTGATGAAAGGGTCATGTAAATGATAAAGGCAATGTACGTAAAGATATTAAAGATAATGGAAAGCTTTATAGAATTTTACAGCGTAAGGACAGTTTAGTAAGATGTAGAATAACTTAACGGGAAAGGTATTCGATCATTTAGCTTAAAAATACTCATTAAATGCCATTTGAATTAGGATCCAATAGTATACAATAGTGCTGAAGGTAATCAAATGGAGTAAAGCAGTTAAAATTGATCCTTGTAATATTTCGGAACTTAAAAGAATGATGATGAAGAATTTGTGTTGAGGTATAAGATAAAAATAATTGAGGCCACATCGGTATTGAGAACATTGATAAAAGTGTATATTGAATACATTCAGGTCGGCTTTGTCTTTTTCTTCAATTACCGAAAGTCATTTTGAATTAGGTGAAAATGAAAGTAAATTTAATGAATGCATGCCAGAATATAAGAGTTAACTGGACGGATAGACGCATAATTTGAGCATGTTTATCAATTATACTTCAAATAAAAGTCCGGAGGACATTGAATTGAAGTAAATACTTTCAGAAAAAGGCGTTAGGGTTATTCTCAAGTCCGCGAGTCCTGTACAATCTAGACCGAAGAAGAAGTCAGTATAGAGTTTAGAAGGGCCGAGTAACGATAAAAGTTTGCTAGCTTGGTTCCAATTATGCCTTTTTTAGGTAATAAAACTTTATTTCACCAGCCAGTCGAGATTTCAGAAGAATTGTCACATATACATTTACCTTTAAAGTAGGTGAGCATATATAGGGGCAAATGTAATTGATAGGTCAAATATTTCTAAAACTTTTGTACAGATATTGAAATACTGTAAAGGACATAAGGTGAAGTATGCTATTATCATGAAGAGGCATTTACAAGAGAACTGACGACATAAACTCCAGCTGAATTGTAAAGAAAATATTAGTAAATAATTGATTTCGGAGAATAACACATTCAATATTGAAACCTGTTTAAACTTAAGAGTATATATGAGGATTTTTGCATACAAGGAGAAGGAATGACTGACATCAAGGGTTCGGTCAATTATTTGATTGAATATTTGATTTATATTTTCTCCAATTTTTTTATATTCGTATGGAATAAAATATTTCTTAGTGATACTTAAATGGAAGTAATACATATCAATCAAATTTGTTAAGTAAATATCTCTGCATATTAATTCAATCAGGGAAACAAGTTTTTCTTCTACCACCCTCTCTCTGCATATTCCGGTGGTCTCTACAAGTTCACCGCAGTTGCAAATCGAGGCTATAAATCTTTCTTCACCCCTTCCACGTCCGGACTACGGCAAGACTTCCTTCCATACAACCACCCACATTTTATCCCTAACCCCGTCCCCATTTCCCATCATAAAGCCATGCTACTCAGTCAGCACTCCTTTGCCTGCTTCTTCTCCTTTTGCGATAATGCGCCCAAGCTTCTAGGTTTTTTCGCTCTCTCTACTCAGAGAAAATCGGACGCAAGTTCTCCACTTGCACATACTTGTGTCATATCTTCCTCACCGAAATGGAATTCTCATTCCTTGGTTTCCTTCAGTATTTTCTTTTGGTTTATTTCCGATTGCTCCTTGGCAAATTCTCTCTTAAACCCTTTCTATATTCCCCTTCCCCATTTCCTTAACCCTTGGCAACCCTTCTTTATACCTACCCCTAACCAGCCCCATGTTTCACATTTGGTTTACCATAGTCTCCGACGTACCCCGCTACTTCGATTCTTCCTAAAACCGCAATGACAGTCAGCAGTACCGAAAGTGTGCCCTAAATGAAGGGAATTTTAAACATTCGAAAATAATAGCGATTATTTAATCATACCAATACTTTGGAAAATTTCCTCTCAGATAAAATTTTTTGTGTCGAATAAATGCCTTTCGAAAGATGCACATTCAAAGAATATTTTTCCCGATTTCTCGCATAACCTAAATCAAATGAGAGAAAGTGTTTGGCACAACGGTAATATTATGAAGTATGTTAAAACGTTGGTATGGTTCTAAGGGCTCAATTTCTTTCGAAGTGATATTTATTTCAAATGTAAAACTGGCAGAAAAAAATGCGCGAAGTGATGTCAGTAACTATTTTCAGGCCTATATTGTTACTTAACGAGAATTTTCCCCATATATTTTAAAATCATATTTTAGAGAGCTCAGAAATATAGTGAAAGAGCTACAAATGGCATTTATCATCGGGAATTATTGCCCAAATTGGTAGTGTGATTTTCAGCACCTGCATCATGGGTAGCTTAATTTCAGAATTGCGGTTTTCAATCCTTATTTGACCAAACTGGCCCAAATTACTCTCCCACTCATAAAAAAAGTGAGTTATATCCCGAAAGCCTCATAAATTTTGAACCCAACAACCGAAAATCACTCAGTTAAACCTCTTCCTCCCCTCAAAATAAAAATACACATCTTGGGTGAGGTAACCGCATCTCCCGATGCCAGTAGCATGTTTATGGCTTTTCGACGCCGCCTTCTTCACACCCCTCGACTCTAGTCGGCACCGCCAGGGATGTATTTTTTCCGCAATTCCTCGACTTGCAGCACGTCACATAACTTTTACAGAAGGGGGAGTGGGTTTGGTCGGAGGGGTAAACGGCGGGAAAATTAGGATCTTCAGTGGAAATCCAATGGGCGCTTATGTGCAGTTAAGGGAGTTAAAGAGGGCTGCCGATATTATGGAGAGGGTGTGGAGTGGCGACAGAGGAAGAGGAGTGGGGCAAGCAAAGTGGGGGTAGGGGAGCGGATGGCCGAGGGAAAGAAGATTTATACGCGGCTGCGGTCTCATAGTGTGTGCGACGGGGGGGCCAGGGAGGCTGGAGTGGAGGCGGCGGCTCCTCAGCCAGGGGAGAGGCGCCCCACTGGTTCGACAACCCACTTTGGAGCGATACCCATCGCCTGATTCCCGAACAAGACGTAAGTTTAACGGCGGAGCAATTTGTCGGGCGGAGTTGGGCGATCCCCGCACGCCCGCGCGCGCCTTGTGTTCGTGTGTCTGTGTCCTTGTGTGGGAATGCGGGAAGGAGGATGCTTAGCGGCCACTCCTCTCCTGCGTCTGCCACCCCAACGGACCTCCCTGCCGACCCCCGACGGCGCCCCACAGCATGGGGCTGTGGAGGCAGTAGGGCTGAGGGGGCGAGCGAGGGGGAAGAAGAGAGCGGGCCGTGTGAAGTACGGCGATTTAATAAGGTGCTATGGCAGCACCGATAGCCGTGGCGACAAGGGGAGCTTAAAGTCCTTCCTATCTCTTTCTCTTTTTCTCTCTCTCCCTCCGACCAGGAGGTAGTGTGAGTTTGCGGAGTGGTGCCGTGGGGAAGCTAGGGCGGGAGGAGTGGACGAGTGAGAGGAAGATTTAGTGCCCATCCCGCGTCCCCTCGCCCCATCCCTCCACGGGCAAGGGCGCCGATATTCGCCATCCCAAGCACCCTTCCTTTTCCATTCCAAGTACCCTTCTCTTTCGACCACCCTCACTTTCCCCCAGCCCATCGTCCTCCTCTTTCTCTTCCTCTTCTCATCCCGTCTTCCGTTCCCATTCCTCTCTTATGCTTCTCGAATGGGATCCTTTGGCTTTCTTCTTCTCCTTTTTCTCTCTGTACAATATTACACGGTCTCGCTCCATTCCCCCTTCCCGTTTCGGACCGAACCTCCCGTCCCCTATCTTTTTCTCCCGTTCCATCTCCTCCACTTTTTCTTCTCCCACGAGAGGAGGTTCATTGCCAATTCGGTAGTTGTAAATACTTCACATTTCTTGGCGCGTCTACCTCGTGCAAAAAGGACGCCTCTTTCTTCACTTTCCTGTGCCACCCGGAATATCTTTCCTCTTCCCGGTTTGTTTTTTCCCATCTTTTCCGGAGTAAATTTTTCTCGTTCAAAGAGTTTAATGATGCGTTGGTCCAATGTTATTTTATGGGGAGTAGTGTTAATTTTGAAATTGATATTGTCATTTCGCTATTTAATTTATCTGTCTACAATGACAGTTATCCTATGAAGTATTTTATTTTGAATAAATATCCTTAAAAAAGATACATTTAAATTTATTATTCTATTTGCTTCATTGCTTTTTGTATTAATTGAAAACGTGGACTTTTAATGTTTGTCGCAATCAAAAAGGGACATTAATCTATTGTTCAACAACTTGAGGAAACACTTCCTCGCCTATGTATTCTATTCTACTCAATTGTAATATTGGAATCCATGAAGGTATAAACTTAAATATGACTCCTTCTAGACAATAACCCTGCATCATCAATTCAAAACATTTACGAACCTTCGATTTCGTATATTTCACATGTAGAATGCTCAATAAGTTATATAACCTTCAATCTCTTCTCCGCGAAATTCCTTCTTTTAAATATCCTCTTCTGAATATAATTACTAATGCAAGCAATGTACTTCACCAGTTGAACCTCACGAGGGTCATATGAGTCAGTTTTAACCGACTCATTAGTAGTAGCTCCAGATATCATATAAATAAGGTGGAGCAGAATAGACTCTTTGATTTGACGGATAAATCCTAAAAAAAGTAACCAAGATAGTTTCACAAAGTTTTTATTTCTGAAAACCAAATCCAAAGCCATTTTTTTCATTAGGTTCTGAAAATCATTTCATCCAGATCTTGGTGAGCGATGCACATATTGAGTCGTTCAAAAATTTTCGAAAACTCTTCTCAGCATATCTTGCGTCATTCCAGCGATGGCATCTGTAAATGTCTCCTTAAGAGCTTCCAAGGTATTTGGTCAAACTTTTTAAACCTCAGCTTTGAGATATTCCCAAAGAAAAAAAATCACATTAGCTAAAATCCGGGGAGCGTAGGGGCCATGGAACATCCCCTCGTAAGGAGATCAGGCGTCTGGGAAATTGTTCTCGCAGAATTTGGCGTGAACGACGGGCGATATGATCCGCGGAACAATCCTGTTGAAACCAAAAGGCTTCTGTGCCATATTCATCAGCATACTCTTCCATTTTGGGGAGTAGAAAGTTCTCTAGCATCTCACATTAGCGCACAGTCTCGTAGAGTAACAGCTGAACCTCAAGATTAAAACAATTAAGGCCCAATAATGCCTATAGAGGACACAGTGCACTAAACTGTCACTTGGGGGCTATTAAAAGATCTTGGTTGAAGTTTGCGAGGATTTTCAGTCGCCCAGTAACGAAAAGTTTGCTTATGTACTGAGCCGAAGAGGTGAAAATGCGCTTCATCGCTAAACCACAGCATCGCCATTACACTATTATTGTTCATAGAGAACGTTTCTACGATAAAGCCTCGATGCTCACCAGACCACTGCGTGGTAACTACTAAAAATGACGTTGTTTACCCCAGCTAACTACACTGCTCCCACTCAGCTAATTTGTATGCGCGCTCTTTCGTGATTTTTTAAAACTAGGGAGTCCCGTCTGCTTCACCCTGTAAAAATTTGGTTTGGAACCTGATTTTATTTGCAGATTACATTTTTTGAACTCTGTGTACGGATGTGATCACCAAAATAATGATTGTTCTAAACTTGGAAAAATTATTTCAAGTCTATTTTCTATGAAAAAATTTTTACTGCTACTGCTATAAAAACAAAAACCATTTATGTAGGTAGAAAACAAAGCCATTTTTAATAAGTATGGAAAATGTCTTGATGCGTGAACTTATAAAGATCGTTAATGTTTTAATCGCTTTCGTGATGGCACCTATATAGGGTACACGTGAATATAATTTAAGCGTATAAACCTGTATCTTGGGCTAGTAACTTCCTTTTCATGCACGAGCAGGGTAAGGTAACGATATTTACTCCATGACTGGCTATATTTACTCTATCAAAGAGTCAAGAATGTATTAAAAAATATTTTACAGGGATAACTATTCAATCGTTTCTTTTAGGTCTCAGAAGTTTAAAGAGTCGCCATTTCCAATTTTTCCCATCTTCTCAAGCTCCTGATCTTCCATGAGAGACTATATTTATTTATTTTTTCCCTGCACGGAAGTTCCGGAGAGTTCCTTTTTATCTCAAGATACGCTGAATGCGCCTGTCTATTTCTTTCTGCGCGATAATCCATGGGGTCTTTTCCCCATTTGGTTTTCTGAAGCTTTCTCTTTTCTCACTATATGATCTTCGAAATTCGCCTCGAGCTCTCACTTTCAAAGAATCCTGTTTTCCTGTTGCCTCCTTTTACAGTAGTCCTATGTGCTTTAGTCATAGAGTGCTAAATTCCACTCAAAAATGCTCCGCTGCTTTCTTTTCTCTGACCGTATGTTCTTGGAATAGTTTAACCGACTCTACCAATGAGCGCATAAATTTGAGATAATCCACACCTGATATCTATCGAGTTTCTACTATCGCATGCTATAATTCTTCCAAGTCCAGTGAAACATTTCCTCTGTACTTGTTTCTTGCAAATGCCTTTCGTTAGCTTTGAGGTACTAGTTCTATTAAGTTTAAATTATTATTAAATTATTTATGAAATTTGATATTCTTTGTTATCCTACATAATTGCAATATCACCTGTGTAACGTATCACACTGGTTTTTTAATTATTCTTATCCATTATCTATTTATAATCCGCAATGCCTATAAAACAGATTCCATATCCGTGCTTATTTTCTTCATTCATTTACTAATCGATAAGATTAGGTAGATGGACTCGATACCCAATGATTGAAAAACCGTCTAATTAACTGATTTTCTTTTGACCGAAAACCGATGGCCCACTTGCATTCCTTATCTATGCTTATGACTCCTAGGAATGTATGTCAAATAGTGTCAATGAAGGATTATAATCCTTGTCTTACGCCTTCAATTATTTTAGCTTGAAATAAAATTTTTCCCCTTCTTTCATTCGTATTATGACAAAACATAAAGTCTATACATTATTTTTTTGTGATTCGAATTCATTCCAAATGTTTCCAAAAGCTGGAAAATTATAATCAACTCGACGCTTTTAACTCCCATTTCCGACTTCACGTATGCCATATCCTACTAATTTCTTCTTATATCGTATGCAGATAGATATCACATATGTTATTTTTCCGCAAAATAATACAAATAGTCATATTATTCCATCGCCATTAATAGCTGTTCCCACATTAATTTAGTTTGTAATTCCTTTGCGAGCTGAGTACGACTTAACTTTACACAGCTACATACATACCTATCCATAATATGAGTAGAAAAACTAATAATTTAAAAGCATCCAGTAGAAACACCTATAAATATCGTTTTCGTGGAAGTAACATTTTCGATTGCAATCCCAGACCACGCCAGATACGCCATAAACCTAAATTAAATTTGTCCTTCCGCGTCTATAAGGTACGGAACTTAGATGTGGCCATTATTTTGGCAACATTGCAACTTACGATGGTAAAATGTAAAATTCCAAATTTTAAAATTTTAAATGCTCTTTCTCCGTCTTCATTCGGCCACCATTCCCCCACCAAAGTTCTTCCCTTAGCCTTCCCTCCTCTTGACCTCTACGCTCGACCCCCTTTCAACAAAGCCCTGTTCGCCACCTTGTGGGTCCACATTGCCCATTCCCTCTCAACAAGCTTGCCAAAAAAATACAAAGCGCTCGCTTTTTACCGAGCCACTTCCGGAGCGGTAGATCCCACCACACCCTCCCATCGACGATCCTTCCCCTTCCTCTTGTTGCTTCTGATTTAGAGACTGGGCCCCGGAATGGCCGTAAATCGTGTGCGGGGATCCCTCGGCGCCAGGAAAGAGGGAGCAGGAGGTCCGCCGTTTAAGGAAGTGTATATGCGTGCGTGTGCGTCCAACGCCTTCGGTTTGCGTTTGTGTGTGTGTGGGATGTGGAGTGGTGGGGAGAGTGCAGCGGTTAGTCGGCGGTGGATGCTAGTGGAGAATAGAGGGTAGGGGGGATGAAAGGGAACGAAGGTTCCTTAAGAGGAAGTACTAAGGAGGTGGTGTGCATAAAAGAAGCCTTTAGAAGTGGACAGACTGTGTGAAAGATAAAGAAGGACTCTCCTCTTCCCTGTCCGAAACAAATTGCAAGCCACGCAAAAAAGAGAGAGCGTCGCTTTGATGATTCCTCCCCCTCCCTTTGCATGAGATTGGTATAGTTTTGCATTGAATGAGTTTCGTTGGGGATTATGGTGATAAGGAAATGTTTCTCGGGGAAATAAATTGGCCACTGCGGGACGGCGTAATTTGGGAAACATGCTTCAACACACCATTCTTAATTTACATCCGTGACGTGTTAATTAGGTTTTCTTCCATTACTGTCATATTCATGTCTGTTACTCATGGAAGCATGAAAATAGAGGCCATTTCACCCTAAATAAATGAAATTTCTCAAGAGCAAGGAAATGCCGAGAATGATACAGATAAAAAAACATAAACACAGTCATCAACCCTAAGGTCAGTTTGGTAGGTGTCGGTAGAGTCCGCCCAATGCTAAGCACCAACGCCGTGTGAAATTTACCCATGAAGGTAGGAGTGTCAGATCCTTCGCCTTGCCGCCTATGGTATCCCAGGAAGTTCTGTTGCTCGAGAAGTCACTCAGTGCGGGTGAAGCTGAGGGCACTCATAGAGGCATACCCAGGAATCGAACCTCGGCCCTCCGGTCAGTATTCCAACGTTCCATCCCTGGACTCCCACGTATCCATTATATTATGTTGCATATAATATTATATGTATCATTATCATCAGTATTTCAATCCTAGGATTGGTTTACCGCAGCGCTCTATTTAATGTCAATTCCCTCAATGCCTGCCTGATACCTTATCTCTTTTACGTCCTTCTTAATTTGTCCTATGTACATGTCTCTTGGTCTTCCTCGTCGAATCTTCCCTTCTATTTTTCCTTATATTATATTCCTAATCAATCCATTGTGCCTCAACGTGTGTCCAATCCATCTAGTTCTTGTTTGCCGTAAAGTTGCCCATATGGTCCATCCTCTTCTGCTCTTCTAAATACTTCGTCGTTCCTTACTTTGTCTGTCCACTTAAACTTCAGCAATCTCCCCCAGCATCATGTTTCAAAGGCTCATATTCTTCGCTGGTCTATTTTTCCAATGTTCCAAGCCTCGAAATCATAGAGCGCTATGCACTACACGAAAGGCTCGACGAATCGTCCTTGTTTTCAGCCTTAGGTTCTTTTAACATACTGATTTCCTCTTCTTCATGAATTCGTTCTCTGCTTTGGCTAATCTTCGCTTGATGTCGTTCCGACCTCTTCCATCCCATGTTATTCTGTTGCCCATGTACATGAAGGATTCCACTAGCTCTAGTTTAACTCCTCAAATTGTAATAACTGCATTCAGCTTCTCTCTTCCACAAACAAGGATTTTAGTTTTCTTCTTTTTGATGTTCATATTATATTCCCCCAGGACTTGGTCCATAGTACTTAGAGTTTACTTCCGGGTCCTATCACGTTTCCGCTACTACTGCGATTTCATCTGTAAACCGGAGGATGTCGATTTCTTCTTCATTTACCTTGACTCCTTAGATACCTTGTGTTTATTTTATTACCTCTTCCAGGTATACGTTGACTATTGCTGGCGAGAGGTTGCATTCTAGTCTTACTCCTTTGTTTATTTTGGCTTCTATTTTTCTTCAATGTATCGTTTGCATTGCGGCAACCTGATTCTTGTCGAGGTTATGGATAATTCTTCTGTCGTTGTAGTCCAATCCAAGCGCTTCTAGTATCTTGAGCATCTTGTTCCATTCGAGGTTGTCGAAGATTTTACGATTTTGTTTTCCTTTCCCCGAATAGCCCCTTCACTATTTTATAAGGCATCTCGCTATTTCAATTTTTCATGTTGTCATTAATTTCCTCGCAGCAGCTTTCTATCCATTCTTCCTATGCCTTCTTCCACTCTCGTATGACCTGGTTCCGCAACTGTTTCTAGAGGTGTTTTTCACCCTTATTTCTTGGATTCTTGTATTTTCTTCTTTCGTTTATGAGACCTCTTATTTTAGTCGTTATCCATGGCTTCTTAGATATTTCCGCCTATCTCACAAGGAGCTCGTCTGCTGCTTTGGTATTTATATTCTTCATTTCTTTCCATCGACCGTCAGTGCTGATCTTTTCATTATTTCCTTCTACTTCTCTTTCGATGGCCTTGATGATTTTATCTCTTGCGCTCTTTTCTTCCAGTATCTTTGCTTTCCATCTGGGTTGTTGCGTCTCTTTCTTCATCTTCTTGTATCGCAGTCTGATGTCCATGATCACAAGGTTGTGATCGTTATTTATATCCGCACCGGAGTGGCTCTTACTTTCCTTAACTTGGTTCATGCATCTCCTCCTGACAAGGATGTAGTCAATTTGGTATCGTGCTTTGTCTTCAAACATCTTCCATGTGTATCTTCTTCATGGATGTTGATCGAAGATGGTATTTGCCACTACCATGTTTTTCTCGTCACAGAATTCCTTCAGTTTCTCTCCCGCGGCGTTTCGTTTTCCCAATCCGAAGTATCCCATGCCACTTCCCTCTCACCCCTTGACGACCACAGTGTTCCAATCTCCCATTTCTATTAGGTTTCCCTTCCATTTAACTGTTCCTAAAACCTCTTCCAGTTGTCCGTATACTTCCTCATCTTAATGGCTGGATGTCGGCATATACACCTGTACTATCATTGCATCCGTAGATTTGACCTCTAATTTTATCATCAATATTCTTTCATTATATTGCCGATATTATTTTCCTTGCCCATTTCTTCTTGAGTGATGGCCACTCCTGCAATTTTCTGGTCGTATCCCGAGTAAATCACCCTGTAGCCGTCGCTCCAGAAGTCGTTCGCCCCCATCCACTTAATTTCGCTCAATCCCAG
Organism: Hetaerina americana; assembly: GCF_022747635.1. Taxonomy (NCBI): domain Eukaryota; kingdom Metazoa; phylum Arthropoda; class Insecta; order Odonata; family Calopterygidae; genus Hetaerina; species Hetaerina americana. Next base: position 31,529,763 of record NW_027286874.1, on the reverse strand, counting down.
GATGTCTATCTCCAGCCTACCTATCTCCATCTTTGCATTTTCTAATTTCCCGCACACGCCTGATGACCTTACGTTCCATATCCCTATTCTGCAATAATCCACCTTGACTAATATTCCCTTCCGGTAGTCCTCACCCAGAGATCCGATTGGGGGACTAGTTTCCCTCCGGAGTATTTTACTGGCAAGAAAGCCATCTTGTCATATTTGAATGCAAGACTGCATATTCTAGGAAGAATAATGTGGTGGTTTCCATTTGCCTTCCACATCGCAGTACTGCTGCCGATACCGCGCACTTCACTCTCGCATTTCGCATTTCTTTGGTTAGTCACGCCTATTTAGTTTTATTCCGTGTATTTTATTTTACATGCATTAGAATTGTTATCAACGATGCGTGTGAAGTCCTCAAAAGCAAGGAGCCCACTATTGGTGGTAGACTCTCCATGTTTTAGTATTTTCCAAATACATCCTAATTTAAAATGTATTCTACGAACTGGACCCTGTAGGCTATACTTAGCAATTTTTCATCATTTATCAAAATGGATATTTATCATTTTCCAATTGAAACGTAATGAATCTCATATTGTGGTATCGCTTGGTGTTGGGGAAATTTTGTCCGTATCACATGCTTTTGCTAAAAAAATTTTAGATCTGAGTTGAAACTCAAACACGTGACCCTGATCGGACTGTGGTCAGCCGTTCAGATCAACTAGGTTTACCATTATTTTCTGTGGATACATACCTAACACTAATAAGTTGATTCAATTGTTACAGAAGTTTTCAAGCTACTTCCTTGAAATTTCCAAATTAGATTGAATTTTTTCGCGGTTCTTTTAGGGACTTATTATTTATCATTGCCATTTAAATGCATTCATACGCTAAAATTAATAAACTACCTTTACACGTTCTCTTGTTCACACTTTTTATTCACCTGCATCTAAATCATTCTTATACACACGTCAGCATTGAGTGAAGGGGCTATTATTATAATATTTCGCAACGCGGCTCCCTGGAGATAGTCGTGCGTGGCTTGTGTCCGAAAAATACTTTTTTGTGGAAGTCAAAAGTCGAACCCCCTCTCCTTCTGTAACCCCAGAAAAAATAGTGCAAAGTTCGTGCCTCTGCACATTGCGCATTTAGTCACGAGTATTCTTTGAAGTAACTCAGATTTTCAGAGATGATCTGATACCGCACTTATAATGTTGCTTCACAGCAGAGAGGATTTTTCAAATACGAAAACTCCTTAATCGCCCTGAATAAATTTAAACGGTCTTCGACATGCAGTTGTGTAATTTGCTCTCATAACTTTCAGGCTCTTATTTTCTCGTCTCAACTTCATCTTCCCACGTATCCATTACGTTTTGATCCGAAAATTCTTCTCCCTCCTTTGACTGATTCCCCCGTTCCTCCCTTCCTAATCTCTCTTCTTCCTTCCCGCCATTACAAACCCCTCCATTGTTTCGCACCTTAATATTCCGCGAGGATCACTCTCAGAGACGGCTACACAAAAGAAGTCTAAGTAAACGCACCTCACCTTAGCTGGGAATCTTTCTACCGAAAAAGAGAAGATCTTTTGTGCTCTCTTTACCCGACGGATGCTGAGTTTTTTGCGGATCGCGTTTGGCCGGAGGTTCTAGTAATTAAATAAATTAGGCCATTATATGGAGTTTCATTCCCGCAAATACATGAATAACTCATGAAGCTAACGTCAGGTTACGCTTTGTAGACAAATGGTTTCGCACGAAGTTACACGGAATTAGTTTTAAACTTCGTTTAATTTAAGGTCTTGCGCTAATAATTCTTGAGTAACGGATACGAAGCCAACTTATTGTTATACTATGTTACATTTCTTAATGGATACATTCTCTCTATGTGGTAGATAGAAACCTGAATCAAACTAATTCCTTTAGTCTGACGGTGGAAGGGGAAAGTGAGTTGTTGCTAGATTAGATATTTCTGCCACAGTAAACAAAGACTAGCCATTACTGGCATTAGCTCACTCAAGAAGCTGAAGTAATATCTACCATATCGCATGGACGTGTACAAAGGTTTCTTGTATTCTATTATGCATTTACAACACATATATTAGGTGTGATCAACAAAAGACAGGACTGATTTTATAACTTGTTTATTTCGACGGATACAGCTTAATCGAACTTGTCGCTCTCAAAATACATGCCTTGGCTGACGACATACCGTTTCCAACGTTTCTTCCAGCTCTCAAACCCTGCCTGGTAAGCCGCCTTAGGGATCCTCCTCAGGTCCGCCGTACAATTAGTTTTAATGCCAGCAATAGAGTCGAGTCGGTGCCTTTTCATGGTTGATTTTAGCTTTGAAAACAATAAAAAGTCTGATGGAGCCACATCTGGAGAGTAGGGTGGATGCGGGATCACCGAAGTTCCGGTTCTGGTGAAAAACCTCTGTCACGATCAGCGCCGTGTGAGCCGGCACGTTATCGTGGAGGAAACGCTATGCATTGTTTCTCCACATGTACGGCCTCTTTCGGCTCACTGCGACCCCCAGCCTCTTCATAACCTTTTAAGTAGAATATTTTGTTTACGGTTTGACCTTGAGGGACGTATTCGTAATTAATCAGCCCTTGCCAATCGAAGAAAAACACCAGCATGACCTTTACATTGGACCGGAACATGCGAGCTTCATTTGGTCGCGGAGAATGAGGACCTTTCCACTGAGAAGACTGGGCCTTTGCCTCAGCATCATAACCGTAAACCCAGATTTCGTCACCGGTTACGATGGTTTTAAGAAACTCTGAGTCGGTATTGGCTCGACCCAGGATTTTCTGACAAATGTCTACACATATTTGTTTCTGTTCATCAGTCAGCACCCGCGGGACGAATTTCGATGCGACGCGCGTCATGCCCAAAATGCCTGTCAAAATTGTCTGACAGGATCCAAAAATAATGTTCACTTCCTCAGCTATCTCCCTAACAAATGAACGGCGATTTGCCCGCACCAAATCGTTCACCAATATGACATGGTTGGGGTCTGTAAAAGTGGAATGCCGCCCCGTTTGAGAATCTTCATCTGTCGACGTTCTGCTCGATTTAAAACGACTATGTATGCCACTCCAAGCACTGGCTTGAACTCGCTCCATTAAAAAAGGCTTGCTGAATCATTCCAAATGTCTCTGTAGCACTTTTGCCAAGTTTGAAACAAAATTTCACGCACAAGCGCTGCTCCTCTAGCTCCTTCATCGCTGCCGTTGCACGCGGCGACGAACAGGTTAAGACACGTACCGCTGCTGCTGCGTAACGACTCGACGTAAACAAACGAAACACCTACGTAATGAGCTTTTAGAGTTTAACGAATTGTTTACACGTTAAACCATACAAAAGAGACGGAATTGATTTTACATTTGATGCATAAAAAGGGATGAACTTGGAAATCAATCTTAATTTCAATCTTGTAAAAGAAGACATTTAAAAAAGTAACAGGTCCATTTTAAAAGATATTAGAATTACGTTCTCTGGGTGGTATAAAAATTTATTAAAGAAAAATCAATTATTGTTATTGTGATATTTTTCTTTAATTAGCCGGCGTTCATAGTATCTGGCGTGGCGTCGGATCGGATGGTGCTGAGTAGGTAGATCAAGTTCAAAGAAGATCCGTTTTGTTGGCATGGTATAAGTATTATACCGAGAAAAAGCACGATAGAACCAAATACTGTAGAAACCAAGATGGAAGCCACAGCACACATGATGGGAGCGATTATTTGGGCTTTCTGAAGAAATCCATCCCATAGTTTATTTACTTACACCTGGAAAGATATTTGCGAAAGATTGATTTAAACACCCGATCTCCTTCTCAGTACTCAGAACAGGGCGATCGTAAAATTCAGATTCGTATCATTTCAATGGTGTATTCAAAATACTTCATTGCCAAATACTAAACCTTTAAAAACTGAACAATTTTTATTATTAAAGGCTGGTGTCCTAAGATCTGCTTTACCTGCACGCGACCCTACTTGCAAGGGAGGACGTAATTGCACGAGTAATCCTGTAATTTAGATATATTGTTCTAGCTACTCTTCGGAGTTCCCTAAATGAAAGGGAGTACTTCCAAATTTGTCTGGCCTGAGGAAATTTAGTCGGACAGGAAACTGAGGCTGATTATTATTTAGGGTAAGGATAATAGGGCTAATATGCTGGGTGGAAGATATGGGCTCCTTGAGTTATTTAACACGTAGATTTTGAACTTGGAGTATTCATAACGTGATGATTTTTTGTATTGGATTACGTTTAAATATTTTATTATTTACACCTGAGGTTTGGGCATTTTTTGGATGATAAGAGTTTATACATAGATACTGTTTTTTTGGAAAAGGTTCTTTTCGGAAATTTTAGCGGATATTGACGAAAGTTCTTATCTAAATAGCCCCTCTCATCCTCTTTGGTAGACCTTTTACGGATATAGTGCAGATAACAGGTTATTTCTGAATATACGAGTTATTCAGAGATAAATTTACATTCTTACAAATCTAAGTATTATATAGTGTAACCAGGATAATATTTTCGCAGTTATTTTATAATGTTTCGAAAGTTTGTTGAACCTCATTCTTATCTTTTTAATTATCTTTATAAGCCATAAATCCGTTGATTAGTTTTCTGCAATCCACACTTACGTCTTTAAGAAAAAATGATATACCTAAAAATGAGCATTAACTATTCAATGAAATTGAAATGTCAGAAAAACTATGAATGAATTCCTCCAATTTCTCGGAGACAATTTCTTTTTTAACATACAAGCGATAAAGTAAATTGGGTTTGAACCCGAAGTTGCACTTGCCAAATCTCTGAATCATAGGTTACGTATAAAAATCGTATTTTATATATACTTTGGGTCTTTTGTTTTACTCCTCTAAGATCAGTCCCCTTCTGTCTGTAAATGATAATTTTTCGAGTGCAATTCTTCTCCTATTGTCATTAAAAATATGTAGAATTCCTTCAATAGGGCTGCATAATGGCACAAGTTAAAACTGTGGATTACTCGCCAAGCAACTATCACAAGATGGTCCGATATTAATTTGATATAGGTCGCTGATTTTTTTCACATTCTTCCATGCCTCTTAAATTGAGTCTTAATTGAACTAGCATTGCTAAAATATCTTTGCTGAGAGCCTGCTCGGGAATGTCTTGGCTGCTTCGAGTATTTGTATTGACTAAACTGTATCTTAAAGATAATTTTTGCGCATGCGTTTGTTCCCTTATTCTCTATCTTCGAATCATATTAATCCCTGTATTTCTGACCATATTTTGCACTTCACGTGGAGTCGTAATAGCGATTTCAATTCATGAAAAAAATACAACTTAAAATATTTTATGTACGCCTTAGAGTCAGCGTTAATCATCGTTCATTTCAGAGTTGTTTAATATTAAGGATATTTTATAATACAATATTAGGATATGAGCATTATTAGTTCAAATTTCCAATGAAAAGATTAATCAGCAAGGTATATTTGAAAATTTAATTCCTGCAAAAATCAAACTGCAGAGTTTTATTTGGGTGTCTGATTGGATTCAGTATTTAGTCCCTGGTATGTGCTTGTTTCCTAAACAAAGAATGATGGAATCCCAGGCATATCATCACCATCAAAATTTTTCAAACAAATTCTAAAGTATATTGTATTTGTAGTCTATCTATGGGATATTTTCCAAGAAAATTCGGAGGTGGTTGGACATTATTTTGAAAATATTTAATAACCGTAAGGAGTTTGAGATTTTAGCCCATGAAACACAAAAAATGTATGTTAGGAATTGGTCTGATTAATAATTGTTTATAATTCTGTAAATTCAGCTTGCTGAAAAAATAAAGGAGTAATTCACATTTTACGGCCGTAGTAATGGACCCTTAAATGATCCCACAAAGCCAGATTATTCACCGATTGCTACGCTACGCAAAAACGATTACTACGCCAAAAAAGTATTCAAGTATTCATTTGACCCCTAACAACCTTCGGGCAACGAAAACGAATGGTTGGAGCAACGTCCTATTTCTTCTCCCTCCACAATACCTGAACAGATGCCGGACGTGATACCGACTCTCGGCTCTATAATTTAGATAGAACTCGCATACAAAATAAATGCACCCGAAAGATTTCATGCGCGATATCTTCCTCGAAAAAATGTACATATTTTTTTCCTATAATCCCTTTTCTTTTCCCTTTCATGTGATAAACAAGCGACTGCCTTCTGGAGGTTGAGTTTTCCCCCGGCTTTTTGTTGCTCACTCTTGCTGTGTTGTTTGTTTCCACTAGGGTATGATGGAAAATAATGATGGAATGGGTAACCTTGGTGGGTTGGACCCTGCAGGACGGGGGGTGGGGGAATAGTGTGACGTCGGATCGCTCCATGCTAGTTCCTTTCCTTCTTGTCATGAGGAAGGGAGAGATTTACCCAAACCGTCCGTCACCCTTCGACGCCCAGTTGACCCTCCAACCGCGAAGGAGGTAATATCTTGAGTCCAGATCGATCCCGCCCCCGTCACGATACCACGAACCCACCAATGGGAGCAGAGACACACGGACGGCAGGAGAGATATATTCCCTCACGCCGAACCTTCCACGAAACACCCTTCACAACCCGCCCGCCTTCCGACCCCCCGGGAGACCACCGCATCACTGGGCGCCCACCACGAACGGGTGGGCAGCGGGAAGGGGGGAAGGGGATTGGTTCAGGGGGAGGAGAGAAGGTGGCCCCCGTCAGTCCCCTAGTCCGCCGCCGCTCCCGGCACCATAAGGTTTGGCGGTGGCACGGGGCCGTCATTACGCGGCCCCCGGTCTCACCCCCTCTGCTCCTGCCCCCTATTCCACTCTCTCTCCCCACCGGTGTTGTTGGATGCGTGGGGCGGCACCGCAGTAGGCGAAGGTGCCCGCCCACTCCCTCGCATGACTTGGAGCAATCGCGAGCCGGCCATAGCTGCTTTGTTATCGGGGATACATTCTTTCCACCTCTCCCTTCATTTTTCCGCTCCCCCTCTTCCGCCCATCCCCCTAACTCCTCTCTCTTCTCACCTTATCCTCCCAAATCCTCCCGTGGTAAACCCCCCACATTCCCTCTCTCACCCATCCAACCACCCATCCACCCGCCTTCCATCCCAGTTTACCCCAAGGCGGCAGAACCTCACATCCCACCCTCTTTAATTTTCCATTCTCAATCTTCTTCCGTTTCTTGCTTTTCCACGCCCTCTTGCAGACACCCTTCGTCTCCCCCTCCCCATCGCCCTCTCCTTCTTTGCCCTGCCCCACCCTGTTCAGTCTTCCCACTGCCCCTTCTAAAAGTGCGCCTCACTCTACTATCCGAATGAATAACCTTCGAATGTCCCCCCTTGCCCTGGGCCTCGAAAAAATACCACGTACATAGGTAACAACAGTTTTCCTTTGTGCTCCTTTTCTCAAATTTTTCACCAGTTATTTTATAAACATTGTGAACTAAAGGTGCAAAAACGAGAGCTGATACCAATCAATACTTAGCTCCATAAGACTGATAACCAATATGTGTATGGTAGATGGCACCCATTTATATATTTATTAAAACCCTAATCTTTATATTGAATATCTAATTCTAAGTAAAAGATGCCATGATTCATCTCGTCAATTTTTAAGATAGATCCGATTTCAATTACACATTTCTGTTTCATCCATATAAAATGCTTAAATCACAGGTCTTTTACGGGAAGAACCTATCAAGTTTTCAGTATTGTAACTTTTTTCGAATGTTCATTCTTACCTGACCCCTTTTGCGTAAGAATTATGACTTGAGAGAAAAAGAATAACCCTTCAGGTAATAAACGCTTACCTTCTAAGGTAAGCGTATGTTGCTCAAACTTCATCAATGTAATTCTTCTTCCATGAATTACATTTCTAACGTCCTTAGTATGCATAAAATATAGGTTAATAATACCATATCTTAATACGGTATCATTCCTCTGTTCTCAACATTATTCCGTTTCCTCCGATTAGGTTAATGCGTATAAAATGACAATAGAAAATTATTTGTTTTCAATGTAATCTCTAAGTATTTTTGCTAAAATATTTCAGAGCCATGACAATCAAAACGATATCAATGCATAATTTAAATAAAATCTGACGCCCTGGAAGAAACTAGTGAGAAACAATAATTAAAATAATGATGTACTGCACGCCGGTCAGCTAGGTACTTCAACACTAAGTTCATTGCTAGCTTTGCCTGCGTCGAGGAACCAGCTAATTCCTTTTTGGGCACTCTACTCCCGTTTCCTTTTTCCTCGTCATCATACAATTACTTTCTGCCCGCTGGCAATGATCTTCTTGCTATCGTGTAAAAAATGGGAGAGATAAAATTGTAAGCTTCACCTGTATATATTCGTTCACCTGTATCTGGTGCCGCAAGCAATACACTTCCTTTCAGCTCTAGAATTAGGGGTCCGAGTTGTTTTCGTTTCCGGAATATTTTAAATAATCATTCCTGTTCTTTTCTTGATTGTGGTTAGTTATATCTTCTCTTTTTGCATCACTGATCACGGGGTAGTTTTTGCTTTCTCTCTCGCTCTTATCGGGCAAGGGGTCCCGCATATCCTGTGAGCGTTTATCTAAAAGGGATTTAGCTTTTATAAAAACATTTTCTTTCTAATATTTCCATTCTTGATTAGGCCTCCACAAATAAATTCAAATTTAAATACTTTTCTTCCCATTATTAAGCAGCATTGATGCTAAAATATAACATTTAAAAAAAGAAGTAACCACGTTTCTGTTTGCTCTAAAAATATATTTGATATTTATTATGATCACTGATTAATTCCTGATTTTCATTAATTTGTCAAATATTAGTTTGAATGCGGTAAGAGCACTTGCTAATTGATGGAATCCGTATCTTGAGACGACGATAAAATGAATGCACTCTTTGGCATTATATTTCTGGACTGCTTGATTCTGGACATAGATCCTTTGCTAAGTGGACTTCGTGTAGGTTTGTTAAATTCTTCCGACTATTGGTAAACGCTTATAATATTAACCTTTTTTGAGAGCTTACTATTTCCTAGTTTATACGTTATGAAATACTTCAGAAATGGATTTTATTGACAGATGTGGCGCATATGGTTAGGAATTAAAAGCTTATGTTAAGAAAAGCGGAACAAGTATCATTCTCATCTGCTTGAGTATTGAAATAAAAATTTACAGACAATTATGTAGTCGTCATATTCAATATTTTGAATGTATTCATGATTTTCGTATGATTAAGTGGCATTTAAAGTAGCTTTGTGCCATGATTGTCTTTATATGGGGTACCAGGAGAAGCTTGTCCAGCATATAATGTTCCTGCTGTATTCTTTGGGTGTCGAATGTTTTCCGAGAAGTAGGCGGGCGACGCGCGTCCCATTCCCTCGTCACCCTCCATCGACCAAACCCCCTATCTCCCCAACCACAAGAGGAAACGAACCCTGCGGTGAGACCTCCGCTCACACATTTTCCCCCGCCATTACAAAAAAGTTTTTCCACGTGAATATTAGTACATACATACATATATAAGGCATGCTGCGTGCTGAACCTCCATCATATCACTCGCTTCGTGATTCCCTCAATTTTTTTAATGGATCTCCGTGCATCCCAATTTGTGGTAAACCCATGTTTTACTTCCTTTATTCTGATTGGCTCCACTCTGCCAACTCCCCAGTCCCTCTCTCCCACGAGGCTCACCCACCGCTTCCTTTCCTCCCACCCCCTAACCCCTCTCGCCCTCGCATTTCTCCCTTTTCCCAGCAATTTTCCTTCAAATCCACTCCCATTATTATCCTCTCCTCCGAGCCTGACTACAAGAGCCGTCATTATCTACAGCCAACCGTTGCTAGGAAACTTCGCCCGTGGAAATTCTCCTTCCGCTTTCCCCTCTCCTTTACTCCCCTCATCCCTCCACCCCTGTTCGCTCTTTGCTTTCCACCCTTCCCTTCCATTCCAATGTTCTCCCCTTCCACCGACCTGACCATCCCTTCTTCTCACCCACCCTCCCTGGCCATCTCTGGCCCCTCCTCGTCCCCAAACCCCCAATCCCTTGCTATATCACCGCTTCCCTCCCATTGGGTGTGGAAATTGAGGTTTGAGGAATATTTAAAAACGTAGGAAACATTGGGATCAAGCGAGGTTTCGCATGACGCTTTCAAAGTTCCTTGCAATAAAAAAATGGTCAGATGGTGACACAGATAGGTAGACATATACTTGCCATTCGTTGCCGTATTCGATCGCACCGTTTAGGAATATTTCATAAAATAGCAACTGTTTCTCCCTTCTGGCCATAAATCTTTAAATGTATTGCGTCTTTAATTTCTTTTTTTAGTTACATGTGCATGTACAAATGTAGTACCCATGCTACAACCCCTTAACTTATGATTTCCAAGAATTTCTTTAGGTTACCACCGTTAGGTTTAAAAATCGGGATTTAATAAACATGTAACAGTGATCCCTAAATGCGTATTTCAGTGTATCCATGAACTCCAAAAGATTTCAGGTTTGTTTTATTTAGTGCAATAAAGTTAATGGCTAATTTTCATATCACAAATCGCACAAACGTTCACGTTCTTGTTTCAAAGAGTTCCTTCCGTATAGTATTTAACATCTTTATACTTGAGTGCATATATTGACTACTTATCGTGTTTAATATTTCAAGGTTAATTTATTAGTAGTAAATTTGTCAAAATTAGGTACTAGATGGACTGAGAGAACTATATCACAATGCATTCTTCCAAGAATCGTAGCATTTGAAGCACATGTCTGTTTTCATTGCACTGAATCGTTCTTAACATTCACATACCTCCCTTGCAGTCCACAATATCTAGTGTTTCCCTCATTCTTCTTCGCTTACCCAACATTCTCCTTTTCATCGGTCTACACATCCCATCCAAGTAATACAGCGTCCGTACAATAAGTATCGGGACTGGTTTCCTGTTGCCTCAACGGAGTGGTGGATGGGGGTCCGACCGGTCGGCTCGGTAGAGGGGTCCCCCATCACTCAGGCACACTTTAGTTTAGTCACCTCTGGGCATGCGTTGAGACAAGAGGTGGATTTTTGTGACGTGTGATTGCTTGTGGTGTCGTCGCGCCAGCATGGAGGGCACCTTCGAGCAACGCTACGCTGTGAAGTTTTGCGTTAAACTCGGGAAATCCGCATCGGAGACCATTGAACTCATTAAAAAGGCTTATAGGGATGGTGCTTTAAGCTTAAGCACAAGAGTTTTTGAGTGGCACAAAATGTTTAAGGAAGGCCGGGAGCTCGTCGAAGACGACCACCGCGTCGGACGCCCTACGGCCGCTCGAACCGATGCTCAGGTGACCTAAGTGAAAAAAGTTTCGGACTAAAAGAGGCGTTTAACCATTGTCTTTATCAGTGAGGAGACCGGCCTTTCAGTCGGAACCATCCACACCATTGTAACAGAGGATCTTGCGATGAGGAAAGTGTGCGCGAAGCTGGTGCCGAAAGTCTTGAGCGAGGAACAAATACTGTCGCGGGTAGAAATTTCGCAAGAAATGTTGGAAAGCGTCCAGGAAATTGAAGATTACTTTACTTTAAGAAGAACTGACTTTTTCTTGTTTCTGCGAATAAAAAGGGAGCTCAAAAGGATATCGGTTCGACTCCATCGAGGCGTTTCAAGCGGCGTCAACAAGAGCTCTCACCAGTATTCCGTAAACCGACTTCCAGCGGGCTTTTGACGAGTGGCAGACGCGCCGAACTAAGTGTATCGATGCAGGATGAATGTATTTCGAATATCAATAAGTAATTTTAATGATAACTGCAATATATTTTGATTTTTGGAACCAGTCCCAATACTTATTGTACGGACCCTGTATCTCCTATATATGTTCCTGCCTTCCCCAGATTTATCTACTCATCCTCTTTTAATGTCTTCTCCCGTGTCCTCCCCTCTCCTATACATAGAGCTTATTTGTTTTCCTGTTCGTCCATTTTATATTTTTCTATCTTCTCCGTACCCACATCTAAAAAAACTTTCAATATACGCTTATTCTCTCTTCTTCATTACCAAGTTTTCGACCCATCAAAACTACGCTACGCATTGACGTTTTCAGTAGCCTTTTCTTCAAATCTTTGCTATCAATCATTTTCAGTCAAATGTTGGTCAGTGATCTAAGCCTACTGGCACAATCTACATTAATATATTCATTACTGACTCCGTCACATCTTCCAAACTATCAGTCTTCCACTTCTTTATCGTATTTACTTTTTTATCGCCGCATTCTCGACACCCAAAATAGTTAGACCCCCCCCAGATCATGTTTTACCAGAATGCCATATACGCCTCCATTTTAATCACTATTCAAAGAAGCTAGCCAGCAGCGACAATCCGTATTACCATGCACCCCTTCCTTCTTGTTGGTACTGAATCACACGCTCCGAAGAGCGAAAGAATACTTAATCTTTTCTTTGGTATTTCTAGCTTTTCTTGTCTGAAGTTCGAGGCCGATGAAAAGCTGTGAAAAGGCATCTGCTCTGATAAAAGATCATTTTAAATAGCTGACAGTTGACAAATAAACACGGAATTTGCGAGTCATAGATAAGTTTTAAAATACTCAATTCAGGAAGATAAGTACATACTGACTGCACATCAATTGAATTATATTTCCATCGAAATGGTATACCGTTACGGGTGAACAAAACGAGAGAAGCAGGATAGTGTCTACAATCATTCATTAAGTGTTCTAGACTCTCGCTAATTAAGCAATTTTATACATATTCAGCTCAGCAACTAATCACATTTGATTTCTTTATTTTGGAGAAAATATCCGCGAGTATTTCGGTGATTGAATACTTACATGAAACACGATGCTTAAAATTTAACGCTGGGTTTTCCGTGTAACTGATTGACTACCAACAGATTAATTAAATGAAAAGAAAAGTCAGTAGGTATGCTCTTTTTGTTAAAGTCTCCTCGCTTTCAACATATTTTTCCAAACAATTTACGCCGAATTTTATCAGAACTCGGATAAATAGATCTGCTTTACAGCAATTTTTATATTTAATCAGAATGAATGAACGGTTATATTTGCAATAAGAATCTCCACACGCTCAAAGAAAAAAATAATTTAGAATCGTGTTTTAATATGCTGGATCATTGAAAGTATATAGTATGTCAATCTAGCTTTAATAACAGATCCTCCATATGGATAGTACTCCCTTCAAAGAGCATACGTTCGTATCCCGACAATGTTTTGGATGATGTGCTGATACGTTTTTTGATTATCTACTTGCCTCAACTGCTCTTTTCAGCTTCAGATTTTAAATGATAATCCGTGTCAAAAATATTGTGAAACCATTCAGTATTGCGCTAGTGGAACTGTTGCACCAGTAATAGGCGAATACTGTTTTTGGGGGTATTGCCATGTTACTAATACTTGCCTACTCTTTTCAAAACCTGAGCTTGGCTTCGGCAACCGCATATTAATTAAGAATCCGTAGAAACTGTCTACATATATCCGCTGCTCAAATATTATGAAAATTTTACAATTTAAAACTGTATTATATTTTAAGAAAAAATCCATACCGATCGAATAATTAGAAGGAGCCAAAAAGCAAAGAAGGGAGGTTTCCTTATTTTCCAGTTAAGTGGAAGAAAATGCCTGAGTTGGTATTCGAAGAGTGGTATTCTAAGCCAAGTGACATGTTGCACTTAAGTATAGGTTGTTATCGAGAAAATTTCGTTTCTATTGATTCATTATATACGTACATGCCTAATAATAACTAAGTTTTATTTTTTTTAAATTTTTTACGAAGTTTATTTTAAGAAACTTTTCATTTCCTGTGAATACAAGAACTGTGTTGAACAGGTAGTATGACTTATTTTTTCCCGACAAGATGGAAGGACGGGAGGCGGTTTCTCTGGCTGGGTTCGATGGAGGGGAGTCTGAGGACAGGCTTGGAGGCCGGTGGTGGTTGGCTCCCTTTGCGGAGTGCGAATCGTTCGTTTGCGAAACCTCAACAATTTAGCCTCGTCACGCTCCGTCATGAACCGTTTATTGGAACAGCGTCACGCCATCAAATTTTGTGTGAAACTGAGCAAAACCGGGAAAGAAACTTATGACATTCTCAAGGCAGCTTATGGTGATAACGCCATGGGTAGAGGGGGATTCGGATGGTGCGGTGGCTAACGTAGAGCCTTCCTCTCCGGCCGGGGTTCAAATCCTGGAGACAACAAATATTTTTCAGTGGTATCTCGATCCCTACTTGAGGTGCTTTGTGGGAACCACTTTGAGTGGGTACGCCGTTCGTCGGATGAGACATTAAACTGCGGACCACTTGGCGCCTTTCGTAAAGAGTAGGCTAATGCCGATGCCGGGTTTCTCTCCAACCTTTACAATTTCCCATTCATCCCTTATGGTGCAAATGGCCTTAGCTGTCGGTCGCCTTCCCTAAAACTACTACTACTACTGAAGAGGGCAGATCTGATGTTTTCGATAGGCAAAAGTTGTTTCGGGAGGGTAGAGAAGATATTGAAGACGCCGAACGTTCAGGACGACCTTCGACCTGAAAAATGAATGGCATTTTGCATTAGTGAAGGCTTTGTTGGACAGGGGTCGCAGATTAAGTTTCCGCATAGGTTTTGATCAACTTGATATCCCTATAAGTAATTTGCATCAACTGGTGACCGAAAACATGGGTTGAGAAAGGTGTGTGGGAAGGTAGTGCCGCGAGTGCTCAGAACGAAAGGAAACTGGATCCAAATTTTTAGACAATACCCCACCAGACTTCTTCCTCTTCCCCCGCCTCAAATTCGTACTGAAAGGACGTCACCACAGCTCGGTGGAAGCGTTAGTACAGGCCGTGACGAAGTAGCATAGCAGCATTGCAGGCTCCGCCTTACAGAAGGCGAACGAGGCGTGGAAAAACCCGCTGGCAGAGGTGTGTGGATGCACAAGGATGCTACTTCGAAGAATTTTGAATAAATGTATCAATTCTGGCAGTACATTTTTTTCATCGACTCTGTCCTACTGCTTGTGGGAGAGCCTTTGAAGTTTATAACTTTCAAAGCGGCGCTGGATAATTACTTCAATTATGCAAGGAAAAGGCAGCAATAAGGAAAGATACATACGACGAGTGTACACGACACAAAGGTACACAGGACACGTACACACGATAATACACACGGCATTAAATCTAAAAATTTTATTTGACCGTACAAATAAACTTGGTGCCTATTAAACTTAGTCATTTAAATTGAGGCAATGGGTCGTGCTTGATTAAACGTTTTTTGGCCATGAAAATGTCGGATTCGGTTATCCGTGCGTTTTTGGTTTACTTTATCTCATAGAAAAATAATAATACGAAGTTAGAATTTTCCAGAAAAAATACTGTAGGTAAATTATTTTTTTTGAACATCAGTCTAATGAAGTCTAGAATGAAACGTGTAAATTGTGTAAAAAATGCTATTTTTGCTTCAGGCGGTCTCTACTACGTAATCCCTATGAAGTATATCTTAATTTTTATACCCAGAGTAAGAACCATTATGTATCTTATATTTGAAGCTACAAATATATTTAAGCAAGCACACAATTAAAGAATGGCTACTTAAGAGTTCATTTTGGTGGGAAAAGTTCAAAAATTTATTGATTTATGTTGATTTTTCGAAATTAAGTGCTACTTCCAAGCTACCTTGCATGAAAATCACAAATAGTGACCTGCCGAGAAGGCATCTCGTATACAATCTTACTTCATTCTAACTAGCATTCAATATGCCTACTGCATGTTAGTTTTTTTAATGTGATCAGTTTTCATTCGACAAGAATATCTGAATGTGTTAGCCCTTGTCTAATATGATAATGCTGATATATTAACACATGGCTTTATTTTCCGGGGCCTTCATCTAGCATTAACTTAATTCTATGGTACCGTCAACAAGGACTATTCAATAAATAGTTGATCATAAATTTTATATTCTCGTTATGTAAAGTGCAAAAATTTAATTGTATGTCATATTGTTAGCTTAATGAGTAATTCATATGTGGTGTAAGTTGCATGAATTTTGTGTTCAGCATTGTGTCGGCGGCAGTCGTTGCAATAAAAAGTTCAATTCGCCTACGGCAATGATTCAGGTGACAGGCGGCGTTGCATTAAAATTTGGCTTTCACCTTAAGAACTCATTACCCAGGCATATAAAATTCTACAGTAGTCTTTGGAAAGTCTGTTCTTTGCTATAGCACAGCTAGAAAATAGTTTTAAAAGTATTAAAGGGGCGACAATCAATTTCAAAGGAGGGTATTCCAGTCATAACAGAAGTAAACATTAACGCCGCTGTTCCTATTGTACGGAAGGGAAGATCGTCGAATAAGGTCATCGTCTATCATAAATATTAAAAATTTTAATGGGTGCCACCCACTTGTTGGTAATAGAAAAAAATGTACACAAGACATGTTTTTGTGTTGTGGATTCCAAGACTGCTCTTACCCAAAAATAGGGCTTGCGCGTTTTGCCACAAAAACGGTTTGTTCGCACTTAAAGTAAAGTTTAGAGGAAAAAAAGAATTTTCTTCGTTAGTTCATCACTGAAGTTGAAACTTAACTGCATCATTTAAATCCTGAGAGTCAACATCAAAACTATGTTTGGTTTTTTCCCGCATCGCAAGCAAAAAAAAATAAAGTGTTACTTTCTGCCGGTCAATTCATTTTTCAATATTCAAGGAATAGTTTATCAGCATTTCGTACCAAAACAAATCACTTTAAATACGAAGCTTTAAGCATGCTATTAGGATGTATTGAAAATTCTTTAAGACTATATCAATCGCCAGATACCGCATTTCAAAGGAACATGCAGGGTGCTGCACTACGATAATGCAAGTTCACACAATGCGAATGTGTGGTTGAATATCTCGTAGAAATCAATGTGAAGTTAGGTCTTCATCCACACAAACTCCGAATCTAGTCTCATATGACTTTGCCTGCTATACTCGTACAATTTCACGGGTAGGAAAGACCATTAAAATTTGAGGGGCATGTAAAGTTATGATATTGCAATACATTGCCTGTATGATAATCTTCATTGAAGAGACCTTGTATAAAGGAGACGATAGTAAGTTTTAAGTCGCATTTCCAATGTCAATAGGGGAATTTAGTAACGTTTTTTATGAAATATGTACTCTCTTCACTTTTCAGTGTATTTTACATTTATTTCAAACGAAAATGTTTTCCATTTTATAATAACGATTTTAATTGTACCAAAATAAATACAATTTCTAGCAATAAGGTAGTTGACAGTGCATTGTATGATGCTTTTGTTATTTTTCTAGTTGGTTTCATTGAAATGTCAATACTTCATATGTATCTCCTGCTTTTTATGGATTCATTCTTCGCAAAATTTCACCCTAAAATATCGGCAAAAATCTGGGTGGAAGAGATGAGATTCTGAATGTTGATTATAAAGTTGTTGACCCGATGTGTAGAACTAGTCGTCACATTAAACTGGGAAATACATTGGTTTAGTCCTTAAATATTGATGCTTTGCTAAGCGGATTAAGAATGCTATAGAATTTAAATGACCATGCCTTTTTCAGTAAAAAAGTAGTAGCCACCTCCATAGAGTTATAATGCATCAATATTTATCTTTTTTTTACTCTACTAAAAAATAAATTTCATCTCTTATGGCATATGCTCAGGATACGATTTACGAGTACTATTGCTATTATTGACGAGAAGTTATTTTCTAAGTTGATCACTGAAGTTGATAAACTTAGAAATAAACTTCTCATGGCACAACTCTGACATATAAATTTAAATGGTCACATTTGTGAAAACTTTATATCTTTTTAAATGGCAATAGTTCAATCACATTTACATCAGCGAGAGTATGTGATTCTTTGACATTGAATCTTTGAAATTATATCAATTAATTTATGTTGAAGTTTATTTTCAGATTTTTTTTCAATTAAGTTTATTTATTACGGCATTTACTAAGCAACTATTCGCTGGCTTATTTTATGGCGCTAGGCACAATTTCCTTTCCATTTCCTTGAGTGTGCGTTGAGATGACAAAGCAAATGACTCACCGACAGTTGTCTGTGTGGAGGTCATTGGACCTTCGTATGTGTGTTTGATTAATTGCGAGTTTCTAGGATTTACCAGTTTCAAAATACATCCTATATTTTAAGCAGAAACGTTTTGCGAATCGACATGAAATTTTCCGAATTTTCCGTATGAATATTCATGTTCTGTTGCATTAAATATGCTGGACATACTGGCATAATTCCTTTTTGACGGTGAACTTAAATTCTCATAGTGATGTAATTTTCTATGGATATAAATATGCCACCAAACAAAACATTATCGTTTAAATGAAATATTCTGATAGGAATTGCATTATTTTTGCGAAATGTGAAATATTTCAGTAAAAAGATAGTTTTTCCTTATAACGATTTGCTCAAAAATTAATTGAATTCTATTGTACGGACATCTACGTGTTTATGTAGTCAATAGCTTAAGCGAAGCATTATTTTCACTTTATAGCCCCTACCCATGGAGGAAGTTCTTGATCAACGAGTTAAGTATCGTTCAAGCTATAAACTTTTGTCTGTTTTTTTCAAAATTAAAGTTGAAAAACGTAGCTTTGCAGAGATGGAAGAAGAAATTTGAGTGTTTAATTATGAAATTAAGCATAACTCTACAGTCAATACAACCATGGAAATTGCTGTGAAAAAGATATTGCTGTTCCTTTTCCTAAAATCTTTGAACATTTTCAAATCCGTTCCAGGTTTGACCAAAATTAATCTTTGCCCAAGCAATTTCCTTATGAGTCTGTCTAAAATGAGTCTGTATTTAGTCAACCACTTCACATACAAATAAGTTATGTGACTGACCCTCCTCACAAGTGAATTAAAATTATATTTTATGAAATTATTCATGGTACTTAGATCGTTTCTTGTGCTCGTGAACTCACCGAACTCACCCTTGGGTTGAGAAATTTCCAGGTGGTGGTTCAAATTCCATCTGAATCATTGCCATTTATACAAGTGGTACGAGTATTTGGCAGTAATTCATGTTCCTATTAACTGAGGATGAGTTTCATTGCATAATTTTTCCTATAAATAACATTTAATCGAAGCTGGTAATTATTTTACGGAATCTTAATTCCTGATAATAAGGGAAAGCAATCATACTCGAAGTTTCAGTAAATGCGAAACATGAGGCAGAATTTGACAGCAGGTATGCCTATATCTTGAGGTACTGATACATTTGCTCGATATCCAACTTCAATTCACGTGTAAAAAGCTGAGTGTTAGCTTATTTCTTGGCTGTCATCTACAAGGTCTGACCCGCAACTAGTAAGACTGAGTCGATTAAAAAAAGTCCTTGCCAGAATTAATACATTCACTCAAAATTCTTCGAAGTAGTATCCTTGTGCGTCCACACACCGCTGCCAGTGGTGTTTCCTCGCTTCATTCGCCTTCTGGAAGGCGGCGCCTGAAATGCTGCTAAGCTCCCTCGTCACGGCCCGATCTAACGCTTCCACCGAGCTGTGGTGACGTCCTTTCAGGAGAGGAAGAAGTCTGGTGGGGCATTGTCTAAAAAAATTGGATCTTGCTCACATGGTCAAGAAGCTCTTGGCAGATACGCGTACGAGTTTCCTTTTGTTCGTCCGAGAGCGAACGAGTGATCCACACTCTACGTACATAGGCTGGGAGCCATTTGCCACCGAACCCCAGCCTTCCTCAATTTATTAACACTTTAGACATTCAGATTTCAATAATGGGGTTTGATATCCAACTGGTCATTCTTTTTTTGATATATTTAGATTCATATGACTAAATATCAGCAGAATTTAATTAAGCGCACGGATCCTACGATTCCAAATAATGATACCAGCATGCTCATGGCGTCATATTACCCTGCTGTGTTAAATAGGCTGCAACGCTGCCAATCAGTATCGGCCCAAAAGAGGGTGCGGTTAGACATCGTTTAAAATTGTATACAGCTCATCTTTGTTTTATAAATAATATTTACATAACCGTGAAAACGGCTGTAGGAAATTAAATGTTGCCTTTTCACTCTGAGCATAGTGTAATTTTTGATGGGAGTTTTTCATCAATATGCACTGAAAAAATTAAATGTAGGTTAATGAGCTCCTCCAAATATTTTTGGTTGGTGATCGTAATTATTCAAGGAACGTCTTTTCATTCTTTTCTCCTTCAAAACAGGGCAATAGGTTCAAAAACTATAAAGGAGTATTAAAATCATGGAATGCAGTATCACATGAATATAATTCTCACACCTCTTTGAGTAATCTGATAACTGATTTCTCTAGCTAAGAGGTATACTTTCAAGTACCGTATGAGTAGATATGTCGAATTTATTATGGCAAAATCTTAACTACACAGAAGAAAAGCAGTAATATGACGCATAAAATGCATTGCATCTACATACGAGTGATTAGCACGCAGATGATTCCGAATAAATTCTTCCAAATGCGGAACGGTATCTCGATTAACCAAAGAATTCCCGTTTCCAACAGAATATAATGTTATTTGACATGAACAAAATATTATCTTGACTACTGATAGAGAGTTTAGATTGTCCTATTTCCATTCTCTTAATGGAGACGTGCTTAATGTTTGAGAAATCTTTGAGCTACAATCCCGAACGCCATTGATTAGTGCACAGAAATATCTTCAAATTGTATTAAGAAATGTCGACCGAAACATTCGGAATGGATATACTTACTCTGTTATCTGTGTTTCATTTTCCATATTAAAAAGAAATCTGAGAGCTCTATCGGGTTTCCTTTTATTTTTAACTATATATTCTTCTTTAGTATTGTTAGGGGCCCATCAGTAACAGTCGGAAAATCTAAATACACCTATTCACAGAAATACCCTTCATGATATATTATCCCTTGTATCTAAAATTGCTACAGGCTTTGGGTACATTTTAGGTAACTCCTTAAGATATGTGCCAGTCTGAGGGTGTACTATTTTACTCATTGTAAGCAGTGAATATGTCTACTTATGATCAACCTTGAAATAGTTCCCACTCAGATTGAAGAGTATTTTCCATTTGAAAGTGTGTGGCTAAGCCAAAGACTAAAATAATGTGTTTGAGCCTTGGTTATATTAATGGAAGAGGCACTTTCTACTTAATAATACAATAATAAATGACTTTTTTAAACAACTAAGCATAATTAAGAGAGCCAATTATTTATTAGTTATCACAAAACACTTTGTTTCCAATATTTCTTAAAAACATGTGATTCCGACCAGATCTTAAATACCTTCCTAACTGTGAAATAATGAAGGAAAGCAATCAATGAGATAATTATGCATATGTATGAAAAATATAATTAGTGTGACATATATTAACCATCATTCTGCATGAAGAGACCTCTGAAAAAATACTTTCCCTTATTTTTTGTAATGCCCCTCATTCATTTTATTTGCCTACTCAAGTGTTTAATGTCAATTCTCGCATTGTCATGGCATCTCCGCACACCAATGGCGTTACATCGCTCATCCGCTACGCTACCGTTGACCACGGGGCTGGGGAAAGGGATATGGAAGGGTGGGTTGGGGGATGAAGTGAGGGGGAGGGATGGGAGGGTCGGAGACTGAGAGGGGGAGGGATGAGGGTGGGTGTGGGAAAGGAAGCAGGGCAGGGAGGTGGCGCCGGCGTCCAATCGGAACGGACCCACGGTCGACTCCGCCCATATCCCTCCTCCCACTCCCCCGCCTCCCTTCCTCCCCTTCTCCCTCTCTCACCACTTTCCTCCACACACACACACACATCCGCGCGCACTCAGACTCACTCCACCTCCGCACTCTCCCTCACTCCACACGCCTCCACACTCACTCCCCCCTTCCGCCGCCCCAAGCAGGCATCGCCTCCCTTCCACACCATACACGGCAATATCACGTGATCACGAATGATATACGTGGAACACAAAAGAGGTGCGCCCTCGGCCACTACTATTACATGTGCGTGCGAATGCACACCGCGTCCTTTCAAGGGAGGACCGGTTCACGTAGCCGAGGGAGGGGGTGTACTCTTCAAAAGGGGGGGGGGGTTGGCAGGATAGTTGCGGGGAGTCAAGCTGCAGCGGAGTGGTGGTGTGGAAGCGGCGATTAAGAGAGAAACAATGGCAAAACATACAGAGAGAGAGAAAAGGGTTAGAGTTGAAGGCTCGCTCCCTCGGAGGTATTGTTTGGTCCGCTCGTTTTACTTTCAATGGGCGGGCTCTTTGTTCCCGATTCGATGCGTAAGAACCGCTTAAATGGTCGTCACCGTTTCGCGCTCCCAATTTGTCATTCAGGAGTCCATTTATTTCTTTTGGCGGTGCGGCGAGATGCAGACTTGCATGAAAACGTGAAGTTGAATCTCTGGTTGATTTGGAGATCGTTATAACTTTAGCATCGGAAAAGGTTAGGTACTTGTTCAAATAGCCCTCCTAGATCTACAAAAGAAAAAGGATAATGCAACATGGGATGTCTAAGGAAAATTACTACGATTTTGCCTGTAGTTTGCAAATATTTCTGTGACGCTTTGCAAGGAATAATACGTAATGATTAATGTGTGGCAGATGCTGACAAAGCCTTTAAGTATGCGTACACTTTGGCTGAAACTTTCGGCGGTTAAAAAGGTGAGTGAAAAGAGTGCATATCTATGTGCATCTCAGGGATTTAAATCAAGTTGACTTAAAATAGTTTTCAGCAAATATCATTAAATATTAAACACTTTACAATCATGCGAGCCCTCTCAAAGAGTAAAATTCTTCATATCCAAGAAACAAGCAGTGCCCGTTATCATATAGCCTGGGTGTATTTAAGAGTGGACAGATTTACCCTGATCTGTATAAGTGGTAGTCGAGAGCTATAATCACTCCGTTAACCACGCCTTCTTCTACGCGTCACTCAATCAAATCAAGTAAATTTTCTCTATTTTTATCGTCAACCTAATATTTTAATAAATCGGACCTTTTGTACGGCTAGTGTACCCTACTTTCATGCATTCTCCTTGAAAGTTCAGTAATTAGTGTCACGACGAAGCAGTATTACAGGAGCAAAGAGTATTAATATACCCCTGACAAAGAAATCCTTTTTTATATTTTTCATTTCTGAAGCAGAAAAAATTTCCCAGCGTACCTTTAAAAAATCTTATTTTGATGCCCTAGGCGAACCCCCAGTAGTTCATCCCCGTTACGCCTGTTAATGGCTTAACAAAAAGGTAACAAATAATGCAAGGATGGTATCTGTTGGATTTTGCTGAGTTTTAAATAACGTCAAACTAACGTTAGAGTTACTTATTACAGTCCGTCATTTTTTCTCCTCGCAGTATGTTATTAATATATTTTAACGGTGGCATGCTTAAATAGTGGGATGCTTAAAAAATAGATGAATGAAGAGGTAAGAACTGCCATTTCCACCCAAAATTATCGTAATTTATTACTTAAACTCATTGCGCTGTGAATTTCTTTCAAGTTATGAGTAGTGTTTCGTTAATTTTTCATTAGCGGAGACTAAAACGGTACGCATTGGGAAATCATAGTCTCCCTTTAAGTGTACTTTTGTTTAATGATTGATTTTACCTTTG
Organism: Hetaerina americana; assembly: GCF_022747635.1. Taxonomy (NCBI): domain Eukaryota; kingdom Metazoa; phylum Arthropoda; class Insecta; order Odonata; family Calopterygidae; genus Hetaerina; species Hetaerina americana. The sequence continues at coordinate 31,506,206 of NW_027286874.1, read as the reverse complement.
TGATTATTTGGGACTTGTGTGCCACCTGACACTGTCTATCAGCACATGTGGATTTTTAATAATAATCAGTACTTACTTGAGGTTTTTCATCTTAAAATTTACTGATTGGGCTATCATTTTTACACAAATCATTGTTGTGCACTGAATTCACTCTGAAGCTTAGGGAATAGGGGAATGGTTGTAAATTGGCTTTATAAAAAAATTACTGTTAATGCAATATATTTAATGGTTCCAGATGATTTAACTGCCTAGTTAAATTTATAATTCGAACCGGGCAAATTATTTCACTATATATTCTCTTTCAACCTAATAAGATTAATGAGCACTCAAAGATATTTCTTCTTTGTATACGATGATATACTATAAAACGAGTATCCATGGTCTCCCTTTCCACAATAGTAGTAGGAAGACATTATATATTTAAAACGATTGCATTGCTTTACATCCGGCTCAAAATCCAGGAATTAACTTCCACTGCTTGTTTATTTATCCCATTTTTAATTAGGGTCCCAGTCAAACCCTAATAATTATGCATGCTAACCTATCACTCTTTTCGTAACATTTCAGGGCAAATGACGCTACTTTCCTTCATGCTTCGTTTACAGAGCAGTACTAACTAAAGATTCATTCAACTCTTTCATAAGTTTTATTTCCATATTTCTTTGAAGTTCTAATTATAGAACATCATTTTCTGCACTTTTCTCTGAACTTGTTATTTTAATGTGCTTGAAATAAGTCTTTTTTGTTGCTTCAAGTTTAGTGATCCAAATTTGTGTGCATAGTATTACCTGTCATCGAATACGCTTCAAATGTTTATGTGAGGACACCATAAATTCCCTAAACTATTTTCTTTTACCAAAATATTTTCAAGATAAAAGAAAATATTATGCGCATGTGAAACCTTAGCTTTGTCAAATTTAAGTAGCTCTTATATTTTCAAAATTTAGAAAATAACAATAGGAAGAGGAATAAATTGTAATTTAAAGTTTGTCAAACGTTTAAATGTTTTTCTTAGCTCAAAAAAATCCATTCATATGGGAATTATATGCTTTGAAAAAATATTTGTTACGGTCTTCGTAGTGTTCAGTTTAGAAGTTACTAAGAAAGTTCACCTTATCTTCAAGGCCATTTGCTTCTAGGGTGGCTATTCTCTTATTTTTGTTCCTTAATATGAGAATATTACTTGGTTTTCTTCTTTGTTAGTGGTTTGTGAATAAATAAACATATTTTTATAATTCTTCGAATCAATTATTCTTTTTAACAGTTGACCCTCGATTCTGCTCTCTGCTATTGCTTAACTCTAATATTAGCAGGCCACTTAGTCTTATCCTGTTTGTTTCTGCATTAATAATTTGTATCGCTAGCATACATGTTGATTGTTTAATTTTTTATCAAATTTATTATTATTTCATTTTTGCAATTTGCATTTTCCCCAATTTTACAAATCCCATAGATTTCCAATGACAGGGAGCAGATGGCGTTGCATATTACTCGTCTCAAGTCGTCTTAAGTTGGTCATATATTTATGTGAGAGATAAAATCTTCGATGAACTAACTATCATTCATTTTTGCATTCAGACGTTTTCATTTCATTCATTCATCATTGCACCTCAATATCATTGCAATTTATTTAGGAAGTATAATTTTTTAATAAAACTAGTGGGTTACATTTATTGCTAAGCATAATATTCAAACCGGAATAGTTGAGATTTTTCGTGGTAAATCGGAGCTCATTCCACTCTTTTAATTGGAATATCCTTCTCAATTTGTTTATTTTGATAAAATTACCAAAATAAGAGGCGTAAATTCCACCATGAAATCTTTTTTAAGCGCCTCCGAGTTATGACGAGTGGTTGAACGAAACTCATTAACTTCCGGTACACAGGGAATCTCATTGCCGCATTGGAAATTAATAACCAAAACGCACCCGTGTACGGTGTCACAAGTTTTTATTGGTACATTCCCTCTCATTGCCGCTTTTATGAAGCGCTGATAAGGTTATACACGCCAATACGAAAGAAACTGCTACATATCGCGCCCCGCGTCGAAGAACGACTTAAGAACTCTCCCTTGCTGCATTAGACGATACAATCTTCCGCGGCACTCATCCATTTCTCCAACCCTTAAAAAAGGGGGCTGGGAGATCTTTTTTCTTCTTCTCCCCTTGTATGGGAAGAAGTAATGGTCGCGTAGGGTGAAAGAGAGGAGAGACATTCTTTTGGTTCGCTCGAGATAGCGAACTTCGTTACCTCCCTTACAGCAAAGATGAAGGGAAAAAGGGGACGCATTGGGGTGGTGCGGAGGCTCCAATGAGAGGGAGCGGCTGGCCAAAGAGGAGAGATGGGAGGGCTTTCGCGGTAAATGAGCGAAGGGCATTGACAGCTGATAACTGGCTCACATTGGGAGGCAAATTTCCCCCGATCCCTCGATCTTCAAGCACAGCCTTATCTCGATCCAACCATCCCACCCTCGTGACAGCAAAGAGCATCCAGTTTCCAATAGTGTCCTCTACGACAAAGTCCAGGCCTAAGTCTTCTATGGTCGCGAAAAAATTCTCATTTACACTCAGCGCGAGATAGTGCGCTGCTACGATTCCTTTTTTGCCCGATAAATTCGGGCGTATTTGTACCCCACGACCGCACTTACTAATGACGATATATTATTACTTTATTCTTCATTGCTGCCCTAGAACATACTATGTGTTGAACCATGTTGTACGTATAAATTATGGCTTCTCAATACAGAGTGAATGGATCCAAGTTGGTGGTCTCACTCACATGAGACTTTTTCCATTACTTCATCATTTGGTACGTTTTTGAGAGGCACATTTTGAGGAACATTTGTATAGCACTCGAACTTGGCACTTTATCTTGAAATATCAGGAAATAAAAGTAGCGTGCTAGAATATTATGATGTTTATTTTGTAAGAAGGAGATATATGGTAGCACAGTTGTCAGCGTAATTTTAAACTATGATTTTTTAAACAACTTTTTTGAAACTTATTCTTGCAGTTAATATTCACTGCTTGAAGTTTTACAGGGTTTTCCGATAAATACTGGCTGAGTGTCCTAATATTATTATTAACTTATATTCCATTCACTCGCCACTTAAATGTTCTTATTTCTCTCAAACTCATTGATTCATTTCATTAACTTCGTTGTATTTCAGTCGGCAGGGAATGGTTAGTGGCGGCCCATATTTAACATCAATTTGAAATAAACGTTCATTTGCTTTTGTTACGCGTACTAGCATCTTACAGTTTAACACCACCTAGTGTAAAAAGGATGAAGCGAAGTTCCGTTTCTATTCAATGTTTTTGTCCAGCTAATATAAGTGGTAATCCAGGCAAATACAATGCATTGCAATATGAATCCAACGGTATAAAATACTCATTATATAATATTGACTGGAAGGAAAATGTATATAAGCACTTTAAACAATCCAAATTTTGGTTGATGACAGTCAGGAAGTGGTCTCATACTAAGCACTGCAGTGTGTGAAAACCGCACATTACGGAAAGAGGGGGAGTTCATTTCTTTAATAAAGCTGTGGTTTTCCATGTACGTCTAGTTCCCAGAATGCAGCCGCATTTTTCTCTGGCTCTTATCGACAAAATTGAGGTCTGAGACCTGTCTGTCTGAAGAAAAAGACACCACTACATATATACGTTATCATTCTTCCAAAATGGTTATGGCAATATCAAATTCTTCTCAGGCAATTCTACAAATAATACTTTTGTGATACGAGAACAGTTGTATGGCAAAAATGTTGTTGTTGCTCCGATTCCATTTGCACATTTTGATCTTTACAAAAAACGAACTTCATCTTTATTGAAATGATAAAAATCAATTAAAATTCAAGCGAACTGAAGGGTCTCAAGTTAAATGTACAAATAAATATTTATGAATTTAAAATTTCTATTTATGAATTGATTTGGCATCTTTTGGGTAATTAGGCAGGTTGTAACATACCTGCTGGCATTTTTATTCCCCGGATTATGGGACTTTTTATTGAGAGTATTTACTTAAAAACTATACTCTAAATTTTGTCAGCTATTGGTGTGTCAGAGTCATGGAATTGGAGTCAATATTAAAAATTACAGCATTTGTAGAAAAAACTAACTTTCATCTTTTTGTAGAACTAGTTGTTCTTGTTTCGATAGAGTTTCGATAGATAGAGATTGTTTTAGCTCTTTCCAACATATTGTTATGGTACATTCATCTACGGAATTACTGTTGAAAATACCGTTTATTGAACTGAGAACGTATATTAAAGGGTGTTAAATATTATATGATTAATTTATGATGGTAATTTTTAATAATCATTAATGTCAGCTTTACGGTTGTTTATTTCCATCTCAATATTAAACGACGACATCTTGTCAGCAACATGCTTGAGAAAATAAATATTTTTGAAAAGTGCTCATCTTTGAAGAACACCTTCGTAATAACACCTTTGACATTTGTTTTTGTAATACGGATTTAAATTAATACCTAATTTTCTTGGCAGGGCAGTATCCTGCGGAGGGTTACGCCTTTATTCCCATGCTATGACTCTTTCGGGTAACTTGTTCTTTGCACAGATCTCCAAGGTGAAACTATCATCGAGGTCAGGTTTTCCCTTATCAATGATTTAATTTTATGGCACATGAATGGCCTTGAGTGCGTGAATTTCATGAGTGTCCATAGGCTTCGGCCTTCCAACGATCCCGCCAGTATGTACTGAGCGATGACAGTAAAAATAAGAAGGACGTGATCACCACTTCGAGTCCCTTCTATTCGGCGACCGAAGGTTGTCACTTTTTTATGGGAGCCTACACCGAAAACCCGAACCTTCCCTACATCCCTCTGCCATAATTGCCTACCATCCTGTTTCCACTCTGTCGTTGAAGTCTCTTCTTTCGCCTAGCGGTTATCTTTCGAACTAGAATTTCGGCCCACTAGACTTTTACTCGTCGTTCTAAAACATCCAGTTACTGCAAGGAGAAACCTTTCCTTCACCTTTCCCTGAAGCTCTCCTCGCTCCCACCTCCCGTCTTCCCGCCTCCTATCTGCAAATTCCTTGCTCCGTTTAATTTTTTTCGTCGACCTTATTTTTTAGCCTTCGTACTTCCGCACCCACCCTTATCAGCGACTCTTGGTCCTTAACTCCTCTTTGGTGCACCAGCCCTCCCTTCTCCGTCCCCTTAATAGAGCGCCCACGCTCTGTCTCTCTTTTTCTTGACTTCCATTCTCTCCCATTATTTCCTATTCTCGTAAACAGCATTCCCTTTGTTGACTATCAACACCCGCGTCCCTCACACGTCCAAACTCTCCCTCCCCTCCTCACATACCTTCACCTCTCCGTCAAAATGGACGCAAAGAGAGGAGCATATCTCACCTAATTCCATTGAGAAGCCTTCCCCTGCTTATATCTCTTTTGATCTCCGCCTTCATCAGGTACTTGTGGAGTTATAGGTTCGTGGACGCCGGGAGAAGGGGCGGTCCTTCCCCATCCTGGCGCGAAAGAGAGCGGGTGGGGGTTTTTGATTCTGGCGAGGGTGCGGAAAAAGGGGTCTTGGTAAGGGACGAAAGAAGTCTGAACGGAACCGGTGGAATGAGTGGGTCTCCCTGTTGATGCCACGTCGAACGATAACGCCCTTTATTGTCCCCCTGATCGAACAACCCCCTCCCGCCCCACACCTCGTCACAAAAATCTCCCCCCTCTTACCTCTCCGTCACATGCCTTGCAAACCTCAGGTCTCCCTCTACGCTCACCATCCCTCAATTCCACCTCCCACTCACCTCCTTTCCTCTTGATATCCTCCTCTTCCTCGCCCTAATTCTCCTTCGAACCTTGTCTCTAACCGAGATCTTAATCCGCTCCCAAAACCTCTCCCAGCCATATTCAGGGAGAGAGAAGGGAGCTGGGAGGTTTGCTTCATCAGCGAGAGATTTTCGATTGGCTCGCCTCGGAGAAAAGAGTTTAGATTTAAAAAATTTACGCCAAAAATCTATTAATCAGCCTTCCCGGAATCGCTGAAAGTGAGTAGTTTTGTTTTAATCATGAACATTTATACGCCAACTAAATTACGTATCTCACTTATCCTAATTCATTGTTCACGTAACAAATCACAATGCATAATAATAAAATGCAATTTTCAAAGCACTTCTCTCTTTAAGTTTTTCTTTACTTCCAATTGGATGTAACTGAAAAGTATAAGAATCATGCGCAGAGTGTTGGAATAAAATATAAAACCGAACATTAAAAAGGGTATCAGGATGGTGTGGTGGCTAATGTAGCGGCTTTCCATTCCTAGAGCCTGGTTTGAATCCGGGTAGTGGTCGACTTTTTCAGTGGTGTCCTTATCCCTTCTTGGGGTGGTATATGAGGAGAACTTTAAGTGAGTACGTGGTCCATCGGAAGGGACGTTAAATTTTGGAATTCTTAGCGCCTTTCGTTAAAAGTAGACTAAATCCGACGCAGGTGTCTCTCTGCCCTTCCTCTTTTCCCTAAAAACATCCTACCACTTACAGATAACCCACCTATTGCTTCTGGCGCAAATGACCTTTGCTGTCGGTCACTCTCCTAATAAATACTACCACTACAGCATCAAAAATGGTCACGTGATAACACAACGCATAAAATGAAGGTGTTAATTTATCTGCAAGTGAAATTTAATTATAAAACCCTGCTGAGCTAGTTAATCCTGCAAAGGTCAAATCACCATGCAATAGGGCGTACATTAAATTAGGGCTCTACCTTTCATTTATTTTGAGATTTTAATTTATAACTTAATATTAATTTCATATAGGCTGTTAAATTGCTTCTGTTGTAGGTAGAGAAATAAAGTGTGTTTGATTGCATGCACAGTATCTACATAACAGTAGTGGCATGATTATTATACTCAAGGTTTAAGTGCTCAACCCTGTTTAATTTGGGTAGATTATGCTCTTAATTTTATTCCATTTGGATCATAGGCATATGGAGAAGCAGACCAAAACAGAATTTTCGAGGAGGATAATCAAATGATCTTCATAAAATATAACATACAGTGGTCCCCACAATGCCGTCTCTGATCAAAAGTTTTGTAGTCTTCTTCAATAAATCTAAAATGTAATGTGATGAAAGCAACTTTGGGATATGTTTATCGGTTCGGATTTGAATTAGGGCCACGCAAGTATTGGGTGCGTAAATTTTTTATGCTCTGCAAATGTAAAATGCGAGTGCTTCCGGAAATCGAATGAATGGGCGTGATAGTAATGAGCTATCATCAATGTTCCTTTCAGGCCTGCCATTATATCCCATGGAGTTGAGCTTGAAGCGGATTTGTTGCGTATTTGACGAGTGGCTTTTATCTTGAAGGTTGACGAAACCTCATTGTACAGTGTTTTTTATGTATCTCGTGGGAATAACGACCTAAGAATGGCCGCATTTGATGAAACAGTAATTGCATGTTCCTGCGTTCCTGAGAGGCAAACAAAAAATAACCTGGATTCGCTTTGAGCACAAGTAAAATGACTCTTAAATTTATGAAATTTTACACGAAATGTTCCAGAAGACTGCCTTTTATGGTGAACCAAGGTATACGCTAACAGGAGTCAACGAACTGTTACAAATATGATTTTCTAAGCGTCAGTCTCTCGCAATCTTCTCTTAGACGGGGAAATATATGCATAGCAGCGCAGTAAGGCTAGCATCCATTGATTTCGTATTTACATATGACCCAAATCTAAGATATACAAATGTTAGTTAAAAGGATGTTATTAGTTATCACCTAGAAACTAGAAACTAATTTAACAATATATTTCGTTTTTAATAGGACTTTCACTTCATTCCACAGCGGTTATTGTTGTGCCATATAAGTTTTGCATCAGATGAAACTTTGAATTAAAGGAGGGAAATTCATGTCGTTTTATTGCAAAAGGAACTAAAGGTAAAAATATTCATCCCTGATTAACCATTTTTAAATTCAGTGGGATAATAAAATTGGAATGAAAGTTAAACATTTAACCAAAGCTCGCAACTCTAGTGGCAGAGGATTGAATATCGTAAACCTTCAATGTAAGGCTCGTGAAAATATTTGCAAACTATGTTCAATACATTATCGTCTCTAAAGGTGAAATCATTCCTCTTAAATCCTTAAAATTTCTGCATGATTTCCTCTCAAGACACCTAAATGTGGAAATTACTGCATTTGACTCTTTTTTCTAATTAATTATGATCTAGGCTATCTTGTGAATTAGGTTATCTACGGATTAGGGTAGGTTTTCGATGGACACAACCACCGAATAAATATATTGTGGCTCTTAACAAATGACAACCAGACATCCTACTCTACAAGTCCCGCTTAATTTCTGCGTATTTCCTTCCTCCCTTCATCCCATGCAATATCCCTATCCCTTTCCTGCCTTTCCCTCGTTTGTGTAACGTTATTACTTCAACTATAATCTTCAAAATCCCACTGCTGATCAATACGCCCTTCATCCATTTTTCCGGCCTCCTTACGATTTCTCCTAACAATGCCCTCTCTTCATCCACCATTATCAGCAATTCCTCATTTTTTTCTTTTCGGTCCATTTCACCTTCTGCATCCTTCTCCACACCCACGTTTCAAAAGCCTCCGATCTATGTCTATCCTCCTGCTTCAGTGACCACGTTTCCGCGCCGGACATAACTATGCTCCATATCAAAATTTTTACGAGTCTTTTCTTAACATCCTTACTCATTTTCCCGTCATCAATTCCCTCCTCCTTCTGAAAGCCTCTTTGCCTAGCGCCATTCTACTCCTTGCGCCCCCACTACTGTGACCGTTTTGGTCCTAAACACTTCCGAGATACATACACATTTTCACCAGTTTTAGTTTATGCCCTACTGTTTTTATTTATTTATTAAAATCCACATGTGCAGAAAGACAGTATCCAGTGGCGCACAAGTCCCAAGTAATCACAAAAGATAGTAGGTAAAATCAGTCAGTAAGGTAAAAGTACACTTAAAGGAAACTTCAAAATACGAATCTCTTTCACAAGACAAGAAAATCCCCATCTCATTAGCATCAATTAATCAGCAAGAAAAAAAAGATAACTTATAAAAAATATTAAGCTGTTACATATAATTTTACACCACACATTCATCAAATTCTTACATTTATATTAGGCTTAGCCTTTATCTTTCTGGAAAATTGCATAACCTTTGTTTTATTTATATTGAGTCTCAGTCCATATATATCGCAATGAATTTTCAATTTACTCAGCGAGGCTTGCCTACGTCCTGATTGTAATCTAATATTCCTCTCGATTAGTGATCTCATTACTGCAATGGCAGCACGTGTACCTCTCTCCTTCCTAAACCCAAACTGATCATCCTCTAAGTAATCATATGCCCTACCCTCCAACCTTTTGTTGATGACCGTGAGAACAACTTTAGCTGCGCGGGAAATCAGACTTATTTTTCTGTAGTCCATGCATGATGCAGCCTTCATCTTTTCGGAATATGGACTAATACTGATCTCACAAAGTCTTCCGGCCAGATTCCTTCCTCATATATGCCATGAATCAGTCCATATAGACTCTTCCTCCCATATTTTCCTAAAGCATTTAGTAGTTCCGCAGGATGATTTCCACATTTTTCGGGCTGCGTCCGCGTATGTCGTTTAAATGTACAACAGTTTCGCCAGCTATCCTGCTGGCGTCCTCAGGTCGAACGAACGTTCCGCAGGATGTTTGTCTAACCCCAAGGCCTTATTTGATTTCATCTCCCTTAATGCCCTTTCTATCTCATCGTCGAGTATGTCTGAACCTAAGCTATCTTCATCTACGTCATATCCTCTTTCCATGTCGAACCTTGTTGGCCTAAGTTCTTTACCGTGCAGTTCTTCTATATTTTCCTTCAATATTTCATGGATATTTTCTGTGTCAACTATTATCTTACCCGATTCATCTCTAACTGTTGCACAGATCTTGCTTTCTTGCTTCTCGATAGTATTTGAACCTTCTTGCATAGCGCACCAATTCCACCCTTCCTCTGCAAACTTTCCATATCCTCGCCCTGCGTGTTCCATCATGTTTCTGTTGCTTTATTTGTTGCTCACCTCAATTTATTATTCAACTCTTTGTATTTCCTTTTGCTTAACTCTGTATTTACATTCTTCTATTTTATTCTCTCATCTATCTTTATTATCATCTCATCCGTGGTCCATGGTTTACTTTATCCTTTTCCCATTAACGGGTATTATAGTTTCTTTTGCGGCTTTCGATATCCCTTTCTTGATACATTCCCATTTTTCTTCGATAGGACTTAGCTCTTTACCGTCATCCATGATTTTCAATACAACCTGCTGATACTCCTTCCTTGTCAATCCATTTAATGATTTTACATTCCATTTTATAGCCCACCTCCCCCACCTTATCTTTTTGAAACGGACGCTACATTTCCGAACAACTAAATTGTGATCAGAGTCTGCATCCGCTCCCTGGAAGCTATGCGAATTGAGCCAACTGTTCCTGAATCTTTGTCTAACCATAATATAATCTAAAGGATACCTTTCCGGGTAACCTGGCATTTTCCATGTATACCTACGCCTTTTTTGGTGTCCAAACCAAGTATTGGTGATTACTAACCCCTGTCTCCTGAAGAATTCAATTGCTTTCTTCCCACGGTCTTTGCATACCTAAACCGTAGTCCCCAACTTCATCGCCATCTCTTCCTTCGCCTACCGTCACACTCCAATCCCCCATCACAATAAAATGTTTTCCTGCAGGAACACACGCGAGTGTGTCCTCTGATTGATCGTATCGACTTCTTCCTACTTGTGATTGCTCGGCGACATGTACATCTGAACAATGATTAAGTCTGTTTGTTCTGCTTTTATCTCTATTAGTAATATTTAATCCGTTGCTTGTTCTATGTTGATTGCGCTTCTTCTTACCTTTTCATTCAATATTGTGGCAGCCCCTCGTTGGCTCGTGTCCCTTCAGCTGTTTATTACTCTATAAATATCACTCCAGTAATCCCCGCTATCCTTCCATCCCAACTCGCATAGATCTAAAATATCTATATTTACTCTTCCCGTCTCTCGCTTTATATTCTCTAATTTTCCTCTCTTCAACATTTTCCTAACATTTCAAGTTCCTATTCTAACTAATTTGGTCTTCTTCTCCAGCATCTTCTGTTTTGCTTTGAATTGTTTTCGTGAGATGACGACCGCGGAAGCCTTGCCTCTCCCGCTGCTGGGCACGGCACACGGCCGATTGGGCCGAGTCCCGTGGTTGCCAGGTCTCATATTCTCTATTCTGTCCGTCATAAAAGTATTGGGAATAATATTTGAGGTGGTTTACCGTTGTCTTCCTCAATTGTGTTTTTAACGTGATACCATCACTCAACGACCGCCTCACTGAGGAACAGACGCTGCGTGGACTACTTTTCGTCTGTCATCTAGCCTTCGATCTGTCTAAAATGGGTGACCCTACCAGGAGCAATTATCTTTGCTACCACCAGTACAGCTCTTTGGGTCATCGGGACGCACAAGCCCTTCCACCATGTCAAGGTTGTAGTCCATGGAAGGGAATTAAATATGATAAAGGTGCTCAAAATTCATTGTCTTTCAATGCACTGATTTTTAATATAAGACCTATAGCTATCTCTATGTTTACTTTGGGTGATGTAAAAAGATATTTCAATAATCTTCCGATGGCTTATATTATATAACAAAAATATTGACCTCTTAATCTTAAACAAATATTTTTACACAACTCGTAAGCATCTATAGTTAATTCTCGTTCCCATCGTTTCATCTACTGCTGAGATGATAATTACTTAATTCCTTTTCCTATGACTGCATTTATATCTGCGTTATTTTCTCAACCCACAAAAAATGTCTAATCTGCGTTCCAAAAACTTGTTTTGGGTCATGTTTTTTACGGACTCCATATTATTACGCTGGTGGAATAATTGGTCCATCTCAGAGCTAAGTAGAATCATTCTGTTCCACTATGTAAGAATTCATAAGGTCGACTTTGGCCCAACAACAATTTTAATACAAAAAGTCGTCGTGGGTTACACACTTGGTGACAAACACTGTCAGAATTAATCATGGATAGATGTTAACTTCAAAAATCAAGTTGAAAATCCTCGACAGTCAAAATTGATTTCTTGGTGATACATGAAACTGGAATTTTTTTAAATAAATTTATTGCTGTTGTAGTCTTACACAATAGACTTTCTTATCAGTAAAATATGTCAGCATGTCATTAATTATTTAAAATTTTTGGCTATACCATTTAACAAACGATTCCAGGTTAAGCACAGCCATGTTCAGAAAGCTAATCTAACGAAGTGGCTGTTAACAATAAACAAAATATCTTGCACTTCTTTCCGTTCTTTATTTCGTTTCGGTTTTTAATGGGGGATGTGAATGCATAAAGGGAAAGGTAAATCGTGCTAAGGTTACACTTAAGTGAGTGGTGCAAATAGGAAATAGGAGAGCTGTCAACTCCCGCGAACTTAAGGAATCACCAAAGGAGGCGTGAGGGAGAAGTGACAGGAAGAAAAAGGGTGTCTCTGAATGTGACGCCTTTTTGACAGCGAGAGTAGCGCCGCGTTCTGCTGCCACGGCGAGGAGGCGCACTGCACGATGGTGATGGATTGCCGTCCGTCGGCCGCAGGGGAAGATGGCGCGCGTAATATGCTCCCAACTCGTCGCTTCCAGGATTTGGCAGTGGAGGGGAGGCATTTGATGCCACTACCCCACTCAACGTCCCACCCCGCCGCACCCCCCGTCACGCGCCCCTCTTACCCTGCCTTCTTTGCCCTGCGATGATGCAGAGAGGCAAAGTGAATAGTGTTTCCATCGGAAGAGGAAAAGCAAATCTTACCCGTCACTTGTCGCGGAAGTACTCCCAGGGATCCCGAGGCGCTAATGGGTCGGGGAGGAATGAATTCCCGGCCTCAGAGAAAGATGAGATTGAAGATCATAGGACGTAGTAGAAAAAGTCAAAGGTCCCCCTGAGGATCCTCGATGTAAATTTAAGGATTCAAAGTCACACAATCCATTCCCTATTATGTTGCCCACTGGCACAGATATTCGCCCCCAAGTTACGGATTTTTAACTGCCGAGTGATTCAGAATGACCTGTTTTGGCTGGAGAGATATTAAATACAATATAAACCTTTAAAAGGACGTTCGCTTTCATAAAACCTTGGAACGTTCATTTCTGAAATAAACTCTCCACTCTCGCAGCAATTAGGTAATGCTCATCTGATGCAGCAATTATAATGTATGAGGCCACTAGTAGGTAGTGTGATTTATGTTTTTCACATAGTAAGTATGAGCAAATCTAATATGAGGCCCGGCAGTTTCAGGTTTAATAGAAGTTCGAAATATCAGAACTTGAAAGTACCGATACTGCATTCTTCTCTCCCAAGAATTGAGTTCCTTCATGGTTTTCATTAAAAAATTCACTGTATTTTCGTTTCGTCCAAAAGTCGGTGTTTCCTCGTTATAATTTATTTTTGAAAAAACTTTGAAAAAGATAGTGAATGAAAATTGCAACATGTTGCCTTTGCCTGTTAATGGACGTACAAAGTTAAATCCTATTTCGAATTACCTCACTCATAGTCAAAAATTACATAATAAATTCAGTGTTTTTAATATGGCATACAAAGTAAATATGTATATTTGTGTAGAAGAAAATACAAACCTTTCAAATGCCGCAAATTTCTCGTGTCTTCGAGGATATGTGCCTAGTTTATTAGTGTCGTGTCATAGGTTCTAATATTAGCGGAATATTTAACCCTATCTTGGAGAGATTTTTCTGAACAGCTTTTCTCTAAATAATTGAGCTAAAATAATCTTTTTTGATTTCGAAAATTTATAAAACAACGCCATTAAATACAGCTAATATATTTTACTTAGTCAAAAAACTAGTAGATAACTCATCTAGTTAACCTTTCAAAGACAATTTTTTAACATTTGACATGGAAGTATTGAATTGATGAATCATAAATCATCGGTTTAACCCATGATGATATTTCCCAGGACTGTATAATAATGGTATGTTTTGACATTATTATGCCAGTAAGGGACGTAATCACAATTCACCATAAACGGTTTTACGAGGAGTTTTACAAGTGTTTATATTTGTATGCCTATACGAGGGCGATTCGAAAAGTAAGGTCTTCTATTTTTTTTGCATGAAAAATCAAATTTATTCTCAACTTTGCGTACATATTTGGAAAGGTTAAGCATTTAGCTATTTTTCTGCATAGTTGTCTTGACGATCAATCACTTTTTGCATCCTTGTAAACAGCTTTTTAATACCGGCGTCGTACCTTTCTCCCGCTGCGTCCCGAAGCCAACCGGCGACTGCTTCTCCGATATAAATTAATCGTTATTAAGTGAAAGTTTACGGTGAGAAGTGTATGGGCATCAAAAACGTGAGGAAGTGGTGCAGGGAGTTTTTTGATGCCCAGGAAAACGTCCACGATGAGCAGCGGTCGGATTGGCCGAGTTTGCCGGAATCAACGGTGGCTCCAATCGACGAGATAGTGCGCAATGAGTGGAGCATTATACTTCATGAGATAAAGAAAGGCCCTAATCAAGAGAGTGGCTGCTTATCCGTGCAAAATATTGTGTCGGAGGTCCTCAGTTACAACAAGGTGTCTCACCAAAGGAATGTGTTTGCATCATGACAATGCACGTCCACATGTGTCACATCAAACGACTACCCTGCTCAATGAATTCGGGTGGGATATCATCGACCACCCTCCTTACAGCCCGGACGTTGCCCCCAGCGACTACCACTTGTTCCCCGCTCTCAAAAATACCTTGGAGGACAGAAATTCAAGTCAGACGAGGAAGTGCAAGAAGCAGTCGTCAGTTTGCTTCGTGAGGCGGCGGGAGAAAGGTACGACGCCGGTATTAAAAAGCTGCTTACAAGGATACAAAAAATGATTGATCGTTAAGGCAACTATGTAGAGAAATAGGTAAATGCTCAACCTTGCCAACAATGTACGCAAAGTTGAGAATAAACTTAATTTTTTATAAAAAAATAGGGTATGTTTAATCCATCTTGTTCTTCTTTGCCGTCGAGCTCTCCACATGATACTTTCCGCTTCTGCTCTTCTATTTATTTATTTTTTTATTTCTTTATCGACTTATTTGGGCGAGGGTGAGTCTAATAGTCCCTTCTTCCACCTAACCTTACTTTAGAGACATTACATTCAAGACAATTACATTAAACCAAGCCCTTGATGGAGGGAAATCCACCTAGGCGGGAATCGAACCCGCGACCTCTTGGTTGGTAGGCGAGGACGTTACCCCGCCGCCGCTGCGGCCGGCCAATTCTATATACTCATCGTTCCTCACTTTGTCCTTCCATTTAATCTTCAGCATTCTCCTCCAGCACCATGTTTCTAATGCTTTTTTTCTTCGTTGGTCCACTTTTCCAATATTCCATGCCTCCGATCCGTAGAGTGCCATGCGCCACACAAATGTTATGACAAACTACTTCCTTATTTGCAATCTTATATCCTTTGAACATAGTGGTTGCCTATTCTCAAAGAACGCCTCCTTTGCTTGGGCTATTATTCGCTTGATATCGGTCGAGCTTCTTCCATCCCAAGTTATACTGCTGCCCAAGTAGATGAAGGATTCCACTCGCTCAAGTTTCACTCCTCGAATTGTGATATCTGCATTCAGCTTCTCTCTTCCACACACAAGGATTTTCGTTTTCTTCTGGTTGATGCTCATATTATATTCCCGAAGTACTTGGTCCATAGTATTCAGGTTTGCTTGCAGGTCCTCTTGCGTCTCTGGTACTACTACGATGTCCTCT
This sequence comes from Hetaerina americana, assembly GCF_022747635.1. Lineage (NCBI taxonomy): Eukaryota > Metazoa > Arthropoda > Insecta > Odonata > Calopterygidae > Hetaerina > Hetaerina americana. The sequence continues at coordinate 31,490,395 of NW_027286874.1, read as the reverse complement.
ACAAACAGCATCATGATGGTTAATTCGCCACTCACCTTGACTTCTTTGATGCCTAATTTTTGTGCTTCCTTTGTTGCCTCTTATAGATAATATTGTACGTTGAATAGTGCTGGCGAGAGGTTGCATCCTTGTCGAACTCCTTTGCTTATTTTGGCTTCCATTTTCCTTCCGTATTTCATATGCATGGTGTTACCTGATTCTTGTAGATGCGATGGATTTTTCTTCTGTCGTTGTAGTCCAATCCAAGTTCTTCCAGTATCTTGAGCATTTTGTTCCATCCGACATCTTTCTAAGGCCTTCTCCAAGTCCACGAATGCCACATAAAATGGCTTGTTTGCACGGATCAATTGTTTGGCCAGTACCCTGAAGCTGAGTATTGCCTCTCTTGGTCCTCGGTTTTTCCTGAATCAGACTTGGTTTTCCGAGATGCTTTCTTCTACTTTTCCTCCCATTCATCGGCTGATTATCCGGGTAAGTATTTTCGATGCTTGAGAATTGAGGCTCAATGTTCTGTGTTCTTCGCATTTATCTGTTCTAGGTTTCTTCGGTATTGCAATCATTACACTCTTCTCGAAGTCCTCAGGTAGTCTTCCGCTGTCGTAGATATCTTTCATTATTTTAAATAGGGTATCCATTGCATTGGCCCGGAGTGCTTTGATATTTTTTCCGTTTATTTTATCATCTCAAGGTGCCGGGTCGTTCTTCAGGTCTTTAACGGCTCGGTCAAATTCACTTCTCAGTATCTCCTGGCCGTCTTCGTCTTCTCCTTTCACGCTCTCTTCTTTAAGTAAGTTACTTTCAAGTGGTTCGGACCCTTGATTGAGGTCTTCAATGCATTCCACCCATCTCTCCCAATGTCTTCATCTTCTGTCAGTATCGTTCCATTAGCATCTCGGACGTTGTGGGATTTTGTTTTCCTTACTCCGAATTGCGTCTTCACCAGTTTATAAGCGGTTTCACTGTCCCCCTTCCTTATATTGTCATTGATTGCTTGGTAGCAGCTTTCTATCCACTCCTCCTAGGCCTTCTTGTACTCTTGTATGATTGGTTCCGCAACTTCTTGTATAGGCCTTCCTCAGTTTCATTTCTTTTTTCTTGTATTTCCTTCTTTCCTCTATGAGGTTTTTATCTGAGCCGTTTTTATCCATGGCCGTTTGGTTATCGCCGTCTTTCGCACCAGTTGTTCATTTGCTACTTCGGTTATGATATTCCTATGTGAATACATACACGAGGTCTGTTCAAAAAGTGTCGCGAATTTTCAATTTTCGCGGTTTACGTATATTTGATTTTTGATTTTTTGTGGCGTTATGTTGATACTTATGTCTCTAAATTATACCAAACAGTTCGGCCAATTTGAATGCTCAGTTAATTATTGACAGCTGTTTTGCTTGGACGTGTTTTGGCTTGTCTTCGATTTTTGCCTGTTTCAAAAAGTGGATCAAAGAATCTGTATCAAATTTTGTGTGAAAACCGAAATAAAGTGCGCGGACGCATTCCGAATGTTGACTGTGGCGTATGGAGACCAAAGCAACGTTTATCGGTGGTGCAAAATGCCTAAGAGAGCCGAGAAGATGTGAACGACGAAAAGCGTGTCGGACGCCCGAGCACGTCAACAACAGACGAAAACATTGATGAAGTGAAGAAAATAGTATTGGCCAATCGTCAAATCAGCGTTAGAGAATTTGCTGAGTTACTACAATATCGTATAAGTATCGTATAGTGATATCGTATCGGAAAATATCGTATCGTAGATTTTAAAGATATTTGGTTTTTTGGATCGTATCAGCCCAGAATAGCAGAATACCCATTAAAGTATCGTGTCGTAATATCGTATCGTGCCGCATCATCGAAAAAATTACTACGTCGGAAGCAAAGTGACGTGGTTTCTGTTCATCCGGATATGCGTTCTCCTAATACTCTTTGCCATATTTATACAGTTCATCCGAAGAATGTTGAACGCTTCTATTTGCGGTTGTTACTGGTGAATGTTCGAGCGCCAACATCGTTCGAATCACAAGGATGTGTTAATGGTATAGTGGACCCAACATTTCCTGCTGCATACTAAGAGCTCAATTTGATTGAAAACGGCAATCATTGGGACACGACGATGGCTGAAGCAACTATTTCTGCATCTCCAAGTCCGATACGCACATCATTTGACATCATCCTTACGACATGCTTCTCATCTAATCCACGTGACCTGCTGAACAAATACAACGATAACATGTCAGAAGACATTTTGCATCGAATTCATCAAGTTCAAGTAATCTCGATATTGAGGTAATTAATTTAATTTAATTTTTGGACCCATTTGACCAATGGTTTCCTGGGTCCACTTTTATTTTACTTCACAGTTAGTTGGGGATTCCTATGAATCTTAGTTCCCCTTTTTACAAACAATAATGAGACATAAGGAAACAACAGACATAACAAAACATGCAAAAAGACAAAAATAATGATATTGAGGTAAATGAGAGGATGCATAACCAGGCTTTGTTGTTGATTGAAGACATCAGTTGCCTAATGTGCGGCAGATTATTAGTGAAGTTAGGAATGCCGCGCCATATCGTGGAATGAACGACGCGTTTAATCGAGAATTGGAGCTTGAACGTGAATATGATCGAAATGACTTTGACCAATCAGTTCAAACAAATACTTATACCCCAGCTGAACCCCCAAAAGATGGAAGAATATTGATGATGGAAATGGTGGTTTATCTTTCCTGGATGCCCCTGGTGGAACTGCGAAGACATTTCTCATATTAGCATAGACACCGCTCCTGGTCGCTGTTCGTGCGAAATCTGACACTGCGGTAGCAGTTGCATCTTCTGGCATAGCAGCCACATTGTTGGAAGGATGCCGTACAACTCATTTAGCGTTAAAGTGGCCGTTAAAGTCGTTATTAACTAACCCGATTTATATCTAACTGGTGCACAGATCTCCCTTTCTTGCTTCTCGATAGTGTTTTAACCTTCTTATGTAGCGCACCAATTTCACCCTTCCTCTGCAAACTTTCCATATCCTCGCCCTGCGTCTTCCACCATGGTTCTTTTGCTTTATGCTTTATTCATTCCCTGATTAAATGCATATCATAAATAACAATATCAATTTATTAATATGAATAAGAACATCGAAAGACCCGTGGTTCAAGTCTCAGTCAAAGAAACATTTTTACACTTGTGATCTGCTCGATTTAAACTTCCCCACCACTCCTGTGTTTGTTTATTATGTGTGTTCCTATGCCATTTTATTATATCAATTTTACTGCCATTTGGTGGAAATTCGCGTTTGAATGTTTATTGGGCAAATGTGGCTTGTTTCCTTCTTCTGCTATGCATGCCACGAAACGCACTGTTCCTATCCTTAATAGCATTGTATGGTTACTTCCGAACTCTCCTTTCCTCCTGTGTCGTCGTCCATTTCATTTTTAGTGGGTGTAATAACTTCCAACTGCCGTCTCCTGGAAAAAGAATTGGGGCAGCTGGTTGCATATCCCCACCGCAGATTTATATGTAATTTGAGTTTCCTCGATAGCTCAAGTGGTTAAGAGTAACGGCCCGGCAAGTCGAAGATCCGTGGTTTAGTTACTAGTCTAGGGACAAAATATACGAATTAATATACGTACATTATGTCCCTAATATACTATATGTGCGTATATATATCGGTTTGGTAGGTGATGGTAGAGTTCACCCAGTACCAAGCCCGACGGCGTGCGAAATTCAAACATCAGGGTAGGGGGGGGGGAGCTCCTTTCCATGTGCCGATTATGGTTTCCCAGGAAGATCTGGTACCCGGAAAGTCACATAGCCTGGGTGGACCTGCAGGTGCCCAGAGACTTGCCCGGGTATCAACCTGGGACCCTCCGGTCAGTAGTCCAACGCTCTACCCCCTGGACTCCCGCGTCCCACCTATGTATATGTGTGTATATATATATATATACATATACATATACATATACATATATATTCATTACACCGAAATATATAAGGAAAATGGATAGGAACATATATAAAGGACGAACATGGAGTGGTGGGGAAGGCGAAATCAGGCAAATCAAGAGCGTAAAAATATATTTCCTTATATACATGTGTAATATACGTATATTATATCGGAACGCCATTGAAACGTCATATAGTATATAAATCTGAAAATAAATATGTTTGTTTTCTTATGGGCAAATTACGCCAAGACGATATTGAATGGGGACTTCCTTATTTTTTAAAGAAATACGGTAGATAATAGACAAAGTAACATACGCAAGGTAAAATTAGGACGCATTAGGGTTAGAAATTAAAAAAAATCGATTTTTTGGAAAAACGCAGACTCCCACGTAGATAGCAGCACATGCTTCACTTAGAATTAAAGCACCGATTTCTTTACTTCAATAAGGAGCGACAAGTAAACAGCTGCATTCTTTCGCTAGCTTTTGTACTTTGGAATAAGTATAGTATTATTTGTTCCGAAAGCTGAGCAGACGCTTCTTATTTTGTAAATAAATGCTGCAAAATCGAGAGTTCCACGTTATTATTTTAAAATTAAACTTTAAAACTGCATTTTCATAAAAACTTGCTAGGATGTGCATAAGTTTGTTTTTTAGAAGCCAGTGTTCATTATTCCTGGTAAAAATCAAGTCGCATTTGGCCAAAGCTTCTGTGGAATCGCCTACCCTCACACAACACCGTGATGAAGAAACTGTCTAATAACGTAAAAAGACCCATCAAGGGTACTAAAGCCATTTCCAGGTGTACGGATAAATATTTGCGGCGAAGCTGGGCATAGTAACTAGTGTGTGTGTTTGTATACAATTGTGAATCTATATAATCATGTATTGCACTTGTATGTGTGTGTACGAACACATGCACGCACTCACTTGCATTGGTTGTTAACTAGGCAAATTGTCACTCTTTCCTTCTACTCTCCCGCTTTCAACTGCCCAACTAAAGCCTTCGCTCTCCCTTCTCTTGTTTCCTCCTCTCTTCCACCTCCTCAGTCCCAGTCGTCCTTCAGCTGAAGAAGGCAGAAGAAGGAATAGGGGAAATTATAATTCTCATGTGATATTCATCCGTTTTTTGGTGCTCAGAGTTTTTTGTGTTGTTGTGTTTCTGGCCAGTGTCATACCTTCTCTGTTTTACGTCCTTCTTAATTTGTCTCATGGTCACATCTCTTGGTCTTCCTCGTGGAACATTCGATATATTATATTATATTATATATATATATATATATATATATATATATATATATATATTATATATATATGTGTGTATATACACATTTATGCACATATATGTGTGTGTGTTTTTGTGTGGGAGGCAATTAGGGTTAAATCTTACAGCCTACGAAATAATTTTCGAATTATGTCATATGTATATGCCTAAGTTATTAGCTTCAATAATTTACCGAAAAAAACCAAAGTAGTGTTCAGTAGAAAGAATTACATTCTTACCCAACTTCCTTACATATTAAAAAATGGAATTGCCTTTCATTTATTGTTCGTAATCAAAAATTAAGTCTGGAAAAAACATTAAGCTAATATTCAGCTTCTATGGTTGATCATTTCATTCATATTCAATAAGTAATTAGCGTGATTTGTAGCAAAATATTCATAATATAAAAACCTGACTATAAGATGATTTGAATGTACTCGCTTCCTTTCTGACACATATCAAGGAATATCTGATAATATGTAAAAATATACTTTTACATATACTATTAAATGCACTTATCAGCATAAAAAATTAAATTCAACAATGTTTTTAATTTATTCTGGATAATGTGCCTCAGTAAAAATCATTTATCTAAATGTAAAATCTCTGTGTAGAATGTAAAGAGCAACTGTATTTCTCTAACTGAAATCGCCCGTCGAGAAATAAGTTTTTAGAACGAGTCTCAATCGTTTTAGTTTTCTAGATAACCGGAAGCCTAACATTGGGGTAGCAAGTCAACGCTCTTTTCCTTTTCAGTCTACTAAAGGAAAGACAACGTCGTTTTCTGGGTTGTGAAAAGGTAACACTATTGTGGACATATTAAAAATATAGAACAGATCCGTATGAGAAGGAATATCATTTTTATTCCGTTTCACTGCTCAAATAACCCCAGCGTTTAGGCAAAAAGTTTCCAGTTGAAATAATGTATGACCTAAGAACGCGTATAAAGTCTCCGCGCTTAATGCCCAGCATTACTCCAGTGATATTGACTTTCAAATCTCTGGATGACAGGTCTCCCATTTAAAGGAAAATTCCCTACGTTACCTTCAAGAAGCTCAGAAAAACAATGGAAATAGCGCAATAAAGAAACGCCAAATGTCACCGGGGGACATTGTGGAGGGGAGGGAAGGGCTGGATGCCTTTGCGTGTACGTATGTGGGGTGAGATCGGGAGGCGGGCTGGAGGATTGGACGGAGGAAGACTAGGGAGAGGGGGGGCGAGAAAGGTGGCGTCGGGGGCAAGGAGGAGAGAGATGGAACGCTCGCAAGAGAGAAAGGAAATCTCTGGCAATTCGGAGCCGACAAATATCCAGTGCGGTTGAAAGGCTTCTTGGATGATGGAACGGCGGACAGCAGCTCTTGGGTTGTCACGGGAGGAGGGTGGTGGCGAATGTGATGGGAAGGGGATGAGTCGGGTTGGAGGAAAGCATGGTGGAGGGGGTGTGCAGAAATGGTGAGGGGAAAGGGGTAGATGGCCGCGCACACTAAGCCGAAAATGAAGGAATCCCGAAGGGAAGGGGCGGAGAGGGAAGGAGGAGATAGGGGGATAGCGTAAGGGGAGGAGATGGTCGTGGGGATCGGGGAGAAAAGAAAGGAGAGCAAAGGGAAAGGATAGAAGTAGAGGAAAAAAGGAGATTGAGACCTGAAGAGTTAAAGAAATATAAGGGATGGCTTAGGTAATATAATTAGACGTTTTTACGCAGACTGAATCAAAGCATGCGGTTATGCAAAAATGTTTTTAAACTTTTAAAACTCTGAAGTAAATTGAAGGACGCAGAGAATCAAACAATAGGAAAAAATATGTTACTTTTAAGCGTCATACAGGTACCATTATCGAAAGGACTACGCTTGTATTTAAAAAATCAAATTCAAATTGAAATCGGGAATTATTTACAAATAATTCTTAGTGAAAATAATGCCGTAAAATCATTACTGTAGCTTAAATCACTTTTATTAAAAAGAATTAATCATTGCAGTTGTACAAAAATTCGTTATTCACTGCATGCATTGTGGAAGTAAGTTACGGCCAAATAACTCCTCGTATATTTGTCCCCTAATTTGGGCGAGGAAAATGCTTCTGGGCCATGCAAAAAGGTGCATGCCATTTTCCTCCGGAGAGTGAAATATTCCATGAGTTATCAAAAATAATAATATTACTGGTTTTTGTTCCCATTTTCTTGCAGTAACTGGTGTTACAATGAAACTCAGCTATAATTTGAGCGAAAGGAAACTAGAATCAGTTATATCTTTGGTAGATTATTCGAAAAGAATAAAAAATTGGAAATATAATTTTATCCTGCACACTTAAGTTTGAGTTATTATTGCATTCAGATACTCCATTATTAATCGAAAATAGTATCAAATCTGAAATGGTTGGGAGAAATTGTTGTGATTGCAGATTTCTTTCCAGCTGGGGGAGCAAAGAACAATTGTGAAAATTTTGAGAATCTAGTGGGAAAAACCAAAAAGCGTTTATTCCTTGGCTCACAGCTGCAGCGAGAAGAGAATCAGAGATGACTGCAAGGGAGGAAGAATGTACCTACGTATAGATTAAAACACCGAACGGAGTTCATCAGTGGGGAATAGCGAAATGAGTACTCCCAAAACCGTGAGGGGAGCGGAAGGTTCGGCGTTCAACAGAATAGAATGGTGGCAAGGAAGAGAAATAGAATGCAGCCTAGGTCTGGGAGGAAAGAGGAAAAATGTGGTGTGCGGAGGAATGGAAGGGTGATGGGATTAGGAGGAGGGGTCGGGAAGGGGAGGTTAGTGTGGGCGGCGGCCCACGGCACTCGAAATCCATTTCGCGGATGGCTGTGGTGGTGGTGACCTTTGAAGGAGTGGCACCCACGGCCCATTTATTCCTCTTCTCCCGTGCTCACAATTTCTCCCCCAGCACCGAATGCTGTTGTCGATCGTTTGTCGTCTCTAAGATATACTTTCTGCTTCTTGTGACAGGTTTTCTACTATTCCTTTCCCCGCTCAGGATCGAGTGCGATAAGGGCACTCTGAAAACCACTAAAAATCTCGAAAAAAACCTAACGATCCTACTTCCCTTAGGGTGGATGTTTGATCGGTACTCAATCAGCCAGATATTCTTCTGATGCATTACAGTCTGGGAAGAATACCATGTTTTTGGTCGGTTGAAATAGCAATACTCTTGGTAAGAAGTCTTTGCTTTAATATTGGAGTCCTAATACATCCTTATCATCAGTAATTTAATATAGTACATTGCTGCCTTCATGATTTGTTACTATGTCCTTATTCAAAGATAACCTTCTGCATTTGTGGCTCAAGATAAACATGTTTAACACAGGAATGATTTGAGATTTAGAAGTTTTACAGAAAAACGACGGCACCTCCAACACTTTGCTATCACGCAAATACTTCGATAATGCGTGAATTCTTGAGTGGCAACATCTCGAAGGATTTTAAACACATCATACTATGTAAAACTCGCTGGTACACTAATTATCGAAATTATCCGATATACTCACGCTGCTTACTCAGAGTGCAGGTAGTTACATCAGAATACGTCAAATGGCTCCACAGAGCAACATATTTTCACGTGAAGAAAAGGTGAAAGAGACAAAAAGAAAAGATAAGGTTGCGGTACGTGATAGGTGATGGGCATTTAGGAGTTAGGAAGCGTCGGACACTAGGTTTGAGGTCAGGGAGGGCAGGGGCCATGGGAAGGGAGTGGGTGGGTCACGAGCGATCCTTGCCCCGCTGAAACGGAGTGAAGGCGGCGGGGAGAACGGATGGATGACCCAGGTAATTGCCCTGTCGAAAGCCTGCCCCTCTGATCTTCTTTTATATCTCCCAAGGTTCCATTCCGAAGATCACACTGGTTTTGACTTCCCCACCGTGGGTCCTCGCTTATCCTTCACACCACTTCACACCCCTACTCAATAGTATCTCCCACTTCCTGATTCATCTTCGTCCGTTCCTTCCCTCAACTTTCTCCTCTAACCATCCTTTCTGCAATCTTCGAGACGAGTGGTGACCATCTCGGATGCCCAACTCTTTCTACCTCAGAATGACTATATTTCTGAGTTTTAGGGCAAAATGCGACTCTAAGCCAGTCTGAAAGTTAAATAACTAAGGTCGAGTATCACGAGGAAGCTTACAAAATTTTTCATAATTTGGAGATGCTAGCTTCTTCTATGCTTTCGGATTAGCCTCTCTCCTAGTCCCGTATTAGCCCTCGCTTGATCAATGATGAATGATCCCATGCTGCCTCTAAGCTGTAGTGGGTGACCCATCTCTCATCTGACACACATTGGGGATATGGAAATGGAACTTCATTTGCTATGTTGTGATTAGCTATGAAGATCTGATGACGACGCGCAATCCTAAAGAGGTGTTGGGTGTTAATACTTGTTCTCAATAGATAATTAAGCACTTTGTGGTCCCTAGTTATTCACACTGAGGCCTCTAACGGATTTCCGCCTTTTTCTCCTTGGTTTCTTACTAGATATTCGTCAGTACACCAAATGAAACAAAAGATAAAAGAATGTAGTTCCGTTTTAGCGGTGGTTTGGATGAGAAAACTCGCTATCATTTTCGATCAAACCAATATTTTTTTATCTCTAGTGGGATCTCGAGAAAAAATAAGAGCTCTCAAGGGAGTTTATGCTGAAATGACTAGAATTATTATTACCTTGATATTCTGCTGTAACCGTTGAAAGTCGGTGCAATTTTAACCGATACGATTTATCACTGTCCATTATTGAAGATAATTGATGGAAGAATTCACACCACCCCATTTTATTCTATAATTTTTTTGCATCCTTTCAAATTCTCGTCGAAATTTTTAATACCCTTGTTTTTCTGGAAGCATCATTATTCATGCTATTCAACAACGACCACACAAGGGGAAATCGAGTGCGAATAATATTTATAAAATTTGTAACAAGCCGAAATGTACCATGCGCGGAGTAAAACCTAAGTATGTCACACTATATCCAGTATAATTTTGTGTCAAGAAAATTTAACCGCTCACTCTTGCTCAAGCCCGCTCAAATTTCACCTCGGCCTGAAATACTGTAAGTACATTTCGCAGACGATGACGGTGCATGTTGTAAAGCTGTATCAATTCCTTAACGACACTCTAAACCCTAACTCTACGTTTTACTCCTCTCGGCCATTGAGGAAGGGCGACATTATCACTCCACTCGCAAGCGATCAGCTGTCATCTTGTCACGATGCCGATAGCCAGAGGCAGCGGAGAGGGTCATCTGACGTCCAGGCATCTCCATCACACCCCCTGTCCATTTACGTTACTTCCTATCTTTCACTTGTCCTTTTCCTCACTCCCAGCCCTATCTTTTCATCCTCTTGCTTTGTTTCGGTATAAATGCTTCTTCATCGTATTTTCTTGCGTTTGGAACAGAACACATTCACTTTTCTTCCCGATTGCATCATCAGGAAGAGTATTAAATGCTTAAATGTTCAATTAATTCTTATTCTAAGCCTGGTGAAAACCTTGTGCAAAGTATGTTTATGTCAACAAATTTATCATATATAATACTTATACTATATGAGTGGCTAATCAAATATCTTGTAAATTTTTCTGAGAAATTTGTGTATGACCTACTAAGCATTGTCCGTTGAAATATTTCTCCGAGACTTGGTTTCTTATTCTTCATCGAAGAAAATTTATTAAAGGTAGTAAACCATGAAGCCTTAAATTCCGCACGACACCCAGAAGCGAGTATACATCTTTGGAGACCTCTTCATTTCTTAAATTTAAAAATAAAATTTTTCCTTTTCTGTTACTTTCATATGCTCTTCAAGTATCTATTTATATTTCCCAAAACAATTATTTGATATCTTACCCTCTTTTTTCAGATTACCTAATAATCTTCCTTCTGTTATGCTGAAACGATTTACCTGGCTATATATTCGTCCAGATTTTCCGTCTTCTTCAGAAGGAAATCAGCTTACCTTATACGCGCGGACTGTCTCCCTCCATTGTATTATTAATTTTTAAATATTTGCTCATGGACTCACCGCAGTTCTCTTAAACGTTTCGAATCATTTCGCTAAATTCTTTGAATTTGTCTCCGCTCGTTGTTGCTCTTCCTTTTACATTATTCCTCTTTCTTCCTTCGGTTTTTCTGCCTTCTTCCTCCCACCTCTCGGCCACTCTCTTTCATAAAATCCTCGGCCTCCAGCGGGTTATTCCCCATCCCCCTCCCACACACACTAACTCGAACATTTGTCCCCGACCCATGACTCTCACCGCTCTTCCTCTCGCCACGCCCCCATCCGGGAGAGGGAGCCTGCGCGTCGCCCAACCCACACGGGGCGGCACCCACACTCCCGTTACCGAACCGTGCCCCACCCGTCTCCGAGCGACCCCCTGCGAGGATCGCGAGGGAAACCCTGCAGCCGGCGGGGCGGTCACTCCTTTTTCTCCATCGCTGATGCTGTTCGACCGGCAGAATACGAACGCTACCTCTACTCGAATATTACCATTCGATCGTACTCGAGTCAATGCCGGGTTGTCGGGATCAAATCAAGGATATTATAGGGACAAACAAGCGCATGTAGGCTGTGTATTTTTTCTGGATAGAAAGTTGATTTGGTAACAACTGTGGAGTTTAAGGAAAGACATGTATATAGACTACCTTTTTCCCCCAACTCTTTTTGGTTTTCACGTCGAAGTATTTCTCAAAATATGAGTCCTACCAGCTCAGGCCCTAATTTGGTTCGCTGATCATATTTTCTTTTGCTTGAGGTGAGTAAATGCACTGAGATCCACCTTCAAGATAGCTGCACTTGAATTTTTTGTTTTTTTTTTAAGTTAGTTTTTCAGTTTTTCAGTCTGAATCAAACAACGACGCGGTGAAACCCGACAATGCAGAATACTTCAAACCACCGCCGCGAAAACTTACGCAGCCATAGTTTTTCAGTTCATCTAATGCCAGTTGTAATCATAATTTTGGGGTGATATTATACAGTTTTACACTCAAATTAATTTAGGGGAGTAAAAACACTTACAATGCTACAAGCGAGTACGCTTTCAATCCGTAAACAAAATAAAACCGGTCTGCGTCTCTTATCCCATTTCAGGTCGCGCCTATAAGATAAGCTCTTTCCTAATGAGAAAACAGGAGGAATACAAATTTCCTTGCTTTTTCCCATTTAAAATCTTTTTCGAGGAATAACTCTAGATATTCGCGGATCAAGGTAAATGCAAGTATAACACTATGCACGAATGTATACGTTCACCGTGTGCCTACGGTTACGTCTATTATAGCAAGACGTAACCGTCGGCCATCCGCAAATGAAGTCAACCTAATTTCTAGTCAGCAAACGTCACCTTTTGAGAGACTTATACCCAAAGGCGTCTCTCTTCCAAAATTTCAACTTGAAAATAAATGTGTTATTGTAAAAGGCTGAGTGAAATAAAAGTTTAAGATAAATAATCACAACCAGATCCTCTTTCTTCGAGTACTAAGGAAAATAATAAAGGACTCATAGACTACAATCTAAATTTTAAAAAAACTAAAAACACTCACCTAGCGGGTCGTCTGAACAGCTTGCGCGCGGAATCCTGGCACACAAGTTCAAAAGCACACCGCTACTATGCGGCGATTTATGCCTCCCTCCTGCATTTTCGTTCGCTCTGAGATCATTTTCTTCGGTACAGGAAATGGCCCTTCCATGACAGACGCCCAACCATTCGGCAAAAGGTCCGTGAAATCAGCTGAAGTCGAAAAAGGGGGATTTTAGGGATGGAAGCCTGGCTAAGGCAAGAGTGGGCTAACGCCGCCGCCAGGTTTCTCTCCTCCCTTCCTGGCAAGCTGCTTGCCTCCCACCGAAACGTGACGTCTGCTCGTCGCAGTACGTTTTACACATTAGCAATGCTCGATCCGATAGAGACGTCGTGTGAATTATGCTTTTGGCTATCCATCACTCTGTCGATGTAAGCGGTAACCAAAAACATCAACTATGTTCTAATACAATATCATATGATGTGACGCGTTGATTTAGAGATAAAGACAGGCCAAAATAAGCTTGCGAAAATTATTTAATATTCAAAATGAGTAAATAAGTCACAACTACAGCTCATCACTTATTTGTCCATGTCCTGTTTTATCACTAGAATCATACTAATAATTAATTTGTGAAACATGGTATGCGGTGGTGCCTCGACACAGCGATCGAAATTTGAAGTGGTAAAGTTTGTAAATTGAAAATTAAAAAAATATTATAAATGAATTGAATAATTTTAGGGGAATTCCTCACTGTTGAGCATTTTGAAGAAGGTAAAAAATCTGCGAAATCGGACAAAGTTATGTCTATGAAATGTATAAAAGTTAGGCAGACTATCATTCTTGTTTTAAGCAAAAGGTTGTAAGCGGACAATTTCACAAAATTTAAGAAGTGAACTGTGAAAGACGTTTTCATCACAATCTGGTTCTCTACGACATGGCAGGTTCCGAACTCAATTTTCGTCTCCATCTGTCCCAGTTCATCCCCTTATCTTTTGTTACATAATAAAAAGTTTGTTGGTTTTTGAGTTTTAATTTTGTTACTTTATATAAAAACGTTTAACTATCAAATAATTATTATACTAACATCATCAGTATTTATTTTCAGACCTCATCCAGATGAATCAAATCTTCATTAAATAAAACAGTTTCTGGCATCACTTGGTGGAAATTCTTCATATTGAACTTAAACACTTCTCTGTATAACATCATCAGGACCAAATGATGTTATACCATAACGAAACCTAGGTCGTAAATAAAAGTTTTTTTATGTGGAAAAGTGAAGTGTTTAAGTTCAACACTTCTTCATTCTTTGAAATATATAGTTAGGTATAATTTTGAATACTTAAGGTACATGAATAGTCCTTCGCATCTTTGGCCCGTTACTTTTCAAGAAACCTTGCATGAACCTTGTTTGCCCATTTGAAACTTTACTTAGAGGCATTTGGAACAATCTACTTATGGTTTAATCCATTCAAAGGGTTGGATGGTCAATGAAAAATTGTAATTCAAAATCAACTTCCTCTCCCTTTTGACTTATTCGAATATTTCGAGTATTTGACCGAGATGAAACAGATTTTCTTTTGGATTTTATCATCAGGAAGCAATTGAATACGATTTTTTCAAAGTAATAAGCTTAAATTTATAATTTTTTGGCTTTAAGCGACCTGCAAATCTTAGCTCTCAATTTGGTTTGCATTACGATAGATTTGAGGTACCTGATTATGTTTCCTTGTTTAAAATTCTTAAAATTCTCCTCTTATTTAATGGTGTTACTAATTAAAAACGTATGATCCTTAACTGTACGCTCATGCAAGTATTCTCAGCAACAATTTTTCCGATTTCTTTGCGCATAAGATTCTCTGATTGACGTATCTAGGTTAATTAACTTTGGTTAGGCACGATGTATCTATATTACTGCGTTGAATATTTTGCGAAAAGAAAATAAAATGGCATTTTTTGGACCTCCCGTATTTTTGGTGGCGCCGCAATGTCCCAGCCTCCTCTCATTGGTTCCAAAAACTTTCCCACCCTCCCTAAAACTCTTTTTCTTTCTCAACCCTCTCACGGTGGTCCTCCGACAAGTGACCCCACTTTCGCAGCGGTCAAACTCATCCTAGAAAATCTCTGGGAATTAATATCCAGTCTCTCAAATGCAGTGTTATCAATGGATAATAAATTGCTTTTACAAAATATTTAAATAGACCCGTTTTTGCCCACAAAAATTATTGGTTCGGCGGTATTACCATTTGGTCTCCAGGGATATATACTTTATATAACAGGATATATACTGCTTTATATACTTTATATAACATCATTACGTATTATTTACCTATTTATTTATTATTTAATCTGAATAATTTCGGACGCATTTTAATTCAGAAATCTGGTTTATAAGGAATGGTATTCTTATAGCTAAATGATAAAGCAGAGCATAAAAATGTTTTGGAGAAACTTGCAAAGCTTGGTCTCTTTCTTAGATCTGTAGAAAATACTTTTTTCAGTTCATAAATGTCTCAATTGTATCATGCCCATTTAATATGAGTGTTTTACTCCTTCGGTGTAAATGTAATTCTTTAGAAAATGTATGAGTGCATTATTACAAAATTTATTTTAAGCATCAACAATCACTGATTTAACATTATATCTTGGATTTTAATGTAAACTAATTGATTGAAACATGCAATTGAAGTGACACGGACTTATAAGGGATCTGTTAAAATGCATTATTAAGTGGTGCATTACAAATTTTCTTGGGAAAAAATCATTTCAAAATATTTCAACGTACCCATGGTTACGCTTCTAAAGTCTCCCAAGGGAGTGAATGAAGTGGAAATACTTTTGAGTGCCCTATAGCGATAATAATTTATGTCCTAGCAAGTTTAAGCGCGTGCTTTGCAAACGAAATCAGCAATAGAGTGACAGGTGCTGCTTTATCCCACACAAAAAAGTCCATTTGAGCATAATAAATTACGCCGTAATTTTATGGTTCCCGTCGCGGCTTTAATGGCTCGAAAAACCCATACAAGAGTTAATCCTAATTTCTCATTTTTCCCGAGCTGTCAAAGAGACGTGAAACCCGTCTCCATCCGTCTCTTCTCCTCCTAAGAAAGATAGCGAGAGAGAGAGAAACGGGGAGAAAGGAGCGTCTCTCTTTCCCTCTCTCTCGCCACGTCAAAACCTGAATGGGAAAACGGTCGGAATAACTAGGAATCCCACTACCACCCATCGTCTCACTCCCGGCTGCCTCTACTTACTCGTTCAATCCCCATCCTCATTTCCGTATCGACATCTTGAGAAAGAGAGAGAGAGAGGGAGTTGGAAATGAAGGGGAGTTGGAAGCATTTTCTTCCACCTGGCGTTTTCCACCCCCTCACTAACCCTCTCCCCCGTCATCCTCTCTCTCCACCACCCGTGGGAATAACATAACCCCCACTCCCGCTCCCCTTTCCATCTTCAATGCGTTCTCCTTCCTTCCCATCTCATCCATTCTCCCTATCTTCTCCTCTTACAACACTACCAGCCTCAAAATATTACCTGTATACTTCCTCGAGTAGGAACGTAAGACAGGTTAGCAAGAGAGGCTAGTTATTATATGGCCTCGACAATTAATACTGTTTGGATAACTGTCAGTAATACCTGTATGAGCATACATTTTGAATTTGGAATGATTCAGCTAAAAAATGTACGTCAACTCAGTCTTATCTAATCGTAAGGTACAATGCTTTCTCTTTTGATGTCAACCAGTCACCATTCAGCATAGTTATAGTGCAAGTCTAAAATATTAGGGTCGACCCAAATTTTTTCGGCAGCTGCTAAAGAAAGTTGAGCTGGTGTAAATTAACAATAGAAACCCACATGTCGCATTAACTATCATTTGACTAAAGATGTCGATGCATATACCAATGAAGTTTTCTATCATCGTAGTGTGAGTGTTAAGCGTGGAATTTTCTCAGTTCAAAACAAAACTTAGAGATAATCGACCCAAATGATGGAAAGGGATATTTTTGATTTAAAATTTGGTATATTGAATATATTCAACCATCAAACAAAAACACATAAAAACAGTTTTATGGTATAGATATGACAAAAATAAGGAAACAGAGAACAGAGCGCACAGAAAAAGAGAAAAAAAACATAATCAGTGACATTTTCGGTGGCGCGGCCACCTTCTTCAGAATAGTTTTCCCTGTGCTGCTTGGTAAATACGTAGGATTAAATGTTATCAACAAGGTTCTCTAATACAACAGCCATATGGAGTGGAAGGTGGCATTTTAATCTTCAGGTTTCGAGTTATTGATGATGATGAAAAACATTTAGTTTAATTTCTTGAGATAGCTCGATATATCGCGACTTATGAAAAAATCGAAACTTTGAGGCCGCTTCTTTCGCTCATGAGCTATCAATTTTAGAGAGGTGTTGCATGTTACGAGGAAATTCAAACAGCAATTTATTGATACAATTTTTAAATACTTCTCGTCCATAATTTTTCCACTCTTTATATTAAAATTAAAACCTACATTGATCGTTTCACCTTCATTTAATTATTATGACTAGATCATTGGGTAATTATTTTTAATATTGGGTGCATTCCTTAAACGCTGCAGGTGCCTACAGTTTCTAGACATTATAAATGGTGTTGCCTCTTACTTGAAGCTTAAACAAGAGAGCCTTTTGAATGGAGGTCTCATTATTCGGCCAGAAAATTAAAACTGTTAATTAGGGAGAGGAAAAAACTTCGAGAAATATACCCAGGTGCTAATAACCGACTTTTTAAAGAGATTAAGGCTCATTCTTAAGCATTAATGTATAGCCAAGTTCGATTAGTTTAAGTTAGTGTGTTGTAAAATCAGTTCATCGGAAAAAATGTACGTGCAAAGTTTCTGAAAACCAACACCTTTTTCTCATTTCTCAGGCAGCTTTAATTAGTAACGGATTCATTTCAAACGACGAAACTATAGGAACTTTTGTATAACCGCAAGCATTTAAGGGAATCCACGAAATTTCTCTGAGTCAGCACTTATTGCGTCATGAAACTAAGCAAGTCACTCCCTTTTCTTGCTATTTTTTCCTAATACCTCCTGGTATGGGCTACTGGGCATCAGAAAAAATAACAAAAAAGATCAAACTTCATTCTCTTCAGACTTCAGTCTGCCAGTCATAGCTTAGCCAGCCAGTTTTATCTATGATGCTACCCTATAAGTCTACATATAATGTTTATAGTCCGTCCCGTCCCATCTTTATTCGAGTCATTACCACTAAATATTTAATTTCACCTTCATTCCGTGATCGCTCTCTTTTAAAAGCATGTTAAATAATCCAAAGTATCCTTTCATTGTAGCAATAAGTAGAGATCTCGTTTCATCGGAAAGGAAACAAATAACATTTAAAGCTTAGGTAAATTAAATTAAGTTATTGAGAATAGAAAATTGGCTCTTGAACACAAAATTACAGTAAATGGCGTTAATAAATGCATATCTTCCAAATGTGGAAGGTTTAATAAAGTTACGAATGGTTTTACACACATTTCATAACTGAAATGCAAAACTCGCTTAATATGGCTAAATTAATTGATGATTCATAGAAGCTAGAAAATCCGAATATGTTTCATGAAGGACAGCATCTTTTGGCTAATTATGTTGTGATATATGTTTTTATAGCATTGTGCATATTTTTATATTTAATTTTATGGAGAATTTTAGCATTAAAAATAATTTTTTCTTCCTTTCGGTTTTTTTGCAACATGTAATCTACTAGATAGGCCAATTAAAAATCACTCATTGAATTGATCATCCGTATGTGGGCATACTTCTCCATTACTAATGATTATCTCTCCTTCCACTTGAAATCCACAGATATGAACATCCATGGGATTCTAGCCGCCGGTTTGATGTGGAAAACGTTCGTGGACCTAAACAAAGGAAGGTAGCCGGACGAAGCTAGTGAATTGGTAAGTGGAAACCGAGGAGTAAGCGAAAGCGCTTAGAAGACTGCAAAAGAGTGTGTGCTGAGGAACGCAGCGCCTCCTCCGAGAGGAGCGGAGGCGAGCGGGTTTGTTGAGGGGGCGCATTGGCAGGGCATAGGGAGATGAAGGAGCTACTCTCACAGGCTGATACGTCTGGAAATCGATGGTTGCAGTCTGTGACAGACGAAGAAAGGCGGAGGGCGAACGGGTATGGTGGAAGGAGGGGAATGAGGGGGTGCGGCAAGAAGTGGGAAGAAACTAATGGTCGAACAGAAGGCTTTGCGAATGCAGCGGGGTTTAAGAGAAGAGGGTGTGTTTGGGGGGGAGGGGGAAGGGAGGACTGATTTTCCTGGGGATGAGTTGGAAGGTTTTGGTTGGAGTGTGAGCGAAAGGGAAGAAAGAGGAGTGAGAGAGTAGTTTGTATGGGGTGGAGGGATGGGAGTCAGGAGGGATGGGAGTCGGGAGGGCACGGAGGGGCACGAAAGGGGTTGTGAAGGGAATCCCGGGAAAATTAGAATTTTGCGTTATTGGATCGGAGCGCGAAGTCAGTCTGAGGTTGCTGGTGAGAGCGGCGGTTCCATTACTTCCAAAGACTTCGTCCTCGGTGGCGGTGGGAGGTGTCTCAGCGCAAAGAATGTAATTTTAAAGATACTGTTTCGAAACAGAGCGCGGTTTTCTCTTTGCACTGGAATCACCTTCATCTTGTAAAAGGCACTATTGCACTGAAGTGCGAAGGAAGCTATTACTAGTCTGGACTTGGAAACGACGGACGAAGACGGCGAGGTCGGAAGGTGGCGAGGGCAAATTCCGATTAACCGAAGAATACGTATTTAAAAGGGGAATAAAGCCTGTTCAAAAACAGATAATGGAAATTCTGAGTCAGTTGAAATGAACAAAGTGGGAGGGAAAATGAATATTTTCCTGTGATTATGATTGAAGCAATTTAATATTCCAACTGGGTTTATCTTAAAATCTTCTAAAAATTAAGCTACATTTTTCATTTAACTGGAACATCAATGATCGGGACATGCAAAAACTGTCATATGTAAGAGCAGACAGCCTTCCTCTTGAAAGCAGTCTGCATCGGAGAGGATATATTCAGACATAGCTTTCTTATCGATCGAATGCTTTATTTCCAATGTTTGTCTCTCAGATAATCAAAATTTGTTTCTTTTTTATTATGCCGCATCCGCAACTTAGGTTTATATAATTAACTAAGGTTAAAATTACCCTTCATTCAATTTTTAAATTATAACTACTTGCTCTTTTACCTCAAATATATTAAATATAATCTTTTGGTTTCATAAATATATCAGTTTTTAACTTAATTACAGTAGTTTTACTAAATTACTATTAAAGAGTATTAATGCACACTCCAAAGACTATGAAGTTTTTTTTTCGCTTTTCACTACGTTTGACATGATGAATTGGAAAAAAATGTGTGGATTACGGAGTGTTACCGAATATTTACAAATTCAATAATATACTTTTGGAAAAAATGGAGATGTCACTCATATGGTAAATAATTTTGGATTCGGATTACGTAGAAGAATAAAATTTTAATGATACTGGTAAAATAATCATGCATGCCAGCAACACATTCTATATGGCATTCCTAGATATGGATAGAGCCTTTGACTAGTCAAGTGGAATGATATGCTCAAAGTGGTTAAGCCTATTATTTCATTGATTACAATATTTTGGCATGTGTTACAAAAACAATTCAAAAAACAGAGTGCCAGGGGTAAAAATAGTATGACTTATTCTATCCCAGAGAGACGGGCTAAAGTTTCCAGACGGGCGGCGATTTCTCTGACTGGGTTCGAGGTAGGGAAGTATCAGGAAAGGCTGGAAGCCGATGGAAGTTGGCTCCCAGACTTTACGGAGTGCGGATCGTCCGTTTGCGAAACCTCTATTACGTGGCCTTGTTACGCTCCGCCATGAACCGGTTATTGAAACAGCGCTACGCCATCATATTTTGCGTTAAACTGGAAAAAAATCGGGACATGCTCAGGGCAGCGTATGGTGATAACGCGGTAGATCGGGTGTTTTTGAGTGGCACATGTCCTTTCGGGAGGTAAGAGAAAATTTTGAAGACGCCGAACTTTCAGGACGCCCTTCGACCTCAAAAAGTGACAAAATTCTGGAAACAGTGAAGACTTTGTTGGATAAGGATTGCAGATAAGGTGTTCGCATGGTTTATGATGAACTTGGCATCCCTAAAAGTGATGTGAATCGAATTTTGACCGAAAAAATAGGCATGAGAAAAGTGTGCGCGAAGTTGGTGGCGCGAGCGTTGTGAACAGATGGAAACAGAAGGCGATCGAGGTGGGGAAAACTTGCTGGCGGTGGTGTGACTCGAAATGGTTCTACTTCGAAGAATTTCGAGTGAATGTATCAATTCTGGTAATAATGTTTTTTTTCGACCCGGTTCTACTAATTTTGAGACAGACCTTGTAGACATAGAAATACGACTTAGATGATAATAGATTAGAATCCCAAATACTTCATTGCGAGTTAGAATTCTCTTGAAAATGTTTCAAGGGAATTGATATAAAATAAGGCTGTGGAAATAATCAAAATACCCGTGAACAATTTTAAGGGTTTGCGAAATCGTGGGAGAATTTTTATGAGCTATGAGGGAGGAATTTGAGCAGAGATTTCGTCAAATCCGTGTTATTTCCCATTCCAGAAAGGGGAAATGCAACATTATACTTGTCTAGGACGATAGAACAATAAGTTTGAATCCTTCAGTACTATAAGTGGTACTAAGGACCATGAACAAGAGTATGGGGTGTAGGGAAAATGATTGCCGAAAGGATAATCAGTTTGGGTCTGCAAATGGGAGAAGCATTAGGAAGCCAGAGTAGTAATGAGGCCACTAGTAGAAAGGAACGTAGAGAACAATTGTTTTTGAGCAAAGCCTATTTGCTTAATCTCTAGATGGCATTTGATAAGTAAATTGGGTAGAACTAATATCGATGTATCGCAGGAGATAGGTGTAGTTGGAAGAACAGGCACTTATCCGTACCTTGTACACGTCAAATGTTTTAGGCTGCTTTAAAGGCTAAAGAGTCAGAGTGAGCAGTGTTAAAAAAAGAGAAGACAGGGATTCCAATTATCATGGGTGATTTTGAATTTATATCTGTAAGAAAGGATGAAAACAGCATGGGAGTAATTGGAGATAGCAATGGAATTCGGTAAGGACATCTTAAATTCAGCTATGTTTGTGGATGATCAAGCTTTATTTAGCCAGTCAGCCAAGAGTACAGCCTTTTTTAATCGCATCAGAAAATCTGTGTGATAGGTATGGGATGTAAATAAATGTACGAAAAACAAAGGTTATGATATTTTCAAGGACTAAACGTTACAATTGATGACAACAACTAAGTAGGTGGAATAGTTTACTTACCTGTTAAGTATTTTGGAGCATAATGGTTACAGTGGAAGGAATATAAAAATAAGAATAGTGTTAGGCATAGAAGCTTTCGCTAGAAAAAGAGATTTACTGACAGAGACTTAATACAAGGAGGTCAAGAAAAGGTTAGTGAACCTTTGGTAGACCGCGTTTTTCTGTAAGCGTTGAAGCAAGATGATAGGCGTAGTTTTGAACATTTTGAGATGTGAATATGGAGAAGGGTAGGAATGGTGAAATGGATAGAAACGAAATAAAACGAAAAATAAACAACAGTGGAGAAATCCAAAATAGGGAGGAAAGATGGATTAAAATCATTTTGATTGTCGAAAGAAGTTGGTATACACTGATAGATGGGGAATGTTTGTCTATCAAGGTAGAGGTATGAGAAGAATAGGCTTGCTGGACGGAATGAAAGGAGATATAAAGAGGGATTTGGAATTGAAGAATAGTTTATTGTTGCGTGGGGCGACAGGTTTTGTCTTGAGGTAAGGTTAAGAAATGTTGGTGCTTAAACTAAGTGCCCGTCCAAAAACCTGTCTTGAAACGATAGTCTGCTCTATAATAATAATATTGAATTACTAGTTAATTGTCTTTCAATTCATGATGACTCAATTCAAGCAACTTGAACTGGAATTAACGGACTTAGGCCTAGTCAATGGCTCTTTGAGTGTGTGTGGAATTACAAAGTTACTTACCTCATCTCAATATGTCTTGTATATACCATGAATTTACAACAAAGAAAAAAAATTAAGTTAATGGCTGTTCTAGTTAGGCCCTACATTTAATATGTTATGATAATAACACTAGTTGGCTTTTCAGCTTGTCTGTTCATTGTATAAAGGAACACACATGCATTGGCTGCCTATTTGTTGAAAACTCTTCTTGAGTATTAATATTCTTCATTCTTCAAAATTTTAACTATACCCAAGCCAGCCATATCACTAAAAGTTGTTAGTTAATATTTGATGACAATATTATTTCATTTTCACTTAGTGATAAAATTACGAGATGCTCGTATAGATATCGAATGCATCTGACTGTGAAAGCTGCATTTATGTAACGGAAAACGTTTTTTCTCCTAGTAAAAATGTTAATTACAAATGATAGTACTTGTCTAGTTACTCAAAAGTTATTATGGTACGGTTTATTTATTCTCTCATTTAGAAATTTCCGTTCTAAAACGCCTTACTATAATGATAACTTAAATTCCTCACCCTCCGAGGCTGCATGAGGAATTAAACTCCCGTGAATGGCGAAGTTCTCCTTCATTCTCAATATCTCTTCTAAATCGAAGAGCATTGCTACCTAGTTGTCAAATTCTCTCCGCGTGCATACGAAACTTTTCTATCATTGGAAAAGTTGAACAACCCGCGGTGAATGAAACGGCCAGCGAAGGCAGAGAACAGTTTCCCCGCTGGAATGGCGAGGGGAAGGGAGAGTGAGAGGGGGAGGGAAGTTGGAGGGGAGGTGTTGGAGACGTGCCCGAGGGAAGCTGAGTGTGAGGGAAGGGAGATAAAAAGACGAGGGGGCTGGTTCGAAGGAATCCCAGTGGGGGCAGCGCCGTTCACCCGCTCCCCGAGCGTGCGCCTCGGGGGGCGATAACCGGCGCTGACCGCCGCCGCCAAAGCGCCACCCCTAGTTCCACTCACTACTCCCTCTCTCACTCCCTTCCCGTCTCTCTCTCAACTCATTTCCCTCAATCGCCTCTCACTCCTACCCATGCTCTTTCGCCTCCTCCGGCAATGGGTCCGTTCTTTTAATCATCGCGAATGGAATCATCTTCGCCCTGAGATTGGCATTTCTCACGATTCTGCTTTTTGTAAAATGGAAATTGTTTTTCTCCATTTCTGTAATGTCTGTGGAGGATGGTGAAATCCCGCAAACCCTTCCTTCCACCAATGTTAACGCGTAGAACTTCGCTTGTTCACTTTTAGAACTAAATATTTATGTTAAAAACAGTCAAAACGTTCGTTTGGAGTAAAATTAGTAACGCTTTGATTTCTCTCATTAGAAAACCATGCAAAAACACAAATGAGTTAAAAGAAGTTTAAAAAGAAGAAACATTATTTTTGAGGAAATTCATACCATTACTGTGCAATCTGCCCACCGTCTTAATAGCAAGACGACTAAAACAAGGGTATTCAAACTTTGAATGACAGCTTAATTTAATACTCTAATTCTTCACGTAGTAGTGAATTTCTGGACAAATAATTTGGTAGGATCCACCTGTTATTTTGCTCTCCCATGCATGATTTTTATTAATCATTTTTTCAATGGTTATGACATCTTAGATATCTTAAAATTTGTATATCTGATGAGCAATTACAAAATGTTGCTAAAAGAATAATACCAGTAGGAGTCGTGATCCCAAAACATTATGAATTAAATTTATGTTGAACACAAATTATGAACTCACATAATTTTGGCGGAATCATATGTTTTCAAATGAATAATTAGTTATAATTTTTCCATTGTTGACAATAACAATAAAAGTGTGAAACTCCAATAGCTATTGGAGTTTCACATTTATTATATATTAGTAGCCGTAAGAGCTCATTTCTATCAATGTTGACAATAACGTTAGATTGTCTTCTCTACGTATAGTACTAAGAATTTACGGCAATGGCCGTTAATTAACTCAGATTAATTACACTCAATCTCCTAGAGGAAGTACGTCAGGTCTTCTTACTTGTCGATTTTGATGTGTAAGAAGGGCAGAAGAGAGGGGGTTTATAAGATAAATAACGATAGAATGGGATAATCTATGATAAGCTATAAAATATAAGGCAGATAGAATGTTACTGCTGCCACGCATCTGTCTGCTATGGCAACATTGCATATTTGTCATATCTTGTCACCAAGTGGGTGTGCATAACGCTTATCATTAAAAGGGACCTAGCGGATAGAATATGATATATCTAAGTCAATTATATCCAAGTACAGTATTATGTGAGTTATAAAAGAGTTATTATCAAATGCAGGTACAATTGTGAGGGAAAATGAGCATTGGAATTATTTTTCTAAATAAATTTTTCATTCAGAAAACACCTTCACCAACCGTGATTTGATACAAAAAGCTCGTAAAACACTGACTGAATAACTAAAACACCTATTCACTTAAAAATTTATTCACGAGTTACTTGAAGATTTGTTAACTCGACAAAGGTTATCGATGATGTTTCTACTTATTCCCGAAGCTAAAATATGGGTAAAAGAGTTCTCAGCTGGAAAGGAAAAGAATAAAAGGAAAGACGATCGGAGCCGGTGAGGGAGAAAAGGATGGAAGGAGAAGATACTGAGCCTTCAAAGGATGTCCAAAAAGCCCAAAAATGGTCATTCGTTTCCGGATCAGAGGGGTTAGGAAGCTGTAGATGGGTCGATGAAGAGCTCGAAAGACGGCGAGGAGGGGAATGTGGCCAGGGAGGAGAAATGGGAAGATTGGGGGAGAGAGTCTCTGCTGACGTCCTGACGTTCCGTGGACGGGGCAGGCAACGATCCCATCGTCCCCTAAATTCTTTATTTCCTTCGTCCTCGTCCGATCTTCTCTGTTTCCTTCTTATTCCGTTTAATACGCTTCACGCGATGGCCTGGACTCAACTCCGATAAGGACACGTGTCAACCCTACTTGTCGAACACGTCTCCACGCATACGCTGGGACCTAGAAAACAAGGGCGAAGGTTGGGTGACAAACGGCCGGCAAACTGAGATAAACGAAGGTCAAGATTGAAGACGTAAAATTTACAAATGGTGGGAAAAGAGGAGATGGTTTGCCGAGAGCGGCTGGATTATCTGGCGTATATAGTGCGTCGGAGGGAATCTGATAGGCCGGACGACAGGGAAAGGTCTTGAAGACAATTGCGAGGTTAAGCAGTATAGTTGAGTTCGAAAGGACCCAAGGTGAACGCAGTTGTCTCTGAATTTGACCTCTGGGGCATATGGTATCGTGAGCTGTTTCATTGTAACTGTAAGCGCAACAGTTTTGTTCTGAATCTTGAAACTGTTCTTAGTTTGGATGGATTTTTCTTATTTTTGATAATTTTGAAAAGTAAGTAAATAATTATGCTCATCCGCATGCCCTATGGTACATTCTTAGAAATGAATTAATTAAATTTTTATCAGGGACTGCCTTTGCCTTTTTTTAATGCGACCCAAACAAAGGTCACATCGTGAAAATATCTGCAGTTCAAAACTTTGATGGTCGTAGACGAAAAGGTGTATAAGGTGTAAGTCTATATATACGAGGGTCATCCGGAAAGTAGTACCCGTTCGTGAAATAAAGACACAAAAGTAAATATTAACAAACATAAAAAATTTTATTTGAAAGAGGATACTTTAAACTACTTCTCAACATAATCTCCAAGCAAATTAAGGCATTTGTCATAACGTGTGACAAGTTTCTGTATTCCTGCTGCATAGTCCTTCGCCGCCAGCTCATTGAGATACGCGAGGGACCCATCTTGCACAAATTTTTGCATAATGCAGATGGTGTTTAACAATTTCATGAACAATTGTTCGAGAAACATTGGGAAAATGCTCACAGATGTCATCAATTGTGACGCGCCGATCGTTCCTCACGAATTCGTCAACTGAGCTCACCAGTTGGTCTGTAATGACAGACGGTCTCCCCGAACGCTCATCGTCGTGTGTGTTCCCCCTCCCCATGTTGAAGTTGCGACACCACCGCCGAACAGACGACTCGTCCATTACATTGTCTCCATGCACCTCCTTTAATTGGCGATGAATATCACATGGGCGAACGTTTCTTGCATTGAGGAATTTAATCACTGCCCTCACTTCACAACTGGCGGCGTTCTCAATTTTTTTAAACATTGTAAACAATCACAGAAACAACACAGGCAATGCTAGCGTCACGCAACTTGGCTCAGAGAAGGCAGACAAGCCACTGAAGCTATCTGACCTCGTCCAGCGGCTACTCGCGTCGTCAGCACTTCATGCGGCACGAACGGGTACTACTTTCCGGATGACCCTCGTGTGTGTGTATATATATATAAACATATATATATATAAACATATATATAAAAACATATATATAAACATATATATATATATATATATATTCAGGAAGTTCTCTCGGGTTTCCCACCGGGTCAGCGTAGAAGATGAAGATGTAGAAGTAATGACTGAGTCATTACTTCTACATCTTCAGAGGAAGACGGATTGTTTCCGTCGAAATATCAAGAAAATACGTATATATATATATATATATATATATATATATATATATATATATATATATATATATATATATATATGTATATATATATATATATATAATATTTTATATGCATCAAATTTTATAATCGCGTTCAAATCAGAACACATTGTTTGCTTACAAATGATTGATAGAATTTTTGGGATAAACCATCCAGTATAAATTTTCCCAGTACCTTAAATATGGAGTTCAAGTTCCCCGTAATCAGTACAAGTTTCTCCTGCGTATATTTTCGTTAATAATATGCACACAGTAATCTGCTTTTAATTCACATTAAAAGGTAAGCAAAGGCCTAAGATCATCTGACCGAAGCACTTAACACAAATGGAAGTTCAAGTTGTACTTACCGTGTGGATGGTATTTATTTGGTGACTATAATGATGGTTAATTATATAGTTCCGTATCATTAATTAATATAGAATAGCTAACCTCCATTTCACAGTAGTATATGTCAATAGGTCTAAAAATGTTTATTAAAAATGGTTTAAAAAGTTATTACTAACTAAAAGACTTGTTCATTTAAACTTTGATAATTTGCACGTCATTTTAAAAAAAGACCATCAATTACTTAAATTTAAATTGCGCTAATATTGTCATTTAACCAGATTATAAGCATGTATTTAAAAATAGTAAATATAGGTTGTAATTATTACGGGGGGTTACCGATAGCTTAGCTCATATTTATCATTTGGATAATCCGTCAGGGACACGATGTTTAGGGAATAGAGTAAGAATGAAAAGGAACCCAGCGTTAGCGTTATCCTACTCTGCGAGGTCAATAATTTAACGTCCTATCCAACGGACCTTGTACCTTACTTAAAGCACTCTCTGCGTAGCACCCCAACTAGGGATCAGAATACCTGTGAACAAACCAGCCAACTTCAAAATTGGAACCCAGATCTTCGAGGCGAGAAGCCAGCAGATTAGCCTCCGCACCATTCCAACCCCCCAGTATTTCGAAAATATTTTATGAATATTTAACTGTTAGAATTAGTTTTTATGACTTTCAACACCTACAATGAGAGAAAGAAAATAAACCTATCTTGAAGAAAAACCTAAGAAATTCTAAGATAAACTCAAAGATCATTTCCATTTTAAAACTGATGAAGTCATTACAGCGCAAATATTCTATGAGTTACAATGGTATTTTTAGTTAACGAAAATTTATGATTCAATTTATCTTGAGAAAGCCTTTATAAACAGTGATAATTACTTGCGAAGTTTCAACGATATAGAATTTTAAAACCAGGATGATCGATTCGACTAGTTCAAACATTTCTTCTTTCGACAATACCATCAGAAACCAAACCTTTTATGTATCTATTGTCTCGTATGAGTGTACGTGACGTATGTATATATATAGTGAGCAAAACGCTATGAAATAAACAAGTGATTCAAATCGCTAAGATTGAAAAAAAATCTTAATGTAATTGAAATTCAAAATCAACAATTGGCTTTTCCACATAGAAATATATTTCTACGCAGAAAAGCCAAGTTGTTCATTTTAAATTTTAATTTGAAGATGTTCCACCAAGTGACGCAAGAAACTGTTTTTTTATCTTAATGTAATAATTATATTTAGAATAATGTACGTTATATTTTCTTGTATTGGAAAGCGCTATTTCTGAGATTCCTTGGAAGGAAAGAAGTAATTTACGTAGCAATGCAATTTTTACTTACGCGTTTTTGAAAATCTAATCGACCGATCCAAATGTCGCTAATACGATATGTGTATAGCTTATGAATGCTCTCTCTATATCCCACTTTCCCTCCCACTCTGCCTCATTATTTATCTATTTATCTTTCTCGCAATACTGAAAAATCTCAACTCCGAAAATCCAATAAACTTTACACCTGAAACATAATGTGATGAAAATATAAGAAAAATATTTAGCAAGTAATAAAAAAGAGCATAGCTGCTAGCGTTAAGAATTTTAGTTTCCTTGAATGACAATTTGAGGG
Organism: Hetaerina americana; assembly: GCF_022747635.1. NCBI lineage: Eukaryota > Metazoa > Arthropoda > Insecta > Odonata > Calopterygidae > Hetaerina > Hetaerina americana. The sequence goes on along the minus strand of NW_027286874.1, from coordinate 31,461,112 downwards.
AATATAACGTGCGAACGATTCAGAATTGGATTAAAATTAAAACCTCAAATGCTGATCCAATATCAGATTCGATTTAGTGGGGAACGATGGCTTTGCAAGATTCTCTTTCATGTGTGTTATGAAATTCTGATTTTATAAGCTGGCATAGTTATTGACCTAGTCTTTCGTCAAACACTACATTAAAAAATAGTCGAACTTGAATAAATGAAACAGCTGAAAACGGGCTCATAAAAGATGAGCCCGTTTGGAAGAAGTGAGACATGGAATCTCCTAAAAATCTATTGAGAGGGACTATAGACAACGTTTCATAAAATCCACTTCATATTGGGGATTATGGATGACATTTCGGAAGAATATAGGGCAGAGAGATTGTCAAAGAGGGGTTGGGACAAGGATTTTTATAGCATTCGGAGCACTTGCAAGGAAAGGGGGGGATGTGCGCGATTGGGGGAGTGTGGGGCGATGCGGGTGGGAGGAGAGAGGACAAGCGGAGCGAGAATGGATGCCGGGATCGAGTGAGGGAGGAAGTAGGGAGAGAGTGAAGAACCAAAAGGGGATTTGTTCATAGCCGGGCACACCGAAGGTTGAGTGCGAGACTCGGTCAATCAATTCGCCGACGCGGTCAAGGGAAACAATGTCATCAATGTGAGAGATGGTTTCAATACCTTGATTGTACATCTTCGAGCGCTATTTTTTTTAATTTAAAGGCAAAATCAGCAGATCCTTCAAGACTGCGGAGGTTTCATGCACATGAGATCTCACTTCCGCTACTTGAAGATGCTCGCAATGCCTGTTGTCAATGATTTCCTGGAATTTTTTACGCCAGGCACAGAGAAAACTGTGTTTTCGAGGCGCTTACTTATATTCTTTTCGTTTCTAAGATGGTGCTTCTCTGACAAACAGTCCGTCTTGATTTATCACGGCATCATTATTTAAAAAGGTCGTCCCCTCATTTTCTATCCTCTTGCACGCCCCATTCCTCTGACTAATAAGCACGTTTAAATTTTATAAATTACGATGGCCTGTTACTTGGGAGGTCAAGTTATAACGTGTGCCACTTTCATACTTTCACGTTCTCATGGTGCGAATCTTTAAGCCGCAGTAAAAATAAATTCACAGAAATCTGAGCAAATGTAACTTATTTAAATTCCAAGCGTTCGTTTTGCTTCCCACGCTATCGAATTAGGAATGCTATAAAATTCCATATTCTTCAAGTGGCACGTTTTCTTTTCTTATGCCATTCACCATGTGTCGCCCAGGTTCTATGTTCTATTTGAAAAGAGACGGCTAAAAAAATGTCAATTCTAAAAAACGTAATAACCACACAAATGCAGGTTAATCTTAGGTAACTGTTTCCAGTCTGTCATAGGGTTTGAATGTTGTGATGTCATGGAATGGTGATTATTGAAATTGTGCATGATGAGATGTGATTATTGAAATATGTGTATGTTTCCCAGACGCATGAGCGCTTAAAACCCCTCGGTTACTGCTATGGAAAATCCCACCAGCTAGATAAGATCTCTTTAATGGACAAAATAATTCAAAATCCCCATTCCTATTTCGTTTAATTTATCTTCTTCATCAGAGTACCACTTCCTGATTAAACTTGCGCAAGAAGTTTCAGTATTTTGTTGACTGCAACGGTTACGAGATACATAAGGAAGAGAGCGGTTATGGAGGTGGAGGGGGTATGGAGATAAATGGATGAAGGAAGGGACTTGGTGATGATATAGCCAGAGGAAGGGGAGGAGACCAGCGGTGAGCCCCAGGGTGAGGCTGCAGTGGCAAGGGTACGGCTTTATAGGAGGAAAAGCAATGACTGACGCAGCAGGAAGTGAAAAAGAGCCAGTTTCTGAGGGGATTCAGTGTGGCTGGGAAGAGGAGGGAAGAGAACGGCGCAAAGGAAAGCTCAAGTATAGTATGCGAGTTTCGAATGCTCAATAAAAAATCATCCGAAGGCGTTCGATGCAATTTTTGCCAATGCTCCCATATTATTTCCATTTGATTTCACCGAGGGGTATGAAGTCGAATATAGACTAGGAAATGAAGAAAAAGCTTTCCGGAGTCAAATAAAATGAATGTTATAAATTTCATGAAAAGTGCCCATTTCCGTACGGCGCAGGTTACGTCTTAAATCAGTGACAAATTTACATTTGTTTGAACACTTTTTTGGCTGATTATAGGATTAAATTTTACTTTGATAAAAATCATAGATAGACAAAAACTTCAATGTCGTATAAAGTAAATTTTAATGTAAAGAAGAAGAACTTTCCTAAAAATAATTTCCTTTGAATGTATTCAAGCCATTTATTCTTGCGCAAACTTACCTATTCAAAGGGAAAATAATGTACTCAAACGTATGGAAAAAAACGTTTTCGATGCCTTCTTGAATAAAATATTATAGAATAAACTCTTCATTTGTGTATTAATAGAATCTATTCATTGGAATAAATAGTGCTGTTAATATCAGTTTCGTTTTCTGTATAGAGTTCTTACGTCCAATAGTAAAATTATCCTCGCAAATGATCGGAGGAGGAAAACCAAAGGTGTCTTTGAAAACTTTTCATCTTCGTAAATTCTTTTCTTAAAAATCAAATTAGGTGAAGTCGGATAAGTCAGCAGCAATAACGTTGGCAGACGTTGCTCATTATTTTTTATTTCTGCAGCTCTGCACTGTGCTCCTTTACCGCTCATCGCTTAATTTATTCTTAGTTTATTCATTTATTTACAGGAGACTTTTGCGATTTGGCAGTTTACCAGGTGATAGCATGCATTCAATTAACTTGCATGCATAAAATTCTTACTAGATTTGCACAAAATTGCTTAAGAATTCCCCTATTTTTTAACATCTTCAGTTAGCGGCCTTCCTCTATACTTTTCCCATCCATACTTCTATTAATGCCTTCAGAAGGTAGTTATGCTATTCCTACACCCAAAAAAACGTATTCTTCTTCACAGGATTTTCACCCATTTTCTCCCATTCTTTCCGTGTTATTATAAGGGCTTCTTCATAAATGTTTTGTTTAGTCTACCAAATATCCATGATTATCCTTCAACACATTTCTATCGCTCTCAATACATTCATTCCTTTGACAAATTCCAAAGAAACTGCGGGAGATGCCGCAAGAGTGACTTTTAACGGAGTCATCCGCTGATATGGATTTTTATGTAACAATTTCAGAGTGTAATAATTATTCGCCTTGAACAAAACAAAATTTCAGACGAAGAGGACGCCTCAATAGCTTAACTGGCTAAAGCACTAGACCGGACATTGAGGGATCCGGGTTCGAATCCAGGTCAAGGCAATTGATTTTTACTCTCTGAAGTTGTTGCATTGGCATTCATTCCTGTTGCTCCTGTCATTAGTTCCCTTTATCGCAGATGCATGTTTTAGTTCAATGTTTACCTAATGGTTTCATCACTTGCTCACAATAGCTATCTCTTCGGGACAATGAATTATTTATCTGGATATATTAGCTCACTGAATCTTTATTTCTTCACCCATTGTAGTTAATTCTCCTTCCCAGAGAATAGTTATCTTCTATTTTTTCCGGTTTTTCCTTCACTAATAGTATGTTTTATACCATTATTATTGTTAGGTTATAACTAATTTACATGCAATCCCTGGAGGTGAATATTATTGTAAAATTATCTTCATTCCATACCAATAGCATCAACTAAATGGAGAAAGATGATTTTTTTCCACGGGCATGAATCCCCAATGTTAGTTTTTCTCTTTCATTTCAACGGTTTTTTAAACCACAAGACAAAAAATTAATATTTCCCTATGATTCAATAAAATGCAGCTCAAAATGTCCCCAGATCATTTAAGAGAAAAGTTAAGAGAAATTTCTGGACTCATTCGAATGTATGGTATTAATATTTTTAAGATTTATTCTTTCTAATATTCCAATATTAGCCCACTATTGCGACCAAATACTAAAGGCAATACCTTGACTCAATTCTTTCTGAACAACTGTGGAGTTGCATAGTTGGTATCATGGTATTGATACCTATATATCATTTCACAAAAGAAATACATAGTTATTCCACATATATTTTATTAAACATGACCTAGGTTTCGACTTACAAAGTCATCATCAGATGATGACTTTGTAAGTTGAAACCTAGGTCATGTTTAGTAAAATATATGTGGAATAACTATGTATTTCTTTTTTCATATGAATCGCTTCCACAAAGTGACCCCTGAAACCATTCTACCTATCTATCATTTCAGAATTGTACAACCTTAACAAGCATGACGGCATAAATAATCACAAACATTTCCGCTGAATCCCGTTAACTATCTCAAATTTTCGAAGAAAAGTAATTTCGCCCTGAGAAATCTTATTATAAAAAATGTGACGAAGAGTTACACCGAATCTATTAATTCACACGATGCCACTGGAATAGTTAAGCCAAAATTATTGCATTAAACGCGGCTTTAGAGTGTACTATGAGAATAAATATCACAACCAAAGTATTAAATTATGTACAGAAGTACGCCTATAACCCTGAATTACCAATTACCTTTTTAAATGTAACAATCTAGTCCTTTTCTCCCGAGTCACCCTCTTTCAATGTCCTTCTGAGTCATTAGACCGTGAAAAGCATTAGAAAAATCAGTAAGAGTCACAAAAACCTTGATGCGAAACGGTAATGGTGCAGGTAATATGTATTGTTAGTTTCCTTAAGGATTTTCTTCTTTTTTTACGTATAACCAAGGCATCTACCACCTCGTGAGAGGAATAACCCAATTAGGTATTTGGTAGTGTCGAAATCCTATGATTGTAGCATCATTGTGCCCATAATTACAGGAATAAAAAATACTTGTCCATTTATTTGTGATTTTTTTATAACTTCCCTTAAGATGCCATATCCAACATATTAGTTTTTTCTCTCCTCTCAGAGATTAGTAGCGGTGTGGCTGAACTTCTAGAGAACTGTGGAACGTTGAACAAGAGCACGTTGAAACCTGTTCTTTTCCACGTCGGCATCTCAGTTAATTTTTTCTGCTAATATAAGATATTTGCCGTGAAATATAATCAACATAACGTAGTGCTTGTTTCCTAACCTAGATAATGTTGTCAATACTATTCACGATCACAGAAATGGTCTATTAATGGAACGTTTTTAATATATCCTAATTGCATATTTGAGTATGCCAAGACGAAACACTATTTAATTTGAAAAATAACTAGTTAATATTTTAGCTAATACTTTTTGTTTTAGCCATAAAATCTATTTTTTAAATTTTACTGTTAAATTTGAAATATTTTGATATAATTCAATTCAAAAACGATGGTGAGCTATATCCAATTAGTTTAACAAATCGTAATTTTAAACGAATAGGAAATCATCACCTTACTATCTTATTATCTTAGATAAGGTATGTGTACCTTCTTTAAGATCATTTAAAGCGAATCTAGCTATTTATTGGTATAAATTCTCATCTCGGTGATCGAACTTTAAAACTCATAACTTTAACTTCGCTAGTATTTCATGTGTCAGAGAGGCGATTTGGTGTTGTAATTTTTCCCTGACTGAAACACTTAGATAAAATTAGTTTACTCTGTGTCGGGAATGGGCCTCTTCTCCTTAGATTCTTGAGCCACTTGGCAAGGCAAAGGCTGTTAGTGGTCCTTCTTTCGCACATACAAATAGTAAATCATTTTCCCACATATTACCCCCTAGGAAAATAAAGCGCTTACCGCTTACTCACTAAGAGATTCGGAAAATAAGTATTTGAAGTATGAGAGAATGCTTGCACACATAACTTATTGGGGTTCAAGTGTCGCTTTGAGCGAGGATAGTATTATTTCCAATCATCACGTATATCTTCAACAACCTATTTGAAAAAAAAGACCATTGACAAAGGAGTATACCAAACATTTTAGTGGGAAAGTGATTGTTCACCTCTATTTCCGAAAAGTAATCTTAACAGCATGAAAAAATATGAAATGAATCCATAAAATTATTAGAATTGGAATTTCAACTTTCCTTTAATTTAGATATTATTGAACTTGACACAAGCACATCGAAACATTTGCCAATTATATTTACCTCCCATCTCACGACCCTCGTCTAATCTACACTTTACCTTGCAGTTTTCCTAATTTCTTTGCTACTCCGTGCCATTTACCTAGTCTTTCTCTTTATCGCTCACCTCCTCGGTCGTTATCCTTCCGTCTACTTCCTCCTCTCCTCCTTCCACTTCGCTTCTTGACCTAAAGCCTCGTTCTCTCCTTCTTCAATCTCCCACCAAATGCGATAAGGATTCCCGAGGATCAAACCTGAAAGAACGCAGCCTCTCAAAGCGAGGATGGTTGGCCACAGGGACAGGGGAGGTATAGGAGGGTGGGGACGAGGCGAAGGCGGGGGAGGGTGCTTCTCTGTGGGAGGAAGTGGTGGGGGAGGATTGGATGCGTTCCTCCCCAGATCCAATGGTAGGAGTGCGGGGAGAGGTAAGGGACGTATAGCTCGAAGCGATGTAAGTATGTTGGGAGAAGGGGGTAAAGTGAAGGAAAAAGGGAAGAAGGTTGGTCTCTAGGCCGGGATGATAGGTATTCGCTGACTTGGCTGGATTCCCGTTCCGCAACTGATCCTTCTCCTCATCCCCATCCCGCCCCTCTTGTGCCCCCCTTCTCTCTTCCTCTTCCCTCCTCTCTTCATCCACCTATCTGATTTCCTGCGACCCTTCCCTTCGCATCCACATCTTACTGAGACTTCCCTCCCTCTGTCCCCTCAGTCTCCCCTAAAGCTAGTCCTAAGCTTTTTCTACCTTCAATACTTTCGTTGTCCGTTGGATACTTCCCTGCTTCCTTTGCTCCGCGCTGATATCAGCGCATTCGGTTCTAAAGTTCTTGAGTTAATTGCATAACATCTCATTCAACTTTTTACCGTCTTAATGAGGCCTGCGATGCAAAGAAATTAAGCCTAACTGGTTGAATATTTTAAGCCCTTGCTCGTAGATCTTTTGTTTTCACATGTTTGCGGTTTTTATAGAAGGTTTTCTATCATCACAGCGGGTCACTAATACTACTGTTGTCTTCGTAATGAAAGTAGTAACGTCGCAAGGATTTTAGTATATTTGGCAAAACTTTGGTACTCTCTTAAGAATTCATACACATTATAACAATACCAGGCAATTAAATATGCAATCAACGCATAATCATTTATGTGTATAATTTTAACTTTTATGCATAGTAAATCTTTGATTCGAAAACAATTCATATTATTCAAGTCTAGCAGCTGGCTCTCGTGGGCACACAGCTGTTTCATTTTCACGTTTTTTTCTTAAAAACCCTGTAAAATCACAAAACATTTCTGGTATCGAATTAGGGACTATATGATTTGTCTTTTCCGTGTTCTTTGAGCTCTCTGTTTTCTCTGGCAAAGAATATTCTCGACAACAGATAGTAAAAATTAGCCAATTTAAAACAGTTTTCTGAAAATAAAACTTCTTAAAAAGTAAAAGTCCAAGTCCTTGTCCCAATGTCTAGTACAGGGGATTTTAAATTTTCCCAAAGGGAAAGAACTATAATACTCTAAAACATGAAATACGCCTGCAATGTTTGTAGATTTTAATTACTGCAAATCTGTCGTAGGGGTGGACGACGCAGAGTTCAGTGCATCTGAGTGGTTAAACCAGTGGTCGAGTGGTCAATCATTTATTACTATCTATGGATTACAATGGTAACTTACTAACCGAGCGGGCCTGGGTCGGTGAGGTCAGAGCGCAGGTAGGATGGCGCACAACCGGGACTCCTTCTAGAGAGACCGGCGAGGGCGCTGGGAAGGAAAGGGGAGAACAAGGATGGCTGGCGCCTCTGGTCTCCTGCGAGGGAGACCGAAGAGAGCGCGGGGAAGGCAGGGGTAAGGACTGGAAGGCGCTTCTGGTCTCCTGCGAGGGAGACCGGAGAGAGCGCGGGCAAGGCGGGGAAAGGACAAGGTACCGACACTCAGACTCGCGAGCTTATAAGGGCTGGTCCGGGTACAAAGGGCAGCCTCGGTCATTGTCCGTACGACGGAGTAGGCCAGGGGCGGCAGGAGTTGATTGGAAAGGCCAGATGACTAATGTTTGATAGCGCTGGCTGGCGCCCGCCCCATATCATGTCGCGTTACAGGCTTTGGGTTTTGCCCGGCGACAAATCGTAGGATAAAGAGAGCCGTATCCTGTGTAATGTACTCGTACATTATAAAAAATCTTATTATCACAGTAATACTCACCTTTTTTATGCTAAAAGCGAATGGGTTTGTATTGTTTTATTTTAAAACCGAAAACTAAATGACAATAGTAAGCCTATAATGAGTCTTAGTTGCAACCAGTGTAATCATGAGAGTTAAACAGAGCTTCCCTTTAGTTAATTCTGTTCTAATAATTTAATACCGTTCCTAATAATGCTCTGAATATCCACAATTTAACCATATGTCATTGTCTTTGTATTTAAATGAAATATTTTTTTAATCATGACCTGAAATTCTTAACCGTTTTAATTTGAGTTCACAGCATTAAATGTCACAGACCGCGGTGCTTACCTTAAATGAAATGATGATTCATTGGTGTATCGTCATGATGATCGATTGGAACATATCTTAACCCAGGAACTAAATTTTCACTTTTTATCGGCTATAATTAGAAATGCATTATGAACTAATATACAAAGTCTCTCTCATTAGTAGTGACTTAATTTTTCCCGAATAGACGGACCAACGGGTGGCGATTTCTATGGTTGAGTACAAGGGAGGACAGTCTCAGAAAATACTGGAGACCGGTGGCAAACAGTTCCCAACCTTTGGGAGTGCGGATTGTTCGTTTGCGCAACCTCTATAACGTCACCTCGTACGCTCCATCATTAACTGGTTATTGGAAAAGCGCTTCGCCATCAAATTTTGCGTTAAACTGGACGAAATCGGGAAAAAACTTATGACATGCTCAATTCAGCTTATGGTGATAACGCTATGAACATATTGGGTGTTTTTGAGTAGCACAAGTCCTTTCGGGAGGGTAGGGAAGATGTTGAGGACGCCGAAAGTTTAGGACGTCCTTCGACCTCAAAAAGTGGCGAAATTGTTGCAAGAGTGAAGATTTTGTTGGACAGGGATCACAGATGAAGTGTTCGCATGGTGTCTGATGAACTTCGCATCCCTAAGAGTGATGTGAATTGCCTTGCGACCGAAAACGTTGACACGCGAAACTGGCACGCGGATATGCCAAGAGCTTCTCGGCCATTTACGTAAGGATCCAAATTTTTTTCCAGCCCTACCAGACTTATTACTCTTCCCCCGCCTCAAATGCGTGCTGAAAGAACATCACAACGACTCGGTGGAAACGTTACAGCAGACCGTGACGAAGGAGCTTAGCGGCATTCCGGGCGCCGCCTTCCAGATGGCGTACAAGGAGTTTTAAACCCGATGGTAGCGGTGTGCGGACCCACAAGGAGCTACCTCGAAGACTTTGAGTGAATGTATCAATTCTGGCAATAATCTGTTTCAATCAACTTAGTCCTACTACTTTTGGGACAGACCTTGAGTTATTATTGTTTCTATTCGGTAAATTATCATTAAGTTGGATTTTGGAAGGACCCCGACTTATCATCACACACATTTCTTAGCTTCGTCTTACTAGACAAACTGACACTTCACATTTAATGGAGCTGTTCTTCAATGCTACACACATTCTACCTCCATTTATCCCGTCCACCTCATGACTTCCTTCCTCTCCCTCCAACTTTCAAGTTTTCCTAACGTCTCCCTTCTATCTTCAACATTCCCTCACCTATCTCGTGTATCGTCATGAGGGAATTTCCTGGCACTTAACTTTCCGGGGCACTTTCCTGTCTCTGTAGGATTACCCCAAACAATCATCTCTCCCCCCCCCCAGCATGCATAGCGCCTCTCCGTTTGGTTCCCTTTCCTTTCATTTAACTTTTTCCATTATTTTCCACACCGACATCTCAAAACCTCTAATTTGACTAATTTTCCGCACAAAAACCGTGCAAAACCGCGCTAAATATAGAATTTTAAACGATACTAATCTTAAAATCCTTATTCAACGTTCTTGACATCATTTACTTATGAACTCATATTTCATCTCTTCCTTTTTCTCGAAAACCTCTTAATTTTAGTTTTGTTTATAAATTAGCCGTATAAAATTATTTATGCAATTGTTTTTCTAGGATAGGGTACTTTCGGAAGCCGTAATGCGCCATTAATAGGAGTAGCAGTAGTCTCCCGATTTAGGGTAGGTTAATGATGATGCATCAATCTCAATCCCTAATTAACGTGACACGAAATATTCTCAAGTACTATAAAGTGTATCATAAGAACTCATTTTTTATCTTTGAAGGCTTTCTACCTCCCTTATTTTCATCAAAAATGCCAAATTTTTCCTTCCTTATCCTCACTTTCCCGGTATTCTCCCCTCTATTGCCTCGCTATTGTCTTCACCATCCCACTATCTCTCAGTTTCCTTCATTCTCATACATCCTTTGTTCACATGCATTCTTCGAATTTCTCCAATCAAATTTCTTACTTTAACTACCATGCCTAGAACTTCAATGCTTTTTTTACCTTGCTTCTATTTTTTCCGTTCTTCTCCACCCCCACATCTAGAAAGCATCCAATCTGCGGTTATTCTCTTGCCACAACGACTAAGTTTCTGAGTCATACAAGAATACACTGCAAGCGACAAAATAAGAAAAAAATCAAAAAGTTGTATTTTTAACCATGATAAACTGGTGATCATCAATTGATTAATCTTAGGATTTATTAGATTCACCACCACCTTTATAATTGACCCAAAGTGTAGTCTTGATTGGTTAGAGTAGAGCTTAGACTTAAGTAACTCTTTTGGCACATATAATCCATACATTCTGGGCATGGGGAGCCAGGTCCGCCATGTGGTTTCCCATGAAGTTCTGTTATGCTGTGAGCACAGCATGACGAAGTAACAGAAAACAGTGATTCGAGAATTAAAAAAATGTAAAGAAAAGCCGCTTTATAATTAATTGCATAGAATTTCATAAAGTGTAACAATAGATGTATGATGTATCCTGGAATTGTGTTCTTGGAGACTAAAATAATGAGTAATAGATTGATCTTACGATAAAGGTATCAATCGTGCGATTTTACTTGATATGCTTTAGTTTATATTTACGTAATAAATATGCAGTCCATTGGATAAATCGTAAGATTCGTTTCTCCTTCACATACTTTACCATCCGAACGAAGTCTCCCCTTATGAACTTCATCCTCTAAACTTTCGACATTTCCGTACGTATCACTGCCAAACAAACATAGGGGGATAAGTATCAATTAGTTATGTATGTTTTTCTGAGGACATTAAAGCCAGATGATTAATGAAGTAACTATTTGGATTCTTTATTATATTCATATTAACTTGAATATAGTTTATAAAATTTCAGGATCAGTCTGGTAACTAATAGCTGCAAATAAGGTTCAAAAAATGAAATGAAAATAACACATTTTTAGGAAAGCTATGCATTTTCTCGCTACGCCAAAAATGATTCCGTAGACTCACTAGGAGTTAAGCTTTTTGAATGCATCTAAAATGGTCGCTCAATTAATGGTGAATGAAGAATTCTTCTTCTGACTAAGGCTTTCGCGGTGAGTTATATGCGACGGTAAGGTGCTGTCTGATAACCGTGTCAGTAGTCTTATTCTTTAAGGGATCGGCTTGATGCGATGGCTAATCAAGTGGTTCTCCACACTCGAGGGTCCGGGTTCGAATTCTGGTGTTGGCAGGAATATTTTTCAATGGTAATCCAATATCTACCTGGGTTGCTATTTGAAGAGCACTTCAAGTGGAGTCGTCAACGTCAAGGATTTGATCTCTAACTGTGGACCCCTTGGCGCCGTTCGTTAAGAGTAGGTAAGCTAATGCCGACGCCAGGCTCTATCAACCATATATTTCCAGACTATCCTACCTGTAACGAATTCCCTCGTACGTCTAATGGCGCAAATGACCTTAGCCGTCGGCCACCTTCTCTAATAACTACTTAAAGCATCATTATGCCTCAACGTTTTCAAATAAGCCATGAATTTACGTAGCGCAACGTACCCAAATTAAGGAAATTGCATTTGAAATTAGGCTGAAATAAACAGTTTGAGCAATGTCATCCAATTTTTTCCCTTATAATTTACGAATGCCTTAGTTACTGTTGATAAGAAAAGCAAACCTGTTCTCTGTGGTGAAATACTCATTCTCTAGAATACTATAGTTTTAAATTTCAGCATGGAAAATTAAACCCGTCCACGGATTGATATGGCTTTCGGCATATTTTATAATTAAAAAGAAGTTTCTTCAATTTTTATTACGTTTTATTATAAAGTATATTTGACGATCATCGAAGACAGGTTCATTTTATGGGAACATAGCATTTTTTTATCAAAGAACACAAAGAATTACACATTTTAATATCAATGAGCTTTTTTGAAAGAACCATGCCATTCTCCGGGGAGAAGGTAGTTTCGAGTAGAGTAGTAATCGCATGACGATGCGACTGCCCAACATTTTGCTTTGACATATTTTAAAGGCATTAGGTTTCGGTCTATCCACGATTCAAATATCTGCAAAAACCACCACATTTTTTGATGAACGGAAATCGATAGGTTTGTGCAGTAAAATATCACCGCTGATCAATGAAAACTTTTGGTGGCGTACAATTAGTGACCCTCAAATATTATCTCCTTCAGTTATTCCAGTCTCTATTTATTTCAATAAGCCTATGGTTGTTAAATCTTCAATGCGCAGCCCTTCTGAGGAATATCCCTTTAGGGAATATCTTTGATCGTGGTGCTTCCATGCCCGTCGGGGGTTTCGAGGTATCTCTCTGAAAGGGAGGAAATGTGTGGGACGGCCTGTGGAGTGCCGAAGTCCTTTTGGGCGGTCCTTTACGCTTTGGTGAGGGTCTCTTGAAGGACTCCCGAAAGAAACGTCCGGAGGAAAGGAGGAGGCGTTTGGGAGGTCCAAGATAGGAAGCGGGGTGGGTAAAGCGTTGAATAGGGGAGGGAAGGTGGGAGGAGAGAGAGAGAAAAGGAGATGAGGGTGGAGCTGGGACATGAGAAACACCCTGTGGGTGGGAGGACGAGAGAGAGAGAGGAAACGGGCGCCTTGCGGAAATCTTCCGTGACATTAAACACGCTGATGATGATGTCCCCTCACCTATCCTTCGCCCTCCCCGCCTCTCTTCCGACCTCCCTCGGGGCAAACTTTCGACCCTCCGTCTGAATCCTCTTCCCTGCAATTCTCATGCGTACTCTCTCCGCTGCCTCTCTCTATCCTTCTCTATTTCTCTTTCTCTATCCTCTCATATCATCCTTTCACCCAGTGTTCTTTTTCCTTCGTGTTTTTCCTCCTCACCCAGTTTTTTGCTCAGCTGCCTCAAATGTTCGCTTCCTTTCCTTCCTTCCATTGGTTCACGTACCTCCTTCACGTTGCTCTACTTTGATCTGCGTAATTTCTTTCCCGATGTCATGAATTTCCTCACCCGGCTTCTTAGTGTTCCTTCTTTTGCACTAATCTCATATAATCTCGTATGTTATTGGTAAATTTCCGTACATAGAGCCCTCTTCTAACATTCCCCTTCTTGCTTCTTTGTTCCCCCTTTTTTTCCTGAACTCTTTCTCAAGATTTTTTCTTCCTCTCCCTAATACTCTTGCCTTGCATAATATTATTATATAAATCTCGTTGCAAATAGACAATTGTTCTGGTGGCAACGGTCGCTCTTACAATGCTCATACATGCAAGCAATATTTGAATTAGTACAATAGTACAATAATCACTGCTCAATGAAGTTTATTACCCAGTGGCTGCTTTACACTTATTCTTAAAAATCCCAGTATTGAATAATCTATACACGGTCAGTCTATTCAATCAGTCTGAAGTAGTATTTGCCGCCACGAATCGTGATACCGTTTTCTGTATACACCGTATTGATGCGTATACTTACAAGTAAATATAGTGCTTAACGAGACCTCTCTCTCGGAAAATGGTAATATGCATCTAGGCAAATAATTAGTATATCACATAGTTTATTTTGATACAGTTAACCACTGTCTTAAGTTTTCAAACTGACGCTCGATGCACTGGAGCTCCGTTTTGACACTAGAGTAACGAGCCCTTTTTGCCAAAAATTTAGATATCTATGTTAGTGATAGTTCTGCCTTTGTTCTCCATATCTTTGTTACGCCTGCGAGTTCTTAGAAATAACTCATAGTCAGAGAGTCGATGAGCTAGGGTATTTTTTTAGCTAAGAATGCCATGAGAATCTCCCGGTTAAGAACCCATGGCCAGTATGCAAACGTTTTACTGCAACAATTTCAGAGTGTTAAAATCATTCGCCTTGACTGGGACTCGAACCCAGATCCCTCAATATCCGGTCGAGTACTTTAGCCACTTAAGCTACCGAGGCGTCCTCTTAAACTCGTAAATTTTGGGGCTAATAAAGGAACTAGATGTTGTGACGAAATACCGTGCATACAATGTCACATGCATTCGTAGTCGTGCGCGACGCGCCACTGGGTTAAAGCCAACTTTAAACACTTATGGTGTTTATACTTTGATAAAATTCCAAAGAAACTGCGGGAGATGCCGCAACAGTAAATTTTAACGGAGTCATCCGCTAATGTGCATTTCAATGCAACTATTTCAGAGTGTAAAAATCATTCGCCTTGACTGGGACTCGAACCCAGATCCCTCAATATCCGGTCGAGTGCTTTAGCCACTGAAGCTACCGAGGCGTCATCTTAAACTCTGAAATCCTACTGCATCTTCTTGAACCAGGGTTACTATGAGTTGGATTGAACTAGTTCTATCAGTCACATTTGAAACTGAATAATGTCGACGGTATCCGTAACTTAAGTAAGGACCTTTCGATTTGCTGCCCTCCACCCAGGGTCTATGATTGCCCAGACACACCTCCAAGCAAATATGGGGACGCTTACATACAAGCGCAAAGTGAAACGGACGTGCAGACAGGTAGGCCGGGGAGTTGGAGACTAATGGTTCGAGAGAGCGAAAATGTAGGTGCGTGAAAGTAGAAGTTCGGAGCCGCCGCGGTATAAGAAAGGCGGAGGGAGAGGGGAGGCAGTCTGAGGAGAGGCGTCGCTCCTTTAATTCCAACCTCCCCTCCACCAAATGGAATTGTTTTTGTTGCTATGAGACGAGGCGGAGGACGAGGATGAACGTGAAAAAAGGAGAACGAAAAGCGTCAACAGCAATGGTGGGTGAGAAAAGGAAGGTGATTGGAGTCTTGCCGAAGGAGAGGAAGGCAAGAAAATAAAAGTCCGAGGTTGCTGGGAAATGAAAGTCAGTAGGGCTGTACATATGAATAAATCGTGATCATGATGAATGAGAAATTGGGTGAGAGGTCTGAGATAAAAGGAGAGTATGAAGTCATTCAGGAGAGAATTTAAAAATGAGGTGTTCTCTATTCCAAATACCCAGGAGAAAAATAATTTGTGAATCCGTATTTTTTCTCTCCAAATATGATCTTGGGGGGTGGTTGTCACCAGGAGGTTAGTTCGTCTTCAATATATTGTATCTCCAAATGAGAAATCATCTCTTTGCACACAATCATTTCTCTTGATTTTCTTCGCCGTAAAACTATTGTGAAGTTCTGAAGCATCATCCATTTACGAAAAGGCTGATTTCTACTTATTTTAATATGATGTAAACATTACGAATTACAGGTTACTGTGCTGATTCAGAATGAAATACCCAATATCAAGTCTTTAGCCACGAATACTTCGTAGAAATCCTGACTAAGGGGTGGTCCGAAGGAAAATAAGAGCAGGGTGAAGGTTTGATAGAGAGGAGTAAGAAGAAGCGATCGAGGAAGAAGGAAGCGGAGGAAAAAGGTGGAAAAAGGTGGTGGATGGTCGGCGGGGACTGAGGGTGTGTCTGGGGAGGCGGTCCGGACTTCAGTGGTGCTCAGTTCGGCTGAGAAGAGTAGCGGGCGATGGGGGTGAGTGCGTGGGGCGTGGAGGTGTGGCGTTGTGGGTGTGTGGGTGGATGGGTTATGGGGAGGGAGAAACCGTGTCGTTAATGACTTTGGTTGAGTGACACTTCCAG
Source organism: Hetaerina americana (assembly GCF_022747635.1). Lineage (NCBI taxonomy): Eukaryota > Metazoa > Arthropoda > Insecta > Odonata > Calopterygidae > Hetaerina > Hetaerina americana. Next base: position 31,445,016 of record NW_027286874.1, on the reverse strand, counting down.
TTGGGAGGGAGGGGGGTATCAGGTGGTGTGGAGAGAGCCGTGAGGGGTTGAGGTGGAAAGAGGGAAAAGAGGAACGCCGGAAGAAAAAACATTTCGAGACGAATGGGGATTGAAGAAATGGGTTTTCTAAGAAGATGAGACAACCTTGGTTCAAATATCAACAAGAAAACGGAATGCTACCTCCGGCAAAACTTTAAGAGTTACTTGGAAGAAAAAATATCGAAAAAAATGTACGGGAAGACCAGAAGCCGCTCTTACTATTGTTATTGGGATTTTGAATCGGAAAAATCCATGTTTATTCTTTCTCCCGGAAAATATTTTGTATTTCATTGACTTGTGAATCAACATCTGTTAACCCCTTAGTTGGTGCATAAGGTCCATCCATGACAAGTAGTTCGATGTTAAAACACATCGGCAGGCTTTAGTCATTGTCAATGCCGAAGTGCCTCTAAAACTAATTACCGTGAAAAATTCAATTTTATAATTAAATCCATTTTTTACTTGATTACTTATTCCGGATTCCATGCCTATCTCAGTGTATTTTCTCGCGGTTTTATATTATGAATTCATAAGTGTTTCAATTTGAAAATAATTCCAGTTTTTTTAATTCTAAAGGAAGAATGTAGTCTGCAACATTTGTACAAGATTCATAAGTGTTAACGCAATAGTAAACGAATGTTAGGCGAGCCCATGGGAGTGTTAATAAATCCCCAGACAGGAATGAAACGGTTAAAAGAAGCAAGTGCATGGACAAATTAAATTTAGTGTATTTCATGGTCAAGTAATCCTGACGATTCCAGTTTCACGTCAAACCATCGTCCTGAGCGTACCTCCCCTTGCCGTTCTCCTTCCCTTCACACTCCCGGGAGTTAAAAAAAAGAAACTCCATTTCGTGAGAGATAAACGCGAAGTCGTCTGCGGATGGAGGAGGAAAATGGAAGAGGATTCCGATCTGGATCGGTGGCTGAGTGAGTGAGTGGGCGGGAGAGGGATCAGGATGAGGAGTGATGCAGGGGGAAGTTAGGAGAGGAGGAGGCGAGAGAGGGAAGGAGATAAAGGTGGGGGAGGAGGGAGGGATGGGATGCCCCGGAAGGAGTGTTTCAGGGAGCAGGGTGCCAAAGACAAGACTAATCCATCAATCTGGTCTGACGCCACGGAGAGGATCGCGCGGTCCGTGTGACAGGGCGCTGATTGCTTGTTATTGGTGGTTAACACGTCCCCCGCCGGGCGCCCCCATCGCCCTCCTCGCCGCCTCTTCCTCCGCCGCCCCCCCCCCGGACCCGTTCCATTCCCCCCGCTATCACGTCTCCCCCTATCCTCTCGATGCTCATCCCGCCACCCCCTCAGCCTTCTCCCCAACCCGCCCGAAATCACGTGACTCCCCCCCCCGCCCCCGCGCGGATATGTCACCGCCGCGCCCGCATGTGTCTCCTCCTTACATCTCGCCGATCGGCCACCCGCACGACACGACACGCCGTCCCAGTGTCTGCGGTCCGTCGGACAAACAATGCAACGCTCGCACACATCTGCAAATGCACAACGAACCGTCACCGCCTTTCCATATGCGAGCGGGCTGCGTGTAAATGCAGATTTCCCCGCCATTGGTGTTTAAGGCCCTGCTTTCTTTGTTGTTCCTTGATCATGACATTTCTTCCCATTTTAGCCGCGGGGAATTCTAGCGCACGAACCGTGTCAGCGCACGAATTCTCACTTTGCGGGAAGATAAAATAAAAGGAAAGAATAAAATGTATGATGTCCTTTCTGTATTTCACATTTCCTTGCATCCGAGAAATGTTTGCTTTTGCTGTATGAGAGACCCTCGACAACGTTCAAAAGGATGTCCTGATGATTTCATATAAAATGTTTGTAATTTTCCGCAGAATTCATTTCACAGTACAACGCGTTTGACTGAATTGCGGCATCATCAGGTGCCGCAAGTCGGTAAAACACGTTGTTCTGTGAAATAAAGTCTGCGGAAAATTACAAACTCATTTAATATGGACATCAAAGAATTCCACGAAGTAAAGCCTGAAAGTGTTAAATATACCCTGATGATATGCCTACTTTTTAAATTAGCAAGTAGGTGACTCATACTAGTCGATCGAAGCACAGAGAAAGCGAACCAGGTTTTTCATTTCAAAGCAATCTAAGATTATTTTTATTTAAAGTATCGAAAATGTTTACCATTGCATAGTATCGGTGCGGTATTTTTCCATTTAATTGAGTACCAGAGGGTTTCTTGGATTCGAATCATCAATAATTAGAGCGAATCTCAACAGACAAAATGGACGAAATCTTGGCTCACTTAAATGATAGGCGACATTTTCTAATTCTACAGTGTCGTTACGGCGTTATTACTTTTATTATTTGAAGATAATTCGCCTCTACGTATCATTAATTGTCTTGGGTTTGAAAGAATCACGTATTTTTGACCTATTATTTAATTATACCTTGAACAACAAACATATTATCGAGAATTCCGTAAAATATTTACTTCTGCAATTTAGAAGTGCCAATTTTCAAGTACTCTCTCTCAAAGAACATATCTTTTATCTCACAGAACGGATATCTTCTCTTTCGAATTATTAGGAATGTACGATAAGGTCAGATAAATTTGACCGTTCCAATAATGTAATAATTTGGCCATGACACGAGGGATTTTACAATAAAACCGGTACTGCTATCCTGTTAAATTGTTTATTGCTAAATTCATTTTCTTTATAGACTCTATTACCATACCTCACGAATGGAAGCCCTTATGAAAACAATTATCACAAATCACAAAAAATTCTTTTTCCTCCTGCGCTATTTTTGCATCGTTTTAATTTCTGCATAATGACTTTTTGTTTCCAGTTTTCGGTGAATTTTTTGCAATATCCTCGGTCTCTATCACTCTGAAATATTTGTCTAGTGCGAAGTTCAGGGGTCTTTGGCCCGGCAAGGCATAAATGTTGAAAATATATGGATGTCGAGGAGGATGTTTAAGGACATACCATTAGACGCGACATACCGATAATTTCCTTTCTATTAATTTTACTTTGTAACAACTTCTTTTCCGGCGTTTGCATTTCCAAAAAAATCATTAGTTGACTTTTTAAACGAGATAAATATAGGTTGCATTAATATTCTAGTAATGAAAGCTAAGAAATAAAATGAATTCTGCCATAGTTGATGTCATCAAACTACTTAAATTATATTTTACTTGTGGCTTTTCCTCACCTTAACTGAGAAGCGTGCTTTCATCCGTGCCGTGGTACTAAATATATACTTCTGTGAGTAAGACTTCCAATTGAAAGCGTACCATAATTAGGTTTAATTCTGTGGGATACACTCTATTGGCCTGTATAGACTTTTTTCAATGTAACTATGACGAAAATGCTCTAGTCTTATTCCATTATTCCATTTGCTATAGAAACTATGCTTAAACTATAAATTTGAATAAAAGAACCTGAAACTTTTCGTTCTAGTAAATGTAATTTACTATGGCTATTCTTAAATTATAATCAAACATACTGAAATTATGGTAATTAGTGCTAACCCAAAGTCTTCTGAGGCAAACATATAAAACCGAATCATTATTTCCGATCGACAACCGACTTGTATAGACCTGGTCGATAACATCTCAATTATCTACTCTTATTAAATTTGTTGTTGCCCCAAATTTGTAATTACGAATCAAGTTTTATTCAGGACGGTGTTCCGTCCCAGGAGAAATACGAAATAGCTTTTATAAAAGCGATCTTGTATTCCTCCTCGGCAACTTTGCTCTTCCCCCTCACTTTCGGCCATACCTCAACATGTCCTACCTCCATGAGTTTATACAAAATGTCAGTTAAATTTTCCATCCGTTTAAAAGTAATAATAAAAGTCGCAAAGTCCTAATGTATCGTTTGACTCCACTATACCCTTTTGCATTAACTTTGGGCATACCACCATCTTGTAGATCCATAAGAGACAAACTATTGATATTTCACAGAAGTATTTATTCAATGAAACTTTTTTCTACTTTTCATCCTTCAAAGAATTTAAAAATTACTTTCTATATTTAGCTGATTAAAATATGGCCAATTACAAGCTGTGCGAATTAGTATAATTCATTAGGAGCTGACGTAACTGAGGGTGATATACGCCAGTAAAAATGAGTGGGTAGAATGATGAATCGTAGAGTTTTAGGATGAGGAGAGAGGGTGGAGAGAATCCTGTGGTCTGCATTAATGCTCTCGTTCTGAAAGAGAGACGCCAATGTGTACATAGTTTAACGCCCCAACTGACAGGCGGAGCTCTGCCGTCGAAAGCATTATCTCCTCACGGTTTCCAAGTTAAGGGTTCGGTGTCCCGCTCGAAAATCCACCACCGCTGGGATTAGAACCCAGGCTCACCGTGTGGTAAATCAATACACCAGCCACCGATCCAATCCTATGATATTCCTCTCGCGTTCCCCAACACATTTTTACGAACACCGACCTCGATCCTAGCGCAGCAGTTCATCAACACCTCCTCCCGAAACTAGCCTCCAAATTTTCCACGGCAACGATCGTGCACCGAGGCGCACGAACGGTGAGGATTTGGAAGGTGGAGGAGACGGGGAAGGCGGTTTGAGCAGAATGGAGGGGGCGAAATGGGGAGGGGAGTTCTTGAAGGCAAAGGAAGGTAAGAGGAAGAGGGAGAGGAGGAGACTTGAGGGAGGGAGGGGCGGAAGGGTGGGAGGCAAGGCGGTGGTGTGTGTGCGTGTGTGCTGTGGGGTGTGTTTAAAGGCGTTTAATCCCTGTCAAGGAGCGCTCCGGTACCTTGTAATTTCTCGCTGGGGCGCGGCCGAGTCGAGTCTCTCTTGGGAAAGGTGGAGAGGTGATGTCAAGGACGGATTGGTGGGGGGGACCTCTCGCGGTGGGGATGAGAGTGTTGGGGGGGGGGCTCTCTGCCTACACCGCCGCCGCCGATCTCACCGGCCCCAGAATGGTAACAGCCCTCTCCTTCATCCAGCCCACCGCCACATCCGCCGATCCCCTTGCCCCCTCCCCCCCGCCTTGTCCGCCCACCCCCGTGCTTCCCGCCCAACTCGCTCGCGCCCCCCCGTACAACTCCCTTTCCTCCGGTACGCCCTCCGCCGCCGCCGCCACATTTCTCCGAGTGCGGAGCTTTCTGCGGGAGGAGGAGGTGCATTTTATGCTGCGGACCAACCCTACCCCTCCCCAACTCCTCCCGCCCCCGCCGCCGCTTTCCCTATGCCCCCCTTTCCTTTAAAGTCGCCACCGCCACAAAGAGAGGGGAAACTGGCCCGTCTGTTGAAAATACCCAAATGACCGAATGGTCGCCATGAACAGAACACGCCCATTGGTGCTGCATTAGTTTTTTTCTTCTTTTGATGCTCGTTTGAAAGTGTTAAATTTGAATGCTGCGTCTTCTCGGACTTGCGGTGATCGATATTTCTTACCAAAAAATAAACCTCTCAAAATCATTGCCAACGCATCCAAATGTTGGGAATTTAGATTCGAAGGCTTTAGGAGTTTCCTGACGGTGTTTGACCTTCTTTTAACTAATTCATGGCATTTGTTATGAATAGATTGAAATGGACCTCTAGGTAGACACTTAAGCCTGTTTTTTTGCCTTTCGCCTATATTCTTTAAAAATTATTTCTTATCTACAGTGTTAGCATATCGTTTTTGCATACGGTAAAACTCTATAGTCTAACAAAATTGTCCTTAGGACTTGAGATTTTGTCACCCGACGTGATGATACGAGATCCTTCAACACTTTAATTTCGATAAATATGGGTACATATACATATTATAATATGAGCATATTTCGCGGTAACACCACGGATCGGTGTCGATGTATTTATCTCCCTGGTCGCCACTGCTCCAGAGACACGCATTTGATAAAGCTGATAAATGATGGATCATTCATTTGCGAATGGGCAATAACAATGTGAATGTTTTACCTTAGGAAACTAGCAGAGTTTATTATAAGGGGGAGCATGTCGCCCAAAAGAACACTTCTGCATATTGACATCTCGTGTAAAAGAAAGAAGTGCCAAGGCGAGCATTCTTTTTCCCTAATTGATCTTTATCATCAGATCCAAAATATGAGCAATAAATAAACCTAGTGTTTTAAATATTGTAAGTAGGGTTTAATTTAAAGAAACTTCAATTTATATCCTTCACGATGCCAGAAGCCATGTTGCAATTACTGCATGAATGTTGAGGAAAATAATAAGGGGATCAAACAGTAATAAGTCATCATACATAGCGACGATATTCCTAAGTGGTAAGGCATCTTTAAAAATTTGAACATTTATTTTATAAGACCTGAAATAAAGTTACACACCTTTTTTATTGTTTCAATGTAGCTGAGAAATTATATTTCAACGACAATACAAAAAGAGGAAAAAATATTATTTGCAGGAATGTCATCTTTTTATTATTATCTCTCCATCATTTTCAGCCTTTACTTAGATACGAAGTATACCTTGAATAGAATCCTAATCAAGTTAAGTTTAAGACGGTGCCAATCATAGGCGCTTTTAGAGGTATCAATATATTTTTCGCGAAGAGAACCATATTGTGACATTCGCGAACAAAAGTTAAATCTCTATTGGACATAGTTTACTTACCTTTGGTCTCCCCGATCGCACGAACTAGAGGCACAGTTTCTTAAACCTAAGAATTGATAAATTGATCTCTGTCAAGAGAAATTGTGTCAAATTAAAAGTTATTTGAAGGGAAGCCGAAAAGTGTGTCGAATTACAAAGTCTTTTCATTTGAATAGGGAAGCCGAATTTTGGAATATCACAATAGGTGCATTGTGTTTAATGTATTCTTGAAATTAAATGGATGAATTCATCACTCACTATTATACATACCCTATCTATTGTGAATTAACTGCACTCTTGAAGTTCCACAACCTAGGAAAATTGAAGGGGCAAAAAAATTGAAATGCCGGTTATACATGTACTGCTTCCTTTTCCGCCATATCGGATTAATTTTTATGGAACACGCTGATGAAATTATTATGTTTTAGAGTACTGTTTGTTCTACAGTTATGTAATCCAACCAAACGACTCCAGCCAACCACTCCATTCTGCAATGTCTGTCCCAAAAGCAGTTGGGGCTGAGTCAATTAAAAAAACTATATTAGTGGGGACGTCTATTCAGCAGGGGCGGGGGAAGAAGAAGAAGTCTGGTGGGACATTGTCTAAAAAAATTTGGATCCTCACTCACATGGTCAAGAAGCTCTTGGCAAATCCGCATGCGAGTTTCCTTCTGTTCGTCCGAGAGCACTCGCGGCACTAACTTTGCGCACACTTTTCTCATGTCCATGTTTCAGGTCACAAGTCGATTCACATCTCTTTTAGGGATGCCAGGTTCATCAACCATGCGAACCTTTCATCCACGATCCCTGTCCAACAAAGTCTTCACTCTTTCAAGAATTGAGCCACTTTTTGAGGTCAAAGGGCGTCGTAAACTTTCAGCGTCTTCAGCATCTTCCCTACCCTCCCGAAAGGACTTGTGCCACTCAAAAACACCCAATCTTCCCATAACGTTATCACCGTAAGCTAGTGGAGAGAAAGAGTGGAGAGAAACCCTGCATTGGTATTAGCCTACTCCTTACGAAAGGCGCCAAGGGGTCCGCAGTTTAACGTCTCATCCGACGAACGGCGTACCCACTCAAGTGGTTTCCACAAAGCATCTCGACAAGGGATCGAGATGCCACAGAAACATTTCTGCCGTCTCAAGGATTCGAACCCGGGTCCTATCGGGGAGGAATCCAGTACGTTAGACACCGCACCATCCCTTTCCCTCTCTACCCTTGGCGTTATCACCATAAGCCGCCTTGAGTATGTCGTGACTCTCTTTCCCGATTTTGTACAGTTTCAAGCTAAATTTGATGGTGAAGCGCTTTTCCAATAACTGGTACCTGATGGAGCGTAATGAGCTGACGTTATAGAGGTTTCGCAAACGGACGAACCGCACTCCGCAAAGGCGGGGAGCCAACTATCACCGCCCTCCAGCCTTTCCTGAGACTCCCCTGCCTCGAACCCAACCGGAGAGACCGCTGCGCGTCCGTCCGTTTACCTGAGAAAAAATAAGTCATACTACTTTGAGGGCAGATCTTGTATGATCAACGTTAAAGCAGCCAATCGAAGAAAGCATATTCATGCGGATATAGAAATACAGGACAGGTATCTAAACACACATAAAGGGCATACACATGGTAAGTAGGGAAAGTGGAAATGTGCATATGCCAACCAGAAATTCTTCTTGACACTTAGTTGAAAAAACTGCGGTGATTTTCATTGATAAATACGTCTTCTTTGGTAATTTAATTGGAGAGCATTGGTCCGTAAAGTCATAGGTTCATGGTTCAAGTCATGATCTGTATGAAAATAAAATATATTTTGGTATGAAAATTAATATATTTTTTATACCGATAAGGAATAATCATAGAAACATAAAGTATTAACATTATGCTAGTTAGAAACTATCGACACATATAGTTGTATAAAACCCTGGATTCACTGATAATCACGTCTTACTTGGTTGATTAATGGTAGAGTATCGGCCCGGAAAGTTACAAAAGGCCCGAGGATTGAGTCCCAGTAAAGGAAACTTTCTTCTGCTTGGAATAGCATAGTTTGCTGACTTGCCTTGATCTGTTATTCAAATCAGCAGGTTATGCTCCCACCCAGTCTTCCCAACCGAATGTTGGGAAGGCTGGGTTTTTGTTTCAGGGTTGTAGCCGTAGACCCATTGCTTATCTCCAGTTGCGAACCTTTTTAGAAAGCCTGGGTCATCGTTTGCGGCTTAGAGAAAGTCCCTTGCAACGACATCACGCAATTCTTGACGTTAACGAGATAAAACATAATGCGAAGAGGTAGCTTTTAACCATTCCGAAAAAGGAATTTTCCGATTGTTTTTAAAAGTGGAAGACACGCTGCAATAATTGTGTGAGGTCCCAAGGGTAGTGCTTCGATGGAAACTAAGGCCTCGTTGTTCTAGGTAGGCTATTTTCGTCAAAATATAGTATGGTATAGTTGGACCCTTCCCGGACAGATCTCGCATACATACACATATACATACATACACACGCATGAATGGCATATTCTTATAAGTTCAAAACTTCAACTCGCTCATTTATATCTATAATATTTACGAACCACGTACAAATATATCGCCCACGCAATGCCTTGTTGTGGTTGGTGTCTATTATTTTAACTCGTGTCTGCTTCTTTCCTTTCAGGTTACTCGAGAGCACGTTTTGACCCACGAAGAGCATGCAGCGTATGTGTGTACTTCGCATTCTAACCTTTCTTCTCTCCCTCCCATATATATCTGTCTTCCGTCCATCTTACCGTCCCCAAGGCGTAAGGCCTCGCCTCCTTCCCCAGACCAACTCCCTCTCGCCTCTGCTATTTGTCTCATCTTCCCCGCCCTCCTCACCTGTTCCCTCCTCGGGCCAGTCGAGAGTTCCTCTTGTGGTCGTATTATTCTCTCCGTCCGCTCCGTCGCCCGTCACCTGTTTGAGTTCTCTCCCCCGGGGCATGGCCTGAAATTATAACGAAAGCTATTTCGAACAAATGTATGCGTGCTCCTCTTCTTACAACTGTCATTAAATATTTCATTACGTCCCCCTTGTATGAGAACAGACCTAATCTTAGCATTTGATCTAGTATCTTATCAGATGCAATCCTTTCATATGCAAAGAAGTACTTACCCTGAAAAGTCGAAGCAATCAAATTCCCTTTCCATTGAGTCACAAAGGACATGGTCCTTAAATGCATAAACTCTCAAGTATTTATGTTAAATCTGAAATCAGGTATTATCTGCTTTAAAAATAACGATCATCTCAAATATAGTAAAATATGACACCAAGTAATCACAGCAAAACAAAAATCTAATCAGCATTATTTTGAGGAAAATTAAAGCATAAATATTTTATTTATTAATTTTAAAAAAGCTGATTTCTTTCATACAGCCATTAGTTATCAATATAAAACAGCTTTGTGCATTTTTATGGATGGAATTCCGTTTTGATAATATTTCTTTCAGATTTCCTTAAAGCCATTTCCCCGAGAAAAAAAGAACATTTTTTTAATTGAGTCGCTTTTTAATAGGCTTGGCGTCATCGTCAAGCTATATCAGCGTTTTCCATACTCAAGTCAGATTTGACATCCTCCAAATATTTTTCTAAGTTCCTTGCGCAATGAAATAAGGAGATAGATTCTGTAATTTGCATCAAAACTCAAATGCCGCTGATTAGTTATTTAATTTCTATTCCTTCGTTAATTTATTGTGAAGGTCATGCTTCTTTGCTGTTAAAAGAATTTTATTCGGGCCTGGAAGCTTAAGGATAAGGTTTCTATTTCTTTCCAACCAGACATACTCAATAAATCTAATGATTGGCAAAGCCAATTAAAACTTTGAATGTTAAACGTCATCAAAATTTAACTTCTTGGCGTTAAGAACCGAAAATGGAACTCAAAATGTTTTAATGAAGGCGATCACAGATATTGTCAGGAAAAATATCGCGTGAATTAAACTGTTCCGGGAAACCTTGTATTTAACTCAGTTAAGGTATTTCATTTCTTTCCTTATTTTTTATTTATATAATTGAAGATATACATAAAAAATATTGTGAAGGCTAGTAGTTTTCTTTCGAAACAAGCCGAGTTTTTTCATTGTTTATTTCGATGAATACGGTCATCCAGAAGTTCTCTTTTCATTTACCTAGAGGAAAAGCATAACCATGAGCATGGATGTTCAGAAATGTTTACAAAAAAACTTAATTCAACATCAAAACGTCAATTTTATGCACTAAAAGTAACAATCATTTTGGTTTTATTTTATACTTCAATTTAATTAATAATTGGTCGAGTTTCGAACATTATGACACAGTTGCATCTTGCTCTGATTGTTTAATTAGATGTTCAAAGTAAGTAATTTTGCTGACGATACATAGATGCTTTTTAACTACGTTAAGTTTGTTTGCGAAATGATCAATGAGGAAAAAATTAAATCATGTACATTAGGTGTCCAGCATAGTGACAGTTATGCTTAAATATCCTCATCCTAATTTTCAAGTTCCTACTTGAAAATCTCATCAACTTTGCCGAGTTGGGGATTAACCCTGTGGCAAATGTCATATGCACTTTTAGGATGCGGTTTAATAAACAAAATTCTTTTCAAAAAGTATAAATTAAACAATTGTACTTAGTGCAAAATCGGAAACACCCCGCGCGAAAGCATTTTTTCGAGCAATCTTCGTGGCTGTCTCTTCTTTTTCAAAACTTGCGATAGTTGGTCCGAAAATTTAGTCCAACGAATTATAATATAATTGCTTAATATTTAAGCAATATTGCTAATTATTTCCTAAGGCTTTATCAATAAAAACTCGTTATTTGCGGTGAGGGTTATTTATCTGCATCATAGAGTACTGTATGTTTTGGAGATTTTTCAAACCTATATAGGTTTAATTAGCGCCCAATGAAACTATGAATGAGTTTCGCTTCACGGCTGGTTCAATTTTACGGTGCACATGACGTTGAATGAAATATTCTTTTAAGCATTAAAATTGATGTGCTTCAAAACGAAATGCGTATTTCGGTGAACCATGTAAGCATCATTAGTAGTGGCCAAGCACATTAGTTGAAAGAAGAACGAGTGAATCGTGACAGCCGTGTTTGTAAAGATGATTTCCCTTGGTATTTTACACTTAATTCTCTTGAGAGCGAGCTTTACTAAGGCGACGGCATGCTTGATGGCCAAATCTTTTGTAAAAGAAACATTTGACGTGAAGGAGAAATGTATTTTGATTGATTTTACGTGCGGTTGGCTTGCCGAAATCCTTGGGGTAGCATTTTTTCATTCAGCAGATTCAAACATAAATTATACGGGATGAAAAGTAATATTTCTTTAGGAAAGATACGTAAACGATCATAGAATAACCCAAAGTCGTAAATACTCTTAACAGTTAGGAGATGTGCGTATATTGAATATCATACGTTTTTAACTCATTAATCTTTTCAACGCTATTCGATTCTGTAACTGTCTTTTAATGATTAACCGAGACAAAATACTTTAATGACCTGTTTTAATTACCTAAATGATCTAACTAAGAAGTAAGTTATGAAAAGCGAACATTATTTTATTTACCATTAATATTTAAAGTGATAATGGCTCTATATTAGCAATTTTATTATAACGTATATATTATTTAAACGGAGAAGCGAGATAGCGCTGGCGAACAAGAATACAAAGGAACATAAACAAATATGTGTTTCTAAGTATTTTTGTTCCCTGTCGCTATTTCGCTTCTCCGATTTAATTATTAGTCAAATCCGTGAGACTTTCCTTCAAGATATATGTGTGTGTGTGTATATATATATATATGTATGTATGTATAGATGATTTCGTCGACGTAACACGGAAGTGCCGAATAGTACATTACACAGTAAAAAATAATATAGAAACGCAAAAAAAGATCACTCACACGTTATTTCTTGATAATTTCGACGGAATTCTACTCCGTCTTCATCGGAAGATAGAGAAGTCATTAGAGAAGAGAGAGACATAGAGAAGTCTTCTCTAGCTTCCGATGAAGACGGAGTAGAATTCCGTCGAAATTATCAAGAAATAACGTGTGAGTGATCTTTTCTTGTGTTTCTATATTGATTTTTACTGTGTAATGTACTATATATATATATATATATATATATATATATATATATATATATATATAAGTATATATATATATATATATATATATATATATATGTATAGATATATATAAAATGTATACCAAGGTAGCACTAGCGAACAAAAACACAGAAACACACAAAAAAGTTTTACTTTCGGTGGCGATACCACCTTTCTCAAGGGAGAGAAGGAAGAGCGTCCACCACCTTCTTTCCCTTGAGAAAGGTGGTATCGCCACCGAAAGTACGGAAACGTGTGAGTTTCTTTTCTTTTCTGTGTTTCTGTTCCACAGTGCTATCTTGATATGCATTATTATTCATCACGTCCGTGAGACTTTCACAAAAGTTTATTTGTGTTTGTTAATTACTAAGTATTGTCGCTAGAAAAAATATCATAGATCGTAGTCTAGTGTACTACGGAAAAAAATTTTTTCTTTCTTTTTTAATAATGTATAACTATATATAATATTTAATTGATGATTATATTAGCATTTATCAAGTTGTATATGCATACCTTGTATACCCCATACCTTTGAATGAATGTTTGCAAGTACGGACTCTGGTCAGCTCAGTCTGATCTCAAGTGCCGTGCAGTTACTACAGCGAGACCATTTGCAGCATAACTTTGGACAAGTGGTCATAGATATCATGAATCTGAAAACTTTTTGCGTTTCATATTTCTCTAAATATTAGAGCATTAAATCTGAATATAGTCCAAGTGATTGAAAATTAAATATAGTGCTTGCTAAAACCTTCTTGTCAGCATGAAATTTACTCCAAAATAACTTGATATTTTCATGTTGTGATCATCGCAGATTTCCTGAAAGATATTGATTAACCTTGGCTGTGGAGATTTTGTAGAATTCAATTTAATTTTCATTCGCAAGGAACAAAGTAGCAATGAACAGCCATTATAAATTTGCCAAAAAGAGGCTAAAAGTTCAAAGGAAGACTAAATAACTTAAATATTCCAAGACACCACCTCCGAACCAATCTTTTACTTAACCCATAAGGGAAGCCGCGAAAGAAAAGCAGTTAGAAAGAAGACAACGTGTGAATGATTGTCTAATAATAATCCAGTGTATTCTCGGCCCGGAATTACTTCTTCCCCATTTATTCATTTCATACCATTCCATTAATAAAGTCATAAATTTCCGCTTTTATAAGGCATACCCTTTCCGTCCATCTCCCGTCCCGTGATCACTAATTTATTCCTATTTTATTTATTGCTTCCAATTAATGCAGCCATTTGTTTCACCTTGCACAGGCTTGAATTATTTCTTCTTCCCCTCCCTACATCCCCCGTCCCGAACGAAAGCGTCTTTCCGTTTCGTTTTCTTTTTCTGACAATTCCCAACAATTCCCTCCCACCTCCCAACCTCCTCATCACTGACCTCCCCCTCTCCTGCCCACCGCCCCTCCGCCGCGCCCAACCACTCCCTCCCCAACCTCCCCTCTCCGTGCCCTGTAACAACCAAACGCTTCTTCTTCCGTATATCCCGCTCCCTATATTTACCGCGCAATTTCCTATCCTCAAAAAACAAAAGGAGACTCCCGTCAGTTCCGCTTTCCTTTTTTTCCCTCCCGTCCCCCTTCCCTCACCACAACCCCCCCCCTCTCTCTCCCCCTTCATACCTCTCCTGTATACTTTCGCAGCGGTTACCCGCCCCGAGGTACAAAGGATGCCCTATTCTCGGTGGGAGTAGGCGTACTGCAGAGAGAGGACTCGAAGAAGAACACAAGGATTATTAAAATTATTAAAAATCCATTAGCGTCATCCTATCCTGCGGTGCCTTCAAGTGTTGATCTTTCCCGCCACACGTTCCGTCTGCGATGCCGCTCTCGCTGTCCCCCTTTATCCCCCCTCCCTCTTTCTCTCTCTCTCTCTCTCTCTCTGCCGCCACACCCGCCGCATCCCTCAGGAACCTTTCCTCCCTTCACCGTCGATCCCCCTAACATCCCTCCAAGTCCCACCCCTACCCATCCCACCACCTCGTTCGCTGGCATACGCCTCTCTTCCCCTCCCTCCACCCCACCCCCGTCTCCTCAAACTAATGCGGTATTGTCAATTTTATAAATGGCGCCGGTGGACAGGGTGGTCGTTTGGGTGTGGGGAAAGGGGAGGGGGGGACACTGGGGAAGGAAGGATGAGCCTCCACTCCCCGCCGTCCCGGACGGCGCTCAAGGGTGGAGTATTGGATGGGAAGGGGGGAGGAGAGAGAGAGAGATGAAGGAGGGAGGGGAGAGACAAAAGGGGGTGGGTGTTGGCGAGGAGTGCGTTTCAACGAAGGATATGGAAGGGAACGGGACAAAGCAAAGGAGGGAGAGAGGATACAAATGAACGGTCAGAAGGAGACCCACTATCATCTCATCTGCCCCTCCCCCTTTTTCTCCATTCCTATCAAGGGGGACCCCTCATTGGTGGAGCCGTTTTTTCCCATCATGCAAAGTCGTGCCCCAACCAACATTCTCCACGCTCGGTGGGGCTTATTACATTGGTATCAAAGTTAATCACGAAGTTCCATGGAGGAGAGCGCCAGGGATGGGGTCGGGGGGAGGAGGGCGGTCACAGCCTTACCTCGTGTCTCCCCTCCCCACCCGTACTGCCCTCCTCCTGCGCCCCCTCTCACCACAACAACAACAACTATTTCCATCTCCCTCGCTCTCTCTCACTCGCTCGCCTTCAAATCTTACTCTCCTCCGCGGACTCCGTAATATAGGGTTTCCCAACCATCTCGCATTCCATTCTTTCTCTCATTTTCGTCTATTCGAGAATTTTTGGAGATACCTCCGTATTGTTCCTCTTCCCTTCTCTATTTCCTCCTCATTCGTACCTTCTTCATCTCCCCCTCATCCCTCGCTGCATATTGACCTTCTGACGCCATTTTTCCGTATTTTCTCCTCGAGCCTTGCAATTTTCTTTTTTTAATATCCTCCCTCAATCTCTCTCTCTATCAAAATTTGCAGCCTCACCTTTTCCCTTTGCTTCCCCCTTTTAGAATTCTCTCTGCATTTTGCTTGCCTTCAATCACTCCTGTTTTCATATCGCCCTTCTTCCTTTCCTACTGGAGCAGCGATGATTCGGAGCTCAACTATCCGTCTGTCACAAGTTTTCGCTGACCCATGGTGGCGGTTTTTTTATCTTTGTTTCCCTTTTTTCCCGTCCAACACCTCGTCCCGTCTCATTTACTTTCTTTCCGCTTTTTCTCTCACTCATCTTTCGGTTTTACTTATTTTGTTCTTGAAGCATGTCGATGATTAAATTAATTTGACATTTTATTTCTCTTTTTTTAACGTTTCCAATACTCCTGCGACTTTTTTCTGTCGCTCATCTCCGTCGCAATCTGCCGTTACTTAGCTAAGTTCCTGCCTCATTCATCTTTTTTAGAAGCTTATATTTTTCATTCCACTTTTTATGTGCTAGTTTTTAAAACCTGGGATGCTTGTTTTTTTATCCATTTGCGAAGCAACATCTCAATGACGCATGGAGTTGGAGTTCTGATGTTTGCCTTTCTATCATGACCACACTTGGCAATACTATCTCTCCTGCAAGAGAGATTTGCAGCTCTTGGATGTAAATATCCCATGACAATTTCGAAATGATACTTCCCACTTCATTGTATATTATAGGTTCTCTTCCTTTACACCCTTTTTGAAATCACTCTGTGGACTCTCGAAATTCGAAATCTGTAGAAAAAAATCACATTCAAGAAGAAAGAAAGAACTGCGGAAATTATGATGAAACATTTGACATCCTATTGAAGCCTACCTCTCTATACTATTGCTGTATTCTCTCAGTTTATAGTTCGAAAGGGATCCATTTATGTTGCCGTCCGTAGGCCTATGCTACTTTATCTTTTATTACTCTTTCAACATATGAACATACGGTACTGGCTGTTCAAATAACTTATTGTGTTAGCATATGAAAACGGCACAATAAATGAAATCCGAAATTGTTTTCACATCTTGAATTAATTGTTTCACTCTATTGCTGAAATGAATTTAATTATAGTTTTTACCCAAAATTGATCAACAGTATTGAATCCATAATATATCCATTTTCAGTTAATTCCAAGCTTTTCCACCTATTTTAAGTTGGGTTCCTGACGATCCATAATGGCTATTTGCATTTATATTGCGAGAACATTCACTCTTTTGTCCCTCATTTATTTCTTTCATCAATTCTTCGTGACTTGAAAGTGAACAGAAAACAGTAAAAATTTACCACAATTAACACAGTTTCACCGGAAACTGAAAATATACGGTTTACTTGTACATTCTTGTTATTTCAAACACTACTATGGATGATATCTCTATTTATATTGCATCCGTAGTACGCGAAACAACCACTATGTAAATTTCCAGCTATAATTTAATTCGGTACATAATTTTTACTTGAATTTACCTTTTATGCAACCAGTTAAAATAAAACATTCCGCTTTTGCTTTCCCATCATCCTTCCCACCGTTTTGCGGTCTAAACAAATCCTCGCACCTTCTCATTTCTTGACCATTTATTTCTCTCTCTCTCTCCGGAGTTCTTACTTTCCCCCTTCCTTCCTTCCCTCAGTTTTTCTCCCAATCTTGGCCACCCCCTGTCCACCTCGCCCTTGAACGTGCTTTCGTTTTCTTCGAGCGTTCTTCAACTAAGCCGCCTCACTCAGTCACCGTCCGCTACGGGCCCTCCCAAACCACATTCTTCCGCCTATTAAGACTCCTCCAACCGCTCAGGCTTTTGCTGTTCTTCGAGTATTACACGTGTCACGGAGATTGACTTCTCATTACTCATTGGCGGTGGTGAGGAGAAATTTAGCAGTTGGGTTTAAAACCTTTTGCTTCACTCTCTACTCAGTCGCCAATCCTTCGACGGTTCTTGGAAATAACCTGACGCCGTTAATCAAATGACTTCCATCCCATTCCTCTCTCTCTCTCTCTCTCTCTCTCTCTTTTAGATAATTCTGGGTCTCCGTTCCTTCTGTCAGTATCATTTGGTTATTTTAGTTGCGTTAAAAAAATGAAACAGAACTTTGCTTTTGGTGAAAGAGCTGGGGAGGAGAAAAGTTAACGATGCCATTTGAGGGTTGAGTGTTGTGCGACAGCTGATCTTAGATTTTGGATAATATATTTTATTCAGCCATTCGGTTGATTTTGTTTAATAGGGGTGTTCATTATTCATTCTTTGTCATATTTTGAGAAGCCAGTTCAGGATGAAATATAGCTTATTGTTTTTTCTGTGTTTTTAGCTACATGAGTCCATTCAATTCGGTTTTTCATATACTCGGACTCCACTCTTTTAGATAAATTGATCATGCTGTGAATTAAACGTATAGAACTTCGCCCGCCTAATGCCTTCTCTCTTTTCTTACATCTAGCATAAGAGTGTCAAGGACTTATATTAAAATTTTCATTCTACTCTTAGCCAGATATCAAGTCCATCAAATATTTGCGCTATGGAGGATTACAGGATCCGTACAATAAGTATCTGGACTAGTTCTAAAAATCAAAATTTATTGCAGTTATCATTACCATTACTGAATAATTTTCAAAATACATTCCTCCTGCATCGATGCACTTAGCTTGGCGCGTCTGTCTTTCGTCAAAAACCCTCTGGAAGTCGGTTTCCGGGATACTGTTGAGAGCCTTTGTCGTCGCCGCTTGAATCGCCTCCATGGAGTCGAACCAAAGTCAAGGTCAAAAGGAGCTCAAAGGCAATCCTTTGAGCTCCTATCCCTTTTCCTTATATCTATTTCCATGTGAAAGTATATTTATTCGCTGTGGTTTTTCGTGTTTGAAAATATATATATACAAGTACTTGTATACGTATTAAATATTTTTCTTGAGTAGAATACTCTAAATAAGGATTTGTTTTAAAAATAAAAAGAAACTTTTCCACTAACTCCCTCAAGATAGAGCTAAGGAAAAAGTAGCTTAAAACATTTTACTTGGAATGCATTCCTATATGTTAGCAAGACAAAGACTGTAGCAGAGGGTAACGACTAACTTTGAGGTGCGGGTCTGTAGAGATATTCTAGATGAGATGACACGTCAATGGACGAATCAAGAAAAGTCCAGGAGAAAAACGAAGAGGGAGGCTCCACAAAGAAGGATTGTTTGGGTTAGTCATCTACCACATGACGCATCTGCCGCATGATGGGTTGACAAACAGTACTAAAAGAAAGGTTAGAATTAACCAGTTAAATTAGATTATATATTAAACAGTTAACGAAAAACGTGGTGTAATGGCGGTTTTTTGAACTAAGAGGATGGCAGGAGAGTTGTGCGAAAGCTCATTGCCAAACAATCCTGATGGTTTAATCAACGGAAATTAATTAAATACGAGTATATTATAGTTTACCCCAAAGCGGATTGTTTAGACGTTTAAAGAAAAAATAGATATATTAAATATATGTTTGTTTAGAAGCGAATTGTCACGAACAGAACTAAGCTAAATGTAAATGGTCTTATTTTTAGAAATTTTTTCCATATAGAGATAATTCAGATGCATAATTTAAATATCTATTTTTATGCTTACTGTGATTACATAGTGCGTCTATCAGCATGTAGAGTTGGTTTTCATTGACTTTAGTACTATATGAGATTGAAGTTGGTGCTACTGAATACTGTAGGTTTATTAAGAAGATAATAGAGCAGAGACCTGCATGAAATGTCAGGATGTGTGTTCTATAAACTTTAAGGACATTTATACGGATATGTAATTCTATGCTTTGAGTAGAAAGAGTGTGTTTATACATAAACACTCATGAATAAACGTTTTCAATATGCTCTCCATCAAGAAGAAACCTATGAAAATTTAAGTTACGATGATCCTTAAATAGTATTAGCCATCATAAGTATTTATATGCCTATTTGACAGAATTCCCTCAACGATTTTCTCCTTCCACAAAGCATATCGAAACTCTTTGAATAAAATTTTTCTCGCACCATTACATAACTCCTCGAAACTTCAATACCGGAATCTAATTCTAACGCAAACTTTAGAAATATGGCACATTCAGATCCTGTGCCAAACAGCCTCGCAGTCAATATCTCCGCAGCCATTTCTCCGTGTCAATTTGCGGGCAAAAGAGACTACACGTCGCAAAAACCTTCGAAGGTTATTAAATGGCGATTTCCTGCGGCGCTGCATCGCCGACCCGATGGGCTCAACCGCCTCTTTCGCCGCATGAGCGGATCGCATTGCGAAATGCCTGTCGCGCTTTTTTGCGTACCTACCTTCCACGAAGATGCGGCCCCTCCCCTGACCTATCCTCTGGCGATCCGCGTCCTTCGCGGCGTGTGGAGAGGAAGAGAGAGGGGGGAATGAGTGAGTGAGTCTCCAGCATTCCTCTTAGTCATCCCGTCGTGACTGCATTAATTTTAAGGCATGTAGCGGGCGTAAGGTGCTCTCTACGTCACGCACATACACGCCGAACACCACGTCCCTCCCACCCGTCCATCTCTTTCCTCAAGACATCGCTATCCTTCTTTGACTTGTCTAAATACATCCCCGTCTTCTGCTCTTCCTTTTAGCCACCCACGATCTCGACGTCTTTCTCTCTATCACTCTCATCCTGAGGGGTTTCAGCGGGCATCGCCAAGCTCTTCACGGTTGTCCCCGCAACATACTAGCAAAACGTTTTCACAGGCTCGATCAATCAATCCCAGCTTCACTTCGGTGCCGTCCACTTCATTGGTTCTCCACACTATAGTTCTAAGGGACCTCGCAGGGAGTTTTCGTACCATGCTCTATTTCACGCGCGAAATGAAAAATTTCTTGATTTAGACGGTATCCGATAGATGATGTGTAGAGTTTTAAAGTCTAAAGTATTAGAGTAGGTTGCACTTCCTTATAAAATAAGAAACTTAAAGTCAGCTTTGAGCAACTTCATCCTACGCGATCTCAATCCCACACAAGAAAATTCGTGACTAGCGGAGATGAAGCATGTTTCTATTTTTTCTTGCGGATTTAACAATGCGATTGCACTTGGGTCTGAGAAGGAGCGTAACTTAATGAAATTCGATAACCACTGGCTGTACCTGGGACATATAAATAATACCAGAAAAATGAGGCTAAGGATATTGAGGAACGAGTACTGAATAAAGAAGAATAAAGAGCTGTAGTTACCAATCTTCAGATTGAAAACTAATGATGATGATGTCTTACAAAGTAATCACCTCGTTCCGTGCAATTCGCAGTTTGATGTACCTTCCATTCCGAGTATCGGGCCTTTTATTTAGTCGCATCTTTCCCTCCTCCTCTCCTTCTTATCCCTCTTCTCCGCCATCCGACCTCCTCCTCTTCGACCCACCGACCATTTACGCTCTCACTATCGCATAATTCATGTCACGTTTCCTTGTAGGCAGGTAATTGTTGAGAGGCGTAGACCGATGCATGAGTAATCTGACAGACGATCGGTGTGAGGTCTCCGTACCTTCACCATTTACCTCATCTCTTCTCCCTTTCCCCCCCTTTCTTCTCCCTCTGCCTCTCGTCAGTTTTTCCTCCCCTCCCTTTTCTCCCTCCCTCTCCATTTCCTCTCTCTACAACGCTTTCTTCCCCGTATGGTTACCGTCAGATCCGCGGGACCACGCCACTGCCCAGATGGAGTAAAACAATGGCATATCGCGGAGAGCGAAGGGAAAACTCGGCCACGCCCTTGCCATCCATTATGTGTCGGACAATGACTATTTTAATATATTGCCTCCAGGAAAAATATGGATTAGAGCAAATAAATTACGAAGAAATGTTAGACGCCTCCTAAGTTACTTTTGTTTCACTCACATTACCCGAGGT
Organism: Hetaerina americana; assembly: GCF_022747635.1. Lineage (NCBI taxonomy): Eukaryota > Metazoa > Arthropoda > Insecta > Odonata > Calopterygidae > Hetaerina > Hetaerina americana. Next base: position 31,423,532 of record NW_027286874.1, on the reverse strand, counting down.
AAGAAACAAAGGAAGAGGCAGTTTTTAACTTTCCGAAGAATCCATCAATGTACGCATGCATGCCTATTTAAAAATGATAATTTATGATAGGTCTCGAGTAAGCATTCTAAAAATAGTTCATCTGTAAGCATTATTAATAATAAGTAGTTCTAATGAATATTTAAGCAATATTTTTCATTGCAGCACCTTGAAAAGAGGTAAAATTTGAGTTATGCATGCAGAAGCTTAATATAACTATATATTTTTTGATCATTGGGTAATATATTTTGTGCACACTCATAATTTCTGCTCAAACTGAAGGAGTATCATTTTTATTCATGAAATATTTTTTAATTGGTTGGAAGATAGCATATACATGTATCAAAGGAAGTGCCACATAACTTTGTTCTAATTGCTCATTGTAATTGTAGAATGAACCAATTTGCAATTCAAGTCCATTGTAACCTTTGCATCTTAATTGTTCCGGTGGGTGACGTTGAATTAAAGGTGTCTTCATCAGTGGATATGCATTCACTCGCTAATAAGGAGATTTTATAATCAAGATAAGGAAGATTGTGTCTCGCTTTGAAAAGATACATAAATTTTATTTTAAAATTTTTGTGGGTTCCTGATAATTAGCAACAGTTTCAGGGAAACGGATCATGAGTCTCCAATTAATTCCACATCTTATTAATTATTTTGTTCATATGCAATTCACACTGACTGGCGTGTCTGAAACTAAAGGTTTTCTCTTTCGGCCCTCTCAGTAACCTCGGTTCCGGCGTCTGCTAACAGAGGGCAACACCATCCTTGTGAGCTGAATACCGTGACGCGCAGCAGGGTGGAATTTTCTTGTGGCTGCACTGAAGCCCGAGGTGAGTGCCGGAATCCTTGACCCAACAGCGCTGAGTTCACGTTATTTAGAAAGCTATTGTGAATATGTTATTTCTTCCAAAGAAACTGCGGGAGATGCCGCAACAGTAACTTTTAACGGAGTCATCCGCTAATGTGCATTTTAATGCAACAATTTCAGAGCGTAAAAATCATTCGCCTTGACTGGGACTCGAACCCAGATCCCTCAATATCCGGTCGAGTGCTTTGGCCACTTAAGCTACCGAGGCGTCCTCTTAAACTCTGAAATTTTGGGGCTTTTAAAGGAACTAGATGTTATGACGAAATACCGTACATACAATGTCACATGCATTCGTAGTCGTGCGCGAGGCGCCACTGTCCACGAGGTTAAAAGCCAACTTTAAACACGTATGGTGTTTTCCCTTTGACAAATTCCAAAGAAACTGCGGGAGATGCCGCAACAGTAACTTTTAACGGAGTCATCCGCTAATGTGCATTTTAATGCAACAATTTCAGAGCGTAAAAATCATTCGCCTTGACTGGGACTCGAACCCAGATCCCTCAATATCCGGTCGAGTGCTTTGTTTAATTTTTAACTTTAATTGTTGCATTAAAATGCACATTAGCGGATGACTCCGTTAAAAGTTACTGTTGCGGCATCTCCCGCAGTTTCTTTGGAATTTGTCAAAGGGAAAACACCATACGTGTTTAAAGTTGGCTTTTAACCTCGTGGACAGTGGCGCCTCGCGCACGACTACGAATGCATGTGACATTGTATGTACGGTATTTCGTCATAACATCTAGTTCCTTTAAAAGCCCCAAAATTTCAGAGTTTAAGAGGACGCCTCGGTAGCTTAAGTGGCCAAAGCACTCGACCGGATATTGAGGGATCTGGGTTCGAGTCCCAGTCAAGGCGAATGATTTTTACGCTCTGAAATTGTTGCATTAAAATGCACATTAGCGGATGACTCCGTTAAAAGTTACTGTTGCGGCATCTCCCGCAGTTTCTTTGGAATTTGTCAAAGGGAAAACACCATACGTGTTTAAAGTTGGCTTTTAACCTCGTGGACAGTGGCGCCTCGCGCACGACTACGAATGCATGTGACATTGTATGTACGGTATTTCGTCATAACATCTAGTTCCTTTAAAAGCCCCAAAATTTCAGAGTTTAAGAGGACGCCTCGGTAGCTTAAGTGGCCAAAGCACTCGACCGGATATTGAGGGATCTGGGTTCGAGTCCCAGTCAAGGCGAATGATTTTTACGCTCTGAAATTGTTGCATTAAAATGCACATTAGCGGATGACTCCGTTAAAAGTTACTGTTGCGGCATCTCCCGCAGTTTCTTTGGAATTTGTCAAAGGGAAAACACCATACGTGTTTAAAGTTGGCTTTTAACCTCGTGGACAGTGGCGCCTCGCGCACGACTACGAATGCATGTGACATTGTATGTACGGTATTTCGTCATAACATCTAGTTCCTTTAAAAGCCCCAAAATTTCAGAGTTTAAGAGGACGCCTCGGTAGCTTAAGTGGCTAAAGCACTCGACCGGATATTGAGGGATCTGGGTTCGAGTCCCAGTCAAGGCGAATGATTTTTACGCTCTGAAATTGTTGCATGTTATTTCTTATCCATCCCCGTAGTTTTCTGTAAAATCGGTATTTTGGCATAGTTTAATAACGGTGAAAGGAGACCCTTGTTTGATTTACTGTCCTTGGAATGGAACAGAATGACCAATCATCCTTCAATGCTAGAAAATTGGTATCGGAAAAACCTTGAAAAATCTTGAAAAAACGTAAATCGAGTAGTGAAATATGGAATTTCGGAGATTATATGTAATGTTTACCTTAAAATAGATAGTGTGGACAGGGAAGAAAATTACTGATTCGAATTTAATATGAACGACTAATCCAGCCCTTTTTAAAATTATCGGTTTTAAAAGTGTTGTACATACCGCAAAAAAGTAAAAAAAAAAAATGTGCTTCGAATTGGAGTATGTTGAAGGAGAACTCTCGCAGTCAATCGGGCTAATTGAGTGACACGCTACGAACCGACTATCTAGCTTCCGGCGCTGCACAATATACTTGTATAATTGGGTACTATTTAATCGTTAGGTACCTTTTCTTTGGGTGAAAATACTATAGGAACTAAATATTTCATAACATGGAATATGGTTTCACTAACTATAGGTGTCTATTGATATTCCTGTGTTTTTTCATATAGTATATTTCTCTATTGATATAAACATGTCAATGCCTTGCATGATTCTGTTTTTAAATAGCTGATTTTGAATGTCATTTACAGGCGGGGTCGTGTTCGTTTACTATACAAAGCAGGCATGAGCTTGAACCGATATGTACGTATTTGTATTTATTTCCTGAATGCTAGCATTAAAAAAATGCACAATAAGGTCTCATCGCAGTTAACATAAATGCAAATGCTTAAAAATTTTAAAAACTCCAGTGAATGGTTCTAAAACTCAATGCAAAGTAATCTTTCTGCCTTCAGCAAGATTTTTTTATTTTTATGGGTCGTCAAATTTTTTAAACCCCTTTTCATGAAATCATTACCTACCAAAGAATATCTTTGCCTCGTGGGAAAATGTTGAAAACTTTACGGATGTAGATTTAACAGTGTTCATTGGACGTATCGAATAACAAGGTAGTAATATTGTTTAAATAAATTTGGAGGCCGAAAACCTAGAAAAAACCTGATAACAGAAATCAACTGCTCAGCTCTTCATCCTGATGGAGTGTTGAAACAAGAGCCTTCCGTCATAAGTCTGTTAACACTCGCTATATAGTATATACGAGGTCTGTTAAAAAAATCGCGACTTTTGTGTTTTTTCAAAATTAATTTATTTATTCATGAATATCTATTTTGTCTCCTCCAAAGTGATCCCCATTAGATACTATACACTTGTGCCGACGTTTTTTCCAATCCTCGAAGCACTTCAAAAAATCATTTTTTGATCTTGTTCAACTCCTCCTTCGATGCAGTCTTTATCTCGTCAATCGTAGCCTAGCGTTGTCCTTTCATAGGTCTCGTCAGTTTCGGGAATAATAAAATGTCACTGGGTGCCAGATCTGGGGAATACAGTGACTGCGGCTTCATTAGTGTCTTCTTTTTGGCCAAAAATGCGCGCACAAGTAACAATGAGTCAGCAGGGGGCGTTCTCATGGTGCAAAAGCCAATTTTTGTTCTTCCACAAATCCGGGCGTTTGTGGTGGATTGCTTCACGCAAATAGCGCATAACTTGCAGGTTATATTCCCCATTTACCGCTCTACCCTATGGCATGAACTCATGATGCACCACGCACCTGCAATCGAAGAAAACTGTAAGCAAAACGTTCACGTTCGACCAAACTTGGCGCGCTTTTTTCGATCTTGGCTCGTGCTGCATCCCTTGGGTTGATTGAGCTTTAGTTTCCCCGTCATAACCTTAAATTCATGATTTGTCACCAGTTATGACCCTCTGGAGCAAATTTGGGTCGTCGTGGACAGAGCCCAACACCTCATCAGCAATGTCAATGCGTTGCTGTTTTTGGTCGAAATTGAGCAATTTTGGTACGAATCTCGCGGCGACCCGTTTCATGCCCATATCATTGGTAAAAATCGAACGGCACGAGCCAATCGGTATGTTTTAGGCCCTCAACCACTTCTGTAACGGTGATTCGAGGATTGACCAATGGTATTTTCTTCACTTCACCAATGTTTTCGTCTGTTGTTGACGTGCTCGGGCATCCGGCACGCTCCTCGCCGTTCACATCTTCTCGGCCCTCAGAGAACATTTTGTACCACCAATAAACGTTGCCTCAGTCCAAGGTAGCTTCTCTATAGTTCACTTTCAACATTAGGAATACGTCCACGCACTTAATTTCGTTATTCACACAAAATTTTATACAGATTCTTTGATCCATTTTTTGGAACAGGCAAAAATCGAAGACAAGCCAAAACACGACCAAGAAAAACGGCTGTCAACAATTTACTGAGCATTCAAAATGGCCGAACTTTTCGGTATAAGTGAGAGACTAAAGTACCAATATAACGCCACAAAAAATCGAAAATCAAATATATGTGACCCGCGAAAATTCAAAATTCGCGATACTTTTTGAACAAACCTCGCACATATGTATATATATTTAACTTCCATACATTATCATTCACGTCCGTGAGACTTTCACAGGGGTGTTATATATGTATATTTTCAGTACGCTGTGAAATAAAGCTTGAGGTAGTAAAATCTGGCAAAATAAAGATATCTCTAGTATATAAATACACACTATATTAATTCACCATTTTATCTGTACAAGTTTTCTCAGACAGCTAATCATCTGATAGCCATTCATCAGATCAGTACCCGAAAAATAAATTGTATTATTGTGGTTTTATATCCAAACAAAAACGTCTTTTTAGGAAATAACCATTGGTATTTCTAAATTCCATATTTATGAAATGCATGAAAAAATCTGAGCCTTAAGCCTGCGTGTAAAAGCCATGATTACTAAGAGTAAATATTACCCCTTTAATCTACTTCGTCACACTATTCCAAGCTGTAGTTTCTTTTCTACATCTACATCTACGGCGTGTGGTGGGGGATTTTAGGGCACCACCCGTCATTAAGAAAAAAAGACGCATGAAAAAGCCATAAATTTATACAGTCCAAAAACAAAACATGGTATGCATTCATGCAAAAACCCTTAAAACCCAATGCAAACACACAAACTACCAACACACACAAGCACCTACAAATATACCTGATATATTTGCAATGTTTTGTTTCGACTTGTGAATAAAATGTTTTTTAATATTTCTAAAGTGACTTCGGTGTCTTGCTATAATGATTCCTGATTGTTCGGGGAAAGAATGAGTATTTGTAGCTATTTGTACTGGAATATATCTCCCTTACTTTATCTTTGTGGTCTGATATACTTAAGTAGTGTGGGACCATTATAATTCCTTTAGTGTCATCGTTAAGCTCGTTTGTTCTGAACCTTTCTAAAAGTCTAAGTCTCGCTTGTTGTCTTCGTACTTCTAGTGGCTCCCAGCCTAATTCCCCTAAGAGACCTGGTATACTTGTGTTCTTATTATAAAAATTTTTAACGAATCTGGCGGATTTTCCCTGGACTTAATCTAATTCGTTTTGCCCAAATTTCTCCCAAGGATCCCAAATATTTGCCGAATATACCAAATAAGGTCTAACTTGTGCAAAATAACAAAATAACACTTTTCTTTAACTTTCTCATTACATTTCCCCTCATTTTTGGTGAGTTCAACGTTTGCTCACTAAGGAACACGGAGCAGAGGCGTGCAACGTGGTTGCATGACAAGGGGAGGCTGGGCAGCGTGATTGCAAAGCCATCTGCAGAAGGCAGCTGATAAGGATGGTAGTACTTCATGGCCGTATATAGGTATAGATACGTTTTGCGCCGCCCATAGCATCGCCCACTTGAATAAAAGCTGCTTCGTGCTCCACCGGAAGAGGCAGCATTGGTGAGCGAATAAAATTGATTTCGATTTTCTCACACCTCATCATTCCCGAAAGCGACGGACGTCGGTCGTGAAATATCAATGCTTTATGCATCAGCTGGAACAATGGTCGGGCGATCCGGAAGTGCCTAACAAGGATGAGAGTCCACCATTGAATGCTCAAACTTTAAAACGACATAGGGTGCTCATAGTGCATTTCAATGAAGATTAATCATCACTGGCCTGCAAATGAATGAGCTATCCCAACTTGTCTTTTGAATCTATTAGGCGTAGTTAAGGACATTATTCCTAATGCTTTTTGCGTAAATTTGATTTTGGAGTTCTTGTGCAACTTTATTTCTCATAACTTCAGTCATTTATCTCCAATGCTTCAAATGAGAAACATAAATCAGTACGCTATTCATTTTTACACAGAATGGCATTTGACCTTGTCCTGTGGATCAAGAAACTTATATACAATAGAGTCGATGGCCGAAGACGGAGCAATTTCATGGATTTAAAGTACTATTTTGCGATAGAGTAGTCAATTAACACAGAGAAACTCGGAATGGGGGAAATAAAAGCGATCCAGAATTTATTTATTTATCCAGATATATTTATGGTTTATCCAAAATTTTAGGTCGCGGAATAAGTACTTAGGGATTGATTTTTTATCCGAAATTGGGCGGTAGCCTAATTCAAAGGATTTATTACCGATCATTTAAACTTCCCAATTTAGGTTACCTTCATGTGTGATTTCTTGGTATTTCTATGTTATATAATTGATTCATTCACTCGTTATATGATAAATATAAAATATTAAATTACATAAATGATTTGTAATTTATCATTGTAAAATTTGAAGCCGTTCTAAATGTTAAAATATAGAAAACTGCTAACTCCGATGAATTGAATCAATTCTAAACACATTACTCATATCAGCTTCAAAAAGTTATTATTTACATCGAAGTTTATTTTATTTTATAATAGGAATTCCACTTATAATGTAGTGCTTCGTTATTTGGCATACATTTCTACTTTTTGATTAGGACATAAATTTTTAATGATTAATTTGTCCAAGAAACCTTGTAAAAATACGATTAAAACGGTTTGTTGAACTAAAGGGTCCGTACAAAAAGTTTCAAAAATGAAAATTTATTGCAGTTATCATTACAATTACTTAATAATCTTCAAAATACATTCCTCCTGCATCTATACACTTAGTTCGGCGCGTCTGCCACTCGTCAAAAGCCCGCTGGAAGTCGGTTTCCGGAATACTGTTGAGAGCCTTTGTCGTCGCCGCTTGAACCGCCTCGATGTAGTCCAACCGATATCCTTTGAGCTCCTTTTGAGCTATCCTTTGAGGTAATAACGTTGTCGAGAAAATCGACATCTTCCTGGACGCAGTCCAAAATTTCTTGTGAAATTTCCACCCGCGACAGTTTTTGTTCCTCGCTCAAGACTCGGCACCAGCTTCGCGCACACTTTCCCCATCGCAGGTTCCTCTGTCACAATGGTGCCAACTGAAAGGCCGGCCTCTTCACTGATAAGGGAGATGGTTAAACGCCTGTCAGAGTCCAAAACGTTTTTCATTTTGGCCACCTGAGCATCGGTTCGAGCAGTCGTCGGGCGTCCGACGCGGTGGTCGTCTTCGACGAGCTCCCGGCCTTCCTTTAACATTTTGTGCCCCTCAAAAACTCTTATGAGGCTTAAGGCATCATCCCCATAAGCCTGATTAAGGAGTTCAAGGGTCTCTGACGCGGATTTCCGGAGTTTAATGCAAAGCTTCACAGCGTAACGTTGCTCGACGGTACGCTTCGTACTGGCGCGACCACACCACAAACAACCACACGTCACAAAAATTCACCTCCTACCTTAACGCATGCTCGGAGGCGACTGAACTAAAGTGCGCCTGAGATGTGGGGGCCCCCTCTACCGAGCCAACCGGTCGGATCACCATCCACCGCTCCGTTGAGACTACAGCGAACCAGTCACGATACTTATTATACAGACTCTGTATAAACATACCGTATAGCATTTCAATAATTCCAATGGAGATGATAGTAACTAGGTGTAATGGTATATACTTTAATGTACTTTAAACAAACGAATGGATTAATATTAATGTTTTTTTCGTTCATTATTGCGTTTTTCTATTGAGTACTTATAAGTTTTTCATTTTGACCAATAATAATAGGACTTTTAGGGCCAATAGAGATTAATTTACGGTCAACTTCCAAGTTATCTTAAGTTAGCTAAATAAAATACCACGTGTTCATTGCCTATAAGCCAATGAGGGATAACTGCTCTATGAAGGTTTTCACTAGATTTAAGGATAAATATTGTACATGAAATACATGAATATGATGGTAGTGAGACAGGGGACTAAGGTTTAAGAGGAATAAATTACAGAGAGGAGAAAAAAATAGAGTTTTGCTGCAGATACTGGGCTTAATCACAATAAACACTTGATTCAAACACATCAATAGGCTTAGGCATACATAGAAAATGTGCGGGAATTTAAAAAGATATCAGTTAAATAGGCTAGATCAATTATGGCTTGTCATAAATTTAGGAAGAGCGTGAATAATTCACTGAAATTCGATAAGATCAGAGGAGTGCGTCATTCCGATTCTTGGAATTAATAATGAAATAATTAATTAATCCTTCCTTGCATAATTTAATAGCGTGCAGAAAAATTAAAATGAAGGGTTATAATTAATAAAATTGAGTATTCTTGCAAAAAAGAATATTCAATTTAATTGACAGTTTTCCAACTAAAAACCTAAGAATTATTACACTAGTATTCTCGTAACTAGGCTTATTGATTTTTACAACTTGTATTGTGTACAACTCGTATCAAAGCTGTTCAACCAATTTCATGGGTAAATGTTGTCAAAGAGATTCTCATGACGACGGTTATTAGGAGCCCCAGAAACAGTAGCGCATCTATAAAACAAGGTGTTTGTTAGGCAGTTGAAAGGTGGATACATGCACATGGTCGCTTGTAAGTTGAATTGGTGTGAATTGATCATAGGTTCAAGCAAGAAGTAAACCTCTCGAGTGAAGAAGAAATTTGGTTTTGATAGGCCACTGTGGAGCTTATTAGTCCAGCTTATTTTGAACTAAACGCATGGGATATGAAATGAACCACAGAGAGAGGGGAACCAGCTCCTTTTCACTATGCTGCCAGCAGTTTTTCATGATTTTCGTATTTTGGAATTCCGTCCTACTTGGAATTTAGACAGGAGCACCAAAGGCAGTGGACCCTAAAGCCAGTGAAACACTTCAATCTATAGGTTAGAAATAGCTGATAGCAATTTAGCTACGATTTTTGCGTGCAAAGTTTTGAAGCCTAGCATTGAAATATGCAAAGTTCGTGTGAAAATAAATACATTAGTGTAAAATTTATCGTTTGTATGTTTGCGGTAAAGCTGCTATCATAATGGACAAAAACCCTATCGAAACGGGAAGCGTCATAATATTTGTCATGAAGAAGGAAGGATTAAAAGTGGGCAAGGAGAGGAATCGCGAATGAGGTGATGGACGGTAGGAGGGCAAGGGCTTCGGAGAGGGATAAGGAAGGTAGAAAACACGAAGAAGGACATTTTAGACAAAAAGACTATGCGAAAGTGCTCTTGAAGGCCACAAATATTTTAGCAGCCATCCAAAAGCTACATCTGACCCCTTGGCAGTCCACGAATGATTTGTAGTTCACGTGAAAAAAAGTCATTTTTTGCGGGTCGTTTCATTACAAGGGAAACGGCTTCTCTCTAATGAATATAGCCTGAGTGTACTTGGAACGAGCATGCAAACTCAGTGACCTTCGGTTGTCGAACCGAAACTATGGTTGCAAATTGAAGGTTTGGCTCAACTTACATGTATACATGTGACTTTGAGTTGCGGTTCTCGTAAGGAAGCTGTTTGAGAAAATTTTAAGGGTCCTTATTGTGTTCCTACATCATCTACAGCCATTCTACATATATTCCCCGTATTTCCTCATGCACATGGCACCCCGCGAACCACCCAAATACCGCGTGGAAAGGGGGCGATCGAACGCCATTCATGCAACCTGTCTGCACATATTATGAGTATTACATAGTTAGCAGCAGTTCCTGTACCTACACAAAAAGGACAAGAGAAACCATTCAAAGAGGGCAGGCACACATGCAATTCAGACGCTTATTACCGGTTAGTATTCTACACATTCAGGATTTATCACGAACCTAATTCATGACAGAACTTTCTCCGCACCTTATTCGATTCTGTAATTGTTTTATGAAATGGATCCCAAATGCTCGCCACATACTTCAGTGTGGGGGCTTATTAAAGAAAAATACCCCGTTTCCTTTGCTTTTTCATCAATATACCTTCCAGCCATACGTTTGACGAATGCCAGATTTTTGGTGCCCCTCCACAAATAGTGCCTATATGTTTTCTCTATGTAAAATTCGATGCAATTGTGACCCCTAAGTATTTTACTTCATCCGCGACGCTCATTTGAATATCTCTGGGTAATTTGGTAAAGCTTGGTCGCGTTATCTATTGTTTCAGAAATGCATAACAGTATATTTTTTCGTATTTAATCCCAGCTCCCATTTTTCACATCGAGCTCGTGTCAGTCGCGGAACAGGAAAATGGGTCGACCGAATATTCTCTGCAACAAGAAATCAAAAGGTAAAATTTCACTCTGATTTAAATCGATTCAGATCAATTCCACATTTGCCCTGTTCTCGTCTTATCCTCCAATCCGTGTCCCATTCTCCTGCTCCCCGCATGTCCATTCTCACTTTTGCTCACCCTCCTCTTCCTTCTAACAGAGTGTCAACTTTTCCATCCTGTTGTAATGACCTTTCTCTTCCTGTAAACTGTTTCCTTTTCAAGAAAATTTTCCCTTACTAGTAATGACAATACTGGCGGTTAGTAAGAACAGTAGCATATAACACAGTTATCAACCTGAAGTTCGATTTGATGGGTGAGGGTAGAGCTCACTTAGTACCAAGCCCAACGATGTGTGAAATTCAGACATCAAGGTAGGGGTCAGTTCCTGTCCCTGTGCCTCCTATGGCCCCACAGAAAGATCTGCTGACCAAAAAGCACACTGCTTGTGTGATTCTGTGTGTCTAGCAGCTAAAATAGACTAAAACTGAACTAAATAAAACCAACTGAATGACATGTAAAAATAAAAACAGAAACGAACGTCCTGTGCCATCTGCTTTTTGGTCCAGGTACAAACATTGTGTAATGGATTCATTAAATTGTTCCTCTGCTATAAGTCAAAGTGCATTAATGGATTCTTGTAGCCTTAACCAAAGAGTGCCGAGTTCACAATGCGAAGGCAGGTTACTATTTGCAGCACTAGCATCTTAGTGTGCGGCAAATCTTGCGGTGTCTTATACCAATTTCGCATACCATAGGCTCTGTCCACGCCTCTCACACTTAACGAACGTGAGTGTTATTGTGGGACCCCTCAGAGTTTTTTTTCATCAATGGAGGATTAGGCCATTTTTCCTCCGCACCCGGTCCGCGTAAAACATTACATTTCATTTGTTTAATCAAATATTAATTCAGAGCCGTGTCCTCTCCACGTGAACGAGACCCTATTCGCTAGGTGCCTTCAAGCATAATACTAGATAAAGCATCTGCAAACTGCTGGGAGTTTTTAACATGGCATGCAAAAATGAAGTTCTATCTTCGATGAATGAATTACATTATTTTAAATGCGTGTAAAACTGAATTTCTTTGGTTCCATCACAATCACCAAAATATTAGCCTTTAGTCTATTGTATGCAGAAAGCGACGAAAATCCTCGGCGCCGATCGCCCTTCGCGTAGCACGCTATTGCTGTCCCACGCCCCGATCCCCTTTTCTATCCTATGGCATCTCTCCCACATCTTGTACAGCCAGCGCGCCCTCTCTCCTAGAGCTCACACCTCCCCTTGACAACACCACTCTCCTTCCACCGCTTCCTTTTCTCTTAAGACCTGAGAAGGCGAAAGATGAGTGCGTAAAAGAGGAGAGAAGCATTTTTGGGACCTCGCGCCCCAGTCATTAATCTTGAACCCGCGGGCGAAAAGGAATTGTCATCTCGGAGACGTCGAATATTAAATATATGGGCGCAGGCGAGTTTAGCGGTGCGGATGGAGAGCGAGGTGGGGTGCGGCTTTGAGGGGTGGCGTGAAAGATATTCTTGAAAAGAAAATAGAACTTAAGGGTGTAGGGGTACAAGTTTTCTAAATGGAGTGGTAGGGGCGCACAAAAGGGAAATAGGTTGGAGAGGCAAGAGAGCGGTTTTCTGCGTGGGCGAAGTTTTTCGAATCAGTTCGGTCGCGGGGGTTGTGTTTCTGGTTTTATTGAGTTTATACGGAAGGCTGATTTTTTGGAGGGTAGAGAAATGGGTTCGATTTATTATTTATGCCAGTAGTATATGTAGTATAACGGTGAGATAAAAATTGCCTGTTCTTACCCCGTCGACCAGCTAGATCAATTTTCAAGTTTTGACGAACTGTTTGTATGTTTTATGCCTTGAAGATTGTCAAAAGAGCAAGTAACAATTAAATTCTTGGATTTATCGAAGATTAGCCAATGAAAAATAGCTTTTGCAGTTCCAACTATCTTATTAGGGGGTTTTAAATGGAAATTGACAAGAAAATTGGCACGCAATGTATAAGTATGAACATTTAAGTGATAAATACATTACTCTATTCTCCGGCACAGATACATACCTATTACGATGTACTAGGAGATTAACTGCTTTCAAAGATAGATTCATCAGTCAGTTTATGTAATTTAGTTGTAAAATATTTCAATAATTTAAATGATAGTAACTAAAAAACAGTTATTTTACTGACCCAAAGTGTTAAATTGAGAATGAAAGGAGCGGAGGGTAAGGTAAGGATAGGCGAAAATTATGAAAAAAGACAAAATAGTGAAATAATATCAAAAAGAAATAAAGACGATACCTATTGAAGATGCTGTAGGCTCAGACACCTTCTAAACGTTTCATCTAAAGGAACCAAGATCACTAATTTCCGTAACTTCTGCTTAATATTGATTCATTCACATTCACTTCTAAATTATTTAAATAATTTTACGACTCTGTTGGGGCGAGATTGAGACTCCATAGTCCCTTCTTCCACCTAACCCTTATACATTACAATAAAGACAATCACAAACATCTATGCCCTAGGTGGAGGAAAACACACCTAGGTGGGACTCAAACCCACGACCTCTGCATTGGCAGATGAGCGCGTAACCTCGCCGCCACTAGGGCCGGATATAATGTTAACTAACTAGTTGATACCGATAGTTTATACATTTAAATCTATAGATACAAGCTGTGTTAGCATTCGATGAAGTAAAATATGTGGTCCTAAATTCATATCAGTCACCTTTTAACAAAATTCTGGCAATTAAATAGCATAATATTGCAATTTACCTTAAAGAAGCTCTTCCTAATCTCTTTTAACATTGAAAGTTTCTCTGTCCTTAATGTTTTATTGTCTCTCTCTGCTATGAATAAAATCTCCTTAACAGACGCGTTCTTCCCACACTGTTACCTTCAATGATCACATAGTCCTTCCATCTTATGATGTAAGCTTCACATTCTAAGAAATATGTATGGTGTTAGTACGTCGTTGCCATTAATTTGTTGCTCATTCATGATATTTCGTGCGACTTGTTACCGGAAGTTCTCACCGTAAAAAAATGCTGCAAAATATAATCAACGACAGGTTAATTTCAGATCTGTTGTCCTTTGGGTACACCATATCCTATGTCTTTTACACTTACTTTATTCACCTTAACAACCATCATTTCCCCCAGTTCGGTCATCTCTAGCGTAAACACCAACACACCAGTACGACTCCACTCTCTTTTTCCAAGATCCACTTACCAAGATCCGCGGTGCCACAAGGAACTCTCATCCTTCCTTGCGTTTTCCTCTCCAGTTTCCCCCAGCTCTTTCAGAATTTCCCACTTCATTCCAACCCCTTTCAATTTCCCCTCGCACCCCCGTACGCCACATAATCTATTCCCGTCCTCTGTTTTAGCGATATCCTTCCATTACCAACGCCTTTCTTAGCCACCGCTACTGTAGAGAGTGGGAGTTTCCTCTTTACCGCCGTCTTACTCGTCAAGCCACCAAGTTACCATCCCGCGCTACCCTCCCTGAAAGGATGTAGCAGGGGCGTTTTTATTCGAGCACATTCTTTCGGGAGGGAAGGAATGTGCTTGTGTTTGCGGGAGGGAATGAGTGAGAGGGCGGTGGATGTTTGTTGGGGCATAGAAGGCACTGCAGCGAAGAGGGGGAGGCGGAGAGTGAGTGGTGGGGCGAGGGAATTGTGGCGTGGAGGATTTCCTTGTTTGCAAGTATGGTGACTTAACACTTTTGTTATTTATTGTTTTTGTTTCGGAGGCGAGAAAGGTTGGGAGGTGTAAGGCAGCAGCGGGTGAAAATGATTCTGTCAAAAAGTTTTCAATTCAAAACTCCTGGAGAATATGTGGAGAACGAAAGGCTTTAGCGATGGCCTAGGACGAATTGATAAATTTTGTCCAAAGACCTCGGGATATCTACAAATTAATACCGAGAGTTATCTTATTAAAGCGCTGTAATGAATTATGAGTGAAATTTTCCTGACATCAATTTTCAGGTGTTAGTCGAAAATCACAAGTGTCGGAATACATCATTTAGCTTGAATAGATATTATCGAAATTTATTGGGATAGTATTGAAAATATTTCGACAGAATAAAGGTTAATAGAACAACGTTTTCATTAGTCAGCTACGTGATGTAAATAAGCGACAAAGCTTTAATATAGTTTTTTTCTTTGGAGCCATGGAAATATCCGCAATTGTGTGTGTACTTGAGGTTTTTTATGTGATTAATTTATAATTAATTATCGAATCATGAATAATTTATACGTTTTAGAAATATTTTTTTTTATTAAAAATTTTACTTAAATTTTTTAAGATTACGAACAGGGTTAGCGAAACTGGTGATACGAGGGTAGGGTAAAAAGTAATGCACATTTGCTTGTAGATCGCAAACAAAAACAAATAGCAAGATCGGGCGAATAATACATTAAATTAAAATTCTTAAGTTTCAAAATCATATATTATTTTTCAACATAGACACCGTTAAAACTAACACATTTGTCCCAACGTGTAACAAGTTTTTCATTCCGTCACTGAAAAACTTTTCCAACTTTTCTCGAATCCAGGAGTTAACTGTTGCCTGCACCTAATTGTCCGAGGTGTAATGATTACCCTTGAAATATCTCTTGGATTTAGAAAAAAATCGGGGGAATAAGGAGGGTGTGAAATTGGTTCAAATTTCAGGTTTTGCAGAGCATTTCCAGTTGCGCGTGAGGTGCGTGGACGAGCGTTGTCTTATTGCAAAATTATTGGCGCCAGGCTGCCTTTAACATGACAAAATCAACCAATATGGTTTGCGATACGCTTTTGAGTGATTCGCCGGTCACTTTGAATCAAATCTTCGACACCTTTGCGATGTTTATCGTTTGTGGCAGTGATCGGATGTCCGCTGTGTGTTTCTTCAACAATTATGACTTTTCCAGGCTCGCAACCACGAAATTTTACTACCCATCGATTTACAGTAAACTTATCAACAGCATCGTCACCGTAAAAAGCCTTTAAACAACGATGAATCTCAGTAGGAGTCACTTTTTCAGCGTTAAAACATTCGATAACAGCACGCTGTTTAACTCGCGTTGACATAGTACTGGAACACGTCTCCATACTCCAGCTTCTCGAAATACACTGAATGAATGAAAATACCTCAAACCTCGCATCCATGTTGTAAGGGAACGTTACTTCCACATTACACTAGGAGTGCTTCTTAAGGTCATTTTATTTGTGGTTTACGAGCATGAGTTCATTAGTTTTCAGCCTACCCTCGTACTTTCAAAAACTATCTTTTGGCTCTATCTGGTCAACATCAGTTTTAAATATTCTCCTGATTATGCTTTGACGCAAATAAATTTCACATAAAAATGTTCATTTTTGTCCACTTTCTTTCTACAATGAGTTGTGGTTTTATTCTCGTGTCATATCATTTGACTGGACAAATAACATAGACTTGAATTAATTTTTCTCTAACCCAATATCTGTTTATTATTTCTCCGCTCGTAATAACTGCAAATGTTTAAAGAATTCAATAGAGAGAAATAATCATGATTGAAATTACTAATACTTTAGTCTAATGCCGATGGGGATGGGTGGGATCGCTTGTGAAAAGATTGAGGTGGTATATTAATCCGTAGAAGATCGAAATTATGGTAAAAACAAACCTAATTTTGATGATAATGTGCTCGCGGACTATTGGTTGTTGTAGTTTCCGTTATCGTCTTGCTTATTCTCATTCAAAATGTTCTAAAATTTATTTTTTATTTCGAATTCATTCGAATGATTTCATTTTGTATAGCTTTCGATTCAACCAATAAAGTATAATAATGTGATTTAACCATGACCATGCCAGAGTTGGCAGAATATAAACTAGCATCCTTGGTATGTATCGCGTTCATAGATTCTACAGAGTGAACATTCATGGGCCGTTCAAAAATCCTTGGAGAGAAATAGAAAAACAAATTATTTTGGGTAGATTTTTTTTATTTTTCGGCATAAACTCCTTTTAGTTCGATTCTCTTTTCCCAGCGTTTCCCCGACTTCTTTAAGCCGTCCAAAAAGTATGATTTTGAAAGGTCCTCAAAACAGGCATCTGTGTTTGCGATGACCGCGTCATTCGACGTGATTCGTTTTCTGCTGAGGTATTGATTCAAGTTTGGAAATAAAAAGTCACTGGAGGGCATATCTTTTGAATACGGTGAATGTTGTGTGTAATAATTCGAACTGTAATTACATGATTTACCTCATTGAAACTGTGCATGTGTGCATTCGTACATTTACTGTATTGATTGAAAAACATTTCTTCTTTACTTAATGATGACGTTTTTCTTGATTTTCTCCCTCAACCGGTCCAATAATGACGCATAATACTCTCCATTTATCGTTTGTCCTGTTTGGAAGTAATCGATGTTGATGATTCCATGCGCATCCCAAAAAACCGTGGCCATCATCTTGTCGCCTATTTCACTGCAATCGGAGCCGGATCACTTATAGAAACCCACTGATTCGACTGTTACTTTTTCTCTGAAGTGTAGTAGTGTGCTGGGCATGTTGTGTGTGAATGTTGCGTCTAGAGTAGAGTATATATTGACAAATAAACGGGTAAGAATTGTGATTGAAAAGTGCCAAACCAACCTCTAAATCGACCACATGATTGTGTTTATTCTCCAGTGAGAGCGAATGTGGCGCCCAGCTTGCCGATATTTTTTTCATGCCCAATTTTTCGTGAAAAATTGAAAACAACGTAACTTGTGATATGCCTGTGGCTTCAACTATTTCACGACCTTTGATTCGTTGATCTCTCAAAATCATATCGTGGATTTTGTCATTCAATTCGGTGGAAGTTACTTCTACTGGATGTCCCAAACGATGTTCATCATTTGTGGATGAACGGCCACGTTTAAACTCATTTACTCAATTGTAAACAGTAGCAATCACAGGAGCATATATGACAGGAACTTCGTCCCACTCGGCTTTGGTCCCATTCGGTGTAAAATCTTTCAAATAGAAATGTTTAATCATCGCACAAAACTCATGTTTTTCAATTTTCTATATAAACAAAAGTTTGCTGCTTCATTTTTTCGATTCGTTTGATTGGTATCCGATTATGAAAACGAAATTAAGCGACTGATATAGCTGATACTTTAACGGCAGTCTAGTGGGAGAGGAGGCTTACCAAAAAAAAACCTTTCTGATACTACGAGCGCCATCTCTTGGATTTTCTTGGGAATTATTGAACTATCCATCAACATTTTCCTAGATATTTTTAAAAGTAAAATCTCTTTAGTATACTGGGACGTTCCCTTATATGATTCTATAATTTAACCTTTTTAAATGAGTTGAACAAGAGTTTGTAAAAAGTAAATACCGCCTCCAACATTTTACCAGTTTTCCATAATCCGAGCATTATCAGCACCTCTCATGAATTTGATCGGAATTGTTTACTGAAGAGCTAGCTGCAAAGATTTGCCTAATCCTTCCAATTATGAGAGGAGGCAAACATTCCCAAGTGACGCCAACCTGATGTGAGAATCACATCCGACGCACCTTGTAATCACATGCGCCAATCAATGTATACGTCTAGGGAATGAGTATGAAAAAATAATCAAAAAATATCAAAGGTAAAGGGAAGTAAGTAATAGTGCCAACAAAGGCATTGAAGAGCGAAGAGAAGGGGGTGGTGGGTGGAAGATAAAAAATGCCTGGAATAAGGCGAGCGGCAGAGAAATGCTACCCCATTTTAATCGGTTCGGTGGTGAGCATCCACCCTCCTTTTTAATTGCCATAATTTATAAAGTTGGATTAATTACGCCTGGTTCCTGAAGGGGACAGTAGGGGAGGATAAAAGGTTAGACAGAAGACGCTTGGGGAAGAAGTGGTGGGCATAAGGGAGAGCGTAGATAGGCATGCTTATATATTTTCGTAACTGTGAGAATAAAAACATACATTCACTCCTATACATTAATGCGAGAAATAAGGAGATGAGCTCAGTATGCGGTTTGAATCATATTTGGAGTTTGAAAGGTCATAGTCAGTGAGTGATGCCGTGCAGTGGAAGTAGAAGAATGAATAAATGGGTGAATTAGACGTTCTTGGAAAATTGCACCAGAAGAGCGCTAGAGTTGGGAAGCTTATAGGAAATGGAAACTCAATCGGGAGTGAATAATGCGGGAAGCACATTAATCCAGGAGGTGAACCAATAAATAGTTTCAGATTTGAGTCCGAAAGAAAACTTTAAGAATATTTTACCTACGTTTGTAAAATTTATGAATGCACGATATTTTGAATTTTTTTCATTTATTATGAATTGAACTATAGTAATTCTTTCACGAAATATCACCCTTTCATAGAATTACGTTAAAGTTTTCATTAATGGTAAATACAATTGACGGAATTCTTTAAATAATTTCATTGGATCGTTGAAAATTCTATTTAATAAGTTGCATGCATTTTAAACTCCGTGATTTTACATTACTATTTTAAATCACACCATCTACTGCTCTTTTATACACTGAAGTCCTTTCGTCTGATACGAAACTAATATCTCTTTACGAATTAGTTCATAATGTATGTCACACTCAAAGAAGTACCCATTTCCTTGATAAAACTTGCCAGCCTAGCGCGGAGATGAATTTTATCATTATAAACTGGCTGTTCCCCATGTGCAGCGCAGTATTGGTTTCATGGGCCTTCCCGCCAACGCTAACGTTTCTTTGACGATGGCAGTCAGTTATAAAATCATTCACCGAGATCGAAATGGATGGACAATAATAAGAAACGGTTTACATAACTGGATTTAAGAGATTGGTTGCTATAATATGTTCATTATAGTCAGGAAAGGAAAAGAGGCACATTTGAGGGAGGAAATTTGCCTTCTAATGCAGAGGAGAAAATTAGGATATCATCAAAAATATAAACGTGTACATATTTTCCCCCACTCTCTTCTGTTTTCATTTAAACCATGACTTGTATTGCAGTTGTCATGGAAAGGTTTTATTACCACGGTCGATATATTTTATACCAATCATTACATAACGACGGAAGTTATTTTTAAGAATGTAGGAGAGATTTGAGAAGAATAAAGTATCACCCGAATGGATAAAGGAAGGTTTCAAAGGTGAGGATGAAGGAGTGAGGAAGACAGGGACCCAGGAGATGGGTAAGGTTACCCGAATGAGAGCGAATAAGGGCTTCCCGTCAATCGGGATCATTTCCCGAACGTTTCCCTCATTCCGTTCCGTTTCCTTACTCTCCGGATCGTCTCCACCACTCCTCCCTAACGGCGTCAGAGTCACCTCGTCTCCGAGAAGGAGGGAGGAATTAAAACGGACGGAATTGTGGGAAATGAGCCCAATTTGGAGTCGCGTTGCGTAAGGGGATTTCGTGGGGTTGGATGGAGAAAGGGGTGTTTAGGGTACGTAAAAGGGGTAAAAGGATAGTGTTCTCGGATTCCCCCTCCCCTTTCCTGCGCCGGGACGGGAAAGGGGACCAAAAAGGAAACCGTGAAAGAGAGATCGGAGGAGAGAGCCCTGACATTCATTTTTCTCCGTCTCCAGTGGCAGTCGATAGCGTTGTGGTTACTAAGAAAGAGCTCAAGAAGTGTCTCTATATACTTTTTTGAAAGCGAGACATTAAGATTCCCACATCGCAAAGTAAATCTATTGGAATTGGTAAAAAGTACCAAAACCCTTCCCCCGATTTTCAATGATTTATTTTAATTGTTCCTCGGCAATATCATGAAGATTTTTCAAATGCCAAGAGTCTTATAAAAGATATATCAACGTTTCCCAGCATAGAGTTAGTAGGCAGGTATCATGTGGTCGTCAAAACATTCAGATTATATTAAGTGTCTTATAAAATCTTTATCCTGACACCCTCATTGGTCGCCACGCTTAATCCTCTCAAATTGTCCTGTGCACCCCTGATCCGACGTGTTTCATTCATACATAATTTATTTTGAATTTCGTGACCATGATCTTCGTAAAACCTACATCTTGCTTCTCAAACTACCTTTATTAACGTATCTCTGGTAAATTTGATAATTCGGAAGTTTTGAAATGTTTTGGAAAAGTTGGGTGGAATTTAAACTTGTTCGAATGACAGTACAAGGGCTGAAATTAACTCCTCAAAAGATTAGTTGACTTGTAAAATTATGAGTGAATCAAAGTTTTTAATATACTTCACGTTTATTTGTTTATATTTTATACAATGCTTATAATGCTTCACAGCCCTGTAAATGTTTTATTTATATTTAACCTATGGAATTCATAAAATATAACCGATAGATATCATAAACGTAGAAATTTGTCGAACTTTATTTGAGTCTTTGTAAAATTACCTTTTTATTGAGGGTAAGTAATAATCAATATGATTCTATAACACTACTCTTAGATTTATACTTTTCTTTTTAGCCAATAATGTAATAATTTCAATTCAGATTAATTTTGTTGAGGATTTTCTCAATAAAGTGATTTTTCCCCATAGATTCTTTAAAAACTGAAATTCATGAAAATCGTATCGCTTATGAAATAATTTTTTTACTGCTTGATAGAATGTAATGCATGCATATTTTGCAAAAATGCATGCAATGTAATTATTTATTTACGTAATCATTTTAATTCAATTCTAATGAGCAGGTAACATTAATGTTTTATTGGTAGAAAGCTAATCTGAGGTAATACTGAGGCATCAAGATAATATGATTTAGCAATTAATCACGGGCACCATAATATTAAAAAAATCAAAATGCAATATGCGACGGTGAGGCAAAATCAGTTTTCCACATAAAAAGAGCCAATGAAGAAATATCCGCATGGCCAGATGAAAAATCGCCGTGACTTTTTAAGTTTGCCTCTCTTCCTACGAGGTCCCAAACACTTCAAATAACTTTTCAAGTTTAACTACGAAGATAAATGTTTGCACTGAATTTTTGAATTAGTCTAGTTACATCTTATTTAGGTTCTTTTCTTCCAACTTTAATCCTCAGGATAATCATTGGAGCAATCTTCTCTACCAACTTGAAACCATGCGAAGTGTTTAAGGGAAGTGTATAAAATATATGCGTCGGTATATCAAGACCATCTTTTTCCCCTCCGCAGCCATACCGGAAAATATAATTATCTTGACCGAAATATCCGACTGTTTCTTTATATGACTTCCTCTCCTTAGCTGCCTATCTGCATCTTTTTTCCCTTTTCTCTCTCTCTCGTATTCTTACATCCGTCTACTCATTTTTTTAGCCGGAGCAATTTTTTGCCTTCTCCTTCGCGCCCCCCTCGACTTCCCCTCATCTCCAACTCCAATCCCAAGCACCCAAACCCTTCCCACCAGCCCTCCATCCCAACTATCCTCCCTCCCTCCCACTCGTCCTCCCCTCCCCCGCCTACAGGCTAACCGCCCCCTCCACGCCGCTCACTTTTGTCGGCAGTCCGAAATTGTGGAGAAGAGAAATTAACGATTTCCGCGTTGGTTTTTAAATGCAGCCAGTCAGCTAGTCGGGTTGTGATAGGGGAGGGGATGAGGGCTGGAAAGGGGGCTGGTAGAGGAGGAAGAAGGGAAGATTGGGGGAGGGACGGGGTGGAAATGGGGTGGAGGGGAGAGAGGTTGTGTGGAGGTGGGGAGGAGAGCGGAAGGAGGAGGAGGTGATGGGGAGTTTTCCTTAGTTTTTTCTTCAAGAGGCAGTTTCGGGAGTGTGAGGGTGTTTTGCAAAGGGAAGAATGGGAGAGGTGGTTTGTGGAAGGGGGGAAGGATGAGAGAAGGGAGCAGTAGGAAGGAACTGTGGCTGGAGAGGTGGCGTGGTTTGTTGGTCTGGAGAAGAATTAATGAGGGGTGTGGGGGAAATAGCGAGGGAGGGGTTTGCGATGGAGGGGGGTAGAGGCAGAGGAGCGGAATAAAAGTGAACTGGAATTAGAAAAGACGGGAAGAAAGATTTGGCCGGGGGGAGAAAAGGTTTGAGGGGGTGGAAAAGCCGGGTGTTTTCAAAGGGGACAAGTCGATATGTGGTGATGGGGGAAGGGCCGGAGGGGGAGAGGTTACGGGAGGGAATCTAGGAAGTGAGGTTGGTGAGGAGGAGTAAAGGATTGAGAGCGAGAAGGAAAGAGTTTTAATGAGGGTGAGGAGCCCCTTAATTGTGAGTGGAGCTTACTTTTAGATGCGTTAAAGCGAGAAAGAAAAAGCGGTGATGGGATATCGATCATAATTCCGTGTCAATTTTTCTACGGCACATCTTGCGATGAATCTGAGTGTATCGATGTATTACAGTTTAAGTTAACATTTATAATTATGATAGATGGCTTTTAGTTTACACTTTTTGATATTTGGGAAACTGAAGTTTGTCAAAATATGTTTTTCGTGTTAAATTAAATACATACTCTACGATTAGAGGTAACAAGCTAAAATTAGTCATTTTTTTAAATAACTGACCTGTAAAATGTAAAAAAATTTTGTAATGTGCCAACATAAATGCTATTATTCGTGGATTAATAAATCGATACCCCGGTAGTCGGCCATGCCCTTCAGTCGACGCATTTAATTTGACGGTCAGGTACATCTCATTTTTTATAGCCGTTGCCATTCTTAAATGTTGGTTAAGAAATTATTAAGTTTAATATGTCTGCAAATGAAAGAAATCGGAGAAAATGTTATGTTTACGCAGCTAAGGTAGCTATATTTTATACTTCATACTCTGCTAAAGTAAAATTAAATGTTACTCAAATATGTCCTTCATCTGCATTGACTTAAAAGATCGCGTACTTTAGACTTATTAATGTAGCGTGCAAAGAGATTTTTTCTCTGTGTTTTCCGGCTTTATCTCATATATATATATATATATATATATATATATATATATATATATATATATATATATATATATATATATATATATATATATATAGATGATTTCTTCGAAGTAACACGGAAGGGCTAAAAAAACTTGGACAGAAACAAACAATATAAGAACACATAAAAAGAACACACACCTTATTTCTTAATAATTTCGAAGGAATTTAGCTCCATATACATATTGTTTGCATAAAAAGTATCCGGAAAGGTTTTGGAACAATAGATTTATTTCAGATGTTGCTATAATACCTCAAAATTCTTCAAAGTGCATCCCTTGATGGTCCACACACTTTTGCTAGCGGCCCTTCCACTACTCGAAGGCTCCCTGGTGGGCGGATTCGGGAAGTTTCTTAAGGGTGCGCGTGCAACCTTCTTTGACGGCACTAAGGGTCCCATGGTGGTGTCGTTTGGGGGTGAATTTCACTTTTGGGAATAGGAATTAATCCGCTGGCGCCAAGTCCGAACTGTCCAAAAAGTCGGGGTTGGGGGTGTTCTTCAAAGTGTTGTATAAGGTCTTCGCATGAAGACACTGCTTTTGATCGTCCATCAAGACCTTCGGGACGAGTTTAGCGCCGATGTTTCGCGTCACCAAATTTTCAGTGATAATGGTGTGCACTGTCATCTCATTAATGCCAAAACGATCTGCGTATATGCGCACCCTTAACCGACGGTCTGAATACAGTACTTCACGCACACGTCATGAAAAAATTGTTACCAATACTTTTTATAAAAACCTTGTATAAAGTTGAATGTTAACATAAAATTTGAATAAAATAAACTCTGTTGAACTAACTTAGCTCTTCATATATTATCTTCATATCGTACTTCAATCAATGACATAAGCTGTTGCTGACGATCAGTAATTTTTATTGTAATCCTTTTTGTTTTATTGAAATACTTGGTGACTATATTGTCAAATGGTAGTTCACAACGCATTATTTCTTCAATCAATGCACTGATATTACGCCCTTGCTATCTTATCTCTAATGTTTAAATAAAAACAGTAAGATGAGATTTATTTGGAATGCAATACTTAAGAAAGATATCTAATGCGTGCTTCAATAAGCTAAAAAATGTATTTCAATAATTTGAATAATTGAATCAATGAATAGCTATTTAAATTATTTCATATTTTAAGTTAAAATTCAAAATCATAACTATGGAATCTATTTCTGTCTTCTAATGTATTCAACCCTATCTCATTACTTAGATTAATGTTATTCCATTTTTCTCCTAAATTTATCAAAAAAAACTTTAAATTAAACTTATTCCTGAGTAACGACCGCTACTGAAATGCTTTCGCCTTAGTAATAATAGACTTTTTTTTCTAATTATAAAATGACATCACAATTAATCACTCGCAGTGCACTCGTGATAGGAACCCTCCAACAAACCGGAGGCCCTGAAGAAAAAAGAGAAAAAGAAGGAGAGTTTTAAGGTATTTCCATCGGGACGATGATGATCAGAGTCGGGAAGAATGAATGGAGTTGGTTTTTTTTTTGCTTTTGCGCTCGGGGAAAAAGAAGGGGGAAGAAAGGAGTGGTGGGTGGGTGGTGGAGAGGGGGTCGGGAGTGAGGTGGGAATGATCCGAGGGAATCCTTATTCCGCGGGAATCTGAGATGGCCGCCCTTGGCCAGAGGGCGGGGAAGCGGAGGGAGCGGGTTGGATGTGGGCACGGGGGCGGAGGGGAAAAGGAATGGAGGGGTGGAGAAGGAGCCCGAATGCTGAGGAATGAGGTAGGATTTAATCCTTTTGCTTTTTTATGCTTTTTCCTCCCGGTTCCTCCTCAGCTTAGTGGTATTCACCCCTTATCCCTTTCCCCACCCCTGCCCAACCGCCATTCCTTGCCTCCATTCGCCATATAAGCCCCTTTTCTTTTGATTTCATTCTCTCCCCCACCCTTGAGAAAAAGAGGAGGCCTTTTTCTTTTTACTCACAGACTCCCTCCAATCCATCCCATTCCTCCTCTCTCTCTATCTGCCTCACCCTCTGCCGTTCATTCCCTTTCTTTTCCCTGTGTGTATGTGTGTGTTTGTGGAAGTGGTTCCTGTCCCACGCCTCATTGCGGATTTTAGTTATGCTCCTTTTCCCTTTGCTTTTGCGACCGAAAGAAATGGATGAGGGTGGAGGCGGAGGAGCCGGAGTAAGGGGCTCGGGAGAAGGGGGGAAGGGGGAAGAGTAGAAGAGAAAAGTCGCAGCGAGAGAATTCCGTTTAAGAGAGCAAAGGAGGGTGGGAGGCATAAGGGATGTTTGGATGGGGGTTTTGGAGAAATATGTACGTATTTATAAAGAATCTCGACCGCGGCTGTGGATTAAAACACTAAGTCGCAACTTATCCCCCTCTCCCTTCCCTCAGCCCCCTATTGTCCTCCTTTTAACTCCCAACGCCCCTCGCCCTCCCACGCCCGCATTTCCCCTCCACATCCTATTCCGTTAATACTTTTTTGCTTTTCCATCTTCCCCCTTATTAAGCTAACTCTTCCCTTCATCCACTTGCAGTCGCTTCGGAGTTCCTGAGAATGATTTTTTAACAGATGTCTTTCGGTGCAAGTTGCGCCATTACCGAAGGGGGTGTTTAAAAAATAGGACACAGTCGTTTCGTTTGAAATTAATAAACCATTTGACGTCACCAGCAATAAGTAAGTACATGCCCGTTCTCCAGACAAATTTGATCGATTAATAATGGTGAAATTATGTCCTCAGGTTAAGCTCTAATATGTACATTACCTGATTGTCATGATACTTCGTATTATTCGTCGGCTTTCATTTTATCTATGTTTTTCGTATTTTCTAATTTCTGAAATTTTTAGAGTCGTGAGGGTGATTATCTTTTGCATAAGGAATACTTGGTATAACTAGTAATAAGGTATAACTAGAAAATATAGCGTTAATATCATCAATCCTCCTTAGGTTATATCATTTTCAAATCATTCCATCTCCTAATTTATAAAAAATATCATAATTCTGGTAGTAAAGAGTAATCCGAGAATTTTTTTATCATATCTGTATGCCAATTTTACTTAAAGTTTACATGTTAATATTCCCCAGTCGTAAGTAATAAAACCGTGATCTTATCCAGGCACTCATTTATGAGCCAATGTCATTTCTTATTTGTTGTTTTTAAAACAACATTATTCTAAGCTTCTCTTATTACCTTTTTTACTTTCGATTGGTTTTAATAACGTTTTATTTTCAAAAAATATTATCTTCCTCTTGATACATTTCAGAGTGCATGTCTGGCCAATAAAATCAAATTTATTACGAGGCATGAAGAAAATATTCCTCTGTAGATAGATATGAGAGTGTACATGAACATAGGAACTTAGTCAATATTAGAACTTTGGAATAAAACCCTCTCAATGTGTGACTCCACCAATATTTCAAATCTGCGAATCTTCTTCATCCTTTCTTCGAGCATGTACCATACATACAAGTATTCGACGTTTCTATTTTACCATCCAAATCAGATCAATTTTGCTAAGATGAGATCGAATGTTTACAAACCACCTCCTTAGGTTGTTGAGTAATGTCAACATCGACTCTCCCTTCTCTTTTCCCTGAACCTAACTTCTACTCCCCCCCAATCCCTCTCGAAGCCTCCACCTTCTCCCGTCCCCTCGCAGTCTTTCATTGGCTCCGCTGAAAGAACACTTCTTCCCGGGGCGTTAATACAAGATGGGTGGCCGGCGCCGCTATCGAGTCCTCCTACCTCCAATACCCCACCCTCTCGCCTCCCACCCACACAACTCAACTCCTTCAACTAGGGGACCCCTCCCGCGCCTCGAGACGTATAACGAACAGATCCACACACCGCCCCATCCTCTCCCCCCTCCCCGCGCCCCGACTGCCAAGCCCCTCCTCCGCACCTCACTCGCACTCGCCTCTTCGGTTTCTCTCTTATCTGAATTAGAGCGCAGCGTAAATCAAAAGAAGCGGCGCTGCTGAGAGAGAGGGATGGAAATGAACTGAGGATATGGGACGGCGGGGAGGGGCTCGGTGGGATGGAAAAAGGTGGCGTCGGTGGACGGAGGATGGAGTGGGCAGGGGTTTCTCGGGCGGGGCCGGGGAAATGGAAGGGTTTTGACGTTCAAAGGCGCGGTGCAGTGGGGAGGAATGGGAGGATGCGGAGTAAGGAGGTATTTGAAGAGGAGGTTGACTGAAACCTTCCTCTATATTTCGTTCCTCCCTCTATTTCTACCTCTCGTCGACCTGTTTCTGTGGGATGAGGGCGTTGGGCGGCACCGTGGATTCGGGGACCGTGCCAGACGTTCGCACCCAACCACCTTCCGCATCCAACCCCCCGACACCTCGTCCTCCATCTCTCCTTTCCTCAATCACTCTTCCACCAGAGAGGAGATTCACACGCCTCGTCCTTATCTTCCAAACCCTTCATCCACCCCCTGACCCTCTTTTCCCCACCCCCGCCCTCCACACCAATTCCCCCTCTCAAAGATTTGATTCTCCATTTGCGCCCCTCTTAAACAACCCCCTCATCTCCTCTTCCCTGCTTCGTTTCTCCCCCTCCAAACCTGAAAGTACCCTCTTTTCGCTCAGGCCTACTCCTTCCCTGCACCTTCTTAATCCTTACTTAGACTCTTATCTCCTTGGCTCCCGCAGTCTTCGTCTGCCTCCTCAATCCCCACACCACCCCAGTCCCTCTTTCTTCTCCACCCCGGAGCCTTTTTAAGAGTGCATCCGAATCCCCTCATCTCGCTGGATCACCTTCAAACCCTTCTTGCCCAACTCACTCCCCCCAAAAGTCCGCCACCTCCCCCATGGTCTCTCGTCTTTTGTCTTTTCTTTCTTTCCTTTCTTTTAACTAGCAACTGTTTTAACCAATTCTCTTTTTTTCCTAGTTCTCTACGGAGAAATCTCATCTCCTGCCAGTTTTAATTTTTTTCCATCCCCTCGCGGGAGCGATACGGGTCCTCACCGCCTTGAATCTGCGTTCCTTTGTCGCTGATTACTCACCCCGCCTCTTCTCCCGCCGCTTTCCGTCTCGCCCCCGCACGGTCCACCAAGATCGAACTCCCAGAGCCTTCCTGTAGATTAGACTGCATTCATCCGCATGGTGTTACCTAGTAAACACACTTAATCAGGTTCTGCAGTAATGCTAAATTACAAACCACTCCATTACAACATGCGCAAGTTGATAAGATAATGTTTTAGTTGTTAATTCGACAAATTGTGTCGCATGGAATCTTAATTGTTGAGTAACTCTTCCGTCTGAACCTTGTCAGGCTTAATATTAAAATAACATAAGGTGTTAGGATGAAAATTAGTCTTGCGAGAATGTCTCCAAGAGATATTACAATTATGCCTTTCGGACGAAATCTACATCGTTTTCCAAACAGAATGTAGTTTCAAATTCTTTCATGTAATTGCTAATTATCTACCATATTTGCATAGTATGCTCTTCTCCCTATCATTTTTCAAATATACTCTATTACATATACCCACTATCTATCTTCCTAATATCTTTTTGTTGTAAGCGCGTATTTGTCTTTTGGCGATTCTCGTGGATTGAAATGGATTCTCCATTTGGTGAATCTTCCAATGGTGAATATGTGATCATTAAATCACTCCAATACTTTGGGTATTACTTTCTCGTATGAAACATTTAATTAAGCCTCTTACTTTTAATCATGAGCTTCTTCTTAGCTTTGACTATTATAAAACTGATTGTCGTCCATCTTCTTCCACCTAGTGTATTCTACTTACCTACTGTTGAGGTAAGTAGAAGATTCTCTTGTTTGAATTTTTCTTCTCGTAGCGAAACAATTAGCTTTGCAGCTGAAATGAATAGTTGTATTCACATTTCTCATGTATTGAATTCTTGATTTAATTAACTTGTAATGTTAATTCTTTCTCCATTCACCTTGATTCTTTTGCTAACAGTTAATTTTTCTATTATTTCTTTCAAGGAAGCAATAAAGCGTTTAACCTTCCGTAAATTCTTTAGCCATTTCAACGTCTAGTTTTCTTCATTTTTTCCTTCAAATTGTAGCAATTTGACTTCAAAAAGTTGATTGATCGTTCTTCTGTCTTTTCAATTTACTCTGTTTGCAACCTACTGTAAGTTAATCTAGCTATTTAAATATATCATGTTCCACTCGACGATGCTTAAGGTCTTCTTATAGTTTGAGAATGCCGCTTCATACAGTTTATAAATATCTGTATTATCTTAATTAACTATGGCTGACTTAATTAACTGTGGCTGGAGTATGGCATCTATCGTTGTTCGTCTTCTTAAAAATCGCACTCTGATTTCCTTCTGTGTCCTCAGTTTTTCCCTCTAATCTTCCGCTTATAAAATGTGCTTGCATTGTTGACCTATGCAACTTCATAATGGAGATACCGTGCTCCTAAGACGTCTCAAATTGCATTTTCTATTATAGTTATCGCGTTCTTCTCTCTGTCCATGAGTCCTAAAATTTTGCAAATATATTTGATTATTCGAGTAGCTTTCGCTTAATCTCTAAGCGCCATAGTAACGTTTCCGCTTTTGTCGACCGCTTCTGTTACTTTGTTGTTATCTTGTTTTTCAACAGATTTTACTTTTCTTTGTTTCACTGCACGTTATATCTACCCCTCTCCGAATAGTTCGTTCATATCGCTTTCATCTTTCGCTTACCGAAATTTTCAGTGGTTTTTGGTCCTCGGAAAATTCCTTGTTGTATTTCCCTTATTTCTTTCATATATTCAACTTTTACATAGCTACAAGTTCCCATCGTAACTCGGATTAAATTTCGTTTATCTTTCTTGAGTGATGTGCCAGTTTTTCTATAGTCTTTGTCTCTTTGCAATAGCTTTCATTTATCTTGGTTACTTTTTCGACCCCATGACTTGGCTACGTTACTTTTTATCCAAGATTTGAAAGAGGACACCCAGCTTCTCGGTCAGTATGTGTGTGTGATTTTCCTGAAAGTTAGCATGATGTAGTACCTTATTTTGAAAGTATCGGTATCAATTTTTAAAAACATTCCTTCTTCTCTGCTGAAGGTATTCTAAGTAATACACCTGCTTAAATATATTTATAGTTTATTGCATAAGTTGAATAAATGCTCTTTCTATAGGCATAAAAGATAATAACTCCTCTTATATATTTCAAAGTATTGACTGGGTGAACTAAAAAAATAAAATGGCATTTCTCATGGCTTTTAAATGTTTTATAGCGCAGTATCATTGGTGACCTAACACCCCCCCCCCTCACACGCCCTTGCGGCGGCTTGCGGGGTATTATGTAGATGTAGATGTATCCTGCATTTGTTACAAGAACACTTATTTTTCAGCAAATTTAGTTCATCTTCAGTATTTTTCCTTAAAGCTATTTAATTCATATAATTATATTTCTATGATAAAAATTGATTAAGCTATATAGGGATAAAAGCATCAGCCATTTTTGTGGCCAAAAAAGTTATTTGGATAGCAATTAAACGTTTGAGAATATTTTAGATAATACGAGGATAATTCGGAAATTTCTCGGAATAGAATAGAAATAAACGACTTTCCTCAGTGAAACGTTTTTATTTTTCATGTAGACTCCCTGTACACTCATGCACTTGGTCCAGCGATACTCCAATGTCTTAATACCATCGCGAAAATTAGATTCCAACAGGACTGCAAAATACCCGTCTACTTCGGCTGTTATTTCTTTGCATGAAAAGAATCCACTGGGGAAAGTTTTGAGCTTGGAAGAGATGGAAATCTGATGGAGCTAAATCAAGTGAATTAGGCGGGTGTGGCAACGATTCGTATTTTATTTCACATAATTTGCCATGGCACGGCACTTGTGTGTGGGCATGCTTTGTCTTGATAAAAGATAACTTTCTTCCCTGCCAAACCTAGCTCTTTTTCCTGTATCTTTTGCTGTAGTTGGTCCAGGAGGTAAACTTACTGTTATCCAGTAAATTTTTGACCAGTACAAAGATAATCAGATAATCTAGCAGCATAATCCCTTTCGTATCCTAGAAAACTGAAGCCCTCACCTTTCCGGCCGGCCGTTTTGCCTTTGCTTTCTTTGGTGGGAGTGAATCAACATGTTTCCACTGCTTTTACTTCTGTTTTGTCCCTGGCTCATAGTAGTGGACCCAAGTTCCATCTGTGGTCACAAAACGGCGCAGAAAATCTAGCTGGTTGCTCTTAAAATGGGTCAAATATTGTTGGGGAATTTCCATTATGACGCATTTGTGATCCTACGTCAAAGATCGTGGCACCCATCTAGCAGATAATTTTCTCATATCCAATTTCATGCCCGATCAGATGATATCCCTACAGCTTCAGCAATTTTTCAAACTTTCAGTTGTCAATCCTCCATATGACCATATTTATCACATTTGCAATATTTTTGGAATAGTGGCACCTTTTGGCCGACCACTAAGCGGATCACTATCTTCGCTCTCCTGACCAAATTTAAACTCGTTTTCCCACTTAGTAACAGTTGAATATGAATGAGCTAAGTCTCACAGGTGTTCTGAAAGTGGGCATGAATTTCCTTTACTTTCATACCTTGTTTATCTACTATGAAGTAGATAATCACTGCTCAAATCTCAATTTTGTCCGTCTTCACAAATCACTACACGGGAACAACAACAGAGAGTTGTCCACACCACAGATCTCTTCCCAGAACACTGACGCGTTACCTGTTTACTCATGAAGGATTACCTATCACTACGTGGAAAACTCGTTGCGCTAGCTCTGACATCTGGTGGTTATTCCGAGAACTTCTCCAGCCACCGTCGTATTTTTTCTAGAACATCGTAACTTCCCCTTCATCGCATTTCATCGGACCTTTCAAACTACCCACGTAATACCACAAGTATTCTGAACAAACAATATACTTTTATTTCGTTATTTTCACTCCATTAGCAGAAATACGAGTACATTTTTTAAGTGAAATCACCATTCTAAGATATAAAATGCATTCAATTATATCTGTAATACTGTTGCACTAGCTGAAAATTCCTGAAATAGACTTGCCATATTGTATAGCTAATATTTATATGCATATATTTTAATAAATTAAATTTCGAAGGGAAAAATTGCCACTTTAAAAACTATTTTCTGAGATATCGAGGCATTTATGTCAATCCTGCTTTTTGATTAGCAGACGACTGAACCATTTCACTGACATGTATTTTGAGGATAAAATGTTGTATGCTTAAATAGGTGTCCCCAGGTGCCGAGCTCTTTAGAATAAATGATTCCAAATCCAGATAATCAGGCATAATAAAACTGTAATCTCTGTTTTCATTTTAGTGAGTATGTGGCATTCCTGCCTCAGTGAAGCGCATGTACACTACTGCCCTCCAAATTCCCCTTCAGGAATGTTCTTGTTTAGAATATTTTAACAAATATTTGATATGATATTTGACTTACCTTAGCTGAAGAACGTTCTAATAAATAGTTCTTGAGATTGCTGGGGCCAAAGAACAAATCACTGCATCAAGTCATTATTTTTAGAGAACCCTGGTTTGTACTAGCTTTTGCAATACAAAACCCCTCTATCAATTTGTTCGCGTTATAACGCCCCTTGACAAAAATTCAAAAAGTTATTTTTGATTTAAAAATTGTTCATCTCAGAAAAGCATAAAAATTATGGTCTATTTATCTGTTTATCAGATTCGTGGGCATATGAAAAGTTAATCAAAAATCATGCCTCAGATTGATTAGTATTTGAGTCTGTGTCGGTTGCTATTTCTATGCAGAGTACAGTGTCGTCGACAAACAGTGTGTTGCTTTTTATTTTTCAGTTGATATCTTAAAAATAAATAAGAAATAGTAGAGGGCCAATGACGCTACCCTGAGGGACGCTGAATATTACTTGTTCATAATTAGAGCTTCAGTCATCTATTATTACATATTTTTCGGTTAGTAAGAATTGCCTGAAACTATTTTACTATTATATCGCTTATTCAGTGCCCTCGCAACTTCTATATCTATTTTACTTGTGGGAATTTATTAAGGACCTATTTCAAAGTGAGGAAAATCATCTACGAGTTTTTTGTTCCCTCTCTCAGATAGCTGTTTATCATGTATATGAAGCCCCAGCTACGTTACACATAATCTTCTATCTTAATCCATGTTGAATCCTGGGTATACGGTTGTGAGTGTGGTGTCATATGACTTTGATAGCAAAAATATATTAAAATATTTTATAGAAGAGGGAGGTTCAGGATATCGGTTGTTAATTACTTAGGTCTTGTCTATTTTCTTTTAGAAAGTGAGGCATGATTTAGCTATTTTCCAGTTCAGGGAAACTAAGCCTTCCAAAACCGATTTTTTACATATGCATGCCAAGAATGGCCAACCTTCAGGCGCAAACTCCTTCAATACCTTTGAGGAAATTTCCTCAGGTCAGGGGAATTTTTTTGTTTCAACGTAAATGGGATGTTGCGTTATCCCTTTGCGCGAAATTTCAATGCCATTCATCTTTCTAAGAGTCAGATTTGGCGTTCATTGAGTATTTTTATGTCATGAGTATAAACGCTAGGCATAAAATCATTTAGAACATCCTCTTTTCCGCTGCTGTCTGTGATTCTATTACCAACGTAGTTTAAAAGGGACTATATACTTCGATATTTTCTCTGTGATTCCCTAACGATAATTCATTCTTTATTCTTTCATTTTTATTTCCCTTCAATAGCTTCCAAAATCGATATCTTCAAGAAGCCATATCATTCTTTAGAATTCCAATCCTCATGGGCCGCAGGTAGTCATGGCTTGATTCTTTGTTAATATAAATATTGTTTACTTTCTTTCTGCCGCAAATTTACCATATAATTTGAATTATCAGTGATAATGTTTTCGGTATCCTGCTTCTTCTCAGCGAATTGTATTTTAACTCCAACCAGGAAAGGCATTTTTGCAGCAACTAGATGATGATCCGATTCACATGCTATTTCTCTTTTAACACCCACATCCTGGACATTAATTAATCACCGTTTTATTGCAACTATATTCTCTTTAATTTATTTCAGATATTGGATTGGTGGATATTTGTTCGTCAAGCTTGTGCAGATCATCTGTATCGAAATCTGGGGGTTTGTAAAATGAACATACGAATAAGCTTCTGTCATTGTAATCCTTTAAGTTGCACCAAAAGCTTTCTATACCACTTTCATCGCATTCATATCGTTGGCTACTAGGATGTGACTTTACAGCAATGAATATTCCCCCACGCATTCTATTGGGCCTTTCCCTTCTGTAAATTGTAAAACCGCTTGGAAAAACTTCATTGTTTCCTATATCTCCCCTGAGCCAACTCTCCGTTCCAAGTGCTGTCTGCCTTTGTACTAACGAAATATGTTCAATATTCAATATTTTCTTTCTAATGTTACGGCAATTTAATGTTCTATTTTTTTTGGTCAATCACTTTTTGTTTTACGGTTTTATGTATGCTCACCAAACTGTTTCGTGAGGATTCATGGTTAACAGAGGCACAAGTATTACATTCACTCACATTGGTATCTTTTCGCTGGATTCTATTTATCCTAATATATGACCTGCGCCATTGCATGCCAACTATGCTAAGCCCTCAAAACGTGTTCGCGTAACCTATGCGCTACAAACTGCGATGCCTCGGCAGTATAATGGACCCCGGAGCTATTAAGGGGTACCCGACACGATGAGAGGACAGGCCTCAGATCAAAAAGGTCCGGTGCAATTTCCCGACAAAATCCCAACAATCTTTGGTTTAAACCCTCTATTCAGCTCCGAACGAGCCTGCCGCGGTCAATACGCGGCACAAATACAAAAGTTTATTGGGACCATCAACTCCGCCTCGACTTATTTCACCTCCAAGTGCATCTCCTTAAAGGAGCGCGGGATCACTTCAGATACATGTTCCGAGGCATCGTTTGTCACCACATGAGCTACAATGCGTAGCTTAGAGCAACATGTATTACTGACGGCCGCCTTCACCTCTTGCGTCGCCAGGGGTATCCCGCCGCCTTTTATACGTACGTGTACACCAGGACGACAAGAATCCAACACTTCCCTCCTGTTGGACTCAACACCGCAGCGGATACATTATACGCCGGACATTAGAACTGCCTAATTTAATGGTTCCCTCCCTTCCCGAGCGCTTATATCTTACCCTACGCAGTGCCCTCGGAGTAGGTGTAGGAGCAGCAGGTACGGTGGTGCTGTCATCCGACAGCAACTGGTACCTGTTGGAGACGGGAATGGGATCTGCCTCCGCCAAGTCCAATCCTCGCCGCAGCGTTACCAAGTCTATAGGTTACTGTCTATTGATCATGGGTATGATTCGATATGCTACGTCACGCACGAGTTCATTTTCAATACATTGCGAAAGAAAAGGTAAAATTCTTCTTGCTTTTCCTACCAACCCTCTCGCGAAAATTGTTCTTAATACTTCGTCATACCTCCCTGAAGATTTCTTTCCTCCATTTGACTATCCCAGTCACGTGGCATCTCTTGAAATTTGAGGCTGTGAAGTTCAAAGATATATTTGAAACTTTTCATTTTTGTAGCGTCTTTAACTTTTGTTAAGTGCAAGGGTTTCATTATATTTCATGTTTTGGGAGCATTGTCAGCTTAAATAGGAGGGCACATTTCTTATTTTCGAGCAACTTGTGACGCTAAGTACATGATTCATCAAAATAAAAATTTCATAATTTATCATTTCAAGTTTAGTAAAGTTTCACCTATTCCATTCCTAGGATGAAAATATTATTTTGCGGAAATTATGCCTTTGCAGCTATATTTACTACCTTTCCTGGGCGAAATCATATTCTTTTATTTGGGAAAATAAGCAATCATCTCCGTCTTCTCCAGGAAGGTTTATACTGTAGCTTAAAAAATATATTAGGCCATTAGCCTTGGGAAGTATCGGGACTATAAAATGCCATTGTCTCTTTCCCGTGTGGCAATCTTTCTACTCCACGCGATCTGCTCACTAGGACAGTTTTCCCCGATCGGATGAACGTACCCGGCGAGGAAAGGAAAAAAAATTAAATGAAAACTGTCGAGCGACTGGAGAGACGCCTGGGACAGTGAGGCGAGAGAGAGCACACTTCATTTATTATGTTATCACGTCTTTTCGTTTGATTTCCTTGCCAACAATGCCCCTTGAAAGAAGCGTCTTTCTTAGCCCCCCACTCCTTCGCCTCCATTCATGCCTCACCCTCCTCAGTCCAACCCTCCTCTCATCTACCCCGCCCCTTTAGTCATCCTTGCGGGTCCCTGGTCTTTCCAACCCGTCCCCACAGCCGCTCCCATCCCTCCAACATCTCTTTTACTTCTTGCACCCTCCTTTATTCCTCGCCACTATCGATTCGGAGGATGATAATGCGGTTTCTTCGCTCCCACAAGCAGCCACCCCCCGTCCCAAACTTCTCGCTTCCCGTCATCCTACCATCTAACCATTCATTTTGCTTCTTATTCGTCTTATTTTATATATATATATATATATATATATATATATATATATATATATATATATATATACACACACACGCACTTTTTATTACATGCATTAAAATGTGTCAATTGGCAAAACTATATTCCCATGGGTGTTAGCGTGTTCATTCGCATGTTTTAATGAAGATAATACCCGCTCTTTCTCCTTCGGAACCATATCTCCACTTTATTTAACTTCTTTTACTGTATGATTCGTCCATAGAGGATCCCGTACATTGTGAGTTTGCCAGAGGGTGTTCTTCCGTCATAAAATCGTATTATTTACCAAAACTTTTTAGTGATGTTGTTTGAGATAATCTCACATACATTTCTTAAAATGTTCTCTAAATTAACTTTATATTACATTAACCTCAATGAAAATTT
This sequence comes from Hetaerina americana, assembly GCF_022747635.1. Taxonomy (NCBI): domain Eukaryota; kingdom Metazoa; phylum Arthropoda; class Insecta; order Odonata; family Calopterygidae; genus Hetaerina; species Hetaerina americana. The sequence continues at coordinate 31,385,942 of NW_027286874.1, read as the reverse complement.
ACTATAAATATCTGACTCGCTCACCCAATTTTACTCCAAACGCTTTACCACCTAAATTGGTCATTTATCTTCTTAGGATAAAAAAACCCATAGGTCTGTATTTCTCAACCTAATAGCATGTAGGTAATAACTTTGTCTACACAAACTAGTAGGCTTGAAATTCAAACGAATCGTGACAAGTTTATCTGGTGGATAACAGTCTTTCTTGTTGCAGCCAACGTTTGAATTTCTCGGAGAAATGTAGCACAGAGCAAATGTTTCCTTCTTATTCTATGTATTACCGTTTTACTCGTTCCTGGAATGCTTTTAAAAACTCAAATATGTTAGAGGTAATTAAAACTGATGTAATATAGAAAATGCACGTTTAGTCAACTGGAAAAACATTATTTTTACTATCTCATTTTAATTAGAGCAGTTGTTTTTCAGACATGGTTGAATTTATCGAGCAATCAAATCGATCATTTTCAACCTAGTAATAATTTCACGCTTCTTACTCGGTTTTGTGTGTATTGCTTAAATAAAAAAGGAGCATGTACTCTCTTCCGCAATTGCCCATATTTTCGAGAGAAATGCGAAAGTTAATCGAGTGGGTCTCTATATTGCCACGAGTCTCACACGTCCGGTAACCCAAATATTATTTGATCTGATCCAGTGGTCACATCAGCGAGATGATAGCGATTCCGAAAGAAGAAATTAGGCGGTCGATGTTGAAACGCGCAAGCAATAAAGGAAATTTGGGTGCCATTATGCCATGGGACTGAAACCACCAAAATTGATGAAAATGAGGAGCATGGGTTTTCGCATAGAGAAGCTTAGGGACGGAATAGTAGATAGGGCAGTCTACAAAGGGAAGAATTTAGGGTGGAGAAAAATGAGTGGGAAGTGGGGAAGGGGTGAGAGGGGGGTTGCTAAAATGGAGGGAGAAGGAAGTTGGTGGAGGGTAAAGGAGGGTTGCGGCTGAAAGAACACTCCGCTTTTTATCATCATCGGTACATTTGGCTGCGTTTTCGATATTCTTGCGAAGCATTTTTCACCAGTTCACTTCTTGACATTTCCCTCATCTCTATTTTTTCTCCTTTTTGCCCTTGTCCCTCTACTCTCCCAAGCATAAGGGATAAGAAATAGGAGCGGATGTACTTTTACGAATATATGAAAATATAATCGACTTAATCTCCGACTCATAAAATAATGCAAACGGCGCCAGCATTTGATTCCCGGTAAAGGGGAGGGAGGAGGACGAGAGATGGAAACTGACACGAGGTTACATGACAACAGGTTTTACTCGATAGCAACTCCTTTTTTACTCCTCTCCTGTCTCCATCAACCTCTTTGTGTGACTAATACGTTTGACACATTTCTTAAAACGAGTTTGGAAGCGAGAGATAAGTGATGCAATAAGACGAAGAGTTCACACCAAGCAATTTATTTTGCTTCCACGGATGGTTTTCTGAAGCGTCTGGCCGTAACTGGCTCAAGGAATGTATTCTGGTACATCAGGTTTCACCTCAAGGGGCATTAAATATTCTTGGCGAATGAACTAATTTATTTAAACACCTCAATTTTAATCTTCAATTTTTCTTCGTGGTCAGTGGAAAATTAAAACGATAACTTGTTTACCCCTAGTCTCAAAGACACTGATGATACAATTTCACGAGAGGTTTCTACAAAACTCGTTGAAGTACAAAATATATTGTACTTTCCATTGGCGAACAGTAAATATAAAAACTCACATGGCCTTGGAAAGGAGCATGACATGCTGAATCCTGGGGTGCAGTTTTTTGTTGGTTTGCGGTATACCTGTATGTGTTTGCATGAGTGTTGTATGAAGGGATTTTTGCATGAGCGTGTGCGCTGCTGTGGGTGTAATTTTCCACGTTGTTGTTTCGTATGTGGTATTGTTCCTTTTTACGGTTGGTGACCTAACACCCCCCGCCACACGCCCTTGCGGCGGCTTGCGGGGTTTTATGTAGATGAAATCCAAATATGTTCTACCTTACAATTAACTCTCTGCCATTATGCATGAACACAGTTCTCTCCCTCAGTTCCCCCACACTCCAAAATATTGTGTAGGCGTCAGATGTCTTTCTCGGACAGCCATGGAGTTGAGTAACTTAAAAATTACACGATTTCATGCATGAGTAACGTAGGCGAACGAGGAGCCTACACCTCCCTATTTCCAAAGCATCGTGCTGTTGCTTTAGGTGTTTTTGAACGCGAGACAAGCCACTGGATCTAATTTAGCTATCATTCCCGAAACGCTCGCTTTACAAATCGTTTCAGCTCCACTGAATCGCTCCGAATATCCGAAAGTAAAAAAGATAAAATCCGATTCTCGCTCTTTTGAGCGTTTTTTCCGTCCCATATACGTAGAAATTCCAGCCCCCGTCTACATTTTAACGCCCAGGAAAAGAGGCGTTCCTCACATGGCACATGGGGGGCGTATTATACTCCGGAAAATACGGTACTTTTTCAAAACATTATTTTTTTCGACCTCCTCTTATTCCTCCCTTGCCTCAACTCTCCCCCAAACTCTCCTTCCTCCATCGATTCATCTTCCCAAAATCCCCCTTGAGCAACCGGCCCCCATCCCTCCACCCCCACCCCCCCAAAAAGCCTTCTCTCTACTTCCTAATTTCCATCTCCCTGCTGGAGACTACCACCAGAACGTCCTCCCTTCCCTCCTTCCCGTCCTAAGCCATGGCCACTCCGTACCCCTCCAACCTTTTGCCATCCCTTGTGTCTTGCTTGCTCTTTTGCGGTCATCGTCGCCTGCGTATACCAGAACCGCTGACGCCCGCTACTCCCATAATTCGCTCCGCGGTCCGTTCCTTCCTTCCCTACCCTAGGAGGTTGCTTGTGTTTGTGTGCGTTACTGCTGCTTCTGCTTCCGGCGCATATAGCCACCGAGCTGACCCTCCCATCCCCCAACTCCCCCACTCTTCCTTGACCCCTATCTCCTCCGATCCTATCCCCCACTCCTTTCTTCAAACTCTCCCCCTTTCGACCCACCTTTCAAATCCCATCTCCCTCCCAGGCTTCTCTTCCACCACCCGGGGAGTGAGCACACCTCCACCCCCACACTCCGTTTCTCTGCCAGCCCCCCGTTCCCTCTTTCCCCGATGGCCTTCCCCCATTCTCCCCTAAACCGTCCCCGCTCCATGGAATTCCTCGTCTCAAGGCTGAAGCCTCGCCACCGGGTGCTTAACGATCGCGGGGGTTCCCCCGGGAAATTTATGCGTAAGGAGGCGTGCCTGCGGTCCGGATGGCCACCGTCCCTCATCCACGTTCACAGTGGAGGTGGAACGGGTGGGTGGAGAGGTTGGCTGTCCCATCCCCCTCCCTTCCCCCTTCTCGTCTTTTCAATTCTTCTCAACCTCCTCCTAGTTGCTCAACAATGTCCGAGTAAGAAAAGGAAATGCCTTTTTGAAACGCTGGAATTGGTCCATTTGATTCAAAATAGCACGCGAATACAGTTCCCTCTACGTATATAAGTCTCGAGTCCTTGAGGCATACACACCTATACGCCGATATACAAAGTTTTCTGTGCAGCCAAATAGAAGGACTTTGGAAAATCTTATATGTATTAAATCTCATTTGTATTCGATCTCACTCGATGTCGACTTTCGACGCCATTATTTGCCTATCTTATGACTCATTTACAATTTTTTAGAAACTTTTGATAAATTTATGGCAGAGTTTAGAAAAAATCTCCCATAGATTTCATCGGATCCTCGGTAAAAGCTTAGCACCAAAACTTGACCATTCGCTCAAGTGTGTTAGCCCAAAATATTTTGAAACCTAGTTCATGTACGTGTATACTTATTTCGAAGCTTATCACTTCTGTAAATGAATCAACAAGAAAGCTTATGAATAATCAATGACCACGTCTCTTCTTCCTAAAGTAATGTGTTTATGGTATTATGGAGCTACCAATCCAACACTAATATGCTTTTTTTGCTGAAATTTTGGTAGAAAATGTATATCTTATAGCCCTGTAGCTTGGCAATGTTTTTATGAGTGTTTTTTAATTCAAATGCGATTTCTTTTAATTAACGAAGGCTCTGAAAAAAGTGTAAAAAGGTGTAGTCACTATGACTCTACAGCCATGAACATAATAGTTACCAACTGGTAGAAAAACAATTGTGTAGGTGGACATCTTCTTTTGACTTCGCATGGTGAGATTCTGAAGTAGAAATATTTCAGAGCACCTTGGATTTAAAATGTCGACAATTTTATTTAGGGGATTTTACTTCAGAATGGTAATGTCATGCCGTTAAACCCTGGAATTGATTTAGTGTGAAATTCTGAGATGAACATTTATGTCAAAAATTATCTTATTTTTAACCAATAATTCTTAACATCCGGAACGTCCTGGAAGCATGAAAAAGTCATGGATATTGAAATAATCACCTAGAAAATGATTAATCGTATGTAAAATACTTCATACTATATATGCCTTGAATCAAGTGTAATTGTAACAAAATCGAAGAAAATTCCACAATGATATACCAAGGAAACCTCCGTTAATAGTCAAAGATTTTTTCATTGAACTTTATTTACGCGACGCTTTTTTATGCAATTTCTCATCATCGTTAAATGTTGAACAAAATTAAACTGTGTACAAAATTACAAATTGCATTCATAAGGGAAAATTTGTCTCCAAAAATCAGTGCCTAAAATTATTATTCATAATGACCACTATTTAAGTGAAATCTTAAAAACGTATGCAACAGATGGGTTTGGAGTGTCAGTTGAAGATTTGGAATTTCATAGGCAATGCTCTTAATGCAACTCTGGAGACGTCATTTAGAAGTCCAAAGTATTAAAAATTCACTATTACAAGTAATAAGTTGATGACATTTAAGGAGTAAATAAGGAGTTAAAGGGGAATAATCCCTCTCATAATGTTCGGCTCATCTTGGCAGTGAATGTTTCGAACGGGAACGTCTCGAGGTGTATGCATGCATGTATTACAGGCGTTTCTCTTCATTAATCCGTAAACATTACATTGGTCATATCTACCATAAATTCGTGGAAGTTGGACGTACCATATTATCTCCTTATACATGGAAAACTATCCATTTTAACCAAGGCTGATCGTTATAAGTTTTCTTCGGAATAACACTGATAATTGGATTCACTAATGAAAGCATTTAATTGTTTAATCTTTAGACCGCCCGTATTTAGCAGCAATCTTTATATATCACATTAATTATCCGCATTCCATTTCATAGATTCTTATTCAGTGGGGGTAGATAACATTGCAAATCCGCTATTTTCGATACATCTACATCTACTTAATACCCCGCTAGCTGTCGCAAGGGCGTGTGGCGGGGGGTGTTAGGGAACGAGCCGTAATTAAGAAAAAAACCCGCTTGCAAAAGGCACAATTTTATGCAACCCACAAACAAAACATGGTATACATTAATGCAAAAACCTGACATCCCACACACTTGCAAACCCTCAAACTAACATACAAATGCACTTACAAATACACCTGATGTATTTGTCATGTTTCACCCTGTTCCCACTCGTAAACTAAATGTTTTTAATATTTTTAAATTGGCTACGGTTTCTTACTATTATGACCCCCAATTGTTCGGGAAAAGAACGAGTACTTGTATCCACCTGTACTGGAATCCATCTCCCCAATCTTATGCTTGAGTTCCGTTCCACATGAGTAGTGTTATTCTCATCTGTTATCGTTCGTAGGCAATATGATATCTTAAATATATCGACTCTTCACTTGATCATTCTAATCTTGCTGTCATGATCTCTCCTACCGTAGAGCAATAACGCTAATAATACATCATCGACATCATCACTAAAGTGACCTGCTTCCAATAATACACATTCACTCTTAGCGAAGATTATCCGTGTAATTTCTTAGATATTAAAGTCAAAAGGCATTTGCTGATATTTCTGCAATGGCCAAGCAAGTTCTTTGTTGGTACAGAAATGATGTTGGAATTCTAACTAAAATTTCTATCTTGCTAAAGTTACATGCATATTTGCTCTTTTTCTAAGATTAATCTAATAGGTTTATTGTCCTTTTGCATGCTAATTTAAAAATATTTTAAATTTATTTTAGAGGCATTTTTTACTAAAATAGAACTTATGCGGCAATGGATAATTACTCGCAGTAACTTGGTGATACAGAAAAGATGTAAAACTCATTTTCAATACGAAGATCACTGAAATAGGTATGAGACGAGTTCATTTGACACTAAACCTTGCAGTGTGTGGAATCCATACATTCAGTGTAAAAGAGTCTACTCCGTTCACTGTGTTGCCGACAGTTTACCCGAAAGATTCAGCAGCAACCCTTAATATCCTGCATTTTGTGTTTTTGTTAGAATACCACTTGAATATTAACCCGAGACACTCTGCTCAGTAAGCATACGCACTAATCAATAGTATGCATACCAACTAACGCCCATCTTTGGAATAAAGGTACCAGTTATTATAATTATTGCATGATGAGCTTTTGAGCTAAGAATCCTCATGATATCTTCTTTGTTTCAGGTACAGAGAGTACCTGGCATCCAATGTGGCTGATCAAATTACATTGTGGTACATATAGTTCCTGTCGTGAAGAAACTATTCCTCTATCTCAATATTCTTCGTACACAGAGCTCTTCAGGAATGGTATGACCAAAAAGAAGTGAAGTCCACATCAACCTAAACTCGAATCGGATGGGAATTCCACTGCCAAAGGTTTCATTTAAAGAATGAAGAAATTACTGCACACTATGGGTAAGTACTATTTTCAATCCTTTATCTGGTCAAACAGTTGTTTCCATTGAGACTTCTTGCACTTCGCGTCGGGAAATTCTTAAAATTGTAACATTTCCATTTTCTAAAGTTGATTTCTGGGCTTCAAACTTTCATTAAGAGATATTTCAAGGATGTTGCGGCATAATGACTATTTTATCCTTACCCCAAACATATCTCCGAGAATTCTAAAGAAGTATATGGCCGTATTTTAGTGTAACCAAGTTCGTGTCTCGTTAATTCGACCTCCAAGACAATGCAAGTTCAGCAAATGCAGATAGCATTTTTCCCGTATTTTTTAAATAACAAACACGTGATTTATAACTGCTGTGAATCAAATCACAGTCTCAGCGGATGAAAAATGAAAGGACCTATATCTTTATATTACTATAAACTATAATACTATAAACATATTACCAACTTTTATTTTTTTATTCCCTGGCCGATCAAAATATTCGCATGCTGAGTTAAAAAACTCATGCTAACAAATAAAGCATCCTACAGAAAAGGTACTCATTGTATGAGCGATAAGTAATATTTATTATAATTTTTCTTTGTAATCTTATCATTGATTTTTGGTTTAAGAACACCACTGGTTTCCATCTCAAATTAGTAAAAGTTCACAAAAATTGTTATGCCACTCGAAGATTTAAACGGAGTTTCATAAATAGCAATTACCTCGGTGAGCTGTTAATTTAAGCTTCTAAATGAATCATAAAATTGACAAAATTATGAGTGAGATATTCTTTTACGAAAAGATTAACTTTGCAAATTATGTCCAAGGCCATGTTCAGGGTATTTTTATTCACCACTCTATAGATATTTTAAAATATTTGACTCTTTCGAAGCATATTTATATTTATTTAAAGAGTACATCCATATTTATCAATTTGCATGTTTAGTACATACTTTCGACAGTTTTAAGTTCCACTGATAGGCATTATTTTTATGTACTATAAAACATCCTGCAGGTAATACATGTAATTCATTAATTTCTACTTTCACCTTATTACTTGATTAATAGAGATTAATTACTGCAGTATGGAAATTGGTTTTGGTTTCAAATAAGCTGTTATCCACCACCGCAGTTATCAACCCATTGGTTAGTTTCATAGGTGAGGGTAGAACTTAGCCTAACGGCGTGTGAAAGACTGAAGGCAGTTCCTTTCCTGTGCCGCCTGTTATTTGCTAATTTCCTGGGAAGATCTGGTAACCGAAATAAACACAGTTTAGGTGACACTGAAGGGGCCCAGAAATATCATAGGGAATCAAACCCGAGCTTTTGGTTAGTAGTCTAGCTCTCTACTAGCTGGACTATTACGTCTTCTTTGATTAAAATAAGGATGGAGATATCTTGTTCAAAATGTTATGCGAATTCATAACCGTTTATTTTCAGTGGAGTAACCTTTCCTATTTTATCTCCAAAGATCCGTAAAACTGCCAATACTTGAAAAATAACAGCGGTGGTATTCGTTGACGTAAGTTAAAATAAATAATAATTTGACCAATCTTTAAAATCGCTTTGGAGGAGTTCCAACGCAGTTACGCGAGTTGAAACTAAAACAAAGAAGATTACAAAATTAAAAGGGGTAGAGTGGTAAGAAAACGATAGAAATTTCATTATTTGCTTTCATTTGCATTGCTGATTTGTCAATTAGCATATTGATGAGCCATAATCTGAACCCAGGGGACTGATTGTGAGAGGCACAGGGCGATGCGATGAATCGGTAGAGCAGTCAAGGAAAACGTGTTCGTGGGATGTAGAGATCACACACACCTTCGAACACAGTTGTACGAACGTGAGTCGCATGTTTAATTAGTCACTATGAGGCCGTTTAGCGCGAAGAGGAAGTCGTTTAAAATATCCACATCACGGCTAGTTAGTTAAAGTGGACAGCAAAATTTCCCTACACCTAATGGCAGTCCCGAGCAAATAAAATAATTGTTATTAGATAATATATTATCTACCAATTATCATAAAAATTCTCTAGGTTATATTTGTAATATTTAGAGTATATAAACATCTCTTTGAAAAAGCATGAGGTAATGAAATGAAATAGTACATATTAAAAGCGCTATTAAAATAATAAATATGCAAATAAATGCTATTTTTCGACGGTTATTCCGCCTTCGCTCTTCGTCAGGCGAAGTGGGCGTCGAAACGTAAAAAAAATTTTGTTATTGGCCTTTTTATTTGTGACTATGATTTAATAGTGTTTTTAATGGGTACTAAATATATAATTTATCTAAGTTCCCTTTTTGTATGCTTACCCTGTAGACTTGAGCGTTTCAATACTTCCCTATGAGAAAAGTATTCTCAGATTGCGTCTTTCATAGACAATGAGGTTACTAACTTCTTTTCAAATAAACTGGTATTTATCAATTAAATGAACAATGATTATATATATATATATATATATATATATATATATATAATCTCTGGGCATCTGCAGCTCCACCCAAGCTATGTGGTCTTCGGGTACCAGATCTTCCTAGGAAACCATAACTGGCACAGGGAAAGGAACTGGCCCCCCTACCCTGATGTGTGAATTTCACACGCCGCATAGGGATTAGTACTGGGTGAATTCTACCATCAACTACTAAACCGACCTTCGGGTTGATTACTGTGTTTATGGTATACGCCGCTGTGGGTATAGGTTTGCATGGATGTGTTGATTTTGCATGTGGTTTTGTTCCCTTCCACGGGTGGTGACCTAACACCCCCCGCCATAAGCCCTCACGGGGAATTAAGTAGATGAAAAAAATGCCTTTTTAGAATGACACTTGAAATTCAATCTTATTTCGAATGATTCAATTATATACGCTCCTGAGGGTAGGTCTTCTGGTTAGGTATCAACTATTGGTAACTCGATTTAAAGACCGATGCATCTCCACACCCTCATTTAAGCCCAATATGGGTGATTATCTGGTGCCAGAAGTTTCTGAGGAATCTTTGGAAGCACGGAGGAAAGAACTGATACCACAGGACTCACTACAGAAACATGATCATTCGCAACCGTCAAGCTGACCAAAAGAGAACACAGTTTAGATTTCCATTTGATTGATACGTAATACACGTACCATGACTATATTAATCGATATAATTAATATACATAATGAATTAGTATGACCGTATTTTAATGCTTGTGCTATTGAGTCATCTTTCCAAGTGCTCGAAAGGCACAGTTACTCTCAATAAACAATGCATCGGGTGTCTTATTGCAGTTACAGGTTGAAGGAGAAATTTGAGTGTGGTACGACCGATCATCTCGAGTCAAAGAAACCGAAGGACATCCACCGTCATGCCTACTCATTTCTTATGCAGTGATCTCCCCTGGTATTAATCTGAATGAACTTTTCGTAGCCGGTCGCTCGTATCCCCATTCCCTCATTTTTACGATGCTCCATTTATGATAAATGTTCCATCCACGCTCGTACTTACCTTAACAACTGTTTTCTCACCCTACGGGTATATAGAAAATGAGAGGAAAACTTTTTCCCGGATAGATCATTTCCAGAATAGTCATAACGAATATTTACTAATTTACAGAGAATTTGTATGATAAGGTAATAGGCCAGGCAGTTTGGATATATAAAGAGAATATGATAGAATAGCTTAGGACCAGGAATACTTGAATGTAAGGTAAAACAGAATTAAAGGAAACGAAGTCGAAGAAGTCTGTTCGAATAGATTAGAATAGAAGCATGCCTGCAGAGCTATTAAATAATTAAGGATAGCTAGGAAGGAAGAGTGCTGTCTCATTCTCATTTAGTTTATGAGGAAAGATTTTGGCTGAACAACTTAGATCCGTATTGATAACAAACCAAAAAAGGGATTTGCAGCAGTACATAAGGGCTAAGGGACTATAAGTTTGATTTCACGGGAGGCAATGGTGTTCCTTAGGATCATCAACAAAAGGATGTTTAAAGACTAAATGAGCACTTAGGCGAAGATCGGTTTGGGTTTAGAAAGGGATGAACGCGCGATGACATGATGTCACTAGTATAGAAAGAAACATCAGAGTACCTACGACCAGGATATATTTGTATGCTTCGTATATGTTGAGGAGGTGTTCAGCTTAGTAAATTGGAAAAAAAGAATGCATATTTTGCAGAAGATAGGGGTGGAGGGAGATACAACTTATTCGGAACCAGTCTTAGGCTATAACGGTTTGAATAGGAAAAATGAAAGTCGGAATGCGTAGTGGTAGGCAGGGGAGTAAGACAGGGATTTCAATTATCATCTGTTCTTTACCATATTGATGAGGAGGAAATGGAAAGGGAGGAACGGGAAAGTCTGATGGCTGGAATGGAATCTGCTAAGGACCTCTTAAAATCAGTTAGACTATAAAATGATAAAACATTAGCTATTAAGCAAAAGGGTTATAATCATTAATTTAGCACATTACAAAATCAGCGTGATATAATATAGTGCGAGAATTAATCATATGAAAATAAGGTAATGATACTCAGTAAGCATTAAAGTTGGGGTATATAAACTAGAACAGGAAGAACAGTTCTTCTATTTAGGAAGTGTTTTGGAGAGTGGATAGAGTAGTAGGGAGATTGAAATAAGAATTGAATTAGGTAAATAATTGTTTTCAAAGAAGTGGGCCTTGATGGATGGCATCTTATGACTAGATGCAAAGACAAAATTTGCGAGAGATTAAACATGAAAAGTCGTTTTGTATAGCTCGGAAGCTTGGACGTTGGGGCAAGAAATTGCGTAGATTATAGATATGAGGGTGTTGTGGATTTCGAGGTATGGGTAAAAATGGGGAAACAAAAATGGAAGGCAAGGAAAACGAACGAAGTCCGAGACATGTTTAAAATATAAGAGATGTCTAGCAATACGATGCGGAAAATGATAATCGAGGGGTGAATGCTGAGAAAGTGAGGTATAGGGAGGAAAGGAATGGGCCTTTTGGGTGTAATTAAAGAAGGTAGAAAGTATGTAAAACATAGGAATCAGCTATTGTACGGGATATATGTATATTTTGTTGCATGTTAGGGCTTATGAAATCGATGCGTTGTAAAGCCAGGGACCATCAAAAAGCAGCCATAAGTCGGTAGACTACAGCTCATATTAATATTTCTACTAAATGGAACTTCACTAAAATACAGCATTCAGCAACGAAACGTTATCCCTTGAGAGTTAAAATATTTCAAGAGTAAAAAACCTTATATCTCATCAGCAACAGCCATACTCTCCTCATAACGTCTGTTCGGTGAGTTTTGATGGTTCGAAAAGAGTTCAGTTATGATTGCAAATTTAGAAATTATTCATTCTTTATGATTAATTTAATTTATAAAACCAAAGTATTATTGTAAATTGAACATCGATTTAATTTATTGATTTAAGGTCCTGGTAGTAGAAGAAATTTGCTTTAAAATGGTCGTTATCTGAAAGCTATTTAATAACTTTATGTTATAAACTTGGAAAACCTTTTTTAACGCTTTTTTCAATGGCTAATAATTCACAAATATGAGCCGGGAACAATTGAATATTTTACAAGGCAATATTTATGATGACTTATACGCGGACAATTCATACATCCAAGAGAATGAAAAAGTGGAAATACTGGTAGGAGTTAGGAGGACGATAAACTAAGGACAATGTGGATGAAGAAGAAGTAAGAAAAAAGAAATAGGCGAATCCTTAAAGGATTAAATGTGTCGTAGAGTATTAGGGAATTTGTTGGGAGGCTAGAAATGGAAGTGCCGGAGAAAGAGAGAGGGGAAAGGGTCGGCCGAGGAAAAATACTAGTTTAAATGTTGGAACGCCTGCGAGGGCGTCAGAAGGTTTTCGGTTACCGACGCGGTGCGCCCCGCGGGCTCCGCGAAAATTATGGGTGGTGGGTACATGGGCGTGAAACTGTGCTCCAAACAGACTCCGCAAAATTCTTCCGGCTCCCCCTCCTCCGAAAGTGCCAGCACACCCTAAAACCCTGGTCCCCTACCCGCCCCCGTCGCTCCTTCCCCGTCATATCCCCACCATCTCACCGCCGCACACCCCGACGGCATAAATCGTGACCACCCCGCAAACACCCCCGCAGACTCCAAAAGACCCCTCTCCCCTTCACCAAGGAAACCCACGGAACGCCTTCTCAACCGCTTCCCTTTCCAGCCGACAACCTTCCTCCCACCACCTTGCCACACAACCCCTTCCTTCCTCCTCCGCCTCTATAAAAGATGGCGAAGCCTGAGAATTAGCATAATCACAATAATTCCGGCCAGCTGACAGGAGCAGTTCCTCCTCTTTCCCTCCACTTGCACCTCTCTTCCTCCCTCCATCTTCCAGCCCAAATTCCACGCAGCACGCCCAACCTAACTTCCCTACCATTTTCTTTGATTCCTTAAAAAATATTTATTCGTGAAATAAAAGTCTGAAAAAACGGCCTCTGTATTCCCATCCATTTTTTTCACTTCGTCTACCTTTAAAGCTCCCCGAAACTATCCGAAGAAACTACCTCCTTTCTCGATTGCTGCCGCCACTTCCTCCCCAGTGCCTTCGCCCCTTCCTCCTCCAATCCCGTGGCGGGTACCCTCCCCTCTGTTCCCGTCGAGCTAAGCACGGTCTCCCCCGGCCCCCACTCACAAGATCCTGGCGTTCGTGCGCGCCAGAAAGTTGCGACGGCGGAGGCGGGAAACTGTCAAATATTGAAATAATATTCATCTTCCATCGCCTCCTCCCTTTGCATTGGGGAAAAGGAGGGGGTGACGCGGGCGACGCACGGGGAGGACCGTCTTCCTCCCAGCCGCTGGCAGCCGGGCGTCTCATCCAAGCGGGCACAACTGTGTTCGCACCTCTTCACCCCAGCGGCGTTCTCTCGCTCATCCCTGCCGCGCCCCTCTGCTCTGTTGAAGGTTCCCTCTTGTGCGCACTCCTCAGTTTCGTGAACACGCGCCCCTCCCGTATACTGTCGAGAAGTGTCAAAGCCTGAAGAGGTCATTCCAAGAGTTCGTGCATTTTTGACGAGGCAGCAAGGAGTTTTTTTCGACCAAATACTAAATTTTATTTTGAACAGAAGATGTTCAAAACAACGTCACCAATAATACTTTTTAAAGTGATAAACTTTTTTTGCAGTTTTTCATATAGGCCGAATCGAATACGAGTTACGCCCAAACAATGCATTAAGAAATCTTTTTTACAGTGGCTTTCACTGATTTCAATCGATAAAAATGTTCACATATTTAGTTCTGCATAATTCATTGGCGTCAGTAAAAAAGTTTTCAGTCATGACGGCTTTACTTCACGGTGATTTACTAGTAAGCTGTTTACCGGGAAGTACTACTTGGCAGTAAACAGCAATGTGCAATACTAGCCCTAAGGAACAGAGATATCCCCGTTTAAAAATGAGTAACAGAAGACATTCTTGACAGCGCTAAATATGTTTGTGGCAAAGACCACTTTAAACATGAAGCTCACAATGGATAAAAATTCATAGTAGAAATTTGCAACGGTAAGAATTACCCTATTTGCTCATATGGAGACTCAGTAAAATAATAATCCATCGAGGGCTGCGGAATTCAAAGTCAGAGAAAAATGAAGATTAAAACATTTAGCGATCATTATTCAGGTTCCTGTCCACTCCAAAAGACTTCAGGAATGAGGTTAAGCACTCTAGCGAGACAGCGCAGGAGTAAACTTTTGAGTGGAAGTCGTAAAAAAAGATTTTGACACTGGGGAGAGAAAAAGGGAGAATGAAAAAGACTATCTGCTCCGAATAGCTGGTCACGTCCACCAAAACTTACGTCGCGAGGCGCCACCTGGCGGGAAGAAAGTAAAAAAGAGGGTAAGGGGATACCGTTTTCCCCCATAAATGGCTGCCTTTATATTCAACGACCTGAAAGATCGCCCCCTCATCCATTCACTCACGTTTCTTTGTAAGAGTCAATGACAACGGATCCCTTAACTTAAATATTTTGGTACATGGCAATGCGTAAACTATATATAGTGTCCCAGATAATAGTGGAAAGATAATCACAATTTTTCAATGCGATATTCGGACATAATTTATTTCTTTTAATAACCATATAACTGTTCCAAAAATTCTAGTATTATCTCTTTTTAATATTTAAACATGCGAAAATTTTGACTGGAAAATAATGATAGAAATTAAATAATCGTACATTTCCAGGATAGAGTATGAGTAAAATTCATTCCGAATTGCCTTAACAACCCAAAATGGTACGATAACCCACATCGAACGTTCTTTTATCACGGAATTTATCACGTTGAAACGTCAAAATGACCTAAGAAACACGCAAACACAAAGGGTAAATATGGAATTCATACTTCGAAGAGTACATTGCTATACAGTAATAACTTCAACAATTTTCTGTTTCAACATGGACATTGCACCCATAACGACATAATATTCATAAAGCCAATATGAAAACTCTCAGAAAGGTATGCAATATATCCAGTTAGTAGATTTCTGTGATTTTACATATAAATAACTAATGCAATGGACTATTTTCTCAGATTGTCTAATACTCTTGCAAATGCCCAATCTATCCCGTAGTTTAGAAGCATTTACCTCGATAACGTCAATAAAGAAATTTTCAGCACTGGGAAGAATCTCCCTCCCATTGCAATGCGCCTTGATATCGCCCGCCACACCTCCTGCGACACCTTTTATTCCCTCCTCGACCCTTACCAGACCCTCCTCTCGTCCTGCCCCGCCACGTCATCGCTACAACGCAAAGGGCGCTGCGTTGACAACTGCCGCCGCCTCTGTCAGCCTGGGAAAGATGGATGGACGGCGAATGGAAATCATGGACCCCTCTCCCGAACCCTAGGAGCAGCTCTCTCTCCGCCCCTACCCTCGTCACACACTAAACCCTCCTCCCTCTCCCGCCAGCGTCATGAGCTACGTCATCCCCCCTTCGAGGATTGCATCCGGGTTTTGCCCGAGTGATTCTCTTAAAAGAGCGGCCACGTCTCCCGTTCATTTCCCCCTTCTTATATATTTTTCCTCCTCGTAATTACCAAATTTTCATCGCGTTCCGTCTCGGGCGCAGGAGAGCACACCGAGTCACTCTTCCGGTTAAGGGTGCACTCTGCCGCTGTACCGTTCGATACGGGAACAGTGCTACCGAGCGTCCTGCACCGTTCCATCCCTCTCGCCCGCGATTAATTTCCCGCCACACCTTCCATCTCTTCCAGCTACAGTGAGTGGTTTGAACTCCTCCCTTTCCCCCGTTGAACCTCTGCTAGTATCCTCCCTTCCCTCTCATGCTAAGCGAAGAAAATTCCCCTTAAATCTTTGAAACTCCAATCCGTTTATGTTCGGGATCAAGGTATTATACGGGTTTAAAATTTTCTCCCGACGACGATATAAAAAACAGACACCTCTGGGTGAGTGCTTGTTTCGCGCAGTTGATTGATGGCCCATGTGAAATAGACAGTCCCACTGAAAGTGCTACCCGAAATGTACGCTGGCCAATACTTTAAGCTTCTTATTTCGAGGTGGTAAGTGGAGAAGTATTTAATAAAAGAAAATCATGATCAAAAACTTTTCTTTAATTAAATTTACAAGATATTCATTGGTTTTTTACTGCCCAAATATAAAACAACCACTTAATAGACACTTGAACATACAGGTAAAACTAGAGAGTAGTCAAAAATGTTGATACACCATATTTTGCTTCACTGATGAACTTAATTAAGTAATAATTATTCACTTACAGATTTAACTCATCAAAATAGGCAGAAAAAGACAATACATGTTTAAAATGATTATAAAAATTTGCCAAAAAAGCATTTACCTTTGGGTTTCTGGATATTTCATTGGATCTATTTTATGCATAAATAATCTGGAGCTGCATTCAAAATTTCAAAACCAAAGAAATTATCAATATAGATGCTGGAGTTGTTAAAACATTGCAATGGAAATTCAAAATATCAAAAATTATTTCAAGTCAAAATACTTTACACTCCAATGAGTTGAGAAGATTACCCTGTATGTCCTATAAACATCGTTAAACTTGGGATTTGTCTTAAGAATAGCTGTCAATCACAACACTTCATTACCTTATATCTCATTTAAGATGATACTGTATTAAAGCCATTATACCCTGTTATGAATTAATTTTTGTTTTAAGCACTCAAGGAATAACATTCTTACTGGTGCATTGACGAGACCTTGTCCAATCATTATGCATTAAAAGTTACTTGAGCTCCTCAAAACCACCAGAATATATGGAAGTCATTTGACTTACCACACTATAACCTCAAGGGAGTGAAAACATGGGAATATCGCCAAGATTAATTTTTTAGGCGCGAATCTACAGTTCAATAAGACTGGAAGGCGATGGTTGTCTAAATAAAGTCTCTCCTGATGATTGAAGTAAAAGGTTTTCCAACGGAGGGTTCCAAAACTGTCCATCCGGTCTCTGCTCATTCGTTATCGCGGCTTGTCCAAATCCGTTGGTGCCAAAAGTCACACTATTCACCGTTATACCAGCAGTTGTTTTAGCATCGGGAGGGGCAGGCTGTTCGAAGTCATCTCTCCGCGGCCATGGCTGGCTTTCTTGGCCTTTTTCATCTTTGTTTCTATATGCAAACTGTGCAGGAAATATTTGTGTTGAGAAAGAGTTGGAAATTCCATGTGTGTGTTGAGAGAATGTCGTAGACAGTAGTTTTTTATCGTTTCCCTGTGTGTAGGAGTTTGGCTCAATACACATCGTCATACTTCTGGGTGCACCAGTACCTGTGAGAGAATTTGACGTCATTCCCGCATCGGATACATATCCCAACTGATTAGGTCCGCATGGACTACCGCGAAACCCACCTCTGTATTCCACCGTTGAAGTCACCAGATCCTCATGTGTCTCGGAGACACTTTTGCTGTAACTGCTCGGAGTAAAAATACTTTGGCTGAACACCGCATTTGATTGACTGTGCACACCATTGTTTTCAGAAGTGTATGTTTCCCCCAAGTTGGAGACGTTAGTGAACGTCATTTCTGAACTACTTGTACTGAATAAACTGTCGACGCCTTCTTGACTTCGAGACGGAATCCTCGGGCTCTCGGCCATGATTATATCGAAATCGCTCTGAATACTTCTGTCAGGTCCTTTCCCATCACCTTCGGAGGTGCTATTAAGGGGGTGTTCGGGTGCCGCGCCTACAGTCGCCCGAGCAACGTCAGCATTGGAGGGAACAATTGCCTTGGGCTTGTTATCAACTTCGGAGGGTCTGCCTGGTGACGCATCTGCGAGAGAGAAAGGCGATGCAGAACTGACTGGAGACGAGGATGAGGACACCATCTGATGCGGAGAAGCAATCTGTATCTGATGAGGAGAAACAATTTGTTGACTAAGAGACACCTGAAGGGCCGATTCTTGGACTCCTTCGCTCATTGGGGCGCCTGGGGGGTTTCCCTGCTTGGCTCTCTGCTCTTTCTTGAATTTCATTCGGCGATTCTGAAACCAAATCTTGATCTGCCTTTCGGTCAAATTTAAGAGGGATGCCATTTCTATCCTCCTCGGACGGCACAAATACCGGTTGAAGTGAAATTCTTTCTCTAATTCCACCAACTGCCCGCTTGTGTAGGCAGTGCGAGCTCGCTTCGGTGAATGTGATGTGGTAGAGATGGCAGAGGTACTTGACGTGCTCGGAGAAGAGTCGCCTTGTCCATTCGGGTTGTTTCCATCATAATCTGAAATAATGGAAAACAGGTTAATCAAATTTCATAACACCAATATTTCATAGAAAAATGCACATGGTAAACAGGGACGGCATTCCAATAGTATTTAAATGAACGCCTATCAAATTCAGATTCTAAACTTAATTATTTGAGATTCCATCAATAATTTCTCTTCAGAAACTTATAAATATTAGATTTGCGTACAAAAATCAATTTTTCCCAAATATACATCCATGCAAAAATATATACATATATAAAGATATTTTTCATTTATTAAATTTAAACAAGTTAAACCACTTAGGTCTGAAAAAAACTGAAGTAACGACTTTGGTGTCAAAAGTCACATTGCGAATTTTTTTCCTTAGACTAAAACACCTTATATACTTAAATGAGCGTATTAATATTAAGCCTTGATTTGAACTTAAGCTGCGAAACCGAGGCAAAAGAAAAAAATCGATTCCAGAGTCACTTATTCCAAGAAGAATAAATATAACTTCGTAGAAGGGCGACTGGGAATAGAAAGAGTTAGGTGTGCTCAATAAAAGCATTGAATTTCACGATGACATGTTAGCAACGTCATAAAATGCATCGCAAGGATCAAATTTTACGATTCCTCGTGTCATGTCGAAGTCACGTCAATACCAAGCCATAGAGGTGAGCGTATCAATCAACGATCTGTATATTCAGAGGCTGGAACGCAATCAACATGCTGCCATTCTCTTCTTGCCGCCGATCTAGTTGTAAAAACAATCCAACGATCATAGATGCGTATTTGCCACTTGTCCTAAGGGGAGGGCAGAAAATAAGAGGCGGGGAGGAGGATGGATAGCAATAGGAGTGCGACGAGAGGGTGGGAAGTGTCGGCGGCGGTAAGCCGAGTAGAGATAGAGGAGGAGGCAAGGTTTGGGGCTGACGGCATCGGAGAGGAGTTAGACGGGGAAGTGAGGGAGAAGGTTTATGAATAAAACAAAAGTCAAAAAGAGAGATAGAAGGAGAGAGCGCACCCTTCGCATGGATCCAGGAAAAGGAACTTTTTTCCCTTCTATTCCGCCCCTCCCCGTTAACCCTCAGCACTCCTTCCATTTTCCCGAAACGCCCTTTCCTATTTTTTTCTCCCTCTCCTGTGCCCTCCTCCATCCCCCTCGTTTCCCCCTCCCCCAGCCAACATCTTACGGCTCCAACAAAAGAAAACGGAAGGAAGAGGAGCGAAAACGAGTGAGGGAGAGAGAGAGAGAGTGATGAGGGGTGGAGGAGGAGGGAAGGGATTCGTGGAGGAGATTTGAGGAGTGGGCGGGGAAGGAGAGGGGGAGGGAGGTGAAGGGGTCTCCCTCCACCCATTCTATCCTCTTTCTCGGCCGCTTTTTTCCCATCTCGGGAAATCGCAAAAAGGGGAGCGCCATAGGCTCGCCGCCGGAAGGTGGAGTTCGTTCAAAAGAACGATACGGGAAGAATAACGGAAACAAAGGAATGATGCGGGGCGATGCTGGGAGTGGAAGCCGAGTAAGGGTAACGGGGGAGGAGGCGGAGAATATTCCCGTGGGAGGATGGGAGGAGGCGGCGATATCCTCGCTCCCCCAAAAAGAAAGGAAAAGCATATTCCAACCGATCTTCCGAGCCAACTCGCTCAACTTATTTCCTTTTCTATAGAAAGCAGGAATCGTGGCCCCAACCCTCCCGCTATAATTACGGCCGCTGTATTCCTTTATTAACGGAAGAATAAACTCCCTTTAAAATTGATTATGACCGCATGTTCCATTCTTCGTCTCTTCCTTAATTTAAATTCGAACGCTAAGGAAAACGAGTATTTCCGATGCCAAATAGAACTGATTTAATTTGGATTTACACTCTCATACGCTGGCCCAAAAATGACATTAACAATGGGGAAAAACTTACTGCGTCCATTTATGAGTTCAAGCAATGTGAAGAAAACAACATTTTTTCATAATACCCGTAAAATAAGTGCATAATTCCAAAAGAGGCAATTTACGCTCATTTTACTACCACTGCAAAAATAACTGAATTTACGATGTCACTGTTATCAGACAATTTTCTTGAATTCGAAAACTGCATGCCAAAAATGACATTAATTTATGATATAATTTTAAATCTAATACAGAAAGAATATTCAAAGAAAAGTTTCATGCTCGAAAGTGAAATAATGAAGCGGCAAGTTTGGAGAAGGTTATCCCAAATGAAGAGCGCGGACATTCACGAAGTCAAACGTGCGGTGGCAGGAGCATAGCGTGTGAGATGGCTAGGGGTGAAAACCCAATTGGGTGATTAGAGAATTCCTGGAAATTTGCGGCCGCATGCCTCGCTACGCAAAAGTGTTTATCCCGGAAGTGAAATATTTTTCTTACTCACTGCCCTGGCAACGGTCACTACAAACGAATGTAGGTAAAGGTTTTCATTCCAAAAGCGAAAATATTCCTTATAAATTGAATAACTAAGCTTTTATTAAATAACAGTATGCATTAGAATATATATATATATATATATATATATATATATATATATATATATGTATATACAAAAAATTACTATTCATAATTTCCTCATCCCGCATTTTTGCAATTTTTTCAGCCATGAAAAAATTATCTTGTGATACTAATCAGCCGGTTATTGATTGCTCAGATTTTTCAAGTGTGTGTGTATGTGTATGTATATAGAAAATTTTTATGGATAAAACATTGGATTCACACCACAACTTTGAAACTATTGGAATCTGAAAAATCAATAGCATATAGAATATGAATTACTTTCGAGTACCTGCAGCAATTTACTACGCGTTCAGCGTAATATATTCGCTATTGAGTTTAAAAATCACTCTGCACCCATGGAAAACATATCAATGGCACAAAACATAACACGTTCTTATAAACTAGACATTCCGTGTCTCAGTCAGACGGGAAAACTTCCCCGCCCCCTTATGATTTAGAACGGGCAATCTGCCCACACTTGTGAAACGCAAGGAAGGGCTCTCTAGAGGCAGTAGTTGACTAAGAACTCAAAGCTAAGTGACCATCCCCAACCCGTTCATGTCAGACCCAATGTCCCTGTGATGCATTAACTAGGAACTGTCATCCATTTAAAAATTCGTGTTTTCGAAGGTTGCCCCTCAACATTTCCCAGAAAAATACATCCCAGTCATGAAAGCTTAGTTCAAATTGTGCACCAGAAATGGGAAACATTGAGGAGACATGTGAGGGATAAGTCCCAACATGCATTGAGACATCTTAATACATCCAGAGTGTATAAGTTATCTTATATTGTATAATTAATGCACACGTGGAATGTAGATATCAGCGTTAACCTTTTATTCATCGAAATACTTCACCCACTCCAAGTTAATGTATGCATTTGTGGATCTTATTAGTAGAAGTATTATTTAGGGGAGGCGACCGACAGCTGAGGTCATTTGCACCATTAGGGATGGACAGGAAAGGATGAAGGGTGGAGAGAAACCCGGCATCAGCATTTGCCTACTATTTACAAAAGGCGCCTAGGGGTCCACAGCTTTACGTCCCATCCAACGGACGACGTACTCACTCAAAGTATCCTCCACAAAGCACCTCAAGTAGGGATCGAGATATCATTGAAAAATATTCAATACCGCCGGGATTTGAACCGGGGCCCTCAGGGTGGGAAGCCAGTACGATAGCCACTGCACCATCTCGATCCCCTTAAGGATCCTGATTACTTAAATAATATCATAAATAAACCAAGGTTTTCTTTGGTTTAGGTTTTACGTCAAAAGGCCATTCGCTTAATATTGCAAATACATAATTGGCGAAAGTTTTGCTCTCTTACTTTCAATGTAGGCGTTATCTGGACTACAAAACGTACGATCTAAGAAATACCAAACGAGATAATCAGCTGCAGTGTCAATAGACAAGCGCAATAAAAAGAGTATATTGTCACGAAAATGAGAACGTTAGCGTAGCGCATAGATGATTCGCCTATATAACGGGGGGTCCCAGGTTCAAAGTTCGGCGATTACCTTGGGAAACCCCAGCTAACTCTAAGCAATTTGATTCTCTCTGTGCTGGAACAAATAAACTACGGGGTTAAGAATGGAATGGAACCCCTACCCTGGAGGTGAGAATTCAACCTCTCAATACACTTTATCCTCAAATCTCAAAGCGACCTTCGGGTAAGAGATGGTCTTGCTTGTCACCGAAAAAATTAGTTTTAACAAAATGCATCTTCACTTGATTAGTAAATACAATTAAATTTGTGAAAAATAACTATATTGGAACTGCAACGACTAAGTGAAACAGTTGATTTTCATATAGGGTTATATTTGTGGCGAGGAGATCCCTATTTCAAGTTCAGCATTACAAATGCCATGGCCAAGGTATTGCAATAAAAACAAAAAAGTAGTGTGAATACTGGTTCAAATCCTGATTTAGGCGAATGATCTTAAACCATATTCTTGCAACCATTCAAGATACAACAAAATACTCTCCCAGGATTAGATAAAAATTCCATTGCATTTTCTGCTATTCGGCTTTATATACGATCATGTATTTAAATGACTCCATCGGTTTTCCTTATTAGTATTTTCATCGAAAATATTGCGGAAAATTATGCTCTAAATTTTGGTAACTACAAATTCTGTCATACATTAAGTATTTTGTTAAGCTGAGCTTATTACATCTACATAAGAAAAGGCGAGCCACCGGAAAGGTGCGTGCAGGGTACACGATGCATGTACAGCACACGAACAGTTCAAGTCACGTACCATAAGTGAGACATGACTACTGATACACAATCATTTTATTTATTCTTTTATGGAAAATTATGTTTCTTCTGGTATTATTCATCTTTGATTAATTCTACTGTTTGCATAAAACATGGTTATATGATATTTAAAGATTAAGCATATCATAGTTACGGGTGTAATCCGTCCTGGATACAGATAACCTACTTCAGAAGTGTTGTTTACAGGGATCAAATGCTGTATTTTATGGATTATGGTAAATATAAAGTAAAGAGTAAGTGAATACTTGGTACCTACCCCCAGGAAACAAAACAACTTAAGAGCAGCTGGCAAGTAAAACCTGAAATTCTGTCCCGTCATCATACAACGTAGAATGAAAAACCAACGCAGTCGCTTTCCTCGTTTCCACAAAATACTCTTCACTATCTCACTATCACGTTTACATTTTCGTTGACTCAAATTTTATCGCCATTTGGCTTTTAAAATGAGTGAAAACTTCCTTTCCAGTTCGTCACGAAATAAGTTTTCTACTCAACACTCCCACCCCCTGCTCATATCACCAAGGAGCAACCTGGCGAGGAATTTCGAAATTTAGAGCGAACACAAAAAATGTCACGTTAGGTGACACGTGAGGTGTCGGGAATGCTGGTTCCCGTGAACAATCATTATTACCAAACTATGCTACAAGGTTACGCGAGGGTGCGTAGGTCTTAGTTTTGAGAAAATTTCTGGTGTAGCTGCATTCGAAGATCAAACTAAGAGCTAAGTTAACGAAACGAATCCGTCGGAGCACTCGTAAAACTCCTGTTGGACTGAGGTTTACCGTACGCTTACTCGTTTGAGAAGAGTCAAGGTAGATTGCGGAAATTTTTTGCAACGATAACCGGCATTTTTTCAATATAAATATATAATGGGACAAACATTATTTTGATTAGATATCGATAGGATGGATTTCTAAAACAAATGGATAAATCTAAGAGTACATAATTTTCATAAAAACAGAAAAACGAAGTTTCTCACCTGTCTTCGAACGCTAAATTTAATGATATAAAGATCTAACGGAAAACGCATACGAGTAACCGGTATCGGTTTGAAGAAAAACAAGCAAATTCAATGAAAATTTAGCAGAATGTCAATTCAAGATAATTTTTGCATGCTTCGGTGATACATCAGCAGTCCAAGAACAGGTTGATTACAACTAAACACACAATATTATTCGATCATAGGAGAAAGAAAATTCCTAGCGAAATAAATCCAACGATGTGGATCTCTGCTGCTAGGGCATAAAATTTGAGGATGTTGCTATTTAGCGACAAAAGTTTTGATATTTTAGTAAGTACATTCAATATTATGATTTAATCATATATGTATCCAGACTACTCATTTTGTAACTCGCTTATTCCTTCCTGCTTATCATCATTAACGTACGACATTATATTTCACCGTAACTTTCTGGCAATTCATTCATTTTCTCATCCAAGATGCTCATACAAGTTGTCGTTGCATCTCGTAATTATGAGCCATTCTCGATTAGGTAGAAACCGTTTTAATTTCAATGAATTCATCAGTAAATATTGTTTGTTATTTCGGGATGGAACTTCTAAATCAAAAGATTATATAGTCGCACGCTGTCAGTGAAATATGTAGTACTTTAGAATGTCATCTTCATGCACGATTATCTCTTCTCTTAAACATTAAAAGCTTGCAGCGTTAGGTTGCCCAAAAAACCCAAATCAGGTTAAATCATCGATAGAAAACATCTGTAAGTTACTCCTTAAGTTGAATTTCGCTTTATCTTCTTCTTAGAAGAAGCCGTTTTTGGTTAGTAAAATTATGCCGAATTTTCAAAGCCAAGAATATCCATCCCAACTCCTCATCATCCTTATTGTAGAGTTACCTACTTGACGTCAATTGGATAATTATGACCTGATAGCATGTAAATACACAGAAAATTGAACAGAAGTAGTATCGCTTTGATATGTCGATTCAAGAGTGAACCGTTGACCCGATAATAACAGGTGACATTGACCTCCAATTCCTGCTCGAATTCGGTCTGGCGCTAGAGGTGAAAAACAAGGGCGTCTTTCGCCAAGAGCGTGTTTTCCTCTCGCATTGCTTGTTATGAGTGCAACCAACATCCAAATTCCGTTCGAATATCAGCAGGCGGAAATCGTCAAATTTTAAGTTCTTTTGGAGCCTCCTCCGTTACACACGGCTATTCATCGCTCACGGTCTCAAAGTAACAATGCCTGAAAAGGAAATTTCAAAATCGTCCTTTGCTCTTCTTACAACAGTCAAAATTTGGTATTTTCATCATGAAAACAGTAATGGCAAAGATGATAATAAATACTGAGTTTTGAGAAAGTTTTCATTATTAGACCAGGCCAATGTCCCTCGTCGCACGCAGATACATGCTTATATCTCTACATCTACACATAATGTCCCGCAAGGGGGTGTGGCAGGGGTGTTAGGTCACCGCCCGTAAAGAGAACAAAACCAAATGCATGTTGATACCTGCGATCAAATTAACATGAGAATGGATGAAGATAAACTATCTTTTTGCTGTTAACTAACCTTAGCGCAAAAATAAGTTTGAATTCGAGGGTTAAAGGAGTTAGCTCCTCAGATGTTTCGCTGCCATAACAATCACTTATACCTGCTAGTGAATGGAGAGGTACTAAGGAGATTATATCACCGTTCTCTGCTTGAAGCACATATAATCGGTAGAATCATGCATCTCTTTGCGTACAAAGCCGCATTCCTCAAATATATTCGTACAAATGACATTCCCAAAACAAGTTCATTTTTTTCTGCATAATGATATATTATCAAATATTCACTCCATATGTTGGTAGCCATAGTATGGAAAATAACCAATCGGCACATACACAAAAGGGTTCGGAACCTAACTATAATCCACTGATAAATATAAATAAATTCTAGTAAAAGACAGAATTGAAGAAAAATCCGATCCACTGCCCAGTGGTGACGATAAAACGAATAAAACGTTATTTGTACACGCTGAATTTCCCGAAAATAAAGATCTAAGTACAAAGTAAAAGGAAATGAAAAAATTAACGAAGTCACGTGACATAAAAAGAATGCGCAATGTATAAATGCGAAAGATAACGGGAAAAGAAACAAAAGCATGTTCATCCTTAACGGATACTTAAAGTTCGAGCCGATTTACACATTAATCAATTGGCGTGTCACTGTTACATTGCGGACACAGAAAATTTTCTCTGGACATAGGAAGTAGGTAGTTCTAGTGAACTACCCACTTCCTATGGGTTGGGTTTACATGCAGTGAAGGAAAAATAAATGAAGTGGCATCCAGTTAGTTCGCCATCCGAGCTACTAGTACACGCCCACTTTGCTGCATTCTCGCTGCGGTCACGGTTATAAACAATTCTTCATTGATTCCACACGCCTCGCAGGAAGGCGGATACTATCAAATACAAATTTCCAAATGGTTAAACCGAAGTATACCTTCCATTGGTGGTCTCAGTAACCCCCAAGATTAAATCCTTCTAAAGAATGATTGGGTCGTAATGGCCGCTCCATCTCCCGTTCGCACCCTTAACAGGCAATGAGCTCCAAGGCAGTCAGTACATATCTATGGCAGCGGCGAACGCTCCGAGACATGGATGCCAGACAAGTAAATGAGGCTCCTCAAAGCATCGAGCGTTAATGCACGTCGCGAGCGGAAAAACGGTCGACGAGGGGAATGGGGAGGGACGCGCCGCGTCGTCTCCGGAGAGGAATGAAGGGGGCGGAGTGTGTCGGGGGACGACGGCGAGCTAGCGAAGTGTATTGCAGCGGTAGGGGACGGCGGTGGGAAGGTGACCATGAATGGGAGAGATCAACGCGAATACGGTCGCCAAGAAAGGGTTAGGTACCAGAGTGTTCTTTTGACAGTGCAGAGGAGGTTCGCCTCATGAGTGATGACCCGTCGGCAATGCTCTCGACAAATCCCTCGGTGTTATTAAGCAAACTAACTGAATCGGAAGAAGGATCATGATTAACTTGAGAAGTGCGACAAGATAGCATATCCATGTACATAGAGCCACTGACCGTATTTATGTTGAAACAATTTTCGCGGCCTTACTAACGAGGAACGCTGTATTCTATGCATGTGAACACAGGAATATTTCTCATATATGTACGGTAAGCCCACACGCCCTTGCGGCAGCTGTAGGAGTTGCCATACAGATAGCTGTAGACGTAGAAAGGTTGGCCTAAAGTACATAAAATATACATAAAATATGCATAAAAATACACAAAATACATAAATCGAGTCTAGACGCTATTTCGGCACTTCTGATGCAGTAGACATTCGGAAGAGAATTACGTTAGTCCGAAAATTCATAAACATTTACTTATTTTCTACATCCTACCCCAAAGCCTAGGGTAGGGTGTGTCAGAGGTTGACTTATTTACGTTGAATTAAGCTCACTTCTTTTAAGTTTAATATTCATTCTCATGTGCCACAAAACTGATTCCCAAATAAGATCCAATTTCTGATGCTAATACTATTAGTAAGCTGATAGGAATGTAGCAAGGGATTCATAGGTTTTCAAACTAAATACCTTATACGTTCATAATATCCATAATACGTTCATAATACCAAACAGCTACTAAAAGAATGTCGTAGGAAGACGAAAAGTATTATGTGCACAGCACTACACTCTTTTAAATCTAAAATGCTAAGCGAATATCTTGAGGAAAATCCAAAGTCATTCTGGTCCTATGTTAGGGAAATACAGGGTAAACGTCCCACTGTTCACTCCTTGAAGACGGAAAATGGAGAAATCATTACAGATAGCGTGAAAAAGGCAAATATTTTAAACCATTTTTTCCAGAGCGTCTACAACAAAAACACAAACGCACCAAACGATCCTCCACACCCACCCGGGGAACACATGAGCGATCTTACACTGACCAAGCAGGGAATAGTACATCTGCTCCGTAGTATCAAAGCACACAAGGCACCTGGTCCGGAAGAAATACCTGCTAGAATATTAAAGGAATTAGCTGACGACATTGCCCCATTTTTACATATTGTTTTTCTAAAATCGATAGAAGAAGGCTCAGTGCCTCGCGACTGGAAGCTAGCCCATATAACTCCCATCTATAAAGGCGGCGATAGGGATAAACCAACCAATTACCGACCCATTTCTTTAACATCGATCTCTTGTAAAATATTGGAACACGTTATTGTCACTAACATTATGAAATTTCTTGATAGTAGGAAAATACTAATCCACAACCAGCACGGATTTAGGAAAAGCAGATCTTGCGAAACACAACTTGGTCTCTTCATTCACGATATACTTAGATCGGGAGAAAACAACACCCAAGTCGATGCAGTATTCCTGGATTTCAAAAAAGCCTTCGACAAAGTCCCACACAATAAATTGTTACACAAACTTAAATACTATGGGATCAATGAGAAAATAATTAATTGGATTAGGGACTTCTTGTCAAACCGCAAACAAATAGTAGTCATAGATGGGTTGTGCTCAACGGAGAGAGATGTTACTTCGGGCGTCCCCCAGGGAAGTGTAATAGGGCCTCTTCTGTTCTTAATATACATAAATGACTTAAGCACACACGTTAGTAGCAATCTAAGGTTATTTGCTGACGACACGGTGATATACAGGGAAATAAGGAGCCAACTAGATCGCGAGCTACTCTCTAGAGACTTAGACAATATCTCGGGATGGTGCAATAAATGGGGATTAACACTTAATATAGATAAATGTGCAGTTTTGAAATTTTGGAATAAAGGAAGCGAGGAACAGGATATAAACTACGAAATAGAGGGTTCAGTATTGACTACGGCAAATCAAGTTAAATATTTGGGGGTTGTTCTAACACCACGCCTTTCATGGGGAGCACATATCAGGACAATATGCGGATCAGCTTTAAAGAAACTTGGCTTCATAAAACGGGTGGTGGAGAAATGTAATGAAAAAGTTAAAGAGAGGTGTTATTTTGCTCTAGTTAGACCTCATTTGGAATATGCCGCAAGTATTTGGGATCCGTGGGAGAAAATTTGGCAAAAAGAATTAGATAAAGTCCAGAGAAAATCCGCTAGATTTGTTAAAAATTGTTATGATAAAAACACAAGTGTGACAGGTCTCTTAGGGGATTTAGGCTGGGAACCACTTGAAGTGCGGAGAGAACAAGCGAGGCTTAGACTTTTAGAAAGGTTCAGAACAAACGAGTTTAAATATGACACTGAAGGAATTATAATGGCCCCACACTACTTAGGTAGATCAGACCACAAAGATAAACTAAGGGAGATAGATTCCAAGACAGATAGGTACAAATACTCATTCTTTCCCCGAACAATCAGTAATCATAATAGCAAGAAACCGAAGTCAGTTTAGAAATATTAAAAACGTTGAATTTACAAGTCGGAACAAAATTAAACACTATAGAGATGTTAGGTATACTTTCAGGTGCATGTGTATGTTAGTTGGTAGTTTGAGTGTTTGCATGTGTGTGGGGTGTAAGTGTTCATGCATGAATGTATGCCATGTTTTTTTTTATATATGATTTTGTCGTTATTGCATGCGATTTTTTTTTATTATTTTTCTTTTCTAAATTATGGGTGGTGTCCTAGCACCCCCCGCCACACGCCCTTGCGGCGGCTTGCGGGGTATTGAGTAGATGTAGATGTAGATAATATCATAGAATAAAATACTTATCGTGAACGAATGTACAGCAAAATATATCTACGTTCAACTTCTAGCTTCGGTAAAGACGCCGGAAACGTGCTTCATGAAATTAATGCCATTTTTAACCCTGAATATGTCAGTGTAGTTCTACAAATAATAAATCCTAAGGTAACACGTGCGTCATACCCGTCGGACATCTACACATAAGCTAAGAGTAAGAGACCCTCCCGCTACCTGCAGTGTAGGGTCACATTCCCTATCTTTGTTCTTGGGGGAGTAAACCATTGTATGCTGCATGTCCATGTGGTAGTGGAATTTTGCCTTCTTACTCGTCAAATTCAAGCTTGCACGTTATTGAATACAGTTTTACTACATTATAAGGTGCAATTTTTTGTTAGTTGATCGTTTATGTATTTGCATGTGTGTAAGTTGAAAGGATTTTTGCATGAATGCATACGCCACTGTGGGTGTAGGTTTCCATGGATAAGTTAATTTTACATTTGTTTTTGTTCTCTTTTACATCCCCCTGACGTGTCTTATATCAAGTGTAACAGTTGTAACTATTTGATCGCTGGACAAATAAAATGTATTATTATTTTACGGGTGGTGGCCTAACACCCCCCGCCACACGCCCTTGCGGCGGCTTGCGGGGTATTATGCAAATGTAGATAAGTAGATATCAATCCCACAAATATGAACTCCTGTCAATCATGAAGTGGATTAAATGGTATTTTCTACTCAAATAATCTCGGTCCATCGGATCATGTCAGAATGCATTTTAAATAGATAAAGTTTATATTTCTAAAAGCTGAAAAAAATATTTTCTGAAATAATAATTATCTACACGGATTTCATCCCTGGTGAACCACCAAATAAGGCGCATTAGATGACACCAAACTCAGATTAAGACTCAATTTAATGCAATTTAAAACTGATGTTAAAGGGATGTACATAAAGCATCGATCAACCAAAAAGGTATTTGGCCGGGTTACAATAAACACCAGGTGGAAAGGATAAGTGATTATGGAGACTGCGTTTAGTTATCGAGGGAAAGGGAAAGAAGAAATCTCCACTAAAAATCTCTGATAAGGGCGTGCAACGTGGTTTTCATATGAAGAACCCATACCAAAGTGCACACAGGTACATGTTAGCGTTCAACGTAGTTTAAAGCAAGAGTTAATTTTACCCTCTACGGGGTCTTTCTAGTAAATTAAAATAATATAGAAGCTAATAATAAGGAATAGCAAAAGGTTGTAAGAGTATTGTATCATTCCTAATATTCTAGTCAATCACATGTTTCTTTACCACTACCTTTTGATAACTTTTCCCTCCGCCCAAAAGGATTCCAAACAAATGCGATCCACTCTGATCTGACGTCTTCCTCGACTTTATTGTTTTAAACATCCCACATGGTGCTTGCACCCCCTGCCATACACACATTTTTATGTGGATATGTGTGTCCTATTTACGAGTGGTGACTTATCACCCCCCGCCACACGCCCTTGCGGAGGGTTGCGGGGCATTATGTAGGTGTAGAACATGGTCCACTCCCACCAAGGACCTTTTTAAATATGTAATCAAAATATGTGGAAATTAAATGCTCGTAATTTCCTTAAGCTTCCCAACTAAAAAGGAAATATCGAAATGGATTCTGTTTGCGTAAATCAAAACAAAATATAATATAACTATTCATACAAAATGCTTTAGGGTCATACCCTTTGGTAATCCTTGCCTAAGCAAAAAAACTAGGCCCAATATCTACATATCTACAATACCCTGAAAGCCGTCTCAAGAACGCGTGGCAGGGGATGTTGGGTCACGAGCCATACTACATAATCTCCAATACTTTAACAAACACACGGCACTTCGCGATCCACCAAAGGCAAGTGGAAGAAGGGGCGACCGGGCACCATTCGTGCAACATAAGTTATACGAATTACGAATGTTACACTTTTAGTAACTACTCCACTGACTATATTATGAAGGTAAATAAGGCAACCCATTTGAAAAGATGGACTCACATGCAACGCTGTCACTAGTCGGGTAGCATTCGAATAATGCAGGATAGACATTTCACAAATGCATTAGTTCTACGGTTTTATTTACACGACACACCGCCATCCGGCTAAATGTCGCGTCGAATTGAGCAAGGAGCGGTGTCAAATCATTGATTGCAGACATCTAATCTTCGATATAGCGATTGTTGAGGACAGAACATCATTGCTTTCGAGTGCTTATCTATTTGTTATAAGGAAATCCATCCAAACCAGAGTCACTCAGCAATGCACCTGAGCCTAGGCCTTAAGGTTAAGAAATGAATTTATTGAAAACGAAAAGACTATTTCTGCAGAAACCATAAATACGCCTAATAACAGAAAAATGTGACAAACATCTTATCCAAACGAAACTACTAATTAAATTGGAATAGTTACATCCACACAATATCCCGCAAGGGCGGGTTAACTAGAATAAAACCACATGCAAAACCAAATCATGTTACCTTTACACAAGTATTAGTTAGTCCAGATATGCAATTCCACTACGGTACTTACTAGAGGAGGAAATGACTGAGCTCCTTCTACGTGTAGAATCCTGCGATGGATGACGCTTCGACTGCTTAGTGGACGACGCCTTGCCTTTCAACGCCTTCTCTTCTCTTGATCCGCATTTAGCCATTCCCCTCGACGAAGACGAGCCCGTCTCACCCGCCATCCACTGATGCACCTTAGAGGACTGCACCAGATGACAGAGCTGGCTTTCGGGGGTTTTCGTCGAACCACAGAATCCATGTGACAGGCATCGATGTCTCCTACATACTGCGTCGTCACTCGGCAGCGACGGATTCGCTTGCATTGGGGCATTACCCCAAGAGTGCACCTGATCCTCACTATTGATATTAACAGCCCTCGGATGCACTCCGTCGCATTGCGATCGCGGAAGTTGATCTCCAGACGCCCTACCCCCGGTGTGGTTTATAACAACCGATGGAGTGTGGCAGAACACGTCCGCCTGGTCCTGCTGATGCAAAGTGTAATGTTGATAGCCATTCGTTTGCTGTGGAATATGATCTTCGACCGTGTAACCAGATGTGCCCATGACGTCTCCATACCGGGAGGGCACCTTGCCGTGCCCAACAAAATCGATACCAACAGTACCGGTACTATACACACCGAAATTTCCCATCGTGCCCCCTCCACCTCCCTTGTAGAAGTCATCTTGCTGCGGTGGTGCCTGAGGGAATTGGTGAGATATATACGCAGGGTAATATGGGGTGACGGTGAAGGATGCAGCTTGCGGCGCGGATGGCGTGTCCTCCCAGCTCTGGAACCCGTAGTCGTTGATTCGATCCCTGAAGTACTCGACCCGGCCACTTCCCCCCGTGACACCCGACAGCAGACCGTTCGTCATTTCCTCGTCTCCGTACACCTCGAATCCTATGAGTGTGTCTTCCGATCCGTCCGGCTCCGAGCGCGTCGAGGAGTGAGCTGCGACTCTAACCTGTCCCTCTAGGAAGTGGTCATGGGCGTCGGCAGTCCCACCATTCGCCTCGTGCTCGGTGACCGATCCCTCCTCCCCCAACGCGGCCGCCTCCTCTCCCCCGCCATCAGACGGGTCACGTGGAACCCTTTCTCCAGCGTGGACTTCGCCCCCGCCGTCTCCAGGACACCCCGCGGTCCCGAGGGATTTGCAGGCCTTGGCTGTCGCCACTGTGCCCCCCTCCTCCTCCTCCCTGTCCATCCCGACCCCCGCCTCTCCAGGTCGGGCCCCCCGCTGGTAGGTCTGATGCTACGTGCCCAGTGGCGCGCTTTGTCTCACTCCCCCTCAAGGAACTAGATTGCGAATGGTGACGCAATGCCCAGGCAACAGGCAGGCAAGCGCATCTCTCTCGCTCACGTTCTGCCTTCCATTCTCGCCACGCCGAGCTGTATTTACGAGAAATAGGAGATGAAAATTGTTAGGGGTGCCACAAGAAAACATCGTAACAAACTGATGGTTTTGGCATACATTAATGAAGGAGGGGGAATAAGGTTCGAAACTCTATGAGAAATTTGACTCAATTAGACGAGTCACGGGGGAAAGTAATAAAAAATATAATGATCTAACAATGCTTACTCAATACAATGAACGGAATTTCAAAAATAAGCCTATATTACGAGCACTACATCTGTAACATCAACTTCATATTTTTAATAAATCTGGAAAAATCCTCAGGCATTCAATGACCTATGAAGTTTTGAGAATATGTGGCGTTGTTAGTATCTCGCGTTTGATATTTTGCGGTGGTGTTCATCAACATCCATACACTTCCTCACGAGCCATCGCAAGGACATATGGTAGGGGGTGCTTTTGGTATAACCAGGTATTCTACTTCTTCCGCTCTTTCTACTCTTTTGCAATCCACGCCCCTTCCCCGTTATTAACTCTCGCTTCCACCCAGGGGCTCTGTGGGTGGGCGTGGGAGAAGTACGTGGAGGAGGGGACCAAGAAAGAGAGAGGGGGGACTGCGATGGTTTCCAGGTTAGGTGAGATAAGACTTACGTCCCGGAAAGGCAGAGACTCCCGAGGAACGGATTCGACCAGTGACACAATAGCCAACGTTTGAGCGGAGTGAAAGGAGTAGTACGGGAGGACGGGTTTGGAGTTGGTCTTCCGTTGCGGGCGGAAGGACGTAAAACCTATCTCAGTAACTCACCTGATGAGATTTCCAACATATTTTTACTTTTAGATGGTACCATGCAGGCCATTGTTTGTGTGTGGGTGGCTGGGGTGATTAAACACCTTATTGTAGGTTTAAGTGCAGAAATAAATTTAAATGTCATTTTTCCCACGAAATTATACATCAGATCCGAATAACTCTGTCCGGCCGCGCTAATTGGGAAGAGTATTTTGGCTCGAAAGTAATCCAGTGTGTGATCGCCCCTTGCCACGAACCCTTGCGGTGGTCATCAGGGTATTACGTAAATAAATAAAACGCCAGGCATGCCACATACTTGCATTTCTACATCTACATGATACACCCCAAGCCGCCGCAACTGTTTGCGATATATGTGTGTGTGTGTGCGCGCGTGCGTGTGTGTCGTGTATATATAAATATATCGTATACATATAAATACGAGAGTGGTCTGAAAAGTTTTCTAACAAAGATACAAGACATTTTTTCTGAAATTTTCTGAGGTCGGAAACTTTTCAGACCACCCTCGTATGTATACACGATACATACGATCGGTCGGCAATTTTTTATTTTATACATTAATGACATCGGGTCTCAAGTTTTCAGTAAGCTTCGTCTATTTGCTGACGATGCAGGGATATATAGGGAAATATCCAGTCATGAAGTTAGAGTATCATTAACTAACTACCTAAATGCAATCCAGAGGTGGTGCGAGATATGGGAGCTAGAATTACATGTGTTTCGATAAACTTTAAGAGGATGAGTATTTCACCCGAAAACATTCTATGCTGGGAACCAGCATAACATAGTAGCATCGGTAAAATACTTTGGTGTAACGATAACTAAGGATATGTCCTGGGTAAAACACATTTGTGGAATAGAAAATGAAAAGTTGGAATTCATAAAAAGGATACTACTTGGGAAGTGTAATGAGAGGGTCAAGGAGTTTTATTATTTCACGTTAGCTATGTCCCATTTAGACTATGCTTCATGCGTATGGGTTTCTCACGAAATAGGCTTAATTTTAGAACTAGTTCGATTGCAACGGAAAGCAAAGGTTTGTTAAAAGTTGTGATGAACAAGGTAGCAGAGTCACGATACTATTTGAAGAAGTAGGATGAGAGCCAATAGTTGATAATAGACTTGAATACAGTTTAAATCTGCTGCATAAATTTGAGGTAGGTTACATACCTGAGGAATTGAAAGACACATTACAGGCCCCGACCTATTATAATAGATCAGATCACCAACGTAAAATCAGGTAAATAGATAGCAGAACGGACATAGTTAGAAGGTCGTTGTTTTCCTCGTACCATTGAGATAGACATGGCAGTAATCACGTAGGAGATAATTAGCTTTGGCAGTTTATCTACTTTGTCCATATCCTGCGTGTTATTATTTTTAATTTAATAGCCCCATTTTTCAACGGTTCTACAGCAGGATTTGGATATGCGTATCTTATTATTCAATATTGTTGCATGTAAGTGATTTCTTTCATGTGAATATTTTTTGAGGGCATAATCAAACTAATATTTGTGTAAAGGTGACATAATTGGGGTTGTGCATGCATTGTCTGTGACATAACGCCCCTCACCACAGTCCCTTGCGGAGGCTTGCGGGATATTGGGTGGATACATATGTGTATTAAGAATAGAAGTGGCCCTATAACACTGCCCTGGGGGACGTCCGAACTTACATCTACCTCCGTTGAGCACATCCCATCGATGGCTACTAAAAACATGCGTCGGTGTGGAGGTGCTATTAGCATGTTTTTTGTTGGTTTTTCATGTGATTCCATTTTATTTTCCTGATGGTGTCCAAGCACGTCCCGGCCACATTTGCTCGCGGGGTAATGTGTAGATGGAGATGTATATTCTCCGTATTTGTTTCACCTAGTAGATGTCATGAGTAAGGGTAACGCGTAAGTATTTATTTGGGTCTACACTTCCTATTTTCATATTTTTGATGAAGTGGCTGTTTGGAAGAGTTTATGATTGTTTATATTGCGGAAGATGAAAAATTACTTCAATCTGCCAGTGATGGTGTCTTTCTCTCTTGTTTTTATTGCGTATATATAGGAGAGACGATATCTAAGTGATCCATTCCCCTTTCATTTCTTTGGGGCCCTAGCTATAGTGAATAAGATTGTCAAGATTGGTCAGTGGTCTAAAGGACATGAAAAACATTTTTTACTCTCCATGCCCAGTTTGTAAAAGTAAAATGACTCAATAAGTCATGAAGTTAAGTTTTGATTTTGGATTGGTCGATCATTTCCGCATGCCAACCTCTTTGAAAATTCTGCTGCTACCCTCAGCATTACAGTCAACAAGGGCTTCCGGGTAGAAGCGGCTATTTGGAATCGGGCGAAACAGTGTTGTCGTGGGATTAGCCGAGTTGGTGGTTTCCCGCTGGGCCCGAGTGACAGGCAGTATATATGGTTGCAACTTCCTCGTAACCCTTCTCCCTTTTCTTTTCGTCCTATTTCCAACAATTTTTCCCTGGAAAGCGCTTGGACACCCTTCCTTCAGCCCTTTTCTCTCCCTTCACCCTCACACTTTCCGTGCCGTGGCAAAGACGTTTACACAATGGCAGTAGGAAGAAGGGGTATGTGACAAGAGCCAGAAAAATTCTCCATGGCTTTCCGAGGTGCTTCCAGCGAAGAAAATGCATCGAACTTGTTTTGAAACCTTCAAACATGACTAACTTTTCTCCATCCTCACGAATGTAATTAATTTTGTAAATGCTGAAATTCTTGGTGTAGAGGAGTCATGATTGGGATTGTGGTGACCTAAAATCCCCGCCACACACCCTTACTGCGGCTTGATGGGTATTATTTAGATGTAAATTTAGATGAACCAATTTATTTACATCTGCACTGTACTCAAAAAGATAAGCTAAGGGAAATATACTCCAGGAGAGATGGATACAAATACCCGTTCTTTAGCTGGACAATTAGGAATCATAATGATAATAAATGAAAGTCATAGAAGTAGTAAAGACTTTCGGTTAACAAGTCAGGACAAGATCAAAGGCTGCGTAGACATAAGGTATAAGTATTCGTACGTGCATATGCATGTGTGTGTTAATTGATGTGTACTATTTGCATGCATGAAAGTTAAAAAGGTTTTTGTATGGATATATACGCCTCTGTGGGTGTAGGTTGGCATGAATTTGTTTCTTTATGCATGCAGTTTTATTCTTTTACGGGTGGTGACCTAACGTCTCCTGCCACACGCCCTTGCGGCGGCTTGCGAGGTATTATTTAGATGTAACCTTTATTGAACAGCCCTCGTAAATGCATCAACATCTACAAAATACCTTTGTCTTATTATGTTGCAGGTCTGTAGAATAAGTGTTTGACGTTCATTTTTATTCCCTCCCATTTAATATACATCTACATAAATATACGTTGACAATTACCCCGCGATCCACCTAAAAGGTGTTTGGCAGGGGGTGCGAGCACCATGTGGGGAGGCTAAGTGATGATAGAGAATATGAGAGAGGAAGAGGAAAGGGGAACATATTCAGTCTAAGAACATGGGTACTAAGTATACCGAAGAACTTCTATAGTGGATACATGTAACACTTATTCTAAACTAAATTTTCCTGTAAAATGTATATACACGAATGTGTACACCATCATGCCCGGCTTTTAAGATTTTAAGTGTTTTTTTTATCTCTCACCCCTTAAACACCCTCTTTCTTCCAAACACTTACCCTTTACGCATGCGTAGAGCAATTAGGTGTCATAAAAGTTGTTATGAACATCGGAGCAGGGTCACCACAATATTGAAAGAATTAGGATGAAAGTCACTAGTTGATCGTAGGTTGAAAAACAGGTTAAACTGAATGCAAATTTGAGGCAGATCACTTATCCGAGGATGTTAAAGACGTAGTACAAGGTCCTGTCTTACTATGTTCGACAAGATGACGAATAAAAAGTTGATAGATGATAGAAAGGATAGAGGAAAAACGTTATTTCTTTGTTCGATTACAGAACAAAATAAATTTGACCGCAAGCTGGAAGAGGATAATTAGTATTTATAAAGTTAATATTTTGTCCTGACAATGGCTGTATCTTAAGTATACCCTTTTTTATAGCATTTTCCCGCTTGATTTGCATATTGCCCTGTTACTGAACATTTTTAATGTAGCCTCTTGCGTGATGACTAACTTTATTCCTACTATTATCTGTAATATTATGATGTAACAAATCCCTTCTCGCGAATACAAAATGATTACCTCAGAAACAGCTCCATTTAAAAAATTATATTTATTAAATCTCTAAATGATCGCGCAGTAGCCAAAGAC
Organism: Hetaerina americana; assembly: GCF_022747635.1. Lineage (NCBI taxonomy): Eukaryota > Metazoa > Arthropoda > Insecta > Odonata > Calopterygidae > Hetaerina > Hetaerina americana. The sequence goes on along the minus strand of NW_027286874.1, from coordinate 31,347,119 downwards.
TGGAAAGTGGCCAATGTTATTCCCATATTTGAAAAAGGCGACAGAGAAGAACCTAGTAATTGCCAACCCATCTCTCTCACATCCATTTCAAACAGAATTTAAGAGCCAATAATTGTAAGTTCAATCATGAAATATCTATATTCTAAGAATTTACTTACTAAACACAACACGGTTTCCGAAAGGGTATATCTTACGAGACTCGATAGGCACTTTTCGTTCAAAACTTTTGCTCTCAAAGGAAAACAATGTTCAGGTCAATTCTATATTTCTAGATTTTTTAAAGGCATTCGATGTAGTCCCTCATTAGAAGTTGCTTCTAAAGTTGGGAAGCTACGGGATTGATGAATGTGTAATAGACTGGATTATTCAATTCTAAACAGTCCGCGACCAAAGGGTCGTAATAGACGGAGTATTATCTGATGAAGTAAGAGTCACATCTAATGTCCCACAAGGAAGTGTTATAGGTTCGCTATTGTTCCTTTTGTGCAATAATGACATCGGGTCTCAGGTTTCCAGTACGCTTCGTCTATTTGCTGACGATGCAGGGATATATAGGGAAATATCCTGTCGTGAAGATAGAGTATCATCAACTAACGACCTAATTGCAATCCAAAAGTGGTGTGAGAAATGGAATCGAGAAATAAATTTGAATAAATGTGCTAAGATAAATGTTTTGAGGAATAGTGTTTCATTTTAGTATGCGTAAAAAGTTAAAAAAGTTTTTGCATGAACATATACGCCTCTTTGGGGGTAGATTGGATATGAATTTGTAGGTTTTTGAATGAATCTCCATTCTCTTTGACGTGTGGTAAATTAACCCCCCCCTCCCCCCTCCACACACTCTTACGGCGGGTTGCGGGGTATTATGTAGATATACGAATAAATGTACCCTTTCAACCTGGCTCTTGCACTCCCTGCCACACACCGTCCTGGTGAGTTGTGGGGCATCTGTTTAGATTTAGATACCCTGCTAGCTACCACTAGTGTGTGTGGCAAACAATGATTCAAAATAAGGCATGCAACATCAACAGTCAAGTTTTTAAAATAAGTTTATATTATTATAAGAGTATATGCACACACCAATGCTGAATGAAATTTTATTGAACCTAAGGTCGGCAGAATTAACGTCATTGTTTGCTAGATTTTAATTGCATAATTGATTTTTTATTTGCCAAATGAATACCTATAACCTCACCATTTTAACCTAATGCTTACTGAACTTTCTACCACACAACTGTTTAGTGAATTGCGCAATTTTTAGGTAGAATGAAAAGCATTTTTGACCTCAGTTTAATCATATTTATTAAATTGAAAATCTCTTGATTCTCAAATAGAGCAGACGAGATAGACTTTCAGAAATATTCAGGACACCTGAGTGCCTCTTGCGACTCAAATGAAATTATTATATCATAAATTTTACGGGCATACAGGGCCTGTCCAATGGTAAATAAAACAAATCCGGGAAAACAAATGTATTGCAGATCAAAGAAAAACCCACCTCGTCTCTCCTCGCCACACACCCTTGCGGCGGCATGCGGGGTATCCATCCACATCTATCTACACAATACTCCTCAAGCCGTCGCAAGAGCGTGTGATGGATGGTGTTAGGTCACCAGCCATGCATGCACAATCGCAATAATGTTACCTCTACACAAATATTGATTTGAACATGCACTAGAAAAATTTTAAACGCAAGAAATAAAGTACTTAAATGCAACAATATTCATCTACAGGTTACGTATATTCAAACCATACTGTAGAACTGTTAAAAAGATGGGTCTATTAAATAAAAAGAATAACACGCTGGTATAAACATGCAGAATATTGAAAAATATATACACTACCAATTCTAATTATCTCCTACACGATTGCTGTCATAACTATTTTCATCTCTAATGGTACGAAGCAAAAACGACATTTAAATCTATCTGTTCGGAATTGAGCATGCCTCTCACTTGTTGCGCATTTTCGTCGCATAGTGTCGTTGTTGGGCGTCCAGGGCTTCCCTAATCTTCAACCCTCTCTCTTCCGAGGGAGGATCGTGAGTCTCTGGTTTCTAGACGAGAGGAAGGCATTGACTAGAGAAGCTTCAACTAAAGCACTCGGCCGGAAATCGAGGGATCCGGTTTCGAATCCCGGTCTAGGCGAATGATTTTTACACTCTGAAATTGTTGTATTGTAATGCACACTTAGCGGATGACTCCGTTGAAAGTTGCTTTTGCGGCATCTCCCACAGTTTCTTGGAATTAAGCAGAGATTTGGGCGATTCTGCTCGGACATGGGAGCCTCCTTCGTTGACCTGAGGCCAACTCTCCGATCGTGCAGGACTCCCCTGAACCGATCTGGGGTCCATACACTGCGGAGGCGACGAGAAAGGTGTTTACGTAGGGTGTTTTTTACAGATTTTTTAGAGATTTATGTGGTGATTTTCGGGGAAAGTTAATCTCTAGTCAGTGATCAGACACAAATTCAAAATATTAGAACGATCACATTGACACAGAAGTATTTCCCGAATAGGTTTAAAAGGAAATTAATCTTATTGACAGTGACTGTATTCGTGAACTTACAAATGCATGTACGTACAGTCACACTGGTTACCCCAAAGGAGGGGGAATACCATTGTGTTTCCCTAGTTTTTACGTTTCCCCCCTTCCCCCTTTTTTCACCGTTTGTTTATTTATTTTGAGTGTAGGGCTTTATTCCCTATCATTTTCGGTTTAAGCAACACCATCAGGTCATCCAGTATCTTGTTCAGTTCATATTCTCGAGTGTTGGTATTGCTTAGCTGTAATATCTAAGTGAGTGCGTGCGTGTGTGAGTGTATTATTACCCCGAAGTAGGTCCCTACCTCTGAATTAATTTCTTCGCAAACCTATTTGGTCTCCAGAGCCGGTCCCTGGCGAAAAAAACTCCCTGTAAACCACTTTGGGGTAATCAGTGTGACTTTGTGTATTTGTAAGTTCCCGAATACGGTCCCTGGCAATAGGATTTATTTCCTTGTAATCCTATACGGGAAATACCCCCGTGTAAATGTGATCGTTCCATTATTCTTAATTTGTGTCTGATCAATAGCGAGGGATTAACTTTCCCCGAAAATCACTACACAAATCTCTATTCTGCCCCCCTGCTTACTTTCACAGAGTCGTGAAAACCCTTTTACGGCTCAAGGAAATAGTATTTAATGCAATCAATCTAAGTCGGGACATGATTAAACACAGATTAAGCCTTGATGAAACGCAAATTGATTAAATACATTAAACTCACAGATTAAACGTTGCATATACATAAGGTTGCATATACCATAGATCCCAAAAGCAGCACGGATTTAGGAAAAGCTGATCTTGCGAAACACAACTAGGTCTTTTCATTCACGATATACTTAGATCGGGAGAAAAAAACATACGACATGCAGTATTCCTAGATTTAAAAAAAGCCTCCGATTAAGTCCCACATAATAAACTGTTACATAATCTCAAATACTATGTAATCAATGAGAAAATCATTAAACAGAGTAGAGACTTCTTGTCAAATCGCAAACAAATTGTAGTCTTAGATGGGCTGTGCTCAACGGACAGAGATGTAACTTCGGGCGTCCCCCAGGGAAGTGTGATTGGATCTCTTCTGTTCTTAATATACATTAATGACTTGAGCTCACATGTTAGTAGCAATCTGAGGTTATTTGCTGACGGCACGGTGGTAAACAGGAAAATAAGATGCCAACTAGATCGCGAGATTCTCTCTAAAGACTTAGACACAATCTCGGAATGGTACAAGAAATGGGGATTAACACTTAATATAGATAAATGCGCAGTTTTGAAATTTTGGAACAAAGGAAGTGGCGAACAGGACATAAACTATTAAAGAGAGGGCTCAGTACTGACTACGGCCAATCAAGTTAAATATTTGGGGATAGTTCTAACACCACGCCTTTCATGGGGAGCACATATGAAGACAATATGCGGATCCGCTTTAAAGAAACTCGGCTTCATAAAACGGGTGGTGGGGAAATGAAATGAAATAGTTAAAGAGAGGTGTTATTTTGCTCCAGTTAGACCTCATTTGGAATAAGACGCAAGTAATTGGAATCCTTGGGAGAAATTTTGGCAAAAAGAATTAGATTACGTCCAGAGAAAATCCGCCAGATTCGTTAAAAAAATTGTTATTATAATAACACAAGGGTTACAGGTCTCTTACGGGATTTAGGCTGGGAGCCACTTGAAGTACGAAGAGAACAAGCGAGATTTAGACTTTTAGAAAGGTTCAGAACAAACGAGTTTAACTATGACACTGAAGGAATTATAATAATAACGTCCCACTGTTCACTCTTTGAAGACGGAAAATGGAGAAATCATTACAGATAGCGTGAAAAAGGCAAATATTTTAAACCATTTTTTCCAGAGCGTCTACAACAAAAACACAAACGCACCAAACGATCCTCCACACCCACCCGGGGAACACATGAGCGATCTTACACTGACCAAGCAGGGAATAGTACATCTGCTCCGTAGTATCAAAGCACACAAGGCACCTGGTCCGGAAGAAATACCTGCTAGAATATTAAAGGAATTAGCTGACGACATTGCCCCATTTTTACATATTGTTTTTCTAAAATCGATAGAAGAAGGCTCAGTGCCTCGCGACTGGAAGCTAGCCCATATAACTCCCATCTATAAAGGCGGCGATAGGGATAAACCAACCAATTACCGACCCATTTCTTTAACATCGATCTCTTGTAAAATATTGGAACACGTTATTGTCACTAACATTATGAAATTTCTTGATAGTAGGAAAATACTAATCCACAACCAGCACGGATTTAGGAAAAGCAGATCTTGCGAAACACAACTTGGTCTCTTCATTCACGATATACTTAGATCGGGAGAAAACAACACCCAAGTCGATGCAGTATTCCTGGATTTCAAAAAAGCCTTCGACAAAGTCCCACACAATAAATTGTTACACAAACTTAAATACTATGGGATCAATGAGAAAATAATTAATTGGATTAGGGACTTCTTGTCAAACCGCAAACAAATAGTAGTCATAGATGGGTTGTGCTCAACGGAGAGAGATGTTACTTCGGGCGTCCCCCAGGGAAGTGTAATAGGGCCTCTTCTGTTCTTAATATACATAAATGACTTAAGCACACACGTTAGTAGCAATCTAAGGTTATTTGCTGACGACACGGTGATATACAGGGAAATAAGGAGCCAACTAGATCGCGAGCTACTCTCTAGAGACTTAGACAATATCTCGGGATGGTGCAATAAATGGGGATTAACACTTAATATAGATAAATGTGCAGTTTTGAAATTTTGGAATAAAGGAAGCGAGGAACAGGATATAAACTACGAAATAGAGGGTTCAGTATTGACTACGGCAAATCAAGTTAAATATTTGGGGGTTGTTCTAACACCACGCCTTTCATGGGGAGCACATATCAGGACAATATGCGGATCAGCTTTAAAGAAACTTGGCTTCATAAAACGGGTGGTGGAGAAATGTAATGAAAAAGTTAAAGAGAGGTGTTATTTTGCTCTAGTTAGACCTCATTTGGAATATGCCGCAAGTATTTGGGATCCGTGGGAGAAAATTTGGCAAAAAGAATTAGATAAAGTCCAGAGAAAATCCGCTAGATTTGTTAAAAATTGTTATGATAAAAACACAAGTGTGACAGGTCTCTTAGGGGATTTAGGCTGGGAACCACTTGAAGTGCGGAGAGAACAAGCGAGGCTTAGACTTTTAGAAAGGTTCAGAACAAACGAGTTTAAATATGACACTGAAGGAATTATAATGGCCCCACACTACTTAGGTAGATCAGACCACAAAGATAAACTAAGGGAGATAGATTCCAAGACAGATAGGTACAAATACTCATTCTTTCCCCGAACAATCAGAAATCATAATAGTGAGAAACCGAATTCCCTTTAGAAATATTGAAAACGTTGAATTTACAAATCGGGAAAAAAATAGATATTGCAAGGATAATAGGGGTATTCCTAGGTGCATGGATATGTTAGTTGGTGGTTTGAATGTTTGCATGTGTGTGAGGTGTAGGCGATCTTACATGAGTATATGTCATGTTTTATTTGCGAATGGTATAAATTTGTGACTTTTGCATGCGGTTTTTTTCTTTCTTAATTACGGGTGGTGCCCTAATACCCCACCGCCACACGCCCTTGCGGCGGCTTGCCGGGTATTGAGTAGATGCAGATGTAGATAGACATAAGGCGTAGGTGCACGTGTATGTTAGTTTATAGTATATGTATTTTTGCGTGCATGTAAGTTATAAAGGTTTTTGCCAAAATATATATGATTTTGTGAGTATAGATTGGCATGAGTTTGGGGGTTTTGCATGCGGTGTTATTCTCTTTTACCGGTAATGACCTAACACCCCCGCCACACGCCCCTGCGGAGGGGTACTATTTAGATGTAGAAAAAAGAAAAAATGTGCCGTTGGGTATTTATTGAGCAAACTTTACCAAATTACTCACTACGAGGAGTTAGAGCGTCGCGGATGAAGTAAAATACTCAGAGGTCACCATTGCACCGGATCTTACTTAGGGAAAACATATAGGCACGATTTGTGGAGGAGCACTAAAAAGCTGGTGTTTGTCAAACGGATGTTTGAAAGGTGTAGTGACGAAAAAGCAAAGGAAACATGTTATTTTTATTTAATAAGCCCTCACCTTGAGTATGCAGCGAGCATTTGGGATTCATTAAAAAAAACAATTACAGAATTGTATAAGGTATAGAGAAAGACCGCTAGGTTCGTGAAAAATTCGTGCGGAAGGACACTAAGCGTCACACGCTTAATACAGAGCCTAGGGAGGGAGCCCTTAGGCATGTGAAGACTCAGGGCTTTATTAAACTTATTACAAAGATATAAAGCGTGTGGTTTTGTATCCGACATTGGAGATGCAATAAAATCCCTAATTACATTGGCAGAGCCGACAAATGTCACAAAATAAGAGAGACTGTGGAACGGATAGATCCAAGTATTCGTTTATTTCGGAGCACCTATTACAGCAATAGGCACACGCTGTCGAAAATAGGGGTATAGAAAATTAAACATCCCCCAAACTCTCTCCAAGTCTGGCGTTCGAATGCCCCCCGCCGTGCGCCTTTCTACCGGATGAGGTGTAAGGGAATGGAGATAAATTCTGTATTTGGTATTGTCCGTCCGGAATGTGTAGAAATTAACTCATAATAATTGTCTGAATTACATATGTACCTGCCTTTTTTATATCCTTTTTGCATAGACACAGGAAAAGCCAATAATCATGTAATATTCGGAATGTGTGTAGGCATGTTTCACGAATGATGTTCAGTCGCCTCCTTTCCACGCGGTTATTAGGTGAATCGTGGTGTGCCATCCCCTGCCATACGTCCTTGCGACGGCTTGCGGGATATTGTGCAGATGTAGTTGGAAGGGCACAAATGCACGTCGGTTCATGACGTCGACGGCCGTCCAGCGCGGGGCTCGACCCCCACACTCTCTCTGTCATCTTTGAAGAGCTTGTGCCACTTAAAAACTGCATTTTGTAACGTGCTTTCATTATTGAATACGGCGAAGCATGTCCAACGTATCCGTATCCGATTTCCAACACAAAATTTGATGGCGTACCGCGGTTCAATTGTTCGCTGCATTTTGCGTTTGCAATGAGTCATTCGAAAGAGTCCTCTAAAAACACGATCTAGCCTGAACAAACGGTCATAGGCAATTTGCTCTAGACGCGTGTTGATGGTCAAACCCCCGACCACTGAGCCTGTGTGATGCGAGCGCGCTGCAACGTAGTCACATCGGGAAAATATTGTCCCCAGCAATTTTTATACATACCCTGTATGACGGAATTGTTTTCTGTAGTTGTGCCTTATATATGGTACGAGACGTTTTCTATTCGTGTGCTGTGCATGCCTGATGTGGATACACAACGAACCACACACCTTCGCATTAATTAGTAGGATATTATGTAGATTTAGATGCAACTAATTCAAGTTGTATGCTAGTCACAAATATTATTTTGCATTTTGAATCTCATTACTATCTCCAATTCCTCCCATGCGTCTTTTACGATTTCCTCCACACATCTGTTGAAAATCACGTGTGATAATGGACACCCGTCTCCTACTCCTCCTTCTAACACTCCCTATCCTCAATGGATTATAACGTGACACCATTACTCAATGGCCGCCCCACTGGGGTCAGACGGCTTTGCAGCCGTCTCACTGAGTAACAGTTGGCAGTTGATTTCTCTAAAATATCAATCACGAGAACGATGGGGTATGTAAATCTTTGATAGAAGCATCAAAAAATTTAGAGGTAACCAAGCATGTGACCAGTTTTGTCATATTCTTTGATCACACGGAAAAATATTTTATGCCCCGTAAACGAGAGTTTACGAGCTCAGTTTTCTTGAGACACCGAAGGAATAATTCTGGCCTCAAAAAGCAAGGCTTCGTATGTTGGTAGATTCGACCACATGGGCAAAATAAAGAGGGATAGACACCGACACCGACGGATTTAGATATTCGTCCTTCCCTCGTACGATACGCAATCATAACAAAATCGAAGCCAGGTGTCTGAATATTTTTTTTAAGTCAAATTTTAATGATTTAGCCAAACACAACATTTATTGATTGGCATATATGCATGTAGTTCTGAATGTGTGTCATTATTTGTATGTATGAACAAATTAATATGTTAGCATGAACTCACATTTGTAAATTTATGGCTAGTACTTTAGCACTTCCCGTCACAGGCACATGCGGTGAATTCCGGGGTATTGTGTAGATGTAATTACGAACAGGGTCTAATATTTTTGATCTGATTAATTTTCGCTTGCTTAACGGTTGATAGGGAAATTCATAATTTCCACCATAACACCGAATAATTTATCTTTTAAATATCCCAAAATATCAACACCGAATAATTTATCTTTTAAATATCCCAAAATATCAACAATTACAATGAAATATACATCGGTTGACCTTCGTAGAGGTTTAATCCTAATTTTTTTCTGTTTTAATGGATTTTAATGCGATAAAATAACCTTCATAAATAAAAAATTTGAAGCCGCTTTTCCGAGCGAATTGATTATTCATTTAAAAAACCCTCAAAAACCTGGGGAGTGAATGAGCGACACAGCAATATCACAGAGAGTAATAGCTGAGTAGCCTCGACAAACAAAAATGAGTAAAGCTCTGGGGATATTTATCAGCTGATTGCGACTCTCCTCAATTGTTAGAAATCAGTATGTTCAGTAGGCCTCATTTGAAACTTTATCTCACTCACGACCAGGAGCGTGTCAAGACGAAAGACTCGAGCTTCCACGTGCAGTGATTAGATGAATTAATTTTAGTAAATAAATCAGTCAGATTAACTGAAAAAACTCCAAATTTTGGCGTTTTATAGATTTAATTCAGAGTTCTTGATTGTCATAATTTAATGCATTTATAATAGATTTGAAATAATCCTCTCTGATCATAAAACATTTTATATTTAAATGACTGCGCTCCGTCACTATATTAACATGCATTCCTTTTTTGGTGAAGATCACAACGCGGAGTAGTCAAGCATTCAATTTTATAGCGGATGGTAAATAAAAGTCGATTCCTTCAACCCATCCTGTGCCTGCATTGTATCTGCAACGTGATTCTTATTTTGACACTATGGACGTATGTCTTATGTTGTCAACATTGAAAACCGTAGCGTGTTGACGATGGTATGGGAGTTTATTAACAGAATTTCAGATGTATCGATGGATAATATCAATCTAGTCGGAACATTTCAAAATATGAGGCATGTCAAAGGCCTTGAAATCACTCATTTCATGGTGGAATTCGAAATACAAGAACTTTAGATTTCCAAAATAAAACGCCATAAAAATCATGCCTGGTGTTTAATATTTTGCTTAGTAAACTAATTATGTCATAAATGTTGGTTCTATTGATAAAGCCTAGGGGAAATCAAACTCTAAATTTGCCGAGTTGCAATCGGTTTTGGTTTGGTGATCTTTCATCCGCAAGTCATTCGCATATCCTATACCATTTTCATCTGCCTTTGATATTTTCTTATAATCTTATTTTTTTAATTACCGATTCACAAAAAGAAACCAGCCTACGAATTTTAAGACATTTCCCGATGAAAAAGGTCTGCTAGATTCGATGCCGAACTCAATGACTGGGAAATTTAGAACTGGGGCCGCATTTACACTCAAGTAAATTGAACTTCAGCGATACAAAGGGCTCAAAAGAATTCACGCCTCACCTTTACGAATTTCAACTCCTCCCGAGGTCTTCGTGTCCTCCAAAAGAGCGAGAGGTCGATCGTCAAAAACAGTCAACTGTTTGCACTTGCTTGTCCTTCATCACCTTGCTCCTGTTCCGAGCCTCGGTGGCACTTCTCCACTTATTGTCCGACACATCCCAAGTGCCCAACTACTTTCCTTCTTCCTCCTTCACCTCCCTCTCTCTCTCCGACTCCTTATCTCACTCCCTCAGGACCCACTTGCCCCACCTGACGCAACAACATTGCCTCCTGACCTCTTCAAATCCACCCGCACGACAGTGGCAGACAAAACTGTGGATTCGGAAGTCGTGTCCGACTCCGACACTTCCCAGATTGCCGTAGTCGCAAGCACTTCTCCCTCCGCCCGCGTGCCCTCACCTGAGCCCTCCTCCCACTCACCTCCTCCTCCATTCTCGCCCCAGGGAGAAATGGAGGAGAGGATGCGGAGGAAAGGTAAGCTCTAGAAAATAAAATATCTGGAAGTGTGTGTTGCACGTCAGCTCTTTAGCCTTGCACTACCTCGGCATGTTTCTCGTTTCTCTTATAATGGAGACCGGGAGCTCCTCCTAACGGTGTCATTTTTTTAGAATGCAGTACGTCGGCAATAAAATGTCTGCAAATGGTTGATGAGCAGTGTCCACAGTAAATCCTAAATGGGTGATATGCATGCGATATAGATTCTGCAGAGAACTGTATAAGCAATGCAAGTCTTGCGTCGGTTTTTATAAAAAGTAAATTTCCAAAAAAACTAATGGAATCGACAATTGTGCCTTTCTAAACTAAAAGTGCATTCTTTCGGCGTATTTTTCAGAAAAAATTAACATAATGAAAATTGGAGAAAAGTATATGATTTTGAAATTCCTTCAAGCCATTCACTCTACCCAAAGGAATGTTACACTTTGGATAAAAACTATAGCTTTATGATTTCACAGTATTTAATATAGAGGCAAATAGGTACATAGGACCTGAAGATGACATTGATCGTCGAAGCCCATGCTGTACCTAAATGAAATACTTCGGAACCATAACGTTATAGTTTTTAATTCTGATAGGAATCGATTCCATATAGTTACGCCTGAAATCACTAATGGTACACCTTAGTGAATTCTAAAAGGGAATGCTGAAAAAAAGTACAACGAAAATTCCCTACGAATAGGGGCATTCGATTACACACCCTCCGATGCTTTTGAATGATCGTTGTTGGCTTCTTAAAACACTTGAGTGCCGACTACATCTTGGGCCTGGCCTAAGGAAAACTCCCCCATAAAAAATAATATGCCATATTAAAGGATATCGTTTATGAAATTTAGTTGAAAATACGGCAGTGAACAAACGAAGGACACACATGATTCCCTAAAGATTCTTACGTAGAATATCTTGCGAGAATTTAGGACCCATCTTAAGAAATGTTGATTAAATGATTGTATAACATTCGTATAAGAGTCATCTGGTTCGAGAAAAATACCCAGAAAGTTTAAGAAGAGTGAAATAATTCCTTGTAATATTATAATCAATGACTTGTTGGATTTAACTTATTTCAAAGGTTTCAGTCGTGCAATTTTGCTTCGCGTATTGGTGAACCATCCAAAATCACATATTACTCTGGCAGGTTTGAACACTAGATTGATATGCTCTCAGGCAAGGAAATTCTAGGATTAGTTCCTCCCTCGCACAATTCACTGCTATACACTAACAGAGTGAATGACAAATCAATACTATCCATTCTTTTACAGAATTCTTCACCACTATATTTTCAATCCTGTCGTCCTAAAATTTCCCTGTCCCATGCCCTTGGGCCAGCTTGCGACACATTGAGTAGATGGGGATTATATAGTAAAAGGAATGCGAACGATGTGGAACACCGGGAAAGCAAGAAAAGCACTGCCTAGTTTACATGCCAGGGGCATTTAGAATAATGAAGACTCCAGCTGATGGCGGAATGCACTCTCAGACGATATCACAAATTGGTGTAAATAAAGAGCTCTAGAGTAATCCCTTAAGAGACATAAAGAGATAAAAGTTTCAAAGCAAACATTGGGAAGTATTGCCATGAAATATAAAATAAACGGAATCGAATTGAGTAACTTTTAATTCTTCTGATTCCTGGGTACCCCAACCTTAAATGGACTGCACATAATATAAGGGTATGCTAGATATTGGAACGAATAATTTAAAACGACCGAAGAATAATGAATCAAACAAAGAAAATGTGTTGTTTTACCGTAGTTGGGTCGCATTTGGACAATGTAATAAGGATTTTGGATCCGCCAAGAAAGTATTAATCAAGGAATTAAATACAGTTCAAATAACTTTAATGCTTATGGAAAACTGGTCCAAAAATAAAGTTCTGCTGATAATGTTGCTAAAAGATCTAGGTTAGAAGTCCTTTAAAAGAAAAAGCCAATATGTAAAATATTAAGGAAGGTACAGCACGCTCAAGTGTATTAGTGACTCTGAAAGAATGGTTTGGGCCTTTCACCATATCGGCACAGTAGACCACCTGGATATAATATGAAACATATACTTCAGCGCTGACAAATTTTAATATTTTTATCTTTCATAGAAGTCATTATTTGAAAAAAACGTTATTACACAGAGGAATACACATAAGAGTGTGAGCCATATTTGTCCTGATGTTTAAGTCGTATTAACTGACATGAGAAAAAATATAAATAGTGTGTGCCCAGGGCGTTCAGTAAGCTTTGCTTAGCTTTGTAATTTGAATCATCAACCAACTTTGATACAAGATACGAGCCTCTTTTTGGCTTTAAAACTGCTTTAATATCTGAGGAAATTTCGTTAGACGTTCAAGTTCTAACGATGACAGTTTCCACTATAATTCACATTGTATGACAGCGAGCGGAATTCAAATTCGATTAAACGTGTTTATCGGTCAGCCCACCTTCCACAAATCTACTCCCACTAAGCCGCGGAAATGCTTAGATTGACGTTACAAAATCTTGCTGCTTAAGTATCTCCCCGTGGGTCGTGTATCGTGTATGCCACTTCCTAAGGAATAATTTAAGGGGTGTTTATTAAGGTATTTAGATTGAATTGACTGGCAAAATATTGCAAATACTTTTTTTATGGTTAAAAAGGTTTGAATATGTCAACCATCCTTACTAAAATAGCGTTCCGAGTCATAACGTTAGTATATTTGATAGCTTCTGAAAAACCTACACCAACGACACGCAAGCTGCCTTGAGCATAGACCCAGTCGGTGCAATCCGTTCAATGAAATTACACTGAGGTCACGAAAGATGAGCGGCAGAAAATTAAATAGACTCCATGGGATTATCAATTACGCCACCTCAGACGTCAGTCTTTTGTGTTTTGAAAGCTCCCCCCTTGTCACGGGACATTTTCAATTATTATTTCAAGGCCACCCATCCCCGATTCCATCTCGCAGGCAAATCGCACCAAAGCTCCCTCCTTCTCTTTCTCCACGACCATCATATGGACGCACTTAATCATGAGACGTCAAGTGCATTTTAATATCCGTCTCCCGCTCCCCTCCTCCATTCCCGGAGGGCACGCGGCGCGATGCACCTCCCCGGACGAATGCGGGGCATAAGCACGAGTCGAGCCGCAAGTGCGTTATGATTGCCTCCTCTCCCGGGACAATGGCATCCGCCGGGCGACTGCATCCGAGGCTTCACCTCTCGTTCCCTCATCCCGTCGCACTCTTTGTTTCGCCGGCCGCGAAGGGGTTATCCTCGGGGCGTAATGAGCTCCGAGTCGGGGGGTGGGGGGCTGGAAACGTTTCTCGGGGGGAGAAGAGGGGAAGGAATGAGGTACGGCAGGCCGGTTTCAATGAGCAGACGTTACTGGGATAGGGGGAGGGACGAAATGTTCCGGGGTTGGGGAGGGACTAGCGGGTAGGGGGAGTTCATAGGTCTCTGTGCGGAGAGGGAGGGAGAAAGGATTGGGGGAGGGTGGGAGGAGGGAGCCTTGCTGACTTTTTCGGGGACATTTACATATAATCCATCGCGTGTGTAAAAAAAGTCGATACAGTGCCTCCATTAAGGGAGAGGCGGTTTGTCTCCTTCTCCTATCTCTTCCTTCCCGACCCACCCTTTCCTTCCCCCCTCCTCCGTCCCTTCCTCGATGGTCGTCTTTCCTTTATCCCAGACCCCTTCCTCCTCCACTCTCCCGGCGCATTTTCCTCTCCACCTCTCCTTCTCGAAGGATAGGTTTTCTTGTCGTCCTCGCAGAATCCCCTCTTTTCTCTTTCATCTCTCCTCTTTCGCACTATTTTCCTCGTTACTCAAATATCGTTCATTTGGACTACAAGAGATGGTAATGCATTAAATGGAGCGTAAAGAACAGTCAACTGTAGTTCCTATTGATGAATCGAAGCCTGTGGGTAAAAACTCCTTTTGACATAAATACAGTTAGTGAATGTTTGCAGTACTTTAAAATGTGTTAAGTGTTCAAAAACTTTAAATGGTAAAATCAGCACTAAAAAATCAAAATTAGTGCATAAATCGTATTTTTGTATAAGGTACTGAATAATTTCAGCTAATTTTATGCAAATTTCATAAATGCTATTGCTCAGGCATAATTTGTTACGTACAGATTATAATTCATCAGCATTGCCTATTTTTCCTTCAAACTATAGTTTTCGATGAATTACGCAATTAGTAACTCGATTAATGCAAAATTTAACAGTTTTACCTTCGTTGATTGCTGTCATGGTTTGCACACAAGCTTCAGGTTACCGAATCACTTGTCTAACATCCCTTGAGCTTCATAATGCTCACGATATTTGCCCCGTCGATTATATCTGTATTAATAAGTATATCTGTTGTGTTTTGGATGCATTTTTACACTTTTAATTTGAATGTACGTAAATTATCTATGTGAAGTCATTTTATCCAACTGATTCATCATGAAGGATAGATTGAAAACAAAGTATTCTCCCAGAAGAAGTTTGAATCAACACTAGGAAATTGGAATTTCTCACCCTAACCACATCAAATTCGTTTCATTAAGAACATTCTCTCATTAGGATGAAGCAGAAACCCAATAGAAATACATTTTCTCTTGCGCAAACTTGGTTTCGGATTTAGTAAGCTATTTTTCCTTTTCTTCTTTCCCACTATTTCTTCTGAGTATTCCAATGAGTTGTTGACGCGCATTGCTCAGTGCAACATCACCTCTCCTTCCTCTTATCCCTCCTCCTCTCTACACTCTATCGTCCTCCGTTCATCCGTCCCTCACTTCCCCTTTTTTCCTCCTCCCTTCCCTGCCTGCCCCTTCCTCCCAACCCCCTTCAAACCTCACGTCTCGTAGTAATCTCCATACGCAGGCGTTTTCTCCTTTCAACCGTCAGGTCCACACGGCGCTAGTTTTGAAAAATCGACATCCTACCCATCTCCCCCGTCGCCCAATCTCTTTCGATTCCCTCTCTCCTCCTTCGCCCCCCCTCCCGCTCTTCCCACAACGGCACCCCACACTCCCCCACGCCCTAGAATGGCTCTTGTAAGCTTTCCCCGCCACATTCCTATTCTCATCCCTCCTCCGTCCTACCCCCTCCGTGACACCACCCCCCCTCCCTTTCGCTACTTTATTCTCCGTCGTTACCTATCTCCTGTCCTTCGCTCCATCACATCTCGTCTCCCGGAGATTCCCTCATCCGTCGCCGCCCAACTCCCACCGCCACTCCCTTCGCAATTTATATTCACCTAATATGTATATATTTTTTCTCGTCCTCGGTTCGAATCGGGCACGGGCTCCCTCAAGTCTTCTTTTTTCCCAACATCCCTCCGACGCGCAATCTCTGTCTTTCGAATTCATCTCGGAGAGTTTTTTTCTCATTGTTATGCAAGATGAACATATCTTTCTCTCATTTCAATGCACTTGAGCATTTCTGCCCAAAAACAGTTTCCAGAATCATCTCCAAAGTTAATTCCGGGCACCTCCTTTCCTTGTATTTTAAGTTCACCTGTTATGCTTTCTGTTGTTTATTTATTTGCACGGTCTTCATACAGACGTCGCCTCAAAATTTTTTTATTACCTGTAACAGAGGTCACGTGCCAAGTTTTATGAACGCTTCTCTAATGTTTTTAAAATGAAATCAATGTCATCATTCCCCAAATTTCATTGGAAGACTTGTAAAATCTACACAAATGCGATCGATGCATTTTCAGTAACAAACGAAACCAGAAGAACTTGAGAACTGCTTGAAAGGTTAACTTTCTTTTACTTACGATAATTTTCCAGAAAACTCTTTTTACAAGAAGGGTCGTTTCCACGTCTGAAGAAGAATTACAGCATTAAAATGTTAAGCATAAATCAAGGCGAATGATTTTTACACTCTGAAATTGTTGCATTGAAATGCACATTAGCGGATGACTCCGTAAAAAATTACTGTTGCGGCAGCCCCCGCAGTTTCTTTGGAATGCATGTTTATATAAAATTGCAAATCACCGAATTGATTCAGCAAGGAAAAGTGCACGTGTAAAGTGAATATGATAGGTGGCAAATTAATATGTTAACGGACAGTTGGTAATGAAATGAAGCCGTTGTAGGTCCGAAAAAATATAGTCCATAGTCTCAGAGTTTCTTCCATCTACTGTATCTGTCAAGTTAGAATTAAAAGAAACAGCTGAAATATAGTTCATATTTTAAATAACAACATCATTTCTTGGCAATGGCAAGCGCATCTTGAGTGGTGTATGATAAATATAGTATTAATTTCAGTACATTCTTCAGCTCATTTCTATGTCTGATATGCTTGTAATTAATATGTTTTAGAACAAGTTACCCTCGAAATATTTAAATATAGGAATGGGTTCTGAAAAGATCTAAAGTTTAGAGTCATATGATCTCAGTTCCATCGAAACTCTCAGTCCCAATCATTTTGACGAATGGCTGTTTTTATTGTATCCTCCTTCCATAATCCTTTCCACCCTTCTGGTCCCTTCCTCACACATTCCCCTAACTCTCGGGCCAATTAATCGCCAGCCCTCGACGTAGTCCGACCAATAATTACAGATCCGGACGTTTAAAAGAAGAGTTAGAGAACATCACCGACAGGGGGTCCCCAACCCACAGGCACTGTACCTTCCACGCCCATCTTCCCCTTCCCCTCCATCCATCTCCAACTGGCTCCCGGGAGACGCACCGCTGGAGTCGCCCACGCAGGCCTCAGGGGAATTGTGGGAAGGCGGTGACCAACCCTCGGCGTGCTCGACCAGGGTGCGGTGTGAGCCAAGTGCGAGTGTGGCAGGGATCTCGCCGCCACCAGATGGCAGGACCTAACCAACAGCCCATCTGCTCCCTGACCCTAATTCTCGATGTGTCGCACGCCTTGCACTCGTCAGTGTACACCCACACGCTCATTCCCTTCCCCTGTCGCCGATCCTTGACTCCTTCAACTCCCGCTTCACCTCTCTACTCCCTCCTCTCACCTCTCAACCCCTTCATCCCATTCCCCGGCCTCCTTCGTGACGACCGAGGGATAAAGGGTGGTGACCAGAGAGGATATTCGTGCAGGTAAATGCGTTGGTTACTTTGTTGGTGCTGCATTACGCTCTGCGTCAAAATTTATAAGCTTGCAGATTAATTAAACATTTTTTGCTCGGTTGACCGAGGCTCGAAGTAATGGAACATTCATCAATAAAAAATATAAAATTGAAATTGGTTTTTATGGACGGAAAGCTGCTTGATTTCGAAATAACCGGAAAACTGTGGTATGTTTTTCATGCGCTCTATTACGATATAAATTACGTTAATTCACGTCTTAGACGTTTTCATTCCATGGGCTCACTATTTACTTGAGCGGTTGAACAGTAAAAAGTTTCATGAATCCATTACACAAGGATCAAAGCCGAAAATAAATATTTTGAAAACCCGGTTTTCAGCACTGATGTCGGTTTGATAGTTGAGGATAGCGATCAATTTATACTAGGCCCTACTGATCGGTGTATGAAAATCGTGCATTCAGAGAAGGGGAGTGTTTCTTTCCCTATGCCACCTGTGATTTCCCGGCAATATCGGTGTCCAGAAGTCTCACAGCTTGGGTAAAGCTGAGGATTTTACTCAAAAGATACTCTAGTAGACATCAATCCAAACGATCCACGCTGTAAGATACTGCAAACAATAAATTTTCTTTAATCCTCCCCACCCTTTTGCTCTATGTGAATCTTTCAGTAAATGCTTAAGAAAAAATAGGAATACAAATTACTTTACGTAGATTTATTTTTCAACATAATCTCCCTTTAGCTCGACACACTTCTCCCAGAATTTAAGTGACTCACTCTACATACCTATCTGAGTATAAAGTCTCCTTATTGAAAATATACAATAAGATATGCTATCAAATTAGTTTTTCTATAAAGATGATATTTGGGTAAAAATTCTTTCCCAAATTCAGTGAAGACGCACTCTTCACATTTCGATTCAAACATCTCTTAAAATAGAAGAGGCTCAAAGTTTTGCCGCAGGCTACTCAAAGGCGTACTGTGAGAGAAAAAGAGTCAAGAGCGCGCAAGTATATTAACATACTTTAATTTCAATGAATATAAGACTAAAAATTGTTGTCTTTATTTGTTTCGTGGATTTGGATATGGCCTTGGGTGGAGTAAAGTACAAAGTTTAACTATTAAAAAGTGTAGAGTTATAGACTTATAAGGATGGGGATCTTTTTCTGACGGAGGTATATGCATTTCTAAATCTATGCTGAATATGACTATAGAGGTAAGGATAAAATAAATAGACAACTGCAAGATCAGACCGTTATCAACCGTGAATTTTATTTGTACGGCATGAAAATCATAATAAATAAAGGCTATGAATGGCAGAGTATACGAGTAAAATATAATATATGTCAATAAGTTTAGGCGTTTTATGTATAGTAAATATTTTGTAAAAATGTAAGTAATAGTAAAATATCTGCCAGTCAGGAAAGATAATAGTTACAGGTATTGTTCAACTCGTTACAGAAGTAGTGTGAGAAGTGTGATTTGAAGGGAAATAATGATAAATCGGAAGTAATTAGATCAAAATACTAAAATACCAATTAGTAGTAGTTTTTAGGGGAGGCGACCGACAGCTGAGGTCTTTTGCGTGGGATTAACCTACTCTTAACGAAAGGCGCCAAGGGGTCCGCAGCTTAACGTCCCATGGACGGACAGCGCACTAACTCAAAGTGCCCTCCACAAAGCACCTAAAATAGAGATCGGGATACCACTGAAAAATATACGTAGTCGCCGGGATATATATATACTACCTTGATCAAAAATTTCCCGGAATTTATTCAGAAAATTAAAAATACAAGTTTATTCATCTAAATCTATATTGTCCCCTTCAAAGTAATCCCCATCGACTGCAACACACTTATGCCAGCGCTTGATCCAATCCTCGAAACATTTTTTATATTCGGTTTTCGGTATGTCCATCAGTGCTTCCTGCGATTTTTCCATTACTTCCTCTCGGCTGCTAAAACGCGTTCCCCGTAATGGTTTTTTAACTCGATTGAACAGAAAGAAGTCACAGGGAGCCAAATCAGGTGAATTCGGTGGCTGTTGGATGGTATTTGTTGCATTTTTCGTCAAAAAATTACGAATAATGATAGCACTGTGCGACGGTGCGTTATCATGGTGCAAAATCCACGAGTTTTCTGCCCACATTTCTGGTCTCTTTCGGCGAATTGCTTCACGCAAACGTCTCATAACGCCCAAATAATACTCTTTGTTTACTGTCTGGCCTTCTGGCAAAAATTCATGATGCACTACACCGTTGTAATCCATGAAAACCGTCAGCATTGCCTTCTTTTTTGACTGAAAACGACGTGGTTTTTTTGGTCTCGGCTCATTTGGTGAACGCCATTCACTTGCCTGATGTCTGGATTGCGTGTCGTACTCATAAACCCACGTCTCGTCTCCAGTAATGATCCTTTTGATGAATGTGGGATCGGATTCAGCCTCGCAAATCATGTCTTTTGCGACGTCAACACGGTCTCTTTTTTGCATGAAATTGAGGTCTTTTGGCACCAACTTTGCTGCTACACGATGGAAACTCAAATCATTAACCACAATGTCTTGGGCGGATCCATAGGCAATGTTCAAGTCCTCCGCTATTTCTCTGATGGTTAATTTGCGGTTATTGACCAACATTTCTTTTACTTTATCAATTTTTTCACCGACTTTCGATGTCGATGGTCTGCCACTGCGTTCATCATCTTCGATTGACTCACGACCACTTCTGAACCGCTCGTGCCACTGGCAAACGACCGTTTTTTTTAGAGAATCGTTGCCGAAACACTTTTCCAACATTTCCAACGTCCGTGCGCCACTAAATCCGTTTTTTACGCAAAATTTAATACAAGTTCGTTGTTGCAAATTTAAATCCATTTCTGCAATTGTAAAAAATCGCCAACACACACAGAGATAGATGTACTCTTGGCTACGTAACTTTTGCAAATGTCAAGTTATGACACTAAGATTTAAAGGGAATATCAACAACAGATGTACCAATTTAACAAAAAAAACAGAACTCAAATCGGAACGATGGGAGCGCCACACTGTGGTTATTCCGGGAACTTTTTGATCAAGGTAGTATATATATATATATATATAAATAATAGTCATTGATGAAAAATTCCTAGCTCATTATCTAATTTGCTTGCACTTTCTTTGCGTATATGTGAATTAAGTGAGTATATTTCTTCACTTTGGAAACATGACTTTAATGCAGTATGAATACACTTCTTTAGAGAATATAAGAATATTTCTGTGCTAGATGTGGATATATTAGCCCTAGGGGGTTGAGGGTGGTACTGATAGGCATATGATGCTTTCGTAATAAATACATGTACATCCTAGTCGAGACATTTGTTAGACATGGTAGAACGTATACCAACAGCATACTCCCTTCCCCAAAACCTTCTATGAAAAATTTGATGTAATATAATTTCTCTATGCTATTCTTTGATCGCAGTTTTTCAAAATATTCAATATCCAGAAATTAAATTTCTACGGTGCAGATTTCTCTCGAATAATAGTTTGAGGCTCTACCACGTAAATATTTTTCTACTAAACAAATTGAGGTCGCATTCCTGAACTTTCAGGGGATAATGAAATGGGTATTTCGTAAAGCCGCGGGCGAAAACCGACGCCTTGGAGGCATTTGTTTGAATTTTAGCAGGCCACTAGTCCGAAAATCATGGGAGGAGGATTCCTCAGAGGATTTCATTAACGGTACCTTGACTCTCCTCTACTTCTCCCTCGCCATCTCTTCCTTCCGATTCCCTCTCATCGCCCTCTGCGTCTCTCACCATCCGACAATCTCCCATCCCTCCACCTCCCCCCTCGTCACTCTCATCCCCTCCTCCTCCTGCGCCCTCTCTTCCTGATTGCACCCTGCGCCCCTCCGCATTCTGATGCCCCATCCCGCTCCCTCTCTTCATAACGTCCTTCCCTCAACATATGCACCCTTCCTTCCCCCTCCCGACCCCCTCCATCCCCACCCGCATCGGATCTTCACTTCCGCTACCCCCCCTTCCGCCGTGTACTTCCCTGCGCACCCTCTGTACCCCGCCGACCCTAAGGTCGGTTCCCACCCACCCGAAAACTCACCCTCAGAATTCCGCGCCGATTCCGATTCTTCCCCTTAGGACCCCGGCCGTCCCCCTCTTCTGGCACCCCCCGCCCACGCAAAACCATCCCCTTTCCGATCTCTTTTCAACCCTGTACCATCCTCACTTCCCCACCCCCCGTTCAATCACTCGCCCTGGGTTCCTTCTCCACGGACTGACGGGGGCGTGGGTTTGCCGGTCTGATTTTGGGGGTTCCAGGGGGTGGAAGTGGAAGCGCTGGGAGTGGTGAGGTTTGTTAGGTGGGGTTGGCTATGTTTGGGGGGGGGTGGACGAAGAGGCCACGTTATCGCGAGGACGGCCCCTTCCACCCCCACCCTCTTCATCCCCCGCACCTCCCTCCCCTTACTCTCTCCGCCTCCCTCCACACTCCCCTTCCCTCGGGGAAGCCTGCTGGTGAAGATGGCGGTGGTGGATGTGGTGTCTATCTGGCATCTGAGGAAGAGGATGGGGTGGCTTGCGTTTTGCCGGGGAGAGAAAGCAACGGGGCCAGGGGGTGGAAGGGGGGGCGGTGGATGGGCGAGTGTCAGCCCGGGGGCAGAGGTGCGCGGGGAGGGAAGGAGGGAGGAGAGATATCCTCCACCTCTCTCTCTCTTTTCCTCTCCCCCTCACCCTTCCCCGACGTCCCCTCAGGGTAAGAGAGAGAGGGGAAAGGCTAGGTCGGCATGGCGAAAGAAATCGGGAACGCGAGGAGAGGCATAGGAAGAGAGGAAGGCGGAATCTTATCTGCCTCCTCTGCCCTCCACCCGGCACTATCGTGTCTCCCCCTTACCGCCCGTCCAAATCGCAACCCCTCTCCACGCCACCCTCCCCCCGCTCCTCCTTCGCACCCCCGAAATGGCTCCGCCCACTATTTCATCACCATCGTTTACATTCCACCTTTCTCTCTCTCCCTCTCTTCTTTCCCCTTCCCTCCCTCCTTCCCTTCCCCATTCCACTTGCCTTTGCCGCGGTTACGATATTGGAATAACGGTGGTTCGAGGTCCCATGGCACGGGATCTGGTGTTTAGACCCCGGCGGTGGTGCATTTTGGGATGAAAGTCGCCCGATAGGTAGGTAAATATACCATCGGGTTCGTTGGCTTGCCTGATGTTTTCCGTTTCTCGCTGTATGGGGCAGCATAGGTGCTCTCATGCCGGTTGGTGAGAATTTAATTCAAACAGTGCATTTCAAATGCTCCTCTGCTATTAAATTTATTCAAATCTATTTCGTAGTTTGGAGATATGCTTAATGAGCAAAAAAAGTTACGGAAAACTTTGATACAGAAGTTTTTTGCTGTTTTTCTCACACAGCTGAACAATGTCAACGCCGACGGATTGCTTTAAGTTGTTCAAATGAAATATGATGTTGTCATGGGTAATTAGCTACTGCCGGGGTCCTTGCTTCAATTCGAATATTTCTTTAAACTAGTGCGGAACGGCATTTATTAATAATGTTTGCTTTTCATTTTCCCCAAGTTTATGCATAATAATGATAGATTCCGATAAATGTTTATGCATAAACCGTTGCTGTCGTTTCCGTTCATCTGAATTTCATGAAATGGGTTTTTCAAAACATATGAAATACTTAAGTTCCACTCTTCCCTCTGAGCTATCGAGAGAGCAGCATGCATGTAACAAGTACCTATGGGCTTTGCTGTTTTAAAGTAACTGCATATTTTTATTCTTAAATGTGCAAAATCGTCAATATATATATATATATATATATATATATATATATATATATATATATATATATATATATATATATATATAGTCTCTCTAGGACTTATTTGGCATATCCCCCTTTTAAATGGACACCTCGTTTACATTTCTTTAACTAAGTCATCATCCGAAAGTGCCATTTACGGGCTGGGTATAGAAATCTATGATTATCTTCATGCAAATCGGTATTTTTTTAAAGCATCAACAAAAACTTAAATCCGCCGAAAGAATTCAAAAGTGTTAGGCAATTGTGATAAAATAATGCATAGTCAATTCTTACTTTTTTCACGAATATACATTGAGAAAACTACACCTATTAATGAGCAATATCAAACTTTGTACGATTATAAATCCACAATCGGCTAGAATAGATATAATAAATAAAAGCAGCATGATTTCTCTCTTTAGCAAAGCCTTGCGGTAAATGTGTCGTAGACATTTGAGGCCAAACAATAATCGCTTCAATAAAGCAATTCAACTATTTCCAGGTTAAAGCAACTCAATTTGCTTGTAGCAAATGTCCAAGCTCTCCTTACCTAACAATCCCTTCATTTCCTTATTGGTTTTTCTATCGACGTTATCCATTTCCTGTTTCTCATATTTCATCCTCTGTAATTTTCTCCTGTGTTTCCTTCAGTTACGGTCTTTATGAAGCTACCGTGCGTCAGGGCATGTCCAGTCAATGTCTCTCTCTTTCGTGTTCATAGGTTTCTCCCTTCAACCACTCTTCGAATTACTTCTTCATTTAGTACTCTGACAATGCATTATATTTTCAGAATTTCTCTTTTGCACCACTATTCCAACACCTCCAATTTTCTTCTCTATGCTGCTCCTATCGTCAAAGTCCCACGTAGAAGAGTAGACTTCATAAGTAACTCACAAGAATTGCTTTTTTTATATGTTTTCTAGTACTATTAACCATTACTTGTTGTTTCTTCCCATAGAAAAACTTATTTTCCGATCGTATAATGTTTACTATATCTATCCCAAACGCTTCTCTAATTATTAATGATCCAGTTGCATAACTAATAGTTTTATATGAATAAAAATCGTCCCGGGGCGAAACCATAGCTCGAAAGATTTTGTAACACCAAAGTTCACTCTAGGTTGATACATTTCAAATTTATGTGTGGTCATTACCGAATACTAATGGTTTGTTCATTATTTCCCCTCCTAATTTGATATTCCAAATGACTCTCTGTTTAATTCAATACAATCAATTAAGTGGTAATCATTTTTGGAGATGGTACCCAACATAATACACCAAATTCAATGCCAATGAAAACTAACGTATTTAATAGGCATTTTCTCCTAACCTGCTGTGCTAAAACAAAAAAATGTCATTTTTCCTCAGCTAATATTTTTTTAATATTCATTAACTTAAACCATTGCGATTTATTATTTAACTGTTCTATAGGATTTTATGAAATTGAGCTCATTTATCCCTGTTGAAGCTGCTAGTACAACAGAAGTATTGCCTAGATGCAGCGGTTACTATCGCGATTAATGTCATCCGTGAATTCTTGACGTTTGTCTCCTTGTAATTGAATTACCAAGACACAATATGAATAGAGGAATTGGACACTGTTTTTTACCTCAAACGACGTCGACATGCGTAGCACCTGTGACCCTAATTAGCTGACAAGCGAAGGCACCTAATTCCAAGTGAAGACTCTCCGATGCATTCTCCTAAAAGCCGTTTGTTTCGTTCGCATCCGTGCATTCTAACATTTTTATGAGACTCCTCTTTGGAGCATGAGCCTTAAACTACGCGTGAAATAAGCGTTGTGGGCCGAGAAATCGATATTATCCTCGCTAGGGAAAGGTATGCGCGCGAGATTAGATAAGAGAGTGGGAAGGAGAAAACCGGGAGAAAAATAAGCCAATTATTCCTTATCTGAGGGATCACTTTGGGGCGTTCCTTTGGCGTAAGTATGATTAGGCATTCGGAGGTAGCGCACCCACCAGCCGCCGCCAGTGACGCAGAGGGGTCGCGAGGGAATTGGGTGGCGGGGATTGGGGAATGGCATCGCCCGAGGGGGAGTCGCCGGGCAGAATGTCGCCAAATCTGCCCTTGGAGCTGTCTGAAAGCAAGCAAAGGTCGCGCTGCACACGGAAAACAAAAGTACGAGGTTCTGGACTATGTTATTCTCTAAAATGAGTCATAAATATAGTTATTCGAATACACACTATTTACAGAGGTGAAATCAACAGACATCGGACATAGTTATATGAAAATGATTGAATGATGTCTGATTACCAGGATAATTCGTTAGATTAGTGCATATTTTGTTATCAGACTCCTGATAACCAACGTTGAAATATGAGTATTTTTCACTGGTTACCTTTGTATTTTTGTTAATGTACATGTAGTGCGGAATATACGATCATACATACATAAACGGTCGTATAATATTTATACGTACGGCTGCATGTAGGCACGCATGGCTGGGGCCCTAACCCCCTTCAACTCCACATGTCCTTTTGGTGACTTTTGGGGTAATTTGTAGACGTAGATAATTATTTTTCATTTTTTATCTAGCAATAAAAATGCTTGAGCTCCATTAATAATCTTCTTGGACGTATCCTGAGCATCCTGAGAAGCGATAGCTTCTAGTATATGTAATAGTTAAATTTGAATCAATAAAAACGATTGTTAAACATATTATAAAGTCTTCTGAAGCACATTTGTGAAACCTCAGAAAACGATAGGCGTTTAAAGGGTGGTGACCAACACCCCCTGCGACACGCCCTTGCGGCGGCTTGCGGGGTATTATGTAGATGTAGATAATTCGACTATTAGCATTGTAGTTAAGGATCCATGTACAAATTAAAAGGAACCTCAGGTACCTGAGGATGACGCCGATGCGTCGAAACTAGTTGTACTTGTTGTTACTAGTTGTAAAAATTAGTGGAAAGATTCATTGGTTTTTTTCTACTCCATTGATAATGGATTTCCACAAAGTTAAGCCTAAAAACACCAAATATATTATACTGAAGGTTTTTCTACCGAGCCCAATATCAGAAAATCACTGGTACATTAGTTAAATTTGTCAATTCCTAATAATTTGAAAATATTTACGCGGCTCTGTATCATAATCGCTACACGGGAAACATGGAACTGAAGAAGAAGATGGTAATGAATGGAAAGCAAAGCGGAGAGCTAGCATGAATCAGTAAACGAGAACCTCTTCATCCCTTGATAAGGGTTGCTTGTCTGCTGAGATCCCCTTATCCCCTGGACCGAGTGTTGAAGGGCTCATAAGGAGCGATGTGAGGGGGGTATGGGAAGGACGGGAGGATATCCTTTCAGGAGGGAAGCAGAGGAAAGTTGCATCAAGGAGGCTTGTAATAGATGGAGCCGTGAAAGCTCCATCGTCATTTGAGACGCCTCGTTTTTGGCTAAGGAGTGCTGAGGGGGGAGGAAGAGTTGGAGAAGAGAGTGAGAGAAAGGAAGGGGGAAGGGGAGTATGTTAAGGAGGTTGGTCGAGTGAATGTAGATAAGAGGGGCTTGGAGACTGTCGGCGGGACAACCACCTTCCTTGAATTCGGAGGAGGTGCGGATTAATGCTGGGACGGAGCGTGGTGGGAAGGGGAGCAGAGGACTTCCTCATCCGACCTCGGTGGAAGTTTCGTAGGGAACGTGTTTTGGAGAGGGAGGGAGAGCGTTGGTGAAAATTGGGAATACACGACTTCACCTCAAGAAATTCGACCAGACCAACTTGGTGTCCAGCATACACGTAGAGCTCATTCGACGATAATTTCCTATTCTCAACTATATCTCATACCTATCCACGGCCGCCCGTACCTATCATCGTACTTATCCCCTTTGCAGTTGCTCCTTTTGCTTCGCACTTAGGCTCCGCACTTTCGTCATGTGTACAATTCAGGGCACATATTGACTCATTTTCCTCCACAGGACGCCTTGGAGGAGACTGTAACGAAACATTGAGCTCCATCAATTCTATGTTGCTTGAATCGAAATTTAATGCGTAAGTCTTCCATACATGTGTGCTAAAAAAGCATACAGTCTTCACATTGTAATACGAAGACTTTATAATGAGGTTGAAATTTAGAGTAAGTCTTGGTTGTGTATTGTGCGAGTGAAGAACTTATGCACGAATCCGTCTGTGGCGGTATCTATCTCTCATATTTTATTCTGGTGGTGGAATCTACAAATTAAATTTGATGCAATAATAATTCCCCCAGTGTCACTATAAAACCTAGCTGAGCTTTACCACTCGTGGCGACTTGAGTGGTAAAAGATTAGAAGAATGTAGAATACTTTCGTCTCTCACTGGAGAGAACAGTGGGTTTATGTACTTCAACTGATAAACCTAGGCTGAATATTGCAGCTCATAACCAGTCGAAAAAATATTGAAAGTTGCGTACTTTCTGATTGGGTATGCAGGAAAGAGTGTTTTATCCCCTTGTGCCTCATTGCCTTATGTGTCATTGCTTCGATCCAACTATCTATCGATCATTACCGCGTTCATATACCTCAAGACCCGCCCACAAATTGATGAATTCCCACTAAGGCCGCTGTCCTCGCATTTTAATTTCGCTATTTTTAATATCTCTCCACTCTTTATCCTTCGGACCACAAAAAGGTAATGTCCTTCTCCTAAACTGCACCATCCGCATGAATAAAATTTCTTATAGTAAATCTTGTACATGTGCTAAATAATTATAGTCCCTTTATTGCACTATCGTGGAAATAAATGCATGGTAGTCCATCTACATGAGCTGACTAGCAACCCAAGTCCAGTCTTAATTTTTCAATCCAAAATAAGTATAAGCTCTGTGGTTAGTGTGAAAGGCATGGTTGTTATTACTTACGGGTGTTTAGCGAAATGTTATCATACAATAAGTGAGGAAACACGATCTCCTCCTGCATCGGTGGATGAGAATTTTGAAATACTTTGCGCTTTTCACATTTTTCAAAATCTCAAGTCCCTCCATCGCTCACACATAGACATTTTTCTCTCTATCCGTCTCTCCAAACGGCTATCGTTCTTTTCTTCCCTCTGTCCCATCCCGCGTCCTCTCCTACCTCCTCCTACCTAGAGATAACAACAGAGTTGAAGGCGAAGGTAGGCCACGCTGACCTCCACTCGAAGCAAAACAAGTTTCTTGCCATGACTCTCGAGAGATGCAAATGCTCTAGACAACACGTTGGAAAGAGAGCACGGCCCCAGACAGAAGATAAAGTTGTTTGCTGGAAAACTACCGTTTGCTATCTCCCTTGGTGTTTTTAGTGCTCTAGATTGTGGGCGGTAAATTTCCTAACTCGCTAGGTGTAAAGTTTTGGTTTCCTCGTTTGCAGCCTCTTTGTTCTCTCTCCCAACGTTTGTACGTTTGACCCGAAATTCATGTAGGAGAAGAATTTCTAACATTTCCAGGAGGCATTCGTTCGAATACTTCGTTATTTTTATCCTTTTTGTGGCATTATTAAGTCTTGATGGGAGATTTAGGATAATATTAATCGGCCCTTGGAGTTAATAAATGCCCCAAATCGGAATAAGTCTGAAACGTTCTGTTAGACACTGTTCTCATAGCAACTTTTTTCAAATTTCAATCAAGTTATTGAGGAAATCTCCGCGTAACTGTCCATTTTCGTCGGGTTTTGGACAATATGGGAAAGTTGTAATTCCGTGGCCAACTATTCTAATATTCAAACCTTAACACCACCGATAGCTACGTCTCGTAAAGCGGGTAAACCGCCTGGTATTTTTCTTCGGAGGTTCGTCTTAACGTTCCCGAGTGAATTTTCTCTGAAATAATGCCTTTCATTTACACAATTTTTTTTAGTTCACCATAGTCAAATGAGCGCTCTTAACGGCACGATTTACTTGAATCAATAATGATAGGGGCTCTACAACTCATGAAAGGTCTCGGGATGGTCACTTTCCTGTCTCCCCAAGTTCTACAAAATTTGTAAAACGTTTGAAATCGAAATCGAAGAGATCTTTTTGAGCCAAAGGTGAATGCCAAATATATAAAAGAAATTCAGTTTTATAGGCTGAAATCTGACCAAATATGCCTTGCCTGACATGCATTGCAAATACGGTTTTATATTTATGACTGCAATATAGCACAATACTTTGTTCTGATGCTCACAAGAATATCAAATGCCAGTCAGTGTCTTCTACAAAAATAGCCAATAAGCTAAGAATTAAGTTTTTTTTCTTCAGTATATTTTGTACATAAATTACCCTTTTCTGCTGTATTCGAAACCAGTTTAAGAATAATTTGCACAATTTTGTGTGCAATATCTTTCACCATGCCATCGGGCTTACTTCTATAATTTTTTAATTTATTTATTGCACATATAGGTAATAAATATACATATTTTACTCATTTATATTTATTCAAGTACTGAAGATTATGAAACGTTGAGAAGTGGATGTCTACCAGTCAAAATGTATCGAAGATGACAATCGTAATTGGACTTTTAGACTAAGTTAGGATTCAGTCTTAATCTTACCTTTGAAAGATTAACTTTTATGGCTGAATAAAAATATGCCGTCCAAATGGATCTCACAGGGAATTTTATATCAATATTTAATTTAAATCCCAATGAAACTATGGAAAATCGTAATGAGCAGTTTTGTATGTGCAGCTATTCCGGAACAATGCCTCATAAGACATAATTTGTCTACGATATACGGTTTTTGTTGTAACTTCTGAGTTCGTTGGGTACATTCCATACCGCATAATATTATAACTAAATTACATTTTTTTAAATTTAAAATAGTAAAAGCAATTTTAATACCCTGGGCGACCGATACCTAAATTGAAATACTTTGAGTAAGCCCTGGTACGATTGAAAACCTTCATTCCATTCATTGTGATGCATTTAACAATGAAGTATTACTTTTTCTCGTTTCTGAAAGTAGTCCAATGAAAGAAATGTCCGGATAATGGAAGAAAACATTGACATATAAAACAGCGGTTTCGCAAAGGAGAAGAAAAAGGTTCTCGGAGTGTCTTAGTGTAACTTCTTTTATGTAAAAATCAATAATTCTTAATAATTCCAAACAGTACTTATTTAACAGTATAGGTTTTGTCGCTGCGACAGCTACATATACTGTTACACCTAGGTCGAATACATGTGGAACAACTAAGTATTATTTCCTTCCACAAACAATCATCATGGAGTTGTATAATCTACATCTAAATAATATCCCGCAAGGGCGTGCAAGGGCGGGGGGGCTAGGTTATTATCCGGAAAAGAGAACAGAACAACATGCAAAATTAATCCATGCAAACTTATTCCCACAGTGGCGTATACGTACACGCAAAAATCCTTTCAACTCACACACATGCCAATACATATACTATTAACTAACAAACAATTGCACCTTAGGATGCAGTAAAAAATTTATCCAATTACTTGCAAGCTAGAATTTGAAAAGTAAGAAGGCGAAATTTCACTATCAAAGGGACTTGCAACATACAACGGTCTCCTCCCCCAAGGACATTTGTGAAAGGACACAAGGAAATGTGACCCAACGCTGTAGGTAAAGGGAGGTTCCTCCCACCGAGAGTACGAGGGATGAAAGGGAAACTTAAAAATAGACAAAGAAGAGCAAGTAATACCTTAAAGAGTACTGCATTATTTAATCAGCGCATTATTTAATGGCATTATAATACGGTTAGGTGGGAAGGGTTTTGACTACAAAGCACACAAGGATGGTGAAAGTGCATGCAATTGAGTAGAAATAATTATTTCCTAGACACTGAGGGTGGCAAGTGGAATTGTTGCTATCTATAACCCTACGGTTGCGCTCCCGTATTGTCCGCGGGAAGAAGGAGTCCTTGAGTCTGCTAGTTCTGGCATCCATTTCACGAGTTTTATATACATGATCCATGCGACCAATTTATGTTGGAGTGCGAATAATTTGCGGGACCTTGATGCTGAAACATGCGGATCTGACTTAATTCAGTACGTTCAGCTTAGCATTGAATCATCTTTCCTCTAATGATTCCCCAACTCGAGAAGCATTTCAGCTACGCTTTTCGTTTTATCTCAAGTGTTTTTGATAAGTTTATAAGTACTTGCAAGGTCTGCACCAAAAGTAGTATGACTTTTTTTCCCATATAGACGGACGCACGGGCGGCGGTTTCTCTGGCTGGGTTAGAGGGAGGGGAGTTTCAGGAAAGGCTGGAGGCCGGTGGCAGTTCGCTTCCAGCCTTTTTGGATTGCGGGTCGTTCGTTTGCGAAACCTCTATAACGTAACCTCGTTACGCTCCGTCATGAACCGGTTAGTAGAAAAACACTACGCCATCAAAATTTGCGTGAAAAAGGGAAAAACCGGGGAAGAGACTCATGATGTTCAAGGCAGCTTATGGTGATAAAGCCATGGGTAGATCGAGTGTTTTCGAGTGGCACAAGTCCTTTCGGGAGGGTAGAGAAGATGAAGATGCCGAACGTTCAGGACGCCCTTCGGCCTCAAAAAGTGACGAAAATCTTTCAAGAGTGAAGGCTTGGTTGGGCAGGGGTCGCAGATTAAGTGTCCGGATTGTTTCTCATGAACTTGGCATCCCTAAAAGTTATGTACATCGACTTGTGACCGAGATCATGGGCATGAGAAAGGTGTGAGCGAAGTTTGTACCGCGGGTGTCCTCGGACGAACAAAAGGAAACTCGCACGGGGATCTGCCAAGACCTCCTCCACTATGTGAGTGAGGATACAAATTTTGTAAACAATGCCCCACCAGACTTCCTTCTCTTCCCCGAGAGAGCTTAGCAGCATTCCGGGCACCGCCTTCCAGAAGGCGTACGAGGCGTGAAAAACCCGCTGACACCGGTGTGTGGACGCAGAGGGGTGCTATTTCGAAGACTTCTGAGTGGGTACGTGTAATATCGTGTTATATTACGCGTGATCACGTATAATGTTAGTATATCAATTCTGGCAATCAATTTTTTTAATCGACTCAGTCCTGCTACTTTGGGCCAGACCTTGTATTACTTTGTGAAAAAAAATATTTGCCAGAATTTTCGCATTCAGCTGTTATTAGATTGGTCAGGCTTAAACTCATAAAACCTTTTCCAAGGATTCGTAAGCAGTAGTGTGATTGTAAAATTGAACTTAAATGCTTTAAATTCTCTCTATATAAATTAGAAGAGATATTGTTTTATACCAAACCTGAGCTGCATTATTCGATCTATATCTACACCTACTTAATGCCCCGCAAGCCGCCGAAACCACCCGTGATTAAGAAAAATCCGCATGCAAAAGCCACTGTATGCAATCCACGAAGAAAGCATGGTATACATTCATGCAAAAACCCTTACAACCCACACGTATGCATACACTAAAAATACCAACTTACATACACATGCACCTTTAAATATACCCGATGCCTTTTCAATGTTTAATTTTGTTCCGTAAATCAAATGTTTTTAATGTTTCTAAATATACTTCGGTTTCTTAATATTATGATTCCTGATTGTTTGGGGAAACAATGAGTATTTGTACCTATCTGTACTGGAATTTATCTACCTTCCTTTATCTTTGTGGTCTGATCTACCAAAGTAGTGTGGGGCCATGATAATTCCTTTAGTGTCATCGTTAAACTCGTTTGTTCTGAATCTTTCTAAAAGTCTCGCTTGTTCTCTTCGTATTTCAAGTGGCCCCCAGCCTAAATCCCCTAAGAGACCTGTCACACTTGTGTTCTTATGATAACAATTTTTAACGAATCTGGCGGATTTTCTCGGGAGTTTATGTAATTCCTTTTGCCAACATGTCTCCCAAGGATCACAAATACTTGCGGCATATTCCAAATGAGGTCTAACTGGAGAAAAATAGCACCTCTCTTTAACTTTCTCATTACATTTCCCCACCATCCGTTTAATGAAGCCGAGTTTCTTTAAAGTGGATCCGCATATTGTCCTGATGTGTTCCCCATGAAAGGCGTGGTGTTAGAACTACCCCCAAATATTTAACCTGATTGGCCGTAATCAGTACTGAGCCCTCTATTTAATAGTTTATATCCTGTTCGCCACTTCCTTTGTTCAAAAATTTCAAAACTGCGCATTTGTCTACGAGCTCGTGTATTGAGCATTAATCCCCATTTCTTGCACCAATCCGAGATTGTGTCTACAGGGTTCGTCCGGAAAATAAGTGTACTGACTCCTGGGCTGGGCGCGCCGTTCCAGGCGCGCCCAGCACCGCTCTGACGGGCTGCGATTGGAGGGAGGTATGTTGGCAAGCGACGCTGAAAAAGGCAGTCGGCTCTGAGCTGTGGTGTAGTGAGGAGCTCTGTTAACGCGGACCTCCACGCTTCGACCCACGTCACGGAACGCGATGCCGAAGTTTTTGGAGCAGCGTTATTCCATCAAATTTGCGGTAAATCTTGGGAAATCGTCTACCGAAACTGTCGGTATGATTAGCCAGGCTTACGGGGAGTCAGCCATGTCCAGAAACATGATCTTTCGGTGGCACAAGATGTTCGTGGAGGGCAGAGAAGAGGTCGACGACGAGTCTTCGAGAGGTTCCCGATGATGCCTTCGCGGGAGCGTTCCAGGAATGGGAACGCCGCTGGAACAAGTGTATCGACTCACAAGGGTCCTATTTTGAGGAATATTAGCTTAAGATATGTAAAAGTGTAATACATTTTTTTTCCTAAGCTCAGTACACTTATTTTCCGGACGAACCCTGTAAGTCTTTAGAGAGTAGCTGGCGATGTAGTTGGCTCCTTATTTCCCTGTATACCGCAGTGTCGCCATCAAATAATCTGAGGTAGCAACTAACGTGTGAGTTTAGTCATTTAGGTATATTAAGAATAGAAGCGGCCCTATGACACTTCCATGGGGGACGCCCTCAGTCTCATCTATGTGTATATCAGTTGAGTACAACCCATCGATGACTACTATTTGTTTTCGACAAGAAGTCTAATCCATTTTATTATTTTCTCATTATTCCATAGCATTTAAGGTGTAACAATGAACTGTGTGGTACTTTTTCAAAGGCTTTTTTGAAATCTAGGAATACTGTATCGACTTGTGTGTTGTTTTATCCCAATCTACGTATATCGTGAATGAAAAGACGTAATTGTGTTTCGCAAGATCTGGTTTTCCTAAATCAGTGCTGGTTGTGAGTTAGTATTTTCCGACTATCAAGAGATCTCATAATGTTACTGACAATAATGTGTTCTTGTAATTTACAAGAGATCAATGTTAAAGAAATGGGTCGGTAATTGATTGGTTTATCCCCATCGCAAGCTTTATAGATGGGAGTTATATGGGCTTCCAGTCGCGAGGTACTGAGCCTTCTTCTATCGATTTTAGAAAAACAATATGTAAAAACGCGGCAATGTCTTCAGCTAATTCCTTTAATATTCTAGCAGGTATTTCTTCCGGACCAGGTGCTTTGTTTGCTCTGATACTACGGAGATTCGATCAAGCGATCACTCATGAATGAGGGCAAAATGAATGAATTTTTGCTAAGCATGGGAAAGGTAATACGAGAAACATGTCTCGTATTAAACATGTTTCCGACTAATATCTTGTAACTGATCTCTAAACATATCGAGTAACTTCTACAAAAGTGATTACTGAACAATGTTTAGTGTCACCAAAATTTGAGATATGTCAGTCAATGCACATACCTCCAAATTACTGATTAATTAGATAACTTAAACTATAGGGTCTTTGTCAAATAATTGCCTTTAATGGGCACTCAGATTTCATTCAAAATTTCTGAAGAACAGTCGCCAATTGCATGTATCTATTTCTTAGCGAGCGCGATTTCCGTTGACACCAGTGGCCCCAGGGTGAGTAATTAGTTGAAAAGTGACGCCGCTGCTCTTATCATTAGAATAGCTTTTACGTCGATACCTATCTTAGGTAGGGATCGTGAAACCTTTGATGCATTTGCCCATGAATGGCGACGTCTGCACACTGCTGCGTTCGTAGTCTAAGTTGACAATATTTTCCTCCGTATTCTCTACTGAAAAAGGAGTACGATGTGGGCCAGCCATTCTCTAGGTGTAACATTTAACCTACAATTCCTTCAATTTCTCTGCTATAACTGAACGCCTTTGATATAATTTTTAGAAAATTCATATTTATCAATGGGAAAATTAATACCAAAATTGTGCAAAACTTTCATCTTGGAGCGAATGGGGGACAATGACAATGGTATAACTCAAAATCCTTCATAGATTTCAGCTGATTTGTATTTTAAGCTCACAGTATATTCACTCCTTAACACGAAAACTTCTTACGAGTAATCTTAACACCAAGTAATACTCGACCACATTGAATTTAAAGCATGGGAAGTAATTCAAATAATTTGATTGTAAAAATTTTAAGGAGTGATTACTCATTACATATTCGTAATTAGTGATTACTCAGCTTTCCCTCAGAAGTTTCTAATAATGCTTTTTGCCGAAAAAATTTCAATGTATCATCAGTTATTTAAACCTTCTCTTAGTCTAGCTAATCTATTGCTGTTATATTTCACAGCAAACAAATCTATAATTTTTATTCAGTCGAAGAACCTATCAGATCGGTGAACTTCTTACCTTGCTCATGATGCACCATCTCAATAATCCACTGAAATTTGCTATTCTTAATCTCTAAGGACGACTCAATGCCTATTGAGGGCGATGGAAGCAGTATTTCAGGCATTGTGATTTGACACCCAAAAACACTTCGTGGATTCCACTTGCATGTGTCGTTTTAATTACCACGGTGTATGCAGTTCAAATCTTTTTTCCCTCCCGGAGACTGTTCGACAGTGTAGTCTAAAGGGAAGGCTATTACGACCCCATCCCCCATCTTTCTCTCACCGCGTGCGGGTGAGGAGGGAGGGCGTGAGAAGGTCGTCATCGGAATGGGGGAGGGAACTTTTAGCCACCCTCCATACCCTCCCTTCCCCTGTTTCCTCCCCCTTCACTCCTACCCAAAAGAGGGGTTTGTGAGACATGGAATAATAAAAAAAATCTTAACGGCGAAAAAATTAAATGTGGAGAAGGAAAAAATTCCCATTGAATCCAACGGCCCCCCTTCCAAAAAACCCTACCTCCCCACACCCATTTGCTGCTCTCCTCTTTTCCTCCCCCGCGGTTTTCCTCCCTCAACCCCACGCTCTCCATCTCACCTACTCTCACTCTCTCTCTCACCTCTCCGGCCAACTTGTTGAATCGCAGTTTCCTTCCCGCGTTTCGCCCTCCCACCACCCCGCACCTCACGCACCCCCTCCTCGCACGCCTCCGCGGCCCACCCCAAGCCCTCACACGCACCTCCCCCCCTTTCACCCGCCCGCGTCTGGACACGCATAACAATGAGGACGAGGAGGCTGCAGCGTGGCCGGAATGCCTTTTCTAATATTCCGGGGGCTGGAAGGAGGCGGTATGGAGGTAGGGGGCCGAGGGAGTCCTCCGGGAGGGAAGCAGTCGGCACCCGGCGACCGCGCCGCTCCGGGAAGAATGGGAATGTATGCATGGACGTTACATCGCATGCGTGTGGGATCGAGGGTGTGGGAGAAGGTTGGGGAGAGGGGAGTACTCAAGGGGGTCGGCTCTCGCGAGGGTGGAAAGAAGGGAACGAACGGAATATCCGTGTGGTGGGTGGGTGGATGAGGCGACGTGAGGCAGAGAGAGATTTTCGGTGAAAAATCGCGCGGGGAGGGTCCTTTCGGGACTTTTCTTTTCCACCACCACCACGCACTGCCCTCTTCACCCACCGATTCCTAACCCCCCCTTCCTCCGCCCCCCTCACCCCTCAGCCTCTCCTCCCACGTCCCGGCTTTTTGCGGAACGGGGCTATCGTTCGGAGCACCAGCGGCGGCTGTGGCGCTCCCGGAGGTGGGAGGGTGAAGGTAAAATCCCTGCTTTCTTCCCCTTTTTTATTTATTTATTTAATCGCCGCTCCACGCAGAGGACGTGACACCGCGTCCTGAATACTCAGCGCTCTCTTTGCGTCAGGGGAGATGAAGAGTGGTGCTCGGAAACTAAGAATTCCGAATGAGATGGCTCAAAGAGGTAACTGGTACAGAGGGAGAGTAATAGAGTGGGGATGGGAAGGAAATGGAATCCACGAAGTGGGCTATAGTAATGATCAAGAAAGATTTTTAAGTAAAATAATTCCTTAGCTGGTATTATTGGAATGGCCACTTGAACCACAGCAATCAACGCGAAGGATGAAGAATTGGTAATTGAAGAATACCTGTATGCTGTTATTCTTTATAACATTTTATGTTCCATATTTGGAAAAATAGTGATTTTTTCATAATTTTTTATTTTTTAGAATGAATAATTGGACGTTTTTCTTAATGTTAGATGGGTTCACAGGTAGCTCGTTCCAAAATACTGCCAATGCACCCGCACGTTAATCTTCCATAACAGAAACGAATCTGAGTCAAGCTCCTTCGAATAATGTAGCATATTAAGTTGTGATATCATATCAGATCATTTCTCACCTCTAAATTTCATAATGGAAATATTTTATCTTATAAAACTATCGCTTAAGTTACTCAGAGATATTATGCCTCTCGAGGAAAAAAATTCAGACCTTGATTAGCATTATTGAATATTGCAAGCCTTTCGGAAATACCGGTTGTTATCTTCGCATTGCATCTCCTCGAATCCTGCAGTCTCTCTGAGACGATAAATATGATTGTTAAATTTTATTTAGTAATATAGTAAGTTATCTTGTACTATATATATCATATAGGAGAGAGGTTGTTCGTATCATTATATCTACTAATTGAAATATGATTTTTTAATTATCTGATGTCTTATGAATGGGGTACGGAGAATATCTTGAAAGATTATATCTTTTTAGAATTACTATTTTGCAGGAAAATCATTCGTTTTTCTGAAATGCAAACTCTCTTTGATGGGTTTTCATTTAACAATACCAAATGTTATCATCTGTTTGGTTAAGGTACCACTAAATAACAACAAGCAATAATAATATATATTGGATTACCTTCATCATTATTTTAGGTTAATTTATTGAGGATTAATGCAGCAAGTACTTTTAAATGCCAGAGGCAGATGGCTCTCAATGAGTCGCAAGGTGGAGTTTTATAACGCTGATTGGCATGAACTTCATGATTAAATGGATAAAATTCTCCTCTTACTGCTTCTTATTTTTGATCTCAGACATGCAAACTAAGGTGTGTCGATAAATATTGTGGCATGATCCTTAACACGCGGGAATAAAGGACATTATATCTGTGTGTTTAAAATAGCATTTTAAATTAGAGGATTAGGTATAATATTTAATTAGATTCAAAAATTCTTCTAATGCTTCTAACTCAGTAACTGATATTGCAATTTCTTTCAATCAGTTCATGTGATGAAGTGTTACCTATCAACGAGCAACATTTGATACATAGCTTTCATTTCATTGGAGATGGATCAGTAATGGAAGTGCGTTTAATTGTTTCCTTTAATGACCTTCCTCAAAGGGTTCAAATTAAGTATCGCGTGCTCCAGGGAATATTGCACGCACTGCGTAACCTGGTTGGAGTGGTTGACTTTGAGTGTCGCTTGTGAGTGACGGGGATCGCCGGCGGAGGGCCACTAAGTGTAGTAGTTGGGCGTATACGAACTGGGTGGAACAAGAGAAAGGAGCTGGTTGTTAATTGTCCCGGCAGGGGGCCTCCCGCTGCGCTCAGCACGACGCATTTCGAGAGTAGGTGGCGCTTCACTTCTCGCTCTCTCCTCCCCCCCTTCCGCCGCTCCAACACTATACCCCCTCCATCATCTCCCCCGCTTTTGCTGCCAACCATGAATGGGTAATACGAAAGCCCTTGGAAGCAATCTCCCGCGACCGTAAATTAATCCCCATTTCACAGCCGACGTCTTAATCGTGATGCAATTACTGAACAATTGCGCGTTCCCTCGAAGGAAGTTTTTTTCTCACGTCCACAGATATCATCATAATTCATGAGATAAGTCGGACTTCGTCTCATTTTTTTGCAAATGGTATGTTGCTGTGATTCTGCGAAGGGACTTGTTTCACGAGTGTTCTCCATCGTTTCCTTTGTTTCTGGTGCTCTCCCAAATTTGTACGCTGACATCGATTTGCATATAATATTCAAAATGTTACGAATGCGCAATTCGTGTTTCAATTCAATATGCATACTCATATTAGATAATTTTTTACAAGCAAATTTCAATATTTTTTCACATAGAAGTATTACAGTTTCATTGTACTCGCATATACGTATCGTATACCGTCAGTTGGACTGGTTATTCTGGAGGATGCTGCACTCGAGTGATAATCCATTTATATCACAGTAATAACCCAACATTTTATTTGATATCTGAGAGTAATCTCATCCTCTCAATGTGTAATTCAGCCCTAGAAATTATGAAATCCACTCATCAGCTGCCGGTTTCTTCCCCCGTTACAAAAAGTCACAAAGTTAGGCAAAAATGAAGGTAGCCAGAGCCATCCAGGCTTGAAGCCCGGGCATTTTGGTCAGTATCCGAACTCACTATTCACTTGCCTAACACGCACTCCGGTAATGCATTCGCATTTTAAGCATCTTTTACACACATCCTTCCTCATTCAATAGGGAATGAAACTTACCGAGTCTTCAGTGAAACTCCATCAAATGGAATGGATCCGTTTCGATTTTCATTCCATGCATCAAGTAAGAAACTGGAAATCGGAGAAAATGGAGGTTAGAGGCCATTTTGTCGAGTCACGAGCCGCCACAAATAATAGGAGACGCTATTTCTAAGGGGATGTAACATGAAGTTATAATTGTCACTGCGTTGTGACAATTAAAATATTGTGACGGCGCCATCACCTAGAGGAAGCAACTACTCTGTCTATAAGATTTTGTCTTCTATATTTCTCCAACGCCACAAGACTTGATATAATCAATCGCGATAAAGCAGCTGGTGCCCCTTACGTTTCACTGCGGGCATTGACTTTAATTAAGATATCTGTCACTAACAGTTTTTAAAATATCACCGCCAGTTTGAGTTCCCTACGTAAATACATCCTCAGGCCTCAAGGCTCCATTTCACTTTTCTCGTACTCAGTCATTTCACCGTGGCTCTTCCGCTTTTCCCATCCGCGTCTTTCCCCATCCGAAAGGGGAGAAATTCATGCTAGCAAAAGGTTGGCCCTCCGAAATATTACGCGGTGGAAAGTTTCCCACCACAATTTGATAAATGGGTAAATCGGCCTTCCTCGACTCTAATTTCCTAGTAAAGCAAATCATTTTATTCGACGGCATTTGTACGTATTTTTCCGCTCGTCTTGCAGTGTTTCTTTTAAATAGATGTTAAATAATTTATAAAAAATATTCTTTTGTCTGAAATATTTCTCTGTCACTTCCCTGTCTGACTTTTCATTTGCGTCACAGACGTCATTCCTCTTTAAGAATTTCCACTTTATTTTGGGCAAACCCTCTTCTCACGTCCTCCCAAACTTGCCTCTTCCTTTTGCCTTTACCTCCTTTTACCTTGTCCTTCGTGCTTACCCCCGTCTCCCAAACCCAAGGCGCCGTCAAGAGGGTGTTCACCCCTTCGGGACTCCAAATTCCTCACTGGTGCCACTCACCCGCACGGCCCTGCAAGCTCGGTCTATGTCTAGGCATAGGCGGTCAAGTTCGTCGGTGTGAATGAACTGGCGGAAGCCGCATGGATAATTGACAGCTGGTTGAAAGGAAGAATTTACGGTCGTGCAACAAAAAGGGCCAAACTGGTGTTCACATCTTCAGCATTGCAGTTACTTCGTATTTTCAAGAGTATTGTTAGTAAATTGCCCAAGTAGTTAAATCAATTATAAATGATAATACGACTGAGCTGTTTGATCGCATTAGCATAGTAGGTGTGTTTTCCTAGAAATCACAAAGATCGCGAGATCATGGAATGATTCCATGAATCATCTTCTTGGAATGAGCTCGACACCTTAACGGGCGAGTGCTCCGTTGTTTGGCTGGAGCCCATATCATACACACTTCACGCAATTCTCTTTTGAAATAAAAATTTAAAAAATCAGTGTAGATTAATTCCAAAAACTTTCTTAGACTAATTTCCGTACTACCCTGTACTCGAAAACGTTATTCGCCTATGTTACATTCATAAGTTATTTCATCAGTGCTATCCTGTTCCTAATTTTTGGAATATCCCTCGTCTTGATAGTCTCTTCCACCCCATTCGCCCATAAATTTCTTAGCCCTTTGTCTCCCAAAACCATTATTTCATATAGTTGTTGATCTAACCCTCATATATTCTCTCAAATATACTAAATATTTCATATTTATTCGATAGTGTATTCAATACGCACTATTTGATTACTAACTCATTTCCAGGCTATCTCCTCTATTTTTACCAAAGATAAGTGTCCCATACCCAATACGTTTAGGCAACATTAATTCTTTTCCTAATATATACAAGTTTTACTCCCACGCAATGATGTGGGATGAATAATACTTATACTCACCAATTACCAAACGGCTATCCTGAACCATTGTAATTATACTTCAATTTAGAAAATGCAGTTAAGGAGATCCTGCTTGTCCCACTTTATTCAGTGTTTAAGTTTTTCATTTCAAAGTTCATTTAAAGTTTCGAATTTTTAACAAATCAATCAATTATTAAATAATTTTTAGGTATATTTTATTTATTATTTCTTTTGCCTAAAAGCTAGTTAATTATCATAACGTGAAAGATA
Source organism: Hetaerina americana (assembly GCF_022747635.1). Taxonomy (NCBI): domain Eukaryota; kingdom Metazoa; phylum Arthropoda; class Insecta; order Odonata; family Calopterygidae; genus Hetaerina; species Hetaerina americana. Next base: position 31,304,869 of record NW_027286874.1, on the reverse strand, counting down.
TGCGGATATTTGTGTGTGTGTGTGTGTGTGTATATATATATATATATATATATATATATATATATATATATATATATATATATGTATATATATATATATACACATATATGCATACATACATACATATACACATACATACATACATGTATGTATGTACATGTGTATATACATACATATATATATGAATATATATGAGGTCTGTTCAAAAAGTATCGCGAGTTTTGAATTTTGGCGGGTTACGTATATTTGATTTTCGAGCTTTTTTGTGGAGTTATATTGGCACTTACGTCTCTCAATCATGCCGAAACAGCTACTTTGCTAGGACGTGTTTCGGCTTGTCTTCGATTTTTGCCTGTTCCAAAAAATGGACCAAAGAATTTGTATCAAATTTTGTGTGAAAAACGAAATTAAGTGCCCGGACGCATTCCGAATGTTGACTGTGGCATATGGAGAAGCTACCTTGGACCGGAGCGACATTTATCGGGGGTACAAAATGTTCTCAGAGGGCCGAGAAGATGTGAACGACGAAGAGCGTTCCGGAGGCCCGAGCACGTGGACAGCAGACGAAAACATTGATGAAGTGAAGAAAATAGTATTGGCCAATCGTTGAATCACCGTTAGAGTGACTGAGTGCTGAGGACTTAAACATATATATTGGCCTGTACCATTCGATTTTTACCTATGATTTAGACATGGCACGGTGTCGCAAGGACATATCGCACGTACAGCATCCGGCCTGCGGGGGGCCACGGGACCCTAACCCTCATGTACCCCCACAGGGTAATGGTCAAGGCCGGACTCGCAGCATCCTGCAAAGCACGTGTGTCCCACGTGCAGCATCCGACCTGTGGGGGGCCACGGGACCCTAACCCTCATGCACCCTCACAGGGCAATGGTCAAGGCCGGACTCGCCTCGACGTCACTCCTTAAGGATGAATAACGAGTACCGCACCTGCTAAGGACGGTATATAAGGAGGGCCCCATGCCTAAGGGAGAGTAGTCTTGAGTCTTGTGTCTTGCCTCGCATAGGATCGTTAGTTAGGTCGTGCTACCAGTGCGACCGGCCGGCGGCCGTGTAGAGGATCGTTGACTAGGGCGTGCTACCAGTGCGACCGGCCGGCGACCGATCGTTGATTTGGGCGTGCTACCAGTGCGACCGGCCAGCGACCGTTCGTTGATTAGGGCGTGCTACCAGTGCGACCGGCCAGCGACCGTGAAGACCAAGCAAGGTTTACTGACTTATTCCGTGAGTGTACGTGAATTGTTATAAGTCATGCAAGGGTTTTACTGTTCTTATTGTATGTCGTGTGGGTGTCTCGACAATAAATGTATTTAAAGAGTAAGATATGCCTCATACTTTATCGACCCGTCGTTCCCCACCTATGTCCCCCGCGACATATTGGTGTCAGGTGTGTGGGGTCTCTGTCAATGTCCGAGAGCACCAGAGTAAAAGGAATAATAAGGAATAGGGTATATAAAAATTTAAGATACGTTCTTTTCGTGATTCGAGAACCGTTTTCCATTTCCTTGGAAATGGGTTTCCTCTAGAACGGTTCTCCCTGGCATTGACCGCGGACCGCGACGGGTTGATATTGTATTAAGCATTTGTAATATATCTCTGTAGCCATGGAGTCGTCAATCGTGGATGCGTCCCGCTCCTTTCCCCTTCGATGGGAACTGACTCCCCCGCCTCCCGTAAATGTTATGGATTTTACACCTTCTGTAAATAGTATTGACGGCCTTTTGGGATCGGAACCGGCACCCCCCAACCCAATTCCCCCATCTAACATATTCGGCTCTCAAATTTCATTGATCCCCTGCTTTAGTGGAGAAGACGACACTACAATAGATACCTTCTTAGAACGGATTAGGATAGTGAGTCATTTTAGCTATTGGAACGAGTCCCAAACACTAGGTGCAGCCCGCCTACGTCTAAGTGGAACGGCCGCCGAATTTGCTAACTATAATCCCCATGTCATTGAATCATATGAAAACTTTTCAAGATATATGAAGGAACGTTTTACTCCTAAAATTTCCAAGGTTTCACTAGAAAAAATGTTCACTAGTTGCTTGCAAATGCCCTTAGAATCTGTTTGCGACTATTCCACCCGGTTAAGGGGGATTGCAAGGAAACTCCGTTCGTCATTTAATGAACCCGACTCCGAGGCAATAAAGGTAATGATTGAAGAGAGACTTCTGACCCAATTTCTGGCAGGTCTTAGAGCGGAGATTGGCCGTTTTGTCTCCGTGCGAAATCCGAGAAATGTATTAGAAGCCGAAGAATTCGCGCGTTTAGAAGAGGCTAACGCAAGGAATTATTCATCCATGAATAAGGACGTGAATTTGCTAGCCCATTCTGTAAGAGAGTCTCCTCCTTCCAGTCTGCACAACATGAGCGCAATCCCACACCCACAATCAAACTTCTTTTCCCATCACAACCCAGAGCATTTAAGCTACTGCGCGACAAACCCGAGTTTACGTGATAACCGTGCACGTCAAGCTCAAGCTCTTTCCCCTCAAAATTTTGGAATGTACCCCTACCCCGCAAATTATGGTCTCCCACCCCAAGTCACCCACGGAGATGGCGGTTATCCTAATAACATCTATGCTATGCAGCCAACCACATTCCAAGCTCCCAGACTGCAGCGTCAGAATACCCCCGATCCACGGCCCCCTATTGATGCCCGCAAGTGCTATTACTGTAAAAAAGTTGGACACATCGCTAGAAACTGCCGCGACAAGACACGGAAATGCTTTAATTGTGGCGAGGAAACTCACGCATCCAGGGACTGCCCCTTGATAAGATGCGGTGTATGTAATCAGACAGGACATCTTCCAATTAATTGCCGTAATCATGCCTTAAATAAGCATTCGGGAAACGTGTAGAACCCGACCCACAGGTCGGGAACGAGTTAGTACTGGCCGTGACGCCAGAAGCAGGAATGACAGTTTCCGTTAGGGTATTAGGAGTACTGCATAAATTTCTTGTCGATACCGGTGCTGCAGTAACAATTGTTCATCGGAAATGGTTCCCCTTTGACCACCTCAAAATTTCGCGATATGACACACCTGTAAGAAGTGCCTCCGGGCATCCGCTGAAAATTATCGGGCAATGCCAAGTGCCATTCGAAATTGATGATAAATTATACCTCCATGACGCTTTGATAATAGATGGGAATTCCCCTGACTATGATGGCATACTTGGATTGGATTTTATGGTGCGAAATGGAAGTAGCATATCGTTGGAAAATCGGAAACTAAAGGTTTGCGACGGTCATGAAACTAGGCTTGAATCCAATAACAAAAAATCAACGGTTTTTCCAATTGTAACCGATGATCTAATCTCTTTTAATGAATCAGAACCCCTTACACATAATAATTTTAATTTTAATCCATGTAGTTCGACTTTGCCTGATGTAGATTTTAATTTATTGGAAGCAAAAAGTAATGAGGATAGCGTTAAAAGCGAAGAAGGTACTGCGACTGTAATTGTCGATCTGTTAGGACCTATTGAAGAGGGGTTCAGTGAGGACAAATTAGAAGCCCCAGTGCGTGTCTTGGACGCTTCCGAAAGGAACACTGATGGCGACATAAATGGAATCACTGGCGACGGCGGGACAGATGATAGGGTTTCCTGTACGCCAAAATTAAGGGATGTCCAAACAGATCTGTTTAGTGGGGCACCTGAGGGTCTTTCGTGCACACTAGACTTAGAAAAGGGTTCGATTGTAGTGGAAGAAGAGCGCCTTAGCGGGACAGATGATAGGATTTCCTGTACGCTAGAGAGCGATGGGCGAAATCGCGGGATAGATGAGCAAGATTCCTATACGCAAGATTTTGAGACCCAAAGAGCCACTACCTTAAGAGCAATTAAAGTACCTCCTCATTCAATTGTGTTAGTACAAGTTCAATGTTCCAATTTCTCAGGCAAAGAGATTTCAATTTTTGAAGGGTTCCATGATGTATGTATTTTACCGATTCTCGCCTCCGTTTGCGATGATGGTTCAGTCCCTCTGCTCCTTTCTAATCCTAGTAATGACATCCAGGCACTAAAGCGAGGTACCCATATGGAATATGAAATTCATAAAAAGAGTACAGAAATTCCCATTGTTAATATAGTGGAGTCAAGCGATGTTGAAATATGGCCAGAATCGCCCAAGGACGGTGAATTGACTTCCTTGTTCGAACTAAGCTCCGTGCATCCCAATGCCCTCGAACCTTTAAAGAAATTTTCAAGTGAATTTGCGGATATATTTGTCCACGGGGACATTAAATTAGGCCCGCCACTGACCCAATTGACGAGAAAAGGCATAGGATAGACTCTATCTGTCACAACCCCCGAGGAATATTGTCCATTTGAAAATTATTCCTCCATACCACGAAGCCCTCCATGGCACCATCTGTTTAGTAACATATGTTAGTAATTAGTAAAGATAAGGTTTATGTGAATATGGTTCTTGTAGAGACAATAAAGGATACAAGATCCCGAAAATCGATCGGCTGTGTATGTGTGGAACTCAGTGCTATTAGTGAACTCAGTGAGAACTTAACTGTTATTTACACCAAGAAACAGCTTCACCTTGCTACCGGCGGATGGATTGTGCATTCCACAAATTTATGAAGCCGCCAGTGCAGTGGAGGCTCAAACGCGTGTCTTCACTGACTTAAGTGCACAAGTGACCAGTCGAGTGAAGTTTAATACATCTTCAACATGGTGGAACATTCCTAGTGAATACGAACGATGGTTGAAGCACGAACTTTCCCTTGTGTGGAAGAAAATTTATAGGTTAAGACTTTCTGAGGTTTATTTATATTTTAGATTATGGATTGCATCACTTACGGGTACAGCCGCCGACGATCAAATTAAATCGCTGTCGAAGCAGATTTCTAGATTGGCCAGCGAATCTGAACGTCCCCTCGATGTCAGATATACCTTTCTCCCTAATGCCTTAGCCATATACAGAGACACAATATCATGTTAACGCAACCTTAAAAGCTCCTCAAGCCCTAAAATCATCTTCTGAATAAAATAATAATGCCCTTGCTCACGCTATCACACAAATAAAACTCCGCCAATAAATTGTTAGCCTTCTGCACGCCACCTTCCTCGCAATTTCACGTCTTATCCGTGAAATTCATGGTGATGGACAACCACTGAGAAATATCAGCGAGTTGGCTGAGATTGGTAAATTAACCCCGTCCATTCTCCCTCCTAAACGTCTAAGGGACAGTGCGAGAGACGTCGCCAAGAGACTGCCGTCGTACTTATTTTTCATTGGGTTCACTAGCGGGGGTGATATCTCCCTCTACGATGTGGCCCAAACGAGAGTGTTACGCCAGCCGGGAAGAATTGAACTCTTGGTCATCGTTCCCGACACGTGCAAACGGCTCACAGCAGGCCATAATAATGCATTCCGACTCACCTTACTCAGGTGTGGCCGCAAATCGTGAACGATTTGTTCGCCTACCGGCTGAATACTCTTTGCAGTTCTCAAACGGCATTACCCTGATCTGTCCTCCCGCCTATCCTATCCTAAACCTTTAGCGCCAACTCATGCAACATCGCGGTGTTTCTCGGTGTCATCACCAAAATAAAGCAACATTGTTAACTTAGGTTAGCAATTCCTCCTTTTGCTGTGCACGTGAAAGGCGAGCACCCCGGCGAATAGCGTAAGCAAGGTTACGAAGTGAACTTTCCAATGTCCCGATAAATATAGTGTTTCTGATATCTCAGGGCATGGGACCATTATATTGGCATCCGGGTGTTCAGCACACGGTGACACTCATTACCCCCCCCCGTGTCGGTAACGTCGCACAAGACTCTTCACATGCAATCCATGCACCTAAATTTCCTGTATAATAGATGTAGGCACCCTTGTTCCCTCTTTTTGTAAAAATATCTGTATTTGCACCCCAGCAAGTGGGTCTGTCCTTATTGAATGTTATATATATGTATGTATTTTTTTTTTGCATTCATGTTCATTGGTCTGTATTCTGTTCTGTATAGTATCATGTATTATGATTAGTGTTGCCATGTCTCTTTGAAAACCGGGGTGATGTCGCAAGGACATATCGCACGTACAGCATCCGGCCTGCGGGGGGCCACGGGACCCTAACCCTCATGTACCCCCACAAGGGTAATGGTCAAGGCCGGACTCGCAGCATCCTGCAAAGCACGTGTGTCCCACGTGCAGCATCCGACCTGTGGGGGGCCACGGGACCCTAACCCTCATTCACCCTCACAGGGCAATGGTCAAGGCCGGACTCGCCTCGACGTCACTCCTTAAGGATGAATAACGAGTACCGCACCTGCTAAGGACGGTATATAAGGAGGGCCCCATGCCTAAGGGAGAGTAGTCTTGAGTCTTGTGTCTTGCCTCGCATAGGATCGTTAGTTAGGTCGTGCTACCAGTGCGACCGGCCGGCGGCCGTGTAGAGGATCGTTGACTAGGGCGTGCTACCAGTGCGACCGGCCGGCGACCGATCGTTGATTTGGGCGTGCTACCAGTGCGACCGGCCAGCGACCGTTCGTTGATTAGGGCGTGCTACCAGTGCGACCGGCCAGCGACCGTGAAGACCAAGCAAGGTTTACTGACTTATTCCGTGAGTGTACGTGAATTGTTATAAGTCATGCAAGGGTTTTACTGTTCTTATTGTATGTCGTGTGGGTGTCTCGACAATAAATGTATTTAAAGAGTAAGATATGCCTCATACTTTATCGACCCGTCGTTCCCCACCTATGTCCCCCGCGACAACGGGTCGCCGCGAAATTCATACCAAAATTGCTCAATTTGGACCAATAACAGCAACGCATTAACATTGCTAATGACTCTGTCCGCGACGACGCAAATTTGCTCCAGAGGGTCATAACTGGTAACGAATCATGGGTTTATGGTCATTATGTGGAAACTGAAGCTAATCATCCCGATGCAAACTGCAGTACGAGCCAAGACCGAAAAAGCGCGCCAAGTTTGGTCGAATGTGAAATTTTGCTCACAGTTTTTTCGATTGCAGAGCAGCACCAGCAAGTTATGTGCAATTTGCGAGAAGCAATCCACCACAAATGCCCGGATATGGGGAAGAACAAAAATTGGCTTTTGCACCATGACAACGCCCCAGCTCACACATAGCCACTTGTGCGCGAATGTTTGGCCAAAAACAACACACTAATTATGCCACAGCCACCGTATTCCCCAGATCTGACCCCCAGTGACTTACTATTGTTCCCGATACTGAAGAGGCCCATGGAAGGACGACGCTACGCTACGATTGACGAGATAAAACTGCATCGAAGGAGGAGCTGAACAAGATCACAAAAAATGATTGCGTGAAGTACTTCGGGGATTGGAAAAAACGATGGCACAAGTATATAATATCAAATGGGTATTAATTTGAAGGGGACAAAATAGATATTCATAAATAAATAAATAATTTTTGAAAGAACACAAAAGGCCTTTTTTTAACAGACCTCGCATAGGTCAGTTTAATAGGTGATGATAGAGTTCACCCAGTATGTATATATACACACACACACATATATATATATATATATATATAGGTCGCGGCAGTCCAGGGGGTAGAGCGTTGGACCGGAGGGCTCGGGTTCGATTACCGGGCAAGCCTGTCTGGGCACCTGCAGCTCCACCCAAACTATGTGATTTTTCGGGTACCAGATCTTCCTGGGAAACCATAACTAGTACAGGGACAAGTCTCCCTACCCTGATCTGTGAATTTCACACGCCGTCGGGCTTAGTACTGGGTGAACTCTACCATCACCTACCAAACCGACCTTCGGGTTGATTACTGTGTTTATGGTGTATATATATACGAGCCTTGACAACACTAAGTGCTCAAGGCGCTCTGAAGTTTCCATCTGAAAGTTTGAACCGTTTAATGCTCAACTTTCTTCAGAACATCATGTCGTTTGATCATAACTTGTGTTGTTTACAGTGACTCGAAAAAATGGAGGTAACGCGTGAACACTTTTGTGCGATTTTTTTTTACGACTTTCGGCGTGGATTATCACAACAGGAGTGCATCGATCAACTTACTTCCACTTTTGGCGATGAAACCCCATCCTTTGCCACTCTGAAACGCTGGTATAACGAATTCCATAGTGGCCGCCGTTCGCTCCCATAATCTGGGTCTAGGTGTATAAATCTATCCTCCCCTTGATTAACGGCCAGGAACGTTGACTCAGACTTGAGCATAATGGCATGTTTGCCATTCGGTGAACAGTCGCACCTTCGTGATATTGTACAACGGAAAAATTTTGTTAATTTTAAAAAGGGTAAAGTCGACCCCCGAATCCAGACGAGGTGGAGCCGACCGTAGGATGTCGGATAATTGGGGAGGTGGGGGGACGAAAGGATGCAACCGATCCGACTCCGCAAGCATGCATATGGTGTGTAGCTTAATTAGAGCGCATTATAGTTCACGTTGATGGTGCGAAATAGACGTGTAACCGAAATGTATCGCCGAAAGCTGATTATTAAAAAAATTCATCACGAGAATTTATGGTAGCAGGTACTCTCGAAAGGGCATCGCTGTCTTTTCCTCGGCGATATTTAACGTCGAAGGAATACTCGCTTATTCTATGACCCACCTGGCAAGGCGTGGCTTTGGGTGCTTAAGCGAAATAACCATTTTAAAGGCTTGTGAACTGTGGAATGAGTGAAATGCCGAGCCAACAAGTAAACGTGATTTTTTTTATTATCTCGATCACAGCCAAGGATTTTAATTCTCTAGCCGAATAAGATTTTTGGGCTTTATGTAATTGGCGGCTAGCGTATGCAACAGGATCTTCTCCATCCGCTAATTCTTATGACAATATACCACCTAAGGCGCAACTTGAAGCACCAGTGGTGAGGACAAACGGTACTGAAAAGTCAGGAAAATTTACAGCAGGGTGAGTCGCAAAGTAATGCCTTGGAAATCCAAAAGCATTTTGTTGCTCATCCCCCCAACAGAAGTGCGAATCCTTAAGTGTTAACTTGGTAAGGGCACTAGAAATCTTTGTAAAATTAGGAGTGAACTTTCTATAACATCCCTAGTCCTATAAATGATTAGACAGTTTTTTAAATACGTCGGTCTAGAAAATTTCTTTAAACATTCAACTTTTTCAACGTCCGGCTGTATGAAACGTCTGCTGAAATGAAATATCCCACAACTTTTACTCCTTCTTAAAAAAGTGACACTTCTTCGGTTTGAGTTTTAAGTAAGTTTTACGAAGTCTGCCAAAGATTGTGCCTAAGCCGACGATTTGACTTTGCCACACCTGATCATATCACAAAATATCGTCCAAATAACAAATACATCCATTCAAAAGGAGTCCATTTAAAACCTCTGTCATAAGGTGAGAAAATGTGGAGGGGGTATCCGCTAGTCCGAAACTCATGCGATTACATTGGAAATGACCATCAGTTGTGCTGATGGTGTTGTATTCCCGGCTCTGCTTGTACATTTCTACTTGCCAGTAGCCGCTGCATAAATCCATCGTAGAAAAATATCGTGCGCCTCTAAAGGGTCAAAAATGTCTTCCAAGTGTGGCAGCGGGAATACTTCCTTTTTTGTTAATCCATTTAGCGCGTGATAATCTATGCACGGGCGATATTCGGCGAGTTCTCCAGGTGGCGACTTCTTTTTTACTGAAATAATTGGTGAGGACCAAGGGCTCATTGAAGGTGAAATTATGCCTTCAATCATTTCCGATATGTAATTATTCAGAGTAGTTCGCTGAGAATGTGGTAAGGTGGTTTTTTTAATATTTTTACATCACCCACCTCGATCACAAGCTTAAACACATAAATACAGCCTAGAGGATGTCTGCTATGAGCAAAAATATCGGAATAATCTGTTATGTGAGCTATCAATGAGTCTAAGGCTCCCAGAGGCACGTAACTAAAGTCAAATAATGACAAAAATGGTTCCTCTGATAGTTCTTCTGGCCAAAATTGGTTCCTTTCACTGTGGAGCTCATTTATAGTCGGTATTGTTCCTTCTTCCTTAAATGGTTCTGCATGAACATTCGTCCCTATCTGAAAAATCTCATATTTAACCCTGGGATTAAAACGTTTCATAGGCGTGAATCCTTTATTTGACTCCTTTGCAATTGCTGGTAGCATGCAATCATTCTAACTGTTCCCTCCAAGAAGAACGTTTTCAACGACTAACGCTTTCCTGAATACAGAGCATTTCAAATCCACCTTCAATACTAGAAAAATCATCCTCGAATAATGAGACTACGGTACGCCCAGAGGCTGAATCAAACCCCAAACACACCAAAGTATGGGTCTAGCATTATCCTCGCCTGTCTCCTTACTCTCTCCTTCCATTTCCATTGCAATTGTAGCTTTCTGTTGTGAACGCGTTTCGTCTCCCTTCATCTCACGTTTGGGATCTTGAGTCTTAATGCGCTCGTCTGGTAATCCGATCTCTTCGAATCTCGCAATATTCCGCAATATTCCGCAATATTTCGAAATCCAGGGAAGGGGCTGAATGCGATTCGTGTACCTCTTCTTTAACTTCCAGTAACAAATTGTCGACGGAGCTTAACTGATGCTCTAAATTGTCTATTCTGAAAGGCAATGTGTCCTCCGAGTAAATAATCTCTGTGTTACTATTGATGCAATCATCATCAAATGATATTAAGAACATCGTTGGAATTTAGTGATATCTGATTTCAACGGTATTTGGTGAGCGCCATTAATAATTAATTCTGAATGTCTACATGTATCGTGCAGCTTTAAGTTTTCATGAAATCTTATCCAAGAATTCCATCATAGGTCGTATTACCTAAATCTATTACCAGTACGTCATGAGGATATGTTTTACTGTCAATGATGAAAGGAATCAAGCACTGGCCATTGACCGCCAGAGTGTGCCCAGAAGCACTTTTAATGGGAGTGTAATACGGAACAAGTTTTAAATTGACTGATGCAAAATTTCGGCTATGAAAAATAGTGATTGCTGCACCGGTGTCCACCAGAAATACCTACGTTCGGCCAAAGATCTCTATTTCCACGATCATACCAGGCTCCGGTGTTACGGCTAAGATTACTGGCTCCCCGACTTTGTGGTCGGGGTCAGCAAGTTTCCTTGATTATTTTTGTTTTGGAAATCAATCGGACGGTGTCCGGATACGAGACACAACCCATAAAGGAGCAGTGGGCATCCCTTCGAATGGTTCGTGGTTTCACCACACTGAAAATAACATCGTGCACTAGCGCGACAATGACGGGAAATGTGTCCTGAACGGCCGCTCTTCTAGCATCTTCGAGGGGGTGGAGGTGGTTTGGGGAAAGAACGGCTGCTTGCTTGTGATGATCTGTAGGGCTCGTAGAAGGAGTCTTTATAATCTGGGGGTATCGAATGAATATTTTCTGTATTTTGGGCGTAAAAGGGACCAAATTCTGTAAGTGAGACAGGAGAGAATGGGATTGGAAGGACATGTTGGGGGAGAAGGGAATTAATTTGGAATTGGAGCGAATAATGATTTGAAACATCTGCCACTCTGCTTGCGTAATTCATAACATTCGCTTCCTCATTCAGCGCAAGTTCAACTTCTAAAATGGTCTTGGGGTTCCTAGCTATGAAAAATCTACCCAGTTCCTCCGGTAAGCCCAGTAAAAATTGTGTTAAAAGCCTATGATTTACAATGGCTGTTGTTGCATCCGATTTTGGATCCGGGAATGTCTCTTTTAACTGCCTCGAGAATTTACGAAGCCTGGTGGAGAATTTATTGACAGGCTGGAGGGGGAGTTGCAGGCAGGAGGTGAACATCCGTTCAATAGCAATCGGGGAAATCTTCAGGGAGAATCTGCGCTTTGGATTAGCAGAGAAATTCTCGTTACTATCTAAAATATGAGGATACGCATCAACATATTCGGCTGCGGAGCCACTGACTCTTAAGCGTGTAATACAAAGGGTCTATATTTCCGTCCAAGCGCTACTACCTAGCAGGGACTACCTATCTTCAGGCATTCCAAGAACTGAAAAATGGCAGCATCGTCATCTCCATTGAAATTAGGGACAAGATACGCTTGGTTACCAATTGCGGTGGGCGGTTGGGGGAGGGTTGCGCTAGCCGTAGGTACCCCTGGGTCAATAGACGGTGCTTCGGCTGATAAGAAATTTATGAAAGGGTTAACTTCGGAAGTCAAATTTTTTGGGGCTGATGAACGGCACGAGAGTTCGGAAGGAAGAGAAATAAATGGATTGGTAGAATACGAGAAGAAAGGATCGTGAGAAGCCATGACAGTGAAAACGTATTACAAATTCCAGTGGTAAATAACTGAACTGAAAGTTGGTTAAGCCTTAAATATGCATACTATAATATTAAAGAGGACTATAAGCAGTGATTTCTTCCTCTTATACACCTGGCACCAATTTACGTCGTAGTGACATATTCACCCGGTCTATGTTGAAATCCATTTATTTAGGTGTGCTATATAATATACAATCTAACTTACAAGAACAGGTTCGGGTTATGAAGTGGGGAGCCACAGAGGCAAGGAGGCTAAGTCTGACGTGGTCGCCGTCTCTGCAGGGAGGGTATACATGTCTGACGAGGTCGTCGTCTCGCGGGATAGGATAATTGTGACTCCCTCTCCCCAGGGACCCCCGGTTTATATAAATGTTTTGGGGTCCAAAGGGTAATTCGTCATAGCTAGAGGGAGAGGGCTTCGGTGCATGGGGCCAACTGCAAGCAAAGTTATCCCCGTGTCGTCACCCCTCACCCTCCATGCCACAAATGTATTTGTGCCCTTTTTTCTCATGCCCATGGTTTAATTGTATTTTAAGGTGAAATTATGTATCTACTATCAATTTTAATACCATAAGGCGTGGCTTTGTGAAAAATTATGGATGTCTATAAATATCCATATCGATATTTATATTATCCACAGTTAAAAATAACTTTGTATTTTACACATTTCTACATCTGCATCTACCCAATACCCCACAAGCCACTACAAGGGCGTTAGCCGGGGGGTGTTAGTTCACCAACCATGCATGCACAAGCCCAATCATGTCACCTCTACACAAATATTGGTTTGAACATGCAGTCGAAAACGTTAATCGCACGAAAGAAGGTACTTGCATGTAATAATATTTAATTACAGGATAGGTATATTAAAATTGTTCTGTAGAACTTTTAAAAGGATTTGTCTTTTAAATAAAAATTGGAATGCAGGGAAGAACATGCAAGATATCGACATAATGTGTACACTACCAATTCCAATTATCTCCTACGCGATTGCTGTCATATCTATTTTCATCTCTAATGGTATGAGGAAAAAACGTCATTTTAAATCTATCCCTTTGTTTTAGGTTGGTGATCTGATCTACCATAGTAAGTCGGGACCTGTTAATATGCCTTAAACATCCTCAGATATGAAGCACGCCTCGAATTTACGCAGGATTAAATCTAACGAATGTGTTTTCTCAGGACATATCCTTAGTTATCGTTAAACCCAAGTATTTTACCGATTCTTCTTTTGCTATGCTGGTTCCCTGTATAGTGTTCTTTCGGGTGAAATATTCTCCCTCCAAAAATTTATTGTAACATCTTTTCATGAGGGATCGGATGGTGCGGTGGCTATCGTTCTGACTTCTCACCCTGGGGGCCCGGGTTCAACTCTTGGCGGTTTTTAATATCTTTCAGTGGTATCTCGATCCCTACTTGAGGTGCCTTGTGGAGGGCACTTTGAGTGGGTACGACGTCACTCAGATGGGACATTCAACTGCGAACCCTTTGGCGCCTTTCGATAAGAATAGGCTAATGCCGACCCAGGGTTTCTCTCCACCCTTTCCCATCCATCCCCATTGGCGAAAATGACCTTAGCTGTCCGTCGCCTCCCCTAAAACTACTACTACTTCATTTATTCAAGTTTAATTCTAGCTCCCATGTCTCGTACCACTTTTGGATAGAATTCAGGTCTTTAGTTAATGATACTCTATCTTCATGACTGGATATTTCCCTATGTTTTCAATTATTTCTCAATTTACATTGGTACGTGTTATAATTCATTGCACTACAATTTAGTATATCCATGTGGTTCATTCATAACGTAAGCACATGAAGCTGCTACAGTGTAGTGACACGTGTTATGCCACGAACTAAGGGGTGGGGTAAGGTCCTCGACTACCAACCCAAAGGTCGCGGGTTCGATTCCCGCCTAGGTGGATTTCTCTCCATCTAGGGCTTGGTTGTATGTGATTGTCTGCAATATAATGTCTGTAATGTAGGGTTAGGTGGAAGAAGGGACTTTTAGTCTCAACCTCGCCCAAATAAGTCGATAATAAATAAATAAACTAAAGAATGTGTGGAAAATGCAAAAATATTTTTAAATTGTGAATACAGATTATTATTACATTGCTCGAAAATACGTTTTATCTTTTATTTGATTCAAGTAAGTGTTTTAAGCTGAGATGCCTCTTGCTGGTGAGGCCAAACAAAGGCTGCCTGGTCATACAAATCTAATATGGGATAGAGAAGAATGGGGAGTGAAGTCAACCAATTTCCGGGTTGAAGGACGGATAATTGGTAGGATATTTTGCTACTACTCTCCGTATGGACCGCTCCCACTCGCTTCTAAGACCTACTATATTACTCCCAAACTTTCATCATTTTTTTACCATGGAACCTTATCAAATGTGTCGATAGTTAACAGAACACGTTATTATAAATGAGCATTTTGTGGTATGAATACCCATCACCATATGGGCGAGGAAATAATGGTCCCTGGATCGAATATGACTAGCCAAACGGTTTAATCCAGTCTACGAAAGTGATACGAATCGTGGCCTCCCCCTCATATATAGAAAGATACTTTTTTCAGGATCATCAAAGGACATACTCTAAAAATTAAATAGACCACCCATATGATGCATTGCGCATTCATCCGGTCCTGGCGGAAAAGTTTCGCCCCCATACTCCTAACCAACCTGTTAAAAGTCTCTCATTTCGCTTTCAAATCCAGAAACCAGTATGAAACCCTTTGGAGTATTCAAACTATATTAAATGGAAATGATCTTACAACTGGCAATAACACACGCAAAGACAACGTTCATCCAAAGAGATTTTTGCCTATTGACCTCCTATGCAACTGAATAGCTCACGAGATACGTATTACTATCCCATTGAGGAATAGAAACACTGCTCTGAAATAATAAAACTAAATAAATCCTGAGGCCCAGAAGAAATCCCCGCGAGAATACTAAATAAACTTGCGGAAGGCATCCCAACTTATTTGAAAACCGTTATTTACAAGTCGATGGAAGAAGGTTCAATATCTCACGACTTGAAGCAAGCTCACATTATCATTATCCACAAAGGCGAAAACGGGATTGACTCCAGTAATTTTGGACCAATTTTTGAAATCTAATATCCTTCAATTGAAGGGAAGAAGGAATTACGCGGAATTGAAGAGTTTATCGTACTCTAAGATGTCAGGTTGTGTTTTTTAGGAGAGGCAAGGAAATGTACCTTTGTACTGTTATATAGTCTGTGTGCATCAGAAACCTCCCTGCCTTAAGTGGTAGAATACCACCAATCATCCTGGAGAATCTCAGAGCATTTCATCGTTAGATATATAATTGCCATTTTGACAGTATGAATTAACTCTGCCATAACCAGCATGGTTTAGGAAAAGGAGATAATGAGAAACACAACTTCATCTCTTTTCTCGTATCTACGATATCCTGAAATCCGGTGAATAGAATACCCAAATGGATGCTGAACTTTTAGATTTTAAAAATGCAATCGGAAAAGCACCTAACAAGAAATTGATAAGCAAACTAAGCCATAATGGTATTAATTAGAAGATTACCAACTGGATTTAGCCACTAAATCAAAACAAAAAATCATAAACAAAAATTAGTCTTCGACGAATTCAGTTCAATACAGACAGACGTAAAATCAGGAGGGCCTCAGGGAAAAGTAACAGCGTCACTGCTCTTCTTGATATACGAGATACCAACAGCTTAATGTTTCACATTAGCAGCAATGCTACATTATCTGCAGACAACAAATTGGTTTACAGAGAAATGAGGACACTGAAAAATAGCGTGCTACTGACTACCGATTTAAATCAGATATAGGAGTGGTGAAAAAATAGGGATTAAAATGAGATACCAGAAAAAGTATAGAACTGAAGTTTTGGAATAACTTTAGCATTCACTGTATTGCATCGTAAACGAATGCGATTGAATCGTAAATCGTATATAAATGCTCGTACACACAAAGCAAACATTGTAGGGAGGTGGTATTCTCTGAGGAGTGTTCATTCGTTCGTTTCCGCCCATAGGTGACTCCAAATGTTTCTTTCTTGGCAACGGCTGCCAACATGGTTATTCTGTGGCCAATATGTTCGCTGTCATGCCTGACGGTCATGATTTCGAATCCCTTTTAAAGCACGGATTCCAATAGTAGATTACGCGTATTGTGAGTTGAATTTTCCTCGTAATAAGGCTGCAGTCGTTCTCCGCAGAGTACCTCAAAAATCAAATTGCTGCAACTACTTAGGCGAGATCTGTTCGAGATCTCATTTCTCAACGCCCAAAGCTCTGGTGGAATTTCCCAAATTTGTTTTGGCAGCTCACAGCCACCGCCTCTCTCACCATATTTAACCGTGTGTCCCCCCCCTCCCTCACCCTCCCCCCGCCGCGAGACTCGGCAAGCACCGCGCTACTCCCACTGCCCCCACCCCGACACCTCCCTCCCCCCACCGCCCAGCAGGGGATCGCTCGAGAACGGGGGACTTTCAGGCGTTGCGAAACGCAAAACAAGGTTGGCGTGGGTGTTCCGCAGGAGAGGAAAAAGCGTGTGCTTTTGGGGGGGTTTTTGATATAAGAGGGGCTATGGGAGAGATTCCTCGGAAGGTGAGCGCGAGGGGGATAAATCGGAGGCGGCGCTGGGAAGGGACGGGAATGGAAGGGAAGATACTGACACCTCATTTCCTGCCTTTGCGTTGCGGGAAAGGAGGAGGGGAGAGATCGGGGAGAGGCGGCGGTGGTTAGATTGGGAGGAAGTCGCCCAATCCCAGGGTCTATTGCCCCATCTGCACCTCAACACTCTTGGGTCGCAGCACCATTCCTTTCCTCATCCCCCCTTCACTCCTCTCCTTTTAAAGTTCACAATGTGCTGTCGGCAGCCCGATAAAAATCCATACTGGCTGCTCCTTTCCTTGTTTAGAGGTCGTTTTATGGAGGCCACCGAGTTTGAGTGCAATGGGAGCCGAGGGAAAATTTAAAAGACCGTACTATATGTCTTTCATTGATGAATGAGAAGCGGGACGTTTTTACCGTATGATACATTTAGATTTTTCTGTCAGCGTTTCCCTGTTTTCCTTGAGGAAAGCTTTCTGAAAAAGGGCGCCATCTTGCGCACGAATGTGCATAATTACATGCTTCATTGCCCAGCTCCTCATTTACTTTGATCAGTGTGCTTCTGAAGAGGCGAGTGATTTTCCCGATCTTTATACCGATTTAAGGAGACTTGAACAGGTGAGTCAACTTGCCGTCAAGAAAATAAAAATGGAAAACTACTCCACGAAAATATTTGATTATTTTAAGTCGTACATCGTCAAAATGTAAGTCTTTCGTGAGTGTATTCAATTTAAATAATTCTTAAATATATATTTTTTAATTACCAAATAATAGGGCTAGTCCGCTGGATAAATTTTGTTACCGGCCAAGTTTCGATGTGCTACGTTATCTTTATGCCTGAAGATGATGTAGTACATCCAATCATAGTTGGTAATGAATTTTTATCCAAATAAAAAGTACTATTATATTGCTATTATAGCTTCCGAGGAAAGCTTTTGTCGTTTTGTGTTCCTTGGAGAAGAGAAAGAGCATTTGAATCTGTCTGTACTCCAGCAAATTTCTCCGGTTTTACCTGAATATTCTATCAAATGTTCAGAAATAAAAGGTGTCCTAAAAGCTAGTTTTATCTCACGAATAAATATGGGTGCTCTGATCCTTTCCAGAAGTTGCTGGTCTTTTTCCTATGTGGAAGGACGCATCCTGATTTTATGTAAAAACCTTTTATAGTTACCTTTATAGTTACCTTTTTCCTTTCTATAGTCACACACACATCGGATTTTAGTTAGCTTAAATTACTTCGACTTACTTAAAGTCCTTAATTACAATTTCCGAAGGTTAAATTCCTAATCATGTTCCTAATTAAATCTAATGGGGTGGAGATGGAACCTCTCTTTTTATTTTTCACTATAGCTTCCAGCATATGAGCTAGTACATATACCACGTTTCTCATATGTTGGCCTATATGCGCGGGTTCCATGAAGAGATGAAGGTCATTAAGAGTGACACCCAAATATTTTTAATTCTTGGCTATGTCACATAAGCACCCCTTAATATATTGATTTGTTATATTTAGCCACTTTTCTTAACTCTTTAATCCATCATATTTCACTCTTAGCCTTTGTGGGCATGTCGACTTTTTTAGGTGGTTTTCCTCAATTAGCTAGATCATCTACCTTTGGGCAACGAAGGCCAAAACATGTCACGTATCCGAGGTAATAGCTACAACAAAAATACCTTGCTTTTCGCCGTTACTTTCAATCCAGTTTGGTTTAAAATTGTATTAAAGCATTCCACGATGCATCACACGGTCACCTATCGTAGACGCGAAATGTCCACGCAAAGAAACATAAACTAAAATATAAAATTCGATTTCTGTGTAGATTAGTTGAAATATAGGTAATAAGTAACTCTTATTAACTTATTCTGTTTACCTCCATATTTGCTCAACATAATTAGGGTTCTAATTAAGTTAAACCGTGGTTAATTCGAAATATATATATATATTGTTCGAAGAAGTTTATTTATATTTTCTTTGCCGAAACAAAAAAGCTACAATTAAAACATTTTAACTTACATTGATATTATAGCAATAAAATCAAGTTCGAGAATAATAACAAAGTCGTGTAAATCACAACGCTTTTTTAGTAAACCACATAACTTTGCTGAGCATGTACGTACCAATTGCAAACAAGACGAATTGAAAATTTGATAAGACGTGGGGAAAGAAGTGGGGCTGAATTTAATGAGCATTTAGACCCGATCAGGGTTATCAGATTTTTCCGATTAGCTGTACGCATTTGCCTAAATGGTGGTTTCATTCTTTCAAGTGAGTCCAATCAGAACCGCTCCAGCGGCGATGCCCGATTCTAGTTGACGCAGGTGATGTGGCCGTCATTGAGGTAAGCAACCTTTTTGAAGTCTTCTCTAAGAGTCTCATCTTATCTAATATATCTCCTTTTATGGATAATTTGAAATTTCCTTCCCAGCTAAAAGAAGCCAGAAGGATAAGCATAACTGATGGCATATTTCCTATTCTCGCGTTTATGATGCTAAAGTCTTCGTCGGTATTTTCGTAATTGCAATCAATTTGCAGTTTGCAATCAATTTGCAATCAAAATTTACCAATTGCAAACAAGACGAATTGAAAATTTGATAAGACGTGGGGAAAGAAGTGGGGCTGAATTTAATGAGCATTTAGACCCGATCAGGGATATCAGATTTTTCCGATTAGCTGTACGCATTTGCCTAAATGGTGGTTTCATTCTTTCAAGTGAGTCCAATCAGAACCGCTCCAGCGGCGATGCCCGATTCTAGTTGACGCAGGTGATGTGGCCGTCATTGAGGGAAGCAACCTTTTTGAAGTCTTCTCTAAGAGTCTCATCTTATCTAATATATCTCCTTTTATGGATAATTTGAAATTTCCTTCCCAGCTAAAAGCAGCCAGAAGGATAAACATAACTGATGGCATATTTCCTATTCTCGCGTTTATGATGCTAAAGTCTTCGTCGGTATTTTCGTAATTTAAGACCGCAATTCACAGTAAGCATTGAATGATGCTATTATCAGGCGAAGAAAAGAATTAAGAAGCAATAATAAAAGATAGAAAAATATTTTAAATCAACGGCTACACAGGAAGTGTTTCAATTTTGTTCCTTATTGAGCATCTTTTAACATACGCTTGTCATCAATCACTATTAGGTGAAACTTCGAGAAGGTTGAATATCTGACTTTTTAAATTTACTATTTTATCTATATTTAAATGATAACAGAAGTTTCTACATCTCTTTTATAACCATATCATACGACAATACTCGTTAATAAGTCATACACAAAGTAAATTCATATTTTTTTCATGCATAAATGATTTCTCGCATGCATTAATTGATCTAGAAATACAAGGTTTATTATTCGATGTTTCCATTTTTACATTGAATACTAAATACTGAAATTTTTGACGGTTGAAGAAACAAATATTAGCCTTAATTATAAATAAATAATTGCAAGCTAGTTCAGTTTATTTTTTCTCGTGTGAATTAATGCACTGCAGAATCGTCGCTTTTGTTCACCTTCGTCATTTTACAAACCTTTCATGCTAAATATATTTGAAATTTTGAAGGCGTCGACATTTTGAAAGGTAGAATCTTCCACAATAACAAATTACAATTTTTCCGTTTTTTACTGTGCTTCGTTTCCAGAAACTATGATCATATATAATTTCCCTGTTCTCTGATTGGCGGATGTAATAAAATATCGATAGGACGAAAGATCACCGAATTATTTTCATTTTCAGATCAGCAATCACCGAATGTATCAGCAGAAATTAATTGAATTCCATGCTTTTACATGGTTCCATCTTATTATCCGATATTGCGTGTAGATATTGACTTAAAGACAGTTAAGTATCATGTGCGTAGACGTCTTTGGTTACCGAGAATCCAAATGCAATCCGTGGCCAGTTCAAAGAAGGGTGAGGTAAGGAAAAATAGTGGCTTTTCCGCGGATGAGGACGATTTGGAAGGAAATCTGGGTGGACTGGAGGGCGAGTGCGGTTGTGAGGCGATGGCGCGGAATCCTGGGACAGTCCCCCAATTCCCACTTTTCCCTCAACTCCTCCGCAACCCCTTGAGGCGGCGTGTGGGAGGGCCGCGTGGCCGGGTCACGGCCGGGTGATCCCGGGTGACTGGGACGGCGGCGTCCCGGGCGAGGACGAGCAAAGGGCGCGCGGGCCTATTGCGGCCCGAGGAGATGGCGGCGAGGGAGAGAGAGAGAGAGTGAGTGGGGTGGTGGGTGGATTCGCCGGGCCCGAAGGGAGTTCCCTCCTCGCGGAGATGAGTTCCTTTTGTACGCGTCGAGGGATTTGTTTGGATGGCGTGTTTTTCAATGGCAACATCCGTGAGCGGTCCAGCCATTCCTCCGCGAGTTCCCGCCCTCCTCCTCCTCTCTTTCCCCACAACACACCACGCGTCGATCCCCATCTTCCTTCCCCCGCCCTTACTGTCGCCCACAACTCGCACCGCCCCGAAGGAACTCCGTTCTCATGGAGAGCTTGGGACCTACGCGACGCGATCGCTTGAACTTAAGATTCTCAAGGTCTCGTGAAAGCTGGAGAAGTTAGTTGTTGCCAAGGAAATGAGTGGTGGATGCCGAGGCTACCGAGTGGTGATGGCATGTTTCGAAAGGCATTCTAAGGGTCTCCCCCGCAAGAATTTGTAAGGTCGATTCATTGAAAGTTTTAACGGGAACCAGTGTGCACAATCCTCGCCCCCAATAAATCACTCTGAATACAAGATTCTCTGGTCGGTGGGAATGAGCGGTCGGAATTGGCTAATCTGGCTCGTCGGATTTAAGGCCACTAAACTTGACGTCGAAGGCCCGATTTCTGCCACTATCGTAGATGTTTTCCCGCTGTTAAAATTTTAGCGAATCGTCGTTCAATGCGAAATCGCCTAAAACATAACGTATATCTTAAAATTAAGTTTCTATATACTAATCAAGTGAATTTTGGAAATTCATGCGCTTTCAAGTGGAAGGAAATCTTATAAGCAGCTTTATAGGCTTTCACCCAATATTTCACCTGATTTTGATTTCACCTGTTTTATATTATTGATAACAGCGCAGTTGTCTTATATTGCTACTGGAGTAGACGTATAACAACAGCTCACTTTATCTCTGAAAGAGACGTTTTTACTAAAAGTTAAAAATAATTTAATAAAATAACCAACATTTTGCAACTTTCACAATGTAGAATTTCATTCGCGCCCGACCGGTTTCAGCGCTTATGCGTCATCAATTCAAGTGATCGCCTCAGCGATGAAACCGGTCATCCGTTAAAAAATTTTACATCGTGAAAGTTACTTAGTTATATTGATTTAATAAGAATGGATTTTTATAAATTTTATTCTGAAAATAGAAAATTCAAAAACTTTATCTTCGATGTTGCTTGCCTTGTGTTGAATCATCCTCAGCTGATAGCCTCCTTATAGCGTATATACCCTATATGATGGCTTCCAGGGTACGTTTTAGATGAAGAATATGTTAGTCGCATATATTTCCCGACTGTGCGGTAAATTAGAAGAAATTTTCCGTGCGCAAGGATGTCACCAAAAGCAAATGAAAGCATTTTTAAATAAATCTCTTCTTAGAAGTTCTCATCTAAGAATTCGGAACCAAGAAATATATATATATAGTTTTAAGTAAATATTGTTACCTATATCGCGTGATATATCAATTCCAAAATTCTGCGTCATACCCTAGTAGAAGTGATCCATAACAACATTAGCAGATAGAGATTATTATCAAGGAGGATTCATACCGCACAGATTATCTTGAGAAGTAACACTCCCGCAAATAATGCATTCCTTGTCACCTTCATTATAATGTGATGGTCTTACCGTTCAAAGTAGGTTTTGGATGGACAGAAACTCAACACTCCCACATTTCTTAACTCAAGTAACCAGACAGCCTGATTCTCAACACTAGAATGAACTGTTCTTTAATTCTGTATACGTATTCTCTACCTCCCTTCATTCCGTTCAAAATGCCTATTCTTTTCCCCCCCTTTTCTCCCGTGCCTATCTTTCTCCCCTCTATCACTGTCTTGGGCACTCTATCGTCAACCAAAATGCTCTGAATCCATTTTTCCTGGTTTTATTGGAATTCTCCTATCAACCCCCTGTCCTCATCCGTATGCTTAGTATTTTTTATTTTCCTTTTCATCCATTTTACCATTCACATCTTAAAACACTCCAATTATTATCTTTATTCAGCGACCAAGTCTCCGAAACGTAAGACTAACTCACCGAACCTAAAGTTTTACTAATCTTATTCCATCCTACGAACTAAACGTACGGAGGTTGGAATAAGATTAGTAAAAGGTCTCTGTCATCCGAGACACTCCTCTTGAAAGCTTCTTTTCCAACCACAATTCTTCTTCCTGTATATATTTAATAATTCTTCTTTCTTATATGTACTTATATTGTTCGATTACTTGGACCATACCGGTTTATAACACTTCCGAGATAGGTAAGATGTTCCACCTATTCTATTAATTAAAAATAGCAATTTTCCACAAAAATAAAATTTAATGCGACCAGTTTCAATGTTACTACATCATCAGATGATGTAGTAACATTGAAACCGGTCGCATTAAATTTTATTTTTGTGGAAAATTGCTATTTTTAATTAATCATGATATTCCACCATATCTCGCCTGAAACGTCTCTTTTTATCCACCTATTCTAGTTTTTGCCTTCCTATAATACCGTTTCTCTTAGCTTTCCTCTTCCTGGAAACACTTTTATTTTACTTACATATTATCAATCTATTATTATCACATTGATTTTCTAATGCGGCCAGCAATGATTGTGACCCCTTAGGTTACCTGAATGAAAATCACATAATTTGAACGAATATCTTGTAAATACGTGGTGAACAAAAATTCTCACATCTCAGAAAATTCTTCGTCCGATTGGCTATTTTCAGAAGAAATACCCTTTTATTTTCTGCGATTGTCTGTAGCACTAGTATCGGCCAAAAAAAATTGGTACTTATCAAAAATTAGCCATATCTGTTTTCATATATTCAAATGGCCGTATCTTCTTCACGAGACAACTGAAATCTGTTCCAAGGTAGAAGTTTTCATATTATATTTTTCTTCTTGTTATTTTGTGTTTGGCGCAGTATTTCCTTCTACACAGTTCGTACTCCTCTAGTCTTTTTTCATGCAACGAATTTTCCACTGTCTACTACAATTTTACAAATCATCAAATATTAGGAAAAAATTTAAACGCCAAAACAATGAATAAAATTAGAATCACGAAAAAATGATATGAACCTTGAGGTTACAAGCACTCGGAAACCATGAGCCAAACGTTATCTCAGCTAAAATGGTGTCTATGAGATGTCAAGATTCTTAGTTTAGATCTATACTGTGCTGACATAGAAGTATACATTAACGGCTAATTTAGGTCAAGTGCTCGAATAAAATATAAGTATAGAACAGACTGTTCAGATTGATTTGGCTGGAATATAGATATGAAGCAGGCATTGGGGATCCATCGAAAAAATGTTACCTTGAGGATCAGGTGAAATTTCAACGAAGATCCGATATAAGACTTGTGAAATAATATTACGAGGAAATTATGACGGTATGATCAGGGTAACTAGGATGTACTTCCCTCCAGAGATGAAAAGTGCAATCTAGATTACCTCCATGAAGATGCGAATGACTCGAGTTTAACTTATGACTCCGAGATTTTTTAGGCTACCATGCTATATCGCCAGACAACCACGCGAGGAAAAAGAAACTTTGCACCTACACACAAAGATTTAATACTTCACACGACCATGGTTTCGATACTGCGCATCACCATCAGGTACATGTACTTGCATCAAACCATTTCTCCACTAATCAGAAAAACTACAAGATACCCTCAAATCCATCGCTAGACTGTGGGTTTCAGGATGCTTTATTATTTTATTTTTATTTAATTTGAAACTTAACACTTTCGATTGCTTCAAAATATGATTACCATTTAAAATCACACCTTAGTCAATAGAAATTTTCATTTCTATAGAATCAAGCATGTTCCATCATACAAAGTTTCTAAGTTATTACAAACTTTTGCTTTTCTGCCTCATGCACTGAGGCGTTGCTACGTTTTCAGTTTGTAACCATGTTAAATGAACAATATTCTTATGGTGCTCACCAGGTTTTGCTCTTCAAGGTGATGATTATGGGCACATTAAGAAAAAGAAAGATTTTTAATTCTGAAGAATGTTCCAAGTTCCTGTAGACGATGTCCCAAAGTAGATGCCTTGTTTCGAAGATAATCGCTCAATAGCCAATCGAAAAGGAAAGTCGGTAAGCCTGTCGAAAAAATCGCTTACAACGCACAGAAGGGAACACGTAAGGGGGATGGAGGGAGAGCAGTAAGTAGACGAATGAGAAACGGGGACAAAGGAGGAGAGTGGGAGGAGAAAGGGAGAGAGAGAAATGAACAGTTTTGCTTGGGCAAAAAAAAGATACGAGAGCTTTGCGTCGAAGGGGTGAAAAAAGGTCGACTCGCCCCCTTCTTCTTCCTCCTTACACTCTCCTACGGCAGACAACGCGTCCACTTCCTACCGCTGATGACGTGAGACGCCCAACACTACCGATTGATGACGGAGGGCGTCCGAGCGTCAATGACGTCGGGCCTTCCATTTTTTCTCTCTCTCTCTCTCTCTTTTCCTCCTTCCCTCGCGCTCCCTTTTACGCCCTCAGAGGGAATGGGAAGGAGAGGAAGGCGGGTCGGGAGAAAGAAAAAAAATGAAAGATGACGCGAAGTTGAAGGCATCAAAAGCGTTGCCAAACTTCGGGCCGTGTTTCCACACCCCATCTGCGTCACCCCCTCTTTCATCCCGCCTGTACGCCTCATATGTCTCTCTCTCTCTCTCTCTCTCTCTCTTTCTCTACCGCCTGGTCCAGAGTCATCCTTTCCTTCTTGTCTCTCCTTGGGCACCCCTGG
Source organism: Hetaerina americana (assembly GCF_022747635.1). NCBI lineage: Eukaryota > Metazoa > Arthropoda > Insecta > Odonata > Calopterygidae > Hetaerina > Hetaerina americana. Next base: position 31,279,037 of record NW_027286874.1, on the reverse strand, counting down.
AGCAAAGATCCGATCTCTTAAGGGAGCAAAGGTAAGAGGGGTCAGTGGGTGGGGGAGAACACCTGGACCCCCACTCTTCCTCTTCCCCCGTCTAAGGGTTCTCTGCACTCCCACTGCCAATCCGCGCGTGGCGTTCCGGCGTCGCCCTTCGCCGTCCCCACCACTCGTACTCTCCAAATTTATTCCGCCTTCTCACTCGTTCTTCGCGAAGTGGATGGATGAAAAATTTCGGGAAACGCAATCGCTAGGCACTCTCGTCCGTCCGTGTGTTGCACGGTCCCATTTGTCAGTGCGAAGTCGATCAGAAAAATTCTCTCCAGGATCAGTGAGGTCTGGGGCCGGGTAGATGGAATCCGCGGTCATACACTTTGCACCGATTGGATTAGACCCCCGAGGTGTTTAATTCTTTCCCAAAACAATAATTTTGGGAATCATATGGAGCGGGTAGCAGAATTTTCCATTCTCTTTTTGAACTAACATCATACTTTTATCTCGACGATTCATATGTGCTGAGGCGATGGAGAGAAGTAGTGGGTTAAAATAATTTGTAAAATGCACTTTCAAACTAAATATATGACGAAATGCATATGATTCTGTTTGTCTATGTGCCCTTCCATTTATATATCCATCATCCTTCCTCCAAAACTCTCATATGTTATGTCAGCCATCTTTTTCTTTCATCTTTTCCTTTAGTTCTTGCCTTGAGTAAACAATAAAACGTATTTGTAGTCGGGACAGATTAAAGCAAGCCTTGTGGAGCGCCATGGGAGATGTGACTAGAAACATTAATTGATAAATCTGGACTAGAACATGGATGCCCGTTTAGCCATAATGAGGTCTCCTCGTCCACTAATCCATTGCAATTTGGCGCTGGGCTTTGAAATAATCAGATTGTGAAACCTACTTTTAACATCCAGTAATGTTGGGGAAAAGGGAGCTTCTTACAAGAAAGTGAGGTTCCAACTACTTACAAATTTTTTACCCGAGCATATGTTCTCTCACCATAAAATTATCCATTACGGCTGAATAACGCCATCATTGTAATTCGAGCATAAATGAAAATTGCACGGGAGAAATAATTCATGACAGCAAGACTCGAATTCAGTCACTTCGACGGCGTCTCGAATGTCATTTGATGATACTGTATCTGTCGTCTTTACTGTTCTAACATGTGACTTTTATCAGCACACTCTCATCCCTTCCTCCCCACTTCCCCTTTCTTCTTCCCCCTTTCTCGGCGTTCATTATCCCTCTCTCCTCCTCCTCGCCTGTTTCACTCCGTCGCTATCTCCCTTCCCCTCCCCTTCCATTGTGCGTGCGGGTATGTGCTCCTCTCTCGCCTCCCAACACCCACTCCCTCTCTCTATCTGTCCGACCTCGTCTCTCCTTCCTTTCGTCGTCATTTCCGCCCAGTAAGAGGGTTCCTCCCCGAAGCGTCAACCAGAAAAGGAAGTTTTTTTCCCCTTCCCCTGCTCCTCTCTCGCCGCTCATATAAGGAGGAGTTGCGAATGGAGAGCAATGGGGGAGCAAGGCGGAGTGAGGTCTGCGTACTCATTGTGATGTTTTGTCGTCGGGTGTGAATGAGGGGAGGGGGGAAATAAAAGGATTCCTCTGTCCCCTATCGGTTGGAATCGGAAAGATGGGCCCAGGAAATTTCACCCGAAACACATTCCCCATGTCTCTCTCCTCAGCTCCCTAGTTTGCTTTCTTTCTCACCTTGCTTTCTCCACCGCTCCACTTTTCTCCTTTCCACTCCGCTGCCATCCGCGCGCGTTCTATTGGTTCAGTCACGACTGACCACTTTGAAAACCCTTGAATATATTTCTACCGCGCATGAAACAAGCTGCTATAGGTCTGTTTGCAATTTCTTGCAGCCCAATAGGCTTTGCCTAAAATTTAAATAATTATATATAACTTTATCTTAGGCTTAATGAATAATTCTCTGTCATCCTCCATTGTAACCACTCGTTTAATGGATTTCATTATGAGAGAGAGACCACAGAGAATTGGAGCAGCTTTTTATTATGTCCGGGCATTTTGGGAAACATAATTTTTTCCTTTCAATTGTAAAAATTATTGTCCAGTTCAGCTTTTTGGATAGAAATTCTTTCAATAACACAATTTGTCTCAGATAAAAATTACAAATACTGGCGTGACCTGATGCATTAATCTTAAACTAATCGGTAAGCAGACTCATACAAATTTTTTTCTGTATTTTTTCCTTAAATGCCTTATGGTGTTGATGAACAAGCACCAAAACAACAATTTTTGGAACATCTCTGGACTCGCAGCCCAATACTGCAATTTATATTGTCCCTTGGACACGAACCAATCTTCGCATTCGACATATCATGTCTATTCCAGTCCGTTTCATATTCTCCGTGAAATTATTCTATATTACTCCATAAAATCATATCACTCTTGCCAAGCCACGTCTTTAGATACTCAGTTTTCCTGAAAGGGAGAAATCATTGGCCGCCACTGCTTGTTGTGACGGTCGGGCGTAGCCGAAAAAAGTATTTTCATAACAAAGGGAAACGCGAATAATAAGGACAACAATGACGAAATGGTTTGGTTCAACGCCATCGGATCCCCGCCATCCCCCTCCAAGTTGAAAAAAGAAGAACTGCTGAGTCAAGCGACCGTTTCGCCTCGGCCCAAAATCGCCTTTTATCACTCGGGAATATTAGGCCCGGAGGGACTTAAAAGAGTGTCACTTTTTGAATTGCATCTGTTCCCGGAATCGAAGGAACACGCGGCGATTTCTATGGCGGGGAGATCTTTGTTTGTTTGCGCGATGTTTTAGCTCCAGCTTGATGAGGCCCCGTATTTAGGTCCGTCCCCGGCGAAGGGCGATGATTGATGGGCGAGCCGTTCGGTCAGGTCAGTCGATCGCCGCCGCCGTCCGCCTCGAGACACACACAAATACAGGCTCAACCCTTCGGGTCGCAACCCCGGTCGCCATCGTCTGGCGGGAACAGACGTGATTTGCGAAACTCAGGTCTTTCATTTCACTGAGAGGGTGAATACTTTTACCCAACACTAAAGTGCAGCTGGATTCGTGCGACGCAGAAGGTTACAAAAGTATTCATGAAAACCATGACGAATGAATTAACATATTTTTAAGAAATCCTTTCTCGGATTCCCTTAGTTTCACTATTGTTTACTTTCAAATGCTCTTTAAGTTTCAGTCTTCCAAGAGTCCAAAAAGGTGCCTCTTATCAAATATTAGGAGAACCACACAGTATATTTTCAAGTCTCTATACTTTCGGTCGAATAAAAAATCTGGCGCCACTAGTCTAGTACAATTAGATTTCTTTATTCAAATATAATTTATAAAAAATCATGATCGTGAATCGATTTGTTTGTGATTGTTGAAAATTATAATTCTCAATGCGTAATTATTAATTAAGATTTTAATGACGAATATATCAATCCTGTTGTACGTTTCATAATTCATTTCCGACGTAATTAAAAGAACATAATTTTTCCAATAAAATCCACAGCATTCTGGGTCTAAGTAGATTTGCGCTTAACGATTTATTTTGGTAATACGAGGAAGTAGACTGCATTGAAATAGTTGCTTAAACATTTGATAAAGCAATTGGTTTTCATGCAGCATTAAGTGCACGCCATTCTCATAAAATCAGGAGAAATATATAGCATACTTCATTACCGCCCTCGAGTATTATTGCTAAAAGGTCCTCTCTTTTATACCTTTTAGAATGATTCCACTTCATTCATAAACCAATGATATTAAGGAGAATTGAATTGGCTTTCCTCGCCGAGGGTCTGTGATCGATTCCCTTCTACCTCAAATCCCGATATCCTCTCAATAATTTTTAGTGTTCATACATGAGGCAAATAATGGCGAAGGTTTTCTTCCCAACCTTCTTATATATACTAACCCCTACACAGACAAAATTTCGTTCATTTCATTCTTCATCTTCTCCAGTTAGCTTATCAAATTCTCTGATTACCTGGCAAAAAGCTTTCTTACCTTGTCGGTTGCTACAGTTGCAATGGATTTGAATCTAACTTGGGAAATCAGTGAAGAATGCCCTAGCTGTTAATTTCCATTTAAAATTTTGACTTATTGACGAATTAAAGGTGGGGAAGGAAGTGGAAGAGTACAAGCCTTCGTTTAGATTTTACTTATCGAGCAAGGGAATGGCCTAGTGGGTACGTCTCTTACCCTGCTATCCTCCACAAGGCATATTGAAATGGTTGTTAGATTAATCCATTAGATTAATTTGTAATTAATGGCATTCCATATCATATTATTATTGAAAGTTGAAGCTGCCAAACATTGTTTCTTCCAGTGGTCGTCACTAATCGTGCGAAGGAAAAAAGGTTGAGTGAATAGAATATTTTCTCACGAGAGCTATAACATTTGATAATTTTCCAGCAACAAAAAAATATATAATGGAATAAAGGCGCCAGGTATTCACAGTGTGAGCAATTTTAAAATGCGAGGGAGTAGTCCAGCATTCCATGAGATAGGATACTCCCTCGAATTTTAGAAAAATATTTTAACAAATGTACGCTAATGAAATTTTTGATTGAAATAAATGGAAAACGTTTCATTGCACATTAAACAGAAGGGATCGATCCAAATTAAAAGAAATAAGTGCTGATTTTCACGATAATTATCAGCCTTCCCTGAGAATCAAATATTTTACTTATTACTTTAAGAAATGTTGCTTCGTTATAAAGAATCAAGGATGAAAGATCAAGAATCAAAAATGAAAAGTGAAATAAGAAGTGTTACCTGCTCTAGATTAGGCCATATGCGGTATATTTGAGATTCATTAAAGGAATTTTCAATTTTATAATTAGATAAAGTTCAAATAATAACTAATAGATTACGGAATCTTAATAAGAAAAAAAGTTAAGTTGGCTCATTGGAAAACCCAGGATGAGAATTCCTCAAGACATGATGGAAATAATTGGCTTTTGGAAAGGCTCATGGCTCCCGCGTTCATTCGAGGGGAATATTATGCCACCCTTAATTTCGACGCTTTAGACAAGAAAAGTGTTTAAAATGGGAAACATGCTCAAATACCGACGGATTTAAATATTCCTTCCTCTTTTGTAATGCTCGTGGTTACAGCAAAACAAAAACGAGCTCTCGAACATTTTAAGCTAAGAAAGCAGTTAATAAATATTTTATTGCATTGTTTATTTTTAAATAAACCATAACTCTCTGAAGACGAAATCCTGCCAACCTTCTGAATGACGAGGGTTGTAAAAAGGAGTGATCATACATTTTTATTTGAATTATTTATTAAGCTGCATTTTAATAATGTGTTGGGTTGTTTGTTATCTACATGTGTGCTATAATTTTCATTGATTTGCCTCAGATATTTCTTCAGAGGCAGCCGTTGCACGTTGACACATTTTCAATTCGGCTACGACAACGATTGCGGTTAATACATGACGTTGAAATTCGCTTCCGGCTTGACAAATATCATCCGAGGTCTAGGTAATGCTGCATAAGGTTTATTTAGGGTTCAATACCATAGCACAGCTGGAAGATGGTTTAAAATGTTTAAAGAGAAAAGAAAATCAATTTCAAATGCATGTGGATCCGAAGTAATTAATGACACTGCTGCTGCCATTTTGATAGAAGATTGTCAAATAAGGTTAAGAGCATTATTAGAAATATTGAAAATTTCATTTTCTGCCACTCACACGTTGGTAACAAGAAATTACACTTGTGAGACTTGTTTGCGCGCTTTGGGTTCCGAGGCTGGTCATACCCGAACAACAGGACACAGGGAAGAATTACTCTTATAATTTTCATCCAATTTTTCCTTCTTCATGGATAAATAATTGAATTTTCATTTAGTTTATTCTTCTGCATATATTCAAAGAGACTGCGGCAAATGCTGGGACAGTAACAGTTACCGGAGTCATCCACTAATTCCCGTCACGATGCAACATTTTCAAGGTGCAAGAATCAGTCGCCTTGACCGGGATCCTTTTCCAGGCGAATGATTTCTATTCTTTGGCATTGTTGCATTTTACAGCAAATGTTTGGCTTTATAGTTTTAGACGGCTGATTGTATACCTAACCACGGCTCAATTTAACGAAAGTCGGAAAAAACGTAGAATTTTCCTTGTTGCATCACGCTACATTATAACGTCCTTGCCAAAGACAGGATTCGATATTCGATATGCAGCTGGCGGGGCGCACTGCCTGCCGCTCCAACCAGGACTGATATTTCATCCGAGCCATCCCGTGAGCTGTGACCCTAGAAATTGGGTCTTTTTGGATCCATAATGTTAATATCGCCACCGATTGTCAAACGTGCTCCCTACTTCATCTTTTTCCTCCGTGTCTCCTCTCGACACCGCGGCTATCCTGCTACCTCCTCCTCCCTCGAGACCTTCTTCCGTGAAGGCGGCACCTGACTCGCCCCCGCCCCCTCGCCCGCTCCCGATTTATTATTTCTTTTCCCCGTTTGTCTGTACGTTTTTCTTCTTTCTTCGTTTAAATAGCCTCGTTATGCACTGTTATACTCTTTCTCTGCCACACCTCACCCATCCCGTCGCCAGATACGCTCTCCCCTCTCCTCCCCTTCCCCCCTTCCCCCCCTCTCCCAACAATCCTAGCGTTATATTCCCGCCCATTCCCTCTGCACCCTCACTTAGCCCCGGGCCCTCACACCCCACCACTACCCCCCTCGGTCCACCTCTCCCTTCACCCCCTCCACCCCCTGATGCTCCCCACCTCAGGACCTACCCCTTGGCCCCCTTTTCCATCTTTGAATGATGGCCGGTGAACCCCGACCGGAGCCATATATCATTCAAGATGGCGGCCCGTGCCGGGGTTTTTGAGAGAGAGAAAGAGAGGAGTAAGACCCTCCTTCCCCGTATCCCTCCCTACCTTTTCTCTCTCTCTCTCTCATTCTTTGTGAGGAGGAGGGATTTCACGGAGTGTGTGTGTGAGTGGAGTGGGATGGGGAGGGCGGAAGGACTCCTCCAAACCGGGGTATGAGAAAGGCACCCCCCACCTCTGCCCGCTCCATACACCCTCCAGCACCCTTTTCCGTAGGGGATATCTCGGCTGGGGATGAGATGGGTGGGTTGGCGGGGTTTTGGGAGAGGAGGGAGGGAGGGGTTAAAAAAGGATTTGGGGAGGGTCGAGGGGAGGGTGGCCGTGGGTGCCCGAATGGGAGGCGAGGGGAATGGATGTTCGAGAAGCAGTTTTGTGAGGCCGTGTGGGTTAGCGTTTACCGGCAGATGGCGGGAGTTCCCTCGTCTCGAGCGGGGAGGGGACGGCGAAGGGGACAGCAGACCCTCTCCCCCTTGAGAACCCATCCCACAACCTCCTCGTCCTCCTCCCCGATCCTCTTCCCCTCCTCGTCCTCCTCGCGCCCTCTTCCCCGACCCAAAACCACGTCCACGGCGCGCACTCACACATACTTGCACACACGCCAACAAGCACAAAACCCCCACTCCTCCCTATGGCCCCGAGAAAATAAGAGAGCAAAATAAAGCAGTTGGAAAAATAATGAGTGATCTCACTGTGATGGGTTGATCGCTCACTCCCACCAGAGTCGGAACGCATTGCAGTCATGCATGCATAAAGCCGGAGGGGGGAAGAAATTGATTCCGAATTATGTTCTCCTCATTTTGAAGCGAACCTTCGTCGGTGTTCCGAATGATGAAATATGGGAGACGAGAGCGGGATAAGAGGACGTCAAATGTTTTGATTCTCTCACTTGTTCACGCTGAGAAGTTCTTATTGGCCAATCCCATGCCACTGCAAAGGGTTATACATTAATCGATCTCTTTGCACGCAATTTAATTCTGGTCCGTCAGTTCCTACCTCGGCGGAGACAGTCCATCAAAATCTTTGACCGCAACGACTGAGATTGACGTGGCGTTAGCCAAGGCTCATCTCGGCGAACAATATTTTACTGGTACGTCATGAGCACTGACCATTCCCGCCCAAGGAAATGTGCCCAGCAATCTTTTATCCGAGGAATAATATACATTGTTTTATGCGCGCTGATTCATATCTATACGTGCGTATGGGCCAATTCACTTCACAGCAGGTCTTCTAGCTGATGTTTGATTTGCATATTTTATCAAATTTATTATTGATGCTACGTATATTTTTAAACGAAAAACTCTGTAATCATAGCCAAATAAACATTTCAATTATTATTCCTTGCACTATTTCCGTTTTTATTTTGTTGGCACGGCCTGAAATCGTGTATATAGCAAAATAAAGCAGTAATAAAATGAGAAATGAGACAGAGGAGTATATATTCCAGTAACCGCACCAAACATTTTACATTGAATCATTTGAAATTAGCTCGGGTAGATTTTGTCTGAGGTGCCGTAATGTGCAGAGTTTGTCTAATATAGTCTGTTCGTCATTTTATTCATAAGGTTTATTCCGATGTTCCAGAAACATCATTCCAACACAAAAAATATTCCGGAAATTGTTTTATCTTTTTGTCACGATTTCCAATTTAAGATTATGCTTGTCTTATCCCGTTGCAACAAATCAGAAAATTGATACCAAGTTTTGGTGTGCAGATTCTTTATTTATTAATTATCCGAATGAAGATTCACGCTAATCCATTATTCATCCAAAAATTATTCTTTCAGGATCTTTCATACCAATGAATACTTACTGATCAAGTCAATAAAATATGATCTTCATTCCTATGTTATCTGTATCTCAAATTATACACATAGCATAGAGCTGCCATCAAATTAGAGAACTTTTATCAGCACTATTTTTATTTTTTAAAACCTTCTTCTATTTCTATCGTTGGCTTTAGGGATTCTACGGCACACAGGAACCAATAGTATTAACTGTAATTGTAGTTTTAAAGAAGATCTGAAGATTAAGTCTGTACTTGTATTTTACCTTTAGAAACTGAACATAATTTGACACGTGGCCTTTTCAACTTGTTTTTCTCTATCTTAACCGATAAAATTTGTTCCATAAATAAAGATGAACCCTGGACTAGCTGCATATTGAACGTGTTTCCATCAAATTCTTAGGTGAGATTAAAAACGAATTAATCGTCACCGCTAAGTTTTTATGAACATTATTTTTACTGCTGAGAATGTGTGCGTCAATTGGACAAACGTATTCGAATTCTTAAACCACGCATCCAAGGTGAGAGTAAAATCCTTAAACTCAGTATCATTCAAACCAATATTTTTAAATAGCAAATTTTAACTGCTGTGCCGCACTTCAATTACACTTACTAACTCATTCTAAAATATATCATGTAATATGTTAAAGCTATGGACGTTTCTCAATGATAATCACAAACTTATGTTTCATCTTAAACAATGAAAGTTCTCAGCCTTCGTTCATCATATCATTCGCTCCCAAAATCCCAATATTTGGTATAAAGAAATATGCCATGGAACACGTTTCCCCAAGTCTTCGATGCTTCCATTTAGGCCACTTAGTTGTTATTAAATGTTCTTCTCACCTATTTGAAGTGAGAGGTTTTAGTCCATGGAGTGTGAAATTGGAGTAATATCGACTGCAATTTCTGTGGGAATCCTATCGAACCCAAAAACACAAAGTTGGAATTAATAATATTTTGCATTATATAAGGCAAAAAACTCCTACCGTTGAATATATATATATATATGTATATATATATATATATATATATATATATATATATATATATATATATATATATATATATATAATATATATATATATATTCATTCCCGGGCAAGCCTCTCTGGGCACCTGCAGCTCCAAACTATGTAATTTTTTCGGGTACCAGATCTTCCTGGGAAACCATAACCGGCACAGGGAAAGAAACTGGCCCCCCTACCCTGATGTGTGAATTTCACACGCCGTCGGGCTTAGTACTGGGTGAACTCTACCATCACCTTCGGTTTGATTACTGTGTTTATGGTTTATATGTACGAGGGTCATCCGGAAAGTAGTACCCGTTCGTGAAATAAAGACACAAAAGTAAATATTAACAAACATAAAAAATTTTATTTGAAAGAGGATACTTTAAACTACTTCTCAACATAATCTCCAAGCAAATTAAGGCATTTGTCATAACGTGTGACAAGTTTCTGTATTCCTGCTGCATAGTCCTTCGCCGCCAGCTCATTGAGATACGCGAGGGACCCATCTTGCACAAATTTTTGCATAATGCAGATGGTGTTTAACAATTTCATGAACAATTGTTCGAGAAACATTGGGAAAATGCTCACAGATGTCATCAATTGTGACGCGCCGATCGTTCCTCACGAATTCGTCAACTGAGCTCACCAGTTGGTCTGTAATGACAGACGGTCTCTCCGAACGCTCATCGTCGTCTGTGTTCCCCCTCCCCATGTTGAAGTTGCGACACCACCGCCGAACAGACGACTCGTCCATTACATTGTCTCCATACACCTCCTTTAATTGGCGATGAATATCACATGGGCGAACGTTTCTTGCATTGAGGAATTTAATCACTGCCCTCACTTCACAACTGGCGGCGTTCTCAATTTTTTTAAACATTGTAAACAATCACAGAAACAACACAGGCAATGCTAGCGTCACGCAACTTGGCTCAGAGAAGGCAGACAAGCCACTGAAGCTATCTGACCTCGTCCAGCGGCTACTCGCGTCGTCAGCACTTCATGCGGCACGAACGGGTAATACTTTCCGGATGACCCTCGTGTGTGTGTGTGTGTATATATATATTTTTTTTTTCATATATATTTATATTTTGCAATTTTGCCAATTTTTAATTAACTAGATGATTAACTACACACATATTAATCTATCCTGACTACTTCACCTCAAAATAACCTAATAAAAACTTAATAAATGGCACGATAGCCTCAAATTGGAAGGGATAATCAGACCGCAGTATTCCCCATGCTGTGAGAAAAATATTTTATCAACACAAGCCCTTTGATTCAGGGTGTCAACTGATACCCTAAGGACTGTATGTACATGTATATATGTATTGGAAATGCTCATTCCTATTTTTCATGTTATTTCAACTATTTTTATGGCATTTGCAGTGGAAACTGAGGTTTCTGATACGTAGTATAATTTGTCTCGAAGTTAATAGTTTATCCCTAAACAAAAAATGAAAATTTACTTTACTATTTCTTACTCGAGTTTTCCTATGACACCTGAAGTAAGTGAAACACAAGTAATATATATTCTCACTTTTAATTCAAACTAATAATTAAAACTAAAATTCTAATTTTTTTCTAAATGAATATAATGATAACTATTCATCTCGTGTGGATGCGTTTATGTGTGTTGTATTGATTAAACGTCATCAATGTATTCATAAATATCTTTAAAAGCATCAACAATTATTCAAAAATCAATAGATACCTCGGTTAGTGCATGTGAAAATCTTTTAGCTATAATTATTATATAAGCAAAATATTAAACATGCTCAATTTTTTTCCAGTTTTTCACTTGATGACACTATTGTACGAATTTCAAATAATTCATCGCTTACACTATGGTTTTACTACACCTAAGCCCAGCTGATTCCACTAGCATGACGATGTTTTCTCTTAGCGTTCCCAAATCACCCATTTTATCAAAATATATATTATATTACGCTAACCGTACATTGTTTTATAGCAATCATAAATCGTAAATAAATTAATATACCAACAATATCGCATTCCTTTGCATTATTTACGTCCAGACTTTCCCGTGGATATCACCGCAATTCCGCCAATTTTGTTCTCGGGAGGCGAATGAGTTTTCGCCGTCAAGCGGGATTTCTAATCCCGGGCAGCCCTCGGGAACTCTCTCGTATGTTAAATCTAGATATATTTCGGTAGGATAATACAAAACATTTCTTATGGATAGAAATATCTTTCAAGAGTATTAGTAGTGTATCATATCTTGTGGGAGCTAGATATGACATTTGTTCCATTGAATGTCCTCCCTTTGAGAGCTTGAGTGCACTGAAATTTTGAAACGTATTGTCATTTTAATGAATGTCAGTTATTGATATGCCATTAGATACGAAGTGTTCGGCTATCGTTCACCTCTATAAATTTCTTCGGGATAGGATCAATAAGGTCATGGTAAAAACATCAACCAATTGTGAATTACTTTTCCGTTTACTTCTAATGTTTTCAGAAATTAACTCTAAAAATCTTTAAATAAATGAGTTGCTGAAGTCCATGTTGAGATGAAGTTGTCGTGAGAGTTCTAACGATAAATTTTTTTTTAAATAATCTATTCATATTAAAATTAGTTGAGACATTTGATTTTCATTCAAACATTTCGTGTATAGAGTTGCAGCATTAGACTTTCCCGTAATATTTTTGAAAAATTACTTTATTTGAAATAGAGGCTGTTCAAGGTGCCCTTGTTTGGCTGCTTACAAATAATGCATCAGAACATTAATACGAAATGAAATCTCTGTATTAAAATATAGTAGTTTATCTCGCTTAGGAAAAAGAATTTAAATAATCAACAATCATAAACATGTAGTAAATCATAGCGAAATTGATTGATATTGTCCTAAATACTGATTCATATTCTTCAAAATAAAATGTCAATACATCTTGTGAACAAATCTTAGCTTTGAGGTTGATTTGTGACTCCCCTCCTGTCACTTTTGAATTTTTTTTCAAATGTCGCTAATTGCAATTGGCAACACCTGGAGCACAGATTTCCACGGCTTGCTTTAGATTCTGTGTAGCAGGCGGACTCTGTGGAGGAACGCGCAAACTAAATAGAGCTTTCGGAATGGAACGAGTCCTGAGTTTGGCCGTTGGAGCCGCGCAGTTCTGCAAGCGAAGGAACTACCGGTGTCTGCAGTTAGATGTCACAATCATCACATTTGAGGTGTACGGATACTCACTGGTTTAAATTTCAGTGAATACTGTGCGTATTGATTTCATTGCATCAAAACGTGAAAGCAATTCAACAACCTTTTTAATCCAATGTATGTCAATAGTGCAGAGAAGATCCAAATTTGGATCACATTGGAAAAGACACTGCTAAATTCCACTCAAATTAATCATAAATATTTTTAAAACTCCAAAACCTTTTAACTTAAGGGATGAAAAAAAATTCTTCTGAATGATATGAAAAGCGAATTGCGTGAAATTAATCTGATGGTCTCTTGAAACGTATTGAATTCAGCACCATTTGAAATGACTATTATCATATTGTATATTTCTCCACTCCTTGGATCGTTTTATCGAATTTTAAGTTTCGGAGATCTAGGACCTCTAATACTACTGATTTTATTTTGGAGAATTGGCATTCAAAATTAGAATTAGAAAGACCACTAATAATTAGTTTCAAACGGTATCCTATACTTTAGACATTGAACTTAGTTAGACCCTTGATAGGCTGAACCGAAGGACACGAAGTATTATGCAGAACAGAGGAATATTAATTTTTAATACTCTTCAAACATTAAGGTCGTATGTCATGCGATATGATGTGTATATATTTATTTACCTGTGTTTGTTTGTGTTTACTCAATACAATTTAATTCTCCCGAAGGTGGCACCATAACTTCTTTAAACGAAGTCAATCCTTCCAAAGTTATAACTAATGGAAGTATTCATAGCACTAATGACAGAAATCATGTATTATCTGACGTGACGGCTCTTTCTATGTGCTTTTAGTACTCGGTATGTCACATATTACAAATCAATCCATTCAAAAATCAATTTTTGCCTAATATTAAAAATACCATTATTACCCTATAACCGTGTTATATAGTACTCTTTGCCAAACTCTGGCGCGGATGGAGAGGAATGGTACAGATGTAGATGAAAATTATTTGGAACTTTTAAATATTCAATTTGACCGCAAAAAAAATGTTCTTTTGTTATATTAAGATTTTAACAAAAAAAACAAATTATAAATTTGGTGTTTCATCGAGTTTCTTTGCTTAAAATTGCTTCCCAAACTCCTGCTCACTTCAACTGATGAATTAAATATCAGATTCTCTAATATAACCCCTTCCCTCCCATTATTAATTATTTTCGAATGATAGCTAATGAAATTTCTAGGCACTGCTTAGCCCGTTATTTTCAGTTTTAGTATCTTTTGGAAAAGGAATGCATGTAATATGAAAAAGTATATTATAATACCATCCACTTAAGCATCGCGGTAGTCCAGGGGGTAGAGCGTTGGGGCCTGGGTTCGATTCCCGGGCAAGCCACTCTGGCCCCCTGCAGCTCCACCCAAGCTATGTGATTTTTCGAATACCAGATCTTCCTGAGAGACCATAACTGGCACAGGGAAAGGATTTGGCCCCCCTACCCAGATGAGTGAATTTCACACGCCGCATAGGGCTTAGTACTGGGTGAACTCTACCATCACCTACCAAACCGACCTTCGGGTTGATTACTTTGTTTATGGTTTGTACAATAAAAATAGGATTTATATATGTTATAAGTCACTAAATATTACTGAAAGTGTCGAATTTTACATAAATGATAAAATGTATCTTGTATTTAAAACCTTAAACTAAAACTAATTAGGAAGGAAATTTTCGTCTAGGCGCCAGTTAGTCAAGTAAAAGGCGATAATAGTTATTTAATCATGAATTTCTTTTTTGAACAGAGTAATTATCAATTCATTTCAATCAACAATAAGTCATTACATACCAATATGCTCGGCAGTAAAGAGAAGGATTGGTTAATGGTAAGTTGGTTGTAAATAGGTGAGCTGCCTACGATTTGTGCATAACACGTATTATATCGTTAATAACCTCATTGTATTAGAAGCCCGAAATTGGTGAACTAGGAACGCCATTACACAGCTTATAAATTTGAAGTAATTTTCGGTGATCGAATGTACGGACATAAATGGAATGACAGAAGTCATCTCATTATTAAATGGTGTGGAACTTCTCAAGCATATTAATATTCCAAAATATTCCATTAAATTTTTGGCTGGCGTGGTAGTCATAACGCACGACAAAACAACTCTTTGAATACGTGGAAGAATGGCTTTCAACATTGCACTTCTCACCAGTAAAACATGAGTTATTAGTACATAAATTACTGTACGCATAGACATCTACAGAACATTCAATACTAGTACCTTATTTATAAAATACAGATCCAGGTGTGATGTGATCAAACTGTTCCATATATGAAGACTATTACAATTTTCCACTAAATTATTTAGTGCCTTATTCTCATTCCTTCCACGAAGCAGGAAACTCAATCTTATTGAATTGACTATTCTCCTTGTGCTGTGACATTTGACGGTTATTAGCTTGCAAGAATTACCGGTACGAGCAATTAACGGCGTCATGCGAGGTGAGAACATAAACCATAACTTCGCTCAAGAATCAAAATAATATTAGTTTAGTGACTTTGAGGAATACAGCATTGCTAAAGAGTAAAATAAGCTTAGAAATATTCCAAATTTTTAATCAAAATTAAAATCGTAAAATTTTGTTTAGTTTTGTATTGTTCAGTCCTGTCATTAATGTTTTAGAACTGACCCATGCCAATGATCAATTGCAAATATTGCAACTGCATGAAATATTTCCTGCCCCTAATGGAATACTAACCAATATATGTCAGTGAGTCCATATATAAAATATGACATTTAATGCTGTTAATGTGTGCACACGAAATTAATCCTTGACCAGTTACAGAAGAAAACAATTTTCTTTTGAAACCCATTTTACCTGGATATAATCATTTGAGGGAAATGTCGTAAATGCCAATTTGCATTCTGGTCACGTAACCTTGGAGGAATGGCGTTCAATTACCAAGGGAAATGTTCTTATAGAACATATTTATGATTCCTCTTTGAATGGTCACATTTCGTTCCCGAGGTCTTGCAATCAGAGTTTTATAGCTGCAGCGAACAAATTCTCAATTCTCGATTTTCCACTTTGGCGACTTTTAAACGAGCGGGTATGTGGCCGTTAAGTCGTCGACCAATCAGTTTCCACCTGAAGGCTATTCAATTAATGTTTGAAAAATAACTAATTCCCAGATACTAATTCCCAGACACTATTGGTGTCAAAACGAGGAAGGGTGGGGAAGAGCGAGGGGAGGGATGGAACTTATTCCGACGGGGGGGGGGAGAAGTCGCGGGGAAGAAAGGGGACGGTTGATAGAAGGGTGGGGGTGGGGAAGGAGGAGAGCACGGCTCGTTGGTTTGCAGTCGCATATCGGGTTGCCACCGCCACTCCATTCCGAAGTGACGTATTTCCCCTCGGAGGTTTTCTTGATTTGTCTGTCGGGCTATGAATCCACGAGAGAGAAGTCGAAATTATTTATCGCCCCCTCATCAAATGTGACACGACCCGTGGAGGGATGAAGGGACCAGGTCAAGGGGAGGGAGGTGAGGAAAGAGGGAGGGTGGGAGCCCAGAAGTTATATGGAGTGCAAAAGGGGAGTTGTGGGAGGCCTAGAAGGGGGGAAGGGGAGTTGTTGGGAGGGGGGTTATACTAGGGTAGGGGTGATGGGGGCGGGGAGGGGAGGAGAGGAGAGAGTCGGTCATCAATCTCCAAACTCCGCATCGCTGTCCAGGAGATCGATGGTGGACGTAACATTTTTGCACTGCCCTTTCATCCCATCAGGAAGGAGAGTTCACTCCACTGCTCAGGTGAGTCCATTTTCCGACAGAAAACTCGCCGTTTAACTTCTTTATCCGGACGTGACTGCCACGGCCGAAAGGGAGCGGGGGCAAGCACCCTTAAATGCCACATATACAAACACGCACGCACACAGACCACCTTCCCCCCCGTTTCCGCGCCCCACCTCAATACCCCTCCCACTCCTCCTCACAACTCACTACGCTCACACTCCCGCTACCTCTCTCTCACTCCCTCACTCCGCCCCTCGCTCTCTCCATCTCCCTCTAGCTCTGACGTTTCAATCGACGTTTCCTCCTGTTCCCATGGAGATGAATAACCCGCAGGGGAGGATTGTGACGTCAAATGAAAGTGATAGGATTGCCTCACGCCGCGGCATTTTGTGTGAACGACAATGCAGGATATCTGCAAATGAACCGCATGCACTGTCCGTCCCCTCCGTCTGTCCTCACCGTGCTCGTGCTGTCAATGGCGTCCGGGCGATCTTTATGTAAATGCCCTGTTCAGAACAGCTCCACGACGGAGAGTTGTCGCATGCTGCTCGCGATTCGGTGACCGCGTGTGGTGGGGGTTGTCGGGGACTTGGGTCAGGTCACGACAAAATTTGATTTGGTTTCCACGTCGACCGTTTCCTTTATCTACATTATTTCCACTCGAGGAATGTGTATTCATTAATACAAAAAGCCATTGTTAGTTATTTTTAAACATTTCACGGAATTTTACCAGAAGAATAAGGGTTCTTTTATTATGGAAGAAAGAATTCTTTTATTATGGTTCAACTCAAATGTTGAAAGGTCAAATTTCCTAGAGTCATTAAGAGGAAAATTTTCTGAAAGCTTCATTGCAAAGTTTGGATTTTTGTAAGAGAGCAATTTCATAGTGCGGCGAATCGTTTTCGAAATATTCCCTGCGTCCTTTTCTTTATATATATAGGCACCACTATCATTGGGAGATTTCAAATTGATTGCTAGTAATAAAAGTTATTTAATTCCAAAATTTTTTCCTTTTATCAATAAATTCTCTCGGAGAATTCCAATTAGCGCACGGAACGACTCCAATTTTCCAGGAAAATATCGGATTCTCTCCTCGTAAAATTAATTCAGAATCCAAAAAAATTCTAAAATACTTAATTGTCCTAGTGCACCAAATGGGATATCAATTTACAACTATGTTCCAGTAATCTTATTTTCCATTCCATCTTTTTTCCGATGTACCCATAATTATGGCACTTAATCGTCATATACCTAAATAATAACTGGTTATATATGCATAAGAGCCTTCACCTGAGTTTGCCATTGCATCATTATTGCGTTAATCGCTTGTTTGCACGACTAAAAGTCTGTTTTTTACTACTTATATTGCACGATCCCGTAGTTTTCCACTTCGAAATAATTTCCTTTAAATGTCGGCATCCTTTTATCTTGCTGAAATACGTAAAATCCGTTATCAACCCTCAGGCTGATTTTGTAGACGAGACTAGAGTCTATCTCGTACAAAACTGCTATCATGTACTTAATTGAAGGTCGCAAAGTCCACTTGTATTTAACTACCAGAGGTTTATTAAGTATTGCCAGACGATGGCGTTTTCATTCATTAGGAATTGTTCATCAAGGTATATCCACCTAATTTTTGTACTAAAGTACCAACATGCATGCTGACACCAAATTAAATATTTCACCTCAAGATCCTTGAAATTCCAAACGTTATATCATCCAAAACTTAAGCATTGGAGTCGCTATTAGGACGCTGAGGAATACGAATTCCAAATAGAGGTTTTTCATGTCATTATTGCTTAATACCTAGACAAAAAATTGCATTGATAATGCAACTACTATAACGCATGATATGAACAGAAAGGGGATCGAGATGGTACGGGGGCTAACGTACTGGCTTCCCACCCGGAGGACCCGGGTTCAAATCCCGGCTGTGTTGAATATTTTTCAGAGGTATCTGATCCCTACTTGAGATGCTTTGTTGATGGTACTTTGAGTGAGTACGCCGTCCTTCGGATCGGACGTTAAACTGTGTGACCCCTAGGCGCCTTTTGTAAATAGTAGGCGAATGCTGAAGCCGGGTTTCTCTCCACCCTTCTTCCTTTCCTGTCCATCCCCTATGGCGCAAATGACCTCAGCAGTCGGTCGCCTCCCCTAAATACTACTACTACGAACAGAAAACTTTATAGATAGACACGCACATCATACCCTTATTTTACTGTTGTTAAAATGTAATCCATTCCGTTTAAATGCGGGTTAACTTTATGCTCAAGAAAAAGGTACCTGAACAAATAAACATTGTCCTCGGTTTGAGGAATAGCTGTCAGTGACATTGTCTCGTATATATGTTCGCTATACCCCTGCTACATGTGTCAATACACAGGGTAAAATATAATGGTAAGAAAGTTATTATTGATTTTTTCAATCAACACCATTAGTCTGTGAGCAAAACATTTGGACCTTTTATGTTTTCCAACTTTCTTGCATAATATTTCCCAATTTAATGGACCTATAGTAAAACACTAGACGACAAATTACGTGTTTTCTCTCGATGGAGTGGATTTTTCTTCGTGTTTCGAAGCACGGTAACAAACATATCCCTTCATATAGTGGAATGGCAGAGCATCTGTTAAGAAAATCACAAATAAAAGGAAGAAAACTATAAAATAAAGGCAGCAGCTCGATTTAGCCAGTTGAACGAAAACATGTTGATTGCAAATAAAAATATCTTCAACAATCTTTCCTTCATAGTCGGCTCAAAATCCTGCATCCAGAGACAATATTTTGCCGAAAATATTTTTCCAGTCCTACATCAGACCAATTATTACATCTAGATATTTTTACGTCATTATGAAATCAGAAAGAGAGTTTTGGGATGATAAAAATAAGATTCTCTTTTCCTAATAATTTCCCTCTGCCCTCTTCTAGTCTCCACATATACCTTGAATTTATACTTGGCTAATGGTGTTACAATCCTGCAGCCATTGGTCTTTGCAATCTCTTCATTTATTCATGCAACAGAATCATATTCCGCAATTATTCATTATTCCATTGATTGAATCAAATTCAACGCAGCGCCCACATCCCTCGAAGACAAGGGTAGGCTTCATTCAACTTACACCCCAGGACCAGGGATTGAACCATATCACCTGATGAAAAGGGCCGCGGCCCAAGGGAAGGGAGGGTTATCTTTAGATTCCAGGAAAAGGCTCTGCTTCAGCTGCGCTTTCGAAATTGAAATCTCTCTCTTTGCAGCTCTCGCAGCATCCTGCTCTATCCTACCACCCCCGAGACTCCCCCGCTCATCAGATCCAGTAACACACACACACGCATTCCCACCCTCTCCACCAACTCCCAACGCTATCTCCTCCGACACTCTCTCTCTCCGACCGACCTCTCTCTCCTCCTTCTCCAACACTTCTACTCAACTCCCTTCCTCTCCTCTTCCCGCAAGCAGACATCTCTCCCGGGCGGCAAATCAACCAACAACCCCTTAGCCAGCCAGCAGCTGGTCTCCTGTCTAGCGGCGATTGTCCCTTCTGGGAAACCCACAGAGCCACGGAATGATGGATGATCTTCGCTCTGGGGTCCGAGGCGTCCCCCGCTCGCTGCTTGCTCGCCTGCCGCACCGTTCCCAAGCTTTCCCCCCCCCACCATTTCCTCCTCCCCCATCGCCACTCCCCTCGCTCCCTTTTTCTATAGCTTTTCCCTAACCCTGGGCCCACCAGCCCACCCAATCCTCCCACCCCATCCCTCTCCCCTTCCCATAAGAGCCGCACCTTTTGCCACGCCGCTTTCCTTCCCACTCCCACACCCCCTCTACCCTCGAGACCCGATCATCATTCCCCATATTCCTACCGTTCCGCTCTCCACCCCTCCCACCCCCACCATAGCTTCCTCCCTCCCCCTCCATCCGTTACCCTTCCTAACATAAGTTCTCCCAATGCTTCCTACACCTTCTCTCTCCGTACCTATTCCACTGCTCCATCCGGATCGTAGCTGGCTAACAGAAGGGCATGTGTGATAGAGAGAGGGAGGGAGAGCTAGAGACTAAGGTCGTCGTCGTCCTATACATGGCGTGAGCCGCCGGGAATGACGGGACAGAAAAATATTTTTTTAATGGGCGAAGGTACGGTGGAGAGAGAGAAAGGACAGGAGCAGGAGTGTGTTGTACCGTGTTTGTTTTAGTAATGTCCTACCTCCTTTCCCCGCGTCCACCTTTCCCCACTCCTCCCCCCCCCCACAAGACCTCCTCCCTGAGCCCGCCCTCACAGCTCCCCTGCCCGTCGTTCGATTCTGCTAAAGCAATTGTACCGATCGGATTGGGAGTGGGACGGCGGATGGGGGGAGTGGTCCGGAGAAGGGAAGAGGCCGCTCGCGGGGAGGGGGTGTAGGAGGTCAGGTTTCCCTCCACGTACCCTTCCCACTTCCCTCCCTCACCCTTCCAGTCCCGGGTTAATTAAATTGGATGCGACCGTGTACGTACATACGTCCAGGTGAGTCGCGAAACATATTTACACGGAGTGCCATAGGGTCGGGTGGAAAAGTTGGACGGTAGAGCGGAAGGATGGCGAGATAAAACTGTTCAGCTGCCCGGGAACAAATGAGGGGACTGTAGGCGAAGAGGAAAGATAAGAACGCGCCTTTTTTTCCCTATTACTATCCGATGTCGAGAGAGTAGATTGGGTTTGAAACTTCTTGGGTGGTTCCCACTTCAGTACATCTATGTTAATCCTGTCCCACCTGCGTCGATGAAACATCGATATTTTAAGCGAATACCTAAGCATTAACGTTCGCACCTCCTACGTCTTACAGTTTATTCAAATTACTCCAAAATAATGGGAGTCCTCGGTAAGTCAGCAATTACATTTTACCTAATCTTTATTTTCATCTCGGCTTCTAAATAAGACATCAAAATGAAAGTGCAATGCATGTACACTTTTTTACAAGAAAAAAACCACCGCTACTAAACTGATGGAACGCGGAAGATAGGCTGAAGTGGATTCCACCGTCTCTCCAGTAGGATGGATTACATTTCGATTTAAAGTGGATCGGTCATAATTTTATAGGAACGCTATTCTTTTCCGAGACATTTCGGAAAGATTGAACCCTAAAATGGTGGCAAACAGTATAACACACCGCCTTACTCGAATATTAAAAATCACTCATCTATATTTTAACACGGAGCAGTTTTAGGATATCCCTATATGTTCTCTAAATATGAAAACACTCACACATACGTATATACACACATGTCACAGCACACACACACACACATATATATGTATATATATATATATATATATATATATATATATATATATATATATATATATATATATATATATACATCAAACACACACACACACACACACACATATATATATATATATATATATTCTAATATATTTTTATACATTTATGTGTGTGTATACATAATATATATTTCGGTTAAACGGAAACACTCACACGAGAAGTATAATATTGGGACGGCACAATAGACCACAAATAAAATAGTAACACTTAAAAGGACACTCACACGGTAAATTGTTTAAGCTTTCGGCCTTATTCAAGACTCATATATATATATATATATATATATATATATATATATATATATATATATAATATATATATATAATATATATATATACATATACATATATTTTAGCCAATAATTGATCTAATCGAGTTACTTACATTCAGTCATTCATTGATTTTAATTAAATTTTATAGTAGTATAACACGCGGGAAAGCGAATTTTGAAATTAACATTTAGTGTCAGCGAATGGTTTAAGTTTTCCTTCCCAAATATGTTTCTAGAGTATACCAGTTTTATGCTTCATGATCTTTTATTTCTTTGGTCATCGCTATATCTCGTGGTTTCAGAAGTGTCACTAACGGTCCATTAGCATTTTTATTTAATCGCAAATTTCTGCCCCCAGAAATAAAGGTGAGTGAGGCTATTGTAAGAAATAATGGGAGAGAATCTAGTTCAGGGACCCGATGTCCCGTCCCAACGGCAACCTCATGGCTGCAGGAAACACATTTCTTGGGGGAGACATAATTACACCACGGTCCACGGAAAACGTTTGAACATCTGTTGTTCCCTCCGCCCTTATCTCCGAAACGAATTCTCTAACTTCCGGTACATTATGTCCCAACAACGTGTAGTCACCATGGAGGACTAATATTACTGCAGAAATTGAGGATTCGGACACAGGATGTGGCTGGCAATTTGTGTATGTTGCCATAACATTGACATACGATTGTCATCTTTTAAGAGCCTTTCTAATGACTCGGGAAAACACCCTCCATTAAGTCTTTTAATTTTCCATCAAATTCAGAAAGAATCATCCTTTATCCGGCCATATCCATTAAAAAATGTTACAATTTAGCACTGAATTTTCTAATCGGCTGAAATTAAGGCTTAATTTTAGTACAATTCTGAAGTACTTTTCTTGGGTTTGACGGGATAATATTCGCTCATTTCGATATATTTTCTCAAAAAACGATAAATATCTTTAATCTCTTTTAAAAAGAAAAAAATACAACGGTAAAATGCTATAAAGCATCCTTTTGGGTCTGATGTAGTCAAAACCTTTAATTTAATTTTAATTAACGTATCGAGTGCATTATATTTAATTCGTGATTTTATGCATTTTATTGAACCTCTTCTAATCTTATACTTATTTTCAGGGCGTTATGTCAATCATGAGGACGTAGTTAGTTTATTATATATTGAGGATTCAATAGATTTTAATAGTAATTCAAACAAAGAAATGTCTTCAATCTCCTTGCTCTGGGGTAGGTACCTGGCTTTTCAATATCACCCCCAAGACATTGCTGGAGTCGGTCGCTCAGTAGGAACCGATGGCCGATCCTTTGCACGTAACTTGCCCAACCCTCCCAAATCCTCTTTTGCAGCAGTACATTATCATCCCACGTATAAGTGTTAGGTTTGGCACCCGGGTCGCCTGGTCACTATTCTCTCTCTCTTTTTTTAAATAAAGATTACGTGCCCAGGGAAGCGTGGCTGGGGACGAGGGAGACAAAAAGCCAAAGGGTTGGGAGAGGGATGGTATAGACGGTGGTCGGGATCGTTGCGTTTAAATTATATCTCTAAGGAGACCGTCAAGAGTGCACGTCACGATTGTTGGTAGAGTATTAGGGTCGTACGTGAGGGGTCTCCTAATGGAAGGGGAGAGTGTGAGGGGTTAGGGTTGGGAGTGAGGGAGTGGAGAGGTACGGATAGAGGGGGTGGTCGCGGCCACCATCGCGGTGGACCACACGTCTTACCCTGGGAGGACGTGAGGGCGGGGCCGAGAGGAGGGGTGGAAGAGGACGGGGCGAGGGGGAGTCTGAGGTTAGGGGTCGAGGGTGGAGATGGGGAGAGAGCTCTTGGGAGATGGGGGAGGAGGAAGATAAGGCGAGGGAAGTTCAAGAGAACGAGGTCTCACAGGGGGAGGGGTCGTCACGGAGTGGAGGGGACGAAAAGAGTGAGAAAGGGGTGCAAAAGAGAGGTTGTCGAGAACGGCTGCGGCCCTGGGACGACGATTCCAGTAAAGAATGGAAATTGTATATCCGAAGAGAAAAAAGGAATTGCGATCATGGAAGAAAAGACTATCGAAATCCATTACACGTGCGGGACTTAAAATAAATCCCTTTATACCTTAAACAAATGCAGTCGAGGAAGTAATTGTTTCCCTCACCAAGATGAAAGAACTTAGATAATGCGGGCTCTAAACGCCATGGCGTTTATGGCAAATATTAAGAAGGGCATTTACATTCCGAACCTTTTGAAATAGAAATATATGCTACCATCAATTATTCAACCACAATTGATAAATCTCTACCCATTGAGAGTCTCAATTTCATAACTCAGGGCGTTTAATCATTTTGAGCAGAAACATTTTATCACAGTGCGAAAATATTCGCGAATATAGGGCGAGTCGCCCAGCACAAATAACATGAAGGATCGAGAACCTCTGCAAGTGGTGAACCCATTATTCAACCTATCAGTAATTGTATGAGAAGCGTACAAAGATTCGAATGGAAAGGAAGATGAGAGAAAGGCACGTGCGCGCAAATCAAGTGAATTAGATGGAACCAGAGGAAGCTTAGACGGGGTCCGAGGATGAAACGCTGGAAGGATGGGCGATAAGGATAGGAAGGGAAGGTGGACAAAGACGATGTGAAGAGAGGGAATTAGGGAGAGGATGGAGAAGTTGGACGGCAGAGTAGAGGAGGGATGAGATAAGAGGGAGATGATGGATAAATGGCTGGGGAATGGCAGTGGAACGGGGTAGAAGATGTGTTGGTTAGGGACAGAGGCACGGGGAAGGAGGGCGAGCAGGAAGGACATGGGTGCATTGGAGTGTATAGAGGTTAAAGCGAGAAAGAGAGGCCCACAGGCAGTGAGACGTAAGACAAGGGAAACGGAAATGTAACGCATGGGTGGAAAGCGAAAGATTAAAAATTAGGTATAAAAGAAAAATGAGCCAGGCTTGGTTACCAAGGTTCGAACATTACCTGTGGCATGGCGCAGTGCCAAGTTTTCCAGTAATGGATAGTTGTAGAACGGCATGGCCCCGTGAGTCGATAAGCCGACGCTCAAATATTGCTGTCTTAGTGAATCATAGCCACAGAAAAGAAAAATAATAGAGGACCCACCCTAGAAATGACTTAGTAAATGATAGAATTAAGTTGAAAAATTTTGAGTGGTGCCAAGATCACTTTCTCTTGAGTAACCACTGAGGTAGAGTGCATACTTTTGATACTTTATTTTTAGGTTAAGTATGAAAAGTGGCTAGAGAAGTAACAATTTATTTCCTTTATATATATATATATATATATATATATATATATATATATATATATATATATATATATAATTGCCGACCCCGGTGGCGGCGGGGTAACGTCCTCGTCTGCCATTCCAAGGGTCGCGGGTTCGATTCCCTCCTGGGTGAGTTTCCCTCCATCTAGGGCTTGGGTGTTATGTATATATATGTAAATGTGACCATGTTATCGTTGTTAACAGTTCGATGTAAAGGCCAAAATGTGCTGTTTTCGGACTAATACTGAATAAATAAATAAATGAATAAATAAATATATATCCATTCACAAGGACATACATGTAAGGAAAAGGGATAGGAACGCATACAAAAGACAAACAAGGGAATGGTGGAATCGAGCAGATCACAAACGGGAAAGTTTTCTTAACCGGTACTTGAGCCACGGATCTTTCGGCTTGCCGGGCCGATACTCTTATCCACTTGACCTATCGAAGAAATGTAAATTATGCTTAATTCAGTGGGGGGTTTATATGACCAACTGCCACGATTCTTTGGTCAAGAGATGGCGAAATATATTCTATTTCCATTTGGCGGGTTTTCGTGTTGAATATATATATATATATATATATATATATATATATATATATATATATATATATATATATATATACAAATATAAAATATCTTCGAAATGGAACGCTCTTCGGCGACGCACAAATATATAAAAACACAGATGTAGATTTTTAGAATATAGAGACACAAAGAAAGGACACTCACAATTTGTTATTTGACGTTTCGACAGCACGGCTGTCGTCTTCCATTCTGAATGTCGTCTTCAGAATGGAAGACGACAGCCGTGCTGTCGAAACGTCAAATAACAAATTGTGAGTGTCCTTTCTTTGTGTCTCTATATTCAAAAAATCTACATCTGTGTTTTTATATACAAATATATATATATATATATATATATATATGTCTGTGTATATATATATATATATATATATATATATATATATACACACACAGACATATATATATATATATATATATATATATATATATATATATATATATATATATAGTACAATACACAGTAACACACAATATAGACCTTTTATGTGTTATCTATTTTATTTTATATTCTATTGTGCCGTCCAAATGTTATACATATATATGTGTGTGTGTGTGTATATTTATATACATGTATAACATTTGGACGGCACAATAGAACAAAATAAAATAGATAATTCGTAAACGTCTCCTGCCGCTCTATAGTTTCCAGTTTCAACTCTCCCATCGATAGATTCTCCGCATTCCGTAAACACCATCTACAAACTCATGTACTCTCCTTGCCCTCCTTCATGAAAGACACATATCACTTCCTCCACCGTTTAAATTCTGTCTCCATTCCCTCCACCTCCAATCTAATTATGGCCACCATCGGCGTTAATTCCCCATGCAGAAGGCTTATCCTCTCTGCGGCATTATCTTTATCTACGCCCCCACCCCAGCGCCCTTCGACCGTATTTCTCCTCAATCTAGCTACTTTCGTCCCGTATAATACGCTTCCTCAATAGTTCAAGTGGCTAGAGCATCGGCACGGCAAGTGGAAAGATCCAAGTATCGGTCAAGAAAAATTTTTCCACTTGTGATCGGCTCGATTCCGCCTTCCACACCTCTCCTGTGTTTGCTTTTTATATTTGTTCCCATTCCTTTTTCTTATATCTATATCCATGTGAATGAATATTTGTGTGCCATATGGCGGGTTTTCGTTTTAATGTATGTTTAGGGCACACAATTATACTATACATTTATTTAGAGATAAATATAGAATATACTATGTATATAATATATATAAACTAGAAAAACTTGGCTAAAAAGGTCGGCTTGGTAGTCGATGTAGAGCTCACCCCGTAGTAAGACCTATGCCTTATATATTGAGTTTGAAGAAAATTCTGCAAGAAACATTACTTGATCGGGAAATAATCATGTTTGACAAATTCAGTTTGAGTATATTTCTTCCGATAGTACAGCAGTTTCATCGAAACAAGTTGGCCAGCAAGTGAATATTTTCTGGTTCCCGGGATTCCAAGATTTTTAAAGATCAAAATTCGTTTTTTTAGGGTTTTTTATGCTCAGTTTCCCCCATGTGATATAATGGACTGCCCAATTAGTATGCAACATATTTTTAGCTTTTCCTGTATAGTAAAGACATTCATCAGTTCATAACAGATTAATCAAAGAAGTTTTTAAAAGTTGATAACTCGTGGAAATAAGAATCCTGCTTCAGATCCAGAGATTACCTCAGTAATAGTTTTCGAGAACTAAATCAGATTTTAAGCTTCTGAATGAATATTGAGCGTGCTGTGATACTTTTTGCAATATTTGTCCCTAACAATCAGGAAATGAAGACTCTCAAACAAGTGATAATAAAAAAGAATAGTAGATGCACACGGTAATAGTGAAAAAAGCCATATCTATTTTGAATTATTTAATCGTATTACCATGGTGTTCTCACTCATAGAAGTAATCATTTGCCGATAAAGTACTACTCAGTTGTAGAATGCAGTGGCGGTGGGCAAGTTGTTTCGTAGCTCGACACCCTTAAGGGTCGTTTATCTGCACGAATGGTCCTTCAACGCACGCAATTCTTAACCTTCTTACAAAGTAAATAGAAAATTAAAATCAGTTTGTTTAAAACACCGTTAGATAATTCCTTCTTGATCAATTCAAATAAGTAATTTTGTCCACCACTCTTTTCCGGGAAAATAGCTTTAATTGTCCGATTTTCCCGGTTTTATTGCTAGATCCTATTTTCTTTCCCGGATTTTTTAAAGCTCTTCCCGATACCGGCTTTCAAGGAATAAGGGATATTTGTCCACCCTGAAAAAGTTTTTTTTTCGGTTACTTGAAAATTGAATTGTTACAATTTTAATCACAACTTAATTTAATATGATCTCTAAAATAAATTTTGCATTCGCCTAAAAATGCACTGGATGAATTGCTTATTATGATATTAACAGGCTTCTTGAAGTAACCACTCAAATAAATAGCCTAGAAAATTCCGAATACAGTTATCGATTAATCATCTCTTCCCCTAAATTCCATTCTGGGCAACACTTAATTATCGACCTCTGTGAGCAAGGGTGGCTTACGAGGTTGGAATTATGGAATTTTTTGGCGAAGCCCGCAGAAGGTAGAAGGGAGGAGCTCAAGAGCAAGGTTGGCAAAGGATCAACGTGATTATATGCGTGTGAGTGCATAGGGAAAGAACGGAATGAAAAGAGGTGACCCCTTTTTTTGGAGGATGGAGACACTTCAGTGCAATTGACCAGCACTAGGCAAGGACCTGCATACATCCGCGTCATATTCTTGGAAACGACATCTCCATTCCCTATTCTTTGGTTCTTTTTTCGCTCCAAACAAGCCTCCCGCCCCGCCCTTCCCGTTTCAACCGCGACCACCTCCTCTGCCGCCCAGCAGCGTTCTCTGGGAGCAACTCGGCGTCCATAACGGGGCCTCGTAACCAACAACTTGAATGAAGAGACCTTTGCCCCGAAGACCGCCCTCGCCACTATTTCTTTCCCGCTTCCTTCCCTCTTGCCTGAACTAACATGGCTCCCCAAGCTCCCATCTACCAGCCGAGTTTTACGGAAGGTATCCTGCCACACTATTACCACTTTGGTATCTTATTGGAGGAGTTTCCACTGTGCAAACAGAGTTCTCGGGTTTTATTCCCTAAATGGAAGGGTATTTTTCAGTCGTGTGGAAAGCACCTCACAGTTTTTCAGAGGGGAGAGTGAACTATTCGGCCTTATAGAGCAGAAGACTTCCGCTAAAATTATGTTTTCCTGAATAAGGCGTTAGATTTTTCTCTGTCCTTCATTTCCACCATAATCATTATTTTACTGTGCTAAACTGCTTACCATGAAGTACACAAATATCCCAGTAGACTTCTTGCTTTCATAATTCACAACATATCCGTTTCTTGGACGAAGGAATGGGCATTTTCGATTTACGGTTGCGGGAATTCCATAAAATTGAACGATATAACACGGAAATTAAAATGTATTTAAGAATTTTATTCAAAACGCACACGGCCGTTTATCCTCCGCAGCGCTCTTGGATAAAGATTTTGGAAGTGTTTGGTATAATAATGGAAAGAAAATTAAATACTTTCGAGATGAAAAATCATTTATTATTGAGTAAAGATAAGTATTTTCCGTTATATTAATGAGGAGTAATTTCTAGTCGAAATCTAAAGTAGAATTTTCGGGTGAAGAACCTTTCGAAGATGCATAATTCAAAAAAATAAAGCTGTGAAACATAATCAAGAGACTTGTACATCAATCAATAGGCCTTTGGAGAATGTGTAGGCAACTGAGCCGTGGTAACTAGAAAAGTTGTGGTAACGTTATTCGTTCGTTAATCGTTGCCGTTTCGTATTGCACCAAGACATAGGACGGCAAAGTGGGTAGCTGCCATAATAATGGCAGCATGCTATAATTTTGAATTTTGCTTTAATATTTTTTAGATATTAAATGTTTAAGTTATTTAAAGGGAACAGACATTTTTTTAGGGAAATCATAATAAAAATTATGCCTCTCTTGGGTGCGCTTTGGCTTATATATCATGTAAACGGTGCGGCAATATTAATCATTGGACAATATTACCGAAAAACTTTTGTCTTTCAAAGAGTTGAATGCGGAATAAGAGGCGCATTTCCATTTGGCAGCAAACTCTAATAGAGCGCATCTTGGATTACATAAACAAATCGACTGGCCGCCGCAGCCCTGCAGGACGTCCTCCTTCGGCTCTGGCTCTCTCCTTCCTCCCGTCCGCTCCCTTCAGTCTGCCGTTCTTCTGCCCTCACTGCCCACCCATCCCCCTCTCTCATTCACTACTACTCCCGACCCCCCGGTCGACTGACTTCGCCTCTTGCTGGTCGTTACGAAGGAGAAACCCAGCGGGACCCCAGGCGGGAGTTAAAGTGCCGCTACAAATGCTGATTGTTGACTTCATTGTTGGGTAATCCCTTGAGGTGCCAGGGACGAGAAAGACCAGGTGGTAAGCACGCTACCGCCATAAACACTGAACGCCTTTTGTCATTGCTGCGTGTCATGATGCTTTTCGTCCGGACCTGGCGGGACTGCAGATATGAGCGCGCGCTCAAGCGAAGCTGGGAATCAAATCTTGTGAGCATACTTGAAGCTTTTTTGCACAGCATTTTTTACTCGAAGTCCAACGGCACGGAGACCGTCCGTCTCCACCTCTCCTCTTGAGGTGAAATTCCTATTTATCAAATGAAATGTTATTGAAATCAGCCGCGTCCACTATATTCAATTCTTTATGTATTGGATTGGCCGAGAGAAGGAGCTATGGGCTATGCATTCCCAGGCCCAGTTTGGTCATTCGCCTAAACATTTGTATTTAGTGTGAAAGTTAAGCCCTGATTGTAACGTGTGCCAATATAAACTCTGAAAAAGTGTTCATCACTATCCTTGCATGTATTTACTAAGAATAGTCTTATTCGCATTTCAGGAGAGGTGAGAGGTTGAGATGACAATTCAACACCTGCACTTCCATTTAAGGACTACTGGAAGAATCACTCAACCAAATATTTTTTTATCTTCGATAAGAACTGTTTTTTATAAGGTACGTGACTAAATGCATCATCTTTGAATTAAGTTGTTACCACCACCACTGCAGTAATCAACCCGAATGTTGATTTGGTAGGTGAGAGTAGAGCTCACTTAGTACATGCAGTGTGTGGATTTCGCACATCAAGGTAGGGGGGTAGTCCCTTTTCACTTGTTGCCCGCAGTTTCCCAGAAAGATCTGGCTCCCAAAAAATCACACAGATTGAGTGAAGCTGAGGTTATCTGGAGGCAACACTCGAAATCAAACCATGATTGTCCAGTCAGTAATCCACTGTTCTACCCACTGGGCTATCACGCCACTTATTACATATCATAGATGGTATTCATATTGATGGAATATTTTGAGAATGCTAAAGAAAACTCATGCATGTTGGTGAAAACCTTTGAGTGACTGTGATCGTTTCTTATCAGAGATAAATTTCACTAAATATTCAAATAGAGCTTCTTCAATTGGTATGTCAAAAGTATTCGTCGGGAAGAAAATGGCTACTCAAAGGGCGTACAATGAAAATTGTCAGTGAGTAAAAAATAATGGGGATGATTATTATTTGAAGCGAGATTTGTCAACGATAGTATAGCCAAATTTGTCTTAGGGGCCTAATGCTGAACTTGATATAGTTATATTTGATTGAATAACATATGTTTGCCCTATTTATATCCCACGTTTCTGAATACATTAGTAATATTTAGGCGCACAGAAGTTCAAGTGTTTATTCAATTCATTTTGTAAGCGCAATAAAGCTAGAGCAATAGAATATTCTAAAGAGGATGCGTGACGCTTTAAGACGCAATGCATACGTATACATATACGTCTACATACATATCACCATAACGACTATCGGGAGCGCAAGTGTTTTTTAACACTTTAACGTTGTTTAAAAACACAGATCTCCGTGTGCACTGCAGCACATAGGTACTTATAGAAGCATCATCATAAGGGTCCGTATCAATTTCGCGGGGAAAAATTGCGAGCGGCCCAATCCAGTTTTTTCCAAGTGACTTGTGCTGAGTGGGCACCTATATCTTACACGAGGTATTAAATAGCCCTTGCTCGGGCGCGCCTCCCGTCGGGATCCCTCATGGAAAGGGAACGGCATAGGTGTATCGACAACACCGGCGAAGAGTCATATTTTATTACGGTGGTCGAACGAAGCCATTACTCCCGCTCAACCCTCATGCTTCTCTTTCCACGACCGAAATAACCTCTCCCTGATCTCCCAGCTCTTCTCAGAGCTCACGCCGTTCCAGGGCGAACCTTTACCGGCAACTAAACCAAACCATCCCCGTAATGCTTGGAAGACCCCATCAATCCCCCCCCCATCCCCGTGGAAAATGAAGAATTAATGTCTCACTGCATAGCCGGAGTAATAAATCCACATGACACGGAGTCATAATGGCTTACACACCATCCCAGCCTTCCCTCAACCCCCCTTAGACCGCGCTCCCTTCCGGCCCCCTACCTCCCACTCCCCGTTTCCCAACTTCCACCCTTCCCCGTTTTTATTACGAAAGGTGTCCGTGTGTGCTTGGGACCCAGGTTTGAGAATGGAGAATGGCCGTGGAGAGGCGGAGGGGGTTGCGGGGAGAGAGAGAGAAGTAGAGGGTGGGAGGGTCGCGGAAAGGAGACAGGGGGTGGTTAGAGAGGATAATATAATGAGAGAGAGGAACGGGAGGGTGTCTGTCTGTGCGTAAGTTTGAGTGCGTGCGTGATAGCTAAGTATCAAGAGCGGTAGTAGGCCAGTAGGTCTCTCCTGGAGTACTAGTCTCCTCCGAAAGCTCTTCGGCGAAGGGCAAAACCGAACGGCCGCGGTTCGTTGACGTTCTTCCTGCCGTGAGTGTTCGTTAAGTGTGCATGCGGTCGGTGTATATTCTATGCTGCGAAGGCGCTTACTCAACACTTTCTCTCCCTCCCATTCGCCATTCGCTTCCTTATTCGATGGGCTACGCGCCCGGTGTGTTAGCGGTAGTGTTGTTGTCGTGATTCTGGCACTGGCGAGTTCAACATGGGAAACCCAAAGAGTTGTTTTGGGAGCACTGGACGACCCAAGGACACGAGGTGCGAGTGAGCTGTGGTCTGCTGATGTGGTAAGGATTTCGCGGATCACCTTTTGGTAGCGGAAATATTTTGAGAAGTTCTTCTTTGAGGATAAAGGAGTATTTTGGTGAAAGAAAAGACCGTTCCTGTGGATTGCCATTACGGATATATTTGAAGAGGTACAGGTAACCGCACAATTCCAAATAATAGATTCATTTTTCATTATAGAAGTTCGATAGAATGAATGTTTTCAATGAGGGAAAATCATATCATGATGTATTCTGACATCATTAGATCTAAATAAAACCCTCCAATATAAGGGCTGTAGCGGAGATCGCACGTTAATAGTTAGATCATAAGGGTTAATCTAAGGCAGGTCAGTACTTAAGGAAGAATGTAAATTCGGGAAACTCAATTCGCGCTATAAATATTTCAATCACTCTTCTAGGATTCACTTACTGGTTAATTAGAAGGAAATTAAATATTTTTTACTTGATTTTGTATTTTTGCAATTATTCAAAACTAATTTCATAATATTTCCAAAAGATAAAATAACGCTTTTCTGGTTTTTTCACTGCATCAAATGTGTTCTATAATTCTGCAAAACCTTGACTAAGATATACCAAATAATTTATTAATTATATTCATTATAATTATAATTTAATATGTCGCATATTTTGGAATTTATTTTTGTGAAGTCCGGCACATCGAATGTTAAAGATTAATTTATTACTCAAGTGGAAAATATCATACAGTTTTCTTTAATACCTGGTTAGTATCATTTATAAATGCTACGCTAAATGGAGTAATTTCCACCCCTTTTCTTTAAATTTCCTTCAAAGTTCTATTCAATCCCAAAGTGACAAATGGAGAAAAATTTCATTTTTTGGCACATACATGTATTTGAATATTTTGGTATTATAACCTTTTAAATGTGCAAATTCTAGCTTCCGGTTTTGGCAGCAGCAAGTATTGCAACGGAGAATGCTATCCAGTATCAAATTTTCCCATCAAAAATGCTCTGCAGCGTTGGAAATATAAATTGGAGAAAAAATGTGCAATTCCATCTTCAAAAAAGGATTTAGGCATGGTAAATTTTCCGTTACATACTCGTATTTATCATCTTCCCCAACTCCTCTTTATCGCCAAGCATGTTTTTCTAGTTAGCCGCTTTTAATCTCTCCCCCCGCAACCCTCCGCCCTCATACCATGGCCACACCTCGCATCTGCCTCTCACCGCCTCCCGACCTTCGGCTCCAACCTCCGCCCCCGCGCTGCCCTTCCCACCCCCCTCTCCCGCACGGTCTCCCGCAACGCTAACTAATGAAAGTGAACCGCTCCCTCCCCCCCTAAACTCCTCCATCCCCTTCCCCTGCTATTCCCCTCTCATCTTCTTAAATGAGCCGGCCATCGGGCGGATACCGTTGCAATGGGATGCTCCAAAACTAACCGCTCGAACAAAAGGGAATGAATGTATCAGTCACGGGGCGATCACTGACTTCGGGGCTAACGGTCGTAGGGTCAGGGGAGAGAGAATAGGAGTGGGGGTGAGGGTTGAGGGGGGGGTGAGGGATGAAGTTTAATGTGGACCGTGGTCGGCCACCGTGTGGGACGCTAGAGCCGGTACGGAGCCGCCACACGCTGGCCCGATTCAGTGAAAAACGCTATCGAAATACCAAGCATGAGCAGTGAGGTTAACAGCGGCTATGGATTCAGCTCTGAGTATTCTCGTCCAGTCATTCAATTGACATGCCTATCAAATTTCAAAGATTACTTTTATATCAATGCCATAAAAATTTATCACCTATGTAGACATAGTTGTATAAAACAGCTCAAAATAACGTTATTTTGAGAGTAGCAGGGTTTAGTTTAATATTTTTAATCCATCAGAACAAGATCTTCAAGTTTTAATTCCATTTCAAACTTTTTTCACGATTATTATTTTATAGAATTGTGTGGTTTGATATGATAATTGCCTACATATTTTATCTAACCTCTCGACATGCCCTTTTTAGACCTTATGAAAAGCTATAAATATCTGTTTATAAACATTTCAGGGGAAATTTTATTTTCCTCTTGATTTGTAGCACGATTAAAATTTAAATGTAAAATTTCGGTCTTATCGTCAACGTATCCATTATTTTTGGAAAAAAACTTGATAATCAGGCATTTATAAAATGATTCGATCCAATTTTTAATTTTAAATTGGAGTGTATGGCTATGGAAATGACTTTCTAAACTTTGTGAATTAATTATATAAAATTATTTTATTAGCACATCATTAGGTATTACTTCGCTAATATCTAAGATTGTTTTTTCAATGCTTATTCTCTTTTTATCTTAAAATTCAGAGTAAGAAGTTTATTACAGCTTTGAATGGTCACTTCTTTATTGCCAGCCATCTTTTAGGTTACATCGTGAGTCTGTTGGGTTAAAACAAACTTTTTGTGGCATTGGATTATCATTATCGATTAATCTTAATCTGCATTCACTATTATTATAAAAAATCCTATAAAAAATAAATAAACGTTCTGCTTTTTAAAATATCGAAAAAATAATAAAGTTCATAATTATTAAACGAACATATTCAGTCATAAATTAATAAGGAACGCCGTATTATAAATTTACCAAGATTAGAATAACCTCATTTAGATTCCTTTAATTTCAAACTTATTTTCATATGAAATTGTAACGATCTAAAATAGCTCAGAGTCAATCATTATTTTAATTCAATTTTTACGTATGATGATTTTTATAAGTTTTAAACCATAATAAATTAAGTTAAATAGTCCAGGTTCTCATCAGGTCAGCCTTTTAGGAGTGTATTTCAAACGATTATAACGGATCAATTGGAAATTTCCATCTCAGCGCATTCAACACCGGCCAGAGAGACTAACAGAATAGAAAGGCTAACAAAATACGAGTCGAGGGCCTGCCTACTTGTATCATTATTCGTGAATACAATACTAAACAAATGGCACATAACTATGTCTAAAGTATCACTGTAAGGCTGGCGCTCCGTGGGTATATGGGAACATAATGTGATTGTCAGTGCTTAACCTTTGACTCATAAAAATTGCACATAAATACATTATAACTCTTTTCAGTATCTTCCTGACATTAATTCCGTGCAGAATAGAACTAACCAAGCAGCAATGCCGCTTTCTGTAGTATGTATCATTGGTGTAACATGATCGGATAAACGATATATGCCTACCAATCGATGGATTGGTGGGACATGATGCGAAATGATTCTCATCTTGGAATCACTAATGCCACAGTAATGGTTTGTCGGAGAATCAGTTTTATTTATTACTATTATTGGACGCTTTTTATTTCATCCCTATTTGCAGTATTGTAGGTACGCATAATAAACAGACACCTTTTCATATATAATCTACATCTACATAATACCCCGCAAGCCGCCGCAAGGGCGTGTGGCGGGGGGTGTTAGGTCACCAACCGTAAAAAAGAACAATACCACATGCAAAAAAACAACACGGAAAATTACACCCACAGCAGCGCACACACTCATGCAAAAATCCCTTCATCCAATACTCATGCAAACACATATACCGCAAAACAACTAAAAAACTGCACCCCATGATGCGGCACGAAAGCCATCCTACAACACGGAAGCCAGGACACAACAAGCAAGAAATTGAAACACCACATGAAAATGCACCACGAAACACTCTGCCCCCAAAGAGTCTTTAAAAGGCAGGGAATGCGACCCAACGTTGCAGGTAGCAGGAATTTCCCCCCGCGGAGAGGGACGAGGGATTGAAAGGGAAACTTAAAAACAGATGAACAGGGCACTAATTAGGTAATTCGGAAAGAATGGGTTATTATAGCAAAACACATGAGGTTAGTGGAAGAGCATGCATTTAAATACAACTAATTATTTTTTAGACGCTGAGGGTGGAAAGTGGAATTTTTACTATCTATAACCCTGCAGTTGCTATCCCGTATTGTCCGTGGGAAGAAGGAGTCCTTGAGTCGGCTAGTTCTGGCATCTATTTCCCGAATTTTATATGCATGATCCAAGCGACCAATGTATGTAGGAGTACGAATAATTTGCGAGACCTCGGTGCTGAAACATGCGGATCTAAATTTATTTAATAATTTCAATCTTGCATTGAATCGTCTCTCAGCCAATGATTCCCACCCCAAATCCATGAGCATTTCGGTGACGCTTTGCGTTTTATCGTAGGAATTTTTTACAAAACGGGCTGCCCGGCGTTGAACCTTCTCAATATCCCGAATGAGGCCTTTTTCACTCGGATCCCACACGCTGCATGCGTATTCTAAATGAGGCCTTACAAGAGCGTGGTAACAACGTTCCTTGACCTTCGAGTCACTTTTGCCGACAATGCGTCTAATGAATCCCAATCTTTTATATGCTTGACCGCAGACTTTACGTATGTGAGTCCCCCAAGTTAAGTCTTTTGTGAATGTGACACCTAGGTATTTTACCGTATCAACTACTGCCAGGTCACCTCCAGCTAATTTGTAAGCAAATCCCGTTGATCTTTTAAAGAAATTTACCACTGAACATTTATTATAATTTAGAGTCAATCCCCAGTTAGAACACCATTTAGTAATGCAATCTAAATCCTGCTCTAGAATAAAACGATCCTCATCCCCAGATATCTCCCGATAGATCACCGTGTCATCCGCGAACATCCTAATTTTACTTTTCACTTCGCGGTTCAAATCGTTAACAAAAATCAAGAAAAGCAACGGCCCGATCACACTTCCCTGAGGTACCCCCGACGTGACTCGAACGCTGTCGGAACTAGCGCCATCAAGGACTACCCTCTGTTCCCGCTCCGAAAGAAAATCTTTAACCCAACTTATGGCGCCCTTGTTTATACCCGCGACCTTTAATTTATGAATGAGTTTACCATGTGGGACCTTATCAAATGCCTTTTGAAAATCTAAGAAGATGGCATCCACTTGCCTACCTCTCTCACCCGATAAAAGTAAATCATGTGTAAATAATCCTAATTGGGTTTCGCAGGAGCGGGTTTTCCTGAATCCGTGTTGATTGTCACTTAAAAAGTTAATATTGTCAAGGTGTCTCATTATTGAACTGACAATTATGTGCTCTAATTTTGCAACAGATAGAAGTGAGAGATATAGGTCTGTAATTACTGGGATCCTCCCTGTCACCACCTTTAAAAATAGGCGTTATTTGCGCGGTTTTCCAAATCTTAGGTACTTTGCACTCCTTGAGGGATTTTTTAAATATAAACTCAAGGTACGGGGCAATGTTTGGAGCTAAATGTTTTATCACCCTAGCTGGTATATTTTCGGGACCCGGGGATTTGTTGGGTTTAATCTCGTTAAGCAATTTTAGAATTCCTTGTTGGTCCACTGTTATTTTTTCCATGGGTGGAGTATGTATTGTTTCTTGGAGATGTGCGGTGGCAACATCATTCGAGAAAACGCTTTGGAAGAATGAATTTAGGATGTTAGCTTTACCCTCACTGTCTGTATGAATTATATTGCTACAATCCCTTAAGCAAGCAACGGTTTGTTTACTCCCATTTACTTCCCTAACATATGACCAGAAAGCTTTGGGGTCAGTGTCCAAGTGCTCGCAAAGTACTTTGCGTTTAAAGTCCAGTAAGGCGCTACGTAATTGTGTTTTGGTTTCAATTTTAGAGGATCTATATGTGTCCCATAATTGTTTATTCTCAGGGGATGATGTGTTCACGCCTGCCCTCTTTACCCTAGAGTGTAGCATTCTCTGTTTTCGAAGGGCTTTTCTAACGTCTTTATTGTACCACCTGGGGTCGCGATTTGCTTTAACGTATTTTATAGGTATGAAATCTACGATTCCTTTTTGCATGATATTGACAAATTCTGTCCAAGTTTCTTCCACGTTGACATGACTTAAGCGGGTTTTGAACTCGGGTAGTGAAGAGTTTAATTTGTTGGCAAAAGATTCAAAGTCTGCTTTATGGTAATTATAAATTTTTCTTTTTGGTTTAACAATCATTTTTATTTCTATGTCCAAGTGGACATTAATTGCTTTATGGTTATAATTTGTTTAGTTTAACAATATTTTTTAACTGCCAATAATATTTTAATTCTTTGAACTTTCTTTGAGATAATTTTTCTGATAATCCAAAAATTATTGCATCAGATAGCCTTGGTAGTTGCTAGATGACTCTATGCATCCAGACATGGTTTTGCGACTCATCAATGTCATTAAGTGAGAATTAATATCGATCTAAAGCTCAAAAGCGTGGTGTTCACTTTCGTGCACATTTATGTTTGCCCGACGATATAGTTATCATTTGAAATTGGTAAATTAAATCAGCCAAAGGTACATGTAATGTCGCTAGCATGAAAGCCATGCAAATGTTGGTATTTTTGATGCTGTTACACGAACGAAATGGCCATTGAAAACTGTTGAATTTGTACGGATTGAAGTTCAATCGATTATCACCAGAGTATTTTTACAATTCAAGCACTTTTATATCGCCGATGTGCATGATACTAAATTTAGTTTCTTTGTGACGAATAATGATGAGCAAAATAACGAAATGAAACAACAAAATCATATCCAAAGTCAGTAGGACTTAAAAAACTTTTACATGTTATTAAACTTTTCGGCTGTATAGTGTTTACGACGATCCAGTGACTTAATTCAATGAGCGGCCGCTATTTCTTTCCGTCGGTCCTGAACCCAGTTGCTGGGAAGAGGCAGGAGACCCCCGTCATGCGGCAACCATGTTCTTCTCGAATGCCAGCCAGCCTTCCCTTCGATCCGATTGGCGCTATTCCAGCCAACGCCCCCCATCCTTGAGCTCCCCCCAGCCAAGTAGTTCCACGAATCTGGCAACAGGGCGCGCGCCATGTCTCACCGAGAGCAATGGCGAAGGGGCGAGCCAAGAGCGGACGAGGGAGCTGCTGTTCCCTCCCGAGTCGATAAATGTTCGGGCGTCAAGAGGGAAAGACACTGAGCTGATTCGCAGATGATCATGGAGAGGTTAACGGATCGACGCTCATTCCTTGGGAAGCCCCTGCCACCGTTAGTGCATTTGTTTTGCAGGGAAAAAGAGTGAGAGCGTAGGTAGAAACGAAACAACCATCTCCTTGGGAAGTTGATCAGCGTAGGATGTTTAATGTAAATCGATCCCGAGGAGTCAGGTGGAAATTTGAAACGCTAATAATGTAATTAAATGTTGTTGATTCACTTGCTAATAATAGGTATAAATTCATTTTGTTTCGGCCATGTACTGAGAAGGAAGTAGTTTCTCACCCACAAAGGTCGGTCGCCCTATATTTCAAATGCGTATCCAAAGTTGTAATTTTTTTCACTCGAATATTTTTTCATTGGGAAGTTTGAGCTCTATTAGGTCAATGCAATCCATGCTTCACAATGCGGAGTACCGAGGTCTCCATATTTATTTCATTGTTATTATCAAATGTTCCTTTTTCCATTTGTATTACATTCATTTTCTTCAAATGAGTTATAATACATATAGCAGTAGGTAATTATTGTAGCGTGCGAATATTATGTAATTAGAACCATTCGAATATGGTCTTGATACCTAAGACTAATACATTCAAAGTTATCGATAAAATTTTGATTTGACTATTCTATATGACTTAGAATGGTAGTTCAATGGGTAGAACGTTGGGTAAGTGATCGGAGAGCCGAGGTTCGAATCAGGGTGACCCTTCTGGGAAACCAAAGGCGGCAGAGGAAAACGAATTGACTTCCTACCTTGATGTGTGAATTTTACACACCGTTTAAGATCTACCGTCACCTGTCGAACAAGCCTTGAGATTGCAAACCGTGGTGGTTGTATAATTCATGCACTTTTATAAGAATGTAAATTAATGTCGTTGAGTTCTTTATTAATTCATGTAATTATTTCTTTGATTGGGCTTTAATGAACTAGCTAAGTTCAATTAGTAAATTTCTTCGATGCCTAGAATTTCTCCCTTCGACATTCCAGCAATTAATTCCTATCCGTAGCAAATACATGTGAGTCCCATAGCGGATAAAGGTTGGTTTGAACAAAAAATCAGTATTTCTACTCATAGCAAATGCCAAAACTCTTCATACGCAAATTCAGCAAAAAATGAAAAGTCAGATTTACGTATTACTCAAACGTATTTACGAGTAAATTCACGTATTACTTAAATACTTGTTTTGACCAAAAGTATTTATATTTTAAAATCACCTCCAATTTAATCATACGGCCTATAAAATTAATGATTTCAGTTAAAGGAGAACAGTGAACTAGGATGTAGTAGCCTTCGTATAGAAAGAAGGTCTCAGATTAAGAGAAATGGAAATGT
This sequence comes from Hetaerina americana, assembly GCF_022747635.1. Lineage (NCBI taxonomy): Eukaryota > Metazoa > Arthropoda > Insecta > Odonata > Calopterygidae > Hetaerina > Hetaerina americana. Next base: position 31,237,649 of record NW_027286874.1, on the reverse strand, counting down.
CGAAACATTGTTTAAAACCGTGTCATGAAAAGAGCTGTTTCATTTGAAAATACCATGGTACATATATAAATAGGCATATATATTGGCATAAATACTTCTACTTGAAAGTCTGCAGATGTTATCAAACATTTTCAGGTAAAATCAAAGGGACAACGAAACATTATCGATTACTTATCGAATCAACTGACGTGACTACGTAACAATTGAAGAGATATATCCTTCGGCGGCTCCGTGACAGCTCGATAGGGAAGCTGTCAGAATTTTTTCCTCTTAGTTCTGAATTTACGAGAGTGCAACTATTGGCAGGTTCACCGAGCGATCTACGGAACTTATTCCCACTATAAAGTTCCCAGGGGAGGCTGGGTTATTTGCCCCCATTCTCCCTCCTGCCACCAGGCATATTTTCATATCCTCGCTGAACGAGAATGCATGGGATCTGAGGCGAAGCGGAAAACTTTATGAGACGTTCACTTCGTTCTTTGCTGCCTCAATTTTAGGACCAACCCAAGAACAAGGGGCTAAATTCCAGAAAGGGTTTCCCATTGCATGGGAAACTCCATCCATGGCGCGCTTTGATATCAAACTACAAGCACCGCCATAGGACGGGAGATGCAGCTGCATAGCTTCTAAGGATGAAGATTTTGGAATTTCCACTTAAATATTACCCAAAAACATTCCCAGAAATTGCAAATGTTGATTCTGAGTACAAGGGCGTCACGAGTTTCACCAAAATGTTTCTCAGAAATGATGATTCTGCGCACAGAATCACGAAATGGTCGTCGTTCGGGAAAACCCGAGTGCGCGCAGTGTTTGACAGACGGGTGGCTTAGGTTGTGAGTGGCTGAACCTGGCCCGGTAGAAAATTGCCTGAGTGACGGTTTGATGCTTTCTGGTCTCACTAACACCATGAGCTGAGATATAAATACCTTCGCGTAATGGACAAGGTTGACGCCAACTTCATGAATTTTAGTCCATTCATAACTTCACCGTCCACAGCATTATTTTGGAAATCATTTTATTGCACATATTTTTCACTGTTTTAATCTTACTGTCCGAAAAACTTTCTAATAACAACGACCGAAAGAGGATACCAAGTTTCCGGAAGGTATCGAGCCAGTGTCTTGGAATCGTAATTGTAAAGGAGAGAGACCGAAATCCAGATCCTTAAAAACCACTGTAAGAACCCGCAAATGTACCATTTCATTGTAAAGAATGTAGTACGGTATCATCAAAAAGGCTGCAGCCCTATCTCTACTTTATTTTCTTTCCACTCGCAATAGATGACCCTATAGAGTTAGCTACCACTGCAACTAATTAGGGATTATAATAAAATTTTAATAAAATTAAATATAGATAGAGAGAGGTCTTTATTTGGGCGAAATTGAGACCTAATGGTCCCTTCTTCTATTCAACCCATCGTCGTGTGCATATTATATTAGGCATAACATTTATAATTACATGCATATATACACATAAATGCATATGCACAGACACAAATTCATTATGCACAGATTTTCACAAAGAAAAGAACAGGAAAAACATACTATATAGGTATATACTGAAGTATGCATTGGGAGTATTCCACACAAGTACACAAATAATTCTCGGATAGTTATTATTCACGAATTCTCATTTGTCTTACTGCCATTTTATTTTATTTATTTATTTTATTTATCGACTTAATTGGGCGAGGTTGAGACTTATGGTCCCTTCTTCCACCTAACCCTTAGACACGATAGTGAAGACAATCATAAACACCCAAGTAAGGAAAATCCTCCTAGGTGGGAATCGAACCCGCGGCCTCTGAGTTGGCAAACGAGGACATTGCTCCGCCGGTAACGTACTTTTTTCGGTAACCCTACAGAGATATTCTACATTGGATCTGTCGACATTTTTTCTTGTCATTTTCCACTAACTTTCTTGATATTATCTCTGTGCGCCACTTATACTTTCCGTTGTTGCCAGGGCTCATTCTCATATTTCCATCATATTTTTTTGAATAAATTATTGAAGTGGCTTCTTGTGATTTACGAGGCCTCCCAGCAAACGGTACCATACCAAATTCTCACACCGAACAATTAAATTAGTAAATCTTAAATTTGGAGAGGATTGTTACTTAAAAAGGTTTTGGTGTTTTTCCGGTAAGTATTTTCAATTAAAAATAATACTGGCCCGGTGTTTACGCATTAAAAAACAAAATGGTATTTTTGCGTTTCCGATATATTTGTATTTTTATTTGTCAATTAGCGTTCAAATTTATGTAGCTCTGGTAATTCTTACGATACTAGATATTTATCTAATGCCAAAACTACTAATGGGTTGGTATTAACCGGTCAATTCATCTCGGCAGGGAGTTACCGGAGAGAAAACTTAGAACAAAAAATTGGGGTGCCTCGAAGTCAAACATAAGTTCATAAGAAATTTAAAATTAAACTCCTATAGCCGTAATAAGTTAGAAAAACTCGTCCCGCAATAACAAAAATATTGCTGTGATGGTTTGTGGGAGAAGAAATTGAACGACCGTGACCAACTACAACCTCTCAACCAGAACACCCTTCTGCAGTAGTTTGTGGGAATGTTACTTCCTCGGCAGTGACCAACTACAGACCCAAACACTCAAACCCAATTGGGATCAACGACAGGGATAAAGGGACTCCGTTAAGGATACCTGGGTTTATGAACACATGGACACTATCCGTGACGGTTTACGGGAATGAATTCCGCGTCCGGGACAAACACAGAGCTGACACACTCACAAGCACTCAGAAAAACAATTTCGCGCACATTCAAAAAGGACCTCATTACTGAAAGAACATTACTCAAATTGAGCAAAAGTTATCAAAAAACAGGGAAAGACCAGAGTGTGCGTAGAATACGCGTAATTCGGCTACAATAGCCCTCCTCAGCGAACTGAATGAAAAAAGACTTGCAACCAAAGGTTGTAAGTCCTTTTATTTCACCCATAAGTTCCTCGTGTAACCAGCAGTAATGAATCTTATATTGTTCTTTGAGCTGTCCTACCAAATTATGTTTATGGTACAATTAATCGAAACATCCTATTAATTGTAGTGAAAAGTTGTGCAGTATATTGTAGTATTTCTTAAAAATCAACTATAAATTGAAAATGATCGGAGGCTGTACACTTCATGTGCGTCATAATACTAACGGGAAATACTATTCAAAACGAAGAAATTCTAACGAACGAACGCGTGTTGGGATTAGGATCCCTGAAATAAAGTGATCACAGACGGCGGCCGTCATTTATGCGACAAACGAATATAATATTTCCCCCCGCCACACGCCCTTGCGGCGGCTTGCGGGGTATTAAGTAGATGTTAAGTAGAATATGGGACGCTTGCCATGGAATGAAAGAATTGCATAAAAACTTCGACAGTAAAATATTTGAATTATTGAGTCTTTTAAATACATATTTTAAAAAAAGATAAATTCATTATTAACTAGTAAAGGAACTTCAAATTCAGCATTGCTAATATTTTATAGGTTCTGTGACAAAAATGAGGATGATTGTAAAATGAAGGAAATATGAAATTTGCAAAACTTGCCTGATAATTTAAAAATAGAATAAACACGTAAGGGAAATTGTGTTGTACCAGATCTTTCCCTTAAATATTTTATTTGAAATAAGGACCTAAAAACTGTTTGAGTAGCATTAGGTAACATTTTGAAATATTCCTCTTTATGCATCAAGTTGCAATATGAGATATAAATTATTCGATCAAATGTTTCAAGCTTTTTTTATGTATACATCCGATAACACAAAATTTCAGAAACCTCATGCTTTGTGTTAATTTAAATTGATATTGTTATTCTTTCATGTATTTTACTTGGTTCGTGACGTTGATGCGTTAAATTCTTTCACATCTTTTGCCACTATTCTAAAGATTCCATTACTGAAATCTGCCTATATACACGTGCATAGAGCCTGGCGATGAAAAAGGTTAAACGAACGAGGGGAGAGACTCTGAAATGCTGCTCCTGAGATATCGCCCTGCTGCATAATGTTGCGATTTCATTTCTCCTATTGATAAGCGGATTAGTGTTATGGAATACATCAGTAGAATTTTTGGCAGCATTTAAAAAAAATAAGCTGAAATATGAGTTCGAATTGAAGATAAGGGAATATCCGGCAGAAGTAATTATAGGACATCTACATCTATATCTACATAATACCCCGCAAGCCGCCGCAAGGGCGTGTGGCGGGGGGTGTTAGGTCACCAACCGTAAAAAAGAAAAATACCACATGCAAAAAAAACAACACGGAAAATTACACCCACAGCAGCGCACACACTCATGCAAAAATCCCTTCATCCAATACTCATGCAAACACATATACCGCAAAACAACTAAAAAACTGCACCCCATGATGCAGCACGAAAGCCATCCTACAACACGGAAGCCAGGACACAACAAGCAAGAAATTGAAACATCACTACCACATGAAAATGCACCACGAAACACTCTACCCCCAAAGAGTCTCTAAATGGCAGGGAATGCGACCCAACGTTGCAGGTAGCAGGAATTTCCCCCCGCGGAGAGGGACGAGGGATTGAAAGGGAAACTTAAAAACAGATGAACAGGGCACTAATTAGGTAATTCGGAAAGAATGGGTTATTATAGCAAAACACATGAGGTTAGTGGAAGAGCATGCATTTAAATACAACTAATTATTTTTTAGACGCTGAGGGTGGAAAGTGGAATTTTTACTATCTATAACCCTGCAGTTGCTATCCCGTATTGTCCGTGGGAAGAAGGAGTCCTTGAGTCGGCTAGTTCTGGCATCTATTTCCCGAATTTTATATGCATGATCCAAGCGACCAATGTATGTAGGAGTACGAATAATTTGCGAGACCTCGGTGCTGAAACATGCGGATCTAAATTTATTTAATAATTTCAATCTTGCATTGAATCGTCTCTCAGCCAATGATTCCCACCCCAAATCCATGAGCATTTCGGTGACGCTTTGCGTTTTATCGTAGGAATTTTTTACAAAACGGGCTGCCCGGCGTTGAACCTTCTCAATTTCCCGAATGAGACCTTTTTCACTCGGATCCCACACGCTGCATGCGTATTCTAAATGAGGCCTTACAAGAGCGTGGTAACAACGTTCCTTGACCTTCGAGTCACTTTTGCCGACAATGCGTCTAATGAATCCCAATTTTTTATATGCTTGACCGCAGACTTTACGTATGTGAGTCCCCCAAGTTAAGTCTTTTGTGAATGTGACACCTAGGTATTTTACCGTATCAACTACTGCCAGGTCACCTCCAGCTAATTTGTAAGCAAATCCCGTTGATCTTTTAAAGAAATTTACCACTGAACATTTATTATAATTTAGAGTCAATCCCCAGTTAGAACACCATTTAGTAATGCAATCTAAATCCTGCTCTAGAATAAAACGATCCTCATCCCCAGATATCTCCCGATAGATCACCGTGTCATCCGCGAACATCCTAATTTTACTTTTCACTTCGCGGTTCAAATCGTTAACAAAAATCAAGAAAAGCAACGGCCCGATCACACTTCCCTGAGGTACCCCCGACGTGACTCGAACGCTGTCGGAACTAGCGCCATCAAGGACTACCCTCTGTTCCCGCTCCGAAAGAAAATCTTTAACCCAACTTATGGCGCCCTTATTTATACCCGCGACCTTTAATTTATGAATGAGTTTACCATGTGGGACCTTATCAAATGCCTTTTGAAAATCTAAGAAGATGGCATCCACTTGCCTACCTCTCTCACCCGATAAAAGTAAATCATGTGTAAATAATCCTAATTGGGTTTCGCAGGAGCGAGTTTTCCTGAATCCGTGTTGATTGTCACTTAAAAAGTTAATATTGTCAAGGTGTCTCATTATTGAACTGACAATTATGTGCTCTAAGATTTTGCAACAGATAGAAGTGAGAGATATAGGTCTGTAATTACTGGGATCCTCCCTGTCACCACCTTTAAAAATAGACGTTATTTGCGCGGTTTTCCAAATCTTGGGTACTTTGCAATCTGTGAGGGATTTGTTAAATATAAATTCAAGGTACGGGGCAATGTTTGGAGCTAAATGTTTTATCACCCTAGCTGGTATATTTTCGGGACCCGGGGATTTGTTGGGTTTAATCTCGTTAAGCAATTTTAGAATTCCTTGTTGGTCCACTGTTATTTTTTCCATGGGTGGAGTATGTATTGTTTCTTGGAGATATGCAGTGGCAACATCATTCGAGAAAACGCTTTGGAAGAATGAATTTAGGATGTTAGCTTTACCCTCACTGTCTGTATGAATTATATTGCTACAATCCCTTAAGCAAGCCACGGTTTGTTTACTCCCATTTACTTCCCTAACATATGACCAGAAAGCTTTGGGGTCAGTGTCCAAGTGCTCGCAAAGTACTTTGCGTTTAAAGTCCAGTAAAGCGCTACGTAATTTTGTTTTGGTTTCAATTTTAGAGGATCTATATGTGTCCCATAATTGTTTATTCTCAGGGGATGATGTGTTCACGCCTGCCCTCTTTACCCTAGAGTGTAGCATTCTCTGCTTTCGAAGGGCTTTTCTAACGTCTTTATTGTGCCACCTGAGGTCGCGATTTGCTTTAACGTATTTTATAGGTATGAAATCTACGATTCCTTTTTGCATGATATTGACAAATTCTGTCCAAGTTTCTTCCACGTTGACATGACTTAAGCGGGTTTTGAACTCGGGTAGTGAAGAGTTTAATTGATTGGCAAAAGATTCAAAGTCTGCTTTGTGGTAATTATAAATTTTTCTTTTTGGTTTAACAATCATTTTTATTTCTATGTCCAAGTGGACATTAATTGCTCTATGGTCACTCAAGCCCTCATCAGTTGATACACTAATAATACGTTCAGGCGTGTTTGTAAGAAATAGATCCAATATGTTCTTTCCACGGGTGGGCATGCGTACTGCTTGATGGAGGGAGTTTCTTTGAACCAATTTTATCATGGAATTGCAAGATTCGCGATCGCGGGTCCCAGATTTAACGATATTGTTGTCCCAATCTATACCAGGGAGATTAAAGTCGCCACCAATTATGTTTATGCTGTTATTATATTTACGTGTAAAATTGTAAATTTGATCGTTGAGGGTGTGAAGTGTTTTCAAATCTGAGTCTGGAGGTCTCTAGAAAGAGCATAAATTTATGTAATTAGTAACGTATAGGACGATCCTATATGATTCATCGTATTAACCCCAATTAAATAAGTGAGATGTCTAAGAGTCAGGACGTTCCTTTGATATTTGTGGATCTTGAAAAACCAAATTATTCTGTATCTATCAGTCATCTTTGACTAGCAATGAAACAGATTGGTATTGCATCTCAACTAACATCTCTTATTAAGCATAAATATTCTCAAGCTGGATTTAAGCCGACTGTCAGGATACTAAGTTTATGGTAAGAAATTTATTGGAAGAATTTTAAGGAGGATAATCCCAGTAAGTAATAAGAAAACCGATTATCTGTCAGTAGAAAGATATGGAAAAGATAATAATCTACTCCAATGAATTACTTTAAGTAAAACAGTTTAAGTATTAAGGTTCCATTATTCACGAATCATTTATTTGTGAATATTATTTCGAATTCAGAGTACCTAAAGCTGAAGGAGCTATTAAAATGTCAAATGGGGCTCCACGGAGCACAGTTATATCTAAGTAAATAACGAAGATAATCCTGAAAACAATAGCTGAGACATTACGTAATGGCTAATGGGGTAGAGAGCTGAACTTTGATTGAGCACCAGAAAATTAAATAACAAGGTTTGGAGATGGAGGGGATATGGGAAGAGGAGCCAGGATGTCCAAGTTAGAAAGGAAAAAATGAAAACATGAAATAGTTAATGGACATGAAAGACTCAATGGTACATAGAATACAAAGCGAGCTCTCCAATGGCTTGGCCATATTTGAACAGTGGACGTGAAAAGATGACCGAAAACTCTGTCTGAATAGTCACCACCAGGAATAAAGAAACTTAGAGGGCCTAGGAAAACATTTCGGGCAGAAATAGCTTCAATGATGCCGGATTGAGAATTGGAAAAGGGGTAATCCGACGAACGAGAAGATGGGAATACAGGGTGACCACTGAAGTGTGAAAAAACCCTTAAAAGTAAAAAAGTACGTTTCTATTGCATTGTATCATCCTCGGTGCATAGGTGAGAAACAAAACCGTGAGTTTAATGCGTCGTTTTGCCTTGCCTAGAAAGTCCTCTCGCATTTCACTCAGCGTATAAACGCAAGACTAATATCGAATCCCTGTTGATGAGAGTAGTGAAAATTCATTGTCGTATGGACTCGAGTGAATAACGAAACCGAATAAAAAGTAATGACAAGCCCCGCCTCAAAGAGTAACAAAATTCATATTTCCAATGTGTAAACATTGGAAGCTCAGGTGCCGCTGCCTAGTCTCCGAATCGCTCGGTGGTAGTTGAACGAAGACATGTAAAGGGTTTTATCTCCTTCGAAGAGAGGACAGCGGAGAAATCACCACTTCGACACTTCCCAGTCCCCATAGCCTTGCCTCAGCCGCACATCTTTCTCCTCCGCCTCTTCCATTCATTCTCTCGCTCTCTCTCTCCCACCCATTCTATTCCTCCGCCTCCCATCCCCTCTCCAGTTCCAGACATCCCCTTCCCAGGAGCTAAAGGTCGTATTTATGGTCGCCTTGGCTAGCAGAGAGCTCTTCGATTTTCCCCGACGGTCGTTCTATCATTTTTAAGCTTGACCCTAAATAGTACTAGAGTCCGTTCATTTTTTTGTATGTGTGCGCACTCTGACGATTTTACGAATCTGATTTTAATCCCCAATTATACCCAGCCCGGCGGAATTGAGCGAATGAAATATAAACGTTAATGGAGCACTACCACCAATCATCAATCAAAGGACTCAAATCCGAATTCCAAACGTTTCACCTGCTTCCATTACTCTTGTCAAAGTTTCAATTTTTCACGTAGGTACCAAAATTTCGAGGTGGGAGCAGCTTAGGGACTCGAAATTTATAAAATAAAAGTTGCTCAAGGCAGATGATTGCGTACGTTTTAAAATTTAAACGTTGTATTTTTTTTGTCTCCTAAAAAATACTGCATCGGCTCCTTAGGACGGAATTCATTGTAACTCCTGGCGACGGAATCCATTCCCCTCCCGGAAAGAACTTATTTCCGTCTTTCTCCTGTCACTTTCACACCCTCTTGCGCGCAAACTCTCTCTCTTTTTCTCTTCTTATTTGTCTCCGGCTGTCGTTTCCTTCCTCCAATCCTCCTCGCTCGCATTTCTTCCGCACCCCCACAAATCCCTGTAGGTACGTCTCCTTCCACCAACTCACCCCTCACTCCCCCTCACTTTCATCTACACGACGCCCTCTCTTTCTTCCGCCGCTCATTCTTATTTATGCCCCCCTCATCCTTCCTGCTCCCCTCACTAACACCCCTAACCCTTTTCTTATATATTCGTCCGCGCCTTCTCCTCCTCTCAATTCCCGCTCTCCGCGAAGCCTTTTTGTTTGCGTTGGTAAGATAGAGAGAGGGCATGGGGCAGGGTGAGAAGGAGAGCGGGAAAGGGGAGAGGGGGTGTAATTCTTGCCCTCGTCCGTCGTTGAGTTATGCGCGGAAAAGTTAAAGGGGTTTTAGGGCAATGTGGAGGGAGGGAAAGGGGGGGTGTGGGAGGGATGATTCGGAGGCGGAAGGGGCGAGTGAGCAGGGAGGGGCGGTTGGTTAAGGGGAGGAGGGTGAATGGGAGCATGGGATTGGAGACGGGGACGAGGGAGGGGGGCACGTCGGATGGGAGAGAGGGGGGCGGGCGGAGGGGGTTGAAGGGATAATACAGAGCTCAGCAGCAGATGTATCGACCCGAATCCCTGGCCGGGGTTTGAAGAACTGCGCGCGGGAGAGCAAGGAAGGGCATCCCAGTCCCTGCGGAGAGGGAGGGAGGTGGAAAGAGCAGCGCTTCTACCCCTCTCCCCTTTATGCATGCAACCCTCCCCCCCCGCCCCCCTCCTACGTGGTTCCATCCCGTACTCCGCACCTCTCTCACCTCCCCTAAAAAACCAACCTCAATACGCCATTCCTCCCGTCCTTCCCCCTCCCCCTGCCCCCATAGCGCGTCATCGCACATCTTCCTCACCCTTTAGCCAGTCCCCGCCCTCTCTTTCCCTCCCTCTTCCCAATCCCCCCGTGTTCCTTCCCCCCTCTCTCAGGTGACTCACAGGCAACCTCCATTGGGAGGGGGAGAAGGAGAGAAGGGCGATTGTGAACGGGTGGGGGCAATGGAAGGAGGGGGAGGACACTGGACCAGTGGAGCGGTCGCACGGCAGCCCGACCTATTGAGCAGTACGCAGTAAAGGGACCAATGAGCACGGGGCTTTTGTTTCCCCGTTTCCGGATTTCATTGTTGGGGGGGGTGGATTTGAAGGAGGGAGGAATAGGGGATACGGTTTTTATCCGCTAAACAAATCGGTTAACAGTCCATCCCAAGTTTTGATGCACAGGAAATGATGGATTATTCAGTCGGCGAGTTTGGAATCGGAACTTGGGGAGCACGGTGGTCGCAGTCATTGCAGGGATCACTCGGAAGGGGGGTGGGGGGCTGTGGTGAAAGTGGGGACCGCAGGCCAATGTTCGGAATTAATCCTGTAATCACGGCGGCGAAAATACCCGCCGAAAATATTTTTCTAGCCTGCAAAGCTTCCATTATTTTCGATTGGTCGCCTATTGAAGCTTTTATGTGTCCTTTAATTAAGAACTACGACTGTAACTGCTTTTTTATCCATGAGTTAGTTACCTGATTTTCTTGAATGAAAGAAATGTGGTCATATTTCTCCATAGAATATACTTTTAAATGAACTAAAACTTGCTATTGTTAAAAATTAAGTCCGTTAACATATGTAATTCGTTTCAAATGAATGCTTTTCAGTTCCATTCACTGAGAATAATGAAACTTTACGGGAAACCATTCAGAGCAGCAATGTAATAACATTGTATTCCTTACACATTTGTTAAATTTTAATGCAAATAATGTTACTTATGGCGTTGCCCATTGTCAATATTCATTCTTAAGCGAATACTCAACACTTCCAACGGACGTCCGCAGAGGATTAGCGGTGTCATTTATCAAGAGTTGACTAATGGTCTCACTGAGCTGGTAAGACGATTAATTTGAAAAGTGGATAAACACAAAGGCGGAATTGTTTGACGCCAGCTCAATATCTTAGGTATTTGGTGTGAAAGAATATTTGGAAAGAATAATCTGAAAACTGTTTGTGTAGCTTTAAGTAAAATGTTGACAGATTTGTCTATATGAATAAAGTTGTAATATGGCATTAGAGCTAAATGATTGAGTTGTTTACATAAACTGAACTTCAAAGTTCGACCAAGTTTGTAGGCTTTTTTATGCATGTATCTAACTACACAAAATTCCAGAATTTTCAGGTCATTTTTGGTTAACTTCTATTGATATGCATTTCGTGTATTTTACTTCGTTCATGACGTAGATGCATGTGATTCTTTTATATATTTTGCCGTTGCTCTTGAAAATCAATTATCGTGGGCACTTAAAATATTCTCATTTGTTTAGGTACACACATAGATGGTGGCCCAGCAAAAGGTCGCATGAACGACAAGTCTTTCTGCAGTGATATTCATGAGAAGTCGTTCTGCTGCAGTATGTTGCGATTTTGTTTCTCTTATATGAGCTGGTAAAGTACGATATGGCGTTTAAAGGGAACTTCGATAAAGAATCGCGGGTTTTCCTCTAATTTATAGTATGGTTATGGAGCTTTAAGCTATTTTGTATGCTCTTTATATTTACCAAAAGCGGAATTTCGGCTTAAAATAATTTTTTGCTGAGGGCAATTGTTATCATATTTTTGCCAACTTGGCAGGGTTGCTCCGATCTTGGAATTGGATCGATGGAAAAACCTACTAGCAGGCTATAAAAGCGTAGCGCGCCTCCTCTCATCTAGCTAATCATTGAAAGCAATTAAAGAGAGAGTACCTAAAGGGAATGCCATTCAGAGCGAGCTGAAACGGAGGCGTCGCTCCTCTCCGACTGGAATAAAGACATTCAGGCAGCTTATGCACGCGCAATATCGATCGCGGAGATTAGGAGTGTGCTGAGTGGGACGTGAAATTTATACGTATCCTCATCCACGCTATGAACGAAACATCTTTAAATTTTATCATAAGTCTCTCTCCCTCAGCCCCGGCGGCCCTGATTTAAGTTATTCGGGCTTTTTGAGAAGGACCGTGGATAATCCGCTCCCTCTTTCTTCCATTCCTCCACTACCCCCTCTCGACGCTCTCCCCCCGCCTCACTCATGCTCTCACCCCTGTCACACCCACGCTCACAATCCCCACTCTCCATCTCTCTTTCTCCTCTCACTTCTCCCTTTACCCGCACTGGGCTTGCCCTCTGAGAACATTTCCCTTTCCCCCGAAATCTCTTTAGTCGCCCCCCCTCTTTCTCTCTCTCTCTCTCCTCCCACGCGGAGTTAAAACATCCGACCAACACATTACTCCATTCATTCCCACCCACCACCCCAACGCTCTCTTCGTCCTCTCTCTCTCTCTCCCTTTCCACCACTCTCTCCTTTTCATCCCTTCCCTTCTACTCGCCTAGCCGTTTCTCAACTCCCCCGCCTCTCGCTCTCCTCTCTCTCTCCCCCTCTCTTTCGCCCGAGCAGTTTTCCCTCCCTTCCATTCCAGTTATCTCCTTTCCCCGCTCTCACCTCTCCCCACCCTTCCCTAAATCCTCCCCTCTACCCAGTCCCTCCTCCCCCCAAAGTCTTCCCTCCCTATCCGACTCCCAGCCCCCCTCTTGCCGCCTCCTGATCGTCTTTATCGCTCCCCCGGGGGATGGGGGGAGAGACAGGGAGAAGGGGCCCGCGCAATGGGGCGCGGGAGGAGGTGGGAGTGGGGAGAGTGACTGAGGGAAAGGAAATTTCTCCCCTCGCGGGGGATGGAGGAGGGCGGCTCGGTGAGGGTGGCGGCCGAGATGGAATGGAAATGAAGGAAGGAGGCGACGCCGCTGGGGAGGGTGCCGGAGAGAGAAAGGCGGGCCGCGGTGGGGAAGGAGGAGGGGGTGGTATGAAGACGCCACTCTTCGATCGAAACGTATCCATCCACATAGTGGGAGTGCGAGAAAATGAATTCCGCGATTGGTTTCATTTTGATCTGGGAATAAAAAATCGAGGAACGAGGCGTGCCTAAGGGCTCTGAGTAAAGAAGCTTTTCGCCAACAGTGGATGCACTCCGGGAGATACACCTACGAGGGAGTTTAATCCGTGGGGATGTCCGGGCACGATGGGCACGCTGTAATCTTCCCCGGGGAGGAAGACGACCGAAGGAGTGCCGAGGGAAGGAGGGGTACTAGGACGGGAGGTTTTCAACGAGAGGGTAGTCGAGAGGAAAGCTAGGGGCACAAAAGGAACAATCGGGTTTTAAAACGGAGGCGGAGAGGTTGCGGGGAGGAAATGGGGGGGAGGTCTCAGCAAATGGCCAAAGTGGGATGAGAGGATGGAATTTGTGTTTGGTGGGACGGGAGGTCTGAGAGGTGGGATTGGAAGGAGAATGGAGGAAAGGAGGGAGGGGAGATCGAAGAGTGGCACTGGAATAATGAGAGAGGTGAAAGAAGAGGTCCAAGGACGTAAAAGGAAGGGAGAGTGGACGAACTGAACGGGGCGCCTCAAGTCGGAAGGGAGGATGATGCGAGCGGGACAATTCTATATATACATATACACAATGCACCGCAAGCCGTCGCAAGGACGGGTGTCACGGGGTTGTAGGTCACCAACCATTCTATATTCATTTACTCTATTTCTTCATGCACCTAGCGCGCCGCGATCCACCAAAAACCGCGTGGAAAGGGGGCAAACCGAACACCAACCATGCAACATGCCAACATATATTACAGGTGCTACAAGGTTAGCAGCTATTTCTATGCCTACACAAATAGGACAAGAAGGGCAGGCAAACATGCAATTCAGACACTTATTACCGGTTAGTATTCTACACATTCCGGACGGACAATTCACAATTACAATAGGCTTTGTATACATTCATCTACATCTACATAATACCCCGCAAGCCGCCGCAAGGGCGTGTGGCGGGGGGTGTTAGGTCACCAACCGTAAAAAAGAAAAATACCACATGCAAAAAAAACAACACGGAAAATTACACCCACAGCAGCGCACACACTCATGCAAAAATCCCTTCATCCAATACTCATGCAAACACATAAACCGCAAAACAACTAAAAAACTGCACCCCATGATGCAGCACGAAAGACATCCTACAACACGGAAGCCAGGACACAACAAGCAAGAAATTGAAACACCACATGAAAATGCACCACGAAACACTCTGCCCCCAAAGAGTCTTTAAAAGGCAGGGAATGCGACCCAACGTTGCAGGTAGCAGGAATTTCCCCCCGCGGAGAGGGACGAGGGATTGAAAGGGAAACTTAAAAACAGATGAACAGAACATGAATGAGGTCATTCGGGAAGAATGTGTTATTATAACAAAACACATAAGGTTAGTGGAAGAGCATGCATTTAAATACAACTAATTATTTTTTAGACGCTGAGGGTGGCAAGTGGAATTTTTGCTATCTATAACCCTGCAGTTGCTATCCCGTATTGTCCGTGGGAAGAAGGAGTCCTTGAGTCGGCTAGTTCTGGCATCTATTTCCCGAATTTTATATGCATGATCCAAGCGACTAATGTATGTAGGAGTACGAATAATTTGCGAGACCTCGGTGCTGAAACATGCGGATCTAAATTTATTTAATAATTTCAATCTTGCATTGAATCGTCTCTCAGCCAATGATTCCCACCCCAAATCCATGAGCATTTCGGTGACGCTTTGCGTTTTATCGTAGGAATTTTTTACAAAACGGGCTGCCCGGCGTTGAACCTTCTCAATTTCCCGAATGAGACCTTTTTCACTCGGATCCCACACGCTGCATGCGTATTCTAAATGAGGCCTTACAAGAGCGTGGTAACAGCTTTGGAAGAATGTATTTAGAACTTTTCCCTTACTGTCAGAATGAATGATATTGTGACAATCTCTTAAGCAAGCCACAGTTTGTGTACCCCGTTTTACTTCCCTAACATATGACCAGAAAGCTTTAGGGTCATTGTTCAAAAACTCGCATTGTATTTTATGTTTAAATACTTGTAAGGCGCTACGTAATTGTGTTTTGGTTTTAATTTTAGAGGATCTATACTTGTCAATAACAGTTTTGCGATTCGCGGGTCGCAATTTGCTTTATCGTACTTTATAGGGATGAAATCTGTGATGTCCTTTTGTATAATATTGACAAATTAAGTCCAAGTTTCTTCCACGTTGGTATGACTTAAGTGCGTTTTGAAATCAAGTAGCGAAGCGTTAAATTGACTGGCAAAAGTTTCCATGTCTGCTTTATGGTAGTTATAAATTTTTCTTTTTGGGTTTACATTTTTTTATTTCAACGTCGAAGTTGACAGTACCGGATTTATGGTCACTCAAGCCCTCGTCATTTTATACGCTTATAATACGTTCCGGTGTGTTCGTAAGGAATAGGTCCAATATGTTCTTTCCACGGGTGGACTTGCGTACTGCTTGATGGAGTGAGTCTATTCGCACCAATTTTAATAAGGAATTACAAGATTTGCGATCGCGGGTCCGAGATTCGAAGCCATTGATGTCCCAATCGATACCAGGGAGGTTAAATTCATCACCAATTATGTTGATGCTATTATTATTTTTACGTTTACATTGGTATATTTGTTCATTGAAGACATGAAGTGTTTTGACATCTGAATCTGGAGGTCTATAGAAAGAGTTTAAGTTGATGTGGGGTTGATTAGATCGCAGTAAGGTGAACCAAACACTTGCTATGTTATTATTTTCAAATAAACATTGTCTGCTTTAAAAAATACTTTTCACTGCTACGAAAACTCCTCCTCCGGGTCTGGTGCCTCTATCGTGTCGGTAAACTGTGAAATCTATTGAGAAAATTTCTTGGTCGTATATACCATTACAGCTCTCTGTGCCTAATACTACATCAGTGGAATAACTTTGGATTTTTGGGCTCGAGATCCGCTGTTTTATTTTTGAGGCATCTGCAATTTAGGACAAGGATAGATAAATTATTTTTATTTTGAATGATGCCCGTATTTATGTCTTACTGTAATTTAGGATGTGCTTGTGGAGAACTGCGTGCCAAATGTCTTTCTACATCAATACCAGTGTTGTCCGTTTCTTTTATATGTTTACTAATGATTTTATCTGCGCTAGCCCCAGATGTAAGTGACCCACTAAATGACCTGCTCTCTATCCTAAAAAAGGCCTACAGTAAAATTTGTTGTCTCCGGCGTAACTTTATGGAATTTGCATAACATATTGAAATGAAAAAATTGACTTTGTAATTCCACACACTTAACTTAAAATTATAGAAGCTGTGAACCTCGCCGAAGACATCCTCCTCCGGAAATCCATCCCAGTGCCAGTTATTAGTGAACTCTGCTTATTACTAAAGATATGTGTTTCCCAAAATTATTTTATTTTTGATGGTACATATTTCCAACAACCCAATGGTTTAGCCATGGGCTCGCCCTTTTCCCCACTCCTGGCCGATATTTATATGGACAATTTTGAAAACGATTTGTTCACCCCAGCTTACCCTCTCATTAATAATGTATTTTGTTGATTTAGATATGTGAATGATATCTTATGTGTGTGGACAGGTTCCGATAGATCAGTTTCTAGCACATTCGAATTTTGTCAATTCCAACGCTCAGTTCACGAGTGAAAAAGAGGAAACAGGTTCCCTAAATTTCCTCGACCTATTCATTTGCAAAGACAAAGACGGGTTACAGTACTTTATTTTCGGAAGGAAATGTATGCGGACCAATTAATTAATTCCTCTTCAGGGCATTGCTTCGCTCAAAAGCTTTCGGCATTTCATGCAATGATCCACCGTTTAGCCTCTATCCCTACGTCAAAATTCAGTGCAAATAAGGAACTGAATGTAATTAAAACGTTAGCAGTACGCAATGCATATTCAGAAGTTCTAATTAATAAAATTTACCGGAATGAACTTACGAAAATAGGCTTAAGCCACATTTACAAACCCAAACATTTAAAAGATCCCTCTGTCAAATAGCGACGAATATTCTATCTAGGGATTATTTCTCAAAAAGCAATCAAGATTTTACCAAAAGAAAAAATTAAATATGCCTTGTGCAATGGTTCATGCCTTAAGAATCCGATCTCTCACACCAGACATAAAGTTCCCAAAAACGAGAGGAGTTGGGTGAATGAATTAAAGTTCTCGAAATATAACACGAAGAATATTGGGCAAACAGGACAAAAATTCAAATAAAGGATGAAAAAACACCAAACACGTGTAAAAAAATGAGAGTATAACATCCCTATTTGCGAGGAACCTCATCAAAAGTGACTTTGTGACTAAAATTCTTCATTTTGAAAACAAAGGTCAAATGCTCGATGCTTTGGAGCAGTTGGAAATTTTGAAATGTGTCCATTGCAAGGATGAACTTGGCAACGAAATTTTGTATTCCTCCCACTCCCCAATTCTAGACCTACCACTCTTCCAAGTCAACGATTGACGCCGAAAGATGTAATTCTCTTTTCTACATCTACATCTACATCTACTCAATACCCCGCAAGCCGCCGCAAGGGCGTGTGGCGGGGGGTGCTAGGACACCACCCATAATTTAGAAAAGAAAAATAATAAAAAAAAAAAAATCGCATGCAATAACGACAAAATCATATATTAAAAAAACATGGCATACATTCATGCATGAACACTTACACCCCACACACATGCAAACACTCAAACTACCAACTAACATACACATGCACCTGAAA
This sequence comes from Hetaerina americana, assembly GCF_022747635.1. Classification (NCBI taxonomy): domain Eukaryota; kingdom Metazoa; phylum Arthropoda; class Insecta; order Odonata; family Calopterygidae; genus Hetaerina; species Hetaerina americana. The sequence continues at coordinate 31,219,765 of NW_027286874.1, read as the reverse complement.
GTATACCTAACATCTCTATAGTGTTTAATTTTGTTCCGACTTGTAAATTCAACGTTTTTAATATTTCTAAAGTGACTTCGGTTTCTTGCTATTATGATTACTGATTGTTCGGGGAAAGAATGAGTATTTGTGCCTATCTGTCTTGGAATCTATCTCCCTTAGTTTATCTTTGTGGTCTGATCTACCCTTTTCCTCCCAGCTGCATTTTAACCTTTTTACCCCTCTACCCTCCCTTACCCTGCCTCTCTGACCAACCCCCCTCCGTCGATCAGAACGTATTCATACAAGTTTGCTTCTATGAGGACCACCTGATGATGACGTTCAACGTTGAAACTTGGGTCGTGTTTTTAAATACGAGTAAAGCGTGTGGAATTATCAAGTCAATAAGGCCAACAGAGGTCAAATATCCTATCCGCTACCTTACTCTCCGCTTCCGCCATGTAATGGACCCCAGATCGATTCAGGGGAGTCACACGATCGGAGGGTTGTCTTTAGGTCGACGAAGGAGGCTCCTATGTCCGAGCAGAATCGCCAAAGTCTCTAGGTTATTCCTTCCACTCGGCTCCCAACCAGAGACCCGCGATCCTCCCTCGGAACAATACTGCAGGCCGTTAAACCCAGCTTGTACACCCTAGACGCCCTGAATACTCTCCACCTCGGAGGTCAGTTCCTTAAGGGAACGGAGGACCTGCTCGGATCCACGGTCCGTCACGTCAATGGTGCCCAAATCTACATCTACATCTACTTAATACCCCGCAAGCCGCCGCAAGGGCGTGTGGCGGGGGGGGGGGGTACGACCTGCAGCCGTCAGTAATTGGTGCCCCTGACCGCTGCCTCGACCGTCTTCGTCACCTGAGGAACTCCACCTGGTATAAATCTGGCAGTCACCCGTTGAGCGACGCCTACGCGGCGCGCCCTTTCCCTCAATGGGACCGTCACACGGCGGAAATTTAAGCTGCCAATCACCAACATTCCCCCCCTTCCCGTCCGCTGACTTCTTACTGTAGGCAGCGCCCTCGGAGTACGGGTAGGGGCTGCAGATGCGCTAGTACTTTTATCCGACAGCACCTAGTACATACTTGAGACGGGAATAGGAACTGCCTCCGCAGTGTCCAATCCCCGCCGCAGCATTACCTTCCCTTTACCCCGAGAAACGACCCTCCAATCGTCCGATCTATGGAGGGGCGAGACTTCTTGATTGGGAGATGGGGCACGAGGTAGGCCCTTGATCGCTCAGCCATTTTTAGCATCCGGGCGAACCTATGCAGCCCTATTGGCTGCTGCACAATTGGGAGAATAGGGGCCTTGTTGGGAGTGTTGAGTTAAAAGGGAGGGGCTGCGTAAGGTATGGACGTTCGCGCACTTAAATGTGTACGCGGAGGGGGGCGACAATGGCGTATGGTTACGGGAGTAGAATTTCGAGGCCCCCCTCCATCGACGCCCCCTCTCCACTCCCTGTCCGCAATTCCCTTCCCGATTTTCGCATACCCTCCCCATCCCTTTCAGTGTCGACGACGTCAGGACGACGAGCAAATGCACATACTCCCCATCATCTGCGTCACCCTACGCGCCACTGCGTCCCCCTCCTCCCTTCCTCCCCACCTCCTCTCCCCCTCGTCCATTTATTCGCGCTGCTCTCTTTACGCCATTCCCTCCCCAGGGCCATGCTAGCCGCTCTGGGTGGCCGACGAAGGCCACGAAACATATTCCGTGACCCCTTCGAATGAAAATTAAACATTGTTCTGGGGAGAAAGGATTGACGTCGTATTTGATGCTCACTCGTGCCAGAGCCACTCTCTCAAGAGACTGGCTTTACATGTTGCGCACGATGACTGTCTCTATTAATCGATAAAAGGAAAACCCGTGGGAAAGGAGTTTCCAATCTTAGAAAATGATAGATTTTTTTTAATCTTTTCAAAAGGGCCTTCTTTTTATTTTTTTTAATGAAAACACTGCATTTATTTCAGAGGTAACGAACAACTTTTTTCAAGTTTTATGCAAAATATTTTTGTAATATCGTCCGGCTAAATAAATACCCTGAGTATTTGGTGAGGTATTCTTAAAGGAGAGATAGTGCCTACTCAGCAGCCAGAAATGTTATGCTTCAATGTTAAAACGACCAAATAGTTGAATGAAATAAATGGGAAACTCGTTTGAAATCCCGATTACTTTGGGATCCCAGCAATTATATTTCGTAAGACCTTTATTTCTGGAACCATTGCATCGGAATATTATCATTAATGTATGTCGTGCAGCTTTCCTAGCGGCTGTCCCATTTTCATGCACGTATATTTGAACCAACTAAGGCGCAGTTTGTCTTTTAAAAGCAGATGCATTTTAAAAAAATACCCAAGATTCTCATCGGCTCATTTGGAAGGATAGCCTGAGATATTTCCTCGTAAACCCTAGGAGAAATGGATGGTGGGTTTCGTATTTATCTACGGGCATTTTTCACGCCTTCTTACGGCATAAAGCCGGGACGTAGGGTTGGTTCTCTATAGCGGTAATCCAATCCATAAGTGATGCAAGGTCCGGAGGGAGTGAGTCGGAGGTGGAACAGAGGGGATGACGGTGCGGATATACATCTCCGCTCGGCAACAGCATCGCCTAGCGCCGGGGAACTCGGGTGCGCGCGCCCCGCGTGATGCCACTGCCGTTTCGTAGTTGGGAACATCGCCGCACTCCGCCACTACGTGCAACCCTCCCCCCTTACGGCCCCACGGTTCCCCCCAGCAACCTCAGGGAACGGGAGTAGTTGAGGTAGTGGAGAGGGGTTTCGGAGGGAGGGGGATACGTGGACCCCTTGCCATCTCTCCTCCAGCTTCCTTTTCCCTCCTATCTCGATCCATACATTCCGTGCCATATATTTTCGGTTCGACTCTTTCTAAATATTCAAGCGACCGCTCCTGTCTTCTTCTTCTTCCTCATTCCTTCTCCCTTCCCGTGCCGCATCCCGTATCCCTTCTCGCTTTTGCTGCTCTCCCACCGGCTTCTCATCTCTTCCGCTCAATAAATCACGAACTCTCAGTTCATTTCTTTCGACGTTTTGCATTTCTGAATTGCTTATGCCCCTAGCATGATTTCCCGATCCGGAATTCATGTATTCATCTTCCTGCCGCTCATCTATTCCCCACCCTTGATAACTTTGGTTGGTTTATCAAATAATTTTCCTAGTTTTGAACCCTCTAGTTTTGTATGTCCAGAGGCGTCGCCCACCCTATGCACGCAATTACTTTGAAAGTTTTTCTGAAAAGAAGCAGAATTGAATTGACAGATCGAAATTACAACCACCCAAAAATATTAACAGGTACCCTATTTAAGCACAACACTGCATCAATTTTTATTCTATCACATAGCAAGATGTTTAAAAATACTTCTCCATCTATTTGTGAACTATTGTTATTCTGCCTCGGACATAATATCCATTTTTTTAAAAGAATAGGTATCGTCCCGAGATCTCTACTTGCTTTCCTCACCAAAATACTCCCCTCTCTTATCCCTTTGTATATCCAAGACGCATTTTCCTCTATCTTCCCCGCTATCTGATTTTATAATGCTTTTATCTCCTGCGTCCTTACCTTCAAAGTTAGCTTCTCCACATTTCACATCGAATTTCTCTTTTATATTTCCCATCAGTTAACCAACCTGAGGTCACTTCTGTAAACTTGTACATACCTTCTTCCTCAGATAAAATTACAAGTATCAGAAAGCGAGTATTATTATGGAAATAAAGAGTTGAGTTTTGTAACTTAACTGACCAAACATCAAGGATACCTATGCTTATGAAGTCAGAAGTTATGATTTAAATCATAATTCGAGAATATTTTTTACATGAGGTGAACTTTAACAACGTATACAGATAAAGCGAAAGAAGAACGCCGACCCCGGTGGCGGCGGGGTAACGTCCTCGTCTGCCATTCCAAGGGTCGCGGGTTCGATCCCCACCTGGGTGAGTTTTCCTACACCTAGGGCTTGGGTGTTTGTAAATGTGATCATTGTTATCGTTGTTAATAGTTCGATGTAAAGGCCAGAATGCGCTGTTTTCGGACTTATACTGAATAAATAAATAACATCATTATGATGTGTTATGGCCATAAATATATTTTTGTGGTTATTTAGAAGCTAATTCGCCGGATTTGGATAGTAAAATCACAACAGTGCGATTAATCGGCAGAGGTTCTTCAATTAGCATGGTATTACCCTAGAGAGTCCAAATTTCAGGCGCTCAAATTTGATTAATAAATACGAAAGGTGAACCAATATTTTTAAAATCCAATTGATAATTTTGTTGTAGTATTGCAGTGGTTTGAGCGATTAGCAGTGGGTACTTGTACTTGAGTGTCTCGGCAGCAAATCGTACTGGACCTATGGACATGAGATAAGTCTGCCATATTTTCTTCGCGCCTATCATAAGGTCCTGGGAAACCACCGGTAGCGGAGGGAAAAGAACTTTCCCCAATGCAATTAATAAACTGAATAAAATATCGAAACTGAGTCGCACGTCTGGCTCGAAAAATAAATTTTAATAGAGGTTCTTTTACTTTCACTACTTTTTAATGCTGATATATTTAATACTGCATAATTTCGTGAGTATTTTGATGCCTGTCGTAGGGAAGATTCAAAGAAGAAATGGGTAAATTCCACGATTCTACCCGTGGATCCAGAATCTAAACTTGAGATCACTTTTTTCGATTAAATGGGTGTAATTCCAAAAATAAAGGTTAACCAGTCATGACTGGTAACCACATGAATGGTAACATTCATAGGAAATAAATTAGCTTTTCAGAAAATTCTAGAGAGAATCTCAACTTACAATTTTTCAGGGATTACTTCGAAGGTATATTTTTCATGAGAGACGAAAGAATAATGCTACGTCGTTACGGGCTCCATAATAATGTTGCGTCACAAAAACTTAATCAATTAGTTTTGCCTCTTATTCATCATTATAATAATTTTATCAATAATAAATCCAAATTTCATTTCTAATCCTCTATTATAAATTATTGCCTTTAAACGTTTAACCAATTAGGTAATGGTAGTTAAGTGGTAATTGCCAATGAAAAGAGACTTTTCATCATGCAGGAATTTGAAACTTAATTTTAAAAATGGCTACGTTAAGAAAAATTTAAACTGAGAATTGAAAAAAATTACGTTACACCTTCAATTAGAATAAGAACTTTGGGTGAGGTGATTTAGAAAGTTATTAATATTACATTTAATGTACCCTTGAAAGATGTTATTCTTGCCCTTCTTTCTTCTTCTTCATCATCTGTAAGCCATGTTAACATTTCTCCACGTGATTCTCCCATTTATTTATAAGTCAGCATTCTGCAGCCTTCCTATTAATGGTCTTCTCTCACGTGAATCCCCACTTCCTAATCCCCTGAAAACTTCGATTCTCCTCGAAAACCAACACAATGTTCCGAAAGATTTCCATTTTTCTACTTCTATTGAAGGTATCTTCAAGGGGTAATTGATTTCACATTCATGTAAGTGGGCGCGGATGGGGGATATATATTAAGGATTCGAATTCCTAAAGAAGATGCGATTATTTACGAAGGAAAACCCGCAGCTTCATCTTATTGTCGGAGCGCTCCTTTCATTCCAGAGGGGGAATGGAGTGGGGAGGGGTCGAAAACGCCGCGTGAGTGGGGAGAAGGCCTTGTCCCGGCGTCCTTCGTTTGCTAGCTGTCGCCCGGGGCGGTGGAAGGGTGGAGGAGACAGGGGGAGGAGAAAGGCAAAGAAAAGTGAAGAGGGACGTATGGTTGGGAGACGGAGGGCGTTTGGAATTGACAGCAGCTGATAATGACGTACTAATCCCGAAACATATCCTGTGAATTATTATATTGTAAAATTCTGCGGCTCTGTGTATTTCATACTGTTTCAATATCAGTATCGATGCATAATTCTGGTGTGAATATCCGTTTTGACAGTAATTACCATTTTACTCATGACTCAAGAGGCACTTAAGCTTGTCTCCCGGCTCGAAGATAGGGAGATTTATTCAAAAGGAACAGACTATTATATGAAGTCTGCATGAATATTTATCCTCATTAGACAAGTTATAAGATAATCATTTTATGGCTCCCCGTTGAAAATATTTTCTGCTTGAAATGTTATCTGCTGGGAAATAATTGTGCAGCGTGAAGAACATTACCCAGAAATAAAGAGTATTACTCAACAGAGGCGCATAAGGGATTAAAATTACCCATACACAATATCGTGTGCGTCAAATCTTAGTATTAAATATCAAAATTTTATGGAAAAGGATATCGTTTTATAAGGTCACATTAAATCCGAGAAGTAGGGGAACTGATTCATTACAATGAATAAGGGAAAAATATAATTAATAAAAATATTCATAATTTCATTGGACTGCAACGAAAGTTTTCACAATCAATAAGCAATTCAATTATTTCGCTGTGAATGTACCGCAAAATGTGGTAAAAGTTTTTATTCAGAACTATTACTCATCATTTTTATGGTTCATTCCGGAGAATCGTCAATTTACTTTTCTGTTGCTCCATACTAATTGTCACACCCTTGAAGTGTGGCTAATGCGGCTTCGGTTCAATGTTTCGCCAAGAGTTCAGCAATTGAATTGAAGCGTAATTTTTTAAAGAGCGATGAAACATTAAAAATGTACAAATTAAATAAGGATGAGGAAGAGAATTGTCGTGCAATGGGTAACTATATCAGTACATTTTGACCTAAATATATTCGAGTAGCAGGATAAAAATATTTTTACTCCACCAAAAGACGGATATATTTGAAAATGTCACGTTGAATGTCTATAATGATTGACATCAGTGCGTTTTGGTAATATTTTCCTCTCTTGTGTTAGCCGGAAGCAAAAAATTCGGCAAACAAACAACAGAGGTCATATGTAACTCCGTCACCAACCCAGCTTAAAAAGCCTCTGCCTCGGTAGCACGTGGGCGAAATGGATGGTCGAGAGTGTACGTGACGAAGAAACGTGAAGAGGAATGATAAGAGTGAGAGAAGCGGAGAGAAAATGAAATGGCGCGGGAGAGAGGGGATGGATGGATCTGGTGACAGGTATGGAGAAGCAAGGTGGAGACGAGCATTGAATTGTCTGGGTGGCGAGGCGGGGGAGAATGGCTGAGCGCTCCCGCTCTCCCAGCCCTCGCCTTTCCACTAGTCACTCTGCACTCGTGTGGCTATTGCGTTTCGCAAGATGCGGAGGAAGAGAGAGAAACAGGAGGTGAGAGAGAACAGGGAAGAGGTGTTGGCGGTGAAGGAGCAAGTGGTGTCCCTGACCTGTCACAACGCAAAAGCATTCGATGAGACTCTCTCGGTGCGAGGAAAAAATATTCGGTCGGGAATTGTTGAAGAAGGGAATGGGGGGATCTCCTATCAAACAACAACCGTTCCAATTTATGAAACGGGAAAAAATTCCCGAGGAAAAAGTGTATTCTTTGTATTTCTGCAGCTACCTGGCACAGCCTTTATTGCACGATTGTTTTTGCCTCAACGCGTAACGAATTGGAGCCATCAAAGAGGATGTTTTATTGCCACGTCCGAGAAAACGTTTCGGGGATAAAGTAAGATAAGGGAAAACAAGTAAAGTGAGCAACTATTAATAAGAAGAATAACCTATTATGCGATGACAAATATCCACGGAAGGTTTAGAGGAGTATTTTTTATTGTTGATAGTTACGTCCTTTTCAAACTCAAAATGTATTTCGAAGTAGACTTATGCCCGGCAAGTTATTCCATCTCCTCTCTTAAACCCTCATAGCTACATAGAAACTTTATTTTAGGTGTTTAACAATTAAGTTTATATTATAATAAACTATAGTATTATTTAGGCAATCATTTGCACTCAGTTTCGTTGTCTCCATTCTTCTTTAGTCATTTTGTTTTCTTGATGAGAAATTTATTTTGACTACTATTTGTTTAGTTTTCACCTGGTAAAAGTTTTAATTTACTTTAAATATATATTTTAATGAAAGGAGTTTAAAGCGCAGTGTATTGATTAATTCGGAGGAAGCAATAAGGTAAATAAAGACCACTGGCAAGTTTCACTCTCATGAGAACGCCACATTTCCGTTTTAGTCCGCTCACTCTTTTCTCTTTATGATCACCATAAAATGTTTTACTGCTATAAAGTAAACAAATGTTTCCTCATGTCAGAGAATAAATGGAAATGAGCAGACCGTTTGTGGACAGAGAAATATGACTGGCATACATATCATTTCACTCGAGGCTTCGATTCAGGCATTTCATCACGTTCTCTCCCTTGAAGGAAGTGATTTTGTTTACTTGCTCAGAACATTAGTAATTGGAAAATAGCGATGCACAATTAAAATTCTAACACATGCTGTCAATCAGATTCAATGTTTTCCCGTCAAGTTAATCAAGTGCAAGCTTATTTTCTTGGCTTCATTGGGAAATATTGTTTATACTTTTCTGTCCCCTCGGGCGGAATCCGGTTTGAATCATCCCACGTGTCATGCAGAAAAAATATATTCTATCCGGAAGACCATAAATATCATAAAATATAGTGTCGTTATAAAATATAGTATGTCCAACTACGACGTACTTGCTTATTTGTTGAATGATTACTAACGTCTGATAAACTGTACGAGTATCATACCAGTTAACTGTTAGTAAACATTCACGTAACTATAAACCCTTATGGGACGTTTTTGTTCTGGGCTAAACGAATGTTAAATTGAAGTTAATTTTTAATTCACTGAAATCAAACGTAGTTGCACCGAATAAGTCGATATACGAATATATTCTATCAATTGATATGATTGTCCGATGTATTTAGATTTGCACTTGAAAAATATAATTAGCGATTTAAAAGGCATCTAATTCGATTTTATTATGCTTCATTGGTAAGGAACTGTCTTCATAAACTGCGCGTATACAAGAAAATTAATACCATGAATTACCGAAAAGCATTTTATTTTGGTTCATTAAGATCATTGTAAGAGAAATAGCGACGTAATCGAAGTTGTTATCAATGACATACAATATATATTCTCGGCATGAAGCTATGGACTTTTTTATGGTTTAAATATTAAAAGAAAACATTATATTTTAAAATATACCCAACATTTGTCAAATCGAAATATTTTTAGAAATATCTTTGAAGGACAAATTGGAAATTTCCTCGCATTATTCGGTTTTGAATTTATGTAATTAAACAACATCTTATCCATTCAATATAAAAAATTAAAAACAGAGTATAGATTTCGTCCAGTGACTATATTTATTCTCATGAGAAGTTGGAGGAGAGGTGTCGGACAGGTGTGAGGGCACTCAGTTATTGCTCTTTCTGCTGGTCTGTTACCTTTGAAAAGCTAGATGCCAATTCATGTTGGGAGGATCAGGTAATTTCTTCGACCCTCGGACCTTCCATTACCGACAAGTGCCATCGTGCAGAGTTTAAGGGGTGACATTCCGCGCTTCAAATTGGATGCACCATTGTATACATTAATAACACCACAAGAGAACTCACCGGTATTAGCCCTTCTTCTGAAGAGTCAACAACTCAGCCTCCGCTGCATACTCGTAATGCAGTATCGTATTTCTCCGTCTTCTTCCCCGCATAATCCGTACTCTGCCATTTCCCGTCGGCAGGCCCAAACAAGGGAGCGAAGTCGGCCAGCAAGTGGAGCGGACGAAAAGCACGCATTCGTCGCCTTGAAGTCAGATCGGCTAAGACACACGCGTTCACCCGCTAAACGCTCATTCTTCGCATTGCACTTGACTGCAATGGAGGACTCTGCTGGGTGGACAGGGAGGGAGGAGGAGTCCGCGAGTGAGGAAGGAGAAGGCAAAAGGGTGGAAATCATGTTGAGGGCGGGGGAAATAAGCGTAGGGAGGAGGATACTGGTGTGGGGGAGGACGATGGACTTGTGAGAAATTAGTGGCGGGGGAGAGGCAAGTGAGTAAGTATGTACGCAGAAAAGGAGGGAGTAATGTAAGGACGGTGAGGAGAGTCAGGCATACATAAGAGAGAGGAGTTGTTGAGGGAGATATTACGTCAAGAAAGAGAGATTACGTCACGGAGAGTAGGAAGTGATAGGTGAGTGAGGAAGAGAAAGAGGGAGACAAGAAAGTCAGCCAAGGGCTAGATCACGTAGGCTAAGTGACACGCTGTAGCTGTTGTTATTTAACCATAGATCACCGTTTTGTCACAACAGCGACAAGCTGAAATAAAGTATCCGTTTTACACTCTGGCGCATAAGTGGGTAGGTATGTTTTCTTTGGTATAGGGTACTTTTTTCAAAGCCTATAGAGGACGGATTAACAAGCCTATTGACCCAATCAGTTGGCAAAGAGGTTCATGAGGCGACTTAGGTGGGTTAATTCACTCATATTAACGCATTTTGGAGAAGCTGCAAAATTTTAGGGGTGAATATTTTGAAAAACGTTACGTGACAACAACGATGATTCGACTGGAGGACAGGCTGACGAACCAGTTTTCAAGGTAAATTTAAAATGAACGTAGCTACAGCCGTGAAGCAATGGAAAACGAAAAAGCCGAGACCGTAAACTTGATTGACACTAGGTTTGTTTAAGGGGGGGGGGTAAAAACAAAGTGACAAGTAAGTGGAAGATGGGAAGCACAGATTAAGTCACTTGGGTGTGTTTGGGAAACAGTGACCCACGTGTACCTATATCATACACAAAAGATACAAAAATAATCAATTAGGAAACCACTCGATTACTATGGTCTGTTAGGGAATAACAGTCACTCTCGTGAATCGCATTAACACACACTCAGGGTTTGCAAGGATATCTCCTATGCCAGGGACCCGTTGTACTCACACAGGAGTGAAAAACAAATTGAAATGAAAAATCAAAAAAAAAAAATGCCCAAGTTCCCGTTCGCAGTCACTCAACCACTAGGGTATTTTAAGCCTTTGTGAATAGTACTCACTCACTCGTTCAGAGTTTACAAGGATTCCTTTTATCACAGTGACCCGTCAATCATACAGATGAATACAAAATTATAAAACAGATGCACGCAAGTTTACGCTCATTCACTTAATCACTCGGGTGTGTTCGGAAACTCGAACCTTTGCGAATCCCAAGTACTCATACTTTGTTGGGTTCACAAGGATTTCTCCTATGCCGTTGACCCCTAAATCACACAGAAATGACAAAACAAAGCAGAAAGGGCTTCCGTTAAATCTCAATCACTCGGTGATTGAGTTTTTTTGAGTGAGAGATTGTTGGACCATCGTGAATCGCACTCACTCACTCGTTCAGGGTTTCAGTGTTCCTCCTGAAATCTTGAACATTTTCTTTTTATATTAACCAGTAACTTAGTGGACCCTTACGGTGTAGAATTACTTCCGTCTACAACCGTAGATTCAGGATTTCTTAAAAGTGAATCATTTATGAAGATTGGTGACAGAGACGGGTCGTGACAGAGGAGAATATTTTATGGACAGCTTGCCTTAAAGACTTTAGGGCGTATTTTCCATAAATTAGGCTATAATTATGTGGTTGTCAAAAATATAAAAACACGAATTTAGTGAAATGGAGTTTCACTTTTTTTCCAAACATTTCCATCTAATATCATTTTTAACGTCCACTGCATTGACATAATAAGCAGGAGCGTAACTTTGAAACTCGTTTCTCCCCAATCTCCGACTTCACTTAAATGGCTTGACGGACATTGATTGCACAGAGTTGGAGACTAATCATCTACATCTACATCATACCCCGCAAGCCGCCGCAAGGGCGTGTGGCGGGGGGTGTTAGGTCACCAACCGTAAAAAAGAAAAATACCACATGCAAAAAAAAACAACACGGAAAATTACACCCACAGATAATCGGCACAGGATCGTCAATGGATCCGGGGGTGAGGGGATGATTGTCCCCTTCACCATCCTTATGCGCTTAGTGTTTGCATGAGCGTGCAAATTCGTGTAATACGCACTTAACAGCATACATGCTCAATCTTAAGGGAAAATTTTCCATTGCATAGATTAAATTATTACAGTAGGAATTAAAAGTTAGGTCCAAGTAATATCATTACTTGGACCTAACTTGGACATCAAGTTATTCTATTAAAATCAGTTTTCTATTATTTTATGTATAAAATTAGAGTCCATACACAGGAGCTTAAATGTGAGTTTTGAACCCCCCACATAGACTACAACTATTACGTGGAGAGAGGGCTTTTGTGTTCTAATTAACTCTAGGGCTATGCTGGCGGGAGCAACAATAATTGCTCTTGGTGAGGTAACCCATGTATGACGAAGATACGAGTCAGACGGAAGTCTAGTTCTTGCGGCATCTGTTCCTCAATAAGGCAGCATTTTAGTGATGTTGTTAAGTTAAAAACACCATTGAGAGGTGAGAAAAAGATAAACTAAATTCTCCCAACTGCTCGACTTGGCCTACACAGCCGTGTATCGTGCTAAGCAGATCATCACGCTAAATCGCCGGCCCCGGTGGCGGCGGGGTAACGTCCTCGTCTACCATTCCAAGGGTCGCGGGTTCGATTCCCGCCTGGGTGAGTTTCCCTCCATCTAGGGCTTGGGTGTTTGTAAATGTGACATTGTTATCGTTGTTAATAGTTCGATGTAAAGGCCTAAATGTGCTGTTTTCGGACTTATACTGAATAAATAAATAAATAAAATAAATAAATCCTTGCTGTGCGTAATCGACAGCAGCAGTACAAAAAAGTCACCTAAGAGATAGAACATGTTACAATATAGATTTTGAATGTTAGGACAAATTCGAGGAAAGGTAAATTAGAAAATATATATTACGGCAGGTGGAGAAAGGAAATATTGACATGATCGGGCATGGCGAGGTAAGTTGGAAAGATAGCGGGGATTTCTGGAGCGATATTTTTTAAGTAGCATACAGAGGAGGGACGGATATTCAACTTGGGGTAGCTATAGTAATGAACAGGAAACCAGGGAGAAGGGTAGTGCAAAAGAATAATGAAAGACTATTGTGTATAACAGTGAGGGGGTTCCCCAAGTGACGCAGGCGGTGAAGGCAGCTGCACGGGACACAGGGACTAACGAAATCACGTATCGCGGATTCGAATAAATTCTGCATTCTTTCAAGTATCTGAATTCGAAAAGGAAATAATCTGGGCGCAGTTAAATCTCAAAGTAAATATTAATATTCGTAATATCGTCCCGCGGGTTGAGCGTAGGAACATGGAATAGACTGATAAATTTTTGTCGAGATATTGGAGTGTATTTCGTTGACCTTCGACCTTTCCTTTCACCGTGTAGGGAGCCTCAAAATTATAGGGAAGTTCATTACTTATATGAGCGAGGCATCGGAAAAGATAACACGTAGGATACATGAGCATGCCGGGAATTTGGCATAATTGGTAGTTCAGAGCGTAGGTTTTTGGAGAAATACTGGTCCAATAAATATGTAATAAGAAAAATTTCACATGATCAATTACAGTAAGTAATGGCAGATATAGGAAAGAAGACAATAACGAAAACCGTATTACACGCAATCCTATTTTCACTGCCTACAATCATGAGACGTAGATTGAATCAACAATATGACCTTTAATCGCTGAAGGATCAAAAATAAAAGATTGGACATACTACTATAACACTACTAGTATACTATACTACTATAATACTACTAGTATAACACCCTTTTGGAAGCAAGAAAGGCATCATCATAGATACAGAAAGATGGATCACAAAAGTTATCGCAAAAATAATCGCGAAAGTTATCGCGAGGTTTTCCAAAAGGTATCATTATTTACAAAAAATACAGACCTAATAGACTTGATGGAGGAGCATTCATATTCAGTTATTTCAAGGATTATAATAATAGAAGCTTATGAATATGTCCATTCTATAGATCCCCTGGCTCTAAAATAGTTGTTCTCTCAAAGTTCAATGACCAAAAATTTACACCGCTCAACACAGTATACGTAGTTGCCAACGACTTAAATATCCCGAAAATCATTGGGACAATTATGGCGTTGAAAAAATTGCAATTTATGTAAATAATTCTGTCAATTCCTGTCATATTCCGTCTTAAAAATACTGACACGAGGTAACAGCATAATAGGCATATTATCGGCTGATACCCCAGAGATTATTACAAATGTGTATATAACTGAGGACATTGGCCATCACGAAGCTGTAATCGTAGAAATGAAAACTAAGCTAGTTAAATTAATTAAGCAAAAACCGAAATTATATCTATTCAATAAAGGAATTTTAATGCGGTGCGAGAGAAATTAATAAAACGAAATGAATTAATTCAGGTTGGAAACTCACCGCGTCTAAACAACACAATTTTAAATGTTTCAAATATTGCGTGTGTCTGACGGAATAGAAAATGTTTTAATTCAGACATAACATGGGATGTCCATGAGAAGGGAAGTAGTGGTAGTCCTCAAATTTAAACCAGGAGAAAGTATCGAGTATAATCGGGGAAGAGGAAGGTTCCGGAATGGTCTGAAAAGGGGCTAATTCTTGAAGTAAGGAAGAAGAAGGTTCAATTTCCCAAACACAAAGAAGGTTCGTTTGCATCGTAAGCGGAGGGAAGCTCAGACTCAAGCCTTCACTAAGCTTATCATCTTGAACACATATCATTCTAATACCATGTCCAAATGTAGGAATATGAAACAATAATGTAATTTCATTCATCATTCGGGATTTATTACCACATGAGCGAACGAGAGAAAATGGAAACGAAAACTAAAAGTCATATTCGTCACTTACGTTCTTACATTTGTAATAAAAAACTCAAGAAATACACCTATATATCCAAAATAGATTATAAAATCCACGCATAATTATTTATAAACAAATTGAGTAGTTTCAGGCATGATGATGTGGAATTCGAACTAGATAAGTAGAAAATTTCTACTATCTAGTGGAAACTTGCTCTTATCCGCTCTTTATTATTTATAAACTTCTAATAGTTCGTCCAGGCAATACTAAGAAGGTTAAATGAAACTAATACTGAAAGCGGACGGTAGAGATTCACGAAAATCGCAAAGGAGGAGCATAATACAAGCTAAGGGCTAAAAAGTCAAAACAATATCCATCAACAAAGGCATATAACTTTATATTTTATGGCATTATTTTATGTTAAGAAAAGTTTTCGGTCAAACGAAGAACAGGGAATACATGAAAGGCCACCACCGACTTTACCGACGACAGATCATGAGTGGGTGGAATGCGAAAATTTCGGGACAGGAATAAGTCGATTTCAAGTTCGATCTGTCTCAAAATAAACTGAATGCATGTATCTATACAACAGCAGAACCATAAGCGAGATTGGACCCCAATTCCCCGTCACGCGTAGGCACAAAACCTACCATGGAAAGTTGATAAGGCAGCCATTGAAAGATTCGTCTACGGTTCACCGACCAAGCGCACGGTCAGCCAAAATTAATTCATAACCACCAAGGTATTTGTCGGAAGACTAACGATTAATTTTTGTTTAAATAAAATAACCCGTTTCATCTCTGATCGAGACACGACGTTCATGTATTAGCTCTAAAACTACCAGTCTTCCACGTCAGTATACGTAAGATCCATTGAGCCATGCTGATTATTACCATAGCATGTCTATTCTTATTTTAATTTGGCCTTATTTAATTGTTTTGATTTCGAAAGAAAAAAGTGTGATGTACCCGAAGCTTCTAAGAATGCGAATTGGGAGCTTTTCAAGCGAGGGTCATCCTAAATTGTTGACGGAGTGGACGAGGGCAGATGAGGAGGACCAGAGTAAATGAGACTGGACGCATGGCGGTGTATTCGGCGAGGGATGGACGGAGATGACAGCCAAGGGCGATGCACCGAATGAGGAAAGGGAGGGAGAGATTTGAAGGGGGTGAAGGAACCCCCGAGAACGGGGGATGATTCTAATAGTTCAGCCGTTTACACTGATTGACAAGCTCAGTGGGGGAAGGATCTGAAGGGAGGTAGTTACTTGCTAAAGATTTTACTTTGGTCTGCGGTCGGTGTGTGGCCGGAATGCTTTGTTATTAAAGTTGATTAGAGCCTATCTCAGGCTAAAAACTATGCGAGGGAAGTAAAAATAGTGATTGTGCGTGTAATTTAAAGAATTTAAGGTTGTCGATGTACATAGGGGTTTTAATTAACCATTGAGACGTTTTGAATTTTAAATCCCTTGAAATATTGAATAAGTGGCTTGAACGTAAGCTCGTTTCTCTACCGGCACGAACATTAGACACGTGTGGTGAAAAATCCGCTTAGGCCGGGTCTTGGACGCCCGATTCTCCCCACCGGTTTGCTTGCCTACCTTATTCTCGTTTGTGGTACATAAATAGCATCGAAATGGAATACATTCCTCGCAGGTTAAAAAATTACCTGGAATATGTTGATGGCCCATTCATCCTTTTCGTTAATTTTTAGGTGATCTGATAAACAACCTTGCTGCGAGAATGACGGGGACTATGTGGCGGTTTTAATGGGCTGAAGTTCCGAATTGCAAGGCTGTTCCATGAAGCCGGGATCAAATCTTCGTAGCTTCGCTCTTCGCCCTTTGGTGAGTCAATTTAGGGTAAGTAATGTATAAGTATCCATTCAATTATTCATTAATATTCAATTCATTAATCAATATTTCTTAAAATCACACTTACCGGATTGCGTATTTTAATGTTTCACCCCAATTTATTTTTATTTGCCTAACTCTTGACTAAAACTAAAATCACTTCAATTGCGTTGTAAACTGTTGCCAGTAAGTGCACTATTTATCAACAATTTAATGAGAGTATCTTTTTTTGTACCAATATGTAACGTATACTTCGGCCTCCATCTTTTTCTTCGTTAGGAATGGAGTTAACGGCGTCCATTATTTTCGTATTCTGGCATAACAAATGAACCGTCCCTCGAGTTAAAGGCCCTGATAAGCGCAATTTGATAATTGAAGAAGCCTTTCCACCCGAAACGTATAGGTCAATTAGTTCGGTAATTCAAAAGATACTCAACATCATTTAATCGGATAGGTTCATAAGTTGGACAGATTTATTTTAATCGAAGCCATTCAAAGTTTATAAGTAGTGAAAGTCGGTGAATCGCTGAAGTTCGTTTATCAGACCTAGTATTTGATTCCAGATTACAATGAGACTGCACGTACAAGAGTCGTTTAATAAAAAGTGACTGTACCACTTTTATTCGCATAATTCACTGAACAAAATTTTTATGTTGTAATACAGTTAGCTAAATGTTCATTGTAGGTGGGTACAAGTGTCATTGATTTGACTCCAGTACTGGGTCAGCAGTAGCCGTTTCACTCCTGGCATCGGTAACTTCGACGAAGTCAGTAAGCACGACAAATAAAACTGCACTACAGTACTGAGAAATGTATATCACATCGGCCTGATATATGAAATAATTACGAATAATTTCAATCTGGTTAATATTAAGTCTTACGCCGAAATTAAAATCTTTATTTTTGCCCGATTATCTCATTCTTTTCCTTATTTTATGGATATTTTGGATAATTTCAAATGCATTGGCGTTTTAATATCTCATTTTATTATAAAAGGTAGTGTATCGATTGATGTAGGCTTTGAATATGCTCACAGACTAACCACCACTACGCTTCTAAACCTCACTTAACACAACATAACGCGACACCCTACTCCGATTTCGCATATTATTGCCTCCCACCATTCCATCCAAAGAGTCGATTCTTTTCTCGTCTTTCTTCTTCTGCCTGACATTTCCTCCTCAATCACAGATTACAGAATTTCATTGTCAAACGAAAGCTTCTGTTATCTTCTTCCCTCCCTTATCATACCTTGATTTTCCTAAATTTTTTTATTTGCAGTTCATTTTACTTTTTCATTCTTGCAATCAGTTGATATAAATATGTGATAAATGATGCATTGTCACTAGTAAATATCTACAGTTGTGGATGATATTCTCGAAAGTTTTTATAAAACGTTCGTAAGAGTTTCAAAACTGTGTCGAGATGATTTCATTTATTTCATTTCTTCCTCAATTACATCATTTTGTGGGTTATACTTATTATTC
Organism: Hetaerina americana; assembly: GCF_022747635.1. Lineage (NCBI taxonomy): Eukaryota > Metazoa > Arthropoda > Insecta > Odonata > Calopterygidae > Hetaerina > Hetaerina americana. The sequence goes on along the minus strand of NW_027286874.1, from coordinate 31,201,760 downwards.
TTCGAGAATTTAAAAAAATGTACTTCTAACCTTTTAAAATACATGGTTTATCGTCTGTTAAACTGTTATGTATACTCGTAAGATTAGTACCGAAAAAATAGTGACTGGCCATTCAATTTGTTGAGGAATAAGATTAGGAATACTGTTTCCATTGAGAAAATGAGCATGAGGAAATTGCGCTTGGTCTTATCATAGTCTAGTTAAGTATGAAGCGTTCTCATTCGTTATGCCTCCAGAATATTGAGACAGAGTTTCTGTTCCGGTTGACAGAAACCAAGCTCAGGAAGGAGCCGATTCCGAACTTATTTTCCCGGCTCCATATTTCGATGCTGCGACGGAAGAAGTTTCTTGGCGGTGCATTGGCCTGCTGTGGGATGACGAGGGTCCAGGAAGGAGTGACAGTGGAGTAGATGGGGCGGGAGGGTGGCACGGGTGGAGAGCGCGCATTGGATGCTGTAGAACGGGCAGGGTCGGGGGAGATGGGCGGGTCGGGGGGTCGGGATACGGGAGGAGGGGACGGTGGCTGCCCCCTCACCCTCTCAGCATCCCCTGCGAAACCCCTCGCCACCATCCCCTTCTTTCCATACCCACCCTCCATTCCTCCCCCCACCAATCCTGTCCAACCCATTCTCTCTCTTCTCCATTCCCTTCCCTTCACCTTTCTCTCGTCCTTTCACTTTCCTCCCCTCTGTCCCTTGTCCACATGTCAGGCCCCGGTCCTCGGGCTTATGCTCGTGCATGCGAAATATTAAATCCGGATTTTCCACTCTCCACTTCAATTTCACATGTAGCGTAGCAGTGGGCATTAAATGGGGGTAGACGCTATCTACGTCTCTCTCGACCTCACACACCATGTTTCCAATGCTAATAAAAAGAACTCGAGCACCCATCTTCCTGTCCTCACAAAACAATCACCTTCGCCACTATCTCGTGGATTCGCCGCGGGGTTTACCTCGATATAGCGTTCCGCCGGCAATTCTAAGAAGAGGATGTGAATTCTAGTTTTTTTTGTAATCTATTAGGTTTCGGTGTTTCTCTTTCGATAAAAAAATATTTGAATAATTTAATTCTCGCTAAAGTGTTTTGCCTTTACGAGGATTCTCGAGTAAAATCACTTCTCCTAAGTTAATTAAGGGAGAGCGTGGCAGTTCAGAGGGTAGCGCGCTGAGCTACTGACCAGAGGGCCCTGGTTCGATTCAGGGTGATGACTCGGGACGACCTCAGTTTCAACCAGTTGTGTTGTTTTTCGGCTACTAAATATTCCTTGGAAACCATATGCAGCACAGGGAAAGGAAATAGCCCCCTAAATTACCCCGATGAATGAATTTCTCACGCCGGTGGAATAAGTATTGGATGAACCTTCTACATCTACATCTACATCTACATAATACCCCGCAAGCCGCCGCAAGGGCGTGTGGCGGGGGGTGTTAGGTCACCAACCGTAAAAAGGAAAAATACCACATGCAAAAAAAAACAACACGGAAAATTACACCCACAGTAGCGCACACACTCATGCAAAAATCCCTTCATCCAATGCTCATGCAGACACATATACCGCAAAACAACTAAAAAACTGCACCCCATGATGCAGCACGAAAGCCATCCTACAACACGGAAGCCAGAACACAACAAGCAAGAAATTGAAATACCACATGAAAATGCACCACGAAACACTCTACCCCCAAAGAGTCTGTAAAAGGCAGGGAATACGACCCAACGTTGCAGGTAGCAGGAATTTGCCCTCGCGGAGAGGGACGAGGGACTGAAAGGGAAACTTAAAAACAGATGAACAGGGCACTAATTAGGTAATTCGGAAAGAATGGGTTATTATAGCAAAACACATAAGGTTAGTGGAAGAGCATGCATTTAAATACAACTAATTATTTTTTAGACGCTGAGGGTGGAAAGTGGAATTTTTACTATCTATAACCCTGCAGTTGCTATCCCGTATTGTCCTTGGGAAGAAGGAGTCCTTGAGTCGGCTAGTTCTGGCATCTATTTCCCGAATTTTATATGCATGATCCAAGCGACCAATGTATGTAGGAGTACGAATAATTTGCGAGACCTCGATGCTGAAACATGCGGATCTAAATTTATTTAATAATTTCAATCTTGCATTGAATCGTCGCTCAGCCAATGATTCCCACCCCAAATCCATGAGCATTTCGGTGACGCTTTGCGTTTTATCGTAGGAATTTTTTACAAAACGGGCTGCCCGGCGTTGAACCTTCTCAATTTCCCGAATGAGACCTTTTTCACTCGGATCCCACACGCTGCATGCGTATTCTAAATGAGGCCTTACAAGAGCGTGGTAACAACGTTCCTTGACCTTCGAGTCACTTTTGCCGACAATGCGTCTAATGAATCCCAATTTTTTATATGCTTGACCGCAGACTTTACGTATGTGAGTCCCCCAAGTTAAGTCTTTTGTGAATGTGACACCTAGATATTTTACCGTATCAACTACTGCTAGGTCACCTCCAGCTAATTTGTAAGCAAATCCCGTTGATCTTTTAAAGAAATTTACCACTGAACATTTATTATAATTTAGAGTCAATCCCCAGTTAGAACACCATTTAGTAATGCAATCTAAATCCTGCTCTAGAATAAAACGATCCTCATCCCCAGTAACCTTACCTCCACCTATCAAACTTACCTTCGTGTTGATAACTGTGGTTTATATAAGTGAATTAAGTGTGCTTAACTCTGCGATCCCTTTAATCCGAGTCTAACTCGGATTGAAACCATGAGAAGTCACCTCGGGCATTTCTTTCGGTCGCTGACCACCAAACAGATAACGAAGTGCGATGACGTTTAAATTCTAATGTCTTCTAGTTTATTGCAGCTATAGTGCATTAATGTGAACAATTACTTTATTGCCTTAATGAAACTCATCTTTTAGGTACCATGTTTTACATCAACGCACGAGACCTAAAATTCACTATCCTTGGGGTGCTATTTTAACATTAAAACTGAAATTAATGCTGCACTGATTTTCATTCAGCGTGATTCCAAGCACAATAAACTTTTTGGGTTTTTTCCAAGCATAAAATAGTTTCAAACGTAATTTCTACTGAAGATGACTCGAAGCGTTGAAACCCGGATCGTGTGAATAAAAATACTTGTGAAGTGGAAATATAGAATACGAGTGGAAATCACAATTGTTAATTATCATTTCTCTCCAATGATTTCAAATGTTGGAAAAAGTCTAATGATTTTTAGCAACATTTTTCGAGTTTTTGCATAGGTATGTTAATCGCTAAAATAGTATAAACACATTGAAAATTTCAATAAGTAAAATTTTTACCCTTTCATTGAAATTTACTGCTATGAGAATCAAGCGCGAATTTTGCATGTAATTCAATTGCTGGATAATTCCAAACAAACCGTTGGATATGAGGATGCATAATGGCTCTGAACGGGATTCCAAACAACAATTAAGGTGCATTAATTATACTAACACGTGGTCACCGTTTATTTCCGATATATATATTTCTATATATATATATGTATATATATATAGCCGAGCCCGCTACAACCATCACATTCACGTGGATAAAATGATCTCTCTCATGAATGCGTTTGAATAGTGGATTTTTTCGGATCCAATGCGGCGACAGAAAACTTGCATTTTGAGCGAGAAAATAGTATAAATCAGGGAATTTATCGATGTTTTGACTTTAATGCCCGAAGCTTTTGCCACTAGTAGCTCATTTCGTAGGGGCAATTATGCATTTCACTCTTCGATACATTAGTGCGTGTAGCTGTAGTTAATACAATTAATCAATACTAATTTTGTGGTGTTGCAAACCTGATATAAATAACTCCCTGACACACACGATAGCAGTAGCTTGCAGGATTTCATGTTAAAAGCGAAGGAGTGGTCATTTTGACCGTTTTAGAATTTCAAATGGTCCAGTCTCGCTTATTCATGGATATAAATCGTTCATATTTCATGGCTTTAAACAACATTCAGTGTTATGCACAAATGTTAAAAAATGTTTTTTGTTGCTTAGTTTACGAGATATTTGCCGGTTTCTCCAAAAGCGGCAGAGTTTTTCAATTTACCCTAGCTCAGCTATGAATGTGAACGGACGGTATTTTCATTCTTTTACTCATATATTACCTTAAAAATTTGTTTCTTTTTCTTTTTAAAGAGACACTATAATATAGGACCACTGAAACGATATTATTGGGCCAATGATATTTTATTTTATCGTAGTAGATTTTCTTAGGGACACCGCCTCAAGAAATACACCAAAAAACCTCCTAATACTCCTTAAGGTGCTACTTTATCCCAAGGAAAACGAGAAGTGACTGTGTGAACAACCTCGCCCCCCCCCCCATGCTTAACAGTTAGTTAGATTTGGCTGTGTGTGTCGTAGGAGTAGAGCTTCGAAGCTGTGAGATACGTAACGGTGATGTGGTATTACTTCCGAGGAACTAGTCCAATTTCTTTAAGCCTCGCCAAGAAACGATTGTGGTATTCATAAACTCGTCCCGGAGTCCTGAAACACACATAGTGTTAATATTTTTCTATCGCGCCCTTCGAGAGATCTTGCTGAAAGTGAGAGTGAGGCAATTCGGTGTGCGATGCAGGCGAGAGTGTGAAGAGAATTCTGGAGAGGACTGGGAAGAGAAAGTGCAAGAGACTGCGGCGTGCCAATTTCTTCTTTGTTATTTGGTAGCAGACATTCTCAATGGATTGCGACACCGAGTGACGTGAACAGAAACGGTGAGCGAGCGGTTCAAAATATTTTGAAATAAAATCCGGGACCAATACCACAAACTCAAGCAGAGCATGTGAAATGACTACATTTATTGGCAAGTAGCGTCTATTTCTGGTTAATGTATGATCCGGCAATTCAAAATATGTATTCGATCGTTTCTGGCTCAACTTTGTGGAAGCTCATATACTATACATTGAATGAAGGACACATTGTATTTTTACAATATTCTTTCTTTGGGTACTACTATCTTAGTTTCAACGCTTGGGCGAAATCATCAGGTATCTGTTGATGATTCCTAAGCGTTAAAATTAGTAGCACACAAATAAAGAACAATGGAAAAAATCATGGTTTTTCATTCTATGAATTAAAAATATGCTCTGAAGTGAAAGCTGTCCGCATGAGTGGGGGAACACATCCGATGAAATAATTAAAGTTATTACTGTTGCACTAATGGGTGCACGAGCATGGCATATGGTTATACGAGATCTGTTTAAAAAATATTACGACTTTTGTATTTTTAAAAAATTATTTATTTATTCATGAATATCTATTTTTTCCCCTTCAAAGTAATCCCCATCAGATACTTTACACTTGTGACGACGTTTTTTCCAATCCTCGAAGCACTTCAAAAAATCATTTTTTTAATCTTATTCAGCTCCTCCTTCGATGCAGTCTTTATCTCGTCAATCATACCGTAGAGTCGTCCTTTCATGGGCCTCTTCAGTTTCGGGAACAAGAAAAGTCGCCGGAGACCAGATCTAGGGAATACTCTGGCTGCGGCATCATTAGTGTGTTGTTTTTGGCCAAAGATTCGCGCACAAGTGACTTATAAGTGAGCAGGGGCATTGTCATGGTGCAAAAGCCAATTTATGTTCTTCCACAATTCCGGGCGTTTGTGGCGGATTTGCTTCGCACAAATTGCGCATAACTTGCAAGTAATATTCCTTATTTATCGTTCTACCCTGTGGTAAGAATTCATGATTCATCACACCTCTGCAATCGAAGAAAACTGTAAGCAAACCTTACACATTCGACCAAACTTGGCGTGCTTTTTTCGGTCTTGGCTCGTACTGCAGTTTGCATAGGGATGATTAGCTTTAGTTTCCACATCATAACCATGACCCCATGATTCGTTACCAGTTATGACCCTCTGGAGCAAATTTGGGTCGCCGCGGACAGAGTCATTAGCAATGTTAATGCATTGCTGTTATTGGTCCAAATTGAGCAATTTTGGTATGAATTCCGCGGCGACCCGTGCCATGCCTAAATCATAGGTAAAAATCTAATGCTACAGGCCAAACTATATGTTTAAGTCCTCAGCACTCAGTCACTCTAACGGTGATTCGACGATTGGCCAATACTATTTTCTTCACTTCATCAATGTTTTCGTCTGCTGTCCACGTGCTCGGGCGTCCGGCACGCTCTTCGTCGTTCACACCTTCTCGGCCCTCTGAGAACATTTTGTACCACCGATAAATGTTGCTTCGGTCCAAGGTAGCTTCTCCATATGCCACAGTCAACATTTGGAATGCGTCGACGCACTTAATTTCGTTTTTCACACAAAATTTGATACAGATTCTTTGATCCATTTTTTGGAACAGGCAAAAATCGAAGACAAGCCCAAACACGTCCAAACAAAACAGCTGTCAACAATTAACAGAGCATTTAAAATGGCCGAACTTTTTGGCATAAGTGAGAGACATAACGCCACAAAAAAATCGAAAATCAAATATACTTAACACGCGGAAATTCCAAATTTACGATCCTTTTTGAACAGACCTAGTGTATTATATAGCATGTGGATTATCTGTTGCCTAATTAAAGCGGGACATCGTTTCACTATCATATGGTGCCATGCAATTCACATGAGACTTTTGATACTCCGAGGAGAATATTAAAAGTCTTAGAACAGATAAATTCGCGATGATGTCCAAAGTATGAAATAATGCAATGGAGTACTGTTTAGCTTGCTATAAGCCTGGTGAAGATATGTAATAGTAATATAATTAGTATATGGATAATAAACCTGAAAATTTAGAATAGAGTTCTGGAAGTTAGTGTATCGCTTATTTGGTTTATTTCCATATCTGGGTTAAAATGTCATCCCTCCCATCGACGAAAGTCTCCCGGAGATATTGCAGTATATTTATTGCATGTGCACCTAAATTAAGATCTAAAGATGAAACTAATATTTAATACGAGTAAATTGATTATTGCAGCTTAAAAGTGGGATAAAATAAAACGCAGTATAAATGTAGGGGAAATGAAAATTGATCTGGAAAAATACTTGTCAACATGAAATCTAAATAAACATTGGGTTATAGATAAAGATATGAATGCATATCACTTAAATTCTCTTAAAATAACGCTCTCGTCTCCTGATATCCGCCATTACGTGATCTTGCATATAACTTTAGGAGATTCCGTGGTTCATCTGCGATTTGGTACAAATAAGAAATGAAATACGAACTAATTTAATCATGAAATGCACATAAAATTATCTTAACATTGTTTTAAATGATTGTAATGAACAAATAGTTATCTGATAAATTAAGGAAGTCTTCACTTTAATGGGAGGAGATGTGGTTGAGATAATGAAAACGTAATTTGTTGATTTCTCTATGCATAATGTTAATCGGGGCCATTGGTCTAAAAAATAATCTGTAAGACTATATATAATTCTTATAGCAAGCCAAAGTTAATTTCAATTTACTGATTATTATGATACAGCAAATATCTCAGATTCTAATTCATGTTTTTTCATGCATGAATTAATAAAGATATTTAGAATTTTTTAGTATGTGACGGATTAAAAAGTTTACCATGTGTGAACACTATCGAAAAAAGTTTTTCTAGAACTTGTCTTGAACCCAAGTAAAACATGCCTATGAAGCATCCGGTTTGCTTACAATGTTTTAGTGAACAACTACCCCTGGCGCTACCGTAAACTATAATATAATTTCAGCTGTGGTAATGTTTAATTTTAAAACATTCAGTAACCTCTTAAATGATGAAGCTCAAAGCTTCCCAGCAAATTCCAGAGGAAAAACTATAATAGGATTTGCTTTTAATGGCAGTAAGTCTTTCTGATTACATTCACGCGGTCATTAATGTGCTAATTCTTATCTACAAATGTTGCGTGAAGATGGCATTTTTTCGTATTGTATCATGCGGGAATGTTGATGAAGCTAATTCAAATTGCACCTCGCTCTTAGCTAGCTACAGCTGTTTTGGTCACTCATATCAGTTTCATAATCTAATTAGAAAATATTATAAAACAATTTTAAATTCCGTATCATTTTTAAAAAGATAAAGTTATGAAGATTTTACTTTGATGAACATCCTTCTAGGTTATTGAAATTGATGTAGCATGGTATGTTAAGGGAAAGGAACTACCCTACCCTGATGTGTGAATTACACACGCCGTCGGGCTTACTACTGGGTGAACTCTGCCATCACCTACCAAACCGACCTTCGGGTTGATTACTGTGTTTAAGTTCTCTTCTCTTTGTGTCTCTTCTATGTTTTTTATGGCATGTTTTTTCAGTTTTAATAGTTATTAATTTCAATTTTAGATATCACTAACATTTGTTTTGTTCGCAAAGTATATATTTCAATAAAAACAGTTCCACTTGGTTTAACCGCGTCAAAAGCCCGCTCGGAGGAAAAATATTGACTGTGTTTGTCCATACATTGAACAGTAAGACGTTCATTGTTCAAAAACGTTTCACTCTACTGGCGAATTCGCCCCACTATTTTACGAGCAGTAAATCTTTGCGAAATATATCACTAGGCTTTCACCATTACCTTTTCCTCAAATTATGGACGTTCATCACTTACTCCAAAACTCCTATCCCAATAACTCAAAACACTTTACGACAATTCAGCAGCTTTAGGTTTGATGCTCGCATGCCTTGCAAGCGCAGCATTTCCCCCACCATATTTCTTTTCTGAAGCCACAACATTTCATCTGGAGGTCGTCCATCACATTTTCAACGGTCATATCATCAGCCCCGCAAAGATACATCTCTTCGGACAGGATTAAAATTGCTCCGTGTCTTGTCAACCGATATTAGTTACAAAACGGAGAAAACGTAGATGAGGGGATGAGAGGTTGTGACAGGGAGAGGGGATGAATGTGACGCGCGTGTGGCGAAAGGTAGAAAGGAATGAGCGGAGGGGAAGAGGACCGGTGGGTGGGAGTGGATTGGAAGGAAGAGGATGAATGGTGGCTGAGAAAATTAGGGACGGAAGAAATACATTGATGTGTAGGGACCATCGATATATTCTTGTAACCTAGGAACCGCCCACGTATAGGCATAAATGAATGTGCATACAACTGATACTTATTAGCCTTTGATGTTTTTTTAGAGAAAACTGATAAAGCAGGCATATTAGATCCTTGATATTAATCTATAATGAAGGAATGGATGCTAAAATTTTAATGCATTTTTAATAAATAAATCAGCTTACTTTTCCGAGGAAAACCATGTCTCATAATACGAGGTTAGAGAAATTGGAGAAATCTCCTTCAACATTGAACAAATATAATTCAAAATATGTTTATGCTTGGCAATTTTGATGTGCCCATTAAGTGATTATACCTGTAACATTTCCGACCCTCCTTCGTATGCGGCGAGAGGAAATCATAATACTTTAATACCGCCCGAGATATCCAGACTATATTTTGCCAGGCATAGCACTCGGGAAAATGATATCGTCATGTAAGTACCTAGCCGTTGTATAAAACATCAAAGTGACGCTGGAGAATCGATATTTTTCCTCACGCTGTCCATCTCCACCGAGAGGTGAAGCAGGGGAAGAGATATTGATGGAACGATGAGGAGGGGGAGGTTAAAGGGGCGAAAGAAAGGAAGAGGGAGCAAAGGTACGACCGTGCTTTTCCGGCCGTTTTGAGTGGCGATTCATTTTTCAGCCGACATTTGCAGAGCTACTGCCCACACTCTCTCCCCTCTCGTCACCACACACATTCCCTCTCTTTCTCACACATACACACCCCTCTCTCTCTCCCTCCTCCAGCCCTGGGATAGCACCCCCCGGCTCACCGTGGCGCCCCTTCCTTCGGCGGACCAGCGACGTCCTGAACTCTCCGCTGCTGAAGCAAGGACCCTCCTCCGCGACCTCAGCAAGACCTTGCCTCTCCTCTTCCCGTCCATCTCTCTTTCTTTCCCTTTGAGCCCCTTCCCCCTCCCCTCCTCTCCTTTATTCTTCTTCTTTCCGGAACCCCTTTTGTGCGTGCTCTCGTTGGCGAGTGTGTGTGTGCGTGCGTGTGCATGATTAATGACTCATGGAGTAGACGTCGGTCCTTTCTCCGTCTCTCTCACTCGTTCACTCACTCACTTTGCAGAGAGCCCTCCGCTTTCTGCGGCAGAAAAGTTTCTCGGAGAGAGAGAGAGGGAGAGGAGAAGAAGAGGGTGGGAGAATGGGTGCGTGTCTGTGTGTGCAAAGGAAATCCGAAGGTTTTTGGGGGGAGTGAGAGCAGGAGACGACCGAAGAGTGAGGAGCTATGGTGCTCGGTTCAGGGGAGAGGGAGGGTGCTGCTTCGACTGAGGCGGGAGGGATGGGGAGGATGAGTGAGTGGGTGCGGAGGGGAGTCGAAAGAAACTGTTTGAGGCGACGGTCGGTCGAGGAAGAGGCAGATGATGAGGCGGACGTACAGAAGGGGAGGGAGGAGGGGAAAAGCTGGGAAATATGAGAAAGACAAGTATGGAAATGATACTCCCCTACGACAAAGAGTGTTCTGAAACTCGAACCGCGAAGAAACGTGAGGGGAAATTGGTTTGAGAAGTGAGTCCGTATGATTTGGGAAATCTAGTTTCAACCCTCCCAATATTGCACTTCGGCTTCTCATGTTAGTCATATTAAATGAAATTTAGAGTCGTACTACACTCAAAATATTGATTTATTTATAAAAAAATATTATTCTCGTATTTTCATCATAACTAAATGGGACCCAAATAAACTGCAGAATCGGTGGAATAGTAAATTGGCAACTGCACCCCCAAAATAATTACGAAGAGGTTGATAAGAATAGGCGTCATTCGAAAAGCATTGATTTGTATCCAGAGTCATTTTTTAGCTGATTGTAATGGAATAAAAATAGCAAATTACCACGCCTTTACCGACGCCGTAGTGTAAAATTTCAGTTTTTCATATGATGACTGTGAAATTGGCGACTGATAAGGTGATTCATTTTAAATTACCTTATCAGTCATTCAATTAAATTTTTCAGCTGTTTATAATTCGAGAAAAAATATTGAAGTTACTAATCGCCAGTTTTGGCACGCAGTAAGTGCACACTGTGAATAAGGTGTCTGTATGAGTAGCAAAGTTTGTTTGAGCATGAGAGTTGTCTTGTAAGCATTGTCTGAGAGCATCAGCATTGTCTTGTAACAACCAAAACGATCACGAAAATTTAAACTCCAAAGAGTCTCTTTGGGTGTGCGCAATGAGCATTAAGCGGGTCAATGGAAGCAATGAAAGGATTCGTGGGCAGGGAAGCAGGAATGCCCACGAAATGACTTCGAGAGAGAAATCTGGTCGTTGTCGGGAATTTGGTGCCTCTTGAGAGAGAAGCGTCATGAGGGGGCGGAGACAAAAGGAAATGGGATGAAGTGAGAGAGGTGAAGAGAAGAAGATGGGCAAAAAGGAAGCAAAATGGGGATAGGATACTTCAGGGTTGGGGTTTCTTGGGAGAGAATTTTCTTTCTCGGAGAAACTGAAGAATAGCGACGCGGCAAATCGCGTCGACAAATATTTTCTGCCGCTCTTCTTCTACGAGCGGTGTAATTCTTAAAGACTGTTACTATTCCAGATCAGATTTAATTTCGACTCTAAAATTATTGCCTGCAAATGAAACCAGATGCACGCTTTGAAAGCTACATTATTTAACTGCTCGCCCGATCTAATATATTCTTCTCTAGGTTCGCCGTTCTTGTACATGAAGCGAAATTTCTAATGCCCAAAAGGATTCATCATTTTTTAATGAAATAGCCGGTTTCAACCCTCCAAACTGCAGTTTTACGGTATCTGGTTCTTCTCAATTTTCTATCAGGTAGGTCAAAATTTTATTCATCACTCCTAGTACAATTCAATTGCCATTTCTGTTAACTCTTCGTAATTTTTATAGGGAAAATATTTAGTTTAGGAGTGAAAGTTCGAATTTATGTTCACTGATGTTTTATTCATAGATTTCTAAATATTTATTAACAGCTATTCATTGTATTATCTCAAAAAAGAATGGTTGATAATCCAAATGAATTGACGGATAGTACGAAGATCAGCCGAAAATTTAAATAACGCATTTTTAAAAATCACTTTCGCATTTATACCGAAATAAATTTCACAAATCAGTATTTTCTGAATGCTCATTTTTTTAATCTTCCGTTGAAATACCACAGCCTTAAGCCTGATACAAAGAATTAAGCACCGAGCCTTTGGTGCTCCCCGAATACTTTTGACCCGAATCGAAAACTGTCCCTTCCCTTAAAACGCCACCGTCCACCTCAACCGAAAACCCATGAGTCCCATCAAGCGGTTTCTCCATTGTTGACAAAGGGCGCATTGTTTGTTCTTGCGTGGGTTGCCGCTAAGAGCTCAATGAGGGGAAGTTACGTGTCCGCCTTTTCACCTGCCCTAACACACACCGTGCCGCCTGGGCCAACGGCGCCCTTAAGTGGCGTAATACAATCCCTTCAACTTGGAACGGGGACAAGAGAGACGGTTGGGTCGCCAACCAGGGATTATATTGTTGTTGTAAAAACCTAAAGTACTTTAAATGTGAACGATTTGTAACAATTTCTCCGCCGCATTGATTTATTCATTAATATAGAAGTGGGTAAGTTTACGGTATTTGGAATTAACTTCCGTCTCGACGTAGACGAACGGGGGCTGATCATGTAAAGGTTTCCACGGCATGTGAGAAAATTCCGCTTGGAGTTTCTCCCTATCTTTTTTAAGTAGACAGCGCTTATGAAGTGAAAGAGCATCAAATTCATCCGTTACTCTTTTTAAGCCACACGAGTGGTTTTACCGAGCATCCTGTCAATCTCACGCCATGCTTACTCTGCGTCTTGGAGAGGTGAAGGGTCGTTGTCGCGACTGATGACTGTCACGATTATTCACACTGAGTTGTCGAGTTCGGTTCAAAAATTGGTACAACTTTTCACAGGTATACTGTCACCTCGTTGGGTTGAGGACAATTCGGTCTCGCCTATCCTTTTACCTTACACGGTGAAAAAGAATGTATATTCAAAGTTGAAAAACCTTGCGCTAGTTAAAGGACGCCGAGTTTCCTACCCCCTTAAAATTAGATTATCTTTATTCAATCCAACTTTCATCATCAACGTCTTCATTGGTCATGAAACAATCCAAAGATTAGTTTTAAGCAGCTCCTTAAGATTTCCGGTCTTCGTTTATTCCCAGATCCCTGTGCTGATGTCTACCATTCAGTGATTTCATATCCTTCTCGCAATTTAACCTTAGTCTTCATCTGTGATTCTTTCCCTCAATTATTCGTTCAATTATGGCTTTTAGTAAACTATTGTCCCTCAGAGTGTGCCCAATTATTTCCTTCAATCTTCTTTGAGGTGTCTTCCATAGGTTTATTCCTTCATCAACTTGAGGATGTACTTCTTTATTCGTTGATTAAACCATCCTGATTTATCTTGCCATATTCCCATAGTACAATAACTTGTAGTGCATGGAGTTCATACCGGCACTTGGTGATTTGAGCACTGGATGTAAGAGCTTTCCGAATCGCTGGACGTCTATGAAAGTGAGCGTTAAGAAGGTTTAGAAAATTATACCTACTTCAACGGAAAAGGGGTAAATCAATTTCAATGTAACGCGAGCGCTGCTCCCACTAAACTTAATTCCTTCACATCTGCAACTATAAAAGAATTGCGAGCATGGATACCGGCATTTATCAACTCTCATTCCCCGCTCCTCTCGCGATGGTTTTTCTTCTCGCTCTCCCTGCCCTGCCATCCCTCCTACCCTCAAGTGCGATCTCTGACCTCTCCCTCCCGTTTCCCTTCAACTTTTCCTCTCGTATCCACCTCCCGCTTACCTCTTCCCTCCCTTTCCCTAATGCATCATCCCCCATTCCTCTTCTCCCCTTCCTCTCCCCACCCTCACTCCATTTTTCATCCCTTCCTTTCGTTGTAGACTCACACTCCACTAAGGGGAGGAGGGCCGCAGGTGACCGGAAATATTTTGTTCCATTCGACCTCTTCCCGACGGAAAATTCAACCTTTCCATCCCACTGCTCCATCTCCGTGGCTCCTCTCACTTGGCCATTCCCTGCTCACAAGAAGCGCAGCCGTTGCCTCAAGCCCCCTCCCTCTGCCTGCCCATCGAACTCTCTTCTTCTCTCTACTTTCTAGCATCACCTCCTCTCTCCGCTCTCCTTCATCTTCACGTCCTTCGATCAGAAATGAAATTGACTCTCATAGGCATTTACGTACGTACGACATATCCGCTTGTCATCAACTCCTGGAAATGGAACTGAGATGTCTAATTTCGGCCCAACTACAGAGAATTAATTTGTTTTCTTAACTTTAAGATGCATAACGGCTTGAGTCGTCGTTATCCTTACCCAATCATAACTTTTCAGGAATATAGGCGGCTGGGGCACTAAAGTCAGCAGCGCAGCGAGCAATCCAGCAACTCAAAGGTTACGTGTTCGAATACCGCCTCAGGCATGGATGTTACAATTTCTCTGGAATTACTTATTGTATTAATGGAGCTCTGCTAAACTAATTAGTAGAAAGAAAGCTCCACTGTCCCTAATAATGCGACGCATAATAACATTATTACGGCTTTCGTAGTTTTCTTTCTACCTATTACTCTAGGATTCGTTGCTTAGAAGGTATGATACAATATAGCCTTTGCCGTTGGAATACCTACCTAGGTCAAAGTCTGCGACTACTTACTTAAAGCTGCACAATACTTTTCCCCTGTTTAGGATTATGTTCCACTAATTCAAGAATATATTAGCCTGGTGTATTAGATCTTTATCTACCAGAATATAAATCTTGTAAATATTTTTTCAATTTAAAAATACGTTTGGTATTTATTTCTTAGATTCATCGCATGAAGGGTCATAGGTAAATTAGAAATATCTGAGTCCAGTTTATACCTCACTCCTCGTCAAATAAAAAGACAAATGCTAATAGTCCCTCTTTAAGGAATAGAACTCTTAACGCAAAAAATACCATTTTATTGAAACGATATTTTTCGAAAGATGGAAACTCACCCATACCGTTTTATCAGATAATGTTTATACTTTCATAATTACAGAGACGAAAACTCTGGCAATTTTCCACTTGGAAAAAAGATTTAATTTTCAATAAAATAAATTGTATATAAATAATATAAAATATATTCCAATAAAATATCTTAATTAAGTGGAAAATTGCAAGAATTTTCGTCCCTGTAACTATGGAACGGTTCCACCGCATCACACCTGAATCGATAATTTATGTTTATCCTTTCAGTTTCCTTTCTCCTATTTCCTCCACGAAGTCAATTTTTTTATTTTCCAGCATTAGGTTTTCCACGGTTTTTTTCCAATGTGCATTATCGTATGTTTGCATGACAATTCAAATCTAAGTGGCACTCCACGACCTCAACTCATCGCAGTGAGGACGTCAATATGTTCAATATTTCATTTTATCCCTCTCTCTCTCCATCACTATCTCAATTCCGAATTAATGAGTTGGGTTCTGGCTCCTTTTGGTACGATCATGGGATGCAAGGCTCTCTTTATTGCATATCAATTCAATTCTGTACCCCAACTCCCCTCTATCGTGTTAACTCCCTTTGAAATCAAATTAATAAAACTTTTATATTATCCGTCACAATTTAATTTTTTCAAGTTCGGCAATTATTCCATTTATTCAGAGGTATAATGATTTTTCGCTTTTGTCCGGTATTTTCCAAAAAAATCGCTTCCACTTTCCTCGTATGACCTGATCGCGAGTATTCTTTTTTTACCACTTTCATTCTTGCGGCATTTCTTTCTCGGAGTAAGTAGCACCACATAGTTTTATCAGATCATTCACGTATCTTTTTCCTTCCTTTTTCACTTTTCCAGCATATTTTGCTCGGCATGTCTCTTCTTCAATCTTTTTATCTCATCTCCTGATCTTTCACAGTGTTTCACCGTCGTTCCTCTTCTTCCAATCGTTACTTTGTACCTCCACCACGCTCCGCTAATTTTCTCCCTCAACCTTTTCCGAATCCTACTATCCACACATACACACCTTTAAACCCCCTCTTTGTCCCCCATCCATCCCGAAGCAACCTCTCCCCCCCCCCTCCAATTCGCCATGGGTCCGGTAACCCATCAGTCGACCTCCGGTCTCTTCCCAGCGATAAAATTCGCCCATCGGAAAATTCTTCCTCTCTGTTCGCGGAGTGGCCCCTCCCTACGGTTTGTGGATCGAACCGACGAGTGCGTGCGTTTGTATTTCGGGCTACCATACGTATTCATCGGCTGAGAAAACCGGCGTTACCAACCACCAACGCCTTTCTCTCTCCATCTCTCCCTCCTCCCGTATAATGGGAAATCGGTGCGATTTTTCAGGTTCATTGAGGGAACCTAATCGAAACTGGATTTGATCCGCATTCTTCTTCTAGTAAACCTTACCATTCTGCACCCCGCAGAGACATACGATTATGTGCGCACACACCAGTTCGATGAGGTCAGAATTCGGAATCCTTTCCTCTCCGCTTTTTTTCTTTGTCTTTTAACATCCGTTCATCTAATTAACAACCACGGGAATGAGTTTTCAAAAGGTTATATACCGTCACACATCCATGGAAAAAGAATACCTCAAGCTCTTTGCATTCTTTCCCTCAAACCCTCACACACAGTATCACCCTGAGAGAATGATTACATATTTTATCATTCCACGGGAAATTATGTCCAACATGTTTCAAAATATTATGTGCGGAGAGTGATGTATTTTCTTGAAATTTTATGTAGATATTTTAATTTCGTCAATTAATTTGATTAAATTCTCCATTATGTAATTGTACACCCTTTGTTGTAACACACTCAATGTGCATATATCAAGTATGTGTAACAATAATTCCTCACTCAGTACGTGTAAAATGCAAACAAAATTTTTAAAACCGCCTTGTTTTCCTTTTGGAAGACTTTATTTATTGAATGAGAAAAATCTTCTATATGAATAATAACTAATCCCAATACAGGAAATCTCTATATTTCTGACAATATTTGCTACACATTTTGCTAACTAAGTTATATCGCGATTGGGTATAAATTAAATGTAATTTCGATAAATTATAAAAAATATTCATATCCCCCTCCTCATGAATATTTTTTCCCATATGGCGGTGTTCCATAAGATGGGCTTTTCTTGTATTATCTTTAGGTTGTTTAAAGATAAAAACAATTTAAAAAATCAAAAAATTGATCACACTAACAAAAAATTTGTTTCTTTAGAGAATTTTGTTTCCCTCTCCACTCTGTGAAATTTTAGTTATATGCAGAAATATCTACAATAAACCCCTGCATTCATAAAGCCTAAAACTCTAAGAACCGCAATTGCGTATGGTATTAAGTTTAATAATGTTGCAATATTCCGGATCCGAATTCTCCTTCAAAAATTATGTCGGGACATTCTTTGTTTGCCCCTCCAGAACTATCTCTCTGAATGTTTCCCATAGTTTCCCGTGTATATTATGAGCGAGTCTGTTGTCCATTAACGATGAAAACAACGCGTTTCAGTTAGAGCTCGAATTATACTGTCACTTCAGAATTGATTTGATTAATGGATCAATCTATAGTTTATCGAAGTGATTCACTATATTTGAGTGACTTAAGGGTATTGATGAAAGCACGAGGTGTCAAGCTCCCGCTGCACTTAATTTGACTCCGTTGGCCCATGTGCCAGCCGAATAACGGCTCCAATCCCATCACTACCTTCGTACAGTATACTAATTATATTTGACATGTAACGGGCATAGTCTCATGGCAGACTAATGTAATTCTTGCTTCATACTTAAACAATTCACAAACTGGATAATAATTCCGACTTTCGTCAATGATAACATAAATCAATGATTACGAGTATGTCACTTCAACATTGATAAGTGGTAATATTCGATTGATTTTATCGACCCAGATTGTTATTGATATGGCAAACTCTTGATCCCGTTAATGAAGCATGAACCAAATGTGCTTTCGTTGCGAGTTTCATTTCCAATCAAGTGGCGGTGGCTGGACATGTGAATTATTCGTTTCATTCTTCCCATCGCACACTTCCGAATCGTGAAAACGAAATATACATCCTGAAAAATTCATTCATTGGGCATGTAAATGTCATGATACTTCATAAAAAGTCTTGTCTGGAAATTTTAGAGACTGAAGAAAATTAGAAATGATTGGTTTGGTTTTAAAAAGAGTTTGCGCTTCGCAACAGGGACAATATCTTTCTCAGAGAGACAAACTGGATGCCTAGGAGGCAAAAAAAAGCAAAATATATAGGCTATATCATGTAAGGACTACAGGACTAAAGGCTATCGGGCTAACAGGGCTAAGTTTGATATCCCATGTAGTTAAAGTTGTTCTCGGGATAGAGAATAGGGCAAATGATTACTTAGGGGATGGTCAGAAAAGCTTTTGATAGAGTGAATTTTGGAAAAACTAATGAGTATATTGCATAAAATAGGAAAAGACTGGAGGGACAGGAGGCCAGTCCGCAACCTGTACATGTCTCAGACTTCTCAGATGCGAGTGGGGAACGGGGAGTCCGGATGGGCAGTGTTAGGAAGACGTTTAAGGCAGGGTTGCCCATTATCACCGTTGCTGTTCAACCTGTATGTGGAGGAAATAATTAAAGAGGCATGGGAAGAACTGGAAGTAGGAATGAAAGTGGGCGGGGAATACATAAAATCAGTTAGGTTCGCTGATGGCCAGGCTTTAGTGTGTCAGTCAGCCAAGGGGTTGCAAGCATTGCTGAGTGAATTGGAAATTCAGTGCGACAGGTATGGGATGAGAATCAATATTAATAAAACAAAGGTTATGCGATTTTCTAGAAAAAAGAGGCCAAGCTAAACATTAAAATAGGAGGGCAAAAACTAGCGCAGGTAGAACAGTTTAAGTATCTCGGAAGTGTTTTGGACCAGCACGGTCAAAGTAGTAGGGACGTAAGGAGAAGAATTGCGCTAGGCAAAGAGGCTCTCACAAGGAGAAGGGAGTTGATGACAGGGGCGTTGATTAAGGATATTAAGAAAAGACGCGTAGAAGCTTTGAAAAGGAGCGTGCATGGCGCGGAAACGTGGTAATTGAAGCAGGAGGATATACGTAGATTGAAGGCTTTTGAAATGTGGATGTAGAGAAGAATGAAATTGAAATTGACTGAGAAGAAAACAAATGAGGAAGTACTTGGTATGATGGGCGAAGAGAGGGGTTTGTTGGGAGAAATCCTATGGAGGCAGGAAAAATGGATGAAGGGCGTATTGATTGGTAGTGGGATGTTGAAGACTGTAATAGAGGGGAGAATGTTAGGCAAACGAGGAAAGGGCAGGAACAGGATAGGGATGTTGGAAAGGATGAAGGAAATACTCAGAGATGAATAGGGACCTGATGAAGACTAGGTTGCTGGATTGTGTTTTGTTAGGAGTCACAAAATATTCATTTAGTAGTTCTGTCCATCAAAAACCCTACCTTATCTGGTAGATTACCGGTAGAATAAAATAAATAAATCACGACATTTTTTACTGCCTTTTGCCAATTGAAATGGCTTCTGCTCAGAATTATGCCCTTAAAATAGACAATTGATTGATTTATAATAGTTGTAATAGCAATAATCGAATTATCAGTAATAATTTATTGATTTCACAATGTTACATTTTCCTATTTTCCTATAATTAATGTGTGCCATTAATTGCTCAAGAATAATGCTCAAATACCTGTGATGAGGTACGAGCTACATACTCCCTCAGTTGATAACTACATACATGAAAGAAACTATTTACGAGGGGGTATCGTAAACTTTCAATTACAACTTCAAAATAATCGAGATAGAAACTTAATTTGTATTTGTTATTCTTAAGACTTCTCTGCATAGTCATCACCCGGAGTTATACATTTCTCCCAGCGTTCCTTGACCTTTCAAAGGTCATCGATGTAGAACTTAGGTTGCGTGGATAACCATTGTTCCAACACTTGAATGGCGTCATCGGTGTAGTCAAATCGCCGATCCCCCGATGGTTTTTGGAGTTCCGGGAATAAGAAACAGTCGCTTGAGGCGAGATCGGAGAATATGGCGGATATGGTGAAATTTCAACGGCACATCGCTTTGATCGCTGGTCACGCCGTGATCGCGATTGCAGTTTGCGCCGTGTTTGCTTCTGAAAAGGAGTCAGTAGTCATGCTGACTCCTTTGACATGAGTAGTTCTTGAATAATTGTCCACACACTGCCGTAACTAAGATCAATCTCATTCATGATCATTTGGATGGCTGCTCTTCGGTCTACTAGGATAAAGTCTTCCACTTTCTCCACTGTATCAACAACGCCCATGAAAGATGGTCTTCCACTTCTTGGATCGTATCTGAGGGACATGTGGCCAGTTTGAAAATTCCTTTCCACCTCACAGCTGAGTTATACGATGGGCAATCATTTCCATAAACATCCATCATTTTATCGTGGATTTGCCGGGCAATAAAGCCATTCAAATATAGGAGCTTAATCACATTGTGAGCATCTATTTTCTCCATACCGCGAGTTACTTCAACCTTTCTGAAACAAATCAAATCAATACTAATTGCTGTAGTTTACAACATTATGTACTTAAGGCTCAATGAATATGCAGAATTTATTTTATGCAGATATTTCTTTTATATCTTAGTAATAGTTACTTGAAACCATACCCCCACGTATATTTATCAATGGGACTAATTCATTAATGACGATAAACCTGTGGAAATCTAATCTTACATACAAAGATTAATGTCATCAACCGATCAAATGAAATCTTTTGGAATATTAAAATAAGCATTGTTATTTGCTGGCCCTCAATTATTTGTTCAATTACACTTGCCGCGTAAATTCAGTTAGGATAAATTTTAGATAGAGAGCCAATTGGCAGGAATATCAGCTTAAAAAATGTTCGCGCTTTAAAAAATCTTGTAACTGTAATATTGAAAACTAGTAGCCACTTCAGTACAATTTTTTTGTTCACTTGGGAATAATAATTAGCAAATCAAGTTCCCTCATTCCTTGATGGATTTCATATAAGGTTTCCTAGGCATCATCATCATCAGTATTTCAACCCCAGGATTGGTTTACTGCGGCCCTCCATTCTATTCTGTTCCATGTCAATTCCCTCAATCCTTGATACCGTCTCTGTTTTACGTCCTCCTTAATTTTTCCAATGCACATGTCTCTTGGCCTTCCTCGTCGAATCTTCTCTTCTATTTTTCCTTCTATTATATTCCTAATCAATCCATTTTGCCTTATTTCTTCTTTGCCGTAGATTTCTCCATATGGTCCTTTCCTCTTCTGTTCATCTATATACATGTACCTCATCGTTCCTCTCTTTGACTGTCCATTTAATCTCCAGCAATCTCCTTCAGCACCATGTTTCAAAGGCTTATATTCTTCGCTGGTCTGTTTTTCCATTGTTCCAAGCCTCGAAACCATAGAGCGCCATGCTCCACACGAATGTCTTGACGAATTGCTTCCTTGTTTTCAGCATAAGGTTCTTTGAAAATAGTAATCGCCTATTCGTCATGAATGCGTTCTTAGCTTGGGCTATTCTTTGCTTGATGTTGGTCGAACTTCTTCCATCCCATGTTCTGCTACTGCCCAGATGAAGGATTTCTCTTGCTCTAGTTTCACCCCTCGAATCTTCATTCAGCTTTTCTCTTCCACACTCAAGGATTTTAGTTTTCTTTTTGTTGATGCTCATATTATATTCCCCCAGTACTTGGTCCATAGCACTTAGAGTTGCTTGCAGGTCCTCTCGCGTTTCCGCCACTACTGCGATGTCATCTACAAACTGGAGAATGTTGATTTCTTCTCCATTTACTTTGACTCCTTTGACACCCAATTCTTGTTTTTCTATTATTGCCTCTTCCAGCTATACGTTGAATGTTGCTGACGAGAGGTTGCATCCTTGTCTTAATCCTTTGTTTATTTTGGCTTCTATTTTTCTTCCATTTTTCGTTTGCGTTGTTGTAACCTGATTCTTGAAGAGATTATGGATAACTCTTTTACCGTTGTAGTCCAATCCAAGTGCTTCTAGTATCTTGAACATCTAGTCCCATTTGACGTTGTCGAAGGCCTTCTCCAAGTCCACGAATGCCACATATAATGGCTTATTTTAGGCATATGATACGATAATTGAGTGATACCAGCAAATAATTACAATCACTCTTGCTCTTATGCGAAGAACTTCGTCGGAAAGCGTGTCTCCATGGACCTGTCTAAATTATGCCAGAATGTTTTTCTTTGCATCTCCAACATAATAATATTTGCCACCGCTAGCTAATCCGTAAAAATGCTCAGCGAATGATATTGTAGCAGTGGTAATTGTATTTCTTTTCTGCTTCGGCGCCAGGAATTGTGCACTAGCGCTCCGTCGTTAACTGGGCATGCATAAATTGTTCATAACAATATGTCTATCCCATGAATTATATATCGATTTTCTAATGGATTCGATCCTTTTCTATAACAAACTATGTCACAGAGATAGCGATTGGTTTCGATAAAATTTTGAATTGTGAGAAATCTTACAGGTAAACACTAGTCAATTCTTCATCTTCCTCTTTGGCATTTCATGATTTGTAAATGGGATTGATGGAACGGAAAGACACTCTTGGATTTATAACTTTTGGGACGATTTTAAAGATAATTATTTGTCTATTTATATTTTAGATGCAAATGTTTCATAAAGCATAAATAACAATAATATTGACCCGTTGACGTGAGTTTTGGAGGTCTTCAAATTTTCCTTCCAAAAATGCAAAAATGATTTAGCATAGTATGACTTATGCTTTTTGAATTACCATGCAAATTAACTCGAAAACTTTTGAAATAATCGTCGAAAAAGTCATTCTTTCCAGGTTGATGCAATTTACGGTCTGAGGCAAGAAATAAATCAGCAGGATGAACAAAGCCCGTATCTCTCCGAAAATAGCCGAGGCACGGCGGAGTGAAAACCTTCTCCTTGGAGCGCTCCGAGTGATAAGTTTTAATTGCAAAAGTTGTCCCCTTCCGTCACTGGGACCGCGGGGCGGAGGGGGAGGGAGTTACTGAGGAAGAGAAAAGCGGTTGCCACCGCAACCGAAACAAAAGAAGGGCGCCTTTTTTAAACCCGCCGCGACTGGTCCATTAGAATTCAGGGTGAAGTTGTGCCTACTTCCTCCCCCTCTGGTCTCTTTCTCTCTCTCTCTCTTTCCTCCCTTCCATTCCTCGTCCGCTTTCTCCACTCCCACCTTCCCATCCCTCGCTCGGCGTAGCGATTCGAATGCTTAACAACGACGGTATACCGTGGAAACTTCCACTCCCGCGGCGCGAGCCAGCATGAGGCGATGGCGCGGTAGTTAGTACAGGCGCCGCGGGTCCATTTTGAGTCGATGATTGAAAACGACGACGGCTCTTCAGCCTCGCTGCTTCTGCTTTGGCTTAAACTCCAGGGAGAGACGGCGGAAGGAGGAGGAGGGTGACGTCACGGGGTTGGGTAATCTCATTTATCGACTCCGTGCGAGGAGGAAAGATGGGGAGGTCGGGCGGTGTGGGTAGTACTGGGGAGGGGGGGATGGAGGGGCCTGGTGGTGTTTTGTGGGCCGCGCTGGAGTGCAGGGGGGGAAGGAGCAAGAACGTTTACTTAAGTGGGCTGGCCGTGCGGTTGGCAAGTGTGGGGGTGGGGAGGAGGATAAGAAGTAGACGTTGGGGATGGGGAAGTGACGAGGGGAACTGCTGCAGGATACAGGTAAGTAGATTGAGTGTGGAATCCTTGGCAACCTTAGATATTGTCAAGACGAAGCTGACTCTGAGATTTCAAATCGCACACTGACTTTGAGATCTCAAATGACTGGAGGCACTTTTATAATTGTTATGGCGTCTCGCTAGCGAAACATGCCATTGCCGTAATGGATTCTCTTCCTCGTGGAAATACACGGTGGACCAATTGATTTAGAAGCATTTCCAGATAGAAGAAAAATAAAGATAACCAAAGTATGAGTATGCGGTTTCTTTACATTATGCTTGTGCTTTTAGCATACATGTATTCAATGCAGCAGCGCCATAAATAAGCCGCGCTTTTTGTTCCTATAGATTCCTATTTGAAGAGATGTTCACAATGAATTTAGAGCCTTTGGCCCGCGCTCATTAATGTAGGCGTACACAAAATTTAGGCGCAATGACACAAAATATAATATTACAGGATTTTTATTATCAAAATTTTAAATTGTAAATAGCATGTTGTTATTAAAATCCGTCGGTGAGCGTATTCAACAATTAGTTTCTGACTTTTGATTTAGTTTAAATAAGTAATATTACACTTAATTAGCTTTATTTATAATACAAAATTTACCCACAGTTATATGCATTTATCGCGAACCTTGTTGTAATTGATTTTTCGAGATTCATTATTATCAAAACGACCAAACTTGAGAGTCAAAAATATTACGTCATTAGATTTTCCGTAAAGACCCTTTTATTCCTTAAACT
The DNA here is from genome assembly GCF_022747635.1 of Hetaerina americana. NCBI lineage: Eukaryota > Metazoa > Arthropoda > Insecta > Odonata > Calopterygidae > Hetaerina > Hetaerina americana. The sequence continues at coordinate 31,177,296 of NW_027286874.1, read as the reverse complement.
AATAAAAAGAAGAAAGCCTTTAACATTTTAAACCGTCATAATTGTTCGGATCTTGCACTAAAAGTGCCTTCGTAGTTCTATCACCATTTACCTAGTGATTAACAGATATTTCACTATCGTTTCATTTCTCTTTTAACGATTAGTTCGATTGCAAGTTTTACAATAAATACTTAATAAAATGAATTGTTCTCAGTTTTTTCGATAAAAATAATTACCTTTGAATTTCTAACCACTAAATTTATTTTAATAGTGATAAAGAGCCTGGAGATAGGTTACGCAAATGTAATCTCAAATGGATGTATTTGAGAGAAGAGTGAATTTGCCAATCGAGGACGGAAAACCGGGAGGGAGGATTACCGCCCGGCTCGCGACCTAAATAAAAGACATCAAGCTGCAGTGAAATGTCATATATTCCATGCCTACCAATAATAGTTAACAAACACGTTTTAAATTATAAAGGTCGATTTCTTTTGTGGGTGCCCACCAACCATAATTACGATTTCGTTACAGCCGTTGTTTGAATTCCTTTCGAGTTGAGAGGTTTTTAATTGGTCGAGATTTTATACGTAGTTGTCAAGAGGAAAGTAGAAGACAATACTCTGTGTAAACACGACCTCACCTGTCAGTAACGCTATTGCCCTCCGGAACGGTGATAAAAACATTAATGGAATGGTCTTTCGTGACGATGATTACACACGATCATTCTTTGCCCAGTAAAAACAGAATGTGATGAAGAACAGCAGCCTTAGTTTCGGATTAGCTTTAGACGAACCGATCAAGTTTAATGGGTACTCTACTCTCCGTTTAAACTGAAGACCGCTGGTTCGTATCTCACTACAGACGAGGAAATTCTTGTTTTGATGATCGTTTTTAAGTTTATGGCAAAAACTTTATGAGATATCTAGGAGTAAACCCTCATTTCATCAAAAATGAATTCTAATACCTATTGTATCTTACTGGAAAAAATCTTATTTGCTCTTACTGGCTGCTCAAAGTAAATGTACCTCTAAGCTTAAAGTCCTCGGAGCAACGATTTTTACATCCTTCATTTTATTGAAAATAACCCCAACTGCTTCTTAACTTTCAAGACTAAAGTATTGTTATACGGGGATCATTCTATTCATTGCCGAATGTCTATACGTCATTATAATTTAGTCACAGAGGCATAGATAATTTAACTAGACTCTCTTGAACAGGCTAATGTGTACGATCACTCATTTAGAATTAATCGATTTTTTAACCTGGGGACTCGAATTCGTATTGGTTACGAATGACGAGGGATCAAACGTGTCAAGGACTGATTCAAATAAAAATATTTTTCATTAGCAGCAAATTAAACATTATTCGAGCAAAGAATTATTACGCCCGAAGCCCTTCAAAGTTTAACATTATCCTACGATAAAACGTGATGGTTGCGGAGCATTAAGCTTTCCTAATTCGGTAATAGATCAAATGGGTACAAGGCAGCCATTAGTACAGTTAAGAAACTACCCCACTCTGACCTCTATAATAAATTCGTGGGAGATTTGGAATATTTCATCCATTCTATTCTACCCTTCCTAAGTTCGACAATGCCCTCACTTCTGCATCCCTGATGAAACCCAATCCGCAGCCATAGTCTTTCCCACATTTGCCCAAGGGTCAAACTCTTGTCGTTAAACTTTGAACCTCCAGAGAAAACCACATCTTTGGCTCGATCCCTCTACCCACCAATTTTAACCCGCTCTTCACCGCAGGGTGGAACTACCAAACTCTCTTTCGTTAATCAAGGTCGCTCAATAAATTAGTTATTGCATTTACCTGCTTGCCTTTACTCTTATACTTCACTCATTTTCTTTTGTTTTCGATATCATCCTCGAACGAAAATTGTACATTTCAAAATAGCATCCCATTTCCGCTTACTCATATTGAATGAATTACTCATATTTCAAGGGAGGGATAAGAGAGATGTTCACCCACAATTGAATGAAAACTCCAATGTATTACTTGCCAAAATTTGAGTTATTTAAACAAAATGTTTATTTTTCGTGTATTCATTTTTGATGATTCAGCAGGATATACGATTAGATAAACGTCATTCATTCTGGCAAGCAAAAATCATTGGATTATTGGTGATAGGCCTGCCAAGGTCATTTCACAAAGTGCCCTTAACTCAGATTTATCAGGGCACGTTCAATATTCAAATATGCAACCCTCGGTTAGCAGCGAGGCCCGCTACCAATACGGAGAATACTGGATAACCCTGTAGTAATTCCATGAAATAATTAATTAATAATACCATTTGCCAATGCAGTGTGTCGTAACGCAAATGTCGAATCAGTTTTGCAGCATTAATAATGTGCTGCTTCAAACCTTTTAATTCTCAGGATCAAATTCGAAATTTCTTTTAAATATACAGATATTTGTGCATGACAATAAAACTAGCCCAGCAGGAACAAAAAAGAGACGAAAATCAACTTCGCTTGGAAGCCATTATTTATCAATCTCATGTTTCACGATATTTTTATGTGTCAAGGTGATTGTTCCTACTGGCCTAGTTGCAGAGAATAATACGAACTCTAAAGCCTTAATTGATAGTATGCAAAAGTTGCAAGAGATCAACTTATATGCGTTTACAGGACTATAAAAGAGAACAGTGCAGCTAGTGCTGATCAAAGAGAAAAAAACAAGGTTGAAATATATGACAATGGAAAGAGGGTAAGAAAACCATAGCCAATATTCGCATCAATTTTTTTAGTCATAAAACAGTTACAAGCCATCGTCGAGAGTCATAGTATTGTTCTATCCGAAAGGCATAAAATTGACAAAGCAAATTTTTTAATGGACGCCGATATTTTTAACTCGATTGCGTACTAGCAATTGAAAATTGAATGAAACGAGTGAGCTAAAACAATTGTTAAATATCAGAAGAGTTATACAGATTTATTGATAGGATTTATATCCGCGTCAACTATATGTTTCATTTTAGACAGTAGCGTAATTTTCTGCGATTTCTTTGTAGTCATAATGGAGTTGAGAGATTCCTCTAATGAATGAAAATATTATAAAAAAGTGGTAATGAGTATTATGACAAGTATCAGGGCAGCCCATTGAAGACTATAGTTATTTTATCACTACGCGTATTTGATAGAACATTTGACGTGCCCTTGAGCCTAATGGTAACAAGACTGCAAAAACCACACCGTCAAAATTCCCAAGTAAAACTACGAGATATCGAAAATAAACTTGCGCAGTGCGTCTCCAACCCTCGAGAAAAGCGGACAGGGTTGCTTGCTTGTTGCACGGGGACCTTTGGAAACCCTCTCCTCCCCGCCATCCTACTTCCGCACACGTTTTCCTTGGGGAACCCACTGTGTGCTCGCGAGCATCCGCGCGGATTCCGCAGTGATGAAAGCGCTCACCTTTGCGTCCCACCCCAACCCCCTCCCCGTTACCTCCCCTTCCTCCCGTGCTTCTCGGCGATTACGGCTCCATCGCGAATCCTCCCTCGCCTAATGAAGGATCGGAGATGGGCGCGCTTTCTTTGCGTCTGCTGGTGTGCGTGCGAGCGGGCGGAGGACACGATAAAAGAGAGAGAGAGAGATCTGGGTTCGAGGGGGGATCGGTTTGAGAGGGAGTGCGGGTAGAGGGAAAGGAAAGGGGGAGATGGAGAGCGTGCACCGCTTCGAACCTTCGGGCTCTCAACTCCTTTTTAACACCTTCCCGTCGTCCCGCCCACCCCTCTCCCACCTTCTTCCCCTTCTGGGAGCCTATTAGGAGCCTAGCCGACCCGCGCATCAGAGCCACCTCCTCTCTCATTCCCACCCCCTCCCTCCCCTCCCCGCGTGACTCTGTTGATTCCCCTATTTCACAAAAACCCCTTTCCATTCCAAACCTCTCCCTACTCTGACCCGCAGCCTCCTCCGGGAGTCCTCATCCCGTTCCGGCGCTTCTGGGGGGAAGGGATTGAGGGTAGGCGGCGCGCGGGTGTGTAGAGGGTTGGGCGATAGGAGGGTCGAGGGAGAGGAAGGTAGCGTAGGACCGGAACGAGAGCGAGGAGGGCGGAGAGGAGGGGGTAATAAGTGCGGTGATGGCGAAGGAAGGAGAGTAGCAGGCATGCCCCGCGAGAGTGTGTTATGTTTTGGGTCGTGCAGGGACGTGGTGCGGAGTCGAGCAGGGGAGTGGGGGGGAGCGGAAGTTGTGGGGAACGTGGGGTTGTGGGAGAGGACGATGGTGGAAGAAAAGGGTGTGTGGAGGGAATGGGGGTGGCGATATAGAGAAGGGGAAACGGAGGAGTGGAGAGGTTGTAGTCGAGGGGGAGAGGGGGCGGGAAATGGATGCCCATCGCTCCGCGTGGGGGTTGAGAAGGGGAAGGCGGGAAGGAGGGGCTGCCAGGGTGGCTGCCCCCTTGCCGCGCCATGAAAACGGTCCAGGGTTCCCTTTGCGCAGCCGATCAATAATACCCTAACACGAAGATGAGGGGAGAGGGGAAGAGGCAGGAGCTTCGTTTCGCGGAAGGGGTGGTGGCTCGAGGGGCGAATCGCAGGAAGGGGCGAAGAGAGGCGGGGGGCGGGTGCTTTTGACACGGAAGGGGTCTCGCTCTGGGACGCGGAGGGAGAGGGGTCGGAAGCGCGGCCGAGGGCGGAGGAGAGAGGTTCGGGTGGAGGGAGAGAAAGCCCCATCGCTCCATCCCCCAAGCGGGTGGCGCGAGCAAGAGTGGGTGGAAAATAGGCGAGGGTGGACTCTGGAGAGGGGGAGTGCGGCGTGGGGGGGAGAGCTGGGTTTCGGGAAGGGGTTATGGGGAAGGGGAGGACATGCGGGGTAGGGGGGGCGCGGAGAGAAAAAGATGGAAGGCGTTGAGATTGGGTGGGACGATATTTGAGCTCTGTTATGTTTGCACCCGTGTGGGTGTAGGCAGGAAATCGGAAGTTTTTCTCCCGCTTTTTCGAGTGGGGGGAGGGAAGAGGAGTTTCTTCCAAGGGTGATGATCGCACAACCACAAACACATCGAAAGGCGCGCGCGCAACCCACACGCCCTCGAAGCATTTAAGACTTCACTCTTAATCCCCATATGACAGTCGCCGGAGTTAACACAGGAGGATTGCCTTTCCTCTTTCTTTTATCATCGCTTGAAATGCATCCATGAAAATATTTATTGTCCCATTCAAATTCCTTTAAAAAACTGTTTTTCGCGAAATCTGTTTTAATATACTGTCAGGGTCAACATGTCCTAGCGTTTAAGTTAGGGTACTTTTCTGAAGGCCAATTTCAAAGAAAGGTCAAACAGAATGCGATACTTTGAGGCTATAATTTGTAAAAAATTAAGATTACTGAATAAATAAACTTAGCATTTTTGTGTGAAATATACTAAGTTTATTTATTCAGTGAGAATTACCGTATTTGTCGAAAACATATCCACCCTTTTCTAGATGATATATCAAATGAGCAATTTCAATGATTTTAATTGTGTCTCGTTAATAAAATCTCAAGTGTGAATGAGCAGTGCCTTCGAAATGAGTTACAGGTTGCATTAAGCTGAAACTAAGCCCTATTTTCATTTTGAATGGAAAAAATGAATTGGTGAAAACGAATGATGGATTTTAGTTAAAATTGAAATATCATCTATAAATATATCACGCATTATTTTGTTTATGATATGTTTCGATCCTAAAACTCTTCCCCTGGAAATATTGGCAGATATTTCTGATTTTTCTTATGATGAATAAGTAACGATTATTAATATGGTTCAATTGATATTGTTGGATATTCTATATTTTTGATTTATCTGCCATTTAAATTTCGGCAAAGGAAAATATTTATATATTTTTACCTTTTGCCTAAGTTAGTTAAGTTTAATAGCGAATAATGAACTTAAGGAAAATAAAAATTAAGAATTTTAATACATGCTAAACAGTCACATAGTTCCACAGACCTACCTCATTAATTATTATGATGATGAGTCAAAAATATTTAAAAGTTTAGGTCAAACTGTGACAAACGGGTCTAACCTGATATCTATGATAATTCACTATCAACTTCTTTTCCCAAATTTAGCAAGGAACGCGTTAGATCGGCTATATTCAGTCTGACTCGGAGTATAAAAAAACCATAAATCAGATATTTATTATTGAGCTAGTTTTTTCTTATTATATATTCCATATCTGAATGGTCTACGAGGCATAATTACAAGAGTTCGATCAAATTTGAGGTCGAGTCTGATTGATAAGCAAACGGCTGATTCCCTTGACTTCTGCTGTGTTTCTCTGACGACTGCGGTTTTCAATTTGCGGAAAAAAGACAAAATCCATGGGCTAGCACTTATCAATTTAAGTCGATGGAGAAGAGGCCAAAATCATCAAAGCTGAACATTTTTGGGATAAAGAAAGTTTATCCTGAAAGCAAATACTACTCGCGCATATCTTCCCGAACAATGGCAATATTTAAGTGGCGCATGCGTAGAACTTTGCTTTGATTCAAGGAAAAATCGCGGACTCCATTTCGTGAATTTCTGTTTACTATGAGCGCTGCAACGTCCCGTTAATCATATTTAGGACAATTTATCGACCACCAAATGAAACACGGTCAGCGATAAAATTTTGAAACACGAGAAACGTTCTCTCGTGATAAATTCATTTTCAGATTTGTGAGTTTACGGACAAAACGTGATGAGTAAGGAATGTAGGTTAGACAGTTTAATGGGAGGGAGGGTATTCAAAGACAAACAACCCTTCCCTCTCTCTTTCCCCTTTCCCTTCACAGCTTGGGCTTACGAATGATATGCTTATGGGGCTCATGCAGGTAATGCAAGAGATTTGCTGTCGGTCAGAAATTCGACAGCGATGCCTAGAAGTTAAGCTTTGGGAATTGATATTACGAGATGCAATATCTTCTTTTCCGTTAAGACAAATACCTACATTTCGGTTGTATGATAACCAAGTCATTAAAAGCTTCATCAGAATAAAAGATATCTTCAATTACGCCATTTTGTACCAGCCATATGGTAGCTATTTCACGGATACACTTTGAACGTTAAACTTAAAATTGAAAACAGTTGTGTGTGTCATTTTTTGTCTGAATGGAGCAGATTCAAACGGGTATATGTACGTATTTATGTATGTTAATGCAAAATACGACATGGAAAAATAAATCTAATAGAGTCAAATCTATAAAATTGTCGTTCACGAAGAATTTCTGTTTTCATAGGCTTTAAAACCGCGTTTAGCAAGGAAAATTTTCATTGCAAGTACGAGTAGTTTCGACGTCGTCCTAGGGTTGGGTAAGCTGCCGCGAGTTAGAAGAGAAGAAACTGGGTATGTTACCAGGAGTAATCTCCTCTTTTGACGTCTAACCCAATCATTAGTATTGATCATCAGTTATCTCTAATGCATTTTCATGGGCTAGTATTTCATCTCGTACGTGCATGATAAGAGCTAGATACACCAGAGTAAACCAACGGGAATCCGTATACGGTACGGTACGAGTGTCCGTCTCCGGAGAAATATTTGAAGTACAAGCCTATTGCTCTAAAACTTAGAACATTTTTCTTCTCAAATGAGTAAAAAAACCCAAATCATTAATATATGAATTAATTATTCGTATTCGCCACTCCCATGTTTTCACATTTGCTATAGCCTGATGCACACAAATTCTGCTCAACGAACGCATATTTCCAGACATTACCCACGATAATTTATCGGTATTTTTATAAGATACCTATAAAGCTGAAATACGAAATAGGATGCTACTATCTACAAAAATGATTACATCTGAGGAATAGTCACGTCATTTTCAAAATTAAAATTAATGAAAAAATAATCGTATAAATCATTATTATTATGAATTTACGATGCTTACCAAGAGATTTATAACAACAAATGGAATTGATATCGATACTTTGGCATTTTCCTGAGTCAGAACCACCAATTTGAAATGTTTTATGCATTTAGATTCTAAAGATGTTCTCCGATGGACACATTTTGAAGGAGGGAAGTTTGAAGGATGCGGACCGTTTTTGGTCAAGTGCATCGGTTCATGAGATTTCACGTGCCAAGTAAATCGTAATCGAACTTCTGGCTTCCTACAATCATCAGGATATTTTCCAATTGATTTCTATTGCTTTCGCCTTCCCACAAGCAAAATCCCTCCTCTTACTTATTCCGATTACCTATTGCATCTTTATTTCATGCCATTTTCTCTTTGAAATACCATTAAATATATAACTAGCCACATATTTCATGGGTGGAGTTTTCGTGGGGAGCGTGCTCTTAAAATTATAATTTAAGTTCACTTTATCTGTTCATATCATCCTCACTTTATCGGTCCATATTATCGTCAGAATTCTCCTCCAGTAACATTTTCAAAGTCTTCTGTTCTCTGCTGGTCCGCTTTTCATAATTTTATTTATTTTCACAAGTCTCTGACTCGTAGAGTGCCTTGCTCCCTACAGATGCTTTTAACGAACTGCTTCCTTGTTTGCAACCCTAGGTTTTTTGAGTATTGAAGTTGCCACTTCTTCACGAGTGCCGTCTTAGCGTGCGCTACGTATCCTTCACTTGATGTCAGTCAAACTTCTTCAATCCCAGTTGTACTATACCTCAGATAGATGAAAGATTCTACTTGTTCTGGTTTCACTCCTCAAATTGTGATATCTGCCTTCATCTTCTTGTATACACAGGATTGTAGTTTTTTCTTGTTGATGCTTATATTATTTATATTCTCGAATACCTTGAGCCATAGCTCTCTCGCATTTCTGCATTACGCATTATGACAAAAGAAAACTAAGCATTGGTAACGCTGATATACATAATTATTACCAAAATGAATTGATTATCCGCTAGAAGATGTATATTTTCTAATATAATGCTGGGGCCTAGTAACTTATTCCTTGAGATTTTAACATAATTTAGTGGGTTCAAATCCCCTTGCATGCTGATTTATTTTCTCTTGAGATCATTATGTATTTCAATGCCAATTCTCCTCCTTCCTGAGAGTTATTTCGATTTCGTTTATTTTCCTTTTTATTGTCTCATATGTCTTTTTTGGGCATTCCCTTTCTATTTCCCCTCGGGCGGTGTTCCTAATATATCATTTGTGTCTCGGGGGTTCCCAATCTATATGATTTTTCTCTCCCATGCGGCATTTCTGTTACTCATGCTCCCCTGTACCCCTCCCCGCTTCTCACTTACAGGTATTCTGCCCATTTGATCTTCAACATCTGTCTCAGACACCGGGTTTCTAAGGCTCCCATTCTTCTGTACCCCGCTGTCCAATGATTGACGTCTATGATCATTTAAAAGTGCCACATTCCATACAAATGTTTTCACGCACCTCTTCCTTGTTTGCAGTTGTATCTCCTGTCAGAGTTGTGGCAGCTCTTTTTCGCTCACGCCTTAACGCTATGAGTATTTAATTTCCCATTTAATTACTTACTCACGAACATAAAAACATTTTTTATTCGAGCAATAAACACATGAATCAATTATTCCGATGCAAGAGAAGTCATTATGGGGGCATTCATTAAATACCGACAAAAGAAGGACTTTAAATATAACTACTGGTAGCGTTATTATGAAATTCGACGTAACCCAATCGATGAGAGGCAATTCCAGCGATTTTCTGTACTCATAAGTAGAGCTCCTTATGTAGTAGGGAGGCTAAAAGTAGAATGAACCGGTTACGTGAAAAAATGGCCTAATTAGTTTTATTGATCGTCCAATCATTTTGCCGGATAAGTAAAGCTTTATTATCCATTAAGGAGAGTAATGCTTATGATAATATTTTTACTCATCATAAAATTTATGAGGAAGATTGTTGCACAAACGCAGCGAGTATCATGAAACTTAAAGACCATTAAATAGCCCTGGCACTATTTTATTTTATCCAGGTTGTTGCTTTCATTATCATATTAACTGATGGGGGTATTTTTATAACTTAACAACTGATTCCATATTGTATTGAAAAACGCAGTGTCCCTGTGTATGTAAGCACAAAAACTAATGGTATTCATTTTGCTAATTAAGAAGGCCGAATTTTAGTGTAACGATAACGTATTCGATAGATTGAAGAGTAATCTCTATGTTTAGTATAAGTATTCCGTCATTAATTATTTTGCATTAATTTGTTTGCATGAAAAATATGGACTAACGTATTCTCCTGAATTATCAATCGCTACTGGAACTACACTCAAGATAATATACTTCGGCGAATCTATGGCTTGTTCAGTAAAACTATTTATTATCATTTAACGATTCCCATATAAAAATGTAATTGGAATGTGCAGAGATACGTCCTTCGTCTCCCATTGTTAACCGAAAGGCGAGTGAAATTCATACTTTCATGGCAGCGGGGCCAGTTCCTTTTCATATGCCACCTGCTGTTTCCCAGAAAGCTCTCGTGCTAAAAAACTGTTATATCTGGGAGTTTCCAAAGTTAACACACACCCAGAACTGAGAAGTCGGTTAAAATACGGTCTCATTAATGAAATCACAGACTGTAGGTAACTGCGGTAGCCATCCGGAATTAAACTGCATGACTTAGAAGGGTGTCAGAGTGGTTGAAATTTCACTTTAAATTTTCAGATTCCATGTCCAAAAATATTAAATAGAGGTATACATGCCCTCAATTTCCCTCATCTATGATGAACAGTTAGGTTTGCGGATTGTGTTTGCTACCTATCCTTACGTAGCTTATAAATATTAATTTTTTATCCTTCCTGACGTGATTCTCTTGTTAAAGTGAAAGGCTTATAAACTCATCAGATTACTTATATCAGTAGTTACAATTACCAGAATCGAAAAATTTCAAGAAATGTAAACGAAATATCCTTCAGAAGCGAATTGGTTTTGACAAAAATATATTCCTTTTGTCCGTAGTAAATTAAGATTGCAAGCATTTAATTAAATCGAAACTTAATTAAATCAATTAAATCTTCTCCAGTTATTATTTTGAGAATTCGTTAATAGTTCTCTTTTAAGCATGAGAAAAATGAATTATTTACATTCAAAATGACGAAAAAAAGAAATTTTACCATGTAATAAAATATCGGGAGATGCTAACTAATATTTCCCATTTTTAACGCAGGAGCAATTGATTCAAATTTGTCTCAAGCACATGGTAGGAATTTTTCAATCGCATGTCTACCGTCATATACACTTATGAATTTCCATAATCTAATAGAATTTCTATTACCTATAAATTTTTAAGCCTAATGTTCAAAAAGTTGGGAATCAAAACGAAAACACGTTCGGCTTAGGTTACTAAGAAATACAAGCTCATAATGATGACATTTTGAAATCACGTCGTTCTATCGGGCAATTCAAATTCTGTGGTTTGGTGAAAAAATGGTTTATTTTTTATGGGAGTGTACATAGAGCTCCTGGTTCCGATAAGTGTGTAGAATTCCAATAGTTTATGCGTTACAAAGGGAGCTTTATACTGGAAAGTGTCTCTATTACAGCTGAATTAACTGTGGTGCACCAAATCTGTTAATAAATATTGAAGAGGCTACATTACTATGACATAGTATCAATTCGTGGAGTAACAAAGATTTCATCTCGGGTTACTAGTGCGTCTTATCGCAGAATCAGTGAGCGAGGCAAATGCCATGCATTCAATATCAAAATACGTATTAGTAGGAATGAAATTTCACGTTTCAACACGGATTGATCAACGACAATAACCTGCGAGTGAGCGACTAAAAGTGAGTTGTACACGAGAGAATAAATTTAAGCGAGCGCTCAAATACCAGGGGGTCTCATTATCTGGTTCGAACTAATCCATTACCCAAAACGAAGAGGTTACTTCCCTCTGAGATTCAGTGAGGAAGGTGCGCAAGGGTGGCTGCAGCCTAAGGGCCTGTGGGAATGGCAATGTACACTCCACGGCTTCCTCTTCAGGGATAGGTCGCGTCTCCGCGTTTGGATACTCTGCGCATCTGCTAGCGTATCCGCTTCGAGAGGCAACCCGCAGCGCAGGAACCACACGGAACAGTGGCTCCGCGCCGCACGGGTTACAGCCGGATTTCTTCTCCACCCTCAAGAGCATCGCGAGGATTCTTTGACCTCTCTCAAAAGTCATCCACCACCGTCCCTTGAGGCACCATTCCCTCCCCTATCATCTTTCCTTTCCTCTTCAATTTTTTCGAGTTATCCCACGGGAAGGAACCGTTGTGCCTAAACTTTTTCCTTATTCCAAAGGAATTCCCTGCGATCAAAAAAAGGTGGGCGATCAAGAGGAGGGCGTGGGAGTGGAGTGGGCAGAAATGGAGATTTTCCAGGGTGGATGGGGGCAGGACTCCCGCCGCCCTCCCTCCCTCGGCCTCTCCCACTCATCTGCTTTTCATCCCCCTCATCTCGGAGCCCTATCCCGTTGCCGCTATCTCCACCATAGCATCCCCCTATCCCCCTCCCTCGCACAACTACGCCATATCCTCCTCCCCTTCCAAAACAGCCTTCCCTCTCCCCCTTCCTTAACGTTGCCCCCACGTCCCCAGCCCCTTCCCACACAACCCCGGCCACCTCTTGTGTCGCTGGCAGCATCATCTTCTGCAGAACTCACAGAGGACGGTGGGGGTGGCGAAAGGAAAGGGTAGGTGACGGGGGTTTGGACTGGAGACTGGGCGAGGACCGGAGTGAGGTGATGGCGGTGGGTGGGGGTAGGAGCTAGTGGGGGGGGGGGGTACGGGAGGGGTTTGTGACGTAACGCGAAGGAAGGGGGAACGTGTGTGAGTAGCTGCGGTGGGGTCTGAGGGAATGGATATCAGAGGGTGTATGTGTGTGGGGGACGGCGCCCGAGGGGGTAAAGGGCGTTGGTGTGGGGTTGAGGGGGTGGGGGTGAGGGTTTCCGTAGGGTGGGAGGCAGGGAGTAGGGAACGAGGGAGAAGGAGGGGGGTCGGGACAATTCGCTCCGACAGACTTTCCAGGAAGGAGATTGTACGGGGGAGGAGAGGGGAAGAGGGCTTTTACGACGGTCCCGCAGGAGTGGAGAGGAAGGGGGAGGTGCGAGCGGGGTTGGAGAAGGAGGGGGCATTTACTCTCCCCTTCTCTCTCTCGCTCTCCGAATAGGAAAGGGGATTCTCCCGCCGACGTCGGGGACGTCGTCGCCATCGTGCGAAGCGAGGGAGAAGAGCGGCGTCCGACGCTGCGCAGCATCCGCGGGAGAGGATGGATACGCCGATGGGGAGAGAGGGAGAGAGAGAAGAGGGGCGAGAGAAGAGGCGCCACGTCGGTGGTGGGATGACGGCGGCGGAGGACGAGGCTGCGGCGGCAGGAGTGGAACGCGGGACACCGCGGGCAGAGCGCGGGCACCCGCCTCATGGCTGCCCCTGTCAGCGATCCCGCCACGCGGCCGGGACGAGAGCCCGGATAGCGCTCACCGCCCACGCCTGCCCACCCATACGGAACGGGCACTCAAAACAAACCTCTTTCTCTCCTCCCATTCTCGTGCGTGCACGTCTCACCATCACTTTTCTTTCACATTCTTTCATGTCTGTCTTGTTTCTCATCTCATTTGCTTGTTGGCGACGGTTCGTCTCCGAGCCTGAATCTCTCTATCTATCTCTCTTTCTCTTTCCATTTCAATTTGTGTTTTCTCCCCCTCTCGTTCAGTCGTTTATCTCCCCAGCCGGATCGAGGATTTGGCGTCTCATATTTGACGAAAGTGTCTAGAAGAGGGTGGAGGAAGAATGGGCGGGAGGGATCGCGGGTAGTTCCGCGGTGGTACCAATATCTCAGCTACGCTGCCGAAGACGAGAAGAGTTTTGCAACCCTGAGACTTCCAGTCCGCACGTGTGGGAAAGAAGGTCTTCCACCTGGTGCTGGCTGACAACGACGCTGCGCAGTTCATCGACCGGAAGAGGAAAAGGAAAAATGACCAACTGCTAAGAGGTACTGAGGTGGAAAAGGTGTCGATTGTGCTCCCGTTCTGTGACACTGTGATTCAAGGGACCGACCTGCCTTCATTTTGATTTGTACCTCACTAAATCGTAGGGAATTAGAACGTATCTCTTCAGGATAAATATAATGTCCGCTCTAATGAAAAGGATTCATTTATCGGGTTCCGTTTTTCGCCTACGTCTTCGGTCATGTTGAACCATGAGTCAAACCTCTCCTCCGAATTTCCAGTAGTAATCAAGTATTAGTCAGATCATGGAGTCGAAATAATTGGATTGAAAAATCTGTGCGTAAATTATTTTTCCCGAAACCGTGCTTCAACTCTAAATGGCGTAGCCATCATTTAAAATAATCGCCTAAGTTTGGAATTCAGTCGATAGCAGAACGCCTGAAAACATTCTAATTGAGGTGTTGATCACATTCGATCTTAAGTACCTATCATACCGGAAAAAAATGCTGCACCATGTGTCCGCTGCTCGCACTTTCTCCCATCTCGCTAGCTTGGACCGTCATAAATGTCGTGGTGTCATAACGACGCGGGCATTGCACTTCCCCAACTCGTTTCCACCATCTTGAAAGTGAGTGCAAGAAGGAATACGCACTTCAAACGCCTCTCACGCATCCGTATTCTGCTCTCTCCCACTAGCTTTTTTTTCTGAGTCAGAAGTGCCTCGTCTGGCGATTCGTGACAGTCGTGGAGGGAGCTCCGCCGTCCACGAGCACCTTCGCTCGAATGGCCACTCCTGAGGCGAAGGCCGTTAGTGCACGTGAGGTCGGGAAGAGGGTGACGAAGGTGAGGGCGTGGGAGAGAGCGCGGGCCTCTCGCCTGTAGGTTTAGGAGGCAGCAGGTTTGGGACGCAAACCAGGGGGTGAGGGGGTGGGAGAATGGGGGGATCCGCGTATCGGAAGGGGAGGAACGGCTGATGAGGTAGCTCGAAGTGGGGAGGGCGAGGGGAAAGAATATGGTTAGAGAGAGGGTTGGGTGAGACAGGAGGGGTAGTGTCGGGGGTTGGGATGGCGCAAGGGTGGCAAATGTTGGTTTGGTCGAGTCATCGGGGTGAGGAGGTGAAATTAATTGGGGGAGGTATCACCGGGAGATCCGTATAGGTAGGAGAATCGCCGGCCTATGGCGAGGGAGGAGAGAAAACCAATGCGGGTTGCAGACAATAGGATATAATAAGAAATTTGCAAAGTGATTACAGAGAGCCCGTAATTTCGTAGCCTAACTGGGTGATTTACTGCCAAAAATGGTTTACAATTCCGCCATTTTGTTGAAGAGTTCATATTTTCCAAATTGTAAATTTTCTTCCAAGCGACTTTTCGCCACGTCTTAGACAATCCGCTATTGCCCCAATCCTCCCTCCCATCTTCGTTGTAAGGGTTTATCCCTGCATATTCCAAGCGATTCTTTGGTTATTACGTGTATCAAGGCCTGACAGAGTAAAATAGAATGTCATAACTCAGCTGTGCTCTCATCCTTGAATTCATATATACATATCCCTTTCATTGGAATGTCCCCACGAAAGTTTTCCCATGACCGAGTACCTGTTTGTATATGAAAAGGATAGAATGTAACTGGGAATTCACGAAGTTTAAAAACATGCGCAGAGTGAGCGGAAATGCCACGAAGGAGTACGTTGAGTTATCGAACAAAATCTACACGCAATGTAGGTCGGCCATTTTGACCACGCCCTTCTTTCGGACGCGAATACCTTAGTAACCTCACGTGAACTCTTGAATAATTTAGTAGGTAGCACCTTAATTACTGATTGTAATTAATGCACAGAAATGCACAAATGTTTTAGAATTTTAACTTATCTGTGGTACTATGCAAAGTACATTAGAGTATCAATGATAGGCCTTAATTTTATTGAATCCGTCTCCCACATTTGAATTTTATGTAGTATCTTTCAATTCATGAAACTTAACGAAAATCTTGAATAAACAACAGTACTATTTTTGGCAAGCTTGTGCCCATTAATTAATAGAGTTGACTCTGGAATGATTGGCCATTAAAAAATAGTGCCTTTTAATATTATTATTTGAAAAGGTGATTTTTATAATGTGAAAAACTGTTTACATCTTTACGGTCCATATATGACTGCATTTTCTTCCAAATATGTCGCAATGAAAACAAAGTAAGAATATCTTTGTGGAGTAATATGGCCTGTAGTGAATTGGTAGTCATCCTATGCGTACCTCTATTTTGTTTGGGTACTTTTCACAATCCAATCAAAGTAGCTTGTATTTGGACCATCGCAATTGATAATTCTAGGGACAAATATTTGTGATTTATCTATTATTAATATTTTTTATTTTAATGCATCATTTAATTTGAAATTATTATTTTACTGTCATTTTCTCATGATTTAATTTGTAATTTTTCCATACCTACTAATTCAGATATATAATAGGGACACGCATAATAGCCGTAGACATTTATTTAAATGAAATTGAATTTAGAAAAACTAAAATTAGATTATGGTGAAATTTTCATTTTCTGGAAACACTACTGTTTAAGAGTTTCACTCATACAAGTGTCTCCCTTGTCATCCGTTCGACATTCTCCAAGATAGATGATTTCCTCTGACAGTAAACGTATCCTAAGTGTCTATTAATATTTATACAAATTATATATTTTGGTTTAAATTTTTCATATATGTAATGCAATGAATTTTACTATAAGTTATCAAAAGATATAATTGAATTGTATTTTTTTCAAACAGCCAATTATAATTTCCAGTCAAACTATGGCTTCGAAGAAGCAGGTAAAGACACGATGAAGCATTTATTCACCACTACTACTTGTCTAATTGGAATGATGCTTACTCGATAATTGCTACTACTTAAAATAGATACACTGACAAAAGCCTAAAATATGTTGTTATTTGAATCGTTTATGTAGCACATTTATTTATACACAAATAAGAACTGCCTAATACAGGGTGCATAAAAATTCATCTTATAATTATCCCTAAGATATATAAAAATGAGTGATAACTGGATTATTTTCAGAGAGTTTATCATTTTGTTTTCCTTTTCTCGTTTAATATTTTTTCACAGGCTTCGGTGCTTTCAAAATTGTTTATAATTAAACATTAAACAGATTTTTGGCCTAAGTAAACGCGTTGATTCAAATGGAGTATCACTAAGAATTGCCTGCCCCTACGAGGACACATTTTGTAGAGCTGTAGCCCGCTACTTAAGTTTTTAGGATGTAATGTGATGACTTGCCGGAAAACTGTCATATGTTTACGACAGTCATATTTCACGTCGTATCGTGCATTAAATATGAGATTGTGATATCATTTTTACAGTGGATATTTAAAAATAAATCTTACTTTCTACTCTTTTCAACATTTCTCTAACAAGGTTCTCCATTTTCTATCATATGATCCACCAGATTCTTATCTGGTGGATCATATTTCGGTTGGTACTCATATGATAATTCATTTTTATGCTAATCAATTCCTCTTGTTGTGTATTTTCAGGATATATCGTAGGAATTGTTGTAACCAACCGATTTCAAAATATCTCAGCTTAAGAAGTATTTTCAGTTCATTATAATTAATACAGAAAGTCTTAAAACAAGCGAATGGAATATTTAAATTTTCTGGTCATAATTTTCTTCATCATTTGTGCTTGAGGTATGCTTTTTGGCGTCCTTTTTATCCAAGTTCTTCCTTCAAGCAACGGATACAACCTTGCTCTCAGAAGTGAGGGAGATGAGCTGGCCCGCGTGGAGCAAGAGTCGCGCTTTAAATGGTGCATTCGTAATCTACCCTGTAGATCCGGGCTTTTGTAGAAAAGGAGTAGATCAGAAGCTCGTCTCTACAGGTATCTTACGGATGGAAGACCCCTGCCTCGCTGGAGTCGGCCAATGACACTTCAAAGTCCTGGAGTAGCGTTTATGGTAAAAACACTAATCTTTCCGTTGTTGTGAGCACTTTTGTGAAATAACTTAAAAAATAAAAATATATGAATTTGTATGTAATTTTTATGCGCCAACTGACAGAAATTACTGAAAAACGAAATCTCAATGGAATGTAAATAAAGTATAAGCAATGTTATACCTACTCTAACTTTGATTTCGTACTCTGTTCTTTAAAGCACCGGTTAGTCCTTCCTATAGATTTTTTCAAATATTTTCTGCGTTCCTAAAATTTTACGATAATTTGTTATTATTATTCACATAGGTATGGTATGTGAATGAATCCAACAACACGCATTTGGAATAGTTCCCAGAAACTCAGGTATCGTAGAAAATAACACAGCGTCTTCACAAAAATCTTGAACATTGACGCAATCATATCAGAACTTCGACTTAAAAAGTATTTAAACTAAATTCTTGGAAGAACGCTCTAAAGAGAGAATTGTTATTGGTGTCATACTCGTCTGGTTTTGTTTTTATGCCAAAAATACCTGCATGTCATAATCTCGTCTTGAGGAGTTAATAAAACTGATTGTTGCCAAGGATGCAGTCGAAGACAAAAAATAAAGTATTGTATACTTTAAATCGGCTAGATGAAGAATAATTTACCTCTAAAGCAAGTTCTGTTTGTATCTGTTGGTCGTTGTATTTCGGCAGTTTAAAGACGGCGCTCATTCTTTTTATGAATAAGTGGATCCGGATGCGGAGTCGTCTTGAGGCCGAGGTCGGCCTTAAACGCGACTCCGTGGTAAATAAATCTCTCTTCCGTTCCCGTGGCTGGAAGATTCTTCTTCGGGTAAATTAATTCCTTGGGTATATGCATGATTATTTTATTTCTACCATTCCACCTCCACTACTAAGGTTTCGTACTTCAAGTATACTATTCTTGTGGAGTCTCTTCATTGCTAATTCTTTGGCGCCGCGTGTTTCTTACTTTTTCAATCGACGATGGTCCTACATGGTAAAACTCTGCAGCCTCTAGTTTTCGATTTCCTTGTTTTATATTTTTGCTGTCTTTTTTATTTTTGTCTTCAAACCTGATCTTGATTCTCACATCGTTTATCTTCTAGCTGTACTTTGTCGTCACCTTCTATATGTGAGGGAGCATCCATTTCGAATTCATTTCTTCATCCTTCACCCAAAGTAAGGCAAAACTGATTTTTTCGGTCTGTGAATGCACTGCCGTGCATATTTTTCTTTAACTATATTCATACTCAAATAGAAATAAATTTTGCAGGGAAAGGAGAAAGTGCTCATTTTATTTGTACTCCCTTCTCTGTCCTTGCTTCTTCATTTCACACCCCAAGTTAAACTGAATCATATTTTGTGGATCTATCTTTAGCCATCTTAAGATACTTTTAGGCTCTCCAGTATAGGTAGCTACACGTTCTAGTGGATATTATCGAATTCTTTTTCCAAAATAGAGTTCTTGTAATATTTCGTAAACAATATGAATAATAATAATAATCTCTTTGCATAAAGTACATGTATTTGACCATTTCAATTTTTCTTAAAACTTTTGGACTTTTACTGTCTAATATTTTATCTTGTGGACTTGCATAATTTGAACTATATAAAGTTACTGCATCATCAGTCGGAGAATATCAACATTCATATGCATGAAATATTTCTTCCTGTATTTCGCAAACTAATGACTCTATTTCGTTGATTAATCAACAGAGGAATTTTCCTGAACTTTGAACATTTTTACCTGGAAAAAATTGTGTTCCTAATGTTATTTTTTCCCTGTTGAAATTGGTGTGAAGGCTTTAGTGGCATGTGGACAATTAAGGAAGCACGCTTTTCGGTTGTACGAGTACCATGGTTTGCTTTTAGGTGGCATCGGTTTTGGTCAAAGGGGTCTGAGGAAGCCAGCTGAAATGCTGAAAATATGTCGCCTAACAGAAACTTTAAACCCGATAGTATGCATCTTTTTTCTTCTCTATTATTTACCTAACGTCATAAATAGTTTAAATTGTGGCTTACACCCAGACTTAAAAAACACAGCCGCCATCTTACAATTAGTTCTGCGTGATCCTGACTTCTTATTTCTGCCGTTCCGTTGCGTACCACACGCTATTTAATTCATAAACGCGGTCAAAATAGTGGCAAGCCGAGCTAGAAGAAGAATAAAGTTTAGCCTTCTACACAAAATACCAAAACCAGATACAGATTCCTTTCTCAATAATTGAATGCCCTATTGTCCAAAAAAACTCAGTCCATTACACATGAGCAGCGGTGTACCCTAGGTAATTATGACATAAATTAATTCGTGCTCCTTGGCTTCCACGCTTTAGGTGACTACACAAAGGAGTTATGTATGTATATAATATTCATTAATACTTCAAATCGAAAATTGCCTGACTGCAGCCCATGACTCTTCATTATCTAACGAATGGGTGAGCTGTGCAGAAAGGCACTGGCAGGAATTAAGACAGGAAAATCCATGCACACTATCAGAGATACGACAAGAAAATGATTAATCGACCCAAAAGATATTCAGGGGAGATGGGAAGATTACTCGTACATGGAGCGACTATATAGTAAAGACATTAGGCCAGCAACTTTGGAAATCTACATGATACCCCGAAAAGCGCCGCGAGACTATGTAGCGTTAGAGCACCAGTCATTAATGCATAATTATGAGCTTTTACATAATAAATAGGTATGGATAAGAATTTTTATGTCGATGTCGGAGTCCATACATACTTGATTGCAAGATTGAAAAGCTATTAAAGAAAATGAAATATAACAAGGCTAAGGTGGTAGATAACTTACCCACATATCTAATTAAGGGCTTAGGAAAACGTGGAAGGAAGAGGATTGGGAAGTATTATTGGGTTAGCATTTATGAAGTTCGAATTTGGTAGAAAGGAACAAACATGGTATGTATAAAAACTAATGGGAAAAGTTTCCGGAAGGTCCTTAAGGGGACGCGTGCAAGCTTCTTAGAAGGCAGTCAAGATCCCATGGTGGTGTCCCTTGAGGGAAGATTTCACTTTTGGGAATAGGAAATAGTCTGCTGGCGCCAAGCCGAGTCACTCTTGGTCGTCCGTCAAGACCTTCGGGACGAGTTAAGCGTACGGGATAGATATTTCGCATCGCCAAATTTTCATTGAAAATGGTGTGCATTGTCATCTTATCAATGCCAGTAATATTCGGAAATGTTGTTCTCTACTCTACCGATGATGCTAAATTTGCATCACTAAATCAGTATTTCGTACTTCCATGATGCGATGAATTTTCTAATACATTTTTAATAAGATTGCTAATAATGCCAGGATCCCTGGAAAATATTTGCCCGGGCGACCCTGCTTCCATTCCATGAATCCATTCTTCAAAATGTAAGTATGAATATTGATTGGAAATAGGAATAAGGATAGCAACTGTAACATTTTCACGTCAAATTACTTAATATCTCTGTGCTCCTTTTAGTTTCATCAGTTAGAGAAAGAACATGGAAAAAATAAATCTGTGAATAAACTTTGTACTTATTCAGGTGACAAAACCAGTTGATGAGTTTTTGACTTAGGATCAATATTATTCAATTTCAATATCATATTCTTTATTTGCGCATTCACCTAAATTTGTGTATTTCTCGACCCATCCATGCAATGAATTCGTTACCAACTCTGCCAGTGCATTGTTGTTTTAATATCTGGAATTACCAATCAATCAAAAAAGAATAGAAGAGGCCTTAAATTAATGGGATTGTACGCTCAATTCCTCATCCAGTCACACACCTTAACTTACTTCCTCCAACAAGTGCACGGTAATGCCATATCGAATCAAACTTACCCAACAAAGTTCTGCACAAACAAACCGCTGCAATTCTAACAACTGAGCATCACATTAATCCGTCTCTCACAGATTACTGAACAGGTGAAGTGAGTTATGCATATCTGTTCAAGATCCTCGACATGAATCGTGGTAAATGGGCGCCTGCGTGTTGTGGAGAGTACGATGGGTTTTAGAGGGTGATGGATGCAAGGCTCTGTAAAATTGCTTTCACATATTTTGATACCTTTGACATAAATAAATGCCTTAAAAGACAAAATATGGTGTTAGAAACTGTAATCAGTTTTGTTTGTTGATTTTATATCATCTATTGGAATATCTAATCAGTGACAACTGCGCGATGTTCAATTTCCATGAAAATTCTCCGATAAACGCAAACTCTGTGGTTTAAAAATTCAGTCAAATAGTTAACTTTATTACTTTTTATCACATCGGAGGATTTTAGCTCCATCCAAAAATTCTAAATCATCGATTGTTGTGGTGTTGGGGTGAATTACTTGTTTGGTAATCAAGAGGCCGTGAGTTCGATTCCTTCTACCGTTTATTTATTTCTGCGCCGAATGCTGGGGATAAATAGTGTTTTGCTTCTTGAACTCAGTTCAGTTTAAGATTGATTTTTGTTTTATCGAATGGCTAAATTATTTTTTCATTATTTTCTGAAATAGCGAAGTTACTGCTTGCACGCGGATTCATAGCTTCATGCACTTTTTGACGGTTGGGTCCATCTAATACCACCAATAATTCTACTTTAAAGAAACTAATGTCACCAATGTTATCCTCCACAGTAATTAATATCTTCATTATCTGAAAGCCACATCCAAAGTTTCGTACCACACTCTCGACTTCTATCACCTGCTTCGCGGCTTCCGCAAGCCACACCTACTGGGCTCCAGAAAGAATGTAAGGGGAGAGGGATAGCGAGTCATTATCCGCTCTAATTTGGCCGCTACCAATTTCCCTCCGGATTGTCGGGGGCTCTGAAGGTGTTTCCGGCGTTTTGACACTTTTTCCTAATTCTCTTTCTGCCTGCTCCTTCCCATTTTTTTATAATTCTTTGTCGCTTCCTCTGTATCGACTAATATCTTTTTCTCATTTTTCCCCGATTTCTCCAGTAATTGTGGGTTCATTTTGGGTTTTGTTCTGAGTTTTTGCAATTTCTTACGTACTCGTAAGATGTCAACTGCCGAATCGTGTGCTTTTAAGCAGTCGTAGACCTCAAAGTCACGACACACATCTGCTTGCTCTGATTACACCATCAGAAGGTGAACAGATGTCAGTGACCTTGTCTCTTTTGGCCCATGGACAAGCTTAACGATTCACATTCTGCTTCGCATACATCATGCCATTTATTCTGATAATACATAGATGCAGCACTACATATAAATATTGGCCCCCATCTAGGAGATCAAGCATAAGCCGTATGCTATATGTTTCATATGTGCTCAGGAGAGTGATAGGGAAAGTAGTCACTTTTTGATATTGAAATGAGAACAATGAACATGCATCGCCCTGGATTGGGTTGATGACGGCCAGCAGCCATTAACCCCGTAAAATCCTTACCAATGTAAGTATCTTTCTCTGATTCCGTCAACAAAATGTGACCAATTGTGATGGCCACGTCTCTTTCAGCTTATTCACACTCGGGCAGGGACGAAGGAAGAGGGAAAGCGATTAATAAGAACCCGCCAGAACACGGCAAAAACTGGTAAAACGAGGGAAAAGTACATTTTAAGGACAGAAACAGAGGGGAAAATAGATGGATGAGCCATAGAGCAGGTCCTCAAAAAAACTAGAATATATAAACCATTAAACTCTAATAAAATAAATCCCACACGCAATAAACCCTATTTTCGCGGATGTGGACAAGGTTTTTTAAGATAGAACTGTCTTAAAACTAAATGTCGCTTCGGAAACTTGAGGTTGGAAATGCTGGGAAAATACAGTGACAAGGGGGTAAAACATTAAAAACCTGCAAAAAAGTGAACTACTGAAGCAATCAACTTAGATATGTAAAAAACCTGTCATAATTTAAAGTGATCTTTTAGGTATGTTTTTTATGTGCTGTGGTTTACATTCCGTGAATATGATAGTCTTTCTACTCAAACTTGTTTATCGCGATATTATGTAAAGTAATTCCAGGCTTTTCGCGAAAAAATAGAAAAAAAGTTGTGCAAATCATGTATCTAGCTAGTCTCGAGTTATTAGCTGTTATTGTTCGGATGTATATTTCTTATTACAGCATTTTCTTGTGAGAGTGGAGAGGTTTTTTTTTTAAATGTCAAAACCTGGTTTGAGTTCTTTTCACGATACAGCGCGATTGATAAAATACAAACACAAAACAATTGCCCAAACTGGGACAAGGAGCGGTATCCTAACATACCCTGTCATGCGCTCTAATGATGGTCCAGACTTATTGCGTAAATGTTGTTTGATCTTTTCTAGAAATATTTTCGGAATGAGTGAATGTGCGTTTTTTTACCTTTTTTATTGGTATTTAAGTCCAATAAATGGTAAGTGGAAAAGGAAGCCAGCAAACGTTAACTAAGAAAAACTGCTCATATACGGTTAACAACGTAGCACTGAAAAATCATTCAAAATTAAAATAGCTGCGCAAACAAGATAAAAAAATCTCGGAGCATAGTTTGAATTGTGAGCGTAATAACTAAAGAATAGTTCGGTAAATATGCTTTATGAATTCAATGCACTAAACGAATAAATGAAGAAACTATATAATTTGTAAATTATACAAAATGAAATAATATTTTTCTCCTGCCGTTTAGTAAGATATAGACCACTCCTCTGGAATTATTAAAATCAGTTTTTTAAGACAGCTAATTAGTTCCAAATTAGCAGCATTTTTAGTCAATATGACACCAACTCGCCTGAATTGGTGATTTTGTGATAAATTATTTCTTATTTTATTCCGGATTTGTACAAAAAGTTTATTTTAATTGAAAAATCGGATTCATTGAAATGCCATACTAAATTACAGCATTTTTGTATTGGCAAAGATCAAAGGCAAATATTCTAACTGATCATTGATAATTAAAGCCCTTCTATAATTTAAATTGTTCAAAAATTATTATTATTTTTAGAGGGACTTAAATGGCCAATAATGATGAAGAGGTGTGTGATTTTTTCCCGTTCCTCTTCCTTCAATTCTTCCATAAATATGTACCCTTCATCCCTCACTACTTACCCTTACCTTCTGCCATACCACATCTCTAGCTTGATGACCACCCATTATCTTATGCCACTTGAATTCAGTGAAAGTGCTACTAGCATCCAGCTTGTAGTAAAGGTTCAAGTCACTAAAGAATATTCCTCCAAGTGATAGAGTACTGTGAGTTACCACTTTCTCATTTAATCATCTCCCATCCTTCAACAGTCTCAATAATAATGAAATGGTAATCATGAGGGAACCTATTGGTCAGATAAAAGGAGCAGAAATGGAAGGCTCAGGAAAAGAAGAGGAAAATATTAAAGAAAAACAGCAAATGTTGAGGAGTTGCTACGATAGGGGTGCCAATTAATCGGATGATTCCTTTGAACAGGATGAAAAGGTGAGAATTAAGGTAAAAAAGGACTGCATATATATATCAAAGTCAGAAGTAGTTGTGAAAAAACATGGTTAGGAATAACGATGGAAAAGGATATTAAGATATAATTAAATACATATTCTCAGGTCTGATACTAGTAGAATTCATGATGATGTAATTAAATTTAAATGTGGCGTTCCAAATGGATCCTAGTTGATGTAAATTTTCTATCACTATCTCGGGAGTCTGGTGGCCCATGGGCCACTTGGGATCCTGATAGCCTTTGGCTGGACATCTGGAGGGGCCGACCACCAGATTGGACCATAAACCCAGGCCTGAGGTGGGAGTTGAACCCACAACTTTTGGGTAAGAAGGCAAGTATATTATCCACCTAACTAACTGAGCTGGCTAACTATTGATTGAATGGTTCATGATGATGGCTCTACTGATATTACATGATACAATTGAAAATGTAATGGAACAGGAAATCAAATTGACATAGCCAAGATATCAACTTAAATCATGGAAATCAAATATCTAGATCAGGTATTTTCAGATAATGGTAGAAGTCCAGTTCCTGAATGTGTGAGGGCTTTAATTGTTGTGTAACTCCCCAAAAAAAAGAAGTAAACTAGGTTTGCAATTCAGCAATTCCCTGGCATGCCTAACTTTTGAGCGCCACTAAGGGAAGTGTTGAGAAACGAAAATGAATTTGAGGGACTGCAAATGCTGCATATGACCAACTCCAAATGAGAATAGCTAAGGCACTAGTATTAGTCATTTCTATAGGGTGAAGAATACTGTTTTGAAATCTGAAGTTTCATTAAAGGGAGAAAATCTAACCCAGTGAATAAAAGTTATTTTCCATAAGAGTTTTGGTTTTCAACTTTATAGAGTCCCATTGGTTGTGTCCCTGACAGCAAAGATAGACCACAAGTCTCTAGTGGTTTTCTTATGGAAGCATTTGGCAAGTATAGGATCTGTTTAATTGCTAAGAATTTTGCTGAAATTACGAATAATTGCAATGGATGAAGCATGTTCGATAATCTATAGAGAACCAACGGAAAATTCAAGTAAAAAGTACTTACAATAGCTGGAGCATTCAATATCCTGAGCAAGCCTCCCTTTGATTGAATTTTAGGCATTTAGGCAGCACTTCTGTATTTAACTAGTGGTACTGGAAAAAATATAAGAAGTGTGGTTCAGTAATCATCAACCTACGATTGAATTTCTTTAGTAAGGAGGCTTTGGATCAACATTGTGCCATCCACCCATCAATATGGATAGCCACAATGAACTATTACAGGCATTTCAGTGGTACTCTAAGTCAAAGAAAATTCAAATTAGACAGGAGTTCATAAAAATTCAATACTATTAGGCAACAGGTGCAAGAAGCAGGGGGTGAAATTGCATACCAGATCATCCAGATTGGTCAAGATATCATTTAATAAAATAAGTCATTACCACAATCACCTGCACAGCTTACCAGAGGTCCCTAAGTTCTGCCTATTATGCTTGTTTGCCATACCACAGTAATACCAACCAAATGGAAAATTTTAGCTATGAATACATGAGAATAATCATGGTGAATGAGAGGGTGTTGCTATTTTCACAGTCCAATTAATATTCTATTAGAAATCTCCATTAATAGACAACCATACAAGGTCCTACAAATTGTCCACACATTGCAGTGGCAAGCAGTCATTTGGTGATACACAATTAGTGTTTATGGGTTAGGAAATATTTCATACTTTTAATACTTTTCCTTGCCACAATACTATAGTGTGTTCATCTTATGCACTTTGCCCTGCAATAATTACATTTAATTTGGTACACAATGCTTTCCTGACTTCTATGACAGGAATTGTCCCTTCTATTTTTTAAATATATCGACTAAATTAGAAGGGGGGTAAGGAATCACTATATTCCTCTCAGAGTATCTATTGACAATTTGGAAGAGACATGGTTCACATCAGTATGTAAGGTTAAGGGGATAAGAAGTTAGGTTTAGAAATGTCACTTTTCCCTGGTATATTATCATCAAGTAGGTACCAAACTAATTGTTATTTCATTGAAACAACTAGGCTCCGTTGCAGGCGTTCATAGTTCTTGTATTTAATTGAATTGAAAGAGCAGAATATCAGCTATTCTGTAGATAGATATATAGCATCCTGTGTTTTATGGTACCTTCCATTTACTGTACCAGATGTGTTCCCATTTTGGAAAAGTAAATTAGCTATTATTTCTCGCTCTTTGACATTCTATTGGCTTTACTTCTCAAAATGTATCAGCTTCTTTTAACCATTCTTCATTGTTTGAACAGCCTTCCCAGTTGATCCATTTACTTCAGGGCAGTCTAGGGAAATTTTGGAACTAAAAAACTGTGATGGACAAAAAATACCTCGAACTCATTGATATGATTGCCCATTATTGGTTAAAATCGTTTGAAAACACTCAAAATGATGATGTGCTGTTGAAAACATGATTGTTAATTGAAATTAAAAAACAAATTCATCATATAAAATCAAATTAAACTTGATTTATGCAGCATCTACCATTTATAAAAAAGAATCTATAGAAATAAAAAATATCTCCTATTCAAGTTTCAAAAAAGATCTGAAAAGCTAATTGATGAGGAAATCCTTTTGCAGACTTCTGAGTTCCTCAATAACTGAAGGCATACATACTCATATTTTATAATTGAACTCAACTGACAAGTGCATGTTATTTGCAGAACATCAAATAACATAATTTCCTTTGAGGCTACACTTTATACTTCCAGTACACAAAGTCCACATTATTTGGAGACAATGGGATGCACATTATGGAGTAAATATTTATCTTATCATATGAAGAGTCTATATTTATCCACTTATAAAAATTGAAGATTTTTTCAAATGCCACGAGGTAAAGTTTTCACAACCTTGGAATTAGTTGATATGATGTCACAGAGGAAAGTTTTTGAAAAATTAACACTCACTATTTTATGAAATTGCAAGCGCTATAATACTTTTACAATGAATTCCATTTCAGTTGGAATTGAAAAGTTTGTTACCACAGCCTCCCCAAGATAATTTGCCACCCTAGGTAAATCATTAAAAACTTAAAAAGTATCAAAAATATTATAACATGACTAGAAGAGAAATGACGACTATTCAAGTTTAACTATATTTTATTCATAATTTAAAGGCATATTTACTCCAATATTGTTCAATTTAAGGGCTTAAGCAACTTTCAACTGAAAAAAATGGACAAAATAGTAGACAATAAGTTCATAAAAAGAACTTGTTCATTATCTTCTGGCTAATTAAAAAAATTATGATTGTTCTGTCGAAATAATTACCAAATTATAACAAACTTAATAATACTAATGCAAACATTTCAGAGTGTAAAAATCATTTGCCTTAACCGGGATCCCAGTCAAGGCGAATGATTTTTACACTCTGAAATTGCTGCACTGAAATGCACATTAGCGGATGACTCTGTTGAAAGTTATTGTTGCTGCATCTCCCGCAGTTTCTTTAGAATTTAATAATACTAAGTTTAAAAATTATTCTAATAACTCTTTCAAGTTAAATAGAACAATGAAAATGACCATATGAAAACTTAACTTAAAAATCCCTTCAAACATTAAGTTTATAAGAAGGATGTGGATGCTGTTGAAATATTAAGTAATAATTAGGAAGTAAAGTATTTTAAAAAATCTAATAACTTATGTAATTTTTTGTGCTTTGATCCTGGTAGTCCAAAATTAGTTCCTTTTATTCATTTCTTGGGTTAATTCTCTTTCAATTGATATTGTGGCCACCCCAGGAAGTCTTTCTTGGCCCATTGAATTAGCAACTGTAAAATTAGAAGTTTCAATTACCTCTCTCAGCAATTTCAATAGGCATTGATAGAGCTAAAAGAATTAAGTGAGCAACAAATTTGGAAAAACCACTTTACATGAAGTCACAAATTGTGTTTATTAAGTACATTGTTACAATATACCATTCGGGTGAAGCACAGGCAAGTGAGTAGGTAATAGAAATATCACACATGAAGCCTTAGCATCTTTAGCTGGCGGACCTAATCATGATTTTGCATTTCCAAAATGCACAAAATCGCAAGCTTGCACAAAGGCTTCTTTATAATTACCTTATCAAGGCAGTGTTTTGTTCCCATCAGATTGGCTCATAAAATCACCAGAGCAGCTGGGAATGTTTAATAATCACATTTTTCATAAGAAAATCAATTTTGTGCAGAATTAGGCTCTAGTGGATTTTAAAGTCATTCCACTAGACCTTGCATAACCCCCACAAGAATATGAAGCAACCACTTTGTAGCATTCTATCAAATGATCCCAAACAAGACAAAAATAACTAAAAATGCATTTTAAAACACTCATCTGAATTTAAAGTCATTCAGACTTTACAATATTATTATGCTGTTTCTAAAAAAATGTGCAAGACACATCACAATGCAGCTATCCTTTCTCTGTATAAACTGTAGAAAGGAAGTAAAATGCCCAAAAATAGCAGTGACTGTGGAATTACGTGACACCTTGCAATATGCAACGCAGCAGGATAGTCGACAGAAAGTCATTGCACAGTAGATGAAGCCTAGACTGTTGCATTCCTCTCATGCTCCCCAATTATGCATTTGCCTTTAGCTTGCAAATCTGCTCCTCCAATTCTTGAATTATGCGTTCCTTTCCTGCCAAGAGCCCTTTGAGAGTTCGAATTTCTTCGCTTTGTTTGTTATAAAGCATTCGCCACTGAAAAGAATAGTCATGAGAACCACATAAGCCATTTTGAATGACATTGAGATACATTACACATAAAATAAGAACAAACATGCCAAAGCCATTGCAAAAACGATACCTTGAGTTTCAGTCAAGACAATTATCTGTAATGTGCATTCAAGGTTTCTTGAAATAAATTGAATATTAAGGTTATATATTCACCACAAGGGTCAAGAATATAACGTATAGAGGAGAACTATTAGTCTTGTAAGTTCTAACATGTATTAATTCCAATTCATAGTTATGTGAACTTTCCTTTCGGTAATAATATTAGACAAATGAGGTGCCTTATCATTTCATGAAATAATTTTCAATGCTTCATTCACCTAACTAATTTTTCAGAGTTAAACAAGTGAAAATTTGATATAAGGAACGGCATTCAAAGAACAGTTACAAAAACTCCTCACAACATTTCTATTGCCAGATGCAACTTTAATTTTCTTTTCACTTAATGAGTTATCCAAATGAAGTTGTTCATTACTTTCCATAAAAATGCATCAGAGATATTTTTTGAAAGTGAGCTCCAACCATGCAATTTTGACTGAGTGCACTTATGTTTGTTAAAATATTACCAAAACTGTAAACTTCTACTTTATTTTCAGCCAAGATGATCATTAATATTGTTTTCAATACATGAAATCCCAAGACTCCAGCTGCTGAAAAGCCCTTGACACATTCCTTTCATTCTGGCAGAAATATTGTAGGTGGCCCCAGAATCTTAGCAAAAATACCAATTTCTCAAATATGTATCACATATTATAAATGTCAAGGCATAATTAAGGTAAACTCCCAATTATCCATCTGTTTTGCAGAGTATCCATACTACTCTCTTACCACCACATCAAATAGAATTACAGCCATAAAGATAAATAAATGCTTGGAAACTTTTAAATAATTCTTAAAATATAAAAGTTTGAAATACCTCAGCTTCCTTTAAAGCTTTTAATCCCACAAACTCAATAGCTGTCAAAATTATTCAATGTTTTAACTAAAAAACGTTTTTGTATGACCCATACTTTCCCATTATTATTTCCCTTACATTCAATATCTCTGAGAATTTCGTATCCTCCTTTAAGTTGAGCAAATGCACACATAGTTTTACTATTCAACAAATAAGTCATACACTATCTACACTGTATTATTTTAATTGGGATCTCATGATGAATATGAACCCCTATCAGCAATCCTTAGTTGATATTTGTCCTTTGCAAGCCATATACTTTTTCCAGCCTATGTGATTGTTTTACCTTTCTGAAGAAATATATGTTCTGTTATACCTTTATGATAGCTGTGTTCATATAAAACTATATTTCTACCCTAATAAAACTGGCTGAAAAATGAAAACAATGTACTTTCCATTGCTAAACTATTCAATACACCAGACAGAATGAAAAAGGAGAGTTTCCATATGTATCCATTTATATCCAACCATACTTCCCACATATTTTGGTTATCTGTGTTTTTCAATTATCTGTGCTTCATCATGCATCCAATAGAGTGGATAATCGAGTTTTCTGTACTTCTAATCTATATATACATCTACTTAATACCCCACAAGGGTGTGTGGCAGGGGGTGTTACTACATCATGCGTAATTAAGAAAGAAAAAAAAACTGTGCAAAAGCTACAAATTTATACTATCCACAAACAAAACATGGTATACATTCATGCAAGAACACTTACACCCCCACACATGCAAACACTCAAAACTACCAACCAACATACACATGCACCTACAAATACTACCTTGATCAAAAAGTTCCCGGAATAACCACCGTGTGGCGCTCCCATCGTTCCGATTTGAGTTCTGTTTTTTTTGTTAAATTGGTACATCTGTTGTTGATATTCCCTTTAAATCTTAGTGTCATAACTTGACATTTGCAAAAGTTACGTAGCCAAGAGTACATCTATCTCTGTGTGTGTTGGCGATTTTTTACAATTTCAGAAATGGATTTAAATTTGCAACAACGAACTTGTATTAAATTTTGCGTAAAAAACGGATTTAGTGGCGCACGGACGTTGGAAATGTTGGAAAAGTGTTTCGGCAACGATTCTCTAAAAAAAACGGTCGTTTACCAGTGGCACGAGCGGTTCAGAAGTGGTCGTGAGTCAATCGAAGATGATGAACGCAGTGGCAGACCATCGACATCGAAAGTCGGTGAAAAAATTGATAAAGTAAAAGAAATGTTGGTCAATAACCGCAAATTAACCATCAGAGAAATAGCGGAGGACTTGAACATTGCCTATGGATCCGCCCAAGACATTGTGGTTAATGATTTGGGTTTCCGTCGTGTAGCAGCAAAGTTGGTGCCAAAAGACCTCAATTTCATGCAAAAAAGAGATTGTGTTGACGTCGCAAAAGACATGATTTGCGAGGCTGAATCCAATCCCACATTCATCAAAAGGATCATTACTGGAGACGAGACGTGGGTTTATGAGTACGACACGCAATCCAGACATCAGGCAAGTGAATGGCGTTCACCAAATGAGCCGAGACCAAAAAAACCACGTTGTTTTCAGTCAAAAAAGAAGGCAATGCTGACGGTTTTCATGGATTACAACGGTGTAGTGCATCATGAATTTTTGCCAGAAGGCCAGACAGTAAAC
Source organism: Hetaerina americana (assembly GCF_022747635.1). Taxonomy (NCBI): domain Eukaryota; kingdom Metazoa; phylum Arthropoda; class Insecta; order Odonata; family Calopterygidae; genus Hetaerina; species Hetaerina americana. The sequence continues at coordinate 31,144,771 of NW_027286874.1, read as the reverse complement.
AAAGAGTATTATTTGGGCGTTATGAGACGTTTGCGTGAAGCAATTCGCCGAAAGAGACCAGAAATGTGGGCAGAAAACTCGTGGATTTTGCACCATGATAACGCACCGTCGCACAGTGCTATCATTATTCGTAATTTTTTGACGAAAAATGCAACAAATACCATCCAACAGCCACCGAATTCACCTGATTTGGCTCCCTGTGACTTCTTTCTGTTCAATCGAGTTAAAAAACCATTACGGGGAACGCGTTTTAGCAGCCGAGAGGAAGTAATGGAAAAAATCACAGGAAGCACTGATGGACATACCGAAAACCGACCGTAACTTTTGCAAATGTCAAGTTATGACACTAAGATTTAAAGGGAATATCAACAACAGATGTACCAATTTAACAAAAAAAACAGAACTCAAATCGGAACGATGGGAGCGCCACACGGTGGTTATTCCGGGAACTTTTTGATCAAGGTAGTATACCTAATATCTTTGCAATGTTTTATTTTGTTCTGATTTGTAAATTCAATGATTTCAATATTTCTAAAGTTCTTACTATTATGATTTCTGATTGTTCGGGGAAAGAATGAGTATTAGTACCTATCTGTCCTGGAATCTATCTCCCATATTTTATCTTTGTGGTCTGATCTACCAAAGTAGTGTGAAGCCATTATAATTTCTTTAGTGTCATCATTTAACTCGTTTGTTCTGAATCTTTCTAAAAGTCTAAGTCTCGCTTGTTCTCTTTGTATTTCAAGTGGCTGCCAGCCTAAATCCCCTAAGAGACCTCTCATACTTGCGTTCTTATCATAACAATTTTTAACAAATCTGGTGGATTTTATCTGGACTTTATCTAATTCCTTTTGCCTAATTTTCTCCCAAGGATCCCAAATACTTGTGGCATATTCCAAATGAGGTCTAAATAGAGCAAAATAACATTTCTCTTTAACTTTTTCATTACATTTCCCCACCACCCGTTTTATGAAGCTGAGTTTCTTTAAAGTGGATCCACATATTGCCCTGATAAAATGTGCATTCACAAGGCCAATTTCAGTTTTTATTGATAGTAAGTTACTAGAAAAATACTCCCACTTAATTGAATTGTTTTAATGCTGAGGGAGGGATCTGGATGTTATAGCGGCTTCCCAACCAGAGGTCCCACGTTCGAATCCTAGAGATAGTAGATATTTTTCAGTGGTATCCCGATCCGTACTTCAGGTGCCTTGTGGAAAGCACTTTGAGTGAGTACACTGGTTGTCGAATGGGATGTTTAACTATGGACCCCAGGTTAATGATGATACCGGGTTTCTCACCATCCTTCTTCCTTTCCCCATCCATTCTTAAAGGCCCAAATAACCTCAGCTGTCAATCGCCTACCTTAAAACTATTACAACTACTACTTTATTGCTGTCACAATTTCCTACAAATTTCTTTTCTTTCTAAGTATTGAAAATATAGTCAAACCCCATTTGTTTGATCAACTAAATTTACTTTTAACGCCAGTATTAATTGTTCAAATAAAAGAGTAATCGCTTATGAAGAATGCTGAATATTGCCTTCACGTACTTCCTGAAGGTTGTGTCACTGTTTAATCAATTTTCAATTACACAAACTCTTTCCAATATTCTCTTTCAGAGTTGGCCATTTGCCTCTTCAGATGAATCATATTTATGAATTGCAAAATCATTAAAGAATATTACATTTTTAAAATCCAATTAACATTTTACAAAGGAATCAAACTTAAGTGGTGTCTCTCTAACCCCTTCACTGATGCTTTTCCAGTCATCAAATGATTGACTAAATTAGAATTCCATTCAAAATGCCATTTATGAGCCATACATTAAATACAAGTATTATGGTGTTTGGTAACTTTTCTATAATAACACAAAGGATTGCATTAGCAATCCTTTGTGTTAAACAGTTGCTAATATGGTGTTCAGTAATTGATTTAGTACTTATTATTTTAATTTGCCACCAAAAAGAACATGCCATTTTATAACATGCTTATTTTCAATTGAAGCTAAAAGAGTGTAAAATATTTACTACTGTTAAAGATATCTACTTTGCTTTTAGAAGCCATTATGATATCCTAAGTGAAAATAAGACAAAGTGCCCTGTTTTCCATTAACATATTTCCCTGAGTCTTGTTTTCTAGAATAGCTTCGGACTGATGAAGCAAATTTGACAAATGAGAGTTATTTGCAACACATGCAGTTCCCAACTTTTTTGATCAACTGATTTGTATCTATAATGGAACATTTGAACTTGGAAGCTATGAGCTGATGCTCGCATTCCTGACCTTGCTAATAATTCTATAAGTTTATTTGCCTAGTGCAGCATTTAGCTGTAAGAGTTTGATGATGATTCTATAAAAACCATAGGGGAAAAACAGAGGCATATTTCTACGACACAAGCATGCAAAAATTTGCCCCTGTACTAACTATCTTGATAGGGCAATGAACATTAAATAAAAAATGTAAACTATAACCTTTGTGTTTATAAAATAAAGTGTGACATTGAAAATGTTATAAAAAATTTTGTTATCTCCGTCTAGCTATTTACTCAATAACCCACGGTTAATATTTTTTTTTAAATTAGCCACTGAATTATTCCAAGACTAGATTAAGCATAAGCTGGTTAAAATAAAACTGGATCAAAGTAAGTCTATGATACAGGTAAGAAAATCCTATTGGTACTAACACAGTTTAGTGAGAAATTACCACTCCTATACAATTAAATGATAATTGAAAATTAATTTGCAAAAATTTCAGGGCAAAAAACCTTTTGCTCAAATCAAAATAATCTAGGCTAACATTTTTTTGGAATCCCTTCGAGGAAAGTGACTTTGTAGTAAAAATTTCTCAAATGTGTGCACACACAAGCATGTCACTCCATGAAGTCACTGTTGTTCTGAAATTTTTCCTGCAATTTCATTTAAAATAGATAGTTAAATTATGAATTTTACTTCTATTAGGTCATTTGGCAGCTCCACAATATCCATCGCCCGATCTAATGATTGGACTGCTCTCCTTTTGATGCGCAGAGTAGAATCCATTTCGTTGGAAGAGACATCATCATCGTTCCCCTGAAAGCATGCAAAATTATACATAGGTTCAGTTATACAACTAAAACAAGCATTCCTTAGGTTGAAGATAGATAAAATTAATTTTAAAAATAATCACACATTAGAGCCTCAATTTACAGCCATGGGGCTTATATCATATTAGATGACTCCCAAAAATGGTGCTCCTCTATAACAGAGAGAAATATCTTATGCCTCACTTGTTAGTCATGTATTAGGTATCAGAACTGTTCAATAAATAGTTGATCATAAATATTTTATCTGCATAACCCATCGTTCAAAATTGTATTTATGTATAATATTGTTAGCTTACATGCGTCATGTGTATGTGGTAAAAATTTCATTGATTTAACTCTTGCATAGCATTAGAGGCACCCAATGCAAGAGGACACATGTTCGCCTGCAACAAAGACAGAGGCAACATGTGATGAGCAATACGCTGAATTGAAATTTTGCTCTAATCTGAACAAATCACCAACTGAGTTCTATGTAATGCTACATGGAGTTTATGGAAAGCCTGTCCTTCCCTTTCACACAGCTAGAAGATGGTTTTAAATGTTTAAAGAGAGTGGTAGTAATTTTAGAGAAGGCAACCAACAGCTGAGGTCATTTGCACCATAAGGGGTGGATAGGAAAGGATAAAGGGTGGAGAGAAACCCGGCATTGGCATGAGCCTGTTTTTAGCGAAAGTTGCCCAGGGGTCTGCAGCTTAACTGACCCGAACTGATGGACAGCGTTCTCACTCAAAGTGCTCTCCACATAGCACCTCAAGTAGGGAAAAATATCTGCTACCACTGAAAAATATCTGCCACCACTGGGATTCGAACCCGGGCCCTCAGGATAGGAAGCAAGTATGTTAGCCACCGCACCATTCTGATCCCCCATGTTTAAAGAGAGGAGACATTCAATTTCAAAGGTGGACCCAGAGCGGAAATAACCATTTTTGAATAATGTCAAGAAAACTATCAGAAGTATTGAAAATTTTATTGGGTGCCACCCACATGCTTGCAACAGAAAAATTGCAAATGAGACTTGCTTGTGGAAGACAGGTTACAAGACTGCTCACCTAAACAACAGGATGTTTGCACACAGGTTTGTTCACATTGGGGTTGATGCTACATGATGTTTCTTTTGAAAAGCTATCACTGCAGATGAAATTTAGCTACATCATTTTGATCCTGAGAGCAAACAGTAAAGCTGCGCGTAAATACCCAAAATTACTAAAACCGACAAAAAGCAACAGTGATGGCTTTAGCTGAAGTTATGATCCATGTTTTTATATCCAAGAAACAATGTATCATCATGACATGCAAGCACACACAATTTCCATTGAAGAATGATAGAGGGAAGTACTGAAAATTCTCTAAGGCCATTACTATTGCAAAAAGCCACATTTCAAAGCAACAGACTAGAGTCTGCATCATGATAATGTACAACCACACATTGCAAATATTGTTGCTGAATATCTCGTGAAAATCAATTTGAAGGTTGGTCCTCATCCTCCCTTAAGTTCAGGCCTAGTCTAATGTGACTTTTTCCTAATGCTCACCGTGAAGCAACACCTCCGTGGAAAGCATTTATCATGATCATGATTATGATGAGATCATCAGTCATCATCATGAGTAAAAATATGATCGTTATTTTTTGAAGTCCTAAAGTTAATTGTAATGCTTATGCTAATAAAACCACTGACATCCTCTAATTGAACTTAGGTATATGTAATTTAATAAGAAGTAATATTACCTTATCAGCCAAGCCTCCCCACATTTGCTGAATTTGATAAAACTTAGTATTTTGGTTACAGCTAGTCTTTTGGCTTTTATCAGTAGGCGCCATCATCTGCCTCATCTAAAATGAGAGAAATTTAAAAAAAATAAAATACAAGTGAAACACTACCACACCAAATAAATACTGTTAGATCTTTTAATGCATTCAATTATCTAGTTCTAAATCATCCATTCTTATTATTTATCAACTAATGCTAGATGAAATGATATGATCTTAATATCTATTATTGTCACCACAAAAATAATTAGGATCTGAGAGAAAAATACTTAATAAGACGTACTCCTACACTTGAAATTCAAAGCCAAAGGTAAAGTATACCTCAACTGGGCGGTAATCTGGTACAGTTTCGGTAGAAAGAAAAGCAAATTTTGCTTTACTGAGGTTTCTCTGCTGAGTTTGAGACTCTGTAGGCTTCATGGCTATTGGCTTGTGCGTTTTCACAAGAACACCTAGAAGAAAATATTCAAATTAAACATAAAAATATTAAGAACAAGGACTTGGGCCTTTAGTGTAAATAATTTATCAGAAGTTTTGAATTTTGCCATTTGTGGAGAATTATGTGGCTGGATGATAGTCCTAAATAGAAGCCTTTACTTTCATAAACAGAATAAGGAACATAAAGTATGATTTTAAAAAATCTAAGGTTCTCTTCTCTCTCTGATGCTGTGCAAGAACTAGTAAAGTACTAAAGAGCCGTGTATGGTTCGAGAAGTTAACAAGAAGAGCTCTCATCTACAGCATTATAAGGCATGATGAAGAAGCAAGTTCTGAGTCAAAGGCACAAGAGAACTTCATCACCGTCTTCAAAAAGCTCGTAGATTCTGAGGGTTACCTGTCACAACATTTTTCTAATTGTGAAGAGATGGTTCTCTTTGTGAAGAAGATGCCAAAGCAAACCTATATTTGTGGAAATAAAATTAGAGGAGATTGCATTGCCAGGCCACAAGGTGATGAAAGGCCGTCTCATGCTGATATTTTGCACAAATGTGAGCGGCCATTTGAAAATAAAACCCCTACTTGTTTACCATTCAGAAACTCCACAAGCCATCAGAAAGTGTTAAATCCAAAACAGCAAGCTAAATGTGATGGGGAGGTCACAGGAAACTTTTGCATCATGCCATGAGTATGAGGCATGATTCGTCTCATAAATTTATTTATCGATCATTCTGAGCTGCATTTTTACCAAATTTTGAATCATTGGCATAAACAGATATCCCTAAACAGCTTCCTAGCAAAAAGGAATCAGCTACATATCATAAATAATTAACAATTTATTTCAATTCTTTTTTACTTTTACAAATCGAGTTTGCATATCCTGTTGCTCCATTCCACGATAGAAGAAAAGGTGAATGTGATCCATGACCCTAAACAATGTATGCATAATTTTATTTGAATAAACCTTGTACATAATTTATTTTTTTTGGCATGGAATGGTTTATCTTATTTTGCATTAACTTATGTGCAAAAAGTTGTTTCACTAAACAAGTGTTTCGCTTTACGAGAAAGATCGCAGAACAGATTATGCTCATATTATAAAGTTCCATTGTATTCAATTATTTTAATCCTTGGTAGAGCAATTTTTTTCTGAATGAGTTTTTAAATGCATGATATAGATTTTAAAAGATTGAATGAAAAATACACTCCAAGCTATAAAAAATACAACATATTTGTAATTTTACTTTTCATTATTATTAATAAGTGAAAATCAAACAGTGATATATTAACCAGTTAAGCTTAAAAAAAATTTGTTTAAGCCTTATTCAACATGAATATGCATAAAAATCAGAAGAACACAACTCATGATAATCATTAGCATTTAAATGTCACTGGCAAGCCCAATATTGGACATAACAAGGCCATAGTGTAGCATTAAAATAAACAAGTATAACATTTAAAAAAATATTAATCTTGAGTACTACCTCACTCTTAAGATAATCAGTTTTCCTATGATTGACATAAAAAATGCATGCATTAATTGTGACAATTATTATAAAATATGATTTATGGTAGAATTGATTATTCACTATACAAAGTATATAATAGATAAGACTATCATGTAAATTGTGAAATTTAAATAAATATATTATTACATAAGAAACTATGCAGTATGAGATGCTAAATTCATCTGAACATAGAAGTATATTGTCTTATTGATGATGGTGAGTGCAAGACAATATATACAGGATCCGTACAATAAGTATCGGGATTGGTTCCAAAAATCAAAACTTATTGCAGTAATCATTACAATTACTCAACATTCCTCCTGCATCGATACACTTAGTTCAGCACATCTGCCACTCGTCAAAAGCCCGCTGGAAGTCGGTTTCCGGAATACTGCTGAGAGCCTTTGTCATCCCCGCTTGAACCACCTCGATGAAGTCAAACCAATATCCTTTGAGCTCTTTTTGAGCTATCCATTGAGGCAATAACGTTGTCAAGAAAATCTCCATCTTCCTGGATGCAGTCCAAAATTTCTGGCGAAATTTCCATTCACGACAGTTTTTTCCTTGTTCAAGACTCTCGGCACCAGCTTCGCGCACACTTTCCTCATTGCAAGATCCTCTGTTACAATGTTGTGGACGGTTCTGACTGAAAGGCCAGTCTCCTCACTGATAAGGGCCTGTCAGTGTCCAAAACGTTTTTCACTTCGGCCATCTGAGCATCGGTTCGAGCGGTCGTCAGCCGTCCGACACGGTGCTCGTCTTCAACGAGCTCCCGGCCTTAAACATTTTGTGCCACACAAAAACTCTTGTGCAGCTTAAGGCATCATCCCCATAAGCCTCTTTAATGTGTTCAAGGGTCTCTGACGCGTCTTTCCAGAGTTTAACGCAAAACTTCACAGCATAGTGTTGCTCAATGGTGCGCTCCATGCTGGCGCGACGACACCACAAAGAAATACACGTCACAAAAATCCATCTCCTCTCTTAAGGCATGCCCGGAGGCGACTGAACTTGAGTGTGCCTGAGTGGTGGGGGACCCCTCTACCCAGCCGACTGGTCGCACCCCCATCCACCACCAACGTTGAGGCTACAGCAAACCAGTCATGATACTTATTGTACAGACCTTGTATGCTCTACCTTATAAAACCAAACTTCAAAACCAAGTTTCATTTATACTAGTACACATTCCATAACATCCTAGTTAAAAGGAAAAGCCGCTTGAAAATCCATACCTGTCTTAAGAGAAATCAAAATTGGTCCCTTGTTTTTCCCAGTTATCCATTCTTTGGCAGTCAATGATGGTGTAGGGGCGGCAGTATCAGGAAAAAGATCATCTTGAAATTGATCACTCTGCAATTAAATTTGATAAATTAATAAATTTAATAAAAATACTAGCATGCATTTGGTAATAATTACATTCCATGTGAAAGAAATATCTCTTATGTCACAATAAAACCATCAATGTTATTTTTTGGTTTTATTAAGTGTTGCATTATCAATATCATCATTGCAAAGTTAAATTTGATTGAAACAGATAAAAAAAGTTATTCGGAAGAGTTGAGTTACAGTAAAATTCAAAGTATTTGTGACTGAAAGGGAAAGGACAAATTAAGCAATGTTACATGACTAAAGAAGGACATGGTGATGTGCACCTGGTTGATATACCACAAACCTTGCAATATTAGATGCAAATGAAAATGTATAGATAGCATGTAAATCATCTTTTGCCTGAAATATGGACAAAATGACTGTATAGATACCAATAAGTAGAACAAAATGATTAACTGTAGTTGGGCCTGAACAGACAACGAGAAGACTAAGACAAGTTGCTTCTGAGCTTTGAACATACATTTTCTTCAAGGGCTTAGTTTTAAAATTCAGAATTGCTCTGGAGAGAATTGGAATCGGCATCTCCATCCACCAAAGAAACAAGCTCACCCAAACTGTCAGACACTCTCCTTAAATAGATATTTGATAGTTATTGCAATGTATGTTTTGAATACATAGTAGGAACTAATCAATATATTTAGGAAAATAAAAATGATAACAGTAGTGAAGTTTAATTTTTGTAAAAAATTTGGAACATTTTTATTAAGTGCATAGAGTCAAATGTCCAATTTAAACTTTTGAATGGATGGGTGAAAAATATCTAAAAATCAAGGTTAATGTAAAATTGGGATTCTGGAGATATTTTATGGGTCCATTTTAATATTTTACAACTGAATTATCTCATAGGATTATAATTAATGACATAATATAAACTACAATTAATCTCACTATCTAAATAAAAAATTCAAATATTAAATATACGGTAAAAGCCAGGTTCACGTGATGCATTTTTCTGTAATGAATTCCTTGGGTAGTTTTCTGTTGGGTGCTGTGAGATACTGCTAACCTGAAATACTGCTGGCTGCTCTCATGGTTACAACCCTGGATTTTGAGGATAGTTCTTTGCTTTTTTACCTGCATGTTTCATGGATGCCATTGATATTGAGTAATCACCAGTGAGCAGAGGGACGTTGGGTGATTATTTCATACTAAAAGTGTTCTTTGCATAGAATCATTGAAATATGAGCTGAAACCTGTGGACTAGAGAACAAATGTGGTGATGATAGAATCATACAGGGAGCACAACTGTTTTAATGCAATTTTCAGCTCAAATTGTAGTACCAATGCAATGAGGATGATGACAAAAAGCATAAAATTGTTCCAATAGTGTTTTCCACTCAAATGAACTTGAGTCAGTTTTGCCATTTAGAGCGGAGACAACTGCTTTCATGTATTGAGTACCAACTACAACCAAGTGTTTTTTGCCATCCAAATTGAATATCATAGGTCCTGAAATGTTTCCAGGAGCCAAATACTGCAAATTAAATGCATGTGCTGCTTGGGACCAACTGGATTTTCTTATGACAGTGTCTCATTTCTTAATGAAAGCAATGACTAGCAGCAGAAGTCCCTCCGGGACATCTTCATGCAGGTTGGGATACTTTAAGAAGGACTTCAGATCCTCAAGGCTATTTTTCACTAGGCATTAATGAAAAAGATTCAAAGTATTTTCAAGCAAATTAACATCATTCAAAGTACATAGATAAAAGTAAGCTGGTCAGAACATTTGCATTGCATACATCTGAAGTATTTGCATGCCAAGTCTTTTTCTGTATTTCTATGGAAATAGCCACTTCATGTCCTTTTCATATTCACTTTTTGTTCCTTTCTCTTTGCTTCCAAATTCATCAGAACAAGAGCATCAGTTGAATACTTTCTTCGGACAACTAGACCAAATATTTCATCTTGACTTCTCTTCTATTTCTAAGTGTTCCTAATTTTTACAAACAGCCACTGGTAGGTTTTAAAAGCAATGTTTCCCCAATGGTGACCAAGTCCACTAACAACTAAGCCTCTCTTCTAAGCACCATCTGGACATAGCAGAATTTATAACTACAATGGAATCTCGCTTAACGAGCACCTCACACAGCTAGTAATTTGCATAACGAGCAAAAATATTGATCCTGAAAATGACTGCCTAAATGAGCCACTTTTCCCATAACAAGGGATTAGGAGATGTGAATTCCTAAATTCATTGTACACCTGCTACTGCAGTTTGTCTCTAGCACTTTTGTTTTGTTTGGCACGTTTGTCGTTTTGTCGTCATAGTTTTAAAATTGACCCCAAAGAAAAATCCTCAAGAAGGAAGCCATAAGAGAATAAAACTAAAATAAAACAGTTTAAGTGAAAAGTAAAATCAGTGAAAATCGAGAACAAGGGGTGAGTTGGCTGATCTAATACACAAATCAACAATCAGTCAACATCAACAATTGGCCTTTACTTCAAGAACACAGACAAGACTAAGGAGATGTATGCTTCAAATAGTGACCAGAGTATGTATGCAATGATTACATATTCTCAATGACATTGAAAGATTTCTACTCATATGCATCAATGAAAAGCAATTGCAATGCTACTATTAGCAAGAATATAATTTGTGAGAAGGGAAAAGTGATTTTCACCGACCTCATTAATAAGACGTCAGGATCATCAATCGCCAAACAAGTATTTAAGGGGACCCGTGCATGGTTTGAGAAGTTAACGAGAAGAGCTGTCATCCACAGCATTATGAGGCATGATGAAGCAGCAAGTTCTGAGTCAAAGGTACAAGAGAACTTCATCGCTGTCTTAAAAAACTAGTAGATTCTGAGGGTTACCTGTCACAACATATTCTAATTGTGATGAGATGGTTTTCTTTAGGAAGAAGACGCCAAAGCAAACCTATACTTGTGCACTTTACAGTAGAAGAAAATGCATTGCCCGACCACAAGGCGATGAAAGGCCGTCTCACACTACTATTTTGCACAAATGTGAGTGGTGATTTGAAAATCAAACCCCTACTTGTTTACCATTCTGAAATTCCATGGGCCTTCATTAAGTGTAGTCCAAAACGACAGTCTGAATGAGATGTGGAGATCACGGGAAACTTTTTCATCAGACCATGCATACAAGGTATCGCCCTAATAAGGCAGTAGTAATATGCACCATACATTTATTTGACAATCATTCTGAGTTGTATTTTTACCAATTTTTGAATCGTGGGCAAAAATAAACGCCTCTAGACAGCTTTCCAGTAAAAAAGAATTATGTAAGTATCATAAATAGTTATCAATTTATTTTGATTCTTTACAAATCGAGTCCGTATTCTGAGTTGCTTCATTCTGCGATATAAGAAAAGGTGAATATGATCCACAATCCTAAACAGGGTGTACATAATGATCTTTGAATAAACCTAGTGTATAATTTTTTTGGGCAAGGAACGCATTATCATATTTTACATTAATTTCTGTGCAAAATGTTGTTTCACTAAACGAGTGTTTCGCTTTACAAGAAAGATCAGAGAATGGCTTGTTCTGGTATCATGAGGTTCCACTGTATTTCTACTTGTGAGTGGCCTCCACTCGCTCTGCATGAACAACAATCAATGAAATACAAGAGTGGTTCCAGAAGTACCGAGTATTTATTTTTTAACATAATCTCCTTTCAGCTCTATACACTTTTCCCTGCGATGTTCAATAAATTCGATACCCTTTTTAAAATAAGAACTGTCTTCCTTCTCAAAATAGTCATTAACTGCCGACATCACTTCTTCACGCTTGGAAAATCTTTGACCAACAAGCCATTTGTTCAAGTTTGCGAGCAGAAAATAATCCGAGGGGGCTAAATCTGGCAAATAGGGAGCATGAGGTAGCAATTCAAGCATGAATTTTGGCCATTGCAACAATGGATTTATGAGCTGGTGCAATGTCTTGGTGAAACAACACTTTCTTCTTAGCCAACTGCCGCTGCTTTTGCTTGATTTCTTTGCTCAAACGTTGCAATAAGTTTGCATTATACTCGCTGTTAATAGTTTTTCCTTTTCCCAAGATAGTCAATGAAAATTTTCCCACGTGCATCCTAAAAAACTGACACCATGACCTTGCCAGCAGACATAACGATCTTCGCCTTCTTTGGAGCTGGTTCTCCCTTTTGAATCCATTGTTTTGATTGTTCTTTTGTCTCGGGTGTAAAGTAATGGACCCATGCTTTATCCATGGTTATGAAACAGCACAAAAATTCTGCTTTGTGCTGTGAAACTTGGCTAAACACTCAATTGAAACATCTTCACGGCACTGGTTTTGCTCGAGTGTGAGCAAATGTGTCAGCACCCGTCTTGCACACAGCTTGCTCCACCAAATTTTCAGCTAATATTTGATTCAACAACATCAACAACAGTTTTCGAAATGCCTACTTTGTCTGCTAGCTCATGCACTTTCAGTCGACGATCATACAGTATCACTTCGTGGCTTTTCTTTACCGTTTTTGGAGTCGTCACCTCATTTGGTGGACCAATGCAGTGCTCATCTTGACAGCTGGTACGGCCTCGTTTAAACTCTGCTACCCAATATTTTACTGTGGTGAACGAAGGAGCAAACTCACTCAGAGTCTGATATGGATTCTTCCAGTTCAGCTTTTATATTGGTTGGGCTGAGGCCTTTCAAATTAAAGTATTGTATCACACAATGATGACTAATTTTCTCCATTTTCACAAAGTCACTGAAAACATTCACTATTGATGGCTGTCAAACAAATACTAAACAACGTGGCATCTTCAAACTTGAAACATATGCTTTATAGATTGCATTCTTTCTAATACAGTGATATTTTTCAAACAACTACCGCCATCTCTAGGTCAGGCCAGGTACTAATGGGACCATCCTCGTAAGCTCAGCTGCTGGCAGTAAGTAGCAAACAAGAGATGTCACTATGCGGTAATGAAAACCACACCAAGTGTACTGGGCTTTAAAGATTTAAATTTTTTCTGATCAAAATTTTATTTTAAATAAATACATGCAAATTGCAGGTAAATATCATAAATAATATACCTGTGGCCCCAACTAATTCGTGAACTTCGATTCAAACCCTTTCCAAATTCAACATTTCAAAAACTTTGGATGATCACAAAAACAATAACATGTATTTTGTCTATCATTTCGGAGGAAGTCATTACTATTTGATATCCTGTATGATGTTCATCATTTGTGGATGTTCAGCCACATTTAAACACTTTTACTCAATTGTTAACAGCTGCAAACACAAAAGCAAGGAGTGCCATGAACTTCATCCAACGCAGCTTTGATCTCTTTCAGTGTTAAGACTTTTAAATAGAAGTGTTTAATCACTGCATGAAACTCATTTTCTTTCATTTTTTAAATGAAAAAAAGTTTGTTGCTTCCATTGATCATGAAAATGAAACCACACCAATATTACGGCTGAAACGTTAACAGCAGTCTAGCAAGAGATGAGACTTAAAAAGGAAAACCTTCTGCAATAACATGAGAGCACCATCTCTTTGAATTTTTCTACGGAATAATTGTAAGACCCACATACATTATACATATAATGATTGCATTTTATCCCCTCAAATAATTTCAATAAAGCAGACTGACAATATTATCTGTTAACAGGTTAGCACAGGAGTAAGCCAAGTTAGCATAGTTATTTCTATCCGAACAAACAACAACATAGAACTATGCATGTATCAGTGCATCTATATGATACATAATGAATTATTTCATTAGCTGGATGTAATACCTCAAGAGCCACATGATGCTCGGAAGCCATAGATCAGCCTCCCCTGGTATATACTGCACAAATTCATACCCAGGCAGTTACATGAAAGTTAGCATCACCTCTAACTAAGCTTACTAACCTTACGCGGAACAATCATTGATATTGGTTCACAGACTTCCTTTGTAGCATGAAGTTTGTAAAAGCGAAATATTTCACAGCGGCTCACATCACAACCACGTTTAGGCATTGCACCAAGTCCTCGCTATGGCAGAACATGAAAAGGAAGAGAAAATATAGAAAATGAACACTTTTTGCATCGTAATATTTTTCATCGCACAAAATAAAATATTTGGCACTGTTATTCCATGCAGGATTTTGTAAAATGAAAACCTATGGCGCCTAAAAGCTTTAAAGAGTTTTCCCCATATTCCAAAACATGTGAACTCCAGCCTCCAGTGTGTCAGTGTCTTCTTTTATCAGCTAGTGAACATTTTTCTCTGTGGGTAAAGATGAGTTGTACACCAGGTGATTATGTAACTGCCTCAATTGACAAGAATTCATCTACGAATGTCATTTCTTTAAGTTATACTGAACTGAATTATGTAGTGTTCAGTTAGTGTGGTGCTGATGATTATGAATTTAGTCCAGGATGATATTTAATAAGGATCCCCATATGAATTGACAACTCTTGTAAGGCATTTCACATACTCAGAATCTCTCTTTTTATTTTGTGAGAAAGACTTCACCGGTAAGAGTTAGGACCAATGTTCTAAATAGATTGTAACTTCACCATTTCAGGAGGAGTGAAGATCCAAGTGTATACAAATGATGAATTTTCATTCATCTGAGCTGCGAGCATATACTCATAAAAATACATATGAAAGAATGAAAACCTTGTTTTAGCTTTCATTCATCTCCACCTTTCTTTGCATTCTCTTGAACACTGAAGATTGTTTAGTTATATGTTGCCTATATTAAAGTAGAATGATGGTCTTCTTCATTTATGATTTCTGAACAAAAGACATTAGCTTACTTCTATAAACCTTAAAATTAAAAAAATGATGCATTTAATGTTATGAAAAATCCACAACAGACATTGCCAAGTCCACGTAGAAAATGAATTGAAAAACTTTTTACATGTACATAGAAACAAGTTGCATTCAGGTAAAACTATCATCTACATATAAATCAAATTATTCCTGCATGGAATAAACAGTATTTTGGATATAAATGGAATAATATAAATGGAAATTATTCCGTAATTTTTAATAAAAATGTTTGCAGGTAATACCATACCCAAAAAATTGATAATTATTATCATAATAAGCAGAAAACCATTAGTACCAATAATGGGTGGTTATGCATGATGCAGATGATGCAGAAGGGCTTTGCAAAATGTTAAAATTTTGCATTCTTTAGCTTGTGTTTTCAGTGACTCCTTAAAATTTCAATTTAAAATATTACATTAAAAAATGAGAACATTTTCAATTTTCTCTAATCTAATTTTAATGTCCTCATTTTTTATTTACTGTTCATACTAACTTTTTAGCTATGAATTGATCAAATACTAAATTAAAAAAAGGAAAGCACCAAAACGTATATAAATAACTGCCTCACCTGTGGAGAGCCGGAAGGAAACTGATTGAGGTAGTGAACCCATGGCGCACGATCAACAACTTCATAGTATCGAACGTTTCCATCTCCCTATAATTCAATGGAGTTATTCATTAAAAAATACAAATAAATTTTCAATTGCTACTAATAATCAAGTTTAACTTAAAATAAATAAGGAATCCAGATAAATACTTTATTTACATAATGCATGTATCCTAATGGGAAACATCATGAGTAAGGGGGTTGGTACTTGATACAAGTAAGAAAACTATGAAATGGTACTTCCAGCAATGGTAATACCAGTACCACTGGTAATAATCCTTAGTACAGTAGGAACCTTGCTAAATGAGCACCTCCGATAGCAAGTGATTCATATAACGAGGAAAAATATTGTGCCCAAGAGTAACTTGCTTATCAAGCGACATTTCTCATAATGAGTGACAAGAAGAGGGGAATTCCTGGAGTGATTGTGCCTGCTGTTAACATTTGTGTTCAGCACAAGTTCTAATAGCATCGTAGTGTTGCTAGTGATCGCAGATTTCTCCTAACTTGCGTTCAGGCATGTTATTAGTGACTTTTCATGCATCGTTTAATAATATTTTATGAATAATTTAAAAAATGTCCCTCAAGAAAAAGCCTCAAGAAGACAGTCAAAAGAGAATAAAAATAACCATACAAATGAAAATAAACTAATCATTCAAAAGCAAGAACAAGGTGTCAGCTTAGCTTATCCCATCATGCACATACACTCAATCAGTTGACATCAACGATTTGTACTATCCTCAAGAACATGGAAAAAATTAAGGAGATAGATTCTTCAAAGAGAGTGACAAGAATATCTAAGCAATGTTTGTGTGTTCTGAATGATGTTCAAAGGTTGTTTCTCATATGGATAAACAAAAAACAATTGCAAGGTGACACTATTGACAAGAACATGATTTATAAAAAGGCGATAGTGATTTTTGCTGACCTCATTGAGAAAATGCCAGGATCATCAATGGACAAAAAAGAAGTATTTAAGAGAATCCGTGGGAGGTTAGAGAAGTTTAAGAGAAGCATTCATGGCATTGTGAGTCGTGGCGAAGCACCGAGCTCCCACTCAAAGGCAGCAGAGAACTTCATCGGTCACTTCAAGAAGCTTGTAGGTTCTGAGGGTTACCTGCTGCAATAGGTTTTTATTGTGACGAGAATGGTCTCTTCTGGAAAAAGATGCCACAGCAAACCTATATAACAGCAGAGAAGAATGCATTGTCCAGCCACAAGCCAATGAAAGACCCATCTTATGCTGTTATTTTGTACCAATGCAAGTGGCGATTTGAAAATTAAACCCATGCTTGTAATAGTAATAGTATTTAGGGGAGGCAACCGACAGCTGAGGTCATTTGCACCATAGGGGATAGACAGGAAGGGATGAAGGGTGGAGAGAAACCCGGTGTCGGCATTAGCATACTCTTAACGAGAGGTGCTGAGGGGTCCACAGCTTAATGTCCCATCCAACGGACGGCGTACTAACTCTAAGTGCCCTCCACAAAGCACCTCAAGTAGGGATCAAGATATCGCTGAAAAATATTCAACACCGCCGGGATTTGAACCGGGGCCCACAGGGAGGGAAGCCAGTATGATAGCCACCGCACCATCTCGATCCCCACCCATGCTTGTATACCAATCAGAAACTTCATGAGCCTTCAGGAAGTGGAAAGCCCAAAATAGCAGGCAGAAAGTGATGTGGAGGTCCAACAACAAGCCTTAGGTGACATGTGACATTTTTACTGACTGTATCAATTAAGTGTTTGGTCCTTCTACGAAAAAATATTTACTTGAGATGAATCTGCCACTTGTCTCGCTTGTTATGGACAATGCTCCTACTCATCCTTCTGGCATACAAGATGACGACCTTGAGGAACTTAAATTTATCAAGATTCAGCTTCTTCCTCCCAAAACCACTCCATTACTCCAGCCAATGGATCAGCAGGTTAATTCTAACTTTAAGAAGCTAAAGCACCTTTTGAGTATTGTTATGAGGTGACCAAGGATGAATATCAATCTGTTTGTAATGTTCGTTGAGTTTTGGTAATGTCATTTCAACATTATTGACTGCCTTAAGATGATCAAAAAGGCAGGGGAAAGAATTACCAAGAGACCTCTCACTTCTGCTTGGAAGAAGCTTTGTTGGGAGAGCATTGACAAAATTGACTTAAAGGGATTTGAGACAGGGACTATAGTCAACGAGATTTTGTCTTTGGCCAAGTTCCTCGGACTGGAGGTGGATAATAATGATAATGAATTTGTGGAGTAGCACAGCTAGAAGCTGACAACCAAAGAGCTTATGAAATTGCATTGTTTCACATGAAAAAGTAGTGGAGGAGAGTTTGTCTGAGGAGGAAGTAACAGCAAAGCAACCATCATCTAGTGCAACAGAGAAATACTGAAAGCATGGCAAAATTTTGCATCGTACATTAAGATGCATCAACCAAATACGGCAGTTGTAACGCACGCTATGAATTTATATGATAATAATGCTGAGATGCATTTTTGTACCATTTTGAAGAGTCGGTAAAACAAATGTTTCTCAACAGTTTCTTAGTAAAAAGAATTAGGTACGTATCATAAATAATAAATTAATTACTTTTTTCCTACATATCTAATTCGTATTCCAGGTTGGTTCATTCCGTAATAGAGGAAGAGATGAAGACAATATTTCTCTGTTTCATCATATATTGGGAAGCATCACTCAATAAGACTCGCTATTAACGCTAAAAATTTACGTAGTGATAATGCTGCCGCATTTTCAAAAAATTTAGAAAAATCAATAAAAACAAATGTCTCTTGTCAGGATTCTTGTAAAAATGAATTGTGAAATTTTGACTCTTTTTTGTTTTCTACAATTCAAATTTGTATACTTGGTAATTTAGTGAAACAGAAGAAAAAGTGAATGGGAACCAAGATCCTAAATAATAACTATATAATTTTCTTTGAATAAATCTTCAAAAAAATTTATTTTTTCTGCAAGGAACACATTATTGTATTTTACATTACTTTACATGGAAAATTGTGATTCCCTAAACAAGTTTCATTTTATGAGAAAGCTCCCGGAATGGATCATGTTTGCATTATGAGGTTTCACTGTACTAGCACCATGGTACCAGTATTTAGAGCAATAATCATAGGTACCAATCAGTATGAACATTAGTGCAAGTGAAAGGACAACATAAATTAGTTTTTTACTATGGATATTATACAGACCTTGGGTCAACAATTTCAGTACGCATTACTTTCACCACTTGTGAGAGATTCATTATACAGCACCAATCACAACATTCATGGGTGATCAATAATATTGCAGATGTTCAAGGCATTACAGATTGGAGATAATTGCAGCTTTCTTACATAGAACTTGGGTTTAAATGATTTAAAATTCTCTTATTCTCCCATGCTCACGAGAAAAAAACTGAAATTTGATCAAATTCAGGATAGCGGATGATTATAAGAAAAAAAAATCTTTAAAGTAGAATTCTGAATGCATAGTTACATTTTATTTAAGTTTGATATCACTTTTTAAGCCTTGTATTCAAACCTTTGGAATATGTTTTACTCAGAGTAAGAGACTCAAGCTTGGCAGTGCATCTACAGGGTCTGTCCCAATAGTAGTAGGACTTTTTTTTTCCTGAATAAACGAATGGATGGATGGTGATTTCTCTGGCTCTGTTTGAGAGAGGGGAGTCTCAGAAAAGGCTGGTGGATGGTGGCAGTTGGCTCCAAGCCTTTGCAGGGTGCAGATTATTCATTTGCAAGACCTCTATAATGTGACCTTGTTACGCTCTGTCATGAACCGGTTATTGGAACAGCAGTATGCCATCGAATTTTGCATGGCGGTGTTTTTGAGTGGCAAAAGCTGTTTCGGAAGGATAGAGAAGTCGAAGATGTCAAACATTCAGGACACCCTTCAACCTCAAAAAGTGATGAAAATCTAGCAAGAGTGAACTCTTCGTTGGACAGGTATCACAGATGAAGTATTCGCACAATTTCTAATGAACTTGGCATCCCTAAAAGTGATGTCCATTGACTTGTGACTGAAAATATGGGCATGAGAAAGGTGTCTTTGAGGTTGGTACCGCGAGTGCTCTTGGACAAAGAAAAGGAAACTCGTACTTCTTCGTAAAGAGCTTCTTGACACTGTGAGTGAGGATCCAAACTTTTAAGACATTGCCATTCTTCCTCTTTCCCTGCATGAAATCCATGCTGAAAGGACAACACCATGGCTAAGTGGATGTATTACAACAGGCCATGATGAGGGAGCTTAGCAGACTTCTGGGCACTACCTTCCAGATGGCATACAAGGCATGAAAAAAAAAAGCTGGCAGCAGTGTGTGGACACTCAAGGGTGCTACTTCAAGGATTTTTGAGTGAATTTATCAATTCTGGCAATAAATGTTTTTAATAGACTCAGTCCTACTACTTTTCGGACAGACCTTGAAAGTTTTAAATCCCTGTGATTTTACGTGGACTCTCAGCATTCCCAGTTCCACATCGCATTTTCTAACCACTACAATTTTTCAGTTTTTAATTAATGCCAAAAATTACAATATTAATTTTTCAGCAGAATAGCTTCATACTTACCATCCAAGTGGTACTTTTATTTGAGTAAGATAAAAAAATTTGAGGAAACTACCCTATAAAGGTTGCAAGGGTGAAATGTAAAATTACTCAGGTTTTTTTTAACTTGATAATTTTCACGAGTGAGTGGCTACCCTGATGAAATTTTCAATGAAAATCTAGAATAAAGTATCTAGCGATTAGCCTGTTTCACTACTATAGCTGTCAATCCTGATTTCAAAATGCAATTTAGTTGCAAATATTCAACAAAGCATGTTAACTAACATACACATCTGCCAAATTTAATAAAAGAGAAGCAATATGTCTTCAACTATGTTAACTTTAAGATAACATAAAACCAGCATGTTTTCACTATATTAATGAAGCATAAATTTCCACTGCAGAGAGCAACTAAAGTGAAAAAATATGTAACAAATACCACCTGAGATAGGCATGGAATTTTACTCACTCCCCCTCTCAAATTAATAGTTTCAAAGCCTCTATGCGCCATCAAGATACATGAATCATCTTTGTTGAATCACATACGATCAATTCCAGAATGCCACAGGAGAACAAGATAAAAAATGTGAGTACAACTTTATAGAAAATAAATTAAGTGCATTGATTATGTAATTAAACAAGCAATATGTGCATCAATACATTAAGATTCTCTGATGATGTACATCAGTCATTTGTTAATAGATTTATTGAATGTTATTGTCCAACATATTTTAGGACAGCAGAATGATCAATAGCCCTAAAATAAGGGAGAAAGTAGTAAAAGAATATGTTCATATCCTGTAGCTTAACATGCAATAGCTAAAACTAAAAATGTGAGATCTGTTAAAATACATTTTGTCCACCAAAAGGCCAATGGTGGTTATTATTACTGCAGTGATACCAAAATTAGCTCAGAAAATCAAACTAACACTGCAGAAAGGAAACTTTATTTAAGTTCATTATGCATTATTTCAGTGACTTGAAACGAACTCCAGAAAAATGATTCAAGCAGGGGCAAGCTTAATACTTTTAATGTTACATACATGAGGCCAAGTAGACCAATTGTGCAAAATTCATATAAGCTCTATTTTCCTACAGATAAATTAAAACTGAGTTTAACTCTTGGGTCACAAAACAAATACTTAAAATCTACAAACCCAGAGGGTAAGTCATTCGTACAGTAAATGAATTACTCTCGACCAACAAAACTATCTATAAATATACAACTTAAATGAGTATTCAAGGAACTACTAGATTTCCCAAGCATTAATCAATTCTTAAATCTACTTATGCCATATATTTAGCAACAGCAATCCAAGTACTCACCTTTCCAGCAAGAAAAATAATTTTGGTGTCATGATCATAATAAGGAAAAAGCACACCAGATGATGAGTCAATGGTCTCCATTGAAAGAGGAGTTTCTAAATGATCTTGGTCCCACACAGCATACTGACGATCTGAGTGACGTGAGAATCCAACAGTAAACAATCTGCCTGTATCTCCCAAAAAAGCTACTTTACTTGCTTTGGTACCCTGATGGCAGACACCTTCCTGTTCAAGAAAATAGAAGCACATAAAATTTTGAGATATACCATAGCTTTCCTTAATTTTACTTTTCTATTTGATAGTGAATACTATAAAGACATAACTTAGCCATGTATGACAATAATGAAATTGAAAGGACTTAGGGAAAAAATGGCTAGTTGGGAAATAGTGGGCGGATCATTTGAATATGGGAGCAGAAGACTAAAAGGACATCCCCAGGTTCCGCTTATTCACCCAAACTTTCTTTATCCAAAGGTCTGATTAACATGGCTACCCAGTGTGTAATTGAATGCTATGCTGCTAGGTACAGCTAGGAGCAGTCCTCAGTCATCAGTCCCCCATTGTAAAAGTATCTCAGTTAGCATTAAGCTATGTAATTATTTGAGGCCTACAACACAGTTGAAAAATCATGACCTGTGATCAAAAGGGAGTGCTTGCCACAAATTTTGTCTCTCTTGGGGAAAATATTTCATGGAAACTTAAATAATGCTTCAAAAAGCATTCAAGGAAAAGTCTTGAGTCATTCACAGATCTACAACTGGTTTAAGTTTTTCCAAGTAGTAGTTTTGAGGGGAGGCGACCGACTGCTGAGGTCATTTGCACCATAGGGGATGGACAGGAGAGGATGAAGGGTGGAGAGAAACCCGGCGTCAGCATTAGCCTACCCTTTACGAAAGGTGCCAAGGGGTCCGCAGCTTAACGTCCCATCCGACGGATGGCGTACTCACTCAAAGTGCCCTCCACAAAGCACCTCAAGTAGGGATCGAGATTCCTCTGAAAAATATTCAACACCGCCGGGATTTCAACCCGCGCCCTCTGGGTGGGAAGGCAGCACGTTAGCCCCCGCACCATCTCGATCCCCCAAGTTTTTCCAAGTTAGGCAGAATGAGTCCTGAAGATGAGCCTCATTTCAAGGACCCTTCAACCAGTTGGACAGATAAAACTTTTGATTTGATTCATGAATCAATCAACAAAGACCATTGAATGACAATCGATGAGTTATCAGAGAAGATAGGAATCAGCTGAAAGTTCTTGCCAATTGATTTTGAGTCAGGAATCACAGATGAGGAAAACACCAGCCAACTTTGTTTCCAATTTGAATGAAGGCGGACTCAACGGACAAAGCTGACCGAGACATTCTGTTTAAGGTGATAATGGAAAATGGGAGTTGAAGCTCTGGGTAAGACACAAACAAAACAGGTTTCAAGTCAGTATAAGACACCTAGATCACCACAATAAAAGAAGAAAGAAAAGCCCCATCAAATATCAAAACCATTCAGATCATATTATTTAATATTTGGGATTACTTTTAATAACAAATGTTTCAGTTCAACAAGCAGACAATCAAGATTTTTACCTGGAAGTTTTAAGGCACCTGCAAGAAGATATTCAAAGAAAGTTGATGCCCCATCTGAGATGGATAGGCGAGTGGTTCCATAAGTAGTCACCCTACCGGACCCTTTGAGTTTTAGTAAAAGAACAGAAATATCACTGTTCTCCCTAAATTTTCTGATCTTCTTTAATCCTCATAGTAAAATACTTCCAACCTGTGCTGTTTAACACATTAAGGATTATGTAAAATTGAGGTCAGGAAAATTTCTCATAATTTGGCAGTCTAATGTTTAAGGTAGGTTTTGGATAGACACAAACCTAACACTCCAATGTATCTTACCCTATCCTAAAACACAACCTGACCCCAAACTACAATAAACCTTTCTTCAATTTCATGTAAATTCTACCTTCACTCATTCTATCCAGAGGATGAGATGGTGCGATGGTCAATATCCTGACTTCCCACCCAGAGGGCCTGAGTTCAAATCCTCGAGGCGGTAGATCTTTTTCTGTGATATCCCGACCACGACTTGAGGAGCTTGGTGGAAAGGTTTATCAGCTGTGGACTGCTTGGTGCCTTCCATTAAAGAGTAGGCTAATGCCAACACCAGATTTCTCTACACCCTTCCTCTACGCCCATCCTTCCTTAATGATACAAGTGACCTTTACTGTTGGTCACCTCGCCTAAAGCTGCAGCTGCAGCTGCAGCTGCTGCTACTACTACTACTACTAATTTTGCAAAACTTGGTTCATTGATCACTCAAAACCTTATTGTGGATTTTGTCAATCATTTAAGAGGAAATCGCTTCCACTGGACATCCCAAATGATGTTCAACATTTACAAATGTAAGCCCATGTTTAAACTCATTCACTCAATTGTAAACAGTTGCAAACAAAGATGCAAGGTGTGCCATGAACTTCATCTATATTGACTTTGATCTCCTTCAGCGTTAAGCCTTTTTAATATAAGTATTTAATCACTGCACCCAACTCATTTTTTTCCATTTTTCTAAATAAGCAAAAGTTTGTTGCATCAATTGACTATGAATATTAAACCAATTTTAAAAGCAGTCTAGTGAGAAATGTGGCGCACTACCTTTTCAGATAATATGAGTCCCATGTCTTGGATTTTCCAAGGAATTATTGAACAACCCACCTACTTTCATTCTTCTTTCTAGTACTTCCCTTCAGCCTCTAAGTCTTCCCACGTCTCCCTTACCATTAAAAGCCCCTATTCAAATTGAAAATAAAAGGTAACAGTAGGCCTCCTTATCTTACTCCCCAGCCTAGCATTGTCTATCATGACTCCCATTTTCTGCTACATGAACCTAAGCAGATTGAAGAAAGGGAAATAAATTCTATTAAAGGTGACAGTAGGCATCCCATCTCACTCCCCTAGCATTGTCCAACACGACTCACATTTTCTGCTACATGAACCTGAGCAGATTGAAGATAGGGAAATAAATTCTATTCCGCACTCATTTTGATGTAACACAAGTGAACTATATTACATAATTACAATAAAATAATAATACCTATGAATAACATCACTTTGTTCATGCAAACAGATGCAACAAAGGTAAATAAAAAAGTCTTAACATTAAAGTTTGAAGCACAAGTCATACAACATATTTAAAGACAGAAGGATATGATAAGTGGGTATTCCAAATGCTGTGATCTATGAAAACAAGAAAATAGTATTTAGCTATGTCTGAAAATAGAAGTTGAGCTCTTGATAATGGGAGGAAATGGCAAGATTCTCTGTAGGTAGTTAAAATGGCTTAAGTTAAGTTTACATTAGCATTGAAATTCAATTATTGGGCAAGAAATGCATAATCAAGTAGAGAAATTGCTCACCGAAAGAATTATCCCATGCCGCGGCTCAATAATTCTCAATTTTTTATCTTTGCAAGTAGTAGCAAGAAGACTTCCATCTAGGTTGAATGACATGCAATATATTACATCAGGGTGGCCTTCAACAATCGACACAGCTTCTTCACGACCAACATCCCACACAATAACCTGAAATTCAAATTTTTTTAAATAAAAAAATTTTCCTCAGTAGCTAGTATATTAGCCAATCAACTAAAATGCATTTAGCATTTTTGTAAGTTTTCTGTACAAGATACAGTAAAACCATAGTATAATAAATCTATTCAATTATAACGAGGCCTACCTTAAATTTTAAAAAAGATGCCACTTCTAGCAGTCAATTAAACTTAGAAAATTAAATTACTGACCTAAGGTTTAAATACAAATTAAAATGTACATTAATAATATCATTAAAATTCATAGAACTATTATTCAATGTCCTTGATTTCAATATATGACATTGATCACATACTGGGTCCAGACAGATGGCTAATTTGAGGCAAAACATAAAAATCTGATTATTATTAAGGTCCAAGAATTTTCAGTCCTTGTTTAAGAGGTCCCCAGATTGGTTTATTTTTAAAATACAAGGAAAGAAAGGAGCATACTCTATACAAATTTCAAAATAAATTATTTTTATATCAAATTTTCCATAAATTAAAATATTTATCCATGGAATTTAATAAAAATAAAATTTATAAACTATATGTATTATGCAAATATCTCCTTGGAAACATGAATTAATTAACATTACATTAATTCTCCTTGACTTGGGATTTCTCCCTATGGTTTTTAGGTACCTAATTACTAAAAAAACCAGTCACACTAATGCCTACAGACAGCTGCTTTTACCAGTTACCATGTTTCAGCTCGCTTAAATGGCAATGCTACCTTAAGAATTTATTTTATACACATTACATTTAAAATTGGAAATCACTGGAAATCATCATCATACTTATTGGCATCCATGCATACAGTAACTATGTCCTTCTAAAAAAGTTGTGCAGTCAAAATTAAATGTATTACATGTGGTAAAACTTGCATCCATTTGATGTAGTTTTGCATATCTTTTGCTTGTAAGGTTAATATGTGCTTATCCTAGTGACTAAGTACACAACAATTTTAAAACTACAGTTACCTACAAAGAAACCATTTCACACAACTTGTAGTGGTAAAAACGGCTTTTAATGTACTTTGTAAGTTCAGGTTACTCCAAACCAAAGACACAAAAAACATCAAAACTTCATACTCTAATCTAGACAAACACAAGCACATGTATACAATGGTATTATTCCTGCTTCAGAAACATTTTCTGGCACACCAGGAGTAAAAAATTATTCCAGATCATCCAAAAATGTGAGTGACTTAGTTAGTTTGTTTATTGGGGATGACCTCTTTTCAATGATGGTGGAGGAATCAAATCGCTTTCATGAGCAATATGCTCATAAATACAAGGAATCTCTTTAAGTTTGAAGTCGCAAGATATAACCATTGGAGAAATGAAAATTTTTTTAGGATTGGTTATCCTTATGAGGCAGGTCCATACAGAGGGGAAGAAGTGATTACTGGAAACTGGACCCTCTAACAGAAACACACATTGCACAATAATGAGAAAGGCCACAAGGTGGTAAAAGAAAACAGTGCTGTATTTGTTGAATAGTTCCCTATTCAATTCTTTTAGGGTGCTAATGAAGCTCAATGGAAAACAAATTGTGTATTAAAAAAATCTAGCATGAAGTTGGAAACCACTGAGTGAGTCTCAGAGATACAGAAGAGCCCATCTCAAACACTTTAGAGAAGAACATTCACATTTTTTCCTAAAAGGTGTGTACTTAAGATGGGCCCACTGGAAAGACTTTCAATGAACATGAAAAAGCATAAACTAGAGAAAATAGCTGGTGCTGAGAGCAAGAAAATTCCTCTGAGTCCTTATAAAGTATATGCACCCAGGAAGAGGAGAAGTGAAACATGCTTTATTTGTGGATTTTGTTGTGTTCCACCATAGGTGGGCACATATTGCATAATACCACACTGTAGTTGATTACCCTGGTATATAATCTCTTTGCATTTAAAATTTCATTAAAAATATCCCGTAGTTAATTTCATTTTAAAATATCCAGTAGTTAATTTCATTTAAAAATATCCACTGGTTACTTTCATTGAAAACTATTCAGTGGTTAATTTCATTTAAAACTAGCCAGTAGTTAAGGAGTTGTGCGTGTTTTATTGAATGCCTTGAGCTTTCATGCAGCGGCACAAAAAATGGTCAGCCCCTAGGGCCTAGGGAAATTTAAAGGGCACCAGCACACAAAGTGTACAATTGTCAATGCATTTTACACTAGACCAATAGGGTTTGGTTCCTGCTTGTAATTTTGAAGATTTCACACAAAATTAAAACAGGAGCTTTGGAAAGTAATTACTCACCAAATGGTCAAAACCTGCACTAAGAAGAATGTTCTCTGCAGTAGGATGCCATTCAAGATGGCCCACCCTTCTTCTATGGCCACGTAGATCAACAAGCCATTCATTCAAATGGGAAGTCAGGCCACCCTCAGGAATGTACCACAGTTTAACCTGCCACAGCAAAAAATATTACGGTTCTGTAAATCACTCCTCTTTATAATCCTGGCAAACATTAAACCACAGTTAACCATATATGATGTAAATTCGATCAATCTATATGATGGAGCAATTGTTTTACAATGGTATGGCTAGCAGTCATTCACTATTACAGATTTTATTTAAAGACACTTCATGGATTATTTTTATTTTTACTGCTTAGGCACTTACTGAATGGACAAAAATCCACATATTAAATGAGTCTTTGAAACAAATACATGACTATTGTCCATGATATACCGAAGAACTTGAGTCCAAAGTTAATGCACAGTCAGTTACTTACATAGCTAGTCATAAGATGAAATTGGAGTCATGAGCCAGACATAGATGAACACTTTCTCACTTTTTCTCCTCTGCATATGACTAATTCTTAGTGCATCTAAGCCACAAACACTTGCAACTTCACTGATAATGAGTAATTTCACAGCAGAAAACTAATACAATAACATCCTTAAACAAGCTTGTCAACAAGCCAATTTACCGTGCAGTCATCAGAACAGGAGGCTATGATGTTATCATTAAATGGATTCCATTTAATGTCTAGAACAGGTCCTCTGTGTCCAGTGACACGGCCAGCATTAAACTCCAAACGTCCAGTCTACAACAAAGAAGGGAGAAATATTATATGAATAAATCAACGTTTCAACGTCTTTGAGTAATAAATTTACTTATTAGAGAAGATGTTGAATGTAAGCAGCAATCTTAGTCTTTTCACACATAGAAGAGAGGAAATGTTACATCATGAGAATAAAATGATTCTGGGATTTCATTAAAAATACAAATTCCATGGTCTCCTCTACACACCTCCATTATTTCCCAGATGATATCTCTCTACATAAATTGTTAAAAAACTTAATTGAATCATATATGATTTCATGGATATTATCAATACCCATAGTGGAAACAGAAAATTTGTAATCACCACAAGTATAAACTTAAATAAACCGATAAGTTGTTATAATTATTTTCCTTTTAGGCGCTAATTTTCAAATCTAGAAAGGTTTAAAAGTTGTAACTATTTTTTGACTTTTTTTCATTTTGCCCTTTAAATAATGGTTTTAATAACAATTTCATCTGATTAATGGAATACCTTTAATTCAAACCAATACTTTAAGTTACAACCAAGTGATGCTTGTGGTAGGTAGTTTTGAAGAAATAAAATTTCTCTACAACTTTTGCCTAAGAAAAATACAAAAACCAGCTACACAGTCATTTTTTCATACCAAATGAAATATTACTGCAATTTACAAATAAATCATACACTTGAAAAACTTTAGGAAACCATTTGGTGTATTTTCATTTTTTTTCACGAAAATAAATGTTGACCAGTTCAAAATAAAACTAAACCAATATTGCACCTCTTCAATGTACCCTTAGAAAAAATATTTCCTGCATTCAGTCACCAGGACCACATCATCCAAGCCAATGGAAATACACCTAAATTCTATGATAACATTAAATTAAAGTCAATATTTTCTATTACTTTAAAGGCATCATAATTGCAAGGAAAAACTTGGAGGAAGGAACAAATTCAATTAACCAACAGGAAGAATTGATATAAGCACTTCATGAGCAGTCTTTATCTCATTAAAATTTTTCAGGGTAAAAAGATAAGTGATGATTATGTTCAGAAAGTTAATTAAATATACTCATTGTTCAGAAAGTTAATTAAATATACTCATTTCAATTTGCAGTTTATTATTCATTATTAATATAAGAATATCACCTAAAACTTAATATGCTAGATACAATTCTTTACTATTAAGCCACTTTAAGGTGATATTGAATGGACCCAAAATGTTTAACATTTCATTAGAACTAATTTTACCACAGAAAATTTAAATATATGTAAATCCTGTGTTTTAGAGAAAAAATATAATATATTACATGCAGTTTAATAAAACATTATGGATGAATGAAAACAGCCTACAGCCTGTATATTCATGAAAATAATGTTTCAATGAAAAATTATTAACATTTATCAACTAAAATCAGTTTAAACAGAACTCTTACAGCATACAAATTAATAGGGACAGGGATTGGTATGAATTCAGTTTTTTTACAAACATATACTTAACGTACAAAAAATTTCTGAATTTCAAACTTGACATAAAATCATGGTTTACTCTAAGAATCAAAATGATAGAGCCATATCATTTAAAATTCCACTACTCTGACTACTTTCCCCATAGAGCGAAGCTATTTGCATTTTAAGTTAGCTTCATGTACATACTAAACATATTCCACAAAATTATTAATGTTAATTTTACCTTATGGGTTTTAACTAGAAAAAACCCCCAAAGGAGCTAAGTAACAAAACAAAATGTGCATCAGGTCTACTTTTAGAAACCATAATTGAAAATTGTCATATTCAAGCCTATGAAATTCATTGCAGATTAAGGATGCTATGAACTTCTTGTGAGTTCTTTACTTATGAATAAATATTAGTTTGTTCAAGAGTTATTCTGGTCCCTGCACATATGGTCTAACACAGAACCTTTTCAGTGAGGCTCAGAGGATATGAGTATTCAACCAGGGCTGATAGAAAAATTGAGGTCACATTTCAAGTATCAACCCAATGTCTGCCATGGTCAAAGTCTCCCAGTCTCCTAGCCTAACTGCCAGGGTTTTGTTTGCGGAATCAAGTGAAAGTTCCAAAATAACTCTTAAGTAAGTACTTCGTACACCCACTTTTCATTTATAACTAACAACACGCCAATCCACCGTATTGATAAGCCAGAAACAATCTGTATTGTATCTCAAATGAAGGCTATGTGAAGTAAAGACAATAATAAGCTGATTTTACTGACAGCAAATATTCCACTTTGTAAAAATTTTTGACAAACAAAATATTGATAGGCAGTAATGAAATTACTACTTTGATACACACAGACTGCAGTTGCTTTTATATCAAGTTTTTGTGACTCAAAGATATGTCTGAAAATGAGGTGTGAAAAAATTATAATATGTGATTAAGCAATTGAATAGCCAAAATCCTACATCAAGCATAAAAAAGACATTATTATGATTTAAAATAATGTACATTTATGACCCTGTCATGAAAATACTTGAAAGCAGCATATACTAATTAAGTTATCTAGAGCTCAGGCATATAAGAACTTAGTATTCACATGAAAAGTGGCACTTTTGCAATGTGAGCATTCTGATTTCATTGTTAAGTTCTATTTGCATTCTTTTACACTCCCCTTAGCACAAGTATAGCTCCCTCTCATTGCTTTGAATTCCACATTCCTTGGAAATGCCACCTGAGTAAGCAAGTATTTTTCAGAAATCCCTAAAGCTTCATTAGATGCTTTTACCTTACAAATTGGAAGGACCAAAAATGCTCCACCACCAGCAACTTCAGTCACGATTGCAACAAACTTAGGGTTGACAGCACAGAAATGGGAATCATGAGCATTTTTTGTTATCTTGATGTTTTCATAGCATTTGTCTTTCTTGGCAGGGCTGCCAAACACATGACGGAACTTCGAGCTCCTCACACCTCGAAAGGTTAACTGAAGAAATAAAAATAATTACAGCATTTTAATCCCACATATCCTTGCCAGTTATGCAGCAAATAATAATACATAATACACCCTGGGTAGATTCCTATTTACTTTTAATACCTCCTCATTGGTCATATTTCATCCCAAAGTAATATCTCCACAGCATCCCTCACAATTCTCAGAACTGGAAAACAAAGTAAAAATAGAAAAATAATCTCAAAGAGACATAAAAGGCAACAAATAATAAACAAAAAATAAGAATAAAAAATAATTATCTAATAACAGAATATAAAATTAAAACTAATTAGAGAAAATTAAAAGGTCTGATATACTAGGAAAACTTTCTATCAAATTCCATATTTCCAGTCCATCCCAAAGAGCTTAAATGCTAATAATCTCTAATACCCTGCTATATTCTAAATGAAAAAAACTGCTAACATGTAATAAACACAGAGTGAAGTTAGCTTGTGAAAGAAAAAACAAAACATTTCATACACCAAAATTAAATAAATAATTATGAATTTCAAATTTCTATTGACCTGCCCCCAACTTAAAGAATTTACTGCTGGTAAGACATTCACAGCACATCATGAACTACCAAAAACCAAGAATACTGCAAACTGCAGTTTTTTCATCTCTAAAACTAAACATCTACAACCTAATAAAACATAATGAGTAATTTATTAAACAATCATCAAAAAGTCTGATTATATTAAATAATATTTCCTTGAGCCATTAAAGGTTTTCTCCACCACTGTGAAAGTAAAAAAGGGGGAGGTGGAAAATAGATTTGTGGGGTGATATTTGGGAAGTTAATCCCTTGCCAGTGATCAGACATATTCAAAATATAAGAACAATCACATTTACACAAAGGTATTACCCAAATAGGTTTACAAGGAAATTAATCCTACTGCCAGGGACTGTAATCGGGAACTTACAAATACACAGAGTCATACTGATTATCCCAAAGTGGTTTACGAGGAGTTTTTCCGTCGCCTGGGAAAAGTGACCACAGCTCTTGAGACCGAATAGGTTTACGAAGAAATTAATCCAGATGCCAGGGACCTACTTCCAGGGAATAATACACTCACTTAAGTATTACAGCAAAGCAATTCCAACACTCGGGAATATGAAGTAAACAAAATGCTGGATGACCTGATGGTGTTGTTTAAACCAAAAATGGCAGGGAATAAAGTCCAAAAGTCAAAAGAAAGAAACAAATGGTAAATAAATGGAAAAGGGAAAAAACATTAAAGCTAGGGAACCAATGGTGCTAAAAGCAGATGCACGTATATCGATTACAATTTGATCCTCTTCAGCACTCTGAAGGAAAAACCACTGCAAAGCAAAGTGAATCGGATTGAGGAACCCCAGGGTTTATACAAGTGAAAAGATAGAGGAGTGATTGAAAGGGTGTGGGGGCAATTAATGACTGCTGGGGAGGGGACACAAAATATCATTCAGGGGTAATGAGGAGGAGGGGTGGTGGAAAGGTTGGAAAGGCAAAGGTGAGTGGTGAGTGGGTGAGAGTAAGACATAAGATAAGTAAGAAGTAAGGTAAGTGGGTGAGTGAGTGAGATACATCTGTTACCGAACATCAGGTAGCATTTACAATGCATGAATTAGGTGACACTACAGAGAGAGGAGAATGGGATCGGTGCTGAATCACTATTTATAAGATGGTGTTGGTATTTATTTATTAGAACACTTTCGTAAGCCTCCAATACATGATTCCTGGTTTGTTTAAGTAGTTTTAAATTGTCTTTGTGATGTTGTGTCTGGTTGTGATTTCAGGCTCTGCAATACTGGATTTCTAAGGTCTACTGTATTTGTAGTGGGCGATGTGTTCTTTGTATCATATTAAAATAATTTATCCTTTCCATTAATCATCAGAAAGATTAAGTGTCATTCAGTATCGAGTCATGACCGATGCATCCCAATGATTGAACCATGGAATGCCAAAAATGAATTTCACATTAGCAATGCTTAAAAATTTTAGTTTAACCAAACTCACAGGCCCATGATTCATATTTTGACTTTCAACAAGTCAACCTGAGTATAAAGCTTTTCATTTGCATTTTGCAGGTCCGTTTGGGCACCTTTCACAGTTTATACATATTGTAAGATTTATACTAATATAATAAATTTACCACATTCCTTCCATTTTTCATGAAATTTCTGGAGGGCAGACGAAAGATGATATGAAAAAAGGGAAGACTGATGGAAGGGGGAAAATTGCATATACTGAAGAAAAGGTGATGCTCAATGTAATGTATTTCTTTGTTAGGTAGAATTGTAGTGTATCTCCAAACATAACTAATTTAAAAGGCCATGATTTTGCACAATATGTCGTTAACAAGGCATCAATTTAGGTGAGTAGTCTCTCATAATATATGCATAAGAATTGGGAGGGGGGTGTTAAGGTGCTTTTTTGGTTGGTCTTGGGAGATGGAGATGTAAGACAATGAGTATGGTTAAGGTGCAAAAATGTATTACCACTATCCTACATCTTGAATGGTTATTGTGAGGTGGTACACCAGGTATGAGGTGGGAAGCAGGCAAATATTAAGAGGAGAGAATTGAAACAGAATACAAGGAAAAGCAAAAGTAATTTTTTAAAAGAGCCTAACACCCCTTAACCACATTCCTAGCCTTATCAGCCAAATCCACTCCCACAAAAAAACTGTATCATCCTTCTCCCAGCATCTATATAGAAGATCATCAGATCCAACACCTTGATAATGGCAAACAGTGCCAGGGAAACGGTAGGTTAAATATATGTAATGTGGAAATTCAGCCATTGATTTTAATTTATCATAATAAGAATGATATTTCCACCAAGTAACATTTAATAATAATCCTTATTGTCTTAGGTTGAATAAAAACTACTAAGCCAAAAAAACATGTTGGAAGATGAAGAGTGGATATGAAATGTTTTTACGAAGGAAGGGTGAAATAGGTGCTCTGTTTAGAAAGGTGAGAGATCTATCAGGAAGTATAACAGGGACAACTGTGAAAACAATCAAAATTAAGTCAGACAAAATATGAAACACCACAAAAGATTCAAGAGATGGACGGAATGCATAGACGGACTATACAGAAAAGACACTAAGCCAGCAAGCTCATAGACAGAGAAAGAGAATATGCATATATGTAGACAGCTTATGTGAATGCATATTATATGACAAGACCAAAAGGGAACTGTAATCAAATAAGGTGTGGGGATAGTTAACATACTTGTGGAAATACTTCAATGTTAAGGAAAATAAGGGGATCGAGTTCTTATGGGCTAATTTGCAGCATTTATAAGGGAGGATTTGACCAGAAGATTTGTTCAGATCACAGTGTTAGCTCCCATTCCATAAAAGGGAGAGGCAGTCATATGTGAAGCATCTAAAGTCTGACTTTGCATGCAGCTAAAGTGGTTCTCAGGATTCCCTTCATTATAAAATCAGACTACAGTATTTCATTCATTTAAAATTTACCAAATTTTCAGCCCTCATTTCAGCAGCAAAGGTATAATTTTGAGCTAACCTTCCTTAACCTTTTACAATGTCCACTTCAAGAGGAACAAAATGGGTTTTTAATCAGGTCTCACTAGCTCATATAACTTTTTAGACATAACAGTTTCAGTAAACCTCTACTTGAGCATGAAATGCCATCCACTATAACAAAGAAATGGCTGCCCCTGGAGAACTAAGAATATAAAAATCTTTCAGAAAGAGGTTATGATACACTAAAACAGGCACGAAGCCATGTAACAACAATAACCTTCTCCTAATATTGTCATGCAACCAATTACTTTAAAATTGGATGATTTCATTAGGAATGACCCTCAGGCTAAAGTGTTTCTCCATATCCAAGAAAGTACTTTCAAAAAGAAACACTAAATACGAGGGTGGGAACTTCAGACCACCCTTGTATGTCCTTATTGTATCCAATACACAGTGCATAAATTTTTCCCCAAGTGGCCACTTTAGTGCAACAAAATAGTGCCTACACATTTGTTGGAAAATCACAACAATTGCTATCTTCTTGACTTTAAATTATAGTATAACATACTAAGACCTAGTAAAATAAATAAGATAAATCGTAAGATGTTGTAAAAACAAGAAGTAAATCCATCCAAGATCTCCATCACTCTTTGCAAAATTGGCAAGGAATTTTAGGAAATCTCCTTCCTCTCTTTTACATGGGCACACCTGTTCAAAAAATCTTATCCCAATTTTGCCAAGATGCTCAAAGAGAGAGAAAGGAACTATTTTTTGTAGGCCATCCCCATGAGCATCAGAAAAAGTTATTATGCAAATCACCACAAGGCAATTTTTTTATTTTCCTATGACCCTTTCAATACATTAACTGTGTACTGCTAAAGTTTGCATCAAACTGCAGTCAAGAGTAAAAATACGATATGGCTTAAACAAATTAGTATAACTTACTCTTTTACCACAACGAATGGAAAAATGTCTTAACAAAAGTCAGCTAGGAAATAACAGTACAGATTTTAAACTTGTCACCCTTATTTATATCAGTTATATAATCTACCACATGGAAAATGGTACTTTTAACCTTTCAATTCCGGGCAAAACACTAACACCCAAATAAGAGTTCATGGTTTATACTCAACTAAAAATAATGAAATTATCTGGTTCAATTGACCAATAACTAATATTTTCTAACTTATCATAACCCTGAGAAATATTTTTACCATTTAAGAGTTTATATTGATATCATGACTGAGTAAAAATCCTGAAGCTGTTTTAAAATTTATGCAGAAAAAATTGTTACTTTACCAATAACAAAATATGATTGTTTTACATACTTCCCACCCCAGGCAGGAGATCAGTAAAACCATAATTCTAAATTTATCAGTTCCATTTCTCTATCCACAAACTAGTACTCGGATATGGTGCATCATAACTTTCTCTCAGTGCATAAATCAACAAAGGAAAATCCATCTGCATCACCTTATGAAAATGAAGCTGACACCATAAGCCTTCATCATCAAACCAATGTTTATCATTAAGCTCAACTAATGCTTACCAAAGCCATTATCACAAATACTACAAACATGCTAGCTTAGCCCATGAAAGACCTGATGCAATTCTTGTAGGAAATTGAACCAATGCCAAATTTGTGAAGTAACCATTGGGTGTGTGGGTATTTTCTGGCAATTTCCTAGGGTGGACATGTTCTCGAACAAAACTGAGAGCAGTCTCCTAAAGCAGTATGTTAAAACCAGAAACTTATGGCTAAAAATAATGAAAGAAAATAAATATAGTAAAACAATCTTTATCTAACACTAAGTTGCTGATGACACTAACAATTAAACACATAAACAATCAACCTGGAACATTTTTAATGCCCTTCATTAGAAATAAAATGCAAAGTAATAAACAGAGATTACTGACACTAAAATGGATATTAAAAACGGATACGACGAACCAATCAATTGAAAACTGTAACGATGTCGCGTTTATACAAAACACAACTCCACATATTTTCTCAATCTTTCTTTTTCCTGCGTAGAGAATTTTTAAGTTGGAATAAAATCTCCGGGATCATGGAAATTATAACAGAAAATAATTTGATGTAAATATCACAAAATTACATTATTACTTAAACCTATCGCATGAAATCCTTCCTCGGCGCGTTGAAAAGCAATCTCGTCTATAAATTGCCTGAGTCCACATCAATGCAAGAGATCGTTTTGGTTCAACGATAATTCATATGCATTTACATATATCATATATTTTCCCCTAATTCACTAGCCACCATTTATCGTAATTCCATTTTGCTTTGCCGGTAACATTTTACTCTATGATACTTTAGGAGATATTAATAATGAAACTATTCCGTAGTCCAATTCTCTTCTCTGACAAATCATTTATGAACAACATCACGTTGAACCACATTTAAAGAAATACGTTACTCTGACATAACGAATCAAAATGCAAGCCGCATAAGCTACTGCAATATAAAGATTACCTGAGAGGTAATTCCAAGACAGCTTTTTAGGTATGAAACTTCCCAAATTTCCGGCCGCTGAATCAAATATTATTAACAGCAATGAGGTGATGAACAATATGTATACATCAGATTTTCCTCACGGCAAGTCGCACATTATTAGGAAGATTAGATAAGCGGAGCTGAGATTGATTGGGGCTCATTTTGAAATATAAACGTGCTCCTTAAACCTCTGCCAATTAGCGTTGAGTAACAAATCAAATCCTTAGCAGAAAATCAAAGTAAGAATGCACGATCTCTATTCCATACCATCTACCTGATCACGCACGCAACTTCATTCATCATCCCCAAAATAGATGATGTCGTTACCTGAAAACATACGCAAATGTAGGCACAACACCTACGCAAATATAAAATTCAACTGTACATACACAAATAAAAAACAAAATCAGAACATGAAACCGTTTCGGTTATCAAGTCAACGTACTTGATGAATACTTCAAGGCGTGGGTGGCAAAAAATATTTTTACACAAAAACTTTAAATGCTATTCATTTTTATAATTACCCGTTCCAAAGGCTTGTTACAGGCACGAACATCGACCATGTTCCCCACTGTCCCTTTTTCAATCATAGAGGCAACTTATTATCCAATTTTCTAGGCAAAAAAACCGCAATAGCCTCCGTACTCTGAAAACCCTAAGGGTATGATAGAGTCCCTGAATGCGTGCTTCCCTTAGGCGGTAGGCTATCCCACGAGATCACGCATTATCGCAGTTGGCTACACCTTCCAGGGATGCCAATGTAAGCATTTTATAGTAGTTTTTATTTGAGTTTGAGACTTTTTACTATAATCATACTCAATGCCAAAAGGTAATTATGGCAATTATATTAATGCTTTAAGGTCGTTAAATCATCACCACTGTACTTAAAAATGTCCACAGTATGCGATATTTTCCGGAAAAAAACAGCAGAATAAGGCAAAAGTTCACCTTGTCGACTTAGCATTAAAAATATTAACCACTATGGGTCAAAGTGTTAATTAGTCTAGAGGAAAATTAAAGCAATGTTAGTAAACACTCCCATTTGTACTTGAGAAACTAGAAATATGCTTGCAGTTCAAAATACATGAATATGTACTGAGTTTTAATTTGGCTTACTCGGCATATTTTTTCTACCAATTATGCTGTTATCGAAAATGGCAGCAGAGATTAAAAAAGATTATATTTGCAGGGATAGGGTAGGTTCCCGATACAGATATAAGTACAATAACTTGTTCTTTAAATCTGCATACTTTTTACCAACTTTAATCGCACAATGACCGTCTATCCTTCCTCTACCTCGCCTTCCCAACTTTATCCCCTTACTACAAACGTCAACATCCCTTAGCTTCTCAGAGTATCCGCAAGATCGGCCTTCTTTGACCAACAGCTGTCTCTCTCCCCAACAATTCCTAGGATTTCATCGTATATGCCACTTTCCGATCATTTTAATTTTATCCATTCTACTTCAGTCCAACATTTCAAAAGACTCCAAGCTATGTGCTACTTGTAGGGTTCCACGTGGTTAGGTAGGAATAATGCTGGTGATATTGGATAGTAAGGTTTATTGCGGCGACTTAGTACGAGTACATTATGGAAGGTCCTCGATGAAGCGACTGACGGACTCGATCTGGACACTACGGTGGATGCGCGCACACTACTTGTGCGGAGTCATTGCCGCCAGGCCATTCTGGTCATTGCCGCTCGGCCCTCTAGGGCAATTGCAGACAATTGAGAATCGAGGCGCGAGCGCATCGTCGGACAAGTGAGAGTCGAGGCGCGAGCGCGTCGTCTGTCGCTACACTACTCCAACCAATAAATACGCGAACTGAGGCCATTAAAACTTTACTTTGCGAAATTTAGTCCACATCGATTTTGTCCCCTTCAAAGTACTCTCCATTCGTTGCTATACACCTATTTTTATCATCTTTTCCACTGTTTAAAGCACCCTTGGAAGTCCTCGGCAGTTAAGCTTTTTAGTTTTCTGGTCTTTTCTTGCTTTAATGTGTCCATATCTTCCCAGCGATGTCCCCTTTTCACATTTTTGCATTTTGGGAATACGAAAAAGTTGCAGGGGGCGATATCTAGTGGATAAGGAGGATGATCAAGGATGGTTATTGAATTTTTTGCCAGAAACTGGCGAACAATCAATGCTGAATGTGCAGTTATGTCATGGTTAAGGATTCATCCATCATATTGGGTTAAAATAATGTGTGCACTAATGATTTTCCTATATCCAGTTCGTCAGCTTTCATTCGGACAGTTTTTCGACGATCGGTACGGACAAGGGACCGCACACGATCAATGCTGTCGTCAAAACAGGTGATTGAAGATCTTTCCGGCCTTGCATCATCCGTTGTGTTTTGTCGGCCATCTTTAAAACTCTAAATCCACTTGACAACGGACGTTTTCTTCAGAGCATTATCACCGTGAACAGCTGTCAACATTTCAGTAAATTCTAGGTAATGTTTACCGAACTTCACCATAAAACTTGATGTTGATTCGTTGTTCCGTGATTTCGTCAATTTCCATTTTCGACAAACAGTAAAAACCAGGACAGCAGAAACTAACATACTGGCACCATATGTACAGCTCGACGATCCGCCAAGCAAAGACGGCTCATTTGGTCACAAGCCACTAGCGCCTCTAGCGGGTGGGGCTATAGTCCGCATCATGGCCGCCAATTTGCACCAGTTCGCGCATTTACTGCACAGACCACGTATATTCCTTCGAGTCTATGGCCAAGTTTCCGTGCAAAACAAAAATAAGCTCTGTATTAAAATTTTGACTATTTTTTCTTTACATCTTTACTTATGGTGATTGTCATCACTCCTGCCTCTTCGTCACATCTTTGCCAAAAGAAATTCTTCCCTTAATGTTCTTACTAAATGGCTCTCTTCATTGAACACT
The DNA here is from genome assembly GCF_022747635.1 of Hetaerina americana. Lineage (NCBI taxonomy): Eukaryota > Metazoa > Arthropoda > Insecta > Odonata > Calopterygidae > Hetaerina > Hetaerina americana. The sequence continues at coordinate 31,104,872 of NW_027286874.1, read as the reverse complement.
TGTAGATAAGTGAAATTCTACCTGTTCTACCTTATCTCACGATTTTAATAATTATCTTAGAATTCCTATTTATTATCAACATAGTTTTCCTCGGGTACCATACCACTGGTTCTGTAATCTGCTAATTTATAATTGCAACCCTTTTACTGGCAGGTTAACGAAAGCTTGATCACCGGCAAATATAGTTTGATGAGTCCCTTACCAACTTCCATTCCTGCCTCCACCCCTTCTTATGCCCTCCTTACCATTTTCTTCTCATACATATTGAAAAGAAAATGAGATAATAGACACCACTGTTTTACCCCTTTCCACGTTTACTCTACCAAACATCTCAAAACCTACGCAGCATTTGAACAAATCAAGGTTATATTCTTACGCTCATTTATATGCGCTATTGATATTTCTATGGAAAGTTAATATTTGTCTGCATATTATTAATCTCTGACGATTTAGAAAAATGTATTACCCTCAGTCGTTTTTATGTGAACGGGGGAGAAAAATATACACACAGGATAATAGGAGTAAAGGTTTGTAGTCAAGAGCAACGGGACTTAGTTGGGGCAACATTAGCCTGTGTGCCTATATGAGGCATGGACATAAACTAATCACTTTCTTAAACATCTTTCATCTATTGTTTGGGAAAGTTCGTCGCTCCTATTTTAATGGGACGGAGCCCTCCGCGAGAATCGTCATTAGTTCTTCTTTTTCGAAGTCTCTTTTCCAAGGAGAAAACCTAAAAGGTGGTACATATATTGCAGGTTTATACATGGGAGAGGTCATGGTGTACGGCCTTTCCTGAAATCACGCTTGTAAAATAGTCCATTTTGCCCCTCCATTTTAATGAACTTCCTTTACATCATCTCATGCAGACCTTTGACGGAGAACCTTGCGGTACTAGTGGCCTTTCTGGACCAATCGGATGAGGTCACCTAATCCAGAATGTTCGTTTCAAAGCAATTGATGGCTTCTTCCTGATATTAAACATTTCAGATCAAAGTAGTAACAGTCAAAAGCAATAACAGCGCTATCACAATAAACTATAAAAAAACCATAAACATAGTAATCAACCCAAATATCGGTTTGGTAGAGTTCACCCAGTACTAAGCCCAAATTCACACATCAGGGTAGGAGGGCCAGTTCCTTTCCCTGTGCTAGTTATGGTTTCCTATTAAGATCTGGTACCCGGAAACCACATAGCTTGGGTGGAGTTGCAGATGCCCAGAGAGGCTTGCCCGGGAATCGAACCCGGACACTCAAACGCTCAATCGGTAGTCCAACGCTCTACCCCTGAACTACCGCGACCCACGCTAACACAGTAATATTCCAGTAAAATATATCACTTTCTGGCAGTTGATTATACACGATAAACATCAAATTTTGAGAAAGGAAGCATTTTGGGTTTCGAAAATATATTTTTCAATCCACCTTTGAATTGAAACTCATACAATCCATAAGGTAAGAGAACTTAAGAAATTCACAGTATATTAGACGCGCTGTCTAGATTTCGATCAAATTAAAGTTCGCTTTGTAATGTTTCGACTATGCTAGAAACATCTAAGGTATTTAAATATTTAGTTTCTAACCTGCCACTTAAACGAGGTAGAACGTTAATTATCTATGCAACAATTCCAGAGTGTAAAAATCATTCGCCTTGACTGGGATTCGAACCCAGATCCCTCAATATCCGGTCGAGTGCTATAGCCACTTAAGCTATCGAGGCTTCTTAAACTCTGAAATTTTGGGGCTTTTAAAGTAACTAGATGTGACGAAATGCCGTACATTCAATGTCACAGGCATTCTTATTCGTGCGCGACGCGCCACAGTCCACGAGGTTAAAGCCAACTTTTAAACAGTTATGGTGTTTAGACCTTGACAAATTCCAAAGAAACTCCAAAGTTAATTAATCATTAATTAACTTAATTAAATTAATTATCTATTTTATTCCCTCCCATATTTTCAATCTGTCCACCTTCAAGTGCTCCGGATTCGTGTCTGCATATTAGAGTACATCTAAGTTCAAGTTTTGAATATCGGAAGAAACATTCCTATAAATTCTGGTACCTAACTCAGTTCTCTTATTCCTTGAATTTTCCGATAAAATTTCCCTGGGGTGAGGGATAACCTGGTCCTGACAACCTAACCCTGCAGCCAATATGGTGGCACATGTAGGTACCGCTTCAATTACAAACATGTACCTTCTTGCAGAGGTCGCTGAAAGGAATGGGAGAATGGAGCGGATCATTCACGCCGGGCGTCGACGGCCAAGGTGATGCTGAAGAATCAAATTAAGCCCTGAAGAGGCACCATTTTGGACATTCGTTAAAATTGTGTGAAACAACCAATGGAATAATAATTCTTGGAGACGTTCATTTTTTTATAGCATAAGAAGGAAGTTAGCTAACAATGACTGTTAGTTTTACTGTGTAACTAATATAAAGCATTAACACAGTAATCAACCCTAAGGTCGGTTTGGTAGGTGATGGTAGTGTCCATCCAGTACCAGGACTGCGTATGAAATTCACAAATCAGGGTAGGGGGGCCAGTGCCTTCCCCTGTGCCGGCTATGGTTTCCTAGGAAGACCTGGTTCCCTAAAAATCAAAAAGCTTGGGTGGAGCTGAGGGTGCCCAGAGAGGCTTGCCCGGGACTCGTACCCGGGCCCTCCGGTATGTACTCCAACGCTCTATCCCTGGACTACCACGACGCCCTAACTAATATATAAGTATCAATTATGAGTGCATCAACAACGCATTCTTCAAGTCTACATCTGACTACCGCTACGTATTCGAAAAACTCCCGAAAGAATAAGAGTTATTTAGCCTCCTACTTATATTTGCAAAACCCAATCTCGGTTCAGTCTCCGTTTAGAAGAGCGTATCTAGCCTTCATGTTTTGGGGGACGGGTATTTAGAATTCACTAATAACGGTAAAAATCAAAGGAAATGGGCGTGATGAGGGACAACAGCTTTCTCATACGTATAGATACTTGGGATGGTTTACCCGAGTGGGGACAACTTTCTGGGCTCCCTTTCTGGGTATTCTGGGCATCCCCCTGCAACCGACCTCGCCCATTAGGTGTGTTATTTTTGTTCATCGGTTATGGTGGTTTTAATTCATTTATAATATAAACAAAATATACAAGACACATTTTCTTAAATTAATAGCTCTATGTCCATTTATATACCAGAAAAATGGTCTAATTTAGCTTATTTTAAGAAGTGGTGCAGTTTAAGAAATCCCATTTATCCTCACAGGTTTACTTTCACCTACATACGAGTACACATCATCTATACCCGCAGTTGAATGATAAAGGCTTACCTTCTTACACCAACAGCCACATAACCTCGCCACAGCTAGCTGGGAATTGACGAGTTGACTATATCGTATTCCTTTAAAAATGTGGTGATATATATATGTATGTATATATATATCTTAAAAAGGATAATGATTCTTTACTTTAAATGCTATTCAAATGGTAAAATATAAATAACATAATTTAATAGTTGCCTTGGAGAAAATTTATTCCGAAATTTTGGCTTCAATATTGATAATGCACGACTTCCAAAACCGGAGAATAATCGTGGTCAAATGATGAATAATGCATATCTAGTGCTATTAGCAGAAGTCAGTAGGGCAAGGGTAGGTTTTGGCGGGCCTGGGCATACTCCGGAATACCTACGTCCTTACTAATGACAAAGTATCGTTTAAACCCATACAACATATTGAAATGACTCATTCTTTAGGTCTGCGTAATTCCTACCTCCCTTAATTCCATCTAAATACCTATTCTTTTTTCTCTCGCTACCTCACTTTCCTAGCATTCTCCCCTCTATCACTGCCTCCAAAATCCCATTGCCTCTCAATATTTCCGGCATCCACTTGTCTTGCCTTCTTCGATATTCACCCAAAAGCTCTTCCACCATAATTCTTTGAACTTCACTGTTAGTTTCAATTTCCGTCAATTTTATTTTATTCGTTCTCCTCCACGCCCCTATCTCAAAATCTACACTTATCCGGTCGCCTCATCGACCAAGTCTCCGAGACACAAAAAACTATGCTCTATATTAAATTTCTCACGAGTAATTTCTTAGCACGTCTACTTTTTTCTATAGGTACCTGCCATCAACTCCCGTCCCTTATAAAATCTGTTTTCCCTAACGTGGGTCTTCTTTTAATGCTTTCGCTACTCTGTCCATACTTCGCCGAATGGCTTCCTAAATAGATAACTATTGTACTCTTTCCATTACAGGAGTATGTCACCCAAATCAAATGCTTATTTTAGCCTCCCGATTTCCTTAAGAACCTCATTACCTTTGTTTTATTATAATTAATGTTTATTCCTTAAATATTACACTGATACTAATATTCTGCTACTATTACTAACTTTTCACGGGTACGTGCGTTTACTGTGGTGTTTAAACCAGGTCTTATTATAATTAAGCCTTAACCTCGTCTCTTCCTTGGCCTGTGACGCTTGCTCCTCGCAGCAATCCAGCTGCCGTACCGTTAGCCATGCACTGTTAATACGATAGTCGCTTAAGCGTCGATTTTTCACAGTTTATGAAAATGTTAGCACAGTGCAAGCATTTTTTTTGCATGCTATCCATAGAATTCCTTCCCTAGCGCGAACAAAATGTTTAGCGTGTGGCTGTAGTGTTTATTCGGTCAGGCGCAACCGAGCAGGGCGGAGCTCATCAGCTCGTGAGGTTATTGCTCTCTGAAAGACCCTTGAGAGAGCAAGTGGTCCTTTGAATTAGTGGGAGAACGGAATCACCCCACTTCTGGTCCCCACTCTCCCCTCGGAATCTTCGCCACCCCCCGTTATGGTGGAAGAGCTTAGTATTCGGATAGTCTCCAGTCCCTTTTATCTGCAGCGCTCGGTCAGCGACAGCCGTTACGAAACACTGTCAGTGTTTAAACCAACTGAACATTTTAGTATTTGTTATTTCTTACTCCCAACTTAGTGGAACCACGAAATAACTGCGATCGGCATTGTTTAATCATAGCATGAAAACTTGCCCTCAAGACATGTCTTCAATCAACTCATTATTTCTTATAAATCACAATAGACAGGATTTAATGGCCCTGAAAAATGTCAGTACCCAAGCGGATGTTAATAACTGAATTATAAAGTTTTCTTGAACAAAATTAGTCATCTCACCATCCTACGAAAGAGAAATGTTTATTATAAATGACTTCCATGAAAATAATTCTGCCGTATTGGTTAGGGTTATTACATCAGTTTAATTATTGTATTTAATTATTCTCAGTCTAAGAAATAATACTTTCCTTAGTACTGTCACAAAAAAATAAAGCAAAAACAATTTATCATCATTCAATCGGTAAGAAATATTTCTAACTTTCCTTCGGCAGGTCAAGTGATTTATTTCCCCGATACAAAACAATATTACCCATTGATACGAATGAAATCAAACGGCTCCTAAGTGACACGACACAGAACGTGACTAATGGATGCCGAGCGATTGGCCAACACGAAATAATCCGAAAAGAAACTAAGATATAAGCGAGACGCAGAATGCCCCCAGCAGAGAGAGGTTCCCCGATAACCCATCCGCTTGATATGTCAACACTTCTATACCAAGGGACGCAATTGTGTCCCATTATTTTCCGAAAGAAGTCATTGGAGTATCCATCCTGAATATTTTATGCTATTGTGCTCATTTTTTTCCTTTAGTAATGACGGCTGTTGTTTACGCAGCTCAAAAAGATCACAAAGATATCGGAGAAGTAGAGGAGCATTGGGTAAAGCAGACTCCACAACCGATTTTGAATCTGCGGTTCCAGCTATCTCTTTAAATCCACACCGTCACTAATGTTTCCTTATTTTTTTGTGCCTAATAGCCATAGTTAGTAATTTAATTATTTTATTTAAGAATTTATCGTTGCAATTGGGCAATTGTCCTGGTGATAACGGTCAAGCCTGATCAATGATCACTCTTTCAATGAACATACGTGCATACACGCACAAGAAAAATAGATAGGAGACAAATATTCTTACATACAATTACACTTCCACATCACATGCAAACAAACTTCCACATCACATGCAAAATGCCGTCCACATCACATACAAACAATATTTTAATAAGGGCAATAGTATAATAATCACTGATCAATGAAGTTTATCACCCAGTGGCTGCTTTACGCTTATTCTTAAAACTCCTGAAATTCGATGGAAAGGGCTCAAACAAACCTCCAGGCAGCTGGTTCCAATCAGCAACAGTTCTGTTTAAAAAAAGAGTATTTTTTCTTATTTTTTTGCGTTCTTATTTTTATTTTAAAACTGTGGTCGTTTTTTCCTTTAAAGTTTGGTTTTTCTATTTATATCCATAAATCTTCCCATGCTTCGTCATTTTTAACAATTCTATGAATCGAGCGTAGCCCACTCCTTTTTCTTCTATTTTTCAAACTCTCCCATTCCAGTATATCCAACATTTCAGTGACACTATCTGTTCTTTTGTACCTTCCGAGTACAAATCTTGCTGTCTTTCTTTGAAGTTTTCCTATCTTTTTAACATGCCCCACCTCATATGGATTCCATACAATGGACGAATATTCTAGGATAAGGTTAACCAGTACCTTATATGCTTTTTCTTTTGTGGCTACGCTACTTACTTTTAAATTTCTCATTACCCAATGAAGTACTCTAAATGCCTTCCGTGTGATATTATCTACTTGGACTGCCCACCCAAGATCCCTAGTTAAATAAATGCCTAAATATTTGCAATGACTGCTATATGGGATTTATTCTCCAACGAGGGTGTTAATGTCCTTTTCTGCATCCTTTTTAATTGGAAAATTTATAAGCTTACTCTTCCTAACGTTAATGCCCATTATTATTTGTAACCCAGTCACCAAAGGCGATCGATGCCATTTTGTAGTATTTCGAGGTCATTAACATGCTCTACCCGTAATGTTTAAATGCGCATGTTTACATATCTGATAAACTAAAAATTTGGGGCTTTACGCCCTGATATTTGACAGTGATCACAGTTCACTTTCATTATATTTGCTTCTATAGAATTTCTCTTTCAAGCGATAATAAAAGTGATCGGAACGATTTTGTCTAAGTAAACCGGCGATTGTAACGGTAATTAGCTGATTGTAGACTGCGACGCACTGTTAGCATATGAGAGATTCTATTTCGTGACGCACAATGCCCAGGAGGGAACTAATGCGTAATGAACACTGGAAAGATAAAATCTTATCTCCGACTGACTTATGAAGATAGAGACATTGAAATTTCTGATGTCGGCGGACTCATTATTCATTCTCCAATTATGGTTTCATCATGTTCACACACACACTACCCACTTCGCCCAAGATGGGTGCTTTAATTGTGCTTCCACAGCATACGTAAAAATATTAAAAAGCTGACAGCATTACAATGCCTGTCATGGATGTAAAAGTAAAACCAATAAACACCACCCGTACTGGAAAAACCCATCATAGCAAAGTACTATGTACAACTTGAAGTCCTGTTTGGGTTTGAAATTCTTCGATGGCTGAGGTCATATCGTACCGTTGGTTAAAATAATCCATATCATAAGAATGTAATATCAAAATGGAACTCGGGATTCAAACCCCAGTGCCTCTGGTTGGTCGGCTAGCGTGTCCCCTAGCATGAAAACAGAGACGATCGGGCTGGAATTTTAAATCTTCTTGCAATGCAAGTATCCAAATTTCTCAAAAACTGAGATCTCGTCCTGTAATATAGTATAGGATATTACATTGAAGGCGATTAAGGATTTAACTTGTTTTACTCGATCTAATAATATTTAAACCATATTGTATACTTAATGATATGTAATCCACTGTGTTTTCGTAATGTGCCTATATACTCAATTACTTCTTGCGTTGAAATAAAAAAAATATTATTTGATTGCAAATAAATTTAAGTATCCTGCAAAAACTAAAAAAGCAGAGAAGTTACAAACTCAGAGAGAAAACTTGTCATGTGAAATAAATAAGAGTGTGTCAATGGATTAGGAACTTCTTTTCTTGGGCATTCAGAAAAGCCATTAGGACAATCGCTTATCATTCTCACGACCACTCATACATTCAGTATATTTAATAATCTTTCCTTTCAAACTCTCCCAATCATTCTTGGGTTTTCGATATTTGTCTCCGTACTATCAGGTCCGAGATCAGCTTATCTTAAGGCATCTTTCATACTGCATTCTTACGTTTTTGTACTCCAGGTTTTTCATTTTATTCCCAACTGCTTTTCTGTTATAATCTTCCTTGCTACCGATTTTATCCCCAGATCTACTTATCGCGCCACCAAATAGTGGTGCGTTTCATTATCAACGGGGAGGTGGTAATCCAGGATGAAGAGCGCTTGGCTACTGACCGGCGGGTTCGGGTTCGATTTCAGATGACGCCTCTGAGCACCCTAAGCTTAACTAAAGCAGTGAGCTTTCTCAGGTCCTTGGAAACCACTCAGGCACTGGGAAAGTAACTGTCCCCCCTCCCCCGATGAGTGAATTCCATCTACTGTTGGGCTTAGTACTAGGTGAGCTCTATCCTCACCAATCAAACAAACCTTCTAGTTGATTCCAGTAGTCACTATAATCAGCTACTCACATTGCCATTATGTACTTCGTTGATACTCTCTGTACTTCAGTACATGCAGCAAAACATATTAATTTAATGGAAGCACCCCTTTGTCATCTACACAAGTGAACAGACATGTGTTTAAATCATTTAATCGAGAAATATAATACATTTTCCGTTTATTATAATAAACAGGTTACTTACGGCTATCACTCCCTCAATGGTCGCCAAATGTACCAACAACGTTTCCTTATAACAAACACCCAGCATGAAAATTTTCTTGGTGCTATTATTCTTTCACAAGGGTAACATCCATGTGAAACATCTCTTTTTTTCACCAGGGGGTCATCCTTAAGGCTTTCAAACTCGACAGTCACGAGGGCAGAAGAAACCACAATGGCAACTCTTCGAATTTCAACTACAAGTCGAGTGTGAACTCAGTGACAATCACGCGTTCTTAAAAACATCGTAGTCCGCCCATTCCGAATAAAATCTCTCCCTTGATTGACGTGCAACACCATCATCACTTCCTGACCATTATGAAAAACCACTCCCATCAATTTAAACATTAACACGTACATTCGTCTTGTAATCATGCCATTCATTTACTCGTTTTAATGCCCTGCACACCTTCCATATTCTAGACACTGACCAATCTAGTTACATTTTAGATTTATTACATATATAGCATATAACATTGCCATGCCCGTCTCTTCATGGACCTATCTCAGCCGACTTTGCCACTCTTGGCTTCGGGCGTCTGAGTCTTTAGGATTACATTTAAGAGCATGAAAGGGTAGTACGTACATGCTTTTTCAGCACTCATTCCACGGAAAGCATTCCCTCCTAACGGTTATGGCATTCTGTCGGCCAGTTTAGACACATTTTCCCCAGCATGCCACAGGCAAAACTTGGTATCACAGGCCCGTTTTCACTATTCTAAACAAGTTAACGGTGCCCCATCTAAATGGAGCACCATTATCATAAAAAGTATCTATTGAAGCTCATTTACAATATTGAAATGAATTACTGCATGGGAATTGAGAAAGGATGATGAGGCGACCGTCAAACTTTGAGATACGAGAAGGGATAGGGTGAGGGTGAAGGGGAGATACGAGGTCTGTTCAAAAATATCACGACTTTTGTGTTTTTTAAATTATTTATTTATTCATGAATATCTATTTTGTCCCCTTCAAAGTAATCCCCATTAGATATTATACACTTGTACCAACGTTTTTTCCAACCCTCAAAGCACTTCAAAAAATCATTTTTTGTGATCTCGTTCAGCTCCTCCTTCGATTCAGGCTTTATCTCGTCACCCGTAGCGTAGCTTCGTCCTTCCATGGGCCTCTTCAGTTTCGGGAACAAGAGTAAGTCACTGGGAGTCAGATCTGGGGAATACGGTGGCTGCGGCTTCATTAGTATATTGTTTTTGGCCAAAAATTCGTGCACAAGTAACAATTTGTGAGCAGGGGCGTTGTCGGAGTGCAAAAGCCAGTTTTTGTTCTTCCACAAATCCGGGCGTTTATGGTGGATTGCTTCGTGCAAATTGTGCATTACTTGCAGGTAATATTCCTTATCTACCGCTCTACCATGTGGTAAGAAATCATGATGTACCACACCTCTGCAATCAAAGAAAACTGTGAGCAAAACTTTCACATTCGACCGAACACGGCGCGCTTTTTTCGGTCTTGGCTCGTGCTGCAGCTTGCATTGGGATGATTGAGCTTTATTTTCCACGTCATAACCATAAACCCATGATTCGTCGCCAGTTATGACCCTCTGGAGCAAATTTGGGTCGCCGTGGAAAGAGTCCAACAGACTCCTCATTAGCAATGTTAATGCGTTGCTGTTATTGGGCTGTTATTGGTCGAAATTGAGCAATTTTGGTACGAATTTCACGGCGACCCATGTCATGCCCAAATCATAGCTAAAAATCGAATGGTACGAGCCAATCGATATGTTTAGGTCCTCAGCACTCAGTCACTCTAACGGTGATTCGACGATTGGCCAATACTATTTTCTTCACTTCATCAATGTTTTAGTCTGTTGTCCACGTGCTCGGGCGTCCGGCACGCTCTTCGTCGTTCACATCTTCTCGGCCCTCTGAGAACATTTTGTCCCACCGATAAATGTTGCTTCGGTCCAAGGTAGCTTCTCCATATGCCACAATCAGCATTCAGAATGCGTCCGCGCACTTAATATCGCTTTTCACACAAAATTTGATATAGATTCTTTAATCAATTTTTTGGAACAGACAAAAATCGAAGACAAGCCAAAACACGTCCAAGCAAAACAGCTGTCAACAATTAACTAAACATTCAAAATAGCCGAAATTTTTGGCATAATTGATAGGCATAAGTACCAACATAACGCCACAAAAAAATCGAAAATCAACGTAACCTGCAAAAATTCGAAATTCGCGATACTTTTTGTAAAGACCTCCTACATGGCGTACAAGGAGTAGTGAGAACATGGTCGGCAGTGAACAAAGTCATGTGAGATGCCACGCTGGCCATAGAGCAGCCGGGATAGTCCCAGATCTGAGAAGTGAAAATACTTCAAGCGCGCGCTATTCAATATTAATAGGATGGACAGAATAAATGAGAAAAGAGAAAAAATGGGAAATATAAGAAGGCAAATAAATGAAACGTTCAAAGACAATGACATAGTAGACAATCCACCTCGGGAGGAAAGAGAGCTTGAGGGAGACCACCCCCGGGAAATCTCATCCTCCTTATAAACCCACTGGTAGTGGATTTAAGAGAATTTATAGGAATAGGTAGCTATGTCAAGAGAGGCTAACTATGTCATTGACCAACTTTTGGTGCTATGACAATTCATATCAGAGATTATAATATCGGAATGAGACTGGGTTACAGACCGTCCTTCAATAAGCAAGTATTTTGGAGAGACAGCTACGGCCTTTCATCAAGTTTCCTTATTGGAGGTGAGAGTGGTTCAGGAGGACTCCTATGTAAGATATTATTATTATTCGTATCCTATCGGCTAAGGTAGGTATTGACTGGATGGACACAGACTATACAACGGTACAACGATACATTACCTAGCCTCTTCCTACAAAACAACGGACATCCGCAACTGCAATACATGTAAGCCCCTCTTCAATTACGCAAACCTTCTTCCACCCTTCATTCCGTCCAACATATCAAACCCTTGTTCTACCCCTTCCCTCTTCGCCTAACGTTCCTCCCTCAACAGTCTTCAATATTCTATTGCCAATCAAAGGGCTCTACATCCACCTTTTCGGACTCCTTTGGGCCTCTGCCAACAATCCCTTCTCCTCCCATAGCTCGTTTATTTTCCTTTCTGTCTATTTCACCATATCCATCCATCACCAATCCCACATTTCAAAAGCCTCCAATCCACGCCGATAAGCTTGATTCAATGGCCATATTTCCGCACCGTAAAAAACCGATCTCCATATCATAGTACAATATAGTTTTTTATCTCCTATTTTTATATTTAACTAAGATTTCCTCTTCCTCGAAAACCGCACGACCATTGCTTTATTTACATTGATTCTAGTCCCAAACCAAGCTTCATATCAAATTTAACGTAGTTTCTTAGCATCCTTTATCAAAAGTCACCTTTTACCTGTCCCTTTAGAAATATTCTTTGCCTGACACGATTCTTCTTCTTATATCTCTACCAATTTGGCCATTTCGGTCCAAAACACTTACGAGATAGGTAAACCGTTCCACCTGCTCTGATTTTTTATCTCCTATTTTATTATTTAATGGAGATATCATTTCTTTCGAAAACAACACAACCTTTGCTTTTTTGCATTTATTCACGTTACATACCTATTGCACTAACTTCCCAATTCGCTCAACAATGCATGCAACGCCTCGGCTGACGTACTCGTAAACTTAAGCTTGAACTAGTAAGATCTGGTGCTTTCCCGGCGTATTTGCTTCATGAAGTTTTCTCGGGTCTTCCACCGGGTCAGGGGTTCCATGTTGGCCGACGTTTCGATGCCCGACTCTTGCATCGTCCTCAGGGTGGATATGGCCTTATTTTATTTCAATAATCTTCATTCATTTCTATTTTTCCAGAGAGTAAGCTTGAAAATAAGCTATCCTCATCGACGCAATATTTTCTTTCTATTTCTAAGCTAATTGGCGTAATGTCTTCACCATGTAGTTCCCTTGAATATTCCTTCCAAGTCTCTTGAATCTTTCCTGGTTCAATTGATAATTTTCCTGACTTATATTCGATCGTTTGCACGGATTTTCACTTCTTATTTCCTGATAGATCTTTGACCTTACTACGTATATAATGCACCTATTTCACCCTTCATTTGTAACTTTCCATACCCTCGCACTGCGTCTTCTACCAAGCTCCTTTCGCTATATTTGTTGCCCGTCTCAAAGGAGACGGGCAACAAAAAAACCATTAAAATTATTTATTTCAAAATATATTTCAAATGAACTTTCTGAATGTGAGTGTCCTTTCACGTATTATCTATTTTATTTCTGTGTTCAATTCTGCCGTCTAAATTATATATTTGCTTATACCTCCTCCTTCCTCGGAACCCAAAATAACTTATAATCCGTGACCTAACTTTATATATACTTACACGGATTATAACCATAACTTATAATCCGTGGACTTTCCCCAATTATTAATAAAAGTCGGTCCACATCACTTTTATTCCCACATTGTCCCTCCGTTTCGTTTAAACGTCCGTCGAACTTGCGAAACATCTTCAAGTCGACAAAACCAAATGTGGGCACCCCTGTCTCTTCTCCGACCCTGTCCGCACCATGCAACCGCCCACGCTGCAAATGTTGCCATCTTCTAAGACCCACCACCTCCCTTATTACCATTTCTCAACCCGACGCCACCTGTACCTCGAAAAACATTATATACCGCCTCTCCTCTAACTTCTGCTCTGCCTTCCACCACCCTTTCCCTCCGCATGAATAACCACCGCTATTCCACCAAATTTCCCATCTTCCTTAATTATCCCATCTCTACTCACACTGCTTGCCAAGACCAATCATTCGATAACTGCTTCTCTGTTTCGGTGATTGAAACCCTTCCCAAAGCTGGAAGTAGCATAGAGGTGTGACCCCGCGAAATGGCGCATATCTGGGTGCTCCAGTCATTTAAAATTCCCGGGCTGAATCAAGCCCACTGAATCCATTCTATTTGCCACTTACACATTCCCTCCCACCCCCTTGTCCGTTTCCTATTATTCTCTTACCTTTCCTCCCCTCACCATTCCCCCACACATATCCTCTAAGCTCTTCCCCCGAGAACGGGATTCTGATGATGACGGCCGTGCGTCCTTTCTTTGTAAGTCTATGTTATATAACACATATTTCAAATGAAGGAGCGAGATGCCATCAGCCAAAACATTTGTAGAAAAGCACATAATAAAGGGCACTTACACGCATTCAAAGATCGTCTTTTTTCTAGGTTATGGATCCTCAAATTGCTGAATGCTTGTCCTTCATTTATTTACGCGTTGCATTTTATCTTTTGCTTGATCCTGCTCATTGCGTTCTCAATGTAGCCACTAAATATAGCATAGATCGAGGGCAATTATGAGCAATACTGTCTTGTTCCTTTTCTTAAAATTAGTTTCTTAATTGTTCCCACCACATCTAATCACTGCCGTTCGCTTTCTATATAGCGCGAGGAGTAACCTTTCATCGATGCAGTTCATGTCAATTACCTTTTCAAAGCAATTTAAAAGAATCAAGTGTTCAGCTGAAGTTGGCAAGATTATGCAAAACAACTAGTATATGAATCATAAAAAATAAATTTTCTTGAATAAAAAAATGACCAAATAATCAATAGAACTGACATTTACCCCATTAGAACGGCCAAGATATGAGCCAGTAGCCAGACCCGGGTGATTATAAAGATAATACTGATAAAGAGACAATTTAGAATATGCATATCAATAAAGGTATTTAGGAGAAATGCTCGTATTGCAACAAAGGTGCAGATCCTCGCTCCATTAAAGTTACAGTTTCCAAGGCATCAAAAATTCCAAAAATGTTTGAGAATGGTCCAACCCTATTGGAGTAATTTCATCCCATGTCTCCAGCTCTTCCGCTTTTCAAAATTTACAATTTGCATGAGGATTGAGGGGCTTCTACATACACATAACACCCCGCAAACCGCCCCAAGGGCGTTTGGTAGGGGGGGTTAGGACACCGTTATTCATGCACAAACATGAGTTCATGCATGAATATGAATACTCACAGAAACTCATATGCACAAATACACGTACACGTGAGCACTTTCATATCTTTATCCATGTATAATCTGTATAACTGTGCAATCTTATCGCATTGTGCAATATAAATCGATGCATTTTGATTTTTCTCTTTTGTTTGTTTTCCGTAATGATATTGCTCATAAAAGTAATACAACCGAGAGAAACTCAGAGCCCTCCACGCCAATAAACGGCGATATTAATACGCAAGGGAGTTGGCAACATATTTGATTTAGATATCTGTGACTAGAAGGCTACGGAGTACTGTTATTTTAATTGTTAGATGTTTCACGAAAAAAAGGTGAAGTATGTGCACACAGCATACAATATTAAGTGTTCAAAAACACAATAGACTTGGAACTGCTCTGCCACACACTCCCTATTTACATGTTGGTAAGGACGCAAAAAGTGTTCAATAATAACCTAACAAAAGCTGAAATTTTTAATTTTCATTGCCCTAAGTTTATCTCTTAAACTTTTTGTCTGACACAATAATATTTATTCTCAATGATGGGCAAATTCAAGATAGAAAAACTTTTTTCTCGCTTGAAGAACAAAATAAGTTGATGGATACGAGTAAAAAACTAATTGTACTCTTGGAGTAGTCCCTTACTTTAGAAGGAAATTATTGATTGGGTGGGAGGAAAATAATTAGGATGGAAAGCCAACACGATCTAAGAATAGCATGAAAGCTCATCTGAGAGTAAAAATAAGAAAGAATTAAAATTTTAAACTTTAACGACAAAATCTTTTTATCCTACTAAGGTGATGTTGAAATGCGTGGAACTAAAACAACATAATGAGTTCAACGTAACTATTCTCATATAATGCAGAGAAAAGGTTGTAAATTGATCGAAAACGGGATATTGACCTCCCGTAACGACAAATGCTTTTATCTCCTATGCACTCTCAGATAAATTTCTCTTGGTAACTCGAATATGGTCGGACAGCGATACATAAAAGGAAACGCTAGACATGGAGATGAGAAGGTCAATGTTCAGAACACAGTTCCCATTCTGCAGACTGACCTTGCTCTCCTTACGGGAATGCGTTTCAGGAATTCCTTCTCGGAAAAATATCCTGAATATTACGTCACCACATCACTTTCTTACACAAAGTTCGTCAAGTTAATTACTATCAGTGCCGCTTCTTGCTCAGTTACTTCTTCTCAGTACTACACTCGCGTGGTATTTCAACTATGACTTCTAATTGAACTGATGTTTAAAGCGTTATATGTGTACGAGAAAGTATGAGAAAATGGAAATATAGGAGTAAAAGAAATGAATTAAACATCAATATGTAGGCATACTCTTCACGCCGCTCCTTTTAGGGGTTTTCAAAATAAAAAAAGCTTCATTTGAAGATATTTCAATACTCTTTACGACTGAATTGGAGACAAGTAACTAAAGATACATAGAAGAGGAGAGTGCAAAAAATGAAGTACAAGAGTACGAAAAATTATTTTTTTGATTGATTTGGGAGGAAGGGGTAGGCCAATAAAATCAGGTTAAATATGGTCAGTCTTCCAAGATGAGGAATATTCAGGGTCTGCATTGATAGGAGAAATCTCAGGAACAGAAGAGCAAGATTGAAAACACGCATGAATGTGACGGAGGTGAACTAAGCATGTAAGAAAGACGTTTATAGAAGAAATTAGTGACAATAAAATTTGACAGATGGCACGAATAAAACACCGGTTCGTGATTTCATAGGCGAACGCGCATTGGGACGTTACACACGCTGTACATAATTGTACATAACTATGGACACCAGTAGTTACTACACATGTACACAGCAAATACCGTGATCACATTCTATTTCTGGAGCTAAAATTTGTTCATAGAGACATCGTTATTCAATCGCTTTTTGCGCGATTTTCAGTCGTTGAATGCATTTCAAAATAATACTTTAGAGACTGGAAACTATAGCAAATAACGGCGCCGTACATTTCCATACTGCATAGGATATGTGTTAGCCTTTAAGAATAGTGCTTAGATACTGTGTAGGATCCTGGGTACAATTTCGCACGTTTACTTGGCACACTACCTAAGCAATGTGATTCTCTAGGCACCAAAACTTAGGACTTGGGATCTCGGACTACACGGGGTATCCGTATATCCTGCATGTGCCATTTTCACAAGACTTAAGAATTAGGAACGAGATCCACCCCCACAACTATCGAATCGAATTTCGGGTTGAAGAAAGTTTTTTTTGAAAATGCAGGTTTTTTATACCGAATTGCATTGAATTCGCGAGATTGGATGGTACACTGTCCTCGTAAATCAATATATGAGGATCGCTCTTCCTCAAAAAAACCTAAGCAATAGCTTGTGGAGGAAAGACTGCAGCTTAAAGGAAATTTAGGCCCGTTTCACTGGAAAATTCGTTTAAAACAATGAACCGCCCGTCCACTCATGTCTTCGCGTCACGTGGAAACCCACATCGTTGCGCAAGATTAACTCTCAGTGTCAAATGGAGGGTGAACGTAAATGGCCACGGGTCAACACAATGACACCACACGGGGGGTAATGACTACGTCATTGAAACCAACTCTCCCGCGGCGCCTCCGCCAACTTGAGCGGTCAGTCCGTTTATCTCGTAACCCCCAGCAGAGAGAAGCGATAGCCCGCGACTGACCTCGACGAATCTAGAGTGGCATTCGGCAATGAGAATGGCAAAAGAATCTTTACTGCTGTAAAACCGATTTCATAGTGTAGCGTGTTAAATCTGAGCAGAGATATTTTTTTGGAACATTTTCCCATGCTAATGCGAAGTCATCAATTCACGTTCCATTTCCAAATCTGCGGTTAATTTCAACGCAGTGGACGCTAAAACATTTTCTGTGGTGAATAAATGAGTCGCCAACATTTCTTACATTTATTTGAAGGATGTCATTAAAAGTTATTAAAATGTACCGAACCGAATTCTATAAAAATCATTATTCATTCTTTACACTTTGGGCACAATGACCTCGTGGAGGAAAAATTGACTACTCCACATCGCTTGCTAAATTATCCAGTAATCCTTTTCGTAATGGATCGGAAGGACTAAAATAAAAAACGGCACATGCTTAAATTAGTAAAGCACGAAGTGAAGTGAGATTATGTACTAATAATTGTTGATATTTTGTCGAGTATGATTGCAGTTATGTAATAAATATGAAGAACATTTTAAAATTAGAACAGTTGCTACCCTTACTGATATTCCCTGCCTCAGCCGATATGAGGCGGTCTCTTTCTGAAGTTCCATAACTGGAATCTTGTATAATCATCAAGGAAACGTTCTATGGAGGGATTAGCGATAAAAATGATGAGCATATGATTTAACGACACAATGACAAAGTATTCTAATACAGGGAGGGAAAATTCGACCCAGCTACCTTTGTTTTGCGTTACCTACACAGCAAAAAAGTCTGTTGCTATTTTTCGTAAGTTATAATTTGATTATCCGGGATTTTGCCATTATTAATTTCCATCAAGTTGTTTATTTGACTTAGATGCAAGTGTTTTCTTAATATTCCATGCAATAGTTTAGCATCGTTCACTTTAATATATACCAGGAATACAGTAGATTTTCTTCGATATAATGAATGTTTCCTGGTTTCTTTTTTAAGTACACCCTAAGGTAAAAAATATTTCATGAGCTACGTAGAGTAGAAGAATTAATTTTTGTGAGCTTCGTTAGCAGAATACTTACCATTTTAATTGATTAAACGAAGAAGCTACTAACTGAAGAATTTTCTATGGCCATGGAACAGTTTGTGACAACACATGAGAATTAGTTCCTTTAATTTTTATCCACCCAAAAAATTAGTAAATCACAACAAAACTACTATCTCTTAACAGTAACATGAAACCGCGAACCTCAAGCGGCGGAGAATACTACCCGCCGAAGTAACTGAATCGGTAGGAGTTTCGGCGATCAACAGTTATTAAATAGCATGAATATCAATCAATCTAATCGTTTAGTCTAAATCGTCTAAAGTTGTTTAAGCAACAAAATAAGCCAACTAAATTTTTTTTAATTACGTAATTTGGAATATCGTTTTGAAATAATTGCATTAATCGTTTCTTGATAATGAGAGAAAAGTTAATAGTTTTTACACATGACATTTCTACCGTAATTAGTGTGAATACAATCTGCATCAGTGAACGTTTTTGTTTCAACTGACGAACGCAACTTTGAGAAGAATGGAGCATGAAGGGTTTTTAATGGGCGGAGGAATTGTGTAATGCGAGCGGAGACAAAACGAAACATATTTCTATGGGCTTAGTATTTATTTTTCATTTCTGGTTGGGGTCCAATGCTATAAGCCTCGAGTCCTGATCTTTTATTAGGAAAAGGCGCAAGTTCTCCCGTGTGTTTTGTACAACTCTCTACGTCCGAAAAACACTTCGTGAAGACGATTTTCCCCTTTCTCTCAGCGAGGACATCTCATAAGTAAGATACTATTTTTAGTTCAACGGGCTCGGATGTGGAAGCCAAAGGTTTTCCCACTCGAACTCTAAAGCTAACGGGTGGAGAGAGCAGATGTCCCAGCAAATATCCACCATAGATTTTCTTTTGAATACATAAACTGGAAAATAAGATTTATCTTCTTATCGCGTATGCACGCGGATAGTCGAACAATCTACATTGGAGTTGATAACTAAGGAAGTTGATTTTGGAGTAGATAACCAAGTATCACTTGGTTCATACGAATGCGTAGAGTCGATGGGATCGGGATGGTGCAGTGGCTCCCCACTCACAGGGCCCGGGTTCGAATCCCGGGTGCAGCTGATATTTTTCTTTAGTATCCCGATCCCTGCTTGAAGTGCTTTGTGAAGAGGGCTTTGAGAGAGTAGGTCCCCTCCGTCAGATGGGACGTACTCACCGCATGATGACAAGCGGGGCGTTTGTCTTCACACAAGATATAATCAGTGCAGTCACATTCCTAGTTTCAATTACTTATCTCCAGGTTACTATTTTACTTTATAAATGTCCAGTTGAAACTGAATTTTCAAAGTCAACCGAATGTCTCATTCATCCACGTAACCTCCGTGGGTAAATAAATTAAGCTCCGTTTCCTTGTCAAGTGGACGGTGCGGAATGTTTTTGAGAAAAGGAATTCGTATCTCACCATGTGTAAACACAGTGATGTATTTTGAACCCTTATTCTAGATAGAACGACCTTCGCACAGCACCGTTCACGTACACGATAACACAAAACATACCTTTAGTATGAAACCTTCCATACCTTCAGTATTTGCTTGTATCGTTCATCTTCGGGTCAAGATCCACTAAGGGTATCAACCCTGGTTACGTCTTACGACGGTCACCGGACCAGACGTCGCCACGACTCATGAATTGAATGCAGATTTTAGCATATAAACTGAGCACGCGTGTCCCATAACATGAGCTGAGTTTTCAGAGATCCATTGCAAGCTACCAAGTGTATAATAAAAATTTGTGTGCACTATATGAGTGTTCATTGTGCTGAAATGAAGAGGATATTTCTCTTGTAAGTGCAATTAAGCCTGTGCCGATTAATTGATTTTTCTGAATTTTAATTTAAAATATTAAGGCAGTCTTCAGTTTTGTTCTTAAGTTCTCAAGGTGAACCGGATACGGGTAATCATTTCATATGAACATCAAATAACTATTTAAATAAAAATGCCTTGGGAAATCTTCACGTACCCTAAGTTAATTCTGCAGTAGACGTCAACTTTCTACCACTAGGGAAAAAATTTCAAATCAAAAAATATAATTAGGGGCACCAATTCCCTCTGCCCTTCGTCAATACAAAATGACTCTCTCTCGCGTCCCTTCCTACCGCAGGCCACTCTGAGCCTGAGGACAGAAGAATCTTTCATCATAAGTAAAGCAATATCAAGTTCGGCAGAACAGAGGGTGCCATTATCCTGTGTACAACAACATCCGGGAAATTGCCTTAGTTTGTGCATCACGGAGCCATGATGATATTAACAGTAAAAAAATATTGCTCGATCTATGAATTTTCTGTGTAGGACCGTAATCAGTAAATGGCCTTAATAAAATAGGAGATAAAAAACTAGAGCAGGTGGAATGGTTTACCTATCTCGTAAGTGTTTTGGACCGAAATGGCCAAATTATTAGAGATATAAGAAGAAGAATTGTGTTGGGCAAAGAATATTTCTAAAGGAAAAGGGAAGCGGTGACGGGGATAAAGGATGTCAAGAAAAGACGTTAAATTTGATATGGAGCTTGGTTTGCAATGTGCAAAAACATGATAATTGAATCAAGACGATAGGCTTAGACTGGAAGGTTTTGAAATGTTGAATTGGAGAGGGATGGAAAAAGTGAAGTGGATTGAAAGGAAAACAAACGAGTAAGTGCTTAGATATGGTGGGGGACGAGAATTAATTGTTGGGAGAGGCCAAAGGAGTCAGGAGAGGTGGATGAAGAGCATTTTGATTGGCCATGGAATACTGATATACAGAGGGGAAAACGTTGGGCAAACAAGGAAGAGGCAGAACTAGGATAGGCATGTTGGACGGAATGGAGGGTGGAAGAAAGCATTCTGAATTGAATAGGGGTTTATGGTAGTTTCGGATGACAGGTTGTTTTTTAAGGTCAGGCTAGGAAATGTTTGCTTTTTTAATGTCTAACTCCATCCATAACCTACCTAAAACCTATCCTAAACTCATCTTTAGAATAAAAAGCCTTTCTAATTTAAAATTCCTTATTCCCAAGCAAGAAGAACTATCATATTTGCTGCAGTTTGCGCTCTCCTACTTCAATGTTAAGCTGAGCTAATTTCTTCGCAACTGCCTAATTATTTCAGTTTTCAGAACATTCATTTTTTATCACACATTCCCGGAAATGTTCCTTTAATGAGATCAAAATCATTACAATCCCTTGTATGGCTCACTATTACAGCTTTATCACCTGAAAAACAACCTTCAACGAAATCTGCCCCAAAAGTAGTAGAACTGAGTCCATTATAAAAGAGTCATTGCCAGAATTGACATATTCACTCAAAAGTCTTCGAACTAGCACCCTTGTATGTCCACACCCCACTGCCAACGGGTTTTACACGCCTCGTGCGCCTTCTGGAAGGTGGCGCACTGAATGCTGCTAAGCTCCCTCGTCATGGCCTGTTGTAACGCTTCCGCCGAGCCATGGTGACGTCCTTTCAGCATGGATTTCAAGCGGGGGAAGAGGAATAAGTCTGGTGGGGCATTGTCTAAAAAATTTGTACAGTCACTCACAGCGTCAAGAAGCTCTTGGCAGATCCGGGCACAAGTTTCCCTTTGTTCGTCCGCGAACATTCACGGCACCAACTTCGCACACACATTTCTCATGCCCATGTTTTCGGTCACAAGTTGATGCACATCACTTTTGGGGATTCCAAGCTCATCAGAGACCATGTATACAATTAATATGCGACCCCTGTTCAACAAAGCTTTCACTCGTAAGATTTCGTCACTTTTTGAAGTCGAAGGGCATGCAGAACGTTCGGCGTCTTCGGCATCTCCTCTACCCTCCCGAAACAACTTGTGCCACTAAAAAAAACCGACCTACCAATGACGTTATCACCATAAGCTACCTTGACCATGTCATGAGACTCTTTCCGGGTTTTCCCCAGTTTCACGCAAAATTTGATGGCGTAGCGCTGTTTCAATAACCGGTTCATGACGAAGCGTAACGAGGTCATTTATAGAGGTTTCGCAAACGAATTATCCGCACTCCGCAAATTCTGGGACCCCACTACCTCCGGTATCCAGCCATTCCTGAGACTCCCCTCCCCCAAACTCCCCAAGAGAAACCGCCGCCCGTGCGTCCGTCTATCCGGGAAAAAATAAGTAATAATACTTTTGGGACTGGCCTTGTATAGTTCTTTTATTCCTTCCTCCAGCTTATCTCATGCTTTTCATGCTCGACGGCAAATATCCTCAGCATATAAGTTGAAAAAAGAGCAATAACGGATTATCTATCATATTTCAATCGTCTGACTCTCACTGCCCATCTCATCCTGTGAACATAAGATCCAAAATAATAATCTCACAATTGCATTCAACCATTTGGCACGTAAAAAATGCATTTGTTATCTCTACGTGAACATGATGCACAATTTAAATAATTGAACTCACTGGACACATAATTGGTTCACAATATTCCACGGTTGACGATTTTCAGCACTTTATTTTCTGGGTGCTTTCCGCATTCATCGGATTTTTGCTGTCCAGTAATTACTATAGAAGAAAATGCCTCAATTATCAGTCCATCACCAATGTTGGATAATGATCTTAACGATTGTTCCCTTCTCCTGATAGCCATACATCAAAATGGGTGACCACTTCAGTTCAAAGCATTAACTGTATCAGCAAAGACGGTTTTCGGAAAATATAATTTTCTCTATTCTTATTTTTGCACCAAGCCTCTCCCGATTCCGTTAAACTCTTTGATTTCGGAGTGGTCCCACCCACGAGCGGTTTCGAATGTTCCTGTTTCAAGTGTCTGTAACCTACATACCAATGCGCTGTAGTATATAGGCCAATTTTGAGATAGCAATGTCTGGTTTTATGATTTGATTTATTAAAGAGATTAGTGGTTATTTTTTCTAATTATTTGATTCCCTGTTTACTCTAATGCAGTAACTGAAAAGCATTAAAATGCAACAGCGACGACGTTGTTCCAAATCACCGAATGCAATTTAAATTCTTTTCCTAAGTTGACATTTGTACCAAGTCTGCGGTAAATTAGCAGTTTATCAATGAATGCAGTAATTATAGAAGTCAACTCATCAAATCCTTGTAGAAGTGACGACAAAATTGTGTCAAGAAAATTTGATTCTGGTAAACCATTTAATAAAGTATAACATTAATGCATATGTATTATACGCATATTATCCTAGAGTCGCGAAGGAAACAGGTGGAAAATCACAGTATCTCGTACGTACACATATATATTTATATTCAAACGCGAAAACCCGCCATACGGCGAAGAAATATTCATTCACATGGAAATAGATATTCATTTATTTTAAAGCATTATTCACGCACAGCAGTAGGGCCATTTTACAATAAAATATAACAAAAAAATTAAAGAGGACAAAATACAATAACAGTATAACATTAAACAACGAGAACCTAATAAGGACAGGGGATATTTTAATATGTTGACAGGTGGGATAAAGCTAGGGTGGTTAAATTGTTACCGAATATATAAATAGCATCGACAGAGTGAGAGAGTGAATTTAGAAGGGAGGAGACGAAACAAAGGTGAGCGCTTAGCGAGGGATATCCTAGGAAAAGGCAGATGGAGTAGGCATTGCATTGCGATTTAGGGAAAAGGGATAGGAATACATATAAAAGACAAACACAGGATATATATATATATATATATATATATATATATATATATATATGTGTGTGTGGGTCGCGGTAGTCCAGTGGGTAGAGCGTTGGACTGCTGACCAGAAGGTCCCGGGCAAGGCACTCTGGGCACCTGCAGCTCCACCCAAGCTAAAGTGATTTTTCGGGTATTAGATCTTCCTGGGAAACCATAACCGGCACAGGGAAAGGAACTGGCCCCCCTTCCCTGATGTGTGAATTTCACACGCCGTATAGGGCTTAGTACTGGGTGATCTCTACCATCACCTACTAAACCGACCTTCGGGTTGATTACTGTATTTATGGTTTATGGTATATATATATATATATATATATATATATATATATATATATATATATATATATATATATATATATATATTCAACCACTTCCCGGACTACAACCTTGACGTGGTGGAAGGGCTTGCGCGTTCCGATGACGCCTAGAGCTGTGCTGGCGGGAGTAAAAATAATTGCTCCTGGTAGGGTCACCCTTGCCAGATAGGTCTAAGGTTAGGAGCCAGGCAAAAAGTAGTCCACGCAGCGTCTGTTCCGCAGTGAGGCGGCTGCAATGGCGTCTGCTCCCACTGGGGTGGCCAGTAAGTGATGGTGTCACGTTAAAAACACTATTGAGGAAGGCAACGGGAAACCACCTCAATTATCATTCCCAAGATTTACATGATGGATTACACAGAGAATATGAATCCTGGCAACTACGGGGCTCGGCCCAATCGTCCGTGTGTCATGCTCGGCAGCGGGGGAGGCAAGGCTTCCGCGGTCGTCATCCCACGAAACCCTTGCAAGGGAAAACCGACAGCAGCAGGACAGAAGACGCAGGAGAAGAAAACCAAATCACCTAGAATAGGAACGTGGAATGTTAGGAAAATGATGAGGACAGGGAAATTGGAGAATGTTAAGCGAGAGATGGAAAGGGGAAAAATAGATATTTTAGGTCTATGCGAGGTGAGATTTAAGGATAGCGGGGATTACTGGAGTGATAATTATAGAATAATATAAAGTAGCGGGGACGAGAGCCAACGAGGGGTTACCATAGGCTTCTTCCTACCTCTTTATTAAATAAAGAGGTAGGAAAAAGCGTAGTCAACATAGAATAGGTAACGAATAGAATATTACAAGTAGAGATAAAAGTAGAACCGACGAACTTGGTTATTATTCAGGTAAACATGCCACCGAGCAACCATATAGAGGAAGAGGTCGATAGGATATGCGATCAATGAGAGGACATAATCGCGAGTGTTCCTGCAGGGAAATATTTGATAGTGATGGGGGATTGGAATGCGGCGGTAGGCGAAGGAAGAGATGGTTATGAGGTGGGGGACTACGGATTAGGCACGAGGAATAACCGCGGGGAAAAGCAGTTGAGTTCCGCAGGAGACAGGGATTAGTCATCACCAACATTTGGTTTAGACACCAGAAAAGGCGCAGGTATACATGGGAAATGCCAGGCGACTCAGAAAGGTATCAGCTAGATTATATTCCGGTTAGACACAGGTTTAGGAACAGTGTGATAAATTCGCACAGCTTCCCGGGAGCGGATGCGGACTCTGACCACAATTTAGTTGTTATGAAATGTAGCGTCCATTTCAAAAAGATAAGGCAGGGGCGGCGGTTTAGAAAATGGAGTGTAGAAGCATTAAATGGTTTGAAAAGGAAGGAGTACCGACAGACTGCAGAAAAAATCATGGAGGATGGCAAAGAGCTGAGTGCTATCGAAGAAAAATGGGAAAGTATCAAGAAAGAGTTATCGAAAGCCGCAAAAGACACCATTGGAACCCTCAACGCGAAAAGGACTAGGAAACCATGGATCACGGATGAGATGATTACAAAGATGGATGAGCGGCGAAAATGGAAGAATGTAAATAGAGAGTCAGGCAAAATGAAGTGCAAAGAATTAAACAATAAATTGAAGCGGGCAACAAATAAAGCAAAGGAAGCATGGTGGAGGACGCAGTGTGGGGATATGGAAAGTTTGCAGAGGAAGGGTGAAATTGGTGCGCTGTGTTAAATCGTGATCGGGAAGTAAGAAAGGAAGGCCTATGCTAACAGTTAGAGATAAGGCGGGTAAGGTAATAGTTGGTGCAGGAAAGATCCCAGAGAGATGGAAGGAGTATATAGAAGGACTGTATAGTAAAGAACTTAGACCAACAAAGTTAGACACAAAAAACGAACATGACGTGGAGGAAGATAGCTTAGGTCCAGGCATACTCGACGATGAGATAGAAAGGGCATTCAGGGAGATGAAATTAAATAAGGCCGTGGGGGTGGATGAAATTCCTGCGGAACTACTAAATGGTTTAGGAAAATGAGGGAGGAAGAGGCTATGTGGGCTGATTCGTAGTATCTATGAGGAAGGAATCTGACTGGAATACTTTTTGAGATCAGTTTTAGTTCCTATTCCGAAAAAGGTAAAGGCTACATCATGTGAGGACTACAGGACAATAAGTTTGATATCCCACGCAGCTAAAGTTGTTCTAAGGATCATAAACAAAAGGATATAGAGTAGGGCAAATGACTACTTAGGGGGTGATCAGTTTGGGTTTAGGAAGGGGAGAGGTATGCGTGATGCCATTGCAGTAATGAGATCACTAGGGGCAGAAGAGAGGATAAAAGCATCCTCGTGAGTTTTGCAATAATTGCGTGTGGTTGGGAAGAAAGGGAGGATGGCGTTGGGTGGTGATGCTGTCCACAGTGCTCTCGCCAAAAGGTAGTAGCCCACTTCCTGTCATTGGGTTGGGGTTTGGTGTGGCAAGGAAACAGTAGCGGAGCCAATTACAGAACATAGGAAGAGAAAGAGGGGATGACTCCGTTAAAAGTTACTGCTGCGGCATCTCCTGCGGTTTCTTTGAAATGTGTAAAGGTATAAACAGCCTAAGTGTTTAAAGTTGGCTATAACCTCGTGGACTGTGGCGCGTCGCGCACGACGGCGAATGCCTGTGACATTGTATGTACGGTATTTCGTCACAACATCTTGTTATTTTAAAGTCCCCAAAATTTTTGAGTGTAATAGGACGCCTCAATAGCTCAACTGGCTAAAGTACTCGATCGGACACTGAGGGATCCGGGTTCGAATCCCGGTCAAGGCGAATGGTCTTTGCACTCTGATATTGTTACAGAGAATGAAAAGAGGGGAATTGGAAGGGTAGACAAGACCACTGATGACATGACATTCCTTAAATTTCAAAAATTAACATTTTCCCCTACTCCTCTAAATCATCACCTTTGGGGCCTTGCTTCCCGTGGATATAATTTTCGGTACAAAGTTGCTGGCATGTTGCTAGTATTCGGTAGGGGTTCAACGAATTCGGAACGCTTCTACTGTGCGTGAAACATACTTGGTGTTCTTGAATGCTTGCTTCAATATTTCTACCGGTTTATCTTATGCAGACAGCATTATAGTCAGGGAAATAGTGTTTATAAACTCTAATTTTTTGTAATTAGTTTATGTTGCCTTTGTGAGAGCTATTGGAGATAAAAATTTATTGTCTCCGGCGTAACTTAATAGAATTTACACCTGGGTCGTGTTTTTTCATAAAGAATGTGGAACCACAAAGTCAATAATTTCATTTCAATCTATTGGAGATTATTGCTTTAATGAGTGAGTTTTGCAAATCGCTGTGTTGAGTTTTATTTTTGGAGGGCAATTGTTGTTCTTATGTGGAAGAGAGATACGACTGAGAAATAAATTTTTCTCTGTCGGCGTTTGTCTAATCTGCTATTTAGAATATCACTTTCTTAGTTAATGAATAACTGATCGTAGCACTTTCCCAACAATTATTCATTATGTTCGACTTCCACCGCATCACGTCTGAAGCTACTCAATTTGTACTTTCTGAGTTATTGAGGTTCGTTTATTGCCTCAACTGGTGTGTTCTCCCCATTATCATTATTGACTACCATTTGCTTAATCACTTGTGTTTTGTGATGTTCATTGAGGTCCGCCATCAAACTTAGCATATAATGAAAATCCTTTATTATTTTGTGAATAATGATGCTTGCATTAGGCGAGGATGATTTGATCGCAGTAACAGTCGAACTCATCTTCCCACGCATCACCCTAATTAACCGACAACGATAAAGAATCTGTAAAATGTATTGCCGCCTGATGATACTCTGCATCGAAACCATGGTCGTTTAACGTTAATAATTAATTGACTTGTGGAATTGTGCAGTTTCAATACCATTACAATGAAGGAATCCTGAGTGGAGCCTACTACAGACCCGGGATTTATCGGCTGAACTGATAATTTTCACCAAGATTAGGCCATATTCCAGGATAAAAGACGTTATATAATTAAAGAAAGAGGAGGATACTCCCTATATGGTTATGCAGAATAATAATAGAAGAATATGATATGTATATATACAGACATATATGTAATTTTTCCAGATTGCGTTCCATATTGAGACTGGTGTGATAATACTGCAGCGTAATTTCATGATAGTGGAACTCAACTCGGTCTCGGCGTCAAATACGTGAGGCGAATCAGTTTCTGTGACGTTGGCTTGGCCGCGGCTAGACCTAATGGCGCCATTAACGTCAAGAATTCTTCGCCGGCCCTCTCTCTCTTGCGCAGCGCCCCACCCTACGACTCGCTCGATCTA
Source organism: Hetaerina americana (assembly GCF_022747635.1). Classification (NCBI taxonomy): domain Eukaryota; kingdom Metazoa; phylum Arthropoda; class Insecta; order Odonata; family Calopterygidae; genus Hetaerina; species Hetaerina americana. Next base: position 31,076,065 of record NW_027286874.1, on the reverse strand, counting down.
TATTCTTCGACGAGAGTCAGCTCGAAATGCAGTGTCTAATAATCCGTCGACGCTGGGGGCAGCGTCATGAATCACGTTTCGACAGTGCGCCCTTAAAGTAGATATCCAAAGGAAACTTTCATTTCCAAAGATCATCGACACCCTTTGAGCCCGATTAGATCTAAGGATGTTTAGCAGACCCAACAAGGCGAAACTGAGATCTTAAAATAACCTGAAAACTTAATAGCATAACTATTTTGAGTATGCTATCACATCGGGCTGATGGTCTCTCTTCAAAAAACGATTTTTCTTGGTCATATGCTTTTGTAACCTTGGCAATTTTGTATTATAACTGCAGCGTTACCTGTCTTCGCATTCGCCAATGCCCTTCAAAACTATCGGAACACCAAGCTACGGGGCTCATAAATGTACTCATTAATTAAAACTTAAGAGCAAAAGCAAGAGTGAACATCTGCTTTAAACACTTATAATTTTGATCTAAATAATAAGCGATATACTAGATCATTTGATTTTCGGAATATTCGCAACTTTCGCAGACATTTCAAAAGCACACTTTTAAAATCGTGCATTTATTTGGCGTCGTTTGTCAAATCATATAAAAATGTCATAAAATAACGGAAAAAGGCAAACTTTACTCCAATCGTACTTGGAGTATGCCCAAAAAAAACTTGTCATTTACATGCACGGCAATATGATGGATCAATATTTATGTCACGCACTGGCAACAAGATATATGGATTTTATTTGACCTATTGTGTACACATGTCAGCCACTGATTTTAATCATCAGCAAGATTCCTTTCGTAACAGGTTTTACACTAAAACGAAGTCATTTCAATACTGTATCTGGGACTATCTGAACGAGAAAAATCGTATTTTGAAGAGATACCATTTTTTTGAGTGGCATATAATTAAAATTTACGAATCATAAATACTATCTACATTTCCTGAAATAACTATATAGGTGTGGCTCTCCACATGACACCCATCTGGTCATGAGATATGCTTTGCTCTTCTCAAGATTTCTGATGGTTTGTTTAACTACATGAAAGTACCAAAAGTAATTGAGGTTTCAAAGACTTTGACCGAAGATATTTTTAATTAATGAGTGCGTTTAAAAAGCAAATAAATTATTCCGGCGGTGTGAGAAATGTTGGCCGTGCATGTCCTATTGTTAAGTAGAGATCAGGCCCATAGCTTAGTGTCCAAAGAGTTTTGAAGGCTATTGGTGAACGCAAAGACAAAGGTAACGTCGCGATTAATTTTAAAGGTTACAAAGAAATATGAACAAGGAAAATCGTATTTCGAAGAGATATCATTTTTTAGAATGCCACATAATTTAAATTTACAAAGACATAAATACTATCTATATTTCCTGACAAATAATATTTTGGTGCACATGTTCATGTAGGGAGCATGGCGTGGTAACAGCCTATTGCTAGAAGACCTTTCATTTTTTTTTTATCTCAATTTTGAAAAGGCTATAGTTAGTCATAACGCAGGACTGGTGCATATACTTCAGTTTTCGAGGAGTAAATAAACGTGCACATCATTGCCACTGCAACAATTGTCAATTTCGGAAAAATTAAGTCAAAGCTAATATTCTATAATCAACGATGAAAATTGACCACAATAATAAATAAATAAAATCATTCATCAGAGAAACCAAATGAAAAGCCTATATTTTCATTTTCGTCTGAAAGTTTCGAGCATTTGTGAATTTTAATGGGATATTTAAGCTGTCAAGAATCAAACTCAATGCTTTCATAGAAGGAAAAAGAAGGACTGCATCTCCTGTAATTCTTGTAATATGGGCAACAAAATGCATTAAGCATTGAACTAAGCAATACGAGTTCTCTCGATAGAGATGATAACGGATTCCAGTAGAATAAGAATAAAATTATTTCATACCGACTCCAGTTAGTCGGTATATCTGTACATCCATATCATCCATAATTAAGTATCAATACTCCCCGAACAATATTGCTTTTCCCCTTCACTTCAGAAAAAACCTTCGCACATATGTCAATTTTCCAAATTGGTGCGATTTAACATAAAAATAAAGCATAGTTTAAATAGACAATATGAAACAATGTCTTCGATCTTTATCATGAAGAATGTTTTTTCTTCTTTCATTTCCATTTTCAATCTTTGATTTTAATTATTTAGCAAAATTTCCAAAACAAATTATTGAAAACAAGACCGGCAAATGGATGAAATCTCCATAGTATGTCTTTAAAAATTATCGTATCCCATGTTACCGAACTGGAAAGTGGCAGCAAATTTCGAAAATGACGTTTATTGTGGCTCTTTATATTTATTAACACTCAAAAACATTACACTAACTTATTACTACATAATACTGTGGAAGACTGTTAAGAGGTAGGAAAAACAATGTTAAAATTAGCCGTAAAAAGTTGCTATTGCAGCAACCTAATTCCTGATTAGACATGACTATTTCAGCTGTTAACCCTGTATATTTTTCTTAACTTAAAAACAAAATCTCATTGAATATTCAATTTGGTTTTTAAAAAATTCCTCGCATTACTGACATTTGCATCCCAGAATTACTAAATGCTAACCTATAATATCGGAGTCAATGAACCTAATGCTGAAGTATCTACTTTAATTTTCCTATTTTTACAATGCAACAATTTCAAAGTTTAATGCTAATTAACGGATAACTCCGTTTCAATTGCTGTCGCGGCATCTCCCGCAGTTGCTTTGAATTGACCTATCTTGTTACAAAATACCTTTGTCGAATATTTTAAGCTGAACAAGAGATATTTCTACAATATTTCCTTAAATTATAGTATAAGCTCCTATAATAGTTTGACATTTGTTTCATTCAATAATAACTTGTGGATTAAATCCAATCAAAAATATCCACAGAAGATCACTCTGAGAGCACCCGTTTAAATGGATATATTCACGTTTGTTATCGCCTACCGAGTGAATCCAATACACATATGAAGCATAGAAGTATTCTAAATATGAAAAGAGTTGCAAAATAAGGTCATTTGATCAGCCATAAATCTACATATTACCACAAAAAACGGAGTGCGAACGTCGGCGTTCATGACCTTCACTAATTTAAATATGCCGCTCAAGGCGAAACTAAACACAACACAGAGAAGGTTCATCAAAAAACACTGAAATTAGGCTAAAGTGAAAAATATATCTTTAATATTACCATATTGCACTAGTAATTGATTTTTTTTATTTATTAGCGAATGAAGTTCACATCCATGCTTTAATTGTCTTGAAGTCTGACCTTTGAAATTGCGCCATCGCTCTTAAGGCTTGCGCTCTGGATTGGCCAGAAATTAAAGAAGAGGCAACAAAATCATCGTGCGCAGTACTGAGGACGTGATTCCGTCACCAAAGTTTGTGTGGTGTTGTTCCTTGAAGTTTGAAGATTGGTCTCATCCGGCAGGCGCATAGTCGTCTCCCAGTTAAAAATCCACAAGCATAAATCCTCGCTAATTTTTGTGTTTGTATTACCATTCACTGTTAGTGATCATGGTGATGAGTCTACAACATAGGATCAACCCAATATATTATTCAGATTATTCTGATACGAAAACTTTCGAATAACCCACAGTTTCATTATTAATTCGAGTCACATTGTACATAACAAGTATTTAAGGAAGCTTTATTCATCCGAGTGATACCTTGATGACCGACAGTTTTTTCAGTAGTAACTTCCTCATGGATTTAATCGCCAATGTAAGTATGGTAACATTAATCTCGACTGTCAACACTGCGTAAATGGGGAAATACAGCTCCAGCATATGAATACATATTATGTGAATTTCTTTTGCAGTATCCTTTAGTTAAATCCTTCCTAGCTGGATCATTCTCTGGAACTTTCTCCACCATAGTTTTTCAGCCTTTGGATTTGGTTAAAACCAGGTTGCAAACTCCTGTTAATGCCTCAATTGGGTAAGTAACGGAACTTATGTAGGAATAATATTTCTAGTGGTTAGTTTCGGGAAATAAATGACACGATACAAATTTTCCCTCTGCATTTGCTAACAGGACGAACCAATCAGCAAGTATGATTACAATTTTCGGAAAAATTTTGGAAAAAGATCATCTTCCAGGTCTATGGAAAGGCATAACTCCGGTAAGAATCTCTTTCATTCTTATACTTGTGGTCATTTGGTTGTGCTTGTCTTAATAGTCATTTTTAATTAAAAAATTGTTTTCTGTGATCTAGTCAATCGCACGAGTAATTCCAGGAGTGGGTCTATATTTTTCATCGCTTCATTGGCTTCGCTCTTTTACCACCAAAGGCTACGAAAGTGAACCGGGTGCTTTTGAAGCCGTCGTCCTAGGAATGGCAGCTAGATCTATTAGTGGCATTTGCCTCATTCCTATGACTGTTATAAAAACTCGTTTTGAGGTAAGTCATTAGAGCCATTCAATTGAAAAGTTTTGAAACGATGGTGTGGATAAAATATATTCTATATATGACGATAGTGTTCAGAATATTTGCTAGAAGAGTTACCCCGAAGCGTGATATTGGTGCCGTGTTATTCAGGTTAACGTTTTAATATTATTTACCCAAAGGTTGAGATACCCAACTAAAATTCCGCCTATTTTTTGATCCTATCAATTCTTTGATAAAGTACATTGTTTCCGCATGATTTCATGTAAGGTTTACTCGGTCATTAAAGCCTGACAAGATACATTTTCTGAACGTACGTTGTATGTGGCCCATTTAAGTCAGCGTTCCTGTTAATGTTTAAACAAATTATTGTACCCTGTTAAAGGCTCAATAAATTGCTTTGGGTAAAATTTGGATCACTAAATCAAAGTGAGTCTATATATACTGTGCATGAATGTAAATATCAACTGCTGTGTTAAAGGTATTGATAGTCTTTTTAATCCTTGGTGGAAACATTGTAAAAATACAACTGTGAAGCTAGCATATGTTAGGCAACAATTATTGGATTAATTAAGATGTCTAAAGCAAAATAATCATCGCATACAAGTATTCGCATGTGCAGTTGGTTTATTGTAAATTAAAAATTGCATTCACATTACTTTAATGTACAGGTTAATGATACTCCTATTTGCATCCATGTAAGTCTACTAATTGGAGACTGAAAAATCTGCCCCTATAGAATACAGTTTGTTGAAATATATTTTAATTCAACATTAATACATTTTAGTAAGAAAAAAGGGTTAGGTATGGATCAGTAAAAGGTTTCTGAAACCCATACACCCAAATCAGTGCCTGTAAATGAATCTATTATCAACTATTATTTGCGTCACATATATTAATAACTTAAATGGGAATTGGGAAACCACAAAAATAATTATGATTTAGCCGTTACTAAAATAGAAGCATTGTGACACGTCATATGCAGGTGGAAAAGTTTAAATTTGGAAGTTTAAGGGAAAACTATTGTTGATTATTAAAAGTAAAAGGTTTTCTTGAGATTTCTGTAATATGTGTTAAAAGCTCATTAATGTTTCTTTTTAGAGTGGAGTTTATCAGTATGGTGGTGTAGCACAAGCATTCAAGACTATATATCGCAATGAAGGTGTTAGAGGCCTGAGTTGTGGTTTACTTCCAACCCTTTTTCGTGATGCACCATTCTCAGGATTGTACCTTATGTTCTACACTCAAACAAAGTCAGCTATTCCTGCAGGTATTTGCCTGGTGTTTAGTACACCTTGATTGTATTCCATATCATTTTTCTTGGGTTTTCTTATCACACTGGTGTCATTGCCTTCATACCTCTACTTCCCCCCATTGAAAGTGCAAAACAATGTTTCAGGCAGGCACTGTGTACGTAATGACGACATGTGCATACTTAGTAAATCAAAGTAGAAAAGCATGTTTCATTCATCATGGTATTCCTCTTGATCAAGAACCAGCAAACTTCTAAACAATTTACCCACCTGGTATAAAGTCATTTTTAGGCTAAACATATTATACATGCTATTAAATTGTCAGGTATTATCATGGCTTTATAGTTATTTCTATCAAAGGAGGTATTATTGATTGACAGTATTTAATATAGCATGTAATGAATTTTAAATCAATTTTGAAAGGTGGAAAAATTTGAATCAATAATGCATGTATATTAATGAGACATTCATTCATGTAGGATTGATTTTGATGCTGTCATTTTTGTGTGTGTGTCTTAATCACTTAGTATTTACCCCTTGCTATCAACCCTTAGCCTCATGTCTTTAATTTATGTATATATTTTTATGAAAAGTAAACATTTGATTTTTTTATTACCTTTAGATTGGATGAATTCAAATGCCAATGCTCCTATCCACTTCTCCTGTGGTGTTGTTGCTGGCCTACTGGCATCTTTTGTTACCCAACCTGCAGATGTTTTGAAGACAAAAATGCAGCTTTATCCTGAAAAGTTCAATGGCATTATGGATGTCATTTTCTATGTTCACAAAGTAAGTTATTTTTGCCAGTAATGTGAGTATTCAAACTTGGAATTATTTTTTTCTCATTTTTCAATTGATAATCAGATACTACTTGGTGTTGTAAATTTTGGCAAATGTGTAAGCTTCACATTAATAGGCCATGCATAACAGGATTTGGAACCTTGTACAATTAAAATGGTAAACATTTTTTCATAAGTATTAACTAGTCAAATATTCCTGTTTATTTAAAGTGCGTCAATATGACAGTTAGCCATAGCACCAGTCTAATTTTATAAAATATACCTAGTAATGACAAAGTTAAATTGTGCGGTAATGTATTTGCAAACATTTGAGATGTTGTCTATTGAAGGATCATCTTAAAATCGGGTACTTTTATTTTTCGATTTAGCAGTAGCCCACTTGGCTAGGGTAGGGTTTTGAAGGACCCTGACACTATGCATTACTGTGCATGTATTACCTGCCTCTCATGATGTAATATGTTCTCAAACCTATACTGCTACAAACTTATTCTTTAGCTGTGCATACTTTTTACCTCCCATAGGTCAATCCTAAACGCCAAATCTTTTCCTCCTACTACCTCACTTCTCTAGAATTTTACTCTCCATTGCCATCTTTGGTATCTTATTGCCTCTTAGTATCTCTTGCCTTCACTTGCCCTGCCTTCTTTGAATGTATGCCAACTGCTTTCTCTCTTCTCCTGCCATTCCTAAAACTTTGCTTGTTTCACTTTTAGTCTATTTTATTTTTTCGATCCTACTCTAAGCTTAGACTCTTGATTCATACAAAAATACTATACAAAAATAATCCTCAGTAGGTTTTTCTTTACATCTTTGCTTAAGTTTTCTGTTATCAACTCTTGCATCCTTGGAAAAGCTTCTTAATCTAACTAAATCCTTCTTTATATGTTCTTACTGCTTTGCCAAACTTCTTTTAAAACATTCTTAATAAATGTGAATATACATTGTTTATTTCTACTGACTTAAATGATTATTTTAGCCATCCTGTTTCTTGAGAATCGCAGTCTCATCATTTTATCAGGATTAACAAGGCATTCAACTGTCTCTCTTCCCCTCCATGCCTTTTTTCTTTTTATTTCCCATCTATTTTATTTGTTCTGTCCTTCTCCACATCCATAGCTCAAATCAAAATTCTTTGAGACCTATCTACTTTAAAATTGCTAAAATGTGTTTGTCTATTTATTCATTCACAAGAATGAGTATTGGATTCATTTTTTTAAAATCTGTATTCAGTCGACAGGATTTTTTATGATAATTTTGAGTTCATTTGGTTGAGGCTAACAAATTTATCGATTACATTGTCATTTTCATTTTAAAAATGTGAGATCATATTTTTGGATACTAGTATGACTCCAAAGTATGACCCATTTTTTCACTGTAAAAGAAACAAGTAAAACAGTATCCTTGTTAACCTTGTTGTTTTCATATTAATCAGAGTGAAATCAACTTTCCATTCAGTTTTCGGTGGGTCAAAAATTAGATTCTAGGCTTTCATTATGCCGTCTATCAGATCTACGTATGGGGAATGTGTGTGTAATCTGGTGATTTGGCTGACATATGACAGAGTAAACGATAAAGACAAAATGTGTGGCTAAAGAAATATGAGAGATGAGGAAAGGAAAACTTTCCAGCCACAAAATGGGGTTAACCTCTAGTGCAAAGAGTTCAAGCACTACTGCGGTAATCCAAGTCCTCTTCTGATTATTGTATTATTTTGTGTCCTCTAATATTCTCATGTGTATAAGATTTAGCCATGCTAAGACAGTAACATCACAGCCAATATAAAGCATACTTATTATGTCTTTATCCTTATGTCATTAATCAAAACAGCTGTGGAACGTCTAAATGAACCTAAAATAATTTTAGTAATTAATGTATCACACCCATGGCAGCTGTGAAAAGTTATCATTGAAAAGGGAGCATAACTGGTAGTGGAATATGTGATAAAGAGATGTCTGGAGAAAAGTTGCAAGTATTATAGTAGTGTCTGGATGAAAGCATTTTTCGAACAATTTTTCATTAGAGCATTATATTATTTGGATTTGATTCTTCTTTGTGAATGCCTTTCTACTACATTCCTCTCTGATAAAGGTAAATGAAATAACTGTTAAATATTACATACTTTTTACGACTGTTTTTACCAGTTTTGTCAATTATGTCACCATCAAGTAGTAATTGTCAAACTGCTTTTAGCAGTTATTAAAAGTATGGAATAGCAAAACGTTTTTTAATTTGTGACATTGGCAATCAATTTACACAAGGTTAATTTATCTATCACTAACTTACTTCTCTTCAATGGCTCAGAATGGCAGTATTTATCCAAATCTTGGCATTTTGGTTCCTACTTGCTAATACCACCAAATTCATAGTACATTTTGCTTTCTTTAGAGCAGTCACTGATCAAGTAAGTCCCCCGTAAGTCAGGATTGTGTCAATGCTAATTGGGAATCAATTAAATTTATTTGTCTTATTAATGCTTTGCAACCTTATTTAAAGAATGTCAATGTATAAGAAAAAATTTTCTGATTTAAAATTTTTATTACAGAAATATGGAATGAAAGGTTATTTCAAAGGCCTTGCTCCAAGAATGCTACGAAGGACATTAATGGCAGCAATGGCATGGACAATCTATGAGCAGGTGAAGTCTCTTTATGATCTCAGCGGCTTTTGTCGTATATTCATTATGTATTTCATGTTCATAATCGTTACTGAGTATTCAATCTACTACGTATTTCAAAGCCCTTATTATATTTTCATGTTTTTTTCAGGTCACCAAGAGTATTGGGCTGAAGTGAATCCTTTAAGCCAATAAAGAATTGAGAACCATGACTTTTCCAACCATCACTTTTGTATTAATCATCATCAGCTTCATTTTTTGCCGATAAAATTCACCTCTTGCCATAGACAACTGCCACAAGTGAATTCACCATGACAGTGCAAGGATTTATGGCTGTTTTGATCAAGTATAAAATGTAAAAATGCACATACTTATTTTTTGAAGTTGTTATTTTTGTAAAAGAAGTAAATGTCTACATTGCTAACATTTTACGAGATATATAACTGGAGGAGTGATGCATGAACCTTGTGTTAAAAGTTTTCAACAGTATTATAAATTAAAATTTTTAACTAAAACTGTTCTATCTCTATTTGTCAGTGCTCTGTAATAGAGACATGCCAATAGGTCTAATGAGCAGCAGGACTTGCTCCCTTCATTGCCCTATCCTCTCCAATGTGTTTGTTCAGTCAGGTACAAGGCAAGTTTAAGTCTTGATTCAAAAGTCAAACGATACTAATAGAGGCAGTCGACAATCTGTCCATTGAGAAAGTAAGTGAAACATGGCTGCTAAACTGGTTAGATTTAGCGCACAGGAAGTGCATATACTCAGGATTTGAGTTTGATCAGTTGATCAGACGTTTTTACTATTGCGTACTACCTCGGAAATTCATCAATCTCAAACTGTAGCACATTGTATTTGCCAAAAGCATGCCATCCCTGTGGGTAAGTCCAAATACTCTCAAGCAGTTAAATGGATATTCATTTTTCCATGCAGATCAGGCCAGCTTTGCAGCATGCTATATTGACTTACGAGGTCTGTTCAAAAAGTATTGCAAATTTTGAATTTTTGCAGGTTACGTATGTTTGAGTTTTGATTTTTTTTGCGTTATTTTGGTACTTATGTCTCTCTCTTATGCCAAAAAGTTTGGCCATTTTGAATGTTTAGTTAATTGTTGACAGTTGTTTTGCTTGGACATGTTTTGGCCTGTCTTCGATTTCTGCACGTTCCAAAAAATGGATCAAGAATCTACATCAAATTTTGTGTGAAAAACAAAATTAAGTGCGCGGACATTCCAAATGTTAACTGTAGCATATGGAGAAGCTACCTTGGACTAAAGCAACGTTTTTATTGGTGGTACAAAATGTTCTCAGAGGGCCAAGAAGATGTGAACATCGAAGGGCGTACAGTATATTTGGATTAAATGCTAAAATGAGCCATAACAAAAAATAGTTAAAATAAGATGACCATTTCAGTGTCTAGCAATTTGAAGTAAAATGAACAAAACTATTATTATCACAGAAAATGTGTGCTATGCATCTGATTCAAACAAACACAGTAAAACTTACTTTTAATGAAAATAAAGTTGCTGCTGGCTGACACGGTGACCACTTTTACAACTCTACTATTGGGTACTTTTTACAAAAAATCCCAATACATTTTTTTACCAACCCATTAATATTATTTTAAACTATGAATGTTCCAAGACATTACTCAAATTTTCAATTTTCCAAATTCTGTAGAGATTGTTTAGATTTCACCCCTAATTTATGACAAAACTGATGAAGATAATGAATACCTGTGGAAAAGTGCTACGATCAGTTATTTCTACAGAACTGCTAAAGGCCTTGGAAAAAAATGGTAAGGACCATTTCTAATGACTCGTTCATTGAATTTATGAGATTATGATAGGTTTGGCCAGAAGATTAGATTTGATCAGCATGTATTTTCTTTCCTGAAAATGGGAAAGCAGCAGTGTTAGAGGTTTATAATATGGTTAATTTTAAATTTGAAGATCAGCACAGTTGATAAGAATAATCAGCAAAAGGATCAAGAAAAGAACAGGGATTCCTATAGGGGGATCAAATCAGAAAGAGAATGGAGATATATAATGCTTTAGCAGCAATGAGATTATGGACAGCATGGGAAGCAAAACAGAAAATGACCAGGGCATTCAATGGAGAAGCTGAATGGACAGAGGAAAATTTGGGTTGTTTAATATCCATCCATCCATTTCAATGTTCTTGATGAGTAAATGGGTACAAAGGTATAGGAATAGCTGTAGGTAGGTATGAAATCTTGTGGGCTCTCATGAAGTCAGTTAGGATACATGGATAATTATACCAGAGTTAGTTAGTGAAACGGGATTTCAGGAGGGAAATTCTAAGATTTGGTTAATTTTCAAGGAACGCTCGGAAAAAAACCAAATTTGACCACCACTTGCAAATTTAAATATCGACCATCGACAAATTTGTAGTCGATTTTTACAGTCACTTGAATTATATATGAAACATTTCATGTGAGTAAATCAGCTAGTGGTAAGCTTTGTTTCAAACTGCATAATTACATTGTAATGGTAGTGATAGAAGCGTGATGCACATATGGTCTTGGTCACAATGACATATATAAGGGCTTAAAAAGTTACTTTGAGTAGTAAATAAATATATTTTGAAAACCAAATGTAAAATATTGGTAAGTTTCAGCCATAATTTGGTTAAGTTAGCTGTAATTTGGTAATAAGTTAGCTGTAAAAAAATTGGTTTACACTGATTGTAATAGTTAAATTATTTCATCATATTCTGAGTTATCAGATGGTGAGGCTTTATAATACTGATGATTCCTGCTGATGTTGATTAATGAAGGTATATCATGACAAATAGAGCAAAATAAGCATGGTGAAAGAGGCAGTGTGAGTATAGAGAAAGTGTACAGAGGAAGAGTGAAATAGGTGTGCTATATAGGAAGGTTAAAGATGTGTCAGGAAGTAAGATTGGAAAATCTGATAACAATCGGAGATGAGTCAGGAAAAATATCAGTTGAACCAGTGGAGTTCAAGAGAGATTGAAGAAATATACGCAGGAACTCTATGGTAAAGGCATTATGCCAGCAAGATTAGATACAGAAAGAGAATATGATGTGGAAGAGGATAGCTTAGGTCCAGGCTTAATCAATGGTGAGATACAAAGCATTAAGGGAATTGAAATCAAATAAGGCTATGAGGGTGGACAACATTCTTGTGGAACTACTTCAAGGTTTAGGAAAAGGTGGGAGGAAGAGTTTTTATAGATAAAACTCATAGCATTTATGAGAGAGGAATTAGGCTGGAAGACTTCTTCAGATCAGTGCTAGTTCCAATTCCAAAAAAGGGAAAGACTGCAATATGTGATGATTATGGAACAATTAGCGTGATTTCACATGTGGCTAGAGTGGTTCTTAGGATCATCAATAAGAGGATGGAGAGCAGGGTAAAAATTACTTAAGGTATGATCAGTTTGGGTGCAGGAAGGAGAGAGGCAAATGTGATGCCATTGCAGTAATGAGCATCGCCAATAGAGAGGAATATGAAATACAATCAGGATGCATTCGATTGTTATGTAGATTTAAAATAGGCATTTGGTAGAATAAATGAATATATTGCAGAAAATAGGAGTACTTTGCTGAGATATGAGACTTATCTGCAACTTGTACATGTCTCAGACTGCTCAGGTGCAAGTGGTGGTTGGAGAGTCTAGATGAGTAAAAAAAAAAGGAGCAACCATTATCACATGTTCAATTCAATGTATATGAGGAGAAAATGGTTAAATGGTAAAATTAGTAGATGTAAGAAGAAGAATTGCATTACGCAAAGAAGCTTTGACATGGAGGAAATTGATGATGGGAACGTTGAGTAAAGATGTTAAAAAAAGGTTTGTTAAAACTTAGATTTGGTACTTGGTTCTGTACAGTGTAGAAATATGGTAGACGAAGCAAGATGATAGGTGTACTTATGAAATGTGAGTGTGGATAAGGATGGAAAAGGTGAAGTGGATGGAAAAGAAAACAAACGAGCAAGTACTAGGTATGGTGGGGGAGGAGAGGGAATCGTTGGGAGAATTAAAAGGAGGTGGGAAAGATGGATGCAGAGTATTTTGAATGGAAATGGAACTGTGGAGTTCACAAAGTTGGGAGAATTAAAAGGAGGTGGGAAAGATGGATGCAGAGTATTTTGAATGGAAATGGAACTGTGGAGTTCACAAAGTTAGTTTCGTTTCCATGGCAATGGGATGCTGAAGACTTCGATAGAGGGAATAATGTTAGGCAAACAAGGAAGGGGCAGGAATGGGATTGGGATAGAATGAAGGGAGGATGGAAGTATGTGGTACTGAAGTAGTGTTTATTGTGGTGTTCGATGTTGGGTTGTGTTTTGTTAGCAGAGGCAAGGATATTTTTGTTGTACTCTATGGTGGCTTGTGTCAGTCTAAAACCTAGCTTAACTGTCAGATTACCAATAATAATAATCAATACTCTGGTGATGGTAATACCAGGGTATTTGGTTTGCTATTAGTGACATTCCTCAAATGAAGATGCCTGGTGCTGATTAACGCGGTAACGACAGGGGTGGTGCAGCTTTTCTCTACAAGTTTAAGTTTTAGCATTCCAACTATAACGTTAATACCTTTTACTACACATGATCATTCTCAAATAATTTAGTTGCACTTACCATGAAAATTTGGCTATTTTAGTTTCTAGTGATCATACCCATGACATGGCCATGAATTAATGTGCATTGCCAGGGTTATTTGTCTCAGCAATTTTTGTCAGCTGCTTTTCAAAGAAATACAAAGGCTTTCTGTTAAATGAAACAGCTTTCCAAACTCCCCTCTTCCCAGGTACCTTACTCCAAGCACAGCTATTGCAATAATATATTTACTGTCTGATCTAGAAATATATTTGTAGTTAGGGTTTTGAAAAAATTTCTATTCTGTAATTAATCATTTTCCCAAAATAACGATGAATATATATCACCTTAAGGGTATTGTACGTATTTAGAATTACAAGTATACATTAAGAACATGGCAGTATTCCAAAAAACACTAATCTTATAGAAGAAAATTCGCTTGCATGAAATCCCTTAAATGTATTGTGTGTGTGCAGAATATATAATGAGTTACGAAAGGGAAAAAATGTGAGCTTAACAAGGCAAATATTCTGTATTTCTCATGGCATGTCCTGAATGCATGCAAGAAGCATCAAAATAAGTCTATTTTGACTGAGTACAATAAATATGATAAAAATATAATGTTGTTTATCAAGGAAACAGCATTTGGTGGGCAATTTGGGTCAACAAGTTATCTTAAGGATGGGTGAAATAGTCAGCACATTTTGGCAAGAACAGTTGAAAAAAAAGATCTTGGAATAGTAAAAGTTGACATAGCTTACAGAGGCATTTCAGAAATGATAATTTTTGCTCAGCAACCATTGACATAAATCTAAGAATACCACCCCTGCGGCCTTACAGAATCATTCTGAGAAATATGGTTGAAGATAAATAAAAAAGAAAAAATGTATCCCATGAAAGACGAATGTTAAGTTAAACATCAAATTTAGAAAACATGAAAATGGTAGCAGGTGGAAAACTATTTTGGAAGTGTTTTGAATGAAAATGGGTTAAGAAGTACAAAATTAGGAGAATATTATTAGCTAAGCAGCTTTGATGAGGGTGTAAGATCTGAGCAAGTATGTTAAGAGAATCAGTGAAACCTTTGTAATGAAGGGTAAAGTGTTATGGGTCAATAACCTGGCCTTATACCCTGGAGAAAATTGGTGGAAATTGAAGGAAGCCATAGACATGGAAGACTAATTATGATATATTAAAAATGTTCATAGAAGTAAAGTAATAGCGTAAATCTGCTCTCTATCTTTTCTACAATCTTTAATGAATTGAATGATTTTGAAAAATGAGCATGAAGAATGGAGGTTATGAAATCAACAGAAAGAATTGAAACAATAAGTGGTAGGTAGGATAGGGGAAGAGACAGTTGTTGGGAAAGTTTCAAAAAAACAATAAAATTAGATATAAGAGCATATATTAATGAATAGGGGATATATATTAAAGATAAAATTAGAGGGGAATGCTGTTAGGCGGACATCAAGTATGTGAAGCCAAGATATGGCTTATTAATGCGAACTAATGCAACATCGTAGAAATTGAACATTGATTAGCTGCTTGACAGAACCATGCAATTGTTTAATGGTTATGTTGAGTTCATCATTACACTTCAAAAGCACTAGAGGTGTGCAATGAAATAGTAACAATATTAAAAAAGGTGACTGGCAATTTATATTTTAATAATTTTATATAGGATGGTTAATGCTTCCAAGAGAATTCAAGGAGTTATTCACTGAGTTTTCGTATTTATTTAGAAATTTTAAGTCCCAATAAGACTATGATATGATTTAGGTCATATCGCAGGTGCAATTATTATTTCTTTAAATCATCCTTTAGGGTCATTATCTATTCAATGCACCAAGTTAAGTTCTTATTCGTTATGAATAAGAACAAAGCTGAATGCAATGGGATAAGTAACTTAAAATGAATATGGATACAAATATCTATAGCAATCAAACATTGACCCCGGGTGTGGTACAGGGAAAGCGTAAATGTTCAAAATTAAAGGTAAGCAAAAATTCAATAATAGTGTATACCTGTTCATAAACTGGTAGTGCCATTACATGCCCAAAAATGTCTATTGAATGAATACCTTGGCACATTCCATTATTGTGTATGAACTACAGCATTTCACCTATGCTGACTGAACAGCCAAACATCACAAGCAAATTATAAGGCCTTTCAGAGATATGAAGTACTTCACCATCACAGCACTTTTTATTAATTCCTTACAATTCTGGGAACTCATTCGAGGAAAATTTGAAATTCACTGATGAGATATTGACTTTTATATTTAATTATTTGGAAGATTGCACAGACAAGTTAACTCTCATACAACGTCCGCGAATCTCCCGCTTCGCTCATTGTTCCGACGGTGGTCGACTTGTTTCCAAGTTGCTAAATCGATTATCAATTGTTTGTTAGGTTAGCCCCCTCGAACGGTGCTGTCTATTCGTTTTAATTGTTTTGTGTTTGTTGTCGTCTAAGTATGAACGAAGAAATAGCATCTGCCAGAGAAAGGAAGTTAGCTAGGAAGAAATGGAAAGAGGAAAAGTTGATGAAGTTACTGAATAAATCATTAAAGAACAAGAGTGATGAGGAAGCCAGTCCAGCATTAAAAAAATTAAAACCTACTGAAAATGTAGACATAGAGAATTACAAGCGGCGAAGTACAGTGAGCATTGCTGTACCAGGCTCAATTTTAGACAATGCACAGTCACCAGAATTAAGGACTTACCTAGCAGGCCAAATTGCTCGAGCTGCATGTATATTTCAAGTGGACGAGGTAAGAAAACTATCCTCTAGATACGGGGCATGTATTTTGTAATACTAGCTTCTCAAATATGAATGTCGGAACGATTTTGAAAGTAATAGCATTTAAAAGTTGAGTTTATCAGTGAGGCTAATGTTAATTTTTAGGATAAACAAGAAACTAAACTACATAAATTGAGCACATGGTAATCTTATGTTTCAGATTGTGGTTTACGATGATTTAGGCGAAGAAGAAAGCTCATCAAGCCACAGTGATGTGAATGAAGCAAGGCCATGCTGTCTGCAATTAGCACGAATCCTACAATACCTAGAATGCCCCCAATACTTGAGGAAACATATGTTTCCACTGCATAAGGATCTTCAGTTTGCTGGTATTTTAAATCCCCTGGATGCTCCGCACCATTTTCGCCAAAAAGATACCACGTTATACAGGTACATATATGTTTTGTTTTATCTTTGATTACTTATGACAAAGTGAAGGTATTTTAGGAAATTTCCTAAAATGCATGCGTATTCTAACCAAGGGAGTCTTAAACCAAAGGAAAATATGTAGATTTCAAATAGGCGCCGTCGAAAGTTCGTTTTGGTGTCATTGGTTGAACAATAAAGTAAGCATATATTCCAAGATAAAAACCCTTGTTGGGGCCATTCCTCATTTTAATTGGACATGGCACCACATGAAATGTCAATTTATAATGTCTGGAGATGTTCTATTCTATTTAGACGCAAAATCAAAACACACGATTATTTTTCGAATGATAGTAAACAGGTCAAGACTCATTGACTTACCTGTTGAAAGAACCTGCTTTATTTTTCATGCCAGCATGAAGAGATGTCCTAAGCATTTATTTTCAATCATTAAGATTCACGTGCTACTGATGAATTTGTGTATACTTATGCATGCAAAAGTTCATATATTTCCAGATGTGTGAAGTTGAGATAGTTATTAAGGTGATAAAAGTAAAATTAAGGATATATAGCTTGGAATGTTGTCAAAATTGATAATTCGTGGCAATTTTTTTATGATAATACTTCTGTCAACTTACCGATATTATGATTGCTATTGTTATCTTTACAGAGAAGGTATTGTGGTTAAAAGGCCAGTTAAGCCAGGTCGTGGGTCGATGGTAAATGTTGGTTTGGAGAAGGATGTTCCAATAGACCAGGTATTGCAGCCGGGCACAAGAGTTACAGTGAGGCTTAATTGTGATGAACCTGCTAGTGAAACCACCAATGGGAATCCTCAGAGACTCAAAGGGAAAGTGGTTCCTCCATGGCAGCCAAGGGCACATCTAGGAAAATACTGGGGATACCAGGTTCGGATTGCACCTTCATTGAGTGCTGCCCTATCAGACTGCCCATTTCAGGAAATGTATGACTTGATTATTGGAACATCAGACAAAGGTTCCAAGGATATGCCAGCACTGATTCCCTCTTCAGATCATGTATTGATTTTATTTGGTGGGCTCCAAGGACTGGAGGCAGCAGTTGAAAATAATGGCGGTGAGCTCTTTAAAAGTGTTGCAAAAGATATGACCAACATGTGTGATTTATATCTGAATACATGCCCCCAACAAGGCTCCAGGACAATAAGAACTGAAGAAGCTATACTGATCAGTTTGTCAGTGCTTTTGCCAAAAATTGTCTTAAAAAATAGCGGCTCCTCAAATGTATCACCTGATGCATAAAATAAAACGATTCCAAATGCATATGAAGTACGTCATTCTTTCATAATTTCCAATGAAGGTGATAAATTTAAAAAAAATCAACGATTTGTGGGATAAATAAGAATAGTTTCTAAATTTGTTGGGTGGCAAATTGCTACTAGCTGTTATTATCACATTCAACCTTTGTTTAATAGTTACTAAATGACTTGACAATTTTTCATTGATATCTCTATTCCAATTGTTTTACTCTTGCTGGATATGATATATCTTATTTTGAAAATAATTTCAGATATTCACCATAGCAGTTAGCCATACAAAGCATTCTTTTGGAAAGAATGTTAAGTCGCTCCAAATGGTAACATTGAATTGAGCTAATAATGTGAAAGTTATGATTGGCTTTTTGTTTCAATTTAAAATATCTCATTTCAGCAATTATATTTGCATATTAATTGTGTGATTTGTAAATACAAGTTAAAGCAAATGCAAAAATATGACTCATATGGGGTAATGGTGAGCCGTAAAGTTTATTTAGCTTATTTAAGAGCAATATCATTATGTAAATCCAAACCATCTCACTAGATCAAACCAAAGAATTTATGGACAATGAAAAATTAGATTGTTTCTTTGAACTTTTTACTTCATGTTCACCATGGGAAGATAGAGGGGATTTTTTTCTTACAAATGAAGAGGTGCTTATTATCAAAATGACTATTACTTTCCTAAAGAGTCTGGTAGGGCACATTAGCAAAGAGCTGCTTACATTGAAGGCATGCAATGTAAATTAAGCACTTAACTTAAGAAGCTACTATTTGTTCAAAGAAACTGAAGTGGTGGAACCAAAACCCTCACAGATTCTCACCTCATCAATTTCATAAAGTTTCAACAGAAATAAAATAATTGTTTGGTCACAACAAAACGTTTATTACAAATGTAAGGTCATTTTAAATATCCAAATATACAGTAATACATCATAGGAAAAACTTCCTTCGACTTGTCTCCATTTCATGCCTGCGACCAGTAATTATCCATTCATACTCTCCATGTTTTGAGTCAAATGTTCCTTGTTGCAAATATCGAAGCTTCAAAGTAAAACGTGGACCTAATTCCCTGATCTTTACTTTCCCAGCAGATTGAAATTCATACCTGCAACATCAAACATAATGATCATTTTGTAAAACAAATGTTCATACTAAATTAATATTTCAGCACAATAGCACTCCAAATGATATATACTTTATATGATATGAATATACTCATTATACAACAAATCAATCTAAAAATATAGGTTCTCATTAGAGGAATTTCTTAAGGACCACCACCACAAGTATGCAAGAAAAATGACTATTTAAGCTCCTAAGACTACCTGTGATGACGAAAAAATATGTAGTCTCGCTGGTTGTGGAATGTTACTGCTCTTCTTCCCTTGAACTCTGGGTCAAAATGAAACAAGGCCCCAAGCATTCGCCCGACAGTATGACCAAGCCTAGTGTTGAAATTGTTTAATATAACCTCAGGTCGATGGCTTGTAATATCTTTATGGCTTCTCTGAAAATTGTAATAAAAGAAAATAAAAAACATACAGGCAACTCATTTCATTTAAGTCCAATTCAAAATACAATATCAGTACTGCGAACCTTTAAATCCTTTGTAATCTTTACATTACTGAGGCGGAAGTTAGCTGTTGGTCCATTTGGTAGATGAATCACCAGTAAACCATCTAAACAAATTAAGAATCTTTACAAGATTTTTTTTTTAATTTTGTATCCTGAATTGCTATTGAATACTAATCCAAAATAGGCTTTTGGTTGGTGGGGGCCTATTCAATCTATTATGCTTACATCCCAGTTGTCTAAAAAGCTGAAATTCAACATGGCTCTCTCAAATCTGATGCACTTATTAATTCTGCATCACTTCAATGAGAGTCATAAATAGAGTTCTTGGGATTCCTGACTACATACCTAATCATGACTTCTAAGAGATTTTACAGGATAATCATGGGAAACCAAAGATTAAAGGATTTTTAACTTATTATTCTGATGAAGTACTCTACTTTTTTGGTAAAAAATGATCCCGAAGTGACTAATTTCACTATGTAAAGATAACATGGAATGAACATTGGTGACAATGCTAAAATAATAGCCTGAAGTTAGATTGACCATGAGATGAGGTCATAAAAGAAGATACAATTATAACACCTTAGTGTAGACTTTTTATGATGAGAATCAGCTAGGAGGAAATCAATTTTTGACATAAAATCGGGAATTCTATCATACAAAATAAATGTACAAATATGGAGAGTAATGCTATTCCCAGAAAGCTCAAATTCAAACGTAAGATTTAGCAGTAGAAAGGAAAGATTGTATAGGTTCAAAAATTTGACAGATTCATCGGACAAAATTGAACTTTTCAAACAAAATATTTGGCTTCTTACTCAGACATCCATTTTCTTGAGTCAGTGACAGTTCCAATTCCAAATATCTATCCTCAATTAATATTAACACAAGGAAAAGCTCAGACAAGCATAAATACAACTTTCCAAACTAGTTATCCGATACCCAACTTACGTTTACGGCTGAAATGGGATGGCAGGACAAATTTATCGAGGATGAAACCTGAAAATGTGGAGCAAATCTTATCACCTAAGTTCATTCCATGCATCATCCAATCCAGGGAAGTGGTATGAAATTCAATACCATCATTATCTGAGAAATACTAATTTCTAGTGCAGAATTTAAGATCAGGATTTCCGGTCATAAATTGTTGAGGAGTATGTTCTGATGATAATACTATATGCCTCTTTGAAACAGTTCAATGAATATTTTGATTTAAACATGTATTTGTTGAACTAATCCATCAGCTGTCCTAATCACATAATGCTGTCTCTAATTATTTTCAGACATGGCTAATGATTGATATATTAGTACTTTGAAATAACAAAAAGAAAATAGTGTTCGTGAACTACTACAGCACTTCCTGCCACATGTCTGCAAATTCAGGAGTATACATGACAATACAATAACGCTGATATGGGACAGGGTATTGGCTATGAAATTTCCTATGGGACTTGTGGGAGTGAAGCAACTGTTTCTTAGACTATGTTACATACACATACCAAAACTTGCAAATTAAAAATGTGCAAAGTGGACGATTGAGAGTACAAAAAAACATCTTAATGTTATCCTGGAATTAATAGCTAGAAAAGTCAAACTTCATAGCTGCAGAAAAGGATACTTGGCTTTTTCATGTCTTCATTTATGACAACTATATCAGTAAATCCTCTTGCAATACAACTTTTAACCATCTTTTTTATTCCAGATCGATTTCTGTAACGTGACAATGAGTTTGGTATGATTCTCATAAGTTCACGGCCAAAGACTCTTGATCTCTGAAATAAATTAAGAACACAATATTTAAATTAGATTAAATATATGCCATAATAAGTTAATTTACATAAAAATATTCAGAAAAGAAATGTTTAAGTAACTTAAACAGTAATCAATCTCTTAAAGGGTGCTTTTGTGTATGAATAGAATCCAAAACCAATATTTTTCTTATATTATTAATATAAGCAGCCATTTTTGCAACTGAAGGAATTCCTGGGAAATGAGGTAATCATGCCATATCTGGTAACCCTTAGAGCCTAGAAAAAAGCATTCAGTATGTACGTGTTTAATTCAGTTTTGGTGAGATTTAATTAATGCACTCAAATTTTGCCATTGCGCAGCAATAATTATTTACACCGCATACAAGAATATCCAGGTTATGCAATCTGAATTGAGGTTGACTGGGCTAATCATGAACGTCATGTTTTCATAAGAAGGGTAACGTGAGTTCAACGGTTTCAAAGAAAGATTTCATTTAGTCTCAGAGAAATTTCACTCTAAAAATTATAATTTTTATGGAACTCTGCCACAAAATTGTTCACAAAAACAATGTACACAATGGAAATAAGACCAAGGATGCATTTAATGACAAATTTGCAGAAAATATTTCCTACAATACACTCAAGAAGTGGTATTTTTAAGGTAATAGAATTTAGCAGTACAGAATATTATAGTTATCAAGCTAATTAGCAAAAAAATGTAATACTGAGTTCGGCCAAATAAAAGAATACTAATATAATCATCACTTGAATGCATAATGAATAGAGAAAGTGCTACTGATTTATAGCTACATACGTTCAGAAACAGAAACTCAAAATGTTTGTAAATGGCCATTCAAATAGTATTGCACAATTGATTTAGATAAGGATTGACTCTAATAAAATATGATCAAATCTAAATGAAGAATTTAAAAAATATTAATGTCTCAAAATGCACAAATTATTAGACAAACATTACACTAGGTTACCTATATTGAAATAATTAAAGACGTGAAATGTGACAGTGAAATATGTTCATGCCTCTTTGGATTATGACACGCTACACATGGTTTTTCATTGTTTCCCAAGGCCAGAGCCAATCTAGTTACACAATGCCCATAAATTAGGAAGGATTCCATCTTTTTACTCTGGGTCAGCAGTAGGGTTGTAAACAGACTAATCCAGCTGTCCTTATTATAACAATATAAAGTATTGGAATTAAATGTACAGGTGAAACTAGAAATACAAACAACTTAAGTAATTAGACATTGGAAAAAATTGATTAAATTCAATATTATTCAATCAAATTTAACCCCATGAACTTCACATTGTGGAAGGGATTGAATGTTTTGACAACTACTGCATCTGTACAGGTTGGATCAAAGGAAATTACTCTGGGACAGCAAAAATATTGAGTTCTTGGTTTAAAAATGTAAACAAAAAAGGGATACTTGGAAAATTTAGTGATTGAAAGAATAAGCTAGTTTGAGAAAAATTTAACATTTTCTCACATTGTTTTTAATGTTCCTGATGACCTTAGCTAATTATTGAGCAAAGAAGTGATTATTTCAATGCTAATCACTATTGTAGCAGCAAGCCAAGGTAGCCAAACATGGAACAACAGCCTCAAAAATATTGTGACATATAAAATTATTTCCTTAAACTTCAGCCTATTTCCAATTAATCAGCAAACCACGTAAATAATGGCAACCATAATAATTCATGTAAACAATAATGCAGTGGTATAAAACAAGAAAAATATACAGAAGTAAGAAAATCACAACCTAATGTATTAAAAAACTAAAAACACTAATTCAAAAATAGATACATTCACATTGTACAAATGTAAGTGAGCATGGACATGTCCAAGACAATTGGTCACTGTAGAAGGAATATAAGAAGAAGAATACGCTAGTTAAAGATGCTTTCACAAGAAGGAAGTAAAGTTGACATGGATGTTGAATAACAATGTTAAGAAAAGACTCACTACAACTTTCAAATAGAGCATGGTTTTGTATAGCATGGAAACATGTTCATTGAAGCAAGACAATAAGCTTAGATTGGAAGCTTTGAGAAGCAGGCATGGAGAAGGATAGAAATGATAAAATGCATCCATAATTCATCAAATAAACAAGTGCAGGGTATGGTGCCGGAGGAAAGTGCATTGTTGGAGAAATTCGAAGGAGGCAAACAAAGGTGGATGTAGAGCATTTGACTGGCTATGTGAAGAATGTGGTGGTCGGGTGATTATGGGGTTAGGCAATCAAGGAAAGGGTAGGAAAATGATAAGGGTATTGGACTGAATGTAGGAAGATATAACTTATGAGGAATTAAAGAAATTTATTGTATTGTGATGTGTCAGGTTTTGCCTTGTTATGCAAGACTAAGAAACATAAAAATGTAGAGTTAATTCTTCAATCGGCAAACCACGAAATAATAATATCCTTCAATGAATACAAGTAAAATTCAATTCAAAATGGAACGTGACCAAATGCAGGTGAAAATTATCACATGTTTGTTAAAAGCATTATGCATACGTGCACCTTTGACGAGTACAGCTAAAAATTAGTTATTCTAAATAAAACGTCTATATGAATTCGACCAACCTTCTCTGGATTATCAGAAAAGGTTATTAAAACCTTCGGCTCGTAAGTTCTTGTGTAATAGCCACTGAGATCATCATGGGCTACGTCCAATGCAACTTCATCCTTAGATTCACCCTCCATTGACACCAGCATTGTTTCATCCTTTACCCTCATAGCTTCTATCGTCTTTGGGGTTTGCTTAGGTGCACCTTCTGCTTTCATTTTCTTGTGCTTCTCTTTTAGAACCTTAATTAAATATACACACTTACGCTTAATACTATGTCATTTAAGTAAACGTAAATACAATGTAAAATCTCAGAACTAAGGACTAGAAATATTTTGCAGGTAAAATTTTAACATATGAGAACATATGCATAAATATGATACATAATATTAACGTTACAATGGCTCAAATATTTGTAATGGGGAAGTGGTGTTATATAAATGCAAAATTCAATTCCGCCAACCTAGTTGGCTTTATTTAAGGTTTATTTTCCAGCATTTAATTACAACCATGGACCCCACTTTCTAGCCATGCCCTTTTCCCTATGATATAACTAAAAATCACTAACGAACACCAGTTACTGTGAAGCAAATTTGTTTA
The DNA here is from genome assembly GCF_022747635.1 of Hetaerina americana. Lineage (NCBI taxonomy): Eukaryota > Metazoa > Arthropoda > Insecta > Odonata > Calopterygidae > Hetaerina > Hetaerina americana. The sequence continues at coordinate 31,051,431 of NW_027286874.1, read as the reverse complement.
TGCTTATAAATTCCTATCTATTGGGAATGATTCGCGCAACATCAGAAATGCTGATGAACACGCATATCAGGAATATATAAAATTCATTAAATGTAGGAGTTACCTTCTTTTTCATTTTCTTATACTGCTCTACTTGCTTCCTCCGAATGGTTTTATTCTTAATATCACTAATATGGCTCGGCAATGCCGGGATTTCTTCCTCAGTGCCTTCATCTTTCACGGCAATATCCTCTTTGTCATTCATGGTAGCTTAAACTGGTTACAAATACTGTTATACAACGCTATAATAAATAATGATATACACCTTTGATAACTTCAACTCCCTCGTGCTTCACAAGCTAGTCTGTTATTCGGAGAACAAAACTACTTCACACAGCGCAAGAAAAACATCTGACTCACGTTCACCGTACAGCACGAATTCAAAGAGACATTAATGACAACATAACCCCGGATAGTAAATTTTGTGCCATGACCATCGTTAAACCTATCTGCTGATGGGCCTTGTTCAGTTATGTAGCAGACTTGAAATAACTGCTACATTTAGTCATTTCGCATGTTTAAAACAGTCGGTATAGAGCTGTTCACATGTTCAAGTATTATCAAAATTGCAGAAAGAGCTCGAACTTGCCGCCCTAATTTGTAGACATTCTGGTAAAGTTGCCCCGCCGATGTTTTGTCACGCATGTTGTAATACCCAACATGGTCCATTTTCATGACGTTTAACTGATCGGAATGCAGGAAATCGGCGTATTATTGTGCTTTGCAATGGATGAATGTATGGCTTCTCTACGTGACATGACTTGGAAGAGTCCCATGGACGAATGCAATAAAACCACCAAAATGTGGTTTAACCCATCGTAAGCTCCGATATATTCGTGCATCTTACAGAAGTGAACTCAATCATTAATGCGGAAATCTTCCCCACATTAATGAGAATTATAGCATTTCCCTACTATTTGGCCATCTTTTACATTTCCTTTTTGAGACCCAGAAGAATGATTGTGTCACAGCTAACAGCCAAATGTTACTGGCTATCTTAGAATACAATTCAATTGTGGAAACAAGAAAAAAAGAGGTGACCGATCACGCTTTCTTGAGGGAAGCCGGAGGCGACTTTCACAAAATCTGGACTACTTCTGCCAATGATCACTTTTGTGAGCAGAAAAAATTCGAAACTAATTTACTATTCCGCAGCCAACAGCACATAAATGCTGCGTGTTCATCAGTTTATGGTGCGGTGACTGGTATAAAACTTTATTGTAATCTAACCATACCACGCTAACTCATTGTTATTTTCTTTTCCACTTCCCCAGATTTTATAATATCCTCAATGAATAAATACAAATGAATTTCACAAGGCTTCGTGGTAAAAAAACTGTTCTGGAGAATTTGGAGTTACAACTGTCCACCTGTACTCTTTAAGAATTTTGGAAGATGGATGCAAATGATATTGTTCTAGAATTCCGGGATTTTGTTTTTTGCGTTTGTACAGTGGAGTATTGTGGGCCTTTTTCCTGACATGATAAAGCATCTGATAAAGATTTATTGAGTAAGTTTTCAGAGAAACATGCAATTACCAACGTCGACTTCACCGCTAGAATTTATATTTATCCGGCCCTGGAGATCTGTTAGTTTTGATAAGCAGCCATTGTTGAATTTTTGTGATAAGGTCATTCATCGATGCTTGAACTCGAATTTCTAAGTTAAGTATAAAAAGGAAGCCATCAAGTTAAAGACTACGGAAATGCACTTGCACCACCAATAGCATTCGTACCAACAATAGCATTTGTACCAACAATAGCATTCGTACCAACAATAGCATTCGTAAGTAGCACATTGGGATAAGTACTCAATCGGACGCGCGCAAACTCAACACATTTTCCGCTATTAAAATTTCTTTTGGAGAAGAGATACTCATTTAATGATGGCGCCAAAGTATTTTGATTGTGTGCTAGGGACTATTATTAGGGACTATTACGGTGATTTCGGCCACAAGTTTCACCATTCAGTCACCAGGGAATTTAGACGGTAACGGGCAGCATAGATAAACAATTATTCTGAAGATTTGTACGCTAAAGAGACATCTAAATCAATCAAATATGAATTAGTATTGAATTTCAAACGTGAAAACAAATCCACTTCAAACATTTGCTACGGTTGAGGAAGAGTTCAAATAAAATTCAAGTACTATCATCACGTAAAGAGACTTCAATGTACAAATCATGATTGCCGATCTTATATGAAGTCAGGCAGCGAATAATTATCTTAATATATAAAACATTATAAAATATTATGTATCCATAAAAATCCCCAAAATCCCGAATGTGAGCTCATACTTCCATAGATTCGCTTTATATTTAGTATTCAGATGATTCTTTCCATTGGTACCCGTTTTTCGTGGCACCGCCATTACTAAATGTACGTAATTGGCAAATGAATGGGAAGAAAATGCGCAACTTATACATATTATGATTGTTTCCTAAGCAATATTAAAAGGCCGGCATTGTTATTTGATATTTTCTGTTAAAATATTGAGGGTGTTTTGACTCATCCTACATTTTATAGCAGACAAAGAACAATCTCCATTATTTCTCTCCGTTTCATATCCAATATGCGACATTCGCTTCAGAGGAATGTTTATATTTCCATACACTACGGTAATCCGGTGGGATGCTGGCTTTGTATACAAAACGAGGACCATGGGCTTCAATTCAAATTTAATCAAGGTTTGGGGATCATATAAATAACTTAATTTCGATTATATTTGTTGATGTTGGGAAATAGCTTCACCAAATGTATGAACTCGATTCGCATACACGATCAAGTGCCAATAAAATTTATTGACCCCATGGCCTCTTTAACTTGCCCCCGAAAAATTGGAGAGAAATTGAAACCGATTTACTGCCCTTTCATGCAATAGCTATCTGTATCTTCGTGGCTGTATAGCAATAGCTAATAAAGAGCCGTACGCCTATGCTTATTTGCCAAGATATAGTTTATTCTTATGATTATGTTTTATCATCGAAGAGAGGTCGTCCTTTTAATTTAAGGAGGATCATTCTCACAAGGTTCATAAGGTCCCGTTTCGAAGTGGTCACTTTATGATATATATCTTGAATGAAGATTGTAGGGGTAAATCGGATCCCTTTTATACCTATCCTCCTTGGCGTCTATTTACCTTGATTTAGTATTCACGCCAAATATAAACAAACAAATTATTTAACGATAATGCATTTGGCGCACCGAGAGCTCGATAAAACATTTGGTGCAAAGAGGGAGTAACAATTGGCGCATCGAGGACACAACGGTAGATCAAACTGCCATGCCTTAATCACGTACCACCTGCGGAGGCACACACCACCGCTGCATAAAATATAGTAAAATGTACGTATTCTCGAGAAATTCAATAACTATTATGAAAATATGGACACCTATTTATGAAACTGAAATTCAAAACAACCAGTCGTTGCTAAGTCCTCCAGACTAATAACAACTTCAAGCTATCTTGTAATTCAGAAAGTTTCAGATGTAACCGTTGGAACACACATCAAACATTTACATGAATTTAACTATGTTATATTTTGTGCATATTAATTTGTTATATAAACATTTTCCTCTAATCCTGTACTGCAAGTATTATGGAATGCAAATCCTTTTTATGGTTTCATCCAAAGCCATCTTCACCCATAGTGATAGAATAGGTATTACCTCATAGAAACCCCATCACCCCACAAGCATAATTTCCTTTACAGTTTTCTCAATGCTTCTTTGTGCCAAGCACTATTTTGTTAACAGTTTATACGCATATAACCACTTAATTCGTTTAATTAAAGCCGTCGAAATGAACTGCTTGACTGTGAAAGAGTTAGGTTGAAATACTATTTAATTGAAAGTGAACTCTAACGTGTGTCAAAAGTTGCAAGATAATTGCAAAACCAACGAACTTATAATTTTGGGGCCGTTAGATGTAGCTTTGAGAGAAATACAAGCGGAGATGTTTTCCGTACGTAAAGTCATCGATGCAGGACACGATTTCATCTCCGAACACCCACGAACGTCGTCAACATACAGGAGAGGACGCCCGGCGAGAAAGAGGCATCGCCCTGCCCCGAGATCGTTTTTCCCGGACCTTCACCTCCAGCTTCCCATGACCTTCGTTTTCTGGACCCACCTTGACTCCCGCACCAATCGCAGAGGGCGAATCTATTTTAGCCCTTTCCCATTTCCTCACGGTTCCCGGCCGGTGCCTTCGCAGCTAGACGTCGTTCGTCGTTCTGGACCAACTTTACAGCTGGTGAAATGAATAACTCTTGATCCTAGAACAGCGTTGACCTTCAAAAAAACCCTACTGAACCCGTTGAGCGGCACTAGCATTAAGAAGAAATCTTAGTCTTCTTATCAAGGAGCCATCTATTCCTCAGGACAAACGGTGGACGTGATTAAATTGGCATTCTCTGCATCGGAAGATGCCGTAATAGACTCCCACGACAATACGAATGAGAAGCAATCGCACTGGAGTATTAAACAACAGTGCTGGGGATAAATACGTTCAGCGTTTCTCACAAGTGTGCAGCAGCAAATGTTGAATTTCATATATTCTGACGTTTCTAACAAAACTCGACGGTTAACACTTCTTTCCGAAAATATTTGGACATATTTTGGGGAAAGGACTAAGCAGTTACATGTATTGGTAACGGTCAATTTTTACACTCTCATTTAGCAAAACAAGTTTCGATGCTGCAGCGTTATCATCCAGTTAATCAGATGACAACGTCGTTACGCCGAAACGTTTGCTATATTAAAAAAGGGGAAATGGATTCTTCAAAGCGACGGCCTCACCTCAACTTGCTAAATCCGAGGCAAGTCCATATGGCGAAAAAAATTACACGAAGACATGATAAGTTTCATTTAATAATGTAATAACTTTGAATCAATGTTTAGATCATTTACCAAGCGATTACATAAAATAAGTCCTTCTGAGAGCGCTGAAGGCCTCGATCCCTATTGTATTAATTCTGTCCAGGGACATCTAGAGAATATAGACACTTTAAAGTCAATCAAATACGATAATTTCAAAATTCGGCCTTAAAATTGAGCAGCTTTACTCTCGCAACCAAATACAGTTTCAAGTGCTCGCCTATTATATCTTCTGTCATTAGAGGATCCGCTTCTACGAGAAATAAACCTTGAGAAATATAGAGGCGTTATAGTTCCATCCGCGATTACAATCAAATGCCTTACATTTTAAGAACTACAAGTTATCACAGATTTCCATTGTACTTTCAAAAATACTAAATTTCTACCAGACATAAAATAATCGATAACAAATAACGATGAATAAATGGATACGCGAAAATCAAGAGCTCACTTCTCGCTTTCTAAAGTCGTTGGCTCTTTATTTATTTCGCCTTAGTCCAAAAATAGCACTTTTTGGCCTTTACATCGGACTACTAACAATGGTAGCCATATACACGATAACAAACACCCAATCCCTAAGTGGAGGAAAACCCACCCAGGCGGGAATCGCACCCGCGACCCTTGGATGGGCAGACGAGGACGTTACCCCGCCGCCACCGGGGCCGGCCACGCGTCACAAATGAAATATTTAAGAATCAAATACAGATATAGAAAGCTCGTTGGGCGTAATGCATATTGCATTGAAACACGGTTTACGAAATGATATGTACAATGACCCTTATGGAAAAGTGCTTCATAATTTGGGTGAGTTGGTCGCCGAGGCGGTTCGTGCGTCAGCAGGTGATCAGATAATTTCCCCAACGATGATTATTTATTTAACTTCAGATAGGTATAGAGCAGATTAATGACGACGGCAATGAAATTAATGGTTTAGCTCAGTGCGCTCTTCATTGAATAACTAAGTAATGTCTTTGTTTCATTTCATATATAGTCGACCTGTTTGAAATTATGTTCGAAACTAGACTGCCCTCGATGTTTTTATACGAATATCGTGCTTCGATAGCTTCATGTCTCTCTGAGACAGGGAGGAGGAGTAACAATTCTCAAGATTAGCCGAGATTAAGTTAAATGTAAGCGGAATAAGAAAATGACCCTGCCTGAAGGGATGCCCAGAAGAAGTTGGAACCGAACCACCTTTCATCTTTAAAATCTAGTAGAGGTCGTTCCTAACCCATCGGTTAATTACGACTTGTTTCTATCTTGTCTGGTTTCAGATAATATTTGTTTTTGTGTGATTTACAGGTTTATCATAATGCAGACATTTTAGAGTGTGGGGGTGTGTGTAGGGTGAAAGGCGATTTTCGGTCTTTTATAGACGCTGGGTAAGTTATACTGATAGTCCCATAGATTTGTAATAAGGGGGTTGTTAGTATATGGCCGAAGATCGCCCCCAGACAATGCTGCGTCGCTCAAATTTTTTCTTGGGAAATCGCTAACGAGAATCCGAAACGATCGATTAGCCCCTTCATCGCTATGGACGGTGTAGCCGTGAGTATTAAATGGGTGTATGATCAATTCTCATGCATTGCACAAACCCTATACGAGTATGTCATTTCGAAGATGACAGTGCTTTGCCATTTAGACAGGTCGTCACATGGTGACTATTCACACCTCCCTGTCCTCGTCTAACCTCTTCAATAGGCAATATTTTTCTTCCACTTTGATGTCATCTAACATCATTCCTTCCGAGGCCAGTAATCATTTCCATCTTAGTCTTAGCCAATGTATATTTCTACTGTTGATCATCTGCGGCATACTCTCTCTTCATCAACAGCTTGAGCTCCTCCTCACTCTTTCCACCTCGCTGATCTTCTCTAAGACCATATTTCGGGTGATTCCAATATTTTTTCTTCTTCCTTTCTTACGGTCCACATTCGCACAGTTCCACAATCAAAACCTAATATTTAACGATTATTCTCTGTCTAAACATTTCCAAAGGACCCACATGATAATCTTGACTTTTTATTGGACGGCATACCTGACTATTCGTATACTAGTCTTTAACTACACATCTCCCTTATCCAACTTCCTAAATATTGACGGTTACATAAGATCCATTTTTTCCTTTACGATATTCACTTGTGTTTCCAAACCTTTTCTTAAGTTGATGCAATCATGATTCTCCTTTTTCTTACATTAATTTCATCCCAAACTCCTTACAAGTATTTTCTTTATCTTTGAGCTCTCGATACGCTCGCTTACAATCCTCGATAATTTATCTAGCACCAATTAATAACTATTTGATTCCAATCGTACATTTTCCAAGAATATATTTTCAGTGTACGCATGTAAATCACTTGCCTTTGCCTTTGCCACACTTGAATGCTGTCTTCTCATTCCCGACATATACGGTTACATTCCTAAATGCAAGCGAGTGAATAAGTTTTTATTTATCAGTACAAAATTGTAATTGGGAAATATATGAGGTAGCTCTAACGTTTTTCATTTGCAATTAATACTACTGCAGGGGAAGTGGCAGTCCAGTGGGTAGAGCGTTGGACCACTGACCGAAAGTCCCGGGATATATTCCCGAGCAAGCCTGTGGGCACTCAGCTTCAGCAACGCTTGGTAGTTTTCCGGGTACCAGTTTTTTCTGGGAAACCATGGGTGGCACAGAGGAAGGAACAAGCCCCAACCCTGATATGTGAATTTTACACGCCATCGGGCTTAGTCCTAGTTGAGCCTTATCCCTATCTTCTGGTTAATAACTGGATTGGTGAAATAATACTGTGAATACGTAATCACTTGATGGAGAAAAATTGCAGAAAATTCGTTCTAAGGCTTCAAACAATGATTATGTTAGGGTTATTTTACCCAAGGCAAATACTACCTATTCATTTAGGGTCATTCCAATTATCTAGAAAAATAAATTGGTGACATACGTTTCACAATCAAGTAAAATTGATTTAAATGAATCAGAAAAGTTTCATTCCGACTTGCACAAAAATATTTTCATGCGTTGAAAGAAAAATCGCCGTAGAGTTATCTACACCTAAGACTCTATGAAATAAACCATCCTGATGAAAAACGGACCCATATGGGCCTCGAACAATCGAACAAACACCATCTTTGTAAATTGATCGGAAGGCCATTTAATTACCACGGCTATGGTGTCGCTAAAATTAATTTGGCGAATCGCACATTTTGAAGCCACTTAAGAGGCAACGAAACACTTTAAACTACTTAGTTTTTAGTGATTTCACATGCACAAGCAACGAAAAATATCACTTTACCCTTATCCCAAATTATTAATTAGGTCGTAATTTACGTACATTTAAAACCTCCGAATCCATCTAAGACTATACGGGTACATAAGGACTAAGAGCTCGGGTGAGTGGGAGTCGAAGAATAAAAGATTGGTCTGTTAAGCCATTGGATAATTCGTTGTATTCTAATTGAAATAGTTGGGAAATAATTGGGTCCGTAATATGGAGGGTAACTGCCATTTCCTCTATTAAGTAATTTATTTACCATTGGAAAAAGTGAACTCGCATCTGCAATCGAATTTTCCATCGAATGCTGGATGAATATTATGAATTAAATAAAGAAAAGAATTTTTGGGTAGATGCAAATGGTCACACGTTGGTATGCATAAATTACATTAAATGCGAAATTTCCTGAGAGATACTTTCGCTATTTCAATAAGCTTGCGATCCAAAAACCGGGCGCGTCGTTGCTTTAATCGTAAGTCTATTTGCCAAAGCATCAAAGCCTTGAAAAAATATGCTAATAATATGATCTGAATGCTTAATGCAGAAAAATATGATCGATAATGCTTTTCTTAATTCTTTATGCTGACGCAAAAAAAAATAAATCGAATGAGTATAATTTTAAGTTCAGTAACGTGTTTAGTTTCTTAAAATATCCCGAGCTAAAAATTTACACGTACTTTTCATGCAATATTAGGCAGTCTGTATCAGTAACGCCCACCACTATGCTGCACAAGGTAGGACCGCACACCCTCTCGCGGTTGGCGAATACCTGATTGAAAAGAGAAGGAAAAGAAAAAGGGTGAAGGGAGAGAAAAGGAAGACTACGAGGAAAGATGACAGATATGAAGGATGAGATCCTCTGAGGTTAGAAGAAGAGGGAGCAGGAGGGGAAAGAAAGGGGTTGGTGACCACGCCATGAAATGCCAAGTGTAAGCGCCATCGCGGTGGATTCTTCTTCAAATTTTAACTTGCTCTACTCGCAAAGATGCATATGGAAACCCATGGGTTGATGAGGGAAAAAGTTGACCTTTTTGAGGGATTTACATGTCTCGTGGATAGTTACTTATTCCATGCATACGCTTCTAATGAACCAAGGAACTAGTGTTAAAATAGGTGTTTCAAAAATATGATTGATTACAGCACTGAAATACGCCACTAACTTTACATCTATACATGCCGATGTAATTCTTACGGCGATTTCGAAGCTCGCGTGTCTTTGAACTCAGTTTTCAAGCAAGCACAAATGAACTGATCTACAGGAAGGTATTGCGCCACAGCGAAATCGTTTCGGGTCACTTCCCCCACTCACTCATAACGTATAAAATCAGTGGCGATAAGATTTGTTATTGAAATAATCGTAGAAGTTTCCAATCAACTGAAGACCAAAATAGAGAGGAATATAATTTTTAACTAGGTTTATCCAGCACAGAATGATTATCCGCTGAAATATTCATGTTTACTTAAATCTATAATTTACCTATAGAATGAAATTGCACGCTTCTCGAAACATGTTCTTGCTCAAACAAACCTTACTAGCTGCCCGTCACGAATTTCGAGTTTTTTCACAGCCTACTCCGAGAGCTCCACTTGTAATTTTCGGCAATACTGTCTAGGGTAAATCTTACATGCTACGTATGCCTTGACAGATGCCTACCATTAATCATGCATCAATAATGTGCTACATTTCAGAATCAATACGCATTCAAAAGTTGATCTTCAGAAACTAATAGCTATTCGAAATTTTTATTATTTGACTTGAATAAATATTTTAGTGATCTTAGTATCCATAATATTACGAATAAAATCTATAGAATTGTTTTCGACCGGTTGAACTTTTCAAGTTTTATACTGTTCAGCTTATCTATGATTGTTACGTTTCAAGGTTCTTCTACTTCATCAGAGACATTCGTCATTGAAGAGTAGAAAGCATCACACGACTTCCCATTCTTTTCTTCTCAGTATTTCGGAAGAATGGATTAGAATACACAAGAAGCTTACTTTTAATGGCAAAATTTCTCTATAGAACAAAACCGAACTGGAATACAGCGTTGACAGAGGTGTTTTGCCACCCATGCAAGATAACGCGAGAGCCCATAGGAAGTACTGTAGCACGCGCCGCAAAGGGAGCAAACCGAATCCAACGCCCTATCTGGCACTCCTTTTATACCTTTTGCAGTTTATATGAGTTCTTGAACCCTGGTCGTTGACGGGCTTTGGGACCGGGAGTTGGTCATCGACCTCCAGTCGGCCGCCCACCGCTCAACCTCGGAGGCGGGGTTCAGTTCAGTAGCCCCGCTGTTTCCGCTAGCGAAAAGGATACGAGTTTGGAAAGTTAAAACCAGCAAAAAATGTTTTGCTAATCGCACGAGTCTAAGCATGTCGACACTTAACCTTGGTATAACTAGCGAATTATCCCATTGAAACGTGGTAACACATTTAAAAAATATTTCATTCGCCAGCATTGCACCATGAGTAAAGAACCATTAAAAAATGTTATTGCTATGTCTAACGGTCGTTCATGTCCATAAAAAGAATTCCTTTATAAGAGCAGTGAAACAACAAGAATACACGAGCGACGTGCTTCGCTTTGTCTCTTGCTTGACACTATACCTGCAACATGTCAATCGGAGAGCGCAGTGAGAGGAAACTACCGAAGCGGTAAATGTAGGAGGGGGTGAAGATGAGTGGGGAATGGATAAAAGGATGGGTGGGTGGGCGGGTTGGAGGGAGGGAAGCAATGAGGTGACCACAGAGAACAGCGACGAGGGAGAACGAGGGAGGGGGAGGGGAGCAAGGCAAGGAAGTGGCAGGTAAGAGGGGAGGGACGGAGGTAGGGTGACGGGCGGGGTGGCGGGAGAAAGGGTGGGGGTGGGGGCCGCTGTCGGTGGAAGAGAGGGAACATTAGAAACCTGCTTCTCTTCTTATAACTTCACATTCCTTATCTGCTCCCTATATAAGCGAAGCTTCAGCAAATACCCTGACCAGTTGTCGCCATGTCTACCAAGTGGCTGACGGTTTTCCTCGTCGGTCTCTCGTTGGCCGTCGCTGAAGTTCCCACGGAGGAAGAGTTGACGTCGTACCTTTTCGGTGGCTTCGAAGAAGCCGCTTCCAAGGCATGCAACCTACTGAACAAAGCTGAGTGGGGGTACAACACAGATGTCTCCAACCCTGACACCCTGAAGGCCCTTGAGAAGGAGACCGCGGCGTTTTCGGCATTCGAGAAGGAGCAATGGCTAAAATGGTTCAAAGGACTTAAGTGGGAAAGCTTCAAGAACGAAACGATGAAGCGGCAGATAAGGAAGCTGGCGGTACTCGGAGTAGCGGCTCTGGAACCCGAAGAACTGGCCAAGGTGAGAGCAATTGCGACTACTGTGTGAATGTTTCGGTGACAGGCTTCGTAATGTGTCCATAAGGATGTGTGCTTCTTTCCGAGGCTATTTTGCCGCAAGATTAAACAATAAAATAGGCGTTTAAAAAGCTAGATTGACTGCCACTCTGAAATGCATTACAACTTTACATCTATAAATGTCGACGCAATTCTTATGGCGAAGCTCGTGCGTCTTGCGACTCCGTTTTCAAGTAAGCACACATCAACTGATCAATTGCGCCACAGCGAAATCGTTTCGGGTCACTTCGCCCACTCACTCGTAACGTATAAAATCTGTGGCAATAAGATTTTCTACTGAAATAATCGTACAAGTTTCCATTCAAATGATGACCGAACTAAAGAGCAATGGAATTTTAAATTAGGTTTTTTCAGCAGTGAATGATTATTCAGTGAAATATTCATTTTTAATTAAATGCATAATATACCTTAAGAATGAAATTTTACTATTCTCGAAACGCGTTCTTGTTCAAAGAAACCTGAAGACTATCCGTGTTATCAATCGAGAGCATGGAACTTTAGATGTTAGATTGGAATTTAGAAATAAGATTATTTATTTTCCTTATATGAATTCATAAAGTCCAACGATTTATTCTCATTGACGGCAAATAATGACTACATCATTTACCATCTGCCTGTTGAATATATCAAATGCAATTTTAAATTTGTGTACCTTCTCCCCTCCCATTTCCAACGCACTCAACACATTTGTTGAGTACGTTCGCATAACGTTCATTTGTATGCGTAATGTACTACTTCCCTTGTGAATCGAATACCAAACAAGTGAATTCTGAAACTGCTCGGCTCAAGGTTTCGTAAATGGATAAATCTCAGAGTGATGCATATGTTAATTAGAGCTGTGAAAACAAATCAATTAGGAACGTTGGCATATCAATATACCCCCTAAATTCACATGGATACACATTAAATTTACAGGGCATTTTTCTACATGATACATATGCCGTTTAGTATTTGATCAAGAAAATCACCTGTTTTTCTCTGAGGGATGTTATCTTCCACAGACTTATTTTGTTGAATCGCAGCGATACAAAGAACGATTGCTCTTTAATGATTATGGCCTGATTCGACGCCATGTAACCTTCAGATAGGTACTTTTTGATACTTTTCACTTACTTTAAACCAGTCTCGCTTATACGTAACTAGGGCAATGGCATATTTACATAACAGGCTGAAGTTACACTTTCTGAACAGTCCTTTCCACTCAATACCACACTAGAGTGACATTACCGAGTAGTTAATTTTAACATTGAAAAAATCGTTAGTACATTTTGGTAAAACTAGGTCTTCCCATATATTTTCTCAAATTTAATTTTGAAACATTTGGTTATCTTCATTTAGTCAGAAATTCAAATCAAATTATCTTATGAGTGAAATAAGCGGCATCTCGATTGTTTGAGTATACGCGAAACTTTCAAGATGGCATTTATTTAGAATTGATAAGATAATATTATTTATTAGCGTCAGTGTATTACATTGCGCATGAGGAAAACTTGATGGACGATTTAAGTTTAATGAACTCCAGTGAATACGGATACCTTTATTGGCATATGATGGAACAATGTCGATTTAATTAATGAGTACAATCTACTTTGCAACTTGAAGTTTCTTCCCAAATTATCTAACAGTGAAGTACATCCAAAGTCTAGCTGCGGGAAAGAGTGAAAACAGAATCTTTATGGAAACGTGATCATTCCATAATGAACACCCAGGAGTTCAGCAAAACTTTTATTACAAACGATGAAAATTCAAATACAAATGATCGAAAAATAGGTATTATGCACTCCAAACTTTATTTCAAAGCTTCATGCCACCTATCAAGTACCCGTATTATATGAAAAACATTAAAGAGCATATAAATGTAAGAGCTACTTGTTGAAAAACGGCCCACATGCACTACACTGCACCGATATAAACAAAATCCGGCAAAACTTATGCCAAGCACTGATAGGACAGCACCCAGTCCATGACCTTGTCACTGCTCTTCGTGACCAACTTTAATGGGAAAGGTTTACACATGAATAATTAGCGAAAAGATTACATCAAGTCATCACCTATTTATAACCGTCTAATGTGAAGTTTGCTCTTGCTGCATGTAACAAACTCATACGTCTGACGTCGTGTTGAGATGAAATAGTGACCGTTGAGATACATCCACAAAATGCTCCGTCCAAACGACAGAATAGACTGGCACCCTTAGCAATGAAAGGCTATGAGGTAGATGGGTTTTCAATGGGTTTTAAGGGTCGAGAAATGGCTAATTGTAATATCTTGACAATCGGAAGAAAACCTCTAAGGCGATTGGTTCCACCTAGTAGGGATATGGTTTCAATTATTATGGTGCTTGGACAACAAAAAGACATGCCACTAACATGATAAATAAAGTTCATAAGACGAATTCCATTGGTTAGGTCTCCTCGAAAAACACGAGTGCTGCTAGTCTGCCAGAAGCGCCATTCTTCATCTTGCAGTATTTCCCAAACCAGGTAAAAATTTGAAGGATTTTTTTTTAAAACGCGAAGGTAGATTGCCAGATAAAACCAACCAGAATACTATATAATTTTTTGGAAAAAATTATTTTTTTATTTTTCATCTTGAGATTCTCGTAGACGCCATTGTTGCAGATCATTACTCAAAGAATTGAGATTCTGGAACTGATTGATGTCGATTTAATGGAAGAATAGGTAAAAAGCTAGGCGGCCCAAGGCTACTGACAATATATGAAATTTCAATGGCGTTATCATACCCCCATTCTGCCTTTCTTCGTAATAACATGAAAACTGGTATGGTACGGCTTCCAGAATATATATGATATTATTTGTTACATTATGCATTTCGAGTTGTTTTTGCTATAACGGTAAATCTGCAAGGAACATTTCAGGTCTTCACTTGGGATTTTCTAGCCTCACAATCGAAACACCTGGAGTACATCGTACATCGAGCTGTTTGTCCCTATTTCACGGGTTTTCTAGGTACTTCAAGGTGGACTGAAGATTAAGCAACGTAAAGTAGGCTGGTAAAATTTGGGACAAAAATTAGATATATTTCCATAAAAAAATAAGAAGAGCACAAAGATGGATGCTACATGTCTATTTATTATGTAACGTGAGTACACATTAAAAAGTAAATTCTTCACTTCTGTCACATTCTAAAACTTGAATTAATTGATATTGAATCGAAAAATATAATGGTATTTGGGATATGGTGAAGATATTTTATCATCATCAAGCAATAGTTTCAAAGAAAGGAACACCACCACATTATTCAACTCAAAGTTTGGTTTTGTAGACGAGTTAAGAGCTATTATTAAAACAAATGGCATGTTAAATTCATACACTCATGTTAGGGATGCTTTCACTTCCTTTTGCCGTCTGTAGGACACAGGAAAATCATGCAGCTTGAGTGTGCCCTGAGGCATCATCCATCAACATCCGATCACTGTGCCCACCACACTACCACGTCGCCACGGTAGTAGGAAAACGAAAGCCTTTTTCCAGGAATATAACATGGATACCAGTGTTGCATTTTAAAGCCTGCACTTCGATTCGTTCGTTAAGGAAAATTTTAACCTACAGTTTATTCTGACGTTCGTAAGGGAAACACAGGGGGGCATCACCCCCCCCCCCCCGTAAATTTTCTACCCTTGCACACATTTCAGATGATTCATTTTATTATACCAGCAACAAAAATATTGGGGAAAGGGAAGGTAATGCCTTATGAAGAGGCTACGTTTGTCCCATATAGAGTCAACCTACCTACCGCTCATGACAACACGTTAGGAGAAATCAGTTGCCGTTTTTTTAGCTCTCGTATGTCAACGAGGCTGTATCTACATTCTAAGCGAGCTAAAATTTCTGAAATTTTGTACGAACCTAGGCTTTAGTAGGCTTTTATTTCAGTCGAATTTAAGCGGGAAATTCCCCTATGCCATTTATTCCACATCTATGCATGGTCAAGGTGAAAGCTAATCGGCGGACTTGAACGCTTCGCTTCTTAGCAGAGAATGCTATTCGGAAGAGAAAATATCAATAGCTTTCCGTTTTGAATTAATTGTTTTGACTTACGCGTCAAGAACCTTGTTTTATTTCATATAGGAAATAAATTCTTATAATTAATGCTTACCCGAGAATTTCGATTCAGAAGAATTGTGAGAACTAGTCCACAAGCACAAAAGTATAATCGCATATTCAAATTTTATTCTTCGCTTTGCATATTTTCTCGACATAAAAATTTTGAGAAAAAAATGATGCCCCCGATGTACCATTGACGTTTAATCATCCTTGTAATAGACGGGAAAAATTTATGTTTCTGATTGATTATACCGTGATTGTCCAGTGAATAGAGCAACTGCCTGAGTGACTGGGCAGCTGACCGGAGGGCCAGGGTTCGATTCCAGGTGATGTCTCTGAGTCCCTTAGCATCACTTAAGCTCTGTGATATTTCGAGTAACCGTTGGGACACCGCGGCAAAAGGACAGCGGACAGGACCGCCACCCTATCCTGATGCGTGAATTGCACACGCCGTCGGGCTTGGTACGAGGTGAGCTCCTTCACCTTCCAAGCCAACCTTCGGGTTGATAACTAACTGAATAAAGAATATTGAATTCAATTTATTTTTGCACTAAGTTTAACCAAGTTTTCAAAACAAGAAACTCAACGAGAAAATATTTTATACCGATTTATCGCTATGGATATATTTTTTTAGAGAATACCATCATCAAAATAATTTTCTTTTGGTGGCCAACGTTCAGGATGGCTCTTTTGAAAAAAGACGCTACAAATTATTGGCGGATATTGCAACTACGGCCGATATCTCCGGCGTCAATAAAAATAGTTACCTACGTTACTCCTCATCATCGAATAATCACATACATGCAAAGTAGAAAATAATTCCCATATAGCACAGTTCTTCTGACTCAGAATGAAAAAATACTGTTTTCAAGGAAACAGGAAACGGGTCGAAAAGAGTTTCTACTTACTAGAAAACCGCAGCTAACATAAAACGTTCCAAATGGTTTTCAATTTGGCCATAAAAACTCGTGGACATGTTTTTTAATACCTACCCTAATCAAGTCGTTAAAAATTCAAGAGAAAACGTTGTACAAGTTATTTTTTTTTTAGACCGCGCATTTGAAACTATTCGAAATATTATACGCCTTGCAGAAAAACGTTTTAAAAATGGGAACATTGCATCATACATGTACTTCCCGCGTTTCCGCTCTTCCTCCATCAATCTAGTCACAGAAACGCCCACGCACGAGTCACGGAAACAAATGCAGGGAAACTGTTTTCATCAACCACACTTTTATTAATGTTTTGAGGTTGAATGAAATCTTGACCAGTGCATGTTCCTGTGAATACAAATAATTTATATTATTTTAAGCTTATGGCAATAATTCGTTTTTGCCATTGGCGCAGATGTCTGTATCCCCACGATAAAAGATCCGTACTGATTTCAGGCACTTTCGAACATAACTTGCACTTACAGTGACTTCGAACAAAAATCTTAGTTGAATTGTTGGATAAACGTATGTCATCTCTAAATATATACGAGTACACCAAAAGCATTTCCGTCATGGACGAGGAGATAAGTTGATCAACGGAGGATTATGTAGAGATACTGCCTATCCTGGTGTATAAGATTGCGACTATAACTGATACAATAATTGCCCCTTTTTTCAAAAAAACATTGCCATAAATTTTTCAAGCATAGCTCTATTTGAAAGTCGGGTTACTATCATTTCGTATGATTCGATTAAGCTTCAATGTTTTCAGTCCAATTTCACGAAATATATGATGGAACAAAACTTTTTTATTCGTTGAAATGTACAGCTGAGCATTAAAAGTTTTGTTAATTAAGTAATTCTACAAGAATGACTTTTCAATCACATTCTAATGAATTAGTCAGTGAAATACTTTGTCGCTGGACATATTCAACACGTACACAAGTGCGTTCCAATGTACATAGTAATACCAATATTGGTTATAATATTGGTAGTAACCGTAAAACATAATTCTGTGAAAGTTGGTAAGCCGTTTCAAAAGATGCTCCTTGAATGAGTGCTTTGTGAGCCTACGGATCTGAGCTAAAAAAAGCTAAATAAAGACAGTGTAAGTTTTTCATTCAACCGGAAAAAATTTTCCGCCAACCTGGTAGGGAACATTCGTATTGGTTATTACATAACATGGACCACACCAGTGGCTGGGCAATCGTGTTGTCAATGCAGGAGGAACGCTGGGAAAAACATTGTTTTCTTGGTAGAAAATATTCCCGATGGACTCAAACTTTTAAAAACGATTGAACACGATATAAGATCGGCTGTGAGCGTTTCAACAACCACATACGTTGTTTTTTTTAACTCTTAAAAGCAATCCCGTGGAATTATTTCCGAAGGAAAAAAGAAACGTTTTGAAAACGCAATACTAATGATTAAAACTTATTTGTGAAATCTAATAGATACGTACGTGAAGTTTGTGATGCGTGGGCATTTTTTTCTGTTTATGAACTTTAAGAGACGGGAACTTAATCAAACATTACGCACATAATAATTCAAACCTCAATCTTTTTCCAAGTTATTTCCTCGAAGCGCAGAGTATTTTCACTTTCCGAGGCTCAACGGCGTTTATCACACTACTTCATTTTTCAAGTCCGCGGATATCAAGAAGCGAAACACGTGAAAGTAAAAATGACGCGGAAAATAGATTTAATATTACACAGTACGGTAAACAAAGCGTCGGGTGAGAAGAGCTGATATCAAGAAAAAACTTATAAAATTTCCTGAGCTCCTAAGTCGTAAATGGTGCAAGAAACTAAGTTCAACGGCCAAATCAGCGCATTGGTTTCTTTTCATTATATTGGCATAATTTCCTGATTTTTAAAATAAACATATATTATGTAACAAAAAAGGCTAAAAAATAGCATTTGATAACTTACTCCCTAATATGATTGCCCACTTTTTAACTTAAAAGCCGAAAGCTCCTTAATAGCTTACCAACTGAAAGAGTCAAAGAGAGTTACGGGAAACTTAAAGAATATATTCTATTGTTTCAGGCTTCACTTCGTGGAAGTAATTGATATCCATTATTGAAATAGAAAGAAAGACTCGTACTTTTCCACAGATTTTCCACAAACTTAAAGAGATCAACTTCATCGCAGGCAATATTCTAAACGTCTCTCATTCAAGCCTAAAGGATATAATTGATGCCTACTAAACCTCGGAGGCTTTCCTGTGATATCATACCGTTTAAAAAAAGAAAATATCATATATAGTTCTAAATTATGAGGATATTATATAATGTCTCCAAAATTTTAACTAAGGATATAGGTTTTTCCCTAGCGTCATTTGAGGCATGTTATATTGTCCAAAAAGTCAATTGTCCAACTGAAAACAATTTTGTTCATTTTCACTTCAGGAAACAAAAAGCTAAAAATCAATCTGACAAAACAGTAAAAATTAAATTTCCCTACCAGGATCTTTTCACCAGAAGGGTCATTTTCACACTGTGATATTGATAATAAGTTAAAAAGGGGAATATTGGAGACTACGAAGGAAGGGAAGTCCTGATTACCCATTAATGCAATCCTTATGATCAGACTAAATACGATCGCACAGTTTAGCATTTAACCCTTTTGCACTGAATCAATCGAAAAAGTAATTTTAGAAAATTAATCCTTAAAAAGGAAATGTTTTAGGCCTGTATAACATCGAACGGTCACTTTTCCGACAAAATGAGTTACATTACGCTAGCAGCGTCCAATACAAGGTTCTATCTTACTCAAGATGTTTCTTCTTCCCTTTAGACCCCTAACACTAACGGTGTTAGATCTTATCCCGTGTTCGAACTAAGGCCCGTATTAATCGTATATCAGTATATATTTTATAGAGTGACTAAATCCTTGCGCATGGGAAGAATGTGTTTAAGTGACAAATGTGGGAGGGAGGATGGTGGATTGGGAGAGGATCGGATATCATATGAAAAAGGGGAAGGTATGAGGCTGGTGTTTATGGATTTGGAAAAGAATATAGCCAATGGAATCTACTCTAATGAACTGAAAAATAAATAGAATAGGAGAGAGAGAGAGTTAGGCGGAGTTTAAAAGACTGAAGACAAATAGATTAGATTTTGGGGAATGGGAGGAAAATTTTGTCGTGACGATTTCCAGTTCCTATATTTTCTCGCCTAAGCATTTTTCGCGAAACGGCGAGGATAAAGAGACCGTGTTCATTATCTACACTTTTGACAAGGCCAAGGCATCCACCTCTCGTACATCCTACCTGAAAAGCATGCCGAAAGTCAGCGGTTCTCAGCGATTTACGTGGGGTCAGACTTGAGGGACGAAATAACTCTGCCTTGTGCGTATGTCACTGAGATAAGTGTAGGGGCAGATCGGTCTGGTTTTACAGGGTAGGTGCCTAAATGCCTACTTAGCGAGAAACGGGCAACATTTTTCCTAAAAGGCCTTTTGAGAGGGATGACTTCCAGTGGATGAGTGTGGGCAGGTACATTTACAAGTATACGAGGCCTATCCAATAAATACGCAAACTGGTGCAATCTGGCGGCCATGACGCGGACTATAACCCCGCACACTAGCGGCGACAGTTGCCTGAGGCCCAATAAGCCGTATGTGCCTGGCGGATCGTCGAGCTGTGCGTATGGTGCCAGTTATTTTACTTTCAGTTGTCCTTGTTTTTACTGTTTGTCGAAAATGGACATAGACGAAATCGCAGAGCAACGAACCATTAACTTTTATGGTGAAGTGCGGTAAAAGTTATCAAGAAATTACTTAAATGTTGACAGCTGTCTAGGGTGATAATACTCTGAAGAAAACATCCGATTAAATCAAACCAAAAAATCAAGAAAAAGCCGATTTAAAATCAAAGTCATGATCCTGGTTTTCTTTGATGTCGAAGGTGTAGTTCAACATGAATTTCTTCCTGAAGGGCAAACAGTAAATGCTGAGTTCTACCGTACAGTTCTCAAGCGTTTGAGAGATGGCGTGCGTCGTGTGCGATCAAATTTGACTCAAGGCGATGGATGGATCCTTCACCATGACAATGTACCTGCACATCAGCATTGATTATTCGCCAGTATCTGGCAAAAAAATTCAATCACCATCCTTGACCATCCTCCTTATTCGCCCGATCTCGCCCCCTGCGACTTTTTCCTCTTCCCAAAATGCAAAAATGTGATGAGGGGACATCACAGGATGGACACAACAAAGCAAGAAACGACGAGGGAACTGAAAAGCCTAACTGCCGAGAACTTCCAAGGGTGCTTTAAACAGTGGAAAAGAAGATAAAATAAGTGCATAGCAACGAATGGAGGGTACTTTGAAGTGGACAAAATTGATTCAGACTAAATTTTGCAAAATAAAGTTTTAATGACTTCAGTTCGTGTATTTATTGGACAGACCTCGTACACACTGTGAACGTCCAAAACGTATTTCCGCGCGTGTGAAAGAACAACGTAGGGGAGAATATTATTTTATTTCGGATACCATTGGTAATGGGGGTCTGTACTTTCGGCAAAAGCTTCTTCTACCTTTGGCGAGAGCTTCATCTAACACTATCACAACTTTCTTGCCCAAGCTATTAAGAGGCCGAGGTTCGGAGTTGGAGATATTTGTATGTTTTTCTATTGAAGATTAAGTTTCAATATATTGAAAATAATCTTAATCTCCCGTTAATTGGCGGAAAAATCGTGCGAATGAATTTAGGGCATGTCAGCACACAATAAAAATGTTGGGGAAAACTAGCAAATAGAATTTGGGACGAAGAATTTGGTTCATATTTTCAAAAAAATTTTGATAAAGTTGAAAAATGAAAGCGTTTCAGCACCTTGTGTGACATATTTTAAAGTGTAATTTCGCAAATGTTAGGAATGTGTGGAATGGTTTATTAGATAGAAATGCTGAAACTACGCAGCGTATGGATTTAAGTAATAAAAGCCGTGCCCGGGTTGTACAGAGATCATGATAAAATTACTTATGATTTCGGTAATTACTGCGTTATAAATGATTGAAACTGCTCCTTAATATTCTAGGAATAATTTTATGTCTCCCACTTTTTATCAAATTCACGCACGCTCGTTGAACTATAGCCCCGCTCACTGCTTTAAATGTAAGCTACCTGTATGTTATGCTATAATGCGATCATTTTTTGTAAATTTTATCTTGAAATAGTGTGTGATGGGTTTGACTCGGTTGTTCAATGCGAGAAGCGATTTGATTAGATCTCCGATTTCTGTAAAAATCAAATTGCTAAAAACAAATAACTGAAACACTCGATTCCTATGTTTCAGGTTGGTTAATTAACGAGAGGATGGTAAAAAATATTAGAAAGGAATTACCTCATACTGTTTAACCCAAAAGAATATATCTGTAAAGTTAATTAGAATTAAATATGAGAACAAAAATGTTTTCCAAATATAATTACTCTAATTCAAACGAAATAAAATGAATTAGCTTTGTTTCAACGCTTATTATAAATTTTCTCTGGTTCATTTCACATTACTAACCGAACATATTTTGACTTTTTATTACGCTGTTAGGATATAGCAATGATACATACTTTTTTATGGGCAATACATTTAACATTAATCTCCTCTCTCTGGATGCAGCCAAGGTATTAATATTAGAAAATTGTTAATGGCATCGCGATTTTATTTTCTGATAATACCTTTTTCTACATTATAGGCTACCTGAAATCACAGCACGTAATAAATTGCGTCGTACATAGACGAACTTTACACTTGCATAGGTGTTAAATTGAAATTATCTCTTTGAGAATCCTCTCAGAATATACAAACAACTACAATTCCTTGATTCCTTTAGGGGACAAGAAAATATCATGCCAAATCTAGAACAGAGCCACTTTTTTAAATTAACCAATATATTTCGGTTAGAATCTTGGATGATTATTGACTGACATAGACAGGACGTCAGATACGTAGTTTTAGTAACGGGACAACTACAGAATAGTAAAATCTGCGCTTGAGATTTCACAGGAAGATCTGGCAATAGAAAAATTGCACAACTTGTAAAATTTTAACGGATGTCTGAAATCGTCAACTGGATGGGACCCCGGAACCTAGAGTAAGCAGCCGAACTAGTCCGTCACGCCGTCCTTGATGCATGTACATGTATTTGTCCAAAAAAAAGATAATCACAAGAAAATATATAGAATCAAAGAGGAAGTGAAGGAAACTACATACCTAACTTATAAGGTAGAGAAATGAACGGATCAAGGCGAGGGCCAAGAAAAAGAGAGCAAGGTTTTATTAATAATTCATCACTCTATTGAATACGCTCCATTACCGTAATAATCATAAAAAGGAATTCGTTCGGAAATGATCCTCGATTGTGGATTTTTTGGCCCAAGTACAATTATCCAAGTAATGGTGGGATACTTTTCGAGGAAAACAGACGGAATCCTTTCTCGGCTCGCCGTACAGAGTTTAATGGTTATCAAGCTAAAATATTTTTCACACTTAATATTTAAAATATTTTTTTAAGATAATAAAAAAATAGGGTAAATATTAAAATATTCTATAATCTTCCGCTTATAGAAAAATGGTCCTTAAATGTCCCTTTCTTCCCCGAGGACGTTTCCAGGTCCGGTCAGTGAGTAGGGAATGTTGACCGTGTGAACAGATACAAATCGAAAGGTTAGAAGGGAATGTACATGTAGGGCGGACTGATATCTCGTTTGCGATGGGATGAAGGAGATAACGATAGGGAGATGATAAAAAATCATTATCTACTAATGACTATAAGTTCAAACGTCACTTAGTGGGGCTTCTTTCCTGCGAGAAAAACAAATTCAATACTTATGACTGCTGAGTCGTTTTTATCCTTAAAATGAGTAACGTTAAAGGTTTTACGTAAATAAATAGATATATAGCAGATACATATTATAGTTTCGGTAATGTTTGCAGAATATAATTTCTACAGATTCTATATGTGTATTTTTTAAAAGGCCTCATGTCCGTCCGTATTCTGGTTGGATATTAAATATCATCCGCACCCAACTCCCACAACTTATGATTTTTATTCAACTATTTAAATGTTTTTCGTATATACATTATGCATATGACTACAGATTAAGCTCAAGGTGCCTAACAAAACGATTAAGGATTTTTCCTTCAAAGTTCATTAAGTGTAGTTGCATTCCCGTATTGTGCGAGTTGTTGGGATGAGATTGTCCTCGAATATTGCAATATACGTATACCTTCCTCTGCATGAGTCACGCGAGAATTGTGTGCTTTTCATTTCATGTATGGGTACATGCATGAATGCTTCCTTGCAATCATTTCTGCAGCGTTTAGTCTCCTAATTAATCACCATAACAGAACTGTAAACTTACAAACGTGGGGTTCCCAACTATTAAACTTTCCCCAACTAGCCCATTTACGCGTAACAGTACCAAACATAGCAGATTCTCCAAAATGGTCATCACGCTGGTAGTTGTCGCATTTCCTCAACGCTTAGACGACGTTTGCAAGCTTTTTTCAAGTAAAACAAAAAGCGATACCGCTGAAACGTTGGCAGATTTATTTCTAAGTACAAAAACTGTTTTGAATGACTCTATTTCGTGATATTCATGTGTGTAAATGAAATTCGTCCCGCAGTAACCGCGAACAGGACCGTGTTAACTGCCTGTAGTTTCGAATAATAAAAGTGAGGTTTATTACAGGATTTCTTTTAGGTACTCTCGCAATGAAGGACAAAATATTCACGACGATGAATTATACGCCAGGAAAAAGTAAGATATTCCACACCATCAAATTTCAAACGTAAACTGAACTCGTGACGTTAAAAAAATGCACCTTAATATTTTCTGAAAACTTGTATCTAATACGTTGAAAATTTAAGACCACAAAGCGATGCGGGAATCAAAATCTAAAAAGGAAATTGAAATAACCTACGGCTACTTTCTACCCGGATGCAGGTACTCGCCAATTAATTTTCCAAGTTTCCATGAAACTCCTAGGCGAAAGTAAGGCGTGAGAAACTTGTATCTATGATACATTAAAAGTCGGCACAGGACTTTTGATTAAAATTTAATTGGAATAATTATTTTTTTTCAGAAATCAGCGTAACTTTGCGGTTTCATTACATACAAGTTATTTAACACTATTTTACAATTACCGTAAAACAATATAGTTCCCTTAAAGGAAGTACCGTATTTATCTATACGATAAATAAGATACACTATGAGGTTAGTTTATTCAGGCCTAATCGGACTGGGCTCTCCGTTCACGAATCGGTGGATCACCAAGGGTTTGCGATTACTACGGATATAGCTGTTGCAGATGATAACCGTGAATTTTAGATGAATGATGAACTTGAGTTGTGCACATGCAGTAGGTCATCCTCAACCCGAATAGGGCCCTTGAGATTATTATCAGGCCTCGGAGGTACCACCATTGTACATACGTACATTGAGGTCATCGATGAGCATATTTTTGACCACTGAAAAGGTTGTCACTGCGTCTTATTATGCCGTATGGGCAGTGAAAAGTGAAGGGACGCAGAGATGATGACTTTTGTTTTTGGAAAAAAATGTTTCTAATTGAGAGATAAACGAAAAAATAAGGCAAAGATGGAAATAGTAGTGTGTTTCCACTATACATGCTGCGTTATTAAAAATAGGAGAAAAAATGATCAGGGTTGAAAACAAACCCTTGGGAATTTCTGTAGACCAGCTTCACTCTTTTGTACTACAAGCATTGTAAGAGCATTGAAGGCGATATGACTAGTACAATTGGCCTGTGCGTACTTCCTGGATAATTCTACGGTCGTGTATTTGAATCCCGCCGATTGGACGTGGATGTTGGTCAAGGCACGATGGATTATCATGAGTGTAGTGGCCTGGTTTTCCAGTATTGTTATGCCTGTCAACGGCTGCCCTTTGGTGTTCGTGTTTCTTCTTTATAAAAAAGGAGGTAGGTATTGAAAGACAGTGTACGCGTGATATTGGGCTGCCAAAGCGTAGCCCATTTCGGATGGGTGCTTTAATACTTGCATGTACATGCGCGTGCTCAGCTTACTAGCTTACTCAAATTGACCCATAGCTTTAGCGGCAAGGACAAACGACAGATAACGCAATCCATTCACAACCTACGTGCAATTCAAACAATCGGCGCGCCAATAAAGTGATGCAATGGCCTGCCAGAGGAAATTCGGCCAGCCCTTATCTGCACGACGGGCGATTCGTATTCCTTCAAAAGGCTTGTTTCGACAGCCCCTGCGCCAAAATGTGATGTCTTCGACTTGGAATCAATTTTATCATTTGGTCAATCGGGGCGAAAGGCTTTTGGTGACGCATTTGAGCGTCACATTTCTTAAGCCGAGAGAAATATACTACCTTTCTTTTGAATGCCGTTGATTCACGCATGACGGTACCTTACTTATTTAGGCAACCTAGCGTACAGTAAAATATGTTTCCTTGATGTAATCCTTGCCTTGACTTTGGGTCATTGATTCTACGACCGTGCGCGTCAATGTTATATAAGAGCGTGTCAATAAAGAAATAGGGTGCCGGGACTGTAAATGTTTAAATCTCGCCCCAATCAAGTCGATAAGTACTAATAACGGGCGCCAACGACGGAGGCTTCAAAGAGAATCCCTATAATAGACACAACACTTACAACTTGAAAGTAGTTAGAATTGCATGACTGCACACCGATTTTACAGAAACTTTCATCGGTGGTAATTAATTATAATGATAGTGATGTGCTCCTGAAATTTTATCTTTATAAATACCAAATGACGCTGCAACCAACTAGGCAAGGTTACCAACTATAAAAAACAGGATTTCTTTCAGGTTTAATAAATTATTGATATTATTTAGGAGGTTTGAATAAAAAAGCATTTCCTGTTGTGAGTCAACATTCTCAAGGTTGAATGGTTTTCACTGGAGATGGTAAATAATATCACAGTTAAAGGATCCACTCGCATGTTGTATCACCTGTAATTACATAATAGTGTCTCCCTAATAAAGTACCTATCATAAAGAAAAAATTTTGAATGTCAAGCGAGCCCGAAACATTATATTACCTACTGACTTCAATTCTTAAATTTAGGCAAGTAAAACGTATACCTAGACGAAACAAGGTGTGATAAAAAAAAAGACCCGACTGATTTTATTCTGCGCAAACCGTTCAACGGATCGAAATGAGACACAGTGCGCCATCTAGCGACACATGTGGCGACTAAAACGAGAGGTGTTGCGTTTGTTTACGTCGAGGAGTTGCGTTTGTTTACGCAGCAGCAGCAGCGGTACGTATCTTAACCTGTTCGTCGCCGCGTACAACGGCAGCAATTAAGGAGCCAGAGGAACAGCGTGTGTGCGTGAAATTTTGCTTCCAACTTGGCAAAAGTGCTACGGAGACATTTGGAATGATTCAGCAAGCCTTTGTTAATGAAGCTGTGAGTCGAAGCCAGTGTTTAAAGTGGTACAGTCGTTTTAAATCGGGCAGAACATCGACAGATGAAGATTCGCGAACGGGGCGGCACTTCCACTTAGACAGACCCCAACCATTGCAAATTGGTGAAAAATTTGGTGCGGGCAAATCGCCGTTTAACTGTTAGAGAGATAGCCGAGGAAGTGAACATTAGTTTTGGATCCTGTCAGACAATTTTGACTGACATTTTGGGCATGACGCGCGTCTCACCAAAATTCGTCCTGCGGGCGATTCACACGGCGCTGATCGTGACAGAATTTTTCGCCAGAATCGGAACTTCCCTTATCCCGCAGCCACCCTACTCTTCAGACGTGGCTCCATCAGACTTAATTGTTTCCAAAGTTAAAATCAACCTTGAAAGGGCACCGATTCGACTCTATTGCGGAAATTAAAACCTATTGTACGGCGGACCTGTAGAGAATCCCTAAGGCGGCTTACCAGGCAGGGATCGAGAGCTGGAAGAAACGTTGGCAAAGGTGTGTCGTCAGCCAAGGCATGTGCTTTTAGGGCGACAATTTCAATTAAGCTGTATCCGTCGAAATGAACAATTCATAAAATCAGTCGTCTTTTTTTGAACACACCTTTTATACCTACGTGGCTTTCGGTAAATATATATTTTATATTTATTTTACAGCTGAAGAAATTGGAAAATGTTATGACTGGAGTTTATAGTACGGCAAAGGTGTGCCCATATAAAAATCCCAACTGTGATATAACTAAGGAGGGCCTATCTTTGGACCCTGGTAAGTTTGCAATGAGCTCAAAATTCAATTATATTTCATTACCATCTTTCTGATACTGAAACTTCTTACTGTTATTATGGTTTATATATATATATATATATATATATATATATATATATATATATATATATATATATATATATATATATATATATATATATATATATAGGATAAACACATACATTATATATATACTATCTCTTTTCCTTATATATGCATCCAGGTGAATGAATTTGTGTGTATATATATATACATATATATAATACCATTATATATCTAATGACATTTTTTATTATGAGGAGTATCATTTTCAGAATTTTTCAAAAGCATATGTACATAATGGTGAGAGATAAAGCTCATATAAGCTCTGGTGATATTTTTTCAGAACTGGAGAAGATAATGGCATCCAGCAGGGATTATGATGAGTTACTATATGTATGGAAAGGATGGAGAGATGCCACTGGAGCAAAAATGAAGAATGACTACCAATCATATGTGGAATTGAGCAACAAGGCTGCCACCCTAAATGGTTAAAACTATTAATTAATTGCAAATGAACATTTCCAAAAATTATGAGTATACACCTATGCAACATTGGGCTTACAATTTTTACTTTGCACCATAAACACAGTTAACAACCCAAAGGTCAGTTTGATAGGTGATGGTAGATGTTCACCTAATACTAAGCCCAATGCCATGTAAAATTCACACATCAGAGTAGGAGGGCCAGATCCTTTCCATGTGCCACCTATGGTTTCCCAGGAAGTTCTGATACCAAAAAAAATCACACAGCTCGGGTGAAACTGAGGTGCCCAGAGAGGTGTGAATCGAATCTGGGCCCCGCTGTCAGTGATCAAATGCTCTACCCCTGGAGTAACACTTCCTCATTCACTTTGTACATATGCAGTATTAATGTTATCTATAGGATACCACAAGTATTGCCATATTAGACACAATTCATTTAATAAACTTAAGCCTAAATAAATAGGCATTTCTACATGTAAATGCCTTCTGTTTTTTATGAATTCCAAGAGAAGCAATCGGCATTTAAATCTAACATCAACAACATCACTGTCAATACTTAAAATCTTCCTAAACTGTGCTATGTGTACACAAAAGGGATCCCAAAAGTGGAGCTATCAACTCGAAGGTTGTTTTGGTAGCCAAGGATAGAGCTCACCTAGTACTAAGCCATCCATATGCGGAGTGCGAAATTCATCCATCAGCATAGGGGGACCAGTTCCATTCCCTGTACTGCCAATAGCTACCAAGGAAGACTGGCACCCCTAAAAATCACACAGCTTGAAGGATGCAGAGTTTGCCCAAATGCATCACCTGGAATCGAACATAGGCCCTCTTTATCAGCAGCTGAGTGCTCTATTCACTGAACTACCACAATATCCCTCACCAGGGATACTTAAAGGCAAATAACCAGTACAGGTATGAAGAGGTTAGGATGAATCAGAAAATTAGGAGGAGATATTAACATGTAAAGTAATCAATCTATCATGCAATTTTTGAGATTATAATGATTGCTGAGTACTTACATGTACATCAGATTTTTTATTCTGAGTCTTTAGTTATGAAATCAAGACCCAAATATGGTATAAATATCCACTGAGTACATGAAATGTTAACATAAAATATAAGCCAAAAGGAAATAAAAAAGATTAAATGTAATAAGAAAAAATGAGAAAACAAATGAATTTTTTAGATTTTTTGGTCCCAACTTTTAAAATCCTTGTTGAATAATACTAAAAGTAATAACAGAAATGAAAAACTTAAGGCTTCACTGAAGTGGGGTGACATTAATAATGGTGAGACATTTTTTGTCCCAGAACCACAGAGAAGTCTTGATTAAATCCTTAGATACCATATTTTACAATAAAAAAGAAACATTTTAAAGGGCATTAGTTTAATCATTCACCATTTTGAGAGCCAAACAATCCATTGTTATTTTGTGACTTTCAATGATATAGGCTGGATTAAGGTTAAAGACAAGGGTAATATAACAATACCTACCATTTACTGATGTCCTTCCTCCTGAAAAATAAATTTGTATTTATATAATGACTGTGGTTTTAGGCATCTGTAGCATTTTTGTTTACACCTCATGTCTCTCACACTCCAATTTTCACTAATAATGGTGAGAGATAGAGGCCTTGGTGCAATCAATTCCTGATATTGTGGTCTACAATTAGTGTAAGCTCAGAAACAAAAATTCTTCATAATTAGTAACACCTGCATGTCACACACAGCCAGGACCAAGAGCATCAGCTTCAAAAGCCTCAATTCAATCAATTATCACTAGGGAAAATCTGATTAAGTACATGATGAAAATATATTTAAAAATTAAGAGGCTCTAAAATGGTTAATTCCTGCACATCATTTTTTTAAATTTCAAATGCCTTATTAAGGGTAAGCATAAAACAATGGGCGTCATGAAAAATCAATGGAAATTGGTACTGGAAGTATATTAGTGGGGGCTCAAAAGAATACAAAGTGTATTCTTTTGCATTATGGATCACTTCCACAAAGTAAATCTGGCAACTACATCATATACCACTGAGAGGTTTTATTTCTACACTCATCATCATTCATTTCAACTTTCAATCTAAAGTGAAATACACAATCTTTTCATTTGACAACTATTCAAGATGTTAACTGCAAACTCATTTCCAGTTACTTTAATTTCATCATTAAAGAAATTGAGCTCCACACCTATTTGTTTTCCCTGTTTCATTCAAATACACTTTCTATTCTGGCAGGTTTTGAAGACATGGGAGCCATGTGGAGAGATGACTATGAAGATGAGAACTTGAGGGCTACAGTTAAAAGATTGTGGTCTGAATTAGAACCACTCTACTTGAAGATCCATAGATACACAATGCGCAAGTTAAAGGCAATATATGGTGATCGGATGGATGACTCTAAAGGCCTGATACCAGCACACTTGCTTGGTAAGTGAAACGGAGCACTTACTGGATATCTGAGAATTTTGCTACAGTGGCTGAAAGAGGTCAAACAAATTATTTTGGCACATGAGAAATAAGATAGAGCATTTTTTTAGATAAATCATAAGTCATTTAGATAAATAAAATATTTCTGTTATTATTATTGCTACTATCTGGCCTGTTTTCTCCCACTACCCTCCCATTCAATATTCATCCCCCTAAATGATCATTTTCAATAGCACGAATATTGGCTTTATTAAGGTACATATTATGGAAAATGCTTCCTTACATATTTATAGTCTAAATATAAATTAATAGGCATCAATACTGAGTCAGTAACTAATGTGACCAATCATGACTAAATCTTGTTCATAATAATGTTGTCAATATATTTTTAGGCAATATGTGGGGTCAGGCATGGGACAATTTGGAGAGTATTTTGCGGCCATATCCAAATGCAACAGCAGTTGATGTAACAAAAGCACTGAAGGAACAGGTCATTATTTCTTATTTACCATTATTATTTGAAAAATAAATTATCTTATATTTTAATACATGAAGTAATTTTTAGCATTGTATTTAATGTGGATTCACCTGTTTTGAATCAAAGGGTTATGACGTTCGCAAGATTTTTGTCACATCAGATGAATTCTATGAATCCCTTGGACTCCCTTCAAGTGCAATGTCATATGGTGATAAAGCAGTAATTGAGAAACCAAAGGACCGTGACATTGTCTGCCATGCATCTGCTTGGGACTTCTGTGATCGCACTGACTTTAGGTAAGTTCATATATCTCCACCTGTACAAAATACATAGGGATGATTCTCTGTGAGCATCCGCTGCCATTCGCAGACAAAGAGTTCTGGCCACCTAATCCACCAAACACTGCAAATGCCAGTGATAACACTAATATTGACTTCAGTATATAGTACAACATAGTCATGACTTTGATATAGATCATAGCTCTAGTTATTTCTTAAAACTTAAAATCAAGTTGATACCTGCAAACGACAAGTGGCAAAATAGTATACCCTCGCACATACAAAGCAAAGTGAATATTTGACACATTCGTCATTTACCTTTACTTTCAGTATTTCAGTTCATTGCACAAAGCTGGATGCAATGTATATGCATTTGTACAGTGAGGTGTTTCACTCGCTTCATTGAAGAAACTTTAATTGAGAAATAAATGAAATATGAATGTTTTCTTATTCATATTTCAGGTGAAATGATAGGTGAAGGGATGATGGCTCAGTGGGCTAAAATGTAGGTCATATTAAACTTCCTTAGTTGAAAAGTGTGGTGGTCATTTAACTATCCAATGTGTACATAAAAAATAACAATACTGAATATTTTCAACACTAAAAATTAGCAGCCATCCACTTCCTAATGCCTAGATTCTAATAAGCCCTGATTTTCAGTAACTTGGGCATCTGATGACTGTAAAATCAAACAATGAAGGCACCAAATGATGCAGTAGAGAATGTGTGTGGCAAAGTTATTTGGGAGAACACATTGCATACCAATAAGTTGTTGAATTGTTTTACTTGGCGGTGGCCAAGGACTCGCCTGTTTCATAACCTAACTGGTGCATTGCTCAGCACAAATGCATTACTTGGGGTTGCTGAAATGAAAAGAGTGAGGGACTAGACATATGATGCTTCTAGGATGAATTTTCCAAGCTGTAGTTGCAAACATTTTCTTGGCAGTCAAGAAAAATATAATGATACTCATATTCCATTGCCACGGCTCCACCAAATGTGGAGCTGTGGCAATTGAATGGAATGGCCACAGACATGTGAATGATAGATTGTTACAATAATTGAGCATCAAATTATCATTCAACTTTCTTTACAATACAAATGGAATGCTCTAATTTACAGCTAAACTTCAAAAATATTATGTGCTACCACTGTTTTAAAAATGGTCCATGTGGGACAAAATGCTACTTAGTTCTGGCTACAAAAATGGCACACAATTCAACACAAATAATAAATTATCACATGACAAGTCAATACACACATTGGGTTGCTCATAATCCACATGAGTCGCAGTGCATTTCCACCATATGTGCTTGGGACTCTTCCTAACCTAATATATAAAATATAAATATGCCACACATCGGAAATCAAAACATTTAAAGGACATTTCTCACCTGTCTCTCTTATGCCAATTTTATTTTAGTAGAACTTGAAATATTTCTTTTGTTTCCATTATGAGTCTTTTTTTTAATACTTTATGCATGGGAATATTTCTCTTCCAATGTAGGATTAAAATGTGCACAAGTATCAACATGGATGACTTCATCACAGTACACCACGAAATGGGCCACATAATGTACTTCATCCTTTACAAAGATCAGCCATATGCATTGAGAACTGGTGCCAACCCTGGATTCCATGAGGCAGTGGGAGACACAATTGCTCTTTCTGTGGCCACACCAAAGCATTTGAACTCAATTGGATTACTCAATGAATACAAGGATAGTCCTGAATCAGATCTTAATGCCTTGATGCTGACTGCAATTCAAAAGGTGAATTATTATTCCATAGTCAGACCAAATAATGAAACTAAATGGCTGCAATGGAAAAAACTGATGGCAGCAATTTCTAATGCTCTGCACAAAATTATGTAATCACTACTTGCATTCATCCAAATTTGCAGATAATATTATTCTATAATGGTTTCCAGGATTCAACATTTCATTTATTTCAATTGTTTTATTCCCAATGTTTTTGTATTCTTAGATTGTCTTCCTCCCATTTGCCCTGGCCCTGGACACTTGGAGGTGGGATGTATTCAGCGGCAAAGTGCAACCAAATGAATGGAATGACCATTGGTGGAAACTAAGGTATGAAAATTCTATCCCATAGGAACAAAAATTGATAAATCAGAGTCATTCCACTGGGAAAAGAAGTGTGCTCCATTCAACCCCAGGAACCTGCCACCTCTCCTTGTTTGCCTCATTTGCTTGAACTTCCTATTACCTTTCACCATACTTCCCTTCTCACAGAGTATCAAGTAGTACCAACAATTAAACTGAACTGTTTAAGCGAAAGGTGTAATTATGGTGACTTTCTGACTTTAATGAATGACTTTCCATTACACATTCATAACACTAAGGAACCCATTTTAATCAAATGTCTAAATAATATCTGCATAATGGGATTCTATTTGTCAACATTACATATTTATTGTCAATAAATGAGTTACAAAAGCATGTAATAAGTGTGTTAGAGCACTTATAATTTCAGCTCCAGTTATCATGTAAGCCTTTGCTTTTTATATTTTTTCTACTATCGATCAAGACAAGTTTACTTTCATGACTAATGAGTATAAACTAAAATTTTTCACAAAGCCAAACATTCCTTGTTAGTGCTACACAATTCATCACCAAAGTAAATATAACATCAATAAAATGTAAAAACAAGATTTGTGACTAAAGAGATGGCTCAAAGAGTTTAATTTTCTTTATTATTATAGGAAGGAACTCCAGAGACTGGAAGCTCCTGTAGCTCGAAGTGCTGACGACTTTGACCCTGGCTCAAAATTCCACATTCCAGCCAACTCTCAATACATTGCGTGAGTATATCTGTATAGCAGATAATGAAGTATTACCCTGCCTCACAGTTAATGCCTGTAAGATGCAGTTTCTAGTTTTACTGCCTATTATTGTATTAAACACCTACTTAAATTATAAAGAGTTAATATATGCACTGCCATAAACAGACCTTGACCCTTGCTCTTCACCACTGTCCAAAGCAGTTGATTTTGATGGTATAGGATTGCATTCTAGTGTAATTCATTAACGATTAATAAATTATACTTAATGCCTTAAAATATTACTAATTCATTTATAAATATTCTAAATTTATTATGAAAAGATTTTATTTATTATTCATATAAATTATATAATGTTTGCCTCGATTCTTCCTGAAACAAATGCATTTCAAATTTACCCCCCAGTGTTAGCGAATCGCTTTTAAAATTTGCCTAGAGCAAGTGTAAATTTTAATTGATTTCTTTTGCACTTTCCACTCATTCAAATAAATAACGCTGGATTGAAATAATAATAAACTGTTAATGTTATAATAAAATTTAAATAATACAAATATTTGGAAATTCTTACTACATAAATTCATGCTACTTACAGGAATGAATTGTAATGGGACTGTTTTTAAGAGTAATTTCCACATTCAAGTCTAAAATTAAAGATACCTTGGATTTGAAACACACAATTGGTTATTTATTAACAATATGGCCTTGCACATTATGGAAAAAATGTTCAAGTGTTTAGAGGACAAAAATGTTGAATAGCATATGCTCCCTCAGTTTTGGTTGAATTAGCATGATGCAGTGGTACTGTTTAACATATTCTGAACTTTTTCAAAATGTTTCTCGAAAACTTAAAACATACCCATCCCTGGAAGCACCTTACTTCTCTTGACATTTTGAACACTAGATTCTACTATGCAAAAAAGGTATAAATAAAAAATACCACCATTAACCTTTGCACATAATTACTTAATTTCCTATTAACAGGTACTTTGTGGCTCATGTGCTGCAGTTCCAGTTCCACAAAGCTTTGTGTATAGCTGCTGGAGAGTACAACCCTCAAGGAAACCTGCCCTTACATAAATGTGATATCTACAAATCGAAAGCAGCTGGTGATTTGATGAAGTAAGTTCATTAATTCCTTTCACTAGGTATAAATAAAACTTTAATTTCCTCACAATAATTATGCAAGAGCTAGTTTTTAAAGATCCAGAAACTTCAGAAACAAACAATATAAAAAGGTGATTGTTTAGTCAAATTTAACACACAGCACTTTTCATGAACGGACAACTTTATTTTAACGATTTACCAAAAACACATTCTGGTAATCCTACTAACTGCAATTTGCAGAACCTGCAAGTTTGCCTTTTCTTTGCAAGATCTTCACTGCCAACCCCAAAATTAGATGCTCCATTGTATTTAAAGTCAATGAATGACACATATTTGGCAATACTTCTGATTGCTAATTTAAAAATATTTTAATTAACAGTATCCCAAATAATTAAAATCTGAAATACCAGGTGAAGATTCTTTTACTAAAGAGCTACCTATTGGTTCTTCATTATGGAAGAAAATTATATATGTAGGTCTAAAATAAAATTTTTCAGTAATTTTAGTTTCAGAATGAAAATAGAAGGAATAAAAAAGTTACTTTTGTGACAATTCTTGATGTATTTAGATCCTCATTCAGAGCTAATCTATATAAATTGAATTGATGGCTAACTAAATATTAGACATAGAAGGTTCTTTAATGATGATGGCAAAAAGCACAAAGAATTTGTAATTTACTTGCAAAATATTAAAATATGAGAAAAAACTAAATTTAAATCTTGGAATTTAATGATGTAGGTGCATTGCTGCAGGTAAAAAATGCTAAGTATTGATTTTTCATCTTTCTTTCTGCAGACGCGGTCTCTCTCTCGGGGCAGCTAAACATTGGAGTGATGTACTTGAGATCATGACAACTGAACGGCAACTATCAAGCTTAGCCATTTTGGAATACTTTAAACCTCTGACTGATTTCCTAGATGCTGAGGAAGCAAAAATAGCTGAAGAGAGTAAAAAGGAGAATGTGGGAATTGAAAGGGAGTCTCAGGCACAGCCACTATCTAAGACTGAGACAAAAGAGCCAAAAGGCCCAGCAGACAGTACCATACCAATTGTAGTTGGATCTGTATTGGGTGCCTTTGTCATTGTTGTCATAGTAGCATTTGTGATTGGAAGAAGGCGTAGGTCTGCTGCCAATGAAGGGATGTGAGAAATTGGTAGCAATAAACCATTTCTAATGTTTCTTTGATGATGCTCATTAAAGAAATGTGCATGAAACATAATTCTTATACATTGATGAACACAAAACTTCCACTGAATTTGACAACATGAAAAAACATAAACCAATAAGAAAATTTACAACATTTACTGCACATTCAGTACTTGTGGCTGTGATTGGTTGGAATATGTGAGAGCTTCTTGAAATTGAAGAGCATTTCCAAAAATATTTTGATGTCAAAAAAAAACGATGTTAAGGATCAGAAGTAATACAGGGTGGCATGTATCTCTTATTTTGTATAATAAAAATTTATTTCTTTTTTTACAACTTTTATAAATTAGTTGAAAATTAACAATTAATAAAATCCAATAATATTTAGTACCACATCTTTTCTCAGGTAAATGTCAGAACAATTAAGATACTGATACTCTAATCACCAGTATTACTTGTAACTTTTACAGTTTTATAATCTTCTTTCCCAGTTAATAACATACCTGGAATATTTATGCTGCTCAGTTTTTGGTCAAGACATACTGAAGGCCTGGGTGTGATCTGTCAAGAGAAAACTTCCATGTACTCATTTCATCATATTAGATTGATGTAAAGCTAATTATATTGCTCAGGTAGCATTTAGTACTTAAACAAATCCTGAAGGCTGTTTCCAAGTCACTAATTGACTGAACTACTCAAAACTCTAAGATAATATTGAAAACATGAATATGAAGGCATATTAAATAATCAAGAAATTAAAGGAGAGCAACAATTCTTAAAAATAACAATTAATCAGGAAAACACCACAAGATTCTATAATTTTACAAACATTGCCAAGGAATTGTTAGCAATATTTCAAAGTTCAGAGACCCTATTTTTAGATTTTGAGTGTGGCATTATAGCGAACATCTTACATGGTGTGGGTAGTTGGGCCAAGGTCAAGTGAGTAGTTGGGTGACTGGAATGACTCAATGAAAAAGAGCACATGCATTTAAAAATATCCTTAAAGCACAAGTAAGAAACCTTCTAGAGAGTGTAATAAACACCAAACTGGATTATCTCAAAGTAGTCCCCATCGAACTCAATGCGCATCTCCGACATTTTCATCCAGTCTTTGAAGTCATGCTGGAAGGCTTTTTTGCCATGTCCTTCAAGTGCAGCCTTTCTCAATGCTTTCGATGAGGATAAATGCTTTCCAAAAAGGTGTTTCTCCACATTGGGCCATTGGGGATAGGTTTGGACTATAGGGATGATGAGGAATACACTTTACAGTGATTTTCATTAATTATTTCCTTGTGGTGTAAGGCCATGCATTATCATGGTTTAGCATCCAACCTGTTTCTTTGAATGTTAGCTTTTAGCGATTGTAATGACCTATGAGAATTTTAAAGACATCCACATAACATTCTCCATTTATAGTTGGGTACTGGTATGATATGCTGATATACCATCCCTTGAATATTGAAAAAAT
This sequence comes from Hetaerina americana, assembly GCF_022747635.1. Classification (NCBI taxonomy): domain Eukaryota; kingdom Metazoa; phylum Arthropoda; class Insecta; order Odonata; family Calopterygidae; genus Hetaerina; species Hetaerina americana. The sequence continues at coordinate 31,013,391 of NW_027286874.1, read as the reverse complement.
GACTTGCCCATAACTTTCCCAGCAGTAATCATTACCTTGACTTTTTTTAGCATCAGTTTTGGTAGAGATTTATGCAGAGAGCTAAGCTGCTTGCTCTCAGGATCAAAATGATGGACGTAAGTTTCATCTGCAGTGATAACCTTAGTAATAAACATGTCATCTTCCTGTAACATCAATGCCAACTGTGAACAAACCTGGATTCAAGCCTCCAGTTGTTCGGGTATTAGCAGTTTCGAAACTAATCACGCATAGACACACCTTATGACCTATTCTTTGTTACCAACATATGGGTGGCACCCAAAAAATTTCAATATTTCTGACTACTCTTGATGTTATCAAACAACTTTTCTAATGATGGTAACTGTATTGTTAACAATGATCTCTTTCATAAGGGCTAAAGGGACCAGAGAGCTGGGACTACCTTCCTTTAAATTTGATAGTCTCCCTCTATAAACTATGCTATATGAAAGAATGGGCTCTCCATTAGCCTCCTATAGCATTACATGCATCTTGATTGAAGATTTTTTAAGGTGAAAACAATTTCAATACACTGTCAAATGTTAGTTATTGAGGAGCTCTTGTAAATATAAGGTGTTTAGTGCAACGAACCAGGAAAATTCCAAACTTTTTTCTGAAGTGCTTGGGTAAACTCCTGGTTTTCTGGGATGAAATCAAGCTTTTTCTTTGAGGTTAAAATGCAATATTGCACTCGGGCCTAGAAGTGGCCATATATGCTGACAAAAAAAGGACTTCATAGACCAAGCTACCGAGAAATGCCAACAAAGGTAATGACTGGGAATCTAGGAAATGAGATTAAAATAGAGACAGAATCCAATTGAAGATAGGGTGAAAATTACAGAAATAATATAATTAGACTAAATTCAATAAATTTGCCTTAATTTTAATACTAAACATACAATTCACGAGCATAAGAGAAAGTACATGGGTGTGGAGTATCTCCATATTACCAACAGTACATAGTCTATCCCTTACATTGAGTACACAGCATGGGCTGGGATAGAAGGTATAAAAAAGGTTATGATGCTGATTAATGGTTTAACATAATATTCCCTTTTGAAAATGCGCTCTCATGATTCAGCTCTACTTGATACTTACCATACACACTCCTGGAAAATAATAATTTTTTACTAATTACGACATGAATTATATATATTTAATAACTTTATTTTCCATTAACATAATATTCCTTGCATGACACCCAAATTCATCCATAGTTTAAAAGGGCTCAAATACCAAATAGAACAAACAACTTAACACACAGGAGCAATGGCAGCTAGTAAATAAGAGCTGTGGAGTTATAGTATTGCCTTATTTTTTTATGAGAAGCATCCCTTCTTAGTTAAAGTCACATGGTGAAAACAAATGAACATTCTCATATGTTAGACATACGGCTTTCCCAGCAATGCCAGCTAATATGGAACCTCATCATGTAGAAATGTAGTCTGGGCTAAGATAGGTGGAATGGAGTGGCAAAATTCTGTCCCCATGCAATTTGTTGGGAAGGGGGATGGGGTTTAAAATGAAGTTTATACGAGAAATTGGGCTGCAAGGTTCTAAATAGCCAAAAACCAAATTGGCCAAAGAGCAAATTGTCAGCCAAGCTGGGCCAAAAACACTTCATACTTTTCAGATAGAGGGCAGGGATGAGTTGCAGCAGGATGGTAGGTGGGAATAACTTGGGGCAGAGAAAAGGCGTGACGCCAATGAATTTACAGACTCGAAGACAATGCTACCAAATAATAAGCAGTAGCTTCCTGAGGACTAAGGTGACAATCTGAGAATTTCTTCAAATAATGCATCCATGTTCAAAAAAGTAAAATTTTCTAATAAGTTATTGCAAGAAAAAAGTGAACTTAAATGCAAAGGATCAAATTTTTAAAATTATTATTTCATTTACCTTCCATAATGCAGAAAACAGAAATATTGTCACAATGTCAACAGCAACCTGGCTATAATATGGTGATTACATTGATTTACTTTCTTTGCCTACTTTTTGTTGGTGCTGTTTCATTGGATTTTGTGGCAAAACAGATTAAGAGAGGTTTGAAAATAAGCAAGCACTATTGATCTGATAGCCTATAGATCAAGAATTATTAGACCAGAACAGTAACAATTGGTACAGCTCTTCCTTTGGTTGCCAGTTACCACTGCTATGTATACATATTTTTAAAAAACAAATGAGAAAGGGTATCTCAAAATAATAAAAAATATATATTTTCTACTCACTAGCTCAACTGTTCCATCAAAAGATCCTTTCAAAAACTGCACACCACCTTGTGTATTACAAACTTTATAATGAGTGCAATCTTCCAAGATATATTCTTCACTGGAATAATTAAGTATGCTCTGCAAATCCTTGATAGGAAATCTAAGATTCTTGCTACTGTAGGAAATGCTCATTATCTTCAAAGCTCTTCTGTAAAAGTTTGAGAATGCATAAGAATTAAACATCAGTAAATGCCATAAATTAAACAAGTCCTGAGTTCCGTACAATCAATTTTATTACAAATTTGTCTTCCTCTGCAAATTTTACATGTACTTGCAATGCATTGTCCACCACTCTTCTTTCGCTCTATTTGCTACCCACCTCAGTTTATTGTTTAACTCTTTAACTTCCTTTAACCAAACTCTGTATTTACATTCTTCCATTTCCTTCTCTTATACATATTTCTTTATCATCTACCCAGTAATCCATGGTTTCCCTGTCCTTTTCCTATTCACTGTTCCTATAATTACATCTGCGGCTTTCCCATTTTTCCTCCATAGTATATAGTATACAGCTCCTTGTCCTCCCTCATAATTTTCTTTATAGTCAGTCTTTACCCCTTTCTCGTTATTCCTGTTGATCCCTCCAAATTCCATTTCCTATACCATCTCCCCTGTTTTAGGGAATTATGGTCTGAGTCCACATCCGCTCCCGGGAAACGATGTGAAGTATTCATGCTATTCCTAACCATTATAGAGTCTAACTGATATCCTCATGTATCCACGGGTTTTCCATGTGTACTAGTATCTATACATTTTGTGCTGCCTAAACAATATACAGGGGTCATTCAATTAGTTAAGAGACAAATTCTCTCTTTTACACTATTAAATGAATCTTTACCATTATTACAAGGGTGTTAGTTGGCAACCTTGGGCTGAGCTCTCATGAGCTGTTTGATTATTTTATGTCAACATAACCTCAAAATCTTCAGTTCAGCATACCAATTCCACTAGAGGGGAGGCCTCATGGATATTTGCCATTGTAAACATTGATGTCGGGGAAGTTCACTGTTCATAATATTAAATTTACACCATACTGATCAATTGAGATAAAGGAAAGTTTGCGCTAGGTACCTAAGTACTAAGTCAGAAAAAAATCGGCTAAATATTTATAATTGGACTATGACTAAATTCAGCCTGTTTAAAATACACTGAGCATCACCAAAGATGATTTTCTGAAAGAGCTCACTGACATTGAGAAAGAGTAATGGAAAGCTGTGAAGTACATCAATGAGAAATTTGAACAATCAATCGGAGAATGGAGATGAAATATAAATCTATTTTGTATACATGAAGGTAATGAATGGGACTTGAAGGTAGAATACATTATACCTTTGAAATTTATGGCTTGCATTTCATCTACTCATTTTATGATTACTTATGCCATTGGACAACATTTTACGAATTAATCACCTTAATGCCTGCCATTGTGTACCTCAAATTTCTAGATCCAAGTTTTTGGGAGTTGTTATAAATAAAAATTTATCATGGGATGAACACATATGCAATCTTCGTAGCAGGTTAAATTCCATTTGCTTTCTTATTAGAAGTATTAGGAAATCTGTAAGCCTTGATATCTTACTTTCAATTTATTACGGAGAATTTTATTCTTTAATTATCTATAGTATTCTGTTCTGGGGTTCTTCCCCTCATTCTGATTCTATTTTTAAAGCTCAAAAATGTTTAATACGATTAATATGCAATGCTCCCTACAATGCACCTTGTCTTTCCTTCTTCAAAAGGTTAAATATTCTGACTGTTCCATGTATTTACATTTATGTCGTATGCATTTTCGCTAAAAGTAATATATCCAATTATATGACAAATGACAACGTTCATTGCCACCAAACCAGAGCCTGCAGAGACCTGCATCAAACTTATTGCAGGACTTTAAATACATCCCTGGGGCCTAAATCAATGGGCCTCCTTGCACTGAACAGGCTCCCTTACGATTTTAAGTACGTAAAGGATCCAGTCCTGTTCAAAAAGAAATTAATATCATTTTTAAGGAAAGAACAGTTTTATTCTGTAATGGAATTCATGGAGAAAAAATAACCATACTGAATATGGAATATATTTTATGCAAAAAATTTATTATTGTGTCATGCTTTTCTGAATTTCATCATTGTTTAACATCTATATGTACATATGACGTGTCCTATACACTTATCTGATGTATCTATTACACTGTGTCAGTGTCTTCTGGGCAAATAAAGATTATTATTATTATTATGTCTTAACTTCGTGAAAAAGTATATCTTATTAAATGAATGCTCAAATTATATTTGTCATTAAATTCAAGAAATTCTTCATAGAAAGCCTTATATTTCCTTAACCATTCCTATGCATTGCAAGATTTTTTCTCCTGATTCAAAAAAGGTATTCTACCTATTTAGAAGTAGATTTTGAATGATCCATAACAACTATTAACTTCTAAGTATTGCAAGAATTTCCTCTTTCTTTGCTCTACATTACTGCTTCCTTCATTCCTTTGTAACTTCTGCCTACCTATATGCTACCAAAAAGCCTACTCTCTTCCTTTCTCTAGTCAACTTACCCAATATTCTCCCTTCCATTACAGACTTTAACATATCACTGCCTCCCAATCATTCCCTTTATCCACTTGCTCTGCCTTTTCATGATTTCATAGTAACTTTGTTTCTTCGGGCATTTTCCTACCTCTGTGTTCACTTTATGTTGGACCGAGAGGAGAAATTACTTTTTCCTGATATAACAGCTCAAAAACCCAATATTTATTTCAATCAGTGCTGTTTTAAATTTGGATAAATATATTATATGAAAATAGCCAATTTATCACCTGGTGAAATAGGAAAGTACATTTCAAAACAATGAGAGGGTAAATATATTCAGATTACTGGAAATTTTCAAATTTACTACAGAAATTTAGATACTAAGACTTGCCTAACAAGGCATCTTGGCTAACTTGGCATCCACACAGCATTAAATTGTTCTTCAATTCCATATACTTTCTGCCTCCCTTCAATCCATCCAATATGCAATTTCTTTTCTTACACCTTCCTTGATTGCCTAACATTTACCCCTCAATTCATCTTCAACATTCCATTGCCCATCATTTTTTCCTGAATCCACTTCTCCTGCTTCCTTTGGACCTCCCTCCTCCCCTATCATGCCTGGCACTACTTCATTGGTTTTCCTTTAAATTAATATTACCATATCCATCTTTCTTCAAACCCACATTTCAAAAACCTCCCAAGAATGACCATGTTTCTGGGTAATATTAAACCACAGTCCATATCAAAGTTTTCACACTCTTTTCTTAACAAGATATGTAAACTTTTCCACCAGCTCAAGTTTTTGCCCTCCCATTTTAATGTTTAACTTTGCTTTCCTCATTCTCAAATTCTCCACAACACCTGTTTTGCCTACATTGATTCTCATCCCATTTCCATCACACTGATTTTCTAATGCACTCATCAATGATTGGCTGACTTGCAAACTAAAGCTTGATCATCAGCAAACCTCATTGAACTTATGAATATTCCATTGAATTTCATTCCTATCACCCACTCCTTACCAAGCCTCTTTTATCACCTCTCAAAAGTATGGTTAATAATGGACATCTCTGCCTGACCCCTATTCCTCACACTTCATATTCTGATTCTTCATCCACCACATACACCTCTGAGCAGTCTTAGACATTTACTGGTTGCAGATAAGATGTCAATCCCTCCAGTCTATGCCTTAATTCTGTAATACATTCATTTATTTAACCCAATTGCCTCTATCTAATGACTTCTTGAAATCTATTAAACAAACAAATACATCCTGATTGTACCTTATACTCCTCTCTATTATCTGGTGGCTTAATGAATGCTATAGCATCACACAAACCTCTCCCTTACCTGAATCTAACTCATCAATAAATATATTTAAAATAGGGACACTACTTAAACAAATCCGTTAATGTGTGCACATAACAGTAGGAAAGTAGAGGCAAAAACTAGCAAAACAGTAAGCAAAAGAGTCAACCATTACCATTCAACATGCACATTCTCAGAAAAAGCAGCAAAAAAATTTGAAGACTTAATTACCAGAGGAGAAATAGTGAGGTTAGATGAAATAACCTTCCTCCACATGAGAGACATGTAATTATCATAGAAAAATGTGAAGACCTTCAGAAATTCAAGAATTTCTCCACGCGAAATCATTCACCTGGAGTGGGATCCCCAGATTTGAACCCAAAACCCTTGATCCCAGGATTGAAAGTAAGCGATTAGCTTTTCCTCTCAGGAATTCTCATATTTGTGTGTACAGTAAAGGGTACTTCATTAACCCTCTAAGTGCGGCGGGCCGATTTATCGGCTTTCGTATCCCTGGCGAAAAGTGCGGTGGGCCAATATATCGGCTCTTGCGTAGGCTATTGTTTAAATCGCTGTAACTCATGGTTTTTTCTTTAATAATTTATGGTTTTTGTGCTATCAATAGGGTGAATTCCATACAATTATATAACACATTTTTAAATTTTTTATTAGCAATTTTAACTGCTTTTCAAAAAGTATAATTCTTACTATAATTTTATGTTCAGTTTTGTACATGTCGGGAAGCTCAGCCTAATTGTCTGCTCATTTTTTTTTCTGAGCGGTCTTTCCACTATGAAAAGCCACTGAAAGGCTACTAATCTGTTTTCATCTGTAATCTCTTGAATGTGTTATGGTGTGGTGGTGTTGATATATAACTGCTTATTCAGACTTTGTTGATAAGATGGAAATGAGAGCACTGCTTTGTAATCATTTTGGTTTCTCTTGCCATCCATCCTATCTAATCATTTTCACCCTGTGTATTGGATTACATTGTCAGCAGTTCTCCGTGAGTTAGAACTTCATTTTTTTTCTGCCTTTAGATTGTAAGCACATTGCCGCAGTCTCAAGGAAAGGGGAAAAGTCCCAATTTGACTCAGTGAGATCAGCCTTTTCAACAAAATCTAACTATGCAGAGGCTGACAAAAAGTTTGCTATTGACTGGTTTTTCTTTATTTATTTATAATTTTTTCTTCATGTCTTTTTGATTCTTTCTCTTTGTAAATATGGTAGTTTTATTGAAAAATGTTTTAAAAAAATATTAGTATTGTGTCTAAAAATCAAAATATTATTGCTAAAAAAATATTCTTCAAATTTATAATACTGTAATAATTACATTTATTTTTCAGATGATTTAAATGTATAGCATCATTATTAACTACAATATTTTATTTTAAAATAAAAAACTGCATATGGATATCTAAAAAATTAACTTCATAATGTTTTTTCCCTAAGGTGATACATTTTCTTAAATTACCCTTCGCACTTCTCACTAGTACCCCTGGAATCCCCACTGCACTAGGAGGGTTAAAGTTACAGTCAAGACATTCCCAGTTTCACTAGACCTAAAGAGACTTCAATTTCATGGCCTGGGTTCTTCAAATATTTTGTAAACAGCTAATTTTCTTAAACCTAGACATAGACTGGAAAAATTGAGCAATAATGATTCATTCAAATGTTTTTTTAAAATGCATGCTTATTTATAATACCAACCGCCTAATAGCAGGAACATGTAAACTGGCAGCACAGGATAAAAGCAATGGAAGCTCCTTCAGCAACTTGAACACCCGAACATAGTTTCCATGCCAGAAGGCCAAGCTCACGGCCAGGGCAATTTCAAAATCTCTGGTCCTAAAAATATTATTAACACATGAACTCCATAAGGTTAAACAAGTTTAACTCAAATCATAACAATAAGACTGTCCCCGGACTATTAAAATTTTGGATGAAAGTAGAAGAGCAGTGATGCTAATCATCACAACAGCCACATTTTTTTTAATGCACTCGAGTTATTATACCTCCAAGCTCTACTTTTATCTACCTCCTCCACCCAACTGCCCAGATCTGCTTGCACATTAGGACTGCATTCCTTTGCTTGTCACTACTTCTCTCTTCTTCATTATCCATAATTATACCCATGCACACTCAACCTTTTGGTGTTTAACCCAATGCTCTTTGCTTTCTCTATCATTCACTGACTTTTCCACTACCGTAGCATCCAAAGACCTTCAGATATCCAATTTTTCCTTGGTAAAATATTTTTCAGTCCATTGCTATCGTTGCAATTGATACTTTTTAGTCAAAAATGGGCCAAATTTTTTAGAGTAGTAACGCTTGTCTACTGCTTAAATGTCTTTCAAAGCCCTAACCAAGATAATATGCAAACTTACCATAAAAGTTCTTCAAGGAAATATTAAATTTATCTGCATTACTATTATGTTTAGGTGCATACTGCACCATATCAAAATCCCAAACTAGGTTTTGAGGCCAGACCATGGATCCAAGTTTTCACAATCTCCTGTAGAAAAGATATGAAGCTCTCAAGCAATGGGTCTATATGATGTGGGGTCAATTCTACTTATTGATAGAGTCAACATTAGGGTAGTTGGGATGATTATACCTAGTTTTGGGCTCCCCCAAACATCCCGACCCAATGCAAAAAAGTTAACCTAAATAAATTTACCACAAATAAACCTACAATAAATAAAATACTAATTTTAAAATTGCAAAATAATATTTTCCATACCCTCCTTCCTAATATAAACTATTCCCTATCCCACTTACAGACAGATTCCCAGGAAGTTTTTCAATACCTCTGCAAAATAACCCTCCATCGCTCACCTGGCCCAGATGCTCTCAGCCCTAAATTTATTCACAATTGCACTTCAGCCTTCTCAAAACCTTTAGCCATCTTGTTTAACCGCTGTTTTTCCCGAGGAACTAACTTTCCCTCCTCCATGGAAATGCACCAATATCATTCTGATACATAAAATAGGTCCCAAGAATGATAATTCAAACTATCGTCCTATTTCTTAACTTCCAATCCTGTCTTCTGTTTCGGAACGTATTATTTTCAACAGGATTTATTATTTCACCTCTCCCTTTTTATCTTCCCAGCAGCATGGTCTCCTACCAGGCAGATCTTGCCCGACAAATCTTGTCATCTTTCAGCACCACGCCGTCAAAGCAATAGAAAAATCAAGTCAACTAGATGCCATCTAACTTGACTTCTCAAAGGCTTATAACACCCTCCATCACTAAATCCTCCTTCATAAACTCAGCCAACAGTTTGGCATACATGGTATATATTCCTCAGCCTTCTTTCTAGCTCGCTCTTCAACAGAACCCAGTATGTGTTACTCTCGGATGCTTCTTCCTCTTGGTCCACTGTGATGTCTGGAGTTCCCCAGGGCAGTGTCCTTGGGCCATATCTTTTCAATTTATTCGCTAATGATCTTCCTTCCAAAATTCTTTCCTAACAGGTCCATACTCTTCTCTACGCTGATGATTGCAAGATTTACAAGCACAACAAATAAACTATACTTCTGACTGTATTCACCTTCAACTTCCCTTAAATCAAATTTCCCTAAGGTGTGCTACCTGGAAGCTTAACTTAAACCCTGGAAAATGCAACATCATGACTCTTGCTCTGAAAAAAAAGCCCTGATATTCAAATACCCAATAAGCTCAACTCCCTTAAATAGAGCGACAACCATGAATGACCTTGGCTTTTAACTGACCATAAACTAAATTACTCTGACCACATACAGACCGAAAAAAATAAAGCAATGCCCCTAATAGGCCTTCTTTATCGCTTCACAGAAATTAAAGATCCAATTGCACTCCGTTCGTACTTCTCAACAATTGTCCTTCTTATAGTATCATATTGCTCCCCAATTTGATCCACTTCATCCCCAACTAATCTAAAATCCCTTGATTGCATCTCTCACTTCTTTGCCAAAATAGTCAAACACTGAGTCCCACATTTCTGTAATATGTCCTCAAATGCTGTTCTGTTTTCTTTATCTATTTCTAGTCCCAAAAACCACAGACTTAAAGCTGATTTTAAACTCATCAATAACACCCTAAACTCGACTGTTGATTGCCCTGAACTGCTCTCTCTCTTCAACTTCAGGATACCAACTCGATCCACCCCCACCCACTCCATCTGCCAATTCCTAGAATATCTCTAACCAAGTGCTCACCTTTATTTCGCCTCTCCTCCCATCCAAATTCACTCCCTCACACTGTCGATCCTTCTTTTATCATGCAACAATTTCACCACCCAAGCTTCATCCCACCTCTCAACAAATTTAATTTTTTTCCTGCCCATGTTCGGTTCTCATTGTTTATTGTTATGCTGTTATTGTTTTTGTCCTCTTTCATGTTTTTTATATTTTTCACTGTAAATTGGTGCTACAGCTGAATGTGAATAATGTTTTAAAATAAATAAATAAATATTTTTTCATTAATCTTTGAATTAATAATTAAAAATTTTACATAAACATACCTCAAATAAGTTTTTTTTTCAATTCCTCTATGAATGGCTTCATAATCACCGAGGTTACTGATTAAGTAAAGTGCTTCAAACTCTGGATTATAACATATTTTCCCCTGATTTATCATACTCTGTTCATCGTACAGGCGAAGGATTTTTTTCAAACACTCTTGAAGATATTTTGAATTGATTACAGGGTCATATTTGTACCTTGGCTCACAGCAGAGTCTGAATTGGAAAAAACGAGCATGATGATCTTAAAATCTGAATAACAACTTCCACGAATGTAGAATCAAAGCCAATGGCTCTTACCTGTATCCAGAGTACACAAGGAATCTGGAAATGCTCTCGAATAGAGAAATGCAATCCCAACCATCGACACCTTGAATGACGGCATCTTGATTAACAGCTCGTATGCGGTCAAATATAAAATCGTACTCCGATGACCAATCTTCAGATCGGTCAAAATCTAAACTTGGATGAAAAAATGAGTAACACTTGTTTTATCTGGACGGAGATCATCTAGCTCCCACTCACTTAACATATGAATAGCACCATGAAAAAATTACTTGGAAAATAGGTATGATACGGTCTTTTCTAGAACAGGCAATGGTCGAAGTTCTGATGAAGACGAAGCTTTACGGCCAGCCGCAGATCGACTAAATGTTTTTACGGTTTTCTTAGGGTCAGCCAAAGGTTTTGGTAGGCTTTCGGTTCCATCTAATATCTCTCGAGGATGTAAAAGCTTCTCTCTTTCACGCCTGTGTAGGAAAAGGATGTTTTATTATGTATCAATAAAATAGGCTGTGGAGGACAAAACAACGAACTCCTTTCAGAGAATAATCAGTATTCTGACTTACAAACACCGTTCCTTCTCTGGGCACATATGCATACAAGTTCCTCGCACATACACATTTAAAATTTGCGAGTCCATTTCGACAATACCTTCAAATGAGCTAAGCAACCGAACATGGCGGGTGGTAAAATTTTATTACTAAATTCTACTGTTTCCTCTCAGCGCTCTCTCAACAGGTTCGGATGATTCGTGATTTCGCTCGATACGCTGAAGAACGTCAGTGTATGGCGCGTTTTTGCATGTGGTTCTTACGCTTATACTGGACCACAGGTGGAAAATTTATAAATTCTAAAATGGGGAAACCCGCACGAGCGAGCGATAATAGTGAAACACGACCCTCCAGGAGGAAATTGAAACGTGAACACGTAAACGTAGTTTACGAAGATCCAGGTACAACTCAATCCAAAGTCCCTAAGACGGTGACTGAAGCCAATATTGGTAAACCCGATAATTGGATGGAAACTTTGAATAACATCAGGGAAATGCGAAAAAACAATGATGCACCCGTGGACACCATGGGTTGTGACCAATGCAGTGATAGGGAAGTAACCCCTGAGGTGTGTAGGGTATTAGTTATTAGTTTTGAAATGTAACACAAGTGCATGTTATAATATACCACTCTGTCTCATACAGGTCCGTAGATACCAGATTCTGCTCTCTCTGATGCTGTCTAGCCAAACGAAAGATACTGTTACCTATCCAGCAATGCAGCGGTTGAAAAGTCATGGTTTAACAATCGAAAATATACTTAAAACAGAGGATGAGGTTCTTGGTAAATTGATTTACCCTGTGGGCTTTTGGAAGGTTAGTTCCTCAATTGATGATATGGAAGCTTGGAGCTAAATTTAGCACTTAGAAAAGAACTTTTATTTTCAGACAAAAGTGAAGAACATTAAGAAAACCACCCAAATACTGAAGGATAAATATTTTGGAGACATACCAGCTACCGTAGAGGATCTTTGCAGCTTACCAGGAGTAGGACCAAAAATGGCGCATCTTTGCATGAATAGTGCGTGGGGTAAAGTGACTGGTATTGGTAAGTTCTTTTTGTCGATTTTTCTCTGAGAGCATCCAGAGAAAATCCAACACCAGGTTGACCAGTTTGATTACTCAGGCTGTTTAGTCAACCGGAGGTACGACACTGGGCACTTACACTCGGCTTATAAATTTACTTGGAAATTCCTAACTAGCAGTTCTGAAGTGCAACATTATATTTCAAAGGATTAAGAGAGTAACTAGGCAAAAATGGTGTATGTTAACAGTAATACAAAGGAATAATTTGACAAGTAACAATTTCAAGTGCAAACATTTATAAATGAAATAATGAAGTCATTGAGAAATCATCCCAATGAAGCATTTTTGAGTATGTTAAAAATTGTTTATTTTCCAAAACAGTGAACTTCCGCACCGTAGTCACGAACATGTAAAATCTTAGTCTTTAAATAGTACGAGGAACCAAGGTTGAAGATGGGCCATTATTGGGTGGGTGCAGCAACTAGATAGCTGATGTGGCTTAGGACTGTCTCGAAAAAGCAAAACAAATAGCGCTTGTTGTTTTGCTTTTTCGAGAAATCAAATGGCCCATAGATTTCCATTTCATGCAGTTATCCTTTTATTTAACACAAATTTATCTTCCAATAAAGGGAATAATTTATGGTAACCATGAGGAATTTCTCGCGATATATGTATTGACAAAATAGTTTTTTAAGCCCATCCAAAAGCTGCATTTAATGTATAATGAATGGAAGGAATGACACTAGATTATAGTAGTTTAGAGATGATAAATTATTAGCATGTGTGTCATTTAGACTGGAGTGGTATAACATTAACTTATGCTATCTGTATTCACCTCATAGCCACTGAACAAGAATTTCAAATAGGCTCTCTTATTCCATAGCATGTGGTAAAATTAATTCACATGAAAAAATCAAGTACATACATACATCTGTTAACCTCAAGTTGCATAATCAGTGGATTTCCAAAGTTGTAATCAATTGTATATTGATTGATTAATCTATTATATTTGAAATTTGTGTGAATGAAATTTATTCTCTTGAAGAGACCTTTTGAAATGGGACTGAAACTTTTAGTTTATAAAAAAATTAATGATCCACGGCAATAGTATCTGATAAATATCAAGAATGTCAGGTAATAAAGTTAAGAAGAAAAGTCCTTAAATTGCCATTGACAGAATATTCCTAGATAGATTTACCATAAGATTTTCAACAATGGACATGAGTGCAATTTGAAACAACTAGCATAATATATAATAAATCACGTGAAAATAGTTGAGAACTGATTGACTGTATCCATTGAGTTTGATATTATAAACTGTTTGAAATTGAAATAAATCTATGATAATCTCTTTCCTGCTGGTTGGTTTATTGAATTACATAAGAGCAGAATTTGGCCTACAGCATTTTTAAACTTCAAGCTCAGGTTTAGAGTACTTATCCTATCCTAAGGTACTTCTGGTTTCCCAGATTGTTGTGGTATCCAGAAAATCTGAAAGCACAAGTTCAAAGTGTGCATTTAGAGGTATCATTCCACTGTAAACCCATGGCCTTCTAGTCAGCTGCTGAAACTTTCCAGTATATTATGAAAAGTACATAAAAAACTTTGGATTTCATTAATGTAAAATTCGTGTGACCCTCTTAAAGTTACATAATAGCTAAATTGAGTTAAGCAAATGACTTTTGATCAGTGTCTCCTAAAGCCTAAAGTGCATCTGATACCTCTGAACGTATTCAGAAACTGTTATTTTTTGGGGCTCAGATCTACATATCTGGGGGTTACAATAGGAAGGAAACTTACCCTACAGCGTACCCAAAATGTGTTTTTTTACATGATTTTACAAGTGTTAATAAATCATACAAAAAAATTTCTGATATCAACAGAATTCTTGGTCTTCATATATTGGAATAGCTAGTAATGAAGTGTAAGGGTTTTGGCAGTATATGTAGCCATACTTAGTATGTACACTATAGTTATATGTATAATTTAGAAACAAATTGGTGTTTCCTTTAAATAGTGTTTAATGTCATTGTATTCTATGTTTTGTTTCAGGAGTGGACACACATGTTCATAGGATATCAAACCGCCTGCATTGGGTCGGGAAGAAAGGCACCAAAACACCTGAGAAAACCAGGGTATCTCTTGAGGCATGGTTACCACATTCACTCTGGGAGGAAGTTAATCATTTACTTGTTGGTTTTGGTCAAACTATTTGTAAACCAGTTAATCCTTTATGCAATTCATGCTTGAATAAAAGTATATGCCCTTCTGCCAATAAGTGTAAAACACAAGAAAAAAGTTGAAATTTAAAGAAATAAGGCACAATTATGAAAGAGTAATATAATTATATATAATTTTACATTATCACTTTTTCTTATTTTTCATTACTTTTGACTTTAACCTATTTTTCCTCATAGATTCCTTTTTATTTTTTCTCCTTTGCTGCTGCATTTGTTTCTGGAGAGGCTTGCTGTTTTTGGCATTCAGAGTTGCCTTCTTTTTTAGAATTTTTTTGATGTCCTTCTCATTTTTGAGTGGCACTTCGGGTTTGCTGCTACTGTCATCTGGTTTTTCCAAATTGGATCCTTTTTCATTGTCATAGTCCACCTACAAATAGTAAGGTCATTAAACAATAATAGCATTTAGGCATCATTCATCTGGAAATTTACTTTGTGCCATTTATACACAGTGACTTCAATGTAATGTCATGATGCCATTTCTTACAATAGAAAAATTATCCTATTTTGTTACTAATAGTACATATTTATTAGATACTAAATTATAAAACTCCTCAGTATTTTGTCAATTACTTCAATAGCCTTAGCAGAACACAAACTACATAGCAAATGTAATCATAAACTCATTATATACCTCATCACAGACCAACTACATACAACCAGTCATTTGCAGTCACAGCTTGTCATCAATGGAATGAGCTATTACCCATTATAACTAATGCACCTCTCTCATCATTCAAACATGCACTTCAAAAGACTCCTAAAAATCCCAGCAAACTAACCAGTAAAATCCAGCTGTAAACAGAATTCAAGATCTTTTCCTTTGCAGGAGCATCATACTTTTATTGCTTTTGTAAATACCACCAGGAATATTGTTGTACAAGTATTGTTTGCATTTGGTATGTTTTATACGTTGTATGTACTGTGTCGTAGTCAATAATTGAACTGGGCAACTAAATGTACTGTGTTGCTGTTTGTTAGTCTTTAAGATATTATATGCATTCATTTTATTGCTATTTGTGAAATTTATCTATGAGTTAAATCTTGTAAATGTGAGATGGGGGGTTAGGTGGTAAAAGAGACTCCATACTATCAATCTTCCCCCAAAATAAAGATGTATATTATATCTATTTCTTAAGAATGTTTAAAGGTTTTATGAAGAACATTTCATCTTGGAAATCATTTTTTTAATTTTTATGCAGAGATTAAAAAATTACTACAAACAAGAGCATTAATAAATAAATGTGTAATAATCACCATAAAATAATAAGAAAACAATAATATCAGTTTATAAAACCATATTTGAAAGTGTAGAATCTTATTCAAAACCATTCCTCAAAGCTATTGATAATTCTCAAGCTACCAATGATGAAATCAAAGAAGACAATTTTTACTCTTTAAGTTATGGGAACGCTGAATGCAGAAACTCATAAAAGGGTGGTTTGAAAAGTGAAAACAAAAATGTCTAAAAACTACTATTTTTGGGACTAACCACTTATTTTTCAGCATAGTCCCTTAAAAAGCATACAATTTTTGTCCAATGTCAATTCAATTTGTTGATTCCATTTAAATAACTTGATTATTCCAACCGTAAAATGGGCATTTGTTTCTGTAATCTACGCCTTATTTGGGAAAATCTCTTTCAGCTAGCCATTTCTTCATCCTGGAGAGAAACTACCTCTCAGACAGGTAGTTGTCTGAGAGAAAACTTCAGAGTGTAGCTGAAGTGGGGAATGAGTTGGAATTGTAACTCCATTTATATTGTGGTCACCACTGCAGAGGAACAAGCTGGTGCATTGTTATGAAAGGGCCGTTTTTCTTATAGCTCAGGTTTTAAATAATACAACAATGCCTGTGAGGGTGGTCCCAGAAGTACCCGGCCTGACCTAGAGATGGCGGTAGTTGTTTGAAAAATATCACTGTATTAGAAAGCATGCAATCTATATAGCATATGTTTTAAGTTCGAAGACGCCACGTTGTTTAGTATTTGTTTGGAAGCCATCCATAATGAACGTTTTCAGTGAGTGTGTGAAAACGGAGAACATTGGTCATCCTTATGTGATACAATACTTTTATTTGAAAGGCCTCAGCCCAACCAATATAAAAGCTGAACTGGATTCTACTCTGGGTGAGTCTGCTCCTTTGTTTAGAAGAGTAAAATATTGGGTAGCAGAGTTTGAATGAGGTTGCACGAGCTGTCAAGTCGAGCATCACAGTGGTCGACCAAATTAGGTAAAGACTCAAGAAATGGTCACACAATGGTCAAAAATCCACAAAGTGATACTGGATGATCGTCGACCAAAAGTACATGAGCTAGCAGACATAATAGGTACGTCAAAAAGTGCAGCATATCGCATATTAATCGAAAATTTGGACATGAGAAAGCTGTGTGCAAGATGGGTGCTGCATTTGCTCACACTCAAGCAAAACCAGTGTCGCAAAGATGTTTAAATTGAGTGTTTAGCCAAGTTTCACAGTACAAATCAGAATTTTTGTGTCGTTTCACGACAATGGATGAAGCATGGGTCCATTGTCGTTTCACGACAATGGATGAAGCATGGGTCCATTACTGCACATCCGATACAAAAGAACAATCAAAACATTGGGAGAACAAAGGAGAGAACCTACTCCAAGGTAGGCGAAGACCATTTCATCTGCAGGCAAGGTCATGGCATCGGTTTTTCGAAATACACATGGGATAATTTTCATTGGTTACCTTGAAAATGGAAAAACTAAGAGCGGCGAGTATTATACGAACTTGTTGCAATGTTTGAGCGAATAAATCAAGCAAAAGCCACCGCATTCGGCAAAGAAGTATTGTTTCATCAGGACAAATGCACCAGCACACAAACCTATTATTGCAATGGCCAAAATTCATGAATTCAAGTTTGAATTGCTACCTCATGTACCTTATCCTCCAGATTTAGCACCCTTGGATTATTTTCTGTTCATAAACTAGAAAAAGTGGCTCGGTGGTCAAAGATTTTCCAAGCATGAAGAAGTAATGTCAGCAGTTAATGGCTATTTTGAGGAGCAAGACAGTTCTTACAATCAAAGGGTATCGAACTTATTGAACATTCCTGGGAAAAGTGTATAGAGCTGAAAGGAGGTTGAAAAATAAAAACATTTTTTTCCAAGATATTTGTTTTGTCTTTGTTGGGTGAGTACTTCTGAGATTACCCTCGTAGTATGCATCGCCATGATGACGCAAGTAATGACGTTTCCCAGTTATCCACAGTTACATGCTTATGATGCCTGCAGTTTAAATGCGTCTGTCCTAACGATGCCTATGCCTTAACATTTTACTTCAACATCTCCTAGTGCTTTGGGACAGTAACTTGATATTATTTTTGATCAGATATGAACACTCATCTGGGTGAGAACTTTCTCATATTGAAATATTTAGGCAAGATATTATGTACCCATGCACTCAACACGCTAAAGCTTTAGCAATGTCATCCATCACTACATAAAAGATTTAATAAATATTTCCACAATAGTAACTCAACTTGGCATACATTATCCTGAGCACTGCTTGTGTCCATGCAGCCACCTGAAAAATTATCAACTATTGTAACTGAAAGCCCTGATTTCCCAGTTAGTCAAATTTCTATTCAGCCTCAGAGGAGATTTACCCTTCATAAAATAATATCTGATCAACAATTGAAATTCTCTTTTGCCCTTTTTTTGGATATCACTTAACTAGATTGTTTTTCAAATGAATGCTAAACACAGAGAAAGTGACCAACCAGGCTGAAACATTATTTGTTCCTTAGAGAGATGACACAGGCTGAAAATAAGTTCCATACACACCCGTGGTGCTATCTCACTTAGCACAACTTTTTTTAACTGCCCATGTATGTGTACACTGCACATTCAAATCCTATGTAATATTCAAATCAAAGGCATTTTATTTTACCTTATTAAAACGGTGCCATAATATTTTTTTAATTGTCCATTAGTGGCCCAATATATTTAAAGAATATACCAAACACATTTATTTCTGAAGGGTTCAAAACTGCACTACATTATGAATTATTGTTATGGCATATTGAAAATGGAGAAAATCCAGTCAAGAAAGTTAAAAATGCCCAAAAATTACTAAAATGAGAGGGAACATTTAGCATGCCAATACATAAGAAAATGAAGTATAGTTAGGACTCCAAAAACAGATGCCCATAGGATATGTTTTCATTTAAATTGCATGTATATTAAAAATATTCTGGAACCTAATGTGTAGAACTAACACTTCTCTTCTTCTCTAAAATTTTAGAAAATATATTCAAAGGAATACAATTAGCCGGTTGACATTTGTTTTTATATAAAATTACAAGGCAAATAGGATGAAAAAGATCATTCAATCCAACTGGAAAGATATAGTAGATGCGACAGATTTTTCATTCATAGTGAACAATCATATGGCCTCACACAGCCTTATTTTGATCAAAGAGTTCATAACATATACATTCCCTAGTTTGTATTTACCTGGTTTTCCCCAATCCAGTTATTTTTTGTTGAGATTTCCGCTGTGGATAGTTCGCATATGCTGATGCAATGGCTTTCCAAATTCATCACTTCAGAATTGAGCTCATTCTGCTCAACGATGGGTTGATGAGAGCTAACCATATCACAATATGCCTTTTTTGCCTAAAATGGACGTTTAAAATTAAATGCGAATAGAAACATATATTCATTAGTTTGGAACTGCATCATTATGTTTAAAAAATAATCACGTACATATCATAGCAAGATAAAGAAATCAATTCTATTTTATCTGGATTTTCAAGGGACAATGCAAACAAAATTCTCCGAGGAGGAAAGCAATGGTTACTTTAAATTTGACAAAATAATTACTAGATGAAGTATTTGTCATAAGAGTGAACTGGATAGGAGGGAGGCGAAATAGATGGTGGAGGCAGAAATGGTTGGAAAAGTAAAGTGAACTTAACTGTTCCCCTGGAATGCTATTTAATGCAAAATTTAAATATGATAATACTTAAAGAAGCAGTGGAAACTACGGTAGAGTAAGGTATAAGCCATTTAGTAGCCGCAAAACTATTCTACAAAATTGAAGTAAGGATGATGGCATGTGTTTTAACACAGTAAACAGGCCGAGGAATGAAGTGGTTCAATCAGAGAAGCGTCGTATTACAAGAAGCTGTATTCGCTTGATATAAAATGAGTGAGATTAATTTTATAAGAAATAAAGGAGATCATTCAAAATTGTCAAAATGAGCGAACAAGTAATAAAAGGGCACGTGCGCTGTTTACGAATCCGCATGCCTACAGGCTTAGGTATACCACAGGTTTTTGTGCTTTCCGAAAACTGCGAAGTTTAAACAACATTAATCAATTGCCGGTTATTCTCGTCAAAATGACAAGATTCCATTATCATGACATGTCACGTCTAGGAATAGAGTAAAATTGCGACAGAAATTTAAATCGACCCTCTACACCTATCAATTGTAACAAAAGAAACTCGCGTGAAGTGACTACCGATGTTTCCTGCACAACAGATTGGCGGGACGTCTCTGAATAATAATACAATGCCCAACGTTAAATATCGAGGCCTCTGTTCATTTTTTCACTTTGCGACTTTATCCATTTAGTAAATTGAAACTCTTAGAGCCCCAAAGCTATTTGCCCTAGAAGATCATACAAACCAAGAAGATGAATATAAATGACAGATGGATGACAGAAGGAGGAAGACACTCTGGGTTATCCGATTACTTCCAATTGCATACCTCCCAAACGCAAGGGTATTTCCATAAGCGAAAGTTTAAGAAAAGATTCTGAGTCATGCCTAGGTTTTTTGCACTCACCTCAAGTTTTAATCTCTTCTTTTCTTCTTTTAACTGCTTCTCGAATTCTTCCTGTGCTTTTTTCTTTCTTTGCATTTTCCTTGAGTGGAAACCAGTCAAAAAAGCCCTTGAACGAAACGGTTTCGTGATATATTTCCCAATAGGACCCTTTATTTTAAAATGGACGAAAAATACTTACTTTCGAGCGGCTGGGTCAAAGACCAAATGTATTTTGGTCTTTCTATTGATACTTTTCGATGAGCCAGATTTGGCGCGATTCCTTCCCATTTCCTGTAACAATATTTAGACAAATCTATTGCAAATATTACAATGATATGAGGTAATGCTCATGAACCAAATGTAAACAAAAACGAAACCGATTACTATGTCTTTACCGGTGTGCAGCTTGCCTTTACAGCTAGAAATGCTGGACTGTCTTGCCCACTGTTTACGTTCGCGTAGCCCGATTCGCAGTTGTTCATGGTGCGCAGTACGTCTTTCACATGTGTTGTACCACCCTACAACGAGTTTTTTTAGGAAAATTGGTAGAAAGGAGGAATTGATAACAAGTGATAAATCCGGAAAAAGTCTGCAAGGATCATAATAGCAGAAGGATCTTAGTGGCATATGAATGGTGTCTGGATTTTTTGGCAAACATGAAGAAAATTATCGGGCCGTTTCCTCGCACCCGGAGGAAAATGCCACAACTCACTACATGTTAAGTGATACTAATAACTAATGGATTACAATTAGAGTGAGTAAAACTGAAATGCCACTATGATTATTATTGATGAATCTTGTTCATGTAGATTCAAACTTGTGAGTTGGAGTTCGTGGAATACGTTCTTCAGCTGTCGTCTGCTTTAAGATGATAGGTTTCATGATTGGTTACAAAATTCGAGTTCCACCATGTTGAAAATATTTTGCACCAATCGGAGTACTACTAAAGCATAAATTTGGACTCATCAGCAACATGGCTGTCAGTATAAATTTGAGAGGGGCACGATGCATACCCCCTTTACGTACAAAATTTTTGCTCTCTATTTACACCCGATTGGTACGCGATTCAAGTGTGTTAAAGTCACCGAAATCGGATGATGTCCCCTGATATGTCGATATGAGTGGTATTGTATTTGAGTATACTCTTGAAATGACTTAACAGCTGTTCAAAACAAGACTTTTTGAAGTATCTGCTCAGAGGTACGATTGTGTCATTTCAAATAAATAGGGGTGAAATAGAAATGAATTTACCCTTATACCTGTTAATATGCAATTGAAATGTGATTGTAATTGGAAGGCGGTACCTTACTCAATGCATGAACAGAACAGTTTTGCTCTTGCAGGGAAACGGTGATTTCACTACATTAATCAACACTTTATATTGTTTTTGACATTTCCATTGGTTGCCATTATAATGACGTCGAGGTGAGAGTATAATCTAGTTAGTCACTCTATACATTCAGGTGTAATTCCAATTCCGTAATGGTCCATATTGTTCATTTAATACTTGGTGCTATCATGTTACAGACTTGACCGACTTTTTACGCTATTGGAGAATGGATCTTCTGCAGTTACACGTCGAGCTGCTGCTCGGCAGCTTGGTGAAGTTCAACGACTACATCCCCACGAGCTTCATAACCTTTTACGTAGGATTTCTACTTATATTCATTCCTCGTCTTGGGAGACCAGAATAGCTGCCGGACAAGCTGTTGAAGCTGTTGTTCGTAATGTACCTACGTGGAATCCTCAGCCTTGTGCCACCAAAATCGGTAAATAACGATATTACACTGATATTTGTTAGCATGCAGAGCTTTGACGTTCATCGTGTCACCCCATATATTACTACTTGCCTATTCCGTCGTAATGCGGAATACTTGAGTTCTTCAAATAAATAAAGACATTTTTAATATGGAATGCCTGTACCGATGAAGGTTGTTCATGCAGTGTGTCAGTAAATTCATTTCTGTATGGTTATCCGAGTTTTCGGTTTCCTAATTCTCGCGTCATTTTATTCTTAAGTAAAGGAATACAGGCCTCATCCCAATAATATTCACATCACACATTAGTGAAATTAGGTTCGGATCTGGTGGCGTTGATGCCATAAGGTTACAAAAAAGTGCCGAACTGAATGTCTATCTTTAGGGATGAGCAAAAAATGATAATTTTCGGCTTTATATTTTGATCATAGCAGTTTGACTAAAACGTTACATAAGTACTTTCTATCGTTAATATGCCATAGATGTTTCCTAGATTAATTAAAAATTAAAGTATTGCAGTAATCTTGGGGAATGAAACTCTCTTGAAATTTTTGCATTTAAAATCCACATTTTCATTAGTTTTAAATAGGATTACAGAGCAAGTCATCCACAAATCACCTATATTGGCCAGGCACGTCAATCCCATCGATAGCATTTTTCAGGGAATAGATTTTAAGGAATTATATAGAAGACACTCCTCTAGAAATATAACTTTTACTATTTATTAGTTAACCAAGTGATTTGGTGTTAAAATATCTTCCATCTTATCCAATATTTACATGCAGGTATATAAATATGCAAGGGATTATGGTAAGCCAGGATAGTTTTGTGTTCAATGTTTTTCATTTACTTTCTCCGACTGATGTTAGAAGCTGACTGAAAATATGGTATAGGGTTGTATAGTTCTTCCATTATAATGTGCGATAGATATGCAACCTCCACAAAACGTTTTGGCGATCATGTCGTCTTCATCAAATGGATGAACGTGATGCCCATGAAGGATTGTTCTCTGGGCGAGGTCATGGGGAGCTGGAGAGAGATAGAGGAGAAGGAATGTATGGTGAGTGAGGATGCCGGATGATGGGGGGGAGGCAAGTTGTTAAGGAGTAGGTGAGTGGGCAAGTGGTGTGATCGGAAGGTGGTTGGGGAAGGTGGCATAAATGCCTCACATTTAACACCTGGAGCGAGGAAGCATTTCGTTAGCCGTATGTCATCTATCTCTCAACTTCTTTCCCAGATACTGCTTCCAGAATCTGCATTGCAGATTCTGCAAGCAGTATCCAGCCTCCCTGAATCTGAAATGCAGATTCAGAGTAGCTGGACCTGGGGACTCACCTGAATCTGTAATTCAGATTCAGGGCAGCATTCTAGGGCATTGAAATTTAAGCAGCTATTGAATGATTGGTTATTAAGGGAGGTGTGTTTTGGGATAGGATATTTGCTGAAGTCAGTAGATTTGGTGGAATGCCGGTGATGCTATGCTAACTATGCTATAGTTAGTTGCACGTAGTTAGTCCATTCAAGATTTTCCTTACTCTTACAGCATTACCACATCATTTTCAATTTACTTGGCCCAGTGGGAACAAATTTGAAAAATTTTAAATGTGTTTGTATAAAATACTTTTGCGACAATAAATATTTATGCGCAAATCATGCCAGCAATTTATTTCCTGCATGCACTAGTTTTCTTTCTCCGTCCTATCCAAAACCAGATAAGCTTTTCCACATCTTCCAACATGTATGTTGTGTTGTTTTCTACAACTGCTCTCTTCACTTGATTGTTAACCAGCTCAATCGGATTGTTCTTGCAGTGGTAGAGCGGAAGACCCACAAGTTCATGCCACATTTCCTAGGCAAAATTGTCAAGCTCCTAGGTTTTTGGGCATTTTTTTATGTCTGACAGTGTCAGCCGCTCATCCCATGTAAAATTGGATTTTACTCAATTCCTTTCATTCCAAGTCACTGGATAATATGTGTCTTTCTCCACCTGGAACTTCTGCTGTGAGTGGTAGTTGGTCTTCTCCATCGCAATCACGTATTCTTCCTCGAAACAGTTTAGAAGTTGATGAAACTAACTTAAGAATAGAGTTCCGTTTATCTCTGAATGGTAATCAGGCTTCATTGGACCCTTCACACTTTGGAAAACTAGCTTGGCTTCTGGTATGATCCCTGCATCACCAGACCAATTTTTGCTTACCATATCTCTCACTGGTGGATTTTCTTTTGAAGGACTTGGCACATGGCGAATATTGTCTCATGTAGTGTTTAAGTGTATGTTTATTACATCTTTTTTCATCCATTCGTCAAGCTATAAAAATTATGAAATTAATGAAGTAAATAGTTTATATTTAGTGTATTATTGATTTTCTAAATGTCTTGTCATTACATTTGTATTTAAATATTGTGACTTCCAAGTCACATTGGGGCATTACATGAACTTTACATTTGTTTTTAAGAAATGGTTTTTATGACCATTTCATAAAAACAGATACAAAGGTCGTACAAATGTGATGTCATACCTTAGTTAATAAAGTGCGTTTTGTCAATTTAAAGAATAACACCCTTAGAATGGTTCCATAGCATTTGTTGGGGGAAAAAATTAAGATTACCAAAGTTATAAAAATGAGTGGTTATCACTCAGAAGATTCTTTGGTTAGTATTGGCTCTGTTGATGAGTAACCAGTGTTATTTACTAGACATCAGACATAGCATTGAATGTGATAGTGAAGGGGAAGAAGGTTTTGTGATACCAATTATTTTTTGATTAAATATTAATCCGGAAACACCACTTTCATGACCTTTACATCTGACTTCTAACAATGATATATATAACAATAGACACAAGCACCCAAACCCTAGGTGGAAAAACTGACCTGGGCAGGAATCAAACTCAAAACTTCTGGGTTGGCAGGTGAAGATGTTATCCTGCCGCCACCAAGATTGGCATTATATGTGAATTGTTGGGATTGTAAAATTTTTGAAGTGGCATATTAATGTGAGTGCCATATGAATTTAGCCAAGAAAAGCGTGACTTGAACAACATGCCTAGCAGGCAGCTGCTCGGGCTATTTGGGAGGGGCGAGGTACAAAAGGGTATGCAGGAATAAGGTGGCCTTGGATGGACTATTTTCTTGTCACTCACTGTAACTTGACTATATCTGTGTTTACACAGTTTTTACGAAACATTGAGGTATATGTTGGTAAATTCTGACCAGGTGAGTTTTCAGGGAAGGTGGGTGTAAATGTGTTTGTGTGTGGATTCCTGGGGAGGGGAATAGCTGGGTGGGTGGGGATAGAAATTAGGGAAATGAGTATGGGTACTGAATGGGGGTGGAAAGGAGGCATTGGGTATCAGATTGGTGAGGTTGGTCGGAGATGTAATGCATGTGAATGATGATGATCCAAATTTGTATGAAAAATGGAGGCATCAAGGAGGGCCTGGGTGGTCACTCAATTGGGAATCATTTGATAACTTCAAAGATTTGGGGTAAATGGGGTGAGGGGCTGAATATTTTGAAAATGTCTGGAATTGTATGCCCTAATCATGAATGTGAGTATGGGAATCAGGCTTATCTGATGAACTTGACCTTTGTACATGTTAATATTTGCTAGCTATCATCTTGATATTGTTTCATATTTGGATATTATTTTCTTATGTTTTTGGTAGAGCCTGCCTTATCACAATCAGTTGCATTTGCTGGTCGGATGAGCTTTGACAGTTTTGACATCAGTAAAGTACTTCAGAATGGAACATACCTTATGGGATCAGAAGGAAAAGAATATGACTTGGAAGAAGAAGTTTCACGTGGTCCAGGTATTTTCTGAATTTTGCATGCTTAAGTGCAGCCACATGCTATTAGTACATGTGGCAAAATAATTTTTAAGTCAAGATTGCTTAAACTGTAAATCACTATGGAATGTCTACATCAATCCTTTTGTTCGAGTTTTTTGTATCAAAAAACCGAAGTCTTTTTTACGAAACATGATAACATCCATGACTTTTGGTGTGTGGGTGATCTGAATACTTTCCGACCTCAGAATGAAGATGGCAGCACTTTTCAACAAGAGTTCTATAATTTGCTTTTGCATATCTTACAAGGTACTTGCCAAAAATGTCAGCCAGTTATCTTCAAAGAGGTAAATCAATGATGCAAGAATATTATGCATCGTTACTTGACAAGCTGAAGGCAAAATTTGCTCAAAAACGATGGCATATGAAGAATAAAAAAGCTTTTTTCTATCAGGACGATGCACCTGCTCACACTTTGGTGGTCGCCATGACTAAATTTTTTGAGTTGCACTTCGAATTGGTTGACTACTCACCATAATGACCAGATCTGGCCCCCAGTGACTTTTTACTGTTTCTTAACTTTAAAGTTTCGCTTGGAGGACAGAGATATTCATTGTACGATGAAGTTATTGTGCACATAAATGCCTACACATTTTGCAAAGAAAGATCAACTACTATTTGGGAAGGTTAAAGAGCAACACTGGATAAAGTGTATCTACTTATAAGTCAACTCGACTGCTTAGTCTGTTGACTACGTTGAAAAATAAATTTTAAAATGTCACTTTTATTTCTTAGGTGGGAACTTTTTTGGAACGCTCATGTATATTAGTAAACTTGATCCCTTCCATTAATCCTTACTAAATATTAATTAGGAATGTTAACATGTAATGTACTTCTAGAGGGATAATTTTCATTATTCATCATGAAATTTATAGTAGTTATAAATTTTATTTTTCTTCAAAGAGATACTATGTCTATTATTTTATATAAGATGTAGCATGCTGTTTATCAAATACTATGACATTTCATATTTTTTATAGATGCACGTGAGAAACTGGCTCGCCAACGGCAATTGTTAATTGAACGTTTAGGCCTTGATGCACCAAATCGTATTGGAATGGATATTGGCATGGATATTCTTACCACAGATGACTTTGTCCATGTTAAACCAGAAATCTCAGACAATGCAAGGATGGGAGAACCTATTAGGGTAAGTGCTTAGGTTGGTGGGATTACATTTGAGTTCTTAGAAAAATCATATATGCATAGGAAAAACTAGTTTAAACAAATCCCTTATTGCAGAAAGATTCTGTTCACTGGTTTATATTGTAATATAATGAGGTTAAATAAATGAGAGCAAGTAAAGCCCTGCTTCTTACTTGACCACAGAAATCATAAAAACATTGAAAAAAAATAATAATGAACACTTTCAACTATAGAAGTCAGTAGTCATTCACTACTTAATGCAATCTTTCAATATTGTTCTCCCTCCCCTTACTGAGTCAGGTAATGGTTCTGACAGCAGCTATAAGGAAATCAACTGATATAGCCGCTGTGAATGTGAAAGAGCACGTTGTTAGTCATTATGCCATTTCACTTAGAATTGGTTGAAATTCTTGTTAACTTCTGAATATTAGCTTAACGGATTGATCCACTAATTGTGAATTCTGATATTAGTAGATTGAGCCTACCCTTATATGATCAGTAATGGCATTAAGTGGCTGCAGCTATGATCATAGCTGCAGCCACAAGCAGCACCTACCATATTGTCTGATGCACAGTTATCAGGGAAGGTAAGAATTTAAAGCACTACCCATTGGGAGCCCCTTCCAGTGCACATTCTTAACTCTTGTCCAGGCAAGTAAATTAAATACCAATAAATCAGTGTGATACATTTTAGAGGATCCCTCTTCATGTCAAATTCCCTCATTCATGTAGCTGTGTCATCATTTCATCACCTCTTTTGCCCATTTTGTTTGCTGGTGTTGACCCCTCATGGGCAGGTGTCTTATATGCCATTTTGATATTATGTGTTTCAGTTCTATGTTGATTTTTTTGCGCTAGTATTACAAGACTGACAAGATACATCTTGTGACAAAGAAGAAAGGCATTGGATTTAGCCAAAGGATTGACATTAATCTGGCATATGAAAGGGATAATCCAAATTATGCCAAAATTGGTAGACAATATGGTTTATTGGCTGTTCACCATTTTTAAGGGGAAAGAAAAAATTAGGTCCCAAGTATTTAGTGTCTGGAAAAAAAATTTCTTGAGCAAATTCTAAAGAAGTGTGAAAGAACCCATGAAATGCTTTTGTCAACTAATCTCATGAGTATTTCCTTGTTTTCGAAAGGAAAACATAAATCCTAAATAATAAAGCTGGTTGCTGGTCACATAATTAGTGGACCCTGGCCTAAAATAAAACAGCCATTGACCATTGAAGAAGGTGGCAATTGAAAAGAAGGGGATCAAGTTTTGAGTGGGAATTATCACTGCAATATCTTCCTTACAGCTATTAATTTTTAATAATGTTTATTCTATCTCTATATTTTCCTAAATTTTGCATTGCAGGAAGTTATTCCAAAAGTCTTTTAGCTGATATTGTATTTTAATGCAACAATTTCAGAGCGTAAAAATCATTCGCCTTGACTGGGACTCGAACCCAGATCCCTCAATATCCGGTCGAGTGCTTTAGCCACTTAAGCTACCGAGGCGTCCTCTTAAACTCTGAAATTTTGGGGCTTTTAAAGGAACTAGATGTTATGACGAAATACCGTACATACAATGTCACATGCATTCGTAGTCGTGCGCGAGGCGCCACTGTCCACGAGGTTAAAGCCAACTTTAAACACGTATGGTGTTTTCCCTTTGACAAATTCCAAAGAAACTGCGGGAGATGCCGCAACAGTAACTTTTAACGGAGTCATCCGATAATGTGCATTTTAATGCAACAATTTCAGAGCGTAAAAATCATTCGCCTTGACTGGGACTCGAACCCAGATCCCTCAATATCCGGTCGAGTGCTTTAGCCACTTAAGCTACCGAGGCGTCCTCTTAAACTCTGAAATTTTGGGGCTTTTAAAGGAACTAGATGTTATGACGAAATACCGTACATACAATGTCACATGCATTCGTAGTCGTGCGCGAGGCGCCACTGTCCACGAGGTTAAAGCCAACTTTAAACACGTATGGTGTTTTTAAAATTAAAATGCACATTAGCGGATGACTCCGTTAAAAGTTACTGTTGCGGCATCTCCCGCAGTTTCTTTGGAATTTGTCAAAGGGAAAACACCATACGTGTTTAAAGTTGGCTTTAACCTCGTGGACAGTGGCGCCTCGCGCACGACTACGAATGCATGTGACATTGTATGTACGGTATTTCGTCATAACATCTAGTTCCTTTAAAAGCCCCAAAATTTCAGAGTTTAAGAGGACGCCTCGGTAGCTTAAGTGGCTAAAGCACTCGACCGGATATTGAGGGATCTGGGTTCGAGTCCCAGTCAAGGCGAATGATTTTTACGCTCTGAAATTGTTGCATTAAAATGCACATTAGCGGATGACTCCGTTAAAAGTTACTGTTGCGGCATCTCCCGCAGTTTCTTTGGAATTTGTCAAAGGGAAAACACCATACGTGTTTAAAGTTGGCTTTAACCTCGTGGACAGTGGCGCCTCGCGCACGACTACGAATGCATGTGACATTGTATGTACGGTATTTCGTCATAACATCTAGTTCCTTTAAAAGCCCCAAAATTTCAGAGTTTAAGAGGACGCCTCGGTAGCTTAAGTGGCTAAAGCACTCGACCGGATATTGAGGGATCTGGGTTCGAGTCCCAGTCAAGGCGAATGATTTTTACGCTCTGAAATTGTTGCATTAAAATGCACATTATCGGATGACTCCGTTAAAAGTTACTGTTGCGGCATCTCCCGCAGTTTCTTTGGAATTTGTCAAAGGGAAAACACCATACGTGTTTAAAGTTGGCTTTAACCTCGTGGACAGTGGCGCCTCGCGCACGACTACGAATGCATGTGACATTGTATGTACGGTATTTCGTCATAACATCTAGTTCCTTTAAAAGCCCCAAAA
Source organism: Hetaerina americana (assembly GCF_022747635.1). Lineage (NCBI taxonomy): Eukaryota > Metazoa > Arthropoda > Insecta > Odonata > Calopterygidae > Hetaerina > Hetaerina americana. Next base: position 30,983,229 of record NW_027286874.1, on the reverse strand, counting down.
TTTCAGAGTTTAAGAGGACGCCTCGGTAGCTTAAGTGGCTAAAGCACTCGACCGGATATTGAGGGATCTGGGTTCGAGTCCCAGTCAAGGCGAATGATTTTTACGCTCTGAAATTGTTGCATTAAAATGCACATTAGCGGATGACTCCGTTAAAAGTTACTGTTGCGGCATCTCCCGCAGTTTCTTTGGAATCTGATATTGTATATTCTTAATTACAGAGAGCTGCTGTTGATGTGCTTAAGCAAGAAGTTGGCTTAAGCTCAAGAGAGATAAATAGAGCAAGAAGAAAAGCACGTCTTCTGGCCAAACAGAAATCTATTGAACTGTCTTCAGCAGAGGAAGCAGTTGCATGCACATCAGATCATTGCCAGGCCATGGATTGCACTGCACCAGAGAAAAAGAGAATTAAATTAGAAGATGACACGGGAAAGCTGACAAAGACAGAGGAGATGCCATCATTAGTATTTAGTGAAAGTGTACCTGATAGCACTGGTTCTTGGGGAGAGGTGAGATTTCACAGGATTAATAATATGTTTTGAAATAACTACACCAAAAATTAGGGACGAATTGTAAATAATATAGTTTTAATAATAAATTATTGGATTTGGAAGAATATTTACTTGGATTAAGGATAAACCAAAAGTCAGACATGACTCATCAAAGAGGAGTGCATAGAGGTCCAAGAAGTTTTAAATGTGCATACTTCCTATTATGACTCTGATGACTTTAATTTTATCTTTTTCTTTGATCATTTTTATTTCTAATTACTGAAAATATTAGCTCTTTTCTCAATCATTAGAATTTGAAGTTTTCATAAAGATAACAATCACAAATAATAAAATGTTTCTACTTTCCTTTTAACCAAGAGGTGCTCAACTGACTATTTGAGAGGCAGAAAAGGGCCCAAGAAAGTTACTCAAGCAGGCCAAGGCTCAGGCAGCTTGGGCCTTTATCCCCATTCCATTAAGTTTCTCGCAGGGTTTGGCAACGCAATGGGGTACCTCTCACCTTCCTAGTTCGGCCCACTATCAGTCTCTATATAATTTTGTGCACGTGCCATCTTTCCACTTCAGGGATACTCGGGATAACTATGGCACAACTCTTTTATCCCCCGACCTACCAAATAGGTGGTCTACCCAAGCTCGGTCAGCACCTGAAAATGAGTTAAATGGCTAATGCTAAACTATTAGTACTCCATTGCAATGTTATGGAGTGGAAAATATAGTGGTGGATTACAGAGATGGGGTATTGTATTGTTTAAGTCCACTCAAAAGTCAATAAAAAATTTATAGAATATAGGCTAGTCTTTTTTGTGGTAATTGAATAATGATAGTTTTTAATTGAAAATGTGCAGGTTGGTAACTGTATTGTGTCTGAATTTTGTTTGAGTGTTTCATTAATGTTATGAGCCATGCAATTGGAAGTTAGATTTCCTGAAAATATTAACTCTTTCTCATTTGTATAAATTGGAAGTTGTCATAAAGAAAACAATCATAATTTATTTTCAATTTCTAATGATCCCTGCATACAAAGAACTGTGGGAGATGCCACAGCAGTAACATTTAACAGAGTTGTCCGCTAATATGCATTAAAGTGCAACAATTTCAAAGTGTAAATTTGACTTGTGGAAAGCATATTGGGGCATTATTTGCATATTTGAAAATGTTTGTTCTGGGATGACTTAATGAGAAAACTAGTTATAGATTTATAATTATGTTTATTTTAGGCAGTTGAGTGGCCCTTTGAGGGATTTTGTGATCAGTTATCCTTGGACCTGTTCAGTCCTCGATGGGAAGTAAGGCATGGAGCTGCCACATCTCTACGTGAAGTTATACGTCTGCAAGGGGCAGGTGCAGGAAAGGCTGCAGATATGACAAAAGAAGAGGTAAGTAATATTAACTGATGTGATTCTTCACTTTGAAAAATCTATTATAAAACCTAATGCCATATTGTGCTTGCTACAAATTTGCATAACGACCATGATATGATCATGATACTGGGTTACTTTAGTCTTGGTCTATGCCAATTCACACTGATAGTTCCATTTCCTACCAATTCTAGTGTAGTCCCTGTTAATTGTGTTCCTGATCACCCAATGCGGTGCGTATTTGATGCATTAAGTTTACTTCAAATTTTCAATGAAAATTTTTCTGTTTGAGATTATGGTTACAATTTCTCTTGCCTTTTTCACTATTCCAGTATCTTTCCATTTCCATTCTCTTCTGGTCCATACTCCTCCACTTACTGTAAATACAGGTAAATCAACTTCCCTGACTGGAGGCATCATAAAACTTAAAGAAGCAAGTTTGAACATTTCTCACTACAGATTGATGACTCATCACCCTTAATATGATGAAATATTCTTTTGGAGGAATGCTGTTGGGCTGTGAACATAGTGATATAATACTGTTACAGTATTGTGAACTTTGGTGTGCTTTATCCATCTTAAAATCATGAAAGTATATTTTATCAGTTAGCCTTGCAAGACCAGATTGTGTTCAAAAAACAAATTTGTATTTAATCTTAACAGTATGCCCCTCAGTTATTTGATTCTCCTCAGATGGAAAAAACATTAGTGCATATTTCTTTGTCTCTTATTTATTTACTATTATGTCATCTTATTTTGTTATTGATGTCCTCTTACTCCTGGTATGATAGGTATTTTGTGAATTTATAAATTATTTCAGATAATTGGGATGAGAATATCCCTCTAGAGAGGGAAATTGTGACCTTCGTGCAGGGCAAGAGATGAGAATAATGAAAGAGGGAAATGGTGAAAGGGGCCCAGGCTCTATACATTTTCTTGGATTTCATTTTAACTTATTGAGATTACTTGATTTAAATGTTCTCTCACTTATTATTTTTTTACAGAGTTAGGTAGCATAACTCCCTTTAAGATCTGGTGCTTTCCCAGCATATCTGCTCGATGAAATTTTCTGAGTTCTTCCACCAGGTCATGGGTTTCATGTTGGCTGACATTTCAATGCTCGACTCGTACATCGTCCTCAGGGCAGATGAGTGCCAACTCTGCATTTTAGCCGTCTTATATACACGATCGCATGGGTCAGGTGACTCATGATTGGTCTGTGGTGGAGAAGCCTCCCGATTGGTCCTCATGGTGCCGTTGTGTTCTTTCTTCTGTAACCTTCCTCAGTACCAGTTTTTACGTGTTGCTGCGCGAATAGACGGAATATCTATTGAAATTACGACTCACCATTCGTATTTCAATGGCCTCATTAAGGAAAAGGAGAAAACAATAGCCACGGCCTGGCTGCCTGTATGTCTCCTCGATTTCTGGGAAAATATCCGGGATATTGGCAAGGTATAAAATCGAGGCCGCCCATGAACCTGCGGGAAAAATTAGAAACCTCATCAGAGCCAAGGACCCAACTGGCTTAAAGACCCCAGGCATTTACCAAGTCCTGTGTGCCTCTGGAGATGTCTACATTGGAGAGACGGGGGTGGACCATTGAGACCAGGTCAAAGGAATGCCAGGGACACCTGTGGCTGGGGCATTTGGAGAGATCAGCCATTGCTGAACTCAGCATTGTGATGGATCACTCCATTAACTTCCATGGGACAAGGTTACTAGGACCATATCATTAAATAGGCCATTGAAAAGGCAAGTCATAATTTTGTTAGAGATTCTGGCTATACCCTCAGCAACGCGTGGAAACTGGCACTGAGGAAAGTTAGAGAAGGAAGAACAGAACAGCACCATGGCAACCAATCGGGGGAGGCTCCTCCACCACGGACCAATTATGAGTCACCTGACCCATGCGCTCGTGTATATAAGATGGCTAAAATGTAGAGTTGGTGCTCATCTGCCCTGAGGACGATGCACGAGTCAAGCATCAAAACGTTGACCAACATAGAACCCCTGACCTGGTGGAAGAACTCAGAAAGCTTCATCATAACTTCCTTTTTTCAAATGGAAAATGTCAGGTCTTCCCGGGTCAGGGGTTCCATGTTGGCCGACATTTCAATGCCCCATCATCTACCCTGAGGATGATGCACGAGTCGGGCATCGAAACGTTGGCCAACATGGAACCCCTGACCCGGTGGAAGACCCGAGAAAACTTCATCAAGCAAATATGCCAGGAAAGCACTAGATCTTAATTAAAGTATAGTTAAGTCCACACTTGAAAATAAATCTTTTACAAAAATTATTTTGTGTATGAAAAATGTACTTATTTCACAAAAATATTTTAGAAGAATACTGCCAAATGTTCACAATTGTCTTCATTGAAAAACAATTTTGTGTATATCCTTCAGTCTCCTGATTGGGACCAAAGCCACCAATTGCAATTAGTGAGTATTTCTGCATTACAAAGCAAATGTGATTTTTTCAGTTTTTACATAGGTTGCATAACCGTAGATCTATTGTAGGGATGCAACATACCCTGGGAGACAAAGACAGACTCAATAATCTGAGGCCAGTTGTCAATGCAGCATAAATTTGAATGTGTGCATTCAGAAGCTCCTATTATCTTTTGCTGATTTATTTGTTAGCTTCCTATTATGACTTAGCTTAATATGATTCAAATTACTTTTTGAGTTTCACTCTGTCCTTCATCATACCACACTCTCCTGAAACCCACACTTTCCATTATTTGCCTCCTTCCTGACCAGTGACTTTCCATCCAGCAACAGAATGTTGGCAGCAGCTTCCTGGCTAAGCTGCTTCCACCCTATGCATTCAATAGGAAATGTGATCGGTGGAGAAGGTAGGAATTTAAGGGGTTGTTGACTCAGAATCCCATGCCAGTCAGCCCTGAGTAGCTTCCACCACCCCAGTTAGTCCCTGCCAGTCCACAGTCTTTGGATAGGAGTCAAGTGAATTTAACAAATGCCGATAAAACCAATATTAGGGATGCATTTTTCATGATGATTTGGTCTTATTCATGTCACTATTATCACATTTTTTGAACATTTTTACTGCTAGGTCATAACTCTTTCATAGGTGGCCAAGGGACTTTTATATTGTTGTGAATTTGAATGGTGGGCATTTCTGTCCTGTATCACCACTTAACGGTTCATTTAACAGTTAGGCAAGCCTGTGTATGGTGGAGAAAGCCTTGCAAAAAAGCTTGCATTATCAAGGCATCTGAAAGAAAGAATAAAAAATTGAACTGAAACTTGCAGGCATTGTGATTTATCATTATCTTAGCTTACCATTATAGAAACCAAATAAAAACTATGGTCTGTTTTTAGACTGAATTTATATTGTAAGAGGTGCAGGCCATGATTTCCTCCCTGGTGCAATAATCTGAGGAGCATTTGGGGAGACTGAAAAATATTTGGTATGTTTACAGCTCTTTCTCTAGCTCTACAGATCTCTGTTACTCAGTAACCATTTAATGAATGGTAAATGAATTACTCTGTCTTATTGTTCAATCCCTTTTATGTTTACCTATTTGATAAGTTTTGAATCATTTTTTTTCCATTTTATGGCTTTCCTTGAGTATGCAAAATTCTTGGGAATTACTTTCTCCTTTTTGATTGGGCATTCTGACTACTAAGCAAAGAAGTAGTGTTTGGATATCACCACTTTAAAAGAAATTCAAGTTACTCTTTGATAATAGGAATTTGAGCTCTCATCTTTGAGTAAATTTGTGATAATCAACATTGTACCTTGTGTAATGACAAAGAATAATTTTAGAATCTTTAGAGTAATTTATTTCACTGTGATTAAAAGAAATGAATGCTTTGTAAAAAAACTTAATCCTATTTGTAGATGGAGGAAAGTCACAGACTGTGGTTGGAAGATACAGGACTTCGATTGCTCTGTGTTCTTGCTCTTGATCGCTTTGGTGATTTTGTATCAGACCAAGTGGTGGCACCTGTGAGAGAGACCTGTGCTCAAGCTTTGGGTAAGTCATGTTGGCGAGAAAAATATTTGCATACTTATTTATAAAAAATATTTGGAAGTTAAATTAATGGAAAATATTTTGTCCACCAATTGTGATTAGTGGGAAAAGTTTGGAGATTATTGAGTTCATGAAGCATAAATATTGTCATCGCCACGTTTTTGTTTCATAGTATACTATTTTTCAAAATATGTATCATCTCAAAGTCCATTTATTGTAGATGTGGCTTCGCTGCTCAGAAAGCAGAACATACGTGATTTTCTCTTTGTAGAATATGTATTGATATGAGTAATAATTGTGTGATAATGTATGATCTTTTCACATGGAAGGGAACCTGTGCAGTAAGTTCATGCATCTCCTCTTTAGAGGGAAGATCTCTCATCACCCATAACGTCTCTTTAATGTTTCAGAGTGGGCAAAATTGAAGAGCATTTATTTATTTATCACGCTCCCCTTAGATCTTCAGCTAATTATAAGTACACTTGTACTCTATAAAAGAATGAGTGGGTGCGTAATTAATTGAAAATGACAATTTGAGGTGCTTGTGTTTCGTTAGGTAGATCCTAGCTTCTTCCATAACCTCCGAAGTATAAAGTTTACGCATTGGTATGTACATAAGTTTCTGTAGGATTTTATTTGCTCAAGTGGTCCCAGACCTTTTGTATGCCAGTCAGGTTTGGTTTCTTCATAATTCAATTGTTTTTGTGAACCAGTTACAGATCAAGGCATATGCAGTCAAAATATGCATTCCAGTTGTGTTTTTGGAGTGTTAGTTTTTTGGTATTTACCAGTGTTTTAGACAAATAACTTCCACCATGTCACGCCTGAGACACTGTCTCAGGTGTGACATGGTGGAAGTCTTTCTTAATAAATGAATGCATTTTGCGGCTTCCACATGAATATTTATTTGGGATGACCATGGTTTCATTGCAAGGGAACATCTTCAGGTGACAAGTAGCAATACAGAACAAGTATATATCAATCACCAGAGGGGGGAAGGGGTCAATAGGGAAGGACCAGGTAGCAGGAAGGGAGGGGTGGGAAGGTGTAAGTGAGATGAAAAGGGGAGGTAGTGGGGTGGGGGGGCATTATGTGATGGGTGTGTCCATGTGTGAGAAATGGGAAGGATCTGAGACTTAGGTTAGATGCCCTCAAAGAGCTCAAACTTTTAAGCCATTTGAAATCTAAACGCTTCTTTAATTACGATTTGTATCTCTCTCATTTCCCCCTCCTGCACCTTTTGTTTTCCACCCCTGATACTTCCCATTTCCTACCTGCTGAGTGAGACAGCTGTTATCATATGGCCTTCACGACAACCTGCCCTCCCCCCCTCCTGTGATTGATATATACTACCTTGATCAAAAAGTTCCCGGAATAACCACCGTGTGGCGCTCCCATCGTTCCGATTTGAGTTCTGTTTTTTTTGTTAAATTGGTACATCTGTTGTTGATATTCCCTTTAAATCTTAGTGTCATAACTTGACATTTGCAAAAGTTACGTAGCCAAGAGTACATCTATCTCTGTGTGTGTTGGCGATTTTTTACAATTGCAGAAATGGATTTAAATTTGCAACAACGAACTTGTATTAAATTTTGCGTAATAAACGGATTTAGTGGCGCACGGACGTTGGAAATGTTGGAAAAGTGTTTCGGCAACGATTCTCTAAAAAAAACGGTCGTTTACCAGTGGCACGAGCGGTTCAGAAGTGGTCGTGAGTCAATCGAAGATGATGAACGCAGTGGCAGACCATCGACATCGAAAGTCGGTGAAAAAATTAATAAAGTAAAAGAAATGTTGGTCAATAACCGCAAATTAACCATCAGAGAAATAGCGGAGGACTTGAACATTGCCTATGGATCCGCCCAAGACATTGTGGTTAATGATTTGGGTTTCCGTCGTGTAGCAGCAAAGTTGGTGCCAAAAGACCTCAATTTCATGCAAAAAAGAGACCGTGTTGACGTCGCAAAAGACATGATTTGCGAGGCTGAATCCGATCCCACATTCATCAAAAGGATCATTACTGGAGACGAGACGTGGGTTTATGAGTACGACACGCAATCCAGACATCAGGCAAGTGAATGGCGTTCACCAAATGAGCCGAGACCAAAAAAACCACGTCGTTTTCAGTCAAAAAAGAAGGCAATGCTGACGGTTTTCATGGATTACAACGGTGTAGTGCATCATGAATTTTTGCCAGAAGGCCAGACAGTAAACAAAGAGTATTATTTGGGCGTTATGAGACGTTTGCGTGAAGCAATTCGCCGAAAGAGACCAGAAATGTGGGCAGAAAACTCGTGGATTTAGCACCATGATAACGCACCGTCGCACAGTGCTATCATTATTCGTAATTTTTTGACGAAAAATGCAACAAATACCATCCAACAGCCACCGAATTCACCTGATTTGGCTCCCTGTGACTTCTTTCTGTTCAATCGAGTTAAAAAACCATTACGGGGAACGCGTTTTAGCAGCCGAGAGGAAGTAATGGAAAAATCGCAGGAAGCACTGATGGACATACCGAAAACCGAATATAAAAAATGTTTCGAGGATTGGATCAAGCGCTGGCATAAGTGTGTTGCAGTCGATGGGGATTACTTTGAAGGGGACAATATAGATTTAGATGAATAAACTTGTATTTTTAATTTTCTGGATAAATTCCGGGAAATTTTTGATCAAGGTAGTATACACTTGGTCTATATTGCTACTTGTCACCTGAAGATGTTGTCTTGCAAGGAAACCATGGTTGGGCCAAATAAATATTCAATATGGAAGCTGCAAATTGCATTAATTTATTACAAATAACTTTGTTCTGTATCAGAAATAGCACTGCTCTTTAAAGTTTTTGGGGAAATTAGTTTTACTGTTAATGGAAATGGTAGAACCATAGAATTTGAAAGTGTGCTACTGTGGTCGCCTTCCTCATTCAGTAATATATATTATGCAGACTCTACTTGTACTACTACTTCATGTATACATGAACGTGGAAGTAAATACATAGAACAAATTAATTGCTGTAAATTTTACTTTAATGGCTTTTAACATGAGAAATCCAATCTAAGAGGATGAAATTAGATCTGATTGCATTTCTTTTTGTTTTTCAGCTCAATGCCCTAATATTAATTTATTTACTTGTATGAGTGATGAAAGATGGATATGCAAGTTTAACAGCATTTTCGGTACCCATGTCAGGTGTAACTTTCTCTCCTTGTGATCTCTGAATTCTATAAATTATCAGTGCTTGGACAATTTAGGCTACATTTAGGAAAGAAGTGACATGTACTTGAGCTTTTGTGTGCCGAATAACTAAATGTCCACATCCAATCATCCACCTACACAAAATCTTCATGGAGACAATTATTTAACATAATTGCTTATAGAAGGTGATAATGCTTTTACGTGAACTTTGTTTACAGTGACCGCTTTGTTCGCAGTAACCGCTGATGAAACACAGTGACCACACAAATGAAATAAAGAAAACAAAAGCAGAGGTCACAACATAAATGAAATAATAGCAAATATTTTTTTAGCCAATAACAAAACAAGAGCAGCATCACAACATTTTTTTCTGAACATTCCAACGGTTATAAAATTGGTGATAGTCAAACAAAAAGATTTTCGGGATTAGGTTTCTAACTACTTTCCAGCTGATTTTATATTTTAGGCATTTTCTTCTTTCATAAAAGGAAAAGACTATTTGCACGTCTGACTTTATATTTGCACGACTATACCTTTCTCCCCTTGATTCATTCATTATGTTAAAAACTTGCTTCAAAGGTTGTTATTGACCCCTAGTATTTAATAATTGTACTGGAGAGACTTCATTCATTGGAGAGTCACCTGTATTACTAAATTTGTTGTATTTTCATTCTTTCAGGGTCTGTGCTTTTCCTCATGAGTCAGAAAGGGGTGATGGGAGTTATGAGAATCCTGTTGCAACTACTTACTCAAAAAGAGTGGGAAGCGAGGCATGGATCGCTTCTGGGCTTGAAATATCTATTGGCTGTTAGAAATGTAAGATTTTCATGAAAAATATAACAAAATCAATTTTCGGTATCCATTAGAAGTCTTAATAATCTTGAACTATATCATATGTTGATATGTATCCAGTGTCTCTTCTGTTTGTAAATTGGAGGGAATTTTTTGACAATAGATAAAAATTAAACCTTTTTTTCCTAAGCCAAAAATTACTTTATTTTTTTATTTAAAAAGTTATTTTGAAAAAATTTGTTTGAATGCACATGTGCACATTCTCTTATTACATTGATAATTCAGGAATGTGTTTTATTTCATTTTATTGTAATCGTTTTACAAATACACCAAATTTATTAATTTATCTAAGAAGGGGAGGTCATGACATGTGGGTCTCAAAATTCATTTTTATTCAATGTTGATGGTACTACAACAATCATTATAATTCCTAAAGTAAGAAATTACGCATATTCAGCAAACTATATCTTGAGGCTCATCTTGTAAGTCTCCATATTATAGTGTAATCTTTTTGTTTTCAAAGTTAAATTTCTCAAATAAAATAACAAACTTGATTTTTTTCTGTTTTTAATCCTTATGGGCAATTTAAATGCACTGAAATACCGCCTTAAATGGTCGTTTGCTAAATTCACCAATATAATTGTTATTCCTGATATATTTTTCCTTTCTAATATTCTCAGCAGCATACCGTTTCATTATATCAACAAATTCAACGCGTTACCAGTGTTGGTGTTACAATAATAAAAATCATTATTTGGTCTGGATGATTTAATGAGCTATATCAAAGTTTTTATTTTAATTAGGCTTGCTAAAAATGAAATAGCCAAGGTGACTTAGCTATTTCATTAAATATAAATGCCATTTCTATGTAAAAAATCTAACTTGGGGCTTTAAAATAATGGCACAACATTTTTAAAATCATTGGAAAATTATCTTAATAATTTTCTTTTTCTTAATAATTTTCTTTTTTTTCCTTTTTATTAACAATTTTCTTTTTGTTTTCCTTTACTTTTTAATTATATATTTCCTTACAGAAATTACTGATGCGAGTGTGTCTTAGTTCACTGTATATTTTGCAGGACCTGGTGAATGAGCTTGTTCCATTAGTATTTCCAGCCGTACTGAAAGGGTTGAAGGACCCAGTTGAGGATGTGGGTGCTGTTGCTGCTGCTGCCCTCATACCGGTGGCACCCACCCTAATGTCAGAGCTCCCAGACAGGCTGCCCGAGGCACTGTCATGTCTCTGGGATTTGTTGCTCCAGCATGCTCGTGGTCATGGTGAGAATGAAGATGAAGAGGGAGAGACTGAAGAAGAAGAGGTCGATGAGATGTCTGCAGGCGGAGAAAATAGAGAGTTAGAGGAATGTGTGTATGCTTCCCGAGACTTGGCATCAGCTGCTTCCAATTCATTCATGGGACTCCTTGCTGCCCTATTGTCATTGCCGGGATCAGAAAGTCATTTAGGGTAATTCAAGAATGCAATTTTTTTTATTCCAAAAAGTGTTCTTTTTAACAATATGTAGTCTCTGCATGATCATTTGTTCAGTAAACAGGTGGCAGTAAGTAATCGTAAATAACTAGACTTTTTTTATTTATGTTTATGTATTAATATCGTAGTCCCACAGGAGGTTGCGATTGGCATTCATGGAAGCTATAGGCATTTAGTAAACAGTCATAACCTCAAAATGACCGAGATGTGACACACAAGTGGGGAGTACCATCAAAGGGCTGCTATATCAAAAGTGTTTGGGCTAGGCATTCCCCTAGTGAAATAGTTCAATTCTTCAGGTATCCCAGATCAACTGTTTATGATATTTTGGCTAAGTATAATGATTCGGAGAAGTCTGGGGAAGGTTTCATAAACCCTGCAAGGAAACCTCATTCGAGAAAACGCGTGCACATCCGGATTTAAGCACCGCATCCTATATGAGTGTATGTGCAACTCCTATTGCTATGGACCAAGTACTGGGAAAATATAATATGAACATCAACTAGAAGAAAACTAAAATCCTTGTGAGTGGAAGAGAGAAGCTGAATGCAGATGTCATAATTCAAGGGGTGAAACTAGAGCAAGTAGAATCCTCCTCCTACCTGGGCAGCGACATAACATGGGATGGAAGAAGTCCGACCGTCATCAAGCAAAGAATAGCCCAAGCTAAGAACGCAGCTATGAAGAAGAGGCAATTACTATGCTCAAAGAACCTAAGGGTGGAAACAAGAAAGCAATTCGTCTAGACTTTTGTGTGGAGCATGGCGCTCTTAGGTTCTGAGACTTGAAACATTGGAAAAGTGGATCAGCGAAGAATTGAAGCCTTTGAAACATGGTGCTGGAGGAGAATGCTGAAGATTAAATAGACGTACAAAGTAAGGAGTGAGGGAGTATATCGAAGGGCAGAAGAGGATAGGATGATATGGTGGACTCTACTCAAAGGAGGAATAGATGGATTGGACACACATTGAGGCACGAAGGATTGATTAGGAATATAATAGAAGATTCCACAAGGAACACAAAGAGACATGTACGTAGGACAAATTAAGAAGGACGTAAAACAGAGAAGGTGTCAAGGATTGAGAGAATTAACATTAAGTAGAGTAGAGTGGAGGGCTGCAGTAAATCAAGCCTAGGATTGAAATACTGATACTGATGATATGCATGTATATGATAGATAGATAAGATGAGTGGGTCGCAGTAGTTCAGAGGTAGTGTGTTGGACTACTGATAGGAGGGCCCTGGTTTGATTCTTGGGGCAAGCCCCTCTGGGCACCCTCAGTTCCTCCCCAGCTATGTGATGATTTCAGGTCCCAAATCTTCCTGGGAAACCATAACTGTCACAGGGAAAGGAACTGGCTCTCCTACCCTAATGTGTGAATTTCACACGCAGTTGGACTTAGTACTGAGTGAACTTGACCATCACCTACTAAAGCAACCTTTGGGTTGATTGCTATGGATATATAAATAAATATATATTATAAGTGGCATGACATGTGGAATAGTACAAGGGTTGCTATTTATATTTTCAGCCTAATAATGAAAAGATCCAAGATTCGTCACAGGTGTAGATGTTATACAAAGCTTTTGCTCCACCGCCATTGTATTTGTTGAACATTTCTTTGCACCTATTGACACATATCTTTTTAATCTTTTGTCAAATTATGCGGGATGCAACGCAAACACTTTTTCTCACGGCTAAATGCTCATGTAATATCTTATTGATGCTCGTCACACTAGTCCCCAAGGATGCCTCAATCTCACGATAAGTCACATGACGATCTTTTTTTACTGGTTCTTGCACAGTATCAATGTTTTCTGGCGCAACAACTTATTTGGGACGACCTCCATGACTTTGGTCGCTGAGCGAACGGCGGCCATGATGGAATTCGTTATACCAGCATTTCACAGTGGCAAAGGATGAAAAAGTGGAAGTAAGTTGATTGATGCACTCCTGTCATGCATTATCCTCATCAAAGGCCGTAAAAAATCATCACATGAAAGTGTTCACAAGTTAACTCCATTTTTTCCCCGGGATGGCACTTGAAGGACTTAGTGTTGTCAAGGCTCAAAATATAAATAGCAACCTTCGTAGAATACAGTCTCTTCAGATATCAAAGTTAAAAACAAAACTCACAGTTATGCTTTGAGTATTCAGGCGTAAAGTGAACCACAAGCTTCTTCATCAACTTACAAACTTTCTATGTAAATAGTTCTGATAAATATTCTTCAACTCGCTGATAATTGAAAGTTGACTTTTTGGAAGTTAAACTTATAATGCATGAAATTTTACATGTGAAAAGAGTAATTTATGATAATTTATAGAGAATATGAAAATAAAGCTCAGGATGCTGGAACTCATTGTTCAGCATCACCAAGTCCCCAATACTTCTCTATTACCTGCCTTTCTTTCAACTTTTTTTATTGTTTGCCCAAACCTGTAAAAGAACTATCTGAAAGTGACTCTTAACTGTCAGGCGTTTAAAATGAAAAGTACTACATGGTCCATTTAACTACCATATTTATAGTAGTTTTCAGTTGTTTTCTTAAATAAGAATGTTTTTTTCAGCCCTCAGCCTCTGGTTGAAGTTATTCCTCGTCTTTGGCCATTCTTGGCTCATAATTCTTCATCTGTGAGAAAAGCAACCTTGCAGACATTATTCACTCTTACGGGTGGTGTGAATGGAAATTGTCGAGTACTGTGGACAGTGCCCCTTCTTCAAGAAGCTTTGCGTCATGTTTTTGAGAGAGCTCTTCTTGAGCCTTCTCAAACGATTCTTGAATTAGCTGAACTGGTATGTATTATTTTTGTATAATTTTAATAAATCATTCATCAAGAAAGTAGTTACATTTCCACTGAGGTCTGGTTGAACAAAATGCGAGTTGACTTGATCCTCTTTTAAAAGTAATATAGGAATAATGCTCTGGACATCTTTTAAGTTGGGTAGTTACAATTACAAAACAAGCAAAATTTTCATAATTTATGATGAAAATTAATCTATGAAGCTGCATGAAACCTGGGCATGCAAGTGAATAAATAGAAATGTTGTAAAAGCTGTGCAAATTAATGAACGTTATTCCTAAAAAGTTTTAAAATTATTGAGTGCAGTCTAACTTAATGTTATTGTATATATAATTGTATGCAAATACCAAACCTTTTTCATAAGTAGCTAACTAAATTTCATGGCTTTATATTGAAATTTCGATGCATATGATTAAGAGAGAAAGAAGATCAGGAAATATTATGAGATGGTGATTCCCAAGTTTCATATGATGGCTTTAATTGATTTAATATTAATTACATATTAATATTAAATCAATTAAATTTAATATTAATTACATGGTACACCATTCATTAAATATTTTAGATCTCAATGTGCAGGAAAAAATTAATGTAAGAGTAGATGTATCTTATGCTGTCATCTATTTCATTATAGAGTTTAAAGCCCCATGGATAATCAATGTCTGCTGATTTTAGGAAGCAAAAAGTGCTATTAAAAATGAAAGAAGTGTGATGTTAAATTTGTGACAGAGTCATAGCTCTAATGGTTTGTCTTAATAATGGGGGTGTAAGCAATTACATAACATCTAATATGAGACATTTCTGGTTTAGTGGAACCTCATCATACTACCTTGATCAAAAAATTCCCGGAATAACCACAGTGTGCCGCTCCCATCGTTCCGATTTGAGTTCTGTTTTTTTTTGTTAAATTGGTACATCTGTTGTTGATATTCCCTTTATATCTTAGTGTCATAACTTGACATTTGCAAAAGTTACGGTCGGTTTTTGGTATGTCCATCAGTGCTTCCTGCGATTTTTCCATTACTTCCTCTCGGCTGCTAAAACGCGTTCCCCGTAATGGTTTTTTAACTCGATTGAACAGAAAGAAGTCACAGGGAGCCAAATCAGGTGAATTCGGTGGCTGTTGGATGGTATTTGTTGCATTTTTCGTCAAAAAATTACGAATAATGATAGCACTGTGCGACGGTGCGTTATCATGGTGCTAAATCCACGAGTTTTCTGCCCACATTTCTGGTCTCTTTCGGCGAATTGCTTCACGCAAACGTCTCATAACGCCCAAATAATACTCTTTGTTTACTGTCTGGCCTTCTGGCAAAAATTCATGATGCACTACACCGTTGTAATCCATGAAAACCGTCAGCATTGCCTTCTTTTTTGACTGAAAACGACGTGGTTTTTTTGGTCTCGGCTCATTTGGTGAACGCCATTCACTTGCCTGATGTCTGGATTGCGTGTCGTACTCATAAACCCACGTCTCGTCTCCAGTAATGATCCTTTTGATGAATGTGGGATCGCATTCAGCCTCGCAAATCATGTCTTTTGCGACGTCAACACGGTCTCTTTTTTGCATGAAATTGAGGTCTTTTGGCACCAACTTTGCTGCTGGAGCGACGGAAACCCAAATCATTAACCACAATGTCTTGGGCGGATCCATAGGCAATGTTCAAGTCCTCCGCTATTTCTCTGATGGTTAATTTGCGGTTATTGACCAACATTTCTTTTACTTTATCAATTTTTTCACCGACTTTCGATGTCGATGGTCTGCCACTGCGTTCATCATCTTCGATTGACTCACGACCACTTCTGAACCGCTCGTGCCACTGGTAAACGACCGTTTTTTTTTTAGAGAATCGTTGCCGAAACACTTTTCCAACATTTCCAACGTCCGTGCGCCACTAAATCCGTTTTTTACGCAAAATTTAATACAAGTTCGTTGTTGCAAATTTAAATCCATTTCTGCAATTGTAAAAAATCGCCAACACACACAGAGATAGATGTACTCTTGGTTACGTAACTTTTGCAAATGTCAAGTTATGACACTAAGATTTAAAGGGAATATCAACAACAGATGTACCAATTTAACAAAAAAAACAGAACTCAAATCGGAACGATGGGAGCGCCACACGGTGGTTATTCCGGGAACTTTTTGATCAAGGTAGTATGAGTATAATACGTTCCTTATAAGGGAAATGCCTCGTACACTTGGTACAAAGCAATAGTTTCCCGTGATCTCCATATCTCATTTAGTCTACTGTTTTGGACTCAACAATTCTTGTAGCCTTGTTGATTTTCTGAATGGTAAACAATCAGGGGTTTAATTTCTAATTCCCCACTTGCATTTATGCAGCGTGAGACGATCATTGGCTTGAGACCTAGCAATGCATTCTCTTCTACTGTTACATGTAAAAATATAGTTTTGCTTCAGCATCTTCTTCCAGAAGAGACTCGTCTAATTACAATTAAAAACCTTTTTGGGCTGGTAACCCTTAGAAACTATGAATTCCTTGAAGTCATCGATGAAGTTCTCTGCTGCCTTTAACTCAGAGCTTGCTGCTTCACCATGCCTCACACTGCCATGGATGCTGGTTCTTCTCATAAACTTCTCAAACCACACACTGCTCCCCTTAAATAGTCTTCAGCTGTCGATTATCTTGACATTTTCTAACGAGGTCAGCGGAAATCACTTTCTCTTTCTCAAAAATTATTGCATTGCAATTACCTGTACTTTTCCTTCATCTATATGAGAAGTAACATTTCGACATCATTGAGAATACCTGCCCATTGCATAGATATTCTTAATACTCGCTTTGAAGCATCTATCTCCTTAAGTTTGTCTTTGTGCTTGAAGAAATGCAAATCATTAATGTCAACTGATTGTTGATTGACGTTCATCCTGTATCAGCCTCATTTTCACCTTTTTCTGATTTTAAGGTACTTTTCTTTTCATGTCTACTTTTATTTTTATTCTATTATGGATTTCATCTTTGGAATTTTTCTTTGGCGTAATATTGAAAACTATGCACAAAATATTATTAAACTTTGCACCAAGGAATCACTAATAATAAGCCTGGAAAAATGTGTGATCAATAGTGGCACTAAGATGCTAACCAAGCACAAGTTGAACACAAACTGAAGTAGCAGGCATGCAATCATTCCAGGATATACCTTCTCTTTGCCACTTGATATGTGAAAAGTCATTTGTTAAGGGAGTCATTTTCAGGACCAACAATTTCGCTCATAATACAAATTACTCACTGTGTGAGGTGCTCGTTGAGTGAGGTTCCACTGCATAACTAAAACTAGCCCTGCGATATTTTTTCATAGACTTGAATTATTCCCTGAAAGATTAAGTGAACTTAAATGAATGATTTATATTTTTGCCAGCAAGCTATAATTATTGATGATTGTCCTTTTGTGTGCTGATTATTTCTGTCTGAATTAATCTTGTTGATAACAAATGTAGTTTTTGATATTGGCTCTTACCTCTCAAAATTGCCTGTATATAAATGTTGCCTAAATAGCATAACACAAGAGAAATTTTCTATTGTAATGTTTGTACTTTGAATGCTTATAATATATGATTGTGCTTTGTAGTATTGCTGCATAAAATTCTAGCATATGAGAACTCAGTCTAATTTGCATCGTGGTATGTTCTTCCTTTTCATTTCCATTTTAGGTATGGGGGAATTTGGTCACAAAAAGTCAAGTAGAAACTCTACTCCTTTCTGCATGCCCTTATGTATCCACGTGGTTGTGCTTAGCTATGCAGCCTTCCAAGCTGCCATTTGATGCTGCTCATCTTATAGCTGGAACAGTGAAAACCTACTATCCAACATCAAGACATCAAAGATCAGGCAGTGGTGTGCCCATGTCTCGCTACTCATCTGCAAACATTAAATCTGAAATTAGGCTCTTCCTTGGAGGTAATGAGACAATTGCTCCAGCTGTGAGAGAGAAAAATGCAGTTCGAGCCCGATGCACTGCTGCTCGCATGTTGGGATTGTTGTCTTGCTATGTCACCAGACCAGCACCAGGGTCTGCAATATCAGTGAATGATTCCACAGAGTATTATGCCAAGGTAGTTTTGGCCCCTTTGGAGACATTATCAGCCATTCAGAGAACAGTGGCAGCACTTGTCGTAGCAGAATGGGCAAGATTGGAGCAACTACCTCACCCACCATCACTTCCTACTCCCAGTACACCAGCTCCTTGCCCTCAGTCACTCTCCTCCAGGCTCCTGCTATGTTTGCAGGAATCAATTTACTTCAATGAAATTGCTTTATCATTCACTCGCTTGGTTCAAGAAGCAAAAGACTTTTTAGCCACTCTTAGGCATTATGGAATCTCTATGGCATCCTTAAATATTGTTGGAGTGAGCGATGGAGGGACCTCTGTTCCCATGACTGACGTATTGACTTTGGAGCAAATTCAGAGTCTCTGTGGGCCGGGAATGCAACAGATTTTACTAAGTCATAAGCTTAAGCCCAAAGTCAATGAAAGTCTAGAAGAAAGACGAAAAGCACTCAATTGTGCAGCATCTCAAACTTCATCTGATCTCAAGGCCCTTAGTGTTACGTAAGTATCATTTATATAATGCTCTAAACCTAATGGCTAATTTTTCAACTTAGCATGGGAGCTTAGCTTGAGGTGTCATTTTTGTGCTATAAATTGTAGGGTTTTTCCTGGGGTTATAATCTCTAATGCTATGGCAGTCATCAGTAAACAACTTCCTAATCACTTGGGAAATGACTTTTTAAATAATACGAAATCCAAAAATGTATCATTTACTTACAAAATTTCAAATTATTATTTACAGTAAACCTTGAATATACATCATCCAAAGTTTGCATTTACCTGCAAGCATGTAAACTGTCATGGATTTATAAATGGTGGACAAATGGCACTTATGTTATTTTAATCTCTTAATTCAATATGAGAAGTTGTACATTTAAGCTTTCAGTGGACTTGCCTATTTGCATTTAATGCGTCTGTGTAAAAAAATAGATTTTGTACTCAGTTATAATGGTAGGGCATATAATTTGCAAAATATCATAATATGTTTTCTAATTTTTTTTTTCACATCAAGCATCAATTTTACAGAAACCTTGTTTCTAGGTATTTTTCCCTGCTCTTCTCATAAAAGGAAATTTTAAGTTTCACCGCACTGTTAGGTTTCCTTAATTCCTCTGCACAGTTCATATATATCTGTAAATTTAAGCAAGTTTATAATCTATAGTGGTACAGTAACAATTGTTTTTGATGTTAACTGAAACACACCCAGCATTTTGTAGGAAAAAGTTGTTATCAACATGAAAAAGATGTTTGTCGGCTATTGTTTTCAGTTTATACTATTTTGTATCATTTCCTTGTGTGATTTCATTTGTTTTATTTAAATGATAATAATGCTATTAGCATATTCTTTAAAAGTTAATGAGTTTGAGAAACATGAAATATTAAAATGGATATCTGTTTCAAATGAGGTCATTCAGACTTAAATTCCCTAACCTTAAGGTGAAATCTTGGGAAGAAGTGGCTGGGACTGTTTTAGTTACCATCAGTAGCAACTAATCTTCATTGCTTCCATAGCAGTTTTATGTTTACAAGAAGAGAAATGATGATAATAGAATTCAATTTTCTTTAGGAGATCTTTCACCGAGGAATAGGTCATTATAAAATGGACTACATTACAAAAAAGAATATTAGTCATTGTTTCTTTGATAATTAGAGCCTGTGAAGCAGTAACAATAAATTGATTAATTTCAAAGTTTGACAACAGGTCACCCTTCTAAATTTCTTTTATGGATTAACATGTAGGTGGTTCAATAAGTCCTTCAGATGAATTAGAAAAACAGGTTATGAATAGATTTGTTTTTATTTTTCCACCATCTCCTTTTAGCTTGATACACTTTTCATAGCATTTCACCTACTTTTTATACCATCCAAAAAGTAGGATTTTGGAAGGTCCTCAAAACAGGCATTATGTATTCGCAATGACTTCTTTGTTCAACATGAATCATTTTCCACTAAGCCATTTGTTCAAGTTTGGAAATAAAAAGAATTCCCTGGGGACCAAAGCTAGTGAACACAGTCAATTTTTTAATAATTCAAATTTTAATTCCATAATATTCGCCATCAAAACTGTGCATGTGTGCACCCATGAATTTTCTTGATGGAAGAGAACTTTTTCCTTGCCCAATAAAGAATTTGTCTTGAGTTCTTCGCTTAACAATATGCAATACTCTCCATTTATTATTTGTCATTTTTACTAGTAATCAGTGCTGGTTCCACATTGATCCCAAAACACTGTGACCAACACCTTGTTGGCCAATCTCACCATCTTTACCTTTTTTGGAGCTGGATTGCCTTTGGAAACCCAGTTTCCACTGTATCTTTGTCTCTGGAGTGTAGAAGTGCATGTGCATTTCATCCACAGTTTGTATCAACACAGAAACTTGTCAGAATTGGTACAGAAAAGCACCAAACCAATCTTCAAATCGACCTCACAATTGCGTTTATTCTTCACTGAGATCAGACATGGCTCCCACTGGTCATGTCAAGATTTTTTTCACGCCCAGTTTTGCATGCAAAATTGAAAACACTCTACATAGTGATATATCTGTGGTCTTAATAACTATTTCGAAAACTTTGATTCATCTGTCACTTCAAACAAATAGTGAATTTTTTCAATCATTTTGGAGGAAGTCAATTCAACTGGACATCCTGAATGATGTTCATCAGTTCAGGAAGTACTCCCAAGTTTAAACTCATTTACCCAATTGTAAACAGTCGCAAACACAGGAGCAGATGCACCATAAACTTCATCCAACTCAGCTTCGATCTCTTTTGGTGTTAAGCCTGTTAAATAAAATTCTTTAATCACTGCACGAAACTCATTTTATTTAAATTTTCTAAATAAGCAAAGTTTTTTGCTAAGAAATCTGCCTTTAATTGACTATGGAAATGAAACTATTTCATGTGATAGCTGAAGCTTTAACAGGTCTGGTGAGAGATGAGGCTTAGTGAAAGAAATCTTTTCCTAAATTACAATCACCATATCTTGGATTTTCTAATCATTTATTGAAGGACCCACCTATAATTAAATAATCTGTGAATTTATTGTATCTATGTGTATGCATGTAAATTGTTTTTGTATGTAACTAAATACATTTTTGGGATTTATTTTCATTTTAGGACTCAAGCAATTATTTCAGGTGCTGTGACAATGCTTAATATTCTTCCTGAAAAAATGAACCCAGTGGTTAAGCCGTTGATGGAAGCCATCAAAAGGGAAGATAATGAACTTTTACAGGAGTTAGCTGCTTTGCATTTGACCTACCTCGTGGATAGGTGCTTGTCTCGCTCAAACCCCTGCCCTAATCCGAAGATTATTAGTAATTTATGCACACTGCTCTGTTCTGATACAGAGTTTACTCCAAAAATTATGGTAAAAAGTAACCTTACTTTGTTTCATATCTGTTTTAGTAGTACATAGGTTCTAGCTGTAGCTACAAAATGAGAAATTGGAATATTCTCTCTAAGGAGTTTGATAAAATAAAAAGATCAATTGAAACACAGATAAAAATGCTATGCATTAAATGCCACCAGGGTGAACTGGAAATAGTTGACTAACATTTGTCTCATCTGTAGCCTACCATGCATTCTCTCTCTCTCTTTTAGTAGTATTTTACTGAATTTAAAATCCATGTCTTCGATTCATACTTCCCATAACTGGTGAACAACTCTATAAATACTGCTTTTATAAAAAAAACACTATTTACTCTCCCATAGTTGCTCATGTAAGTAAATTTTAACATGAAGTGAAAGCAATTTTATATATTTTAAAAGTAATAATGTAGAATTCACTGTGATAAAATCAAAAGATCTGAATTACATTCTTATCAAAAGTTAATGTGCTTTACATACAAATATACCTTTCTCAATGTTTCCTTTTAATGTAGGCAATATAAAAAATAGCTTAATTTCAGGTTGAAAAAGGAATCCTACTTTTACTGATGCCTTCCAAATGCATACACTTTCATATTCCTTTGTTTGCATCTCCATTCATTACAGCTTTGTATTATTCTGCTATCACTACAAAATTATTAATGAAAACCTTCTATTGCTATAATGGTATTATACATTTTTCTTTCACATCATACTTTATTTCAAATCAGTCATTCAAGTTCCCTCTCACCTTGCTGCACTGTTTTCATACTTTGCTTTTAGAAGATTCATAGGTATCTTCATTGCATTCTCTCATGTGATTGCAGTCAAGTTTGCGACAATTAATTGAACAGTTTTCCCTGGAGAGAATAATAGCATTCCACCATCCTTTATTCTACTTTATATGCCATCCACACCCTAGGTTTTCCATTTTTCTAAATTCTCACTGCTGTTACAGCCTCAAAATTGTATAAAATTCTTGGGAATCACTTTCACCCTTGCACAATTTCATACTCCACCTCTGTGATACTAAATCTTCAAAATATTTACTCCAGCAGTCCCTAATTCTGCATTAATCCCTGATAATATTGCTGCTTGTTCTTTATTGCTTTCATTCCTTTGGCCTTTTTGAGCAGTTCCAAAACGGCTTCATACAGGGTCCGTACAATAAGTATCGGGACTGGTTCCAAAAATCAAAATTTTTGCAGTTATCATTACAATTACTTAATAATCTTGAAAACACATTCCTTATTCATCGATACACTCAGTTCAGCACGTCTGCTATTCGTCAAAAGCCTGCTGGAAGTCTGTTTCCAGAATACTGTTGAGAGCCTTTATCGTCACTGCTTGAACCACCTGGATCCCCTGCCACACACCTTTTTGGTGTCTTGCAGGGTATTGATGTAGATGTAGATGGAGTCAAACCGATATCCTTTGAGGTAATAGCATTGTCGAGAAAATTTTCATCTTCCTGGACGCAGTCTAAAATTTCTTGCAAAATTTCCACCCACGACAGTTTTTGTTCCTTGCTCAAGACTTTCGGCACCAGCTTCGCATACACTTTCCTCATCGCAAGACCCTCTCTTACAATGGTGTGGGTGGTGCCAACTGAAAGGCCAGTCTCGTCACTGATAAGGGCGACGGTTAAACGCCTGTCAGAGTCCAAAATTTTTTTTCACTTTGCCCACCTGAGCATTGGTTTAATTGGTCATTGGGTGTCCGATGCGGTGCTCGTCTTCGTCGAGCTCCTGGCCTTCCTTAAACATTTAATGCCCCTCAAAAACTCTTGTTCGGCTAAAGGCATCATCCCCATAAGCCTGTTTAATGAGTTCAAGGGTCTCCGATGCAGATTTCCCAAGTTTATTGCAAAGCTTCACAGCGTAGCGTTGCTTGACGGTGCGCTCCATGCTGGCGCGGCGACACCACAAAGAAATACCCGTCACAAAAATCCACCTCCATGCCCGGAGGCGACTGAACTAAAGTGCACCTGAGTGGTGGAGGACCCCTCTACCGAGCCGAGGTCAGACCCCCATCCACCGCTCCGTTGGGGCTACAGCAAACCAGTCACGATACTTATTGTACGGACCCTGTATTTCCTTCCAAGTTGTTCTGCAAATTTTCCACTTCTGCCATTTACAGTTTTTCCTCTTTTCCATGAATCTTTCCATTCATCCTTTCTCTCTTTGTGATCATCATATGCTATCTTTCCAGCTTCATTATCCCTAACTGCAATTATAATCTTATAGCCTTCATTCTATGTACTTACGGAACTTTTCACTTTTACATGCCACCAGGCATTGCCTTTCATTATTTCAGCTACATCTTTTTAGCCTGGTGTACTTCCAGTAGATTCAGTTGCTGTTCCCTAAAGCATCATTCATTCCTCTGCTGTCAGTATGTATGTCCAATTCCATATGATTTGAGAACAGCATATCATCAAGAAAGGCAGTTGGCTTGAAGGGTACATAGATAATTAAGGTTATTTTGGACCACACACATCATGAAGCGGACATTCATAATACATTCTTATATTTTTGTCTTGCAGATTTTTAACCTTTTTTAGATTATCAAATGTTTATGCACTTAAATATTCTTGCTACCCACATTTTTTTACTTCTACTTTTTAAAATCCACCAAATATCTAGTGGTCTATTCCAGCATTCAGCCCTTTTAATTGACCTTGTGTCCAATGCACTATGTCTCCCATCATGTAATACAAAACCACTCATAATTTTAGATGTAGTTATTTCTTTCAATCCTATTTGGTGTAATTTTCTCATATATAAGGGTAGATATTTAGACTTATACGTATTAAGTGTAACCTCTTCAAATGGACTTGAAATTTAAGTATAGATTAATTTCTAACTACACTCAATGCTTAGTGTCTGCATACATATGTACAAAACATTTTCTTTTAGTTTGTGGTGGTCAAGTAAGATATCAATCTGCCAATGCATGTTTCTTTTTAACTATGAGCTATTACAATTATCTAGTGGAGTCACAACATTTAAATTAAAAATTCACCAAAATACAATTGGAGGCAAATTGATCATAGCAATCAAAATTGATTTCTAGAAAAAATAGCCTAGTGATGTTTACAGTTGTTGGTTATACATCTATGAGGTAGAATTTTTACTTTTCCTTAAGGTACTAATTTTATCTTAATTAAAAAACTTTATTTCAGCCTAGTCCTAGTGGTGAAAACCTGTGTCATGACAATGGTTTTGAAGGTGTGGGAGATGAAGGTGGTAGTGGGAGAAGCAGTCGTACTGCTACACCCACTAACTTTAGCTTTGAAAGCAAATACAATGGCATCCTTACACTCATCAATCAACAGAAGGTGAGAAACTTTTGTTTTAATTAGTAAATAACTGGAAGACATGCATGTGTGTGTAGAAATTCCTCTTGGGTCTTCCACTGAATAAGAAGACCTAATTGGAATTTCTTCACAAAATATGCCAGAAAACCATTAATTCTGATGTATAGCTTTTGACTGCATGATTCCCACAACCCATTAACAAAAATATTTAGTTTGGTAAGGCATTCACAATCAGATTAATTCATATGAATTAAATAAATCTTCACACTCTTGGTTTTTTTTCAAAGAGTTTTCATTACAATTCACTTACTTTTTTTATATTTCCTACTTCTTAATTAAAAGGTTGTTCTTGGCAGATTTATTTGAAGTTTTTTATTGTGAATTATTTTTTTACACTCAATTAATAAATTCATTGAGCCGAAAACAGCCTCATGGTGTTAGGTTTTTTCCCTGACCAAGTATTGTTATAAGTTCAGTTTTCACTTCCTTGCTTATGCTATCACCAATGTCCACTTCCTCCCATTCACGAAGCGGATAGAGGATAGTGCTGTGCCAGAAAATGAGTCCTGCTTAGGTAGACGGTGATGTACAGCCCACTTTATCATGGCCCATAAAAATTCTGTCCCACAAAAAGCACCTTTAGCGGTAATAAATTAAATACTCAATTAATGTGGTATATTTTCAAGACCGCATACATTCAAATTTCATCAATTGCTGTGGTGCCGGACATGTTCACTTCATCAATGCATGTAACAATTGATTTAAGTATATTGACGATTTCCTAGGAGTGCAGTTTTATTCATATTTCAACAGGTTGACCAGAAAATCAAGTAATTCAGAAAAAGTCATTTCAATTCCTTCAAAGGTGAAGTACAAAACTGAATTATTATAAAAAGCAGGAATAGGTTAAAGAATTAGGAATTTAGAATGCTGATTATTTTTGTTGTGAGACCAGATTGTTTCTAGTGTAGTCCACAAAACATGAAAGCCCATACAAAAACCCATTAATTCGTTATTCATTAATATATTAATAAGTTATGTTTTTTTATATTTTTCACTTTTAATTGTTGCCATATTTCCTTAGAATGATCGCATTAATTTACTTTGATTTTATTTAGTCTGCTGAACGTGCTGTATTTCGCCGAACTAATTCCACTGGCGGAAGAGGTCCAGGGCGGCCACCAAATATACCTCATGAGGTTTCTGTGGATGAATTGATGCCTGCTGATGAAGAGGTATATTTCACAAAGATGTGTTCCTTTGGTTTCGGAAGTACTCTACATTACTGGATTTGAAAATACATACTGTGATTCACATCTTTTACACTGATCTGGAGGACAAAGAAATTGTGTAAATAATGGGAGAATTTAAACTCATCAAGTGTGTAATTATAGAAACTAAAAGTCAAATGAGCCTTGTAATGGAAAAGGTGAGATTTAGTTTCTTTATTCCAGTGCTGAGGTCCTATGACACCTTATATGTTTCTCGGTTAGTCTACTTGTATTATAATATAAATAAGTATTTTTATAATATCGCTAACAGAATTTAAATTAAAAGTCCAAGAAATGTCGTTACTTGGGTTATTTCCAAATAAATTTAATCTTTTTCATTATGACTAAACCAGTGTCTCTCTTCCTTTTTACCATCTTGTAAATGTTATTCATATTATCACAATCATTCATATTCTGAACTCTTTCTCCTTGAAAAGAGGGGGCATGTACAGCACAATAACTTTATAATTTTAAAACCCTATGTTTTCTTCAATCACTCTGGTATAACCATTTATTAATCAGCTGTTATTATTTCTTCAGCTCAGTTTTTGCATCCAAAAGATGATTCAGCTGTCCATCTTACATTTATAGTTGTAAGAATACACATTAAACTGTCATCGCACAGTCACCCAAATTATAATTACTGCATTTTCTACATCTTTAAAACTCCATAGGTTCCCCTGCCATTTCAGTTTTGATATTGAATGATATTTTAAATACATTATTCTATGCACTGAAAACTCTCGGATTAGAAAAGAGAGGGCCCATGGGATAACTTTTCAAAATAATATAATAAAATGCCTTCCACCAAGTAGAATGCCCCACTTTTATACTAACATGATTATGCGCCTAAATTTTAAGCAAAATAACTAGCTGATTCAGGACATTTTAGTTAATGAGAGTGTTCCGAGTTCACTGGCCTCAGGCCTTTCATTTTTGTGGGAAAAGGGGGCAGACGATCCATTTTGCCCTACCACCCTGAATAGTTGTTGTTTTATGACCACCGAAGATGACAATGTTTGCTGCAACAGTAAAAAAAATGTTTTTACAGCTAACGCATCATAGTAACAGGCCTTTTTTTATTTATTGTGTACTCCATTGTATTAAAAAGAATAGAAAAGTTTATTGTCACGCTTAATACACTAACCATTACTAGTTTATTAAATTAAATATGAAAATTGACTTATATTATCCTATTATAAAGGACATCAAATATTTTCACAGAGTGACACCTGAGATTAAATATATACTTCTGATGAATGGTGAGAGAGAAATTAATTCTATAAAATTCAAAGGGGTGTGCCACATCAACCACATCTATGTATGTATGTGATGCATCTGAGGAACTCATATGCAAAGTCATTTTTTGGGTTGTTTATAATTTGCAAGCCTTATGGGAAACAATGTATATATGCATATTTAAAGTGAAGCCTATACCTGAAGCCTAAGTGAAGTTTGTACCTGTAGTAAGCAGGTTATTTGATGTATTCCTAATTGGAGAATAGGATTCAGAGCCCGGGGATACCCGTGAGTAACCTCAGTTAAACTCAAGCATTTGATTATCTGAATGTCAAAACTTTCTTAGAAACTGTAGTTAAAGTAGTCTACCCAAAAACATTTGTTTCACACCCATTAAAGTTTAATAGTTATTGAGGTCTGTCGTAAAGAGTCAAACTGACCTTAGAATTGTAGACAGTGCATTGAGTGAATGGAATGGAAAAAGTCAGGGAATTAATCTCATATTTTTGCAGCCACTATAGAAGGTAGCAGGACCAGAAAGGTATCCTTCTTCCCATTTTAACCTTAATGTGAAACTATCATTCTTTTATTAAAGCTCATCCTATCAAATATGCTGATATGTATGCACAATGGATTTTCATTTATTTCAATTCTCCCCTGCAGGAAATCAAGCAAAACAAATTGCAGAGAAGAGGTGCTGTTTTTGCTCTTAAATCAATAGCTTCTCACTTTGGAGGTGAACTCCCAGAAAAGATGCCAAAATTGTGGAATCTTATGGTTGAGCAGCTTAGAAGTTCTGTAAAAATACCTGAAGGTGATCCAGTATGGGCAGATCCATCATCTATAACAGACAGTGCTGCTTCTGAGTTAGTTTCCAACCTACAAGTCCTTGAGATAACAGCGCTTGTGGTTCATTCTTCTCTTCGTGTAAAGGTTTGAATCTTAAATTTATCATATTACCTACTTCAGGCTGTGCATGTCTTTAGATGCACTGTGCCTAATCTCCATTGCTGCTTGCTTGTGCTTGAATTGAGAATGATTTGGAAACTCAATAAATTTTATTTTCAGGAAAATCCTCCAGAAACCTATGGAATTTAGTAAATGTTGTGGAAAAATGTTTTTTTTTAGCATATTAAGTTCTCTGTCTGCCATTATAACATCTGTGATAAGCATGCCAAAATCCTCAGAATGGCGTAGAGGCATTTTGTTGACCAAGATTTCTCACTTTTGCTATGTGGCGTTTGTGTTTCCTTCTATATAATAATTTTTTATAATGAAGAACAAAGAAGGGATTGGCTTGTGTTGTTATTTAGAGGAAATGCATTCATGTTTTGAACTTGTGATCGATTTACAGGTTTTAAATAAATAAATCAGTTTCTTGCTACACCCCCAATAATATTTCCTATCCATTGCGCAAAACAAAAGAAAAAGTGGACAGAGTGAAAAAGTATTGCATACAAGGAGTTATGTGACACCTTGGTACATCACTCACTCCATTCAATCACTTGCCATAATGTGAGACTTCGGTCAATTAAGCCAAAATTTCATAATTAGAGTCAACAAATACAAAAATTGTCCTCAAAAAGGGGTTACACCACATTGATTGCCAATCATTTGATGGAAATGGACCACCAATGTAGGTTCTCACCTAACATCTCCCATGCAGAAAGTAAATGATACAAGTCAAGATTCTGTGGAACAACTTGAAATGATAACAAAATAATGAATGCCACACTCCGAAAAGAAAACATGTACTATTCACATTCCTTCTCACTCTCCATTTTACCTCATCTTAAGCATTCTTAAAACACCAATTCATGAAAATAAAAGTTTGCACCCCACTCCACTGTTCATCTGCCTCTCTCCACATGCTATCATCTCCAGTCCCAACTGACAAGGGGGTATGGCCTTCCTTTTCCTTATTACACCATCAGATACTCCTGCCGATGTCCTCCCGTCACACTTATGCATTTATGTCCAAAAGCAACTTCTTTCATCAACCCTACTCACACAAAGACCCTTCTTTGCCTTCTTCCCGTATTCACTGCTCTCAATCACCCAGTGTTAGTGATTTTTTTCACATATTATTTGTAGTCTAGTAAAGGAAGGAAAGTCGTGAGCCGAGCTAACAATGTGTCACTTCTTATGATGCAGCTAATAATGAAAGGTACACAAGCACACAATGAAATGATTGAACCCTTTGAGTGTCATCCATAATTGCCTGGATATTTCAAAGAGAAATGCAGAATTTATTAGAAATGGCTGTAAAAAAATATTATTTAATTTGCTGAAATATAATAAAACTTCTGTAATGAGATCCAAATAAAGAGAATTAAGCATGAAAATAAGAACGATTAAATTAAATTTATATTCATAGCCAACAAGAAAAGAGTTTCAAAGAAACTGCGGGAGATGCAGCAATATTTCAGAGTTTAAGAGGATGCCTCGATAGCTTAACTGGTCTAAGCAATTGACCGGACATTGAGGGATCTGGGTTCGAATCCCGGTCAAGGCAAATGATTTTTAAACTCTGAAATTGTTGCAAGAAAAGAGTTGCTTAGAGCGGTGCTGGAAATTTAGGTGAAAATCATCAGCATTGTTCACAGTGGCTTTGGCTCTTAAAGGGTTAAAGAATGAAATGTAATGTAGAAAATACAACCTTATGGTTGTATATAGTCTGTGCATTCCTCTAATGTGTTCATGAAATTTCTAGGGAACAGTTATGTATGGGAAAACAAAATAGCCAAGGCTGTAAACTTGATTGGCCCTGGGTTTGTTTAAGGAGGTAGGTAAAAACAAGGTGACAAGTTAGAGGCAAATTGAAAATCATACACTGAATCACTAGGGTGTGTTTGGGAAACAGTGACCCTCATTTACCGCAATCACACACAAATAATGCGAAAATAAATATAAGGAAACAGACTCACAGCCACTCAATCACTAGGTTATGATAAGGAATGTGACTCATGAATTGCATTCGCACACACTCTCAGGGTTTGCAAGGATTTCTCCTATGCCAGGGACCCATGATTCTGGTACAAGAATGAAAAATTCCAAAATAAAGGACAGAAGTTCATGCTCACAGTCACTCAATCCCTCAGATGTGTTCAGAAACAGTGACCTTTTGTTAATCACCCTTACTCGCACTTTCAGGGTTTACAAGGATTTGTAAATTAACCATTAATCACACTGAAAATAAAAAAAAAAGAATGGACACACATTCATGCTCAGTCCCTTAAATACTCAGCTGTTTTACCTTTTTGAATCACGCTTACTTGTTTGCTAAGGGTTTACAAGGATGTCTCCTATGTCAGTCACTCATCAATCACAGAGAAATACAAAAAATTGGAAATAATAGATACACATTCATGCTCAGTCACTCAATCGCTTGGGTGTGTTCAGAAACTGACTTCAGTGAATCAGACTTACTTGCATGCTCAGGGTTTGCCAGTCACACTAAGGGTAGTAGTTAGTTAGGTAGCAGGAGTAGGTAAGTGCCCTGAGGAAACATAACCCCAGGTGTATTGCCTGCCAAGCAGGCCTCTCCAGAGAAGAATCTAAGAGCAAACTGAGTGCCATTCGATCTTGGCTATTTGGTCATACCATCATTTCATTTCTATTTTCCATTGTATTGGTTTGTTTGTTCTACGTTTACAACAGTAATATATGAGGTCTGTCCAATAAATACGTGAATTGGTGCAATCTAGTGGCCATGATTTGGACTATAGCTCCACTAGCCCACTAGCGGCGCTAGTTGCCTGAGACTCAATGTCCCATTTGTGCTTGGCGGATTGTCGAGTTGTGCATATGGTACCATTTTTGTTAGTTTCTGTTGTCCTTGTTTTTATTGTTAGTTAAAATGGTAATTGAAGAAATTACGGAGCCACAAATCAACATCAAGTTTTTGGTCAAGTGTGGTAAAAGTTATCAAAAAATTACTGAATTGTTGACAGCCGTTTATTGTGATAATGCTCTGAAGAAAACATCAGTTTTCTAGTGGATTAAATCAAACCAAAAAAATCAATATCAAAAATCCAAGTCATGCTGTTTGTTTTCTTTGATGTCGAAGGTGTTGTTCATCATGAATTTCTTCCTGAATGACAAACAGTAAATGACGAGTTCTACCTTACAGCTTTCAAGCATTTGAGTGATTGCATATGTCGTGTGCGACCAAATTTGATTTACGGCGATGGATGGATTCTTCACCATGAAAATGCACCTGCACATTCAGCATTTATTGTTCGCCAATTTCTCGCCGAAAATTCAATCACCATCCTTGATCATCCTCTTTATTCACCAGATCTTGCTCCCTGCCACTTTTTGGAATTACTAATATGCAAAAAGTGATGAGGGGACATCACTGGGAAGATGTGAGCACAATAAAGCAAGAAACGATGAGAAAACCAAAAAGCCTAAATGCCAAGGACTTCCTAGGGTGCTTTAAATATTGGAAAAGAAGATGGAATAAGTGCATAGCAACGAATGGAGAGTACTTTGGAGGGGACAAAATTGATTTAGACTAAAGTTTGCAATATAAAGTTTTTATGGCCTCAGTTTGCATATTTATTGGGCCGACCTCGTATGTTGTTTTGTACCCGTGGTTTCCTTGTCTTAAAATTGCTCAAGTTAATGAAACATCTCCATTGATACTAAATTGTACTTTCAATTGCCACTATATGGTAAAAAAGCCATGGATAATGGTGAAAATTTGTTTTATTTTTTAAATAATGTACAATTTTCTTTTTTGTGCTATCAGTTGCTGGAAGTTCTCCCACATCTGTGCTTTCTACTGCATCATCCATATAGAGCTGTGCGTCACATGGCGGCACGTTGTATTGGAATTTTTGCTTGTCTGGCTCCTGGGACAGTTGTCACTGCTCTGGTCAAGAGAGTGTTGCCATCCCTTGGTGCCATGCATTGTGATAGCCACCGAGAAGGGGCTGTAGAAGCAGTTGCATGCTTAGTTGAGGCACTTCAGTTCAATGTGGTGCCTTTCGTAGTACTTCTGATTGTTCCTCTTATGGGTAAGTTAGTTCTTTATGCTTCACAAGAATTTCTTTAATGTGAATTGACTTTTTATTTTGGATAGTTGGAAAACTTTTTTCTTGTTTTTTAATGGATATTTAGTGAGGATTAGCATTATACAGTACATGCTCT
The DNA here is from genome assembly GCF_022747635.1 of Hetaerina americana. NCBI lineage: Eukaryota > Metazoa > Arthropoda > Insecta > Odonata > Calopterygidae > Hetaerina > Hetaerina americana. The sequence continues at coordinate 30,950,651 of NW_027286874.1, read as the reverse complement.
ATACACATTAAAATCCAGTTGTACAATTCACAATCAAATTGTAATAAAGTAATAATGTCTAAGTCTTAAAAACTGATCAACATGTAAGGTCCATTTCACCAAAAAAAAGTAAATTTTTGAAGATTGGAATGGTGCAGTGGCTTACCTACTGACTTCCCTCTCAGAGGACCTGGTTTCAAATATCAAAGGCAGAAGATATTTTTCAGTGCTATTCCAATACCTTCTTGAAGTGCTTTGTAGAGAGCACTTTGAGTGAGTATACCATCTGTAGGATGTTAAGCTGTGAAACCCTTGGCGGTTTTCATTAAGAGTTGGCTAATACTGACACCAGGATTCTCTCTACTCTATTCTTTCCTGTCCATCTCCAATGGCACAAATGACCTCAGCTGTCATTTGTCTCCCCTAAAAACTACTAAGTAAATTTTAATTTATATAACCCTTTATTTTGTTTACTATATTCTCTAATATCTAACCAAGTTATTTAGCCCAATGCCTACATTTTTTGTTGTAAAACTCAAAGTACGAAGAGTTAATTAAAATTATGAACAAATAAAACTTAATAATTTTTATTTAAAACTACTGGTTTAATTGAATTCTCAACATCATCAGGTCTAATGCGACCTGATGATGTTAACTCTTTGACAAAACCTGTCTTTTCAAATAAAAATCAGTGTAACTTACAGTTTTTTTATCACAATTCATCGCGTAGTTCCACAAAGGTAGTCTGAATGCCATCAAGTTTATTTAAATTTTTAGTAAACAATATGACTTGAATATTATTTTTGTTAATAACAGTGGAAAAATGAAATTTTTTTTACAATGGAAAAATAATATTAATTCTGCCTAGATTGCATCAACTCACAATTGACTCTTTCCTTCTTGGAAAAATTTACTTCACAAATGAAATATAAGCCCATTATTCTACTATGATTATGTATTTTAAAGTCTTTTAAAGCCATAATTAATGATAATAATTTGAAGAAGTGTTTTGCTTGAGGAATTATCCTACGCAATTTTATTGTCACTCAAAAATCCAGATAGTTTTGCCAACGGGGTAGCAGTCATTATTGCATGTGCTTAATAATTATGGGTTTGATACATGCAATGTTTTAGGCCATAACATTTATTTAAATCCTTGCCAATTAACCCTTAGCCAAGGGAGAAGTGAGGTCACCTTTAATCCTTATGGTTTTCCATGGTATCTGATAAAAGCTAAACATTTTAGACAATCGCAGCATAATTTTGCTGGGTGTTATCATATTAACATATTCTGTATGATCATAATGACATGTTTTATTTAATTTTTTCAAGGACGAATGAGTGATCCAAATCAGCAAGTCCGTATGACTGCAACTCATGTATTTGCAACACTAGTCCAGCTGATGCCATTAGATGGTGTTCCAGATGATAAGCCTAAGTCAACAAAGGAGTCTGTGAATAATAGCTTGTGTGAACAAGATTCTATTTCATCATTCCCTGCTGAGTTGCTTGCTCATCGGGATAAAGAGCGTAGCTTTTTACAACGTCTCTTTAACCCGAGTGTGATAGAAAATTATAATGTACCTGTACCTATTCAAGCTGACCTTCGATCCTACCAGCAGGTTTGTGTATGGTTAGCTATTGATTTTGTGTTTTTAAGTAAATACTCGTGCAAAAAGTGCTTTTATCCTTAACAAAACGTTTTAAAAGATTTCACTGTCTACTTGTCAAGTCATTTTTCATAGTTTTGTAATGGACAGTTGGTGTGTCGGTGATTTTACTGTTCTAATATGGAATTTTAAAAAACCGTTGACTCTTATTTTGACCTTGGATGTTTTTTAAACCCAATCCTTTTTATCCTTGAATTTCTAAAGAAGGTTTACTATGTACTTATTTTAATAATGTATTATTTTGGAAGGCCCACTATTTCCATAGTTTTCCATTTATAATACTTTTTAAAAATATTTTTGAAAAGATAGTGTGTTTATTGTACATGACAACAAATGTATGGTGTTTTTAAATGCAGTTTTAATCAGTTCATTTTACCACCTTTAGAATAGAATGTTTACAAAAAATAATGATAATGTTATTTTTAGAATAAAATTTTATTATTTTAATCCCACTTCATTAGACTGACTATCATTTAGAAGTCTCGAATTTACTTATCACATGGAAACATAATTTTCAAATTTCCATAGTTTTCTCTTGGTTCAGACTGTCTCCTCATACAATTACAAAGGGGATTGATTCTGAATAGTTTAAGATCAGATGAAAATGTACTAATAATCAAATATTCAGTTATGGGAAACAAGAGAGGGTATGTTATTAGTGAATTACATTTTGTGTGGGCGGAATTGAAAATTCCACGGCTCCCGGCCCTAAATTTGAATTGTTGAAAGGGAACCAAAAAATTAGGAAGACTGTTGTTAGGAAAATTAACACTAATTTCAGAAAGTAGGGTTAATGGTTGTACCAAATTTGGTAATAGAATAAAATTACCCAGCTGTCAACCAAGTAAGCTGTCTGTTCAATAACCTCCTTAATCCAATATTGGGGGAACTTAATGGTAGGAGATTCTTAGAATCAATTAAAACAATAGTTTTTGGATTGATTCTCTATTTTTCAGATTTTGCATTATTAATTACCATTTTTGAAAATCTTAAGGTGTTGTTATTGCTTTTGTCAGTGATCAACATTTTTCAGGAATTATATTTTTAAGACTTTGTAGCTAAAAGCTGAGATAGAAAGCCAACATTATATTGATTTCTGCAGCAGAGCCAGATTATTTGATTATTATGAAGTCAATTTGATCTCATTAGTAACCCAAGGATTCTTAGAAGAGCACATAAGGGTAGTTCCATACTGTCACTGTTTTAAGTACAATTTATTTGATTTTTTAAATTTAAAAATGGAAAAATTAATTCTACAAAATGAATTAATGCTCATGTACTGTGCATAATAAACATTTCATGAGGCCTTTTATAAAGGCATAACTATTAGTTTCCCTCATTTTCATAGCACAGTTGTAGTGATATTAGTTATTAGTAAATTTCTTCACAGTGTAAGCAGTTACAGAGGAACCTCTTAATATGAGCATGATCCGTTCCACGACCTTTCTCGTAGAATGAAACACTCATTTAGTGAATCATTTTTATCCATTTAAAGTAATGTAAAATACAATAATGTGTTCCAAACTGAAAAAAATAAATTTTGTGCGAGGTTTATATTCAAAGAAAATTATACAGACATTATTTAGGACCATGGTTCATGTTTGCCTTTTCTCCTATTGTGGAATGAAACCACTGGGAATGTGAATTTGATTCATCAAAAACAAAAAAAGATTTCAAATAATCGATTTGGATCTCAGGTTTTCCCGGCGTATGGTATTCAAGAAGTTCTCTCGGGTTTCCCACCAGGTCAGGTTGCAGTACACCGACGTTTCAAAGGCTGACTCTGCCATCGTCTTCAGGGTGAAGTGACTTCACCCTGAAGACGATGGCAGAGTCAGCCTTCGAAACGTCGGTGTACTGCAACCTGACCTGGTGGGAAACCCGAGAGAACTTCTTGAATAATCAATTTGTTATTTATGATACATCCATAATTCATATTCCAAAGAAACTGCGGGAGATGCCGCAACAGTAACTTTTGACGGAGTCAACCGCTAATGTGCATTTCAATGCAACAGAGTGTAAAAATCATTCGTCTTGACTGGGATTCGAACCCAGATCCCTCAATATCCGGTCGAGTGCTTTAGCCACTTAAGCTATCAAGGCGTCCTCTTAAACTCTGAAATTTTGGGGCTTTTAAAGGAACTAGATGTTGTGACGAAATGCCGGACATACAATGTCACAGGCATTTGTATTCGTGCGCGACACGCCACAGTCCACGAGGTTAAAGCTAACTTTAAACACTTATGGTGTTTATACTTTGACAAATTCCAAAGAAACTGCGGGAGATGCCGCAACAGTAACTTTTAACGGAGTAATCCTCTAATGTGCATTTCAATGCAACAGTTTCAGAGTGTAAAATCATTTTTATAAGAAACCTCTTGAGGGACATTTGGTTTTACTGACACTTCTAATTTTTTTGAAATTGCGACATTACATTATCATTATGTAAATTTTAGTGTGCATAGCCTCTCTTTTTAGGGTGATGCTGCTCAATATATAATGCAACAGAGAATTATATGTATACTTCATCTTTTCCTCTATCATGGAATGAACCAACCTGGAATGCAAATTAGATTTGTGGAAGAAATGAAATGAATTAATTAGTATATAATTTATGATAATATGTAATTCTTTTTTGCTAAAAACTTTCAAGAAACATCTGTTTTTGCTAGATCTTCAAAATTTTGCAAAAATGTGACACAGCATTATGATCATAAAATTCATAGGGTGTATAACAACTGCCATATTATGGTGATACTTCTTTATGTATATTGCACCAGTTTCCCATGGTTTCAGCATGTCTCTTATTGCACAAGATGATTGTTGCTTTGCTGTTACCTCATCCTCCTCAGAGAAACTCTCCTCCACAACTTTTTCCTGTGAAACACAATGCAACTCCATAAATTCTTCAGTAGTCAGTTCCTGGCCGTGTTCCTCCTCCATAAGCTCATCAATATCATTGCTCCTCCATTACCTCCCTTCTCAGGCATTTGGGCAAAGACGAAATCTCTTTGACTACAGTCCCTATATCTGCTGCCTCAAATCCCTTAAAGTCAATATTATCAATGCTCTCTAGTTAAAGCTTCTTCCCAGCAGAAGTGAGCAGTCACTTGGTAATACTTTCCCATGCCCTTTTGATCATCTTAAGGCAGTCAACGATGTTGAAATGATATTTCCAAAACTCTCTCAGATTGAGATTTGTCCTATGTTACCTCATAACAATGATCAAAAGGTGTTTTAATGTAGTGCTTCTTACAGTTAGAAATAGCCTGCTGGTCCATTAGCTGGAGTAATGGAGTGGTGTTGGCTGTAATAAGCTGGATCTTGGTGAATTTAGAGCTCTTTACTTCACCATGACTTACAATGCTGTAAATATCAGTTCTTCTCTTAAACTTCTTGAACCACCCACAGCTTTCCTGCAATCCTTATTTTTCATCCATTGATGATCCTGGTGTTTTCTTAGCGAGGTCAGCAAAAATCACTTTCACCTTCTCACAAATCATATTCTCTTTGGTATCATCGCCTTGCAATTGTTTTTTGTTTATCCATATGAGGAGCAACCTTTCAACATTGTTTGGAGTACATAACTGTTGCTTAGAGTGTAGTGTTGTAACTCCCTTTGAAGCATCTATCCCCCTCAATTTTTCTGTCTTCTTAAGGATAGTACAAATTGTTGATATCGACTGATTGTATGCTCGCAATAGATCAGCTATGCTGACTCCTTGTTCTCTCTCTTGAATGATTTCACTTTTTATTTCTACGGTTAATTTAATTTTCTTTTTACTGTCTTCTTGAGTCATTCCTTTGGGGATATTTTTAAAACTAATCATTAAATATTTTTAAAACTGTGCATGAAAATTCACAAATAACACACCTGAACACAAGTTTGGGCAAATGTGCGAACACTAGCGATACTATCATGCTAGTGGAACTTGTGTTAAACGCAAAGGTAAACAGCCGATGGAATCACTCCTGGAATTCCCCTCTCCTTGTCACTCATTATGCGAAATGTCACTTGCTAAGCAAATTATTCTTGGGCACAATATTTTTGCTCATTATGCAAATTGCTCGCTATCCAAGGTGCTCGTTAAGCTAGGTTCCCACGTACCAAAATAATTACATGGTTTGTATAAAGAGTATCGGGAAAAGTTTCAGAAAAATAGATTTATATCAGATATTCATACAATGCCTCCTATGTACATCCCTTGAGCAGCGGCACACTTTTGCCAGTGGCCTTTCCATGATTCTAAGGCTCCCTGGTAGGGCCATTCAGGAAGGTCCTTTAGATTACACGTGCAAGCTTCTTTGATGGCACTTAGGGTCCCATGGTGGTGTCCTTTGAGGGAGAATGTCACTCTTGGGAATAGAAATAGTCTGCTAGTGCCAAGTTTGGACTGTAAGGGGGTTCAGGAACCATCACATTGCTGTTGCAGACACTTGACTGTGCTCTTGGCTGTCCGTCAAGACCTTTGGGACGAGTTTATCACAGATCTTTTGCATTGCCAAATTTTCAGTGAAAATGGTGTGCACTATCATCTTATCAATGCCATTACGATTTGCGATTATGCACACATGGGCTGTGGATAAATGAGAGTCTAAATTCATAAATAATAAGTTGGGCCAAAGGGTGTAATGTATTGTGCTGAACTGTGTTATATTTCAAGTTGGCTGAATTTGTTGGTAAATTTTTTAAATGTTAAGTGTCAATATATTTTTAATATAGAGAGCATTGAATTTCAGGCTGGTGTGAATTGGTTGGCATTCCTTAACAAATATGGGCTCCATGGTATTCTATGTGATGACATGGGCTTAGGAAAAACTCTTCAGTCCATTTGTATGCTTGCTGGTGACCATTACCTCCGTGAACAGGAGTACAAGGTATGGTTGTCTCTTAATAATTGATTAACTTTTTGTAAATTATTTTAGCATGTAAATAAACCATCATATCTCAAATTGTGAGTTGAAATATTCCATTTTTTTATCTTTTACAGAAGACTAAAAGTGTTGATTCTGTACCTTTGCCTTCCCTGGTAATATGCCCGCCGACTCTCATTGGTCATTGGGTGTACGAGGTTGAAAAATTTATTTCCAAGAAGTATCTTAATCCCTTGGCATATACTGGGCCACCATCCGAAAGAGAGAAGTAAGTTTTTGGTCATTTATAGTTTATCACTTAAAAGTTGTTAATCATAGGCCTTGAAAAATGACTAGTAACAGTCTAATGTGCTTTAATACCTTATTTGCTAAAGTCTATAATGCAACGGTCCCATCCAAGTTATTTTGGACTAACTGACCTCAGGCCATTCATAGTGTTATTTTCCATAGGTGCACCCTGTGATGTAAATTTGGAATGGAAATTTCTTCATAAAATAATATTCAATAATCATTTTCGATAAGGTTTCAATTCACTTGATTTGATCCATCCATATATTTTATTGTATTAGACTTAACAAGAAAACTAATGAATTTTTAAGAAATGTTTTCATGAAACAATCTGGTAGCCTTTAGTATATATTTTTTTCTTTCCAGGCCTTCTAGTGGCCCTGGCATGTGCTGGTTTGTACAGCATCATACCTTTCTCACAGAAAAAATTGTCACTAGCATTAGTTTGTTGTCCCTCCCAGGGCATTTTTGGCCAGCAAAAAACATTCCCTTGAGACATCAGTTCATCTCTGAAAGTATCCTTAACCATGGTCATGGTCTCTGAACCCAATTTTCTGAACTTAGCACATAATTTTATCATCTATCATTGCTCCATGGACCATGGTATCGTCAACTTGTTATGTGATCCTTGAGCAGGGGTCCAGTCTAGCCTTGTTCTGTATTTCCCAAAATCTCCCACCACTTTTCTTGCCACAAGCCATCTGCATAGGCAGGAATAATTATTTTACTAATTTTTAGGGCAGACCCTGTAGGTAATGAAACTTAAGAAATATGGCCTGGGAATAAAGAAAAGCCTCTTTGGAAGAGCATTATTAAAACTGAGAGCATGTAGTAAATGCACTGTGATATAAATTGGTTACATGAAGCTTATGCGAGCTCGTATAGCTTATTAAATGAATGGGCATGGTTGTAAAAGTTAACTCAGCTCCCTACTGATGCATGATCTTTTGAGAACAGTAAAATGCACTCACTCAATGATTTGAGTAGTTATGGCACAAGTATGTTTTCCTGGAGCTTTCTTCTTTAAAGCACAAGAGTTTCTTCAAAATTTCTCACCATCAAATGTAACATATTTCAGCTTAAAAAAATCTTTTCTATATACTATGAAGCACTGATGAAATGTATTTTTAGAATACTTAGATTCATTGTTTTGTATACATTTCTGAGGGATAAAGACGCAATGCTGTGTCAGTCATTCTTCCCCGTTGTCTTCCTTCGAGTGAAAAAATATGATTCAGGACCTTGCTCTCCTGTCCAATTACAAATATCAAATGTGTTAATTAAAATGATTGAAGTTATAAAAATGAAAATACATGTGTTCAGAATATTTCCTTGTGTGATTGATTTCAACTATGGGCTTGTTTAAAAATAATCAAATGGTAATAAAGGGGATAGATATTCTCATCTAATACTTAGAGATAAAAGTTGTAAAATGTTGAAATATTTATCAATTTCCAAATATTGTTCAATGCAGGTTGAGGGCTAAGGTGAATCGTTACAACTTGGTGGTTGCTTCCTATGACATTGTAAGGAAAGATATAGAATTTTTCGGTGACATTCAATGGAATTATTGCATTCTAGATGAAGGCCACATCATAAAAAATGGAAAAACTAAGGTAAAATATTGACTATCATTTTAATGTAATTTGTGATTTAATGTGGGTAACTGTTGTTTTCAATCATAATAAATTGGTAATTTAAAAGGCTGAGGTGATGATTCAAATAGATTCAGAATTTCAGACCTTCTTCAGCCAATAGAAAATATTATATATGATACCACATTTAGCAGAAAATTCTTCTAACATGCATGCTAATGTAATATGGTAATTTATTGTTTTGCAAAAAGTGTATGTGACCACGCACCTCACTGTAATCATCAATGCATTACAGTAGCAATTCAAAATCACCTCTAATATTTATTAAAGAATGTACAAAATGTCATAATAACAATTTAAAAGAAGTTAGTTCCTCAAATAATGTAACATTCATTAAATGGCTTGCTGTAATCTTGTACAAATCAAAGCATTACATTAAGAAATTATAATTTTAATCAAACTCTTATAAATATTAATAATTGCATCACTAAAACCAAGCATTTTTAGTGGCATATATACAAGGTTTTACTTCGAATGGAAGACAGAATCAGCACACAATTTAAATTCATAAACAGCATGTAATGTCATTTGAAGTTTGAATGCAGCTATTCCATTGGTAAATGAGTTTTAACGATCTATTCTGTGATGCAAATGATGTAGCCCCAGTGATGCACACTACATTGTTGACTGGAGACTTGATAATGAAAATGCTTGTTCCAATTCATATCTGGTTTTCCTGATATTTGGTGATCTATCAATAGTGAGTTGGCATAGGATGGGAGTTTCCCCTCATGCCACCATACAAACAATGCTGTCATACCCAACGACAGCATAGTTTGTTTGGTGCCAGTGGAATCTTGTCAATTCAAAGCAGGGCTGTGCTTTCACTTCTCATTATCCCACATGTATTCTAAAATCCATGATAAAAAATTTGCAGGAACAAGATAGAATTTTCCAATTAATTCAATTCACATTTCCTGGTCTAGTCTCATTTACTTTTCACTTCCTCACCTTATGTCATGACATCTTCATTCCAGATGCGCAACGAAATAATCTCATGAACTAGAATCTATAAATTTGCTTGGGAATGCATGGAATAAGATTTTATTAGGATTTTTCATTCTATAACAAAATATCAAATGTATTAATAATACATCAAATTGATTCCATATTTGTTATCAAACCATTACCAATGCTCTGAGAGATGAAAAATGTGCATATATCAAAATCTATATGTTCTAACTTAGTATATGCTTTGTGTTAATGTCATCAGTCATTTTATCATAAGAATAAATTTAATGAAGATATCTGTTTGTGATAAGTGATCACTCATTTTGTGACAATTTAATTAAATCTAGTGTTTTGATGAATTAAACTCTGTCATGAAACAAGGTAATGCCTCTTTGTAGCGGAAACATTGATCTGAAGCCATTATACGAAGTGTTCATATGGTGATCTCTCTATTGATATCCATCCGCTGAGTTGTACCAAAGATAGTTTTTTCTGACAAATTTTTCTGAGAACTATTTTTAAAAAGTATACTTAAAGTTTAATGTTCAACAATAGTAAAGTTCCAAGTGTTGTCTTCTCGTAAGATGCCAATGTAAAAGAATGGTTATAAAAGTCAATCCATATGTTAGATAACATTATTTAGGACTGTATATTGTGTTAAGTCAGGATCAGAAAAATATATACTTCGCAGAATATAATACACAATTGAATTTTTCATTCCAAGTACATTATTTTAATTATATGCATGCTGGATATCCCAAACTTCATTTTAAGTTGCATGAATAAAATTTTAGCAAGTATAGGTTATATCAAAAAGAGAACGTTGTCTTAAGAATTATCACTGCTACTCAGAAGAGCCCTTGGTTTGACCCTAGATGCTCTGAAATAATTCTCATGTGTAGAGACATGAATAATAGTCAAATTTATTTTGTTGGCCTTTTGCATTATTTTTGAAGATATTCGCAAAGATACAAGTTTTGGCACTATAGTTGGAATTTATACTCTTCTTATTCTTTTTACTGTTATACATTTTATTTTCTGGCATTTTGAACTTAATATTTTTAAGTACTCAATAATATTTAACCAAATAGGTGTTTAAAAAAAAGTTTTTAATGAGAAAAGGGGTTAATGACTAGAATGACAAGACCAAGTCTATCACTTTCAGTAAGCTGCCATGGGAAATGGCCTATATAGCTTGAATGCTATGATGAGCCAAGATTGAGATAAGATTCGGTACAGTGTGGGAAATGAGAAATTTGCTGTTATATACCAAATATACTATTTAACCTCTTCAAAGAGATGGTGAATAATGCATTCAATGTACCTGTGACTCAAACCAAACAGCCAATTAAGATCAGCTGTTGGAGCATAAAATGACACTAGAGGCAAGGCAGTGAATAACTTAAACCAGCTTCAGTAAATGCCAAAACCAGGTCAAAGAAAATTCTTTGATGGTACTTATCTAGGCTAAAGTATCCTTTTCTGATGATTCAGGAAGCAATCTAAATAGCCAAGTAGCTATATATTTTTAATGAGGAAGAAAGTTATCATTTCAGCTCTGTGTTGAAGAGACAACTAGCAATGAGTGAGAACAGACTACTTCATTTTTTTAACTTTTAAATATGGTCAACAGCTGTCTCAGTAAAAAAACATGTAAGGGCAATGAATGAAACACACTCTTCTGTTAGCCCCTTATGAAATTTTCTATAGGTAGAATAAAACATTTTCAAAGTATTTTTTTTTAATATGCTCAATGTAGTAGAGGAAATCTCAAAAAATTGTTTGTAGAAATCACTACTTGCTGTGAAAACCTTCAATCAAAGATAATATTCTGTGATATCGTATTTTCATACACGAGAAGGTCTTCTGCACTAGATAAGTGCATTCCTGTTTATTATCCTTTTAAGCAGTACTGCCATGCACAAATATGTGATGTAATAATGTACTAGAGGCATGTGATTGATGCTTGTCTGTGAATATATATGAAAAGCAAGATTGTTTTGCAAGTGTTATGGTGAAAAACATTATAATGGACCAGAAAAAAGGGTGGTAAGTAATGCTTAATTTTTTGCATTACAGTCCTCGAGAGCAATCAAACAGTTAGTTGCCAGTCATCGTGTTATACTCTCTGGCACACCAATCCAAAATAATGTTCTGGAGCTGTGGTCATTATTTGACTTCCTGATGCCAGGGTTCTTAGGCACAGAGAAACAGTTTACAGCTCGCTATAGTAAGCCCATCTTGGCCTCAAGGGATCCAAAGAGCTCTCCAAAGGAACAAGAAGCAGGTATGTATTTCATTAATAATATCCACTAATACTTACTGTTCATGTCTGTTCCTTAATGAATTAAGTTGTTTGTATGTGTTGTTTTTTGAATTCCTCTAAGTGATAAGTCTGTTCGGTTCTGCAGCTCCTGTTTCCAGTGATCTTTGAAACTAGAAATAAAACCGAAATATAAAACACATTAATGCCTATTAAGGCAGATTGTTTTCACTCAATAAAACCTCATCTAAGATTGTAATTACCAATGGAGCGTTACCAAGATGCCATAAAATGTTTTGGATCAAAGTATTATCCTTCTGTGTTGGCCTTTATTCCTACAGAAGACTGTTAAAACAGAATTGGATTAATGGGAAAGCCTTAGAAAAAGCTTGTTTTGAAAATTTCAGTTTTGAAATGTATCGTATCTACGACTTTATGCATTATGTTAAATTATCTTCTGCCAAAAATCCTTGTCTTTTGAAGTAACAGTACAAATGTGTTTGAATTTCTGCAGGTTACCGTTTCTTATTTGGGCGGTTCTCTAAAAATTCAGTAAATAATTGGCCATCTAATTAGTCAAGCATATAAGACTCTTTGAGGTATAATAATTAACAATATTCAATGTCAATACTGAATATATTTTTGGCTCAAAAGTAAATGTATATGGGTCTTTCTTTGTCAGTCGTTGCACATTAAAATACACACACTTCAGAATGTCTGTTGAGATTTCACAATTAATGAAGTTTAATTGTTCTCATCACATTCTTTTCTAAACTTAATGCTAGTGAACAATAATGTGCTCATTGCATTCGCTCACATATTATATGAACTGGTATATATTCCAAACTTAGGTTCTAAATTTATATTACGCTCATGCCACTCATTTGAGCTCACTGTGTGGATAGTTAGTACTATTTCCTCCATGATCTAGCTAAATTAGATGGTGTATCACAGCCTGAGATACATTTACTGTATTTATTACTATTACTGAGTTATTAATATTATGCTTTTCAAAAGGTTCTTATTCAAAGCATAAGACCCATGGAGTACTGTTACTCTGAGCCACTTTACTGTCATTTGTATTCAATAGAGAGTGTTATGTACTTCTGTCAAAAAAAGCTAAGTGTAGCTGTTTGTGAGATGAATATGGCCATCAAATATTAACAAATAGTTGCCTAATCGTTCCATAAAAATTCTGCCGCAAGAGAGGCAAGTCAATCAACTGGTTACATGGAGAGCAGGCTAAGTAGGGAAGGGGAAGAAGAGTTTTCATCTATTTTTTACAGCATTTTTCTATTCTTCAGACATTTCATCTTAGTCAAAGTTTTACTGTATTTGATTAGCCATGGAGCCCACTCATAAGTACAGGGACACCATTAGTTGGGTAATTTGTGAGTCAGGGACTTCCATTACCATATCCCTCTTATACTTATTTTATCCCAAAAACTTTCCATAACAAAGTCAAAATTCATTTGATATGTATCATCCAAATTGTGTGTATAGTGTTACAATTAATGTTTTTAATTTACTGGAAATGAAATCCACTAAAATCAGGCGTCAAACAATTCAGGTTGTTCCAGGCCAGTCAGAGCAGAATTGTGATAACTATCCTGTTTTTACAACATATTTGCATAATTTGCATTGCAGCCTTTTATTGAGTTTTTGGGGAAAGTGAACATTACCAATTCCTCTAGGAGGCTCTGCCAAAGAATCTGGAAGAGGTTTATTTCTGTAAATGTTGAGTTCTCCAGCATCCAAAATCCAAGGTGAATTTTTCTGTTAATGAACTTCATGTGCAGGCAAAAGCAGCAATTTATCATTAGGGGAATCATGTGTAAGATGATTTATTGTCTTCATGAGATTATTGCATTTTTCTAGTCTAATCAGGTTTTTCATCTTTTTTCTCTTATATTATCTTCATAATGTTCATGCTATCCTTTGAAGATATTTAGCAGCTCTCTTTTCATGCCATGCCATTTCAATAAATGTATTTATTCTTAGTTTAGTTGAGTAATTGAGTCCTCTTTTCTCAATTTTTATTCTAGTCATTGAGTGGGTTTGCATTTTCATTTCCTCGAAATATTCCTGTTGCCAGGATTTTCACACCCAGTTTTTTTCAGAGGAAGAGTTTCTTAAAAATTATCGACATGCATGTTGGGATTCCCAGAATTTAGTCATTGTTTCACTAGTCCCCCTTAAGAAACTGAGGCCTTTATTTAAATCTTATAACTTATGATGATGTGTAGATAAAATTTACTACAATGACAGTAGGTTCATTGAAGATAGTTTTATTTGGTACTTGTGCCTTTTGTCCTGAAAATATTGTCTAAATGTTAGATTTCAACGCATGAAGATATTTGCAAGGAAATAATGCAAAATATGTAGCTACAGATTTATTGAAATTCAATTTCAGGTGTGTTTTTATGTAATGGTCTACACAAAGATTTATAAATACCATTGAAATAGAAGCACGGTAAAAAGACAACCTAACATTAATAAATAACTTTAACAAAGTTCTGTAATTAGCTAAAAATACTTTGAACTAATAAAATTGAGTGTTTATTCACAACAAAATCATTCTCTGTTAAGGAATTTTAGTGATTAGGCTCAAAGTTCAGTACCAACTGATGGTGAGAAAGGCATCAATTATGATTTATTAAAGAGCAGGAGGTTCTGTCCACGGGAAAAATTATACACATTTTAACTGGCACAGCTAATATGTTAAGTATTGCAGTTTTAGACAAACTTAACATATATTCAGTGTTCATATTTCATATTTTTTTATTCTCTCGCCGTTCTTAGTGGACAGTCAAATATTTTAAAAACAAAAAACCCCATTCATGTCTACAACTTAAGAAAGAGGATTATCATATTTCAATTTGTAACTTATCAGTAGCAACTTCTGTTACGGTATCATAGCAAACACCTTTTCATAAACTGTGATAATAAAAAATCACTATCAAACTTAATCAAAGGTGCTCTCGCTATGGAGGCTCTGCATCGACAAGTCCTGCCATTCCTTCTTCGAAGAATGAAAGAGGATGTATTGCAGGATCTCCCACCAAAAATTACTCAGGTATGCCTGAACTATTATTTGTATGTCGATATCTACAATATACTAAGAAAAGAATGCGATAAATGTTTCGTTCCTTTCAGGACTACTATTGTGAACTTAGTCCTCTGCAGACTCAACTTTATGAAGATTTCTCCAGGACACATGCTCATCAATCTCTGGAAGAAACTTTATCAATTTCAGAGGGGAATGCAAGTGTGAAGAAAAATGCTCCTGGAGGAACACATATTTTCCAAGTAATTTTTTTTAAAATTCATATGCACAATAGGGCTATTAGCAAATATCTAATTTCCGTTGCATAGATTTACGGTTTGTTTTGTTTTTATTCACACCATCATTCGTAAATAAAATTGGATGGGGAAATATATTCTTGAAGGACCTTTTTATGATATACTTTTTTGTCGCAAAGTAATCTCAAATTTCATCAAATGTTCTTGTGTAATCAATATTCATTGTTCTCGTCAGAGATCAATTATCCTTTGCATAATTTTGATAATGTGATTTCTGTTAATATTTCTACACCATGGCATTCAGTTTAATGGTTTATAATTTTAGCGATGAAATTGAATTATTCCAGAGCATCGTCATTTCATTAATGTGCAAATACAGCACAACAATAGAAAGTTCTGCCATAAACCCAATAATGTGATGTTAAATTAAAGTACATAAATCGGTATGAAAATGCATATATCCTTAAATATTTTCTATGGCTGGTCACTCAAATCTAGAGGCTTGCATTGGGTTTTTGATTTTATTTTACAATTTTCATGGTATGCATACATAATCAGAGTTATGATAACCAACATTATTTATAAAGCTGTGATTTTTATTAGTTCTCGTAGTATTTTATTGGGCAAACAAAAGCATCTTAGAAGTAATATGTTTATTTTACTTTTGTATTTAACATTCTAGTGTCTAAATTTTTTGAGTAAATTACATTCTTACAGCTGTGGAGATTTTAAAATGTACTTTCAAGCAAATTATTAATTATATTTATGTACTAGGGTAGAAAAACAGAGTAAACATCAAACTATTGATAAAAATGGAGAAGCCAACAGTGTCTTAGTATACAAGTATGTTTGTATCAGCTATTAGCCTTGATACTTGAAGTACTTGATTTAATTACCCAAATTTGATTTATTGTGGTTCCATTTGCTTTTTTAGTCAAAAGGTGCATTTTTTCCATAATAATGTTAATGGTATTCATTATGCAATAGGAAATATAAATTAATGCAGGGGAGGACTCAAAGAGACTCGGACTGTATATTAAAGGAGAACTTTCATTGTTGTTCTGTATTAAATGATCAGCAGATTACTAATAAGGTTTTTTATAATGAGCAGTATTATCATTCTGATTTCGTTTAACACATGGTTGCATTCATTAAAATGCTAAACTGTTATGAGATAAAAATTTATTGTGCAAAAAAATGCAAAATTTGTATGACTTCTTACAGTATTAGGTAATTTTTATTTTTTTCAATGTTTCAGCAAAACTTTCCCAATTGAATGAAAGCAGCACCATTTTGCTCTATCTTAGAATATACTTAACTTTGGCTTCTCATTCACAGTCAGTTGAGGCTTCAGTCGTGTATTTCTTCATTTATAATGTTTAATGGAAAACACTTTTGATATTATAATTTTTTTGACTTCCTTAATTCCACAATTCTGTGCTCTTTAGGCTCTTCGATACCTTCAGAATGTCTGCAATCATCCAAAAATGGTTCTTAACCATCAGCATCCTGAGTATGAGCGTATAGCATACCAGCTAAGAAGTAGTGGGAGTAACTTGTCTGATATACATCATGCTACAAAATTGCCTGCCCTTATGTAAGTAGTGCAAGAGATTAGTTAACTGTAGTGCACTGTACAGTCAGTGACAATTTTACATAAGTTGAATGCTCAGAGAAAAGTTTACTAATTTATTTTCATTCATTACTTTGTGTTATCCAGTTAGTTTAATGGCCTTACTTTTCTTTAGTCATAAAAATATTTGAATTACCAATTCTTTGATATTATCCCTATTTTGGGTGATTCATAAGTTGTCACAATTTTTCAACAACAGCCTTAATAAATTTCTATTTTCTGTAAGTTTTGTTAAGAAAAAAGTTGGCACATATTTTTCTTTCCCAGATATTATGATTACAAGTAACCATTATTTAATTATAGTGGTGAAATAATATGAGTTTATTACTTCCACATTAAGCTTACTCTAATATCATTATCATCAATACGTATATGTGTGTAATCCTTCAATACATATATTTGTGTAATCCTTAAATAGTTAGAAGGCATGATGTCAAAAGAATTTGATATTCACTTTTATTGCGTAAACATGTACCAGATGCACCCATATAAGATCATTTCTATTATTAATTGGTAGTCTACTGTGTAAGGTAGGTTTTGGGTGGATGCAGGCTGAATATTATTTTCTTATCCATGCCTCACTGAACATTTTCTCCTCCCTCAAAGTCTTCAGCATTCCGTTGCCAATGAAATTGCTCTTTGTCTACCTTTCCTGCTTTCTTTGGATATATCCACTTTATTTGTGCGCCTCATTTTAAGTATTGAAATAAAGGAAAAAATCTTAGGCACAAAAATATTGGCAGAAGTGATAACTTCGTATGGAAGCAATATAATTTATTTTTATGTATGTGGTAAAAAACAGAATTTTCTGATAATATTCTTATAAATCACTTCATCAATATCAAAAATAGCCAATTAGTGATGAAATCAATAAATTGAGTCTCAAACATTACTGCCGATACCGTTTAACAATTGGATAACTCATAAATTTCTCCAATCTTTCCATCTCACCTTATTAGTACTCTTACAGTGTAATAACTTAGCCAAAAAATTATCTTATTTAGGCAGGAATACCAAGAAGTGCCACCATACTCTTCCTTGAATTCCTTGCACAAAATTCTGGCATGCCACACCTTCATCCTGAATTGCAATTTCCTGTTTTCTCAGTATCCTTGATTGCGTTTAGTTGTTAGGTTTTCATAAAAGTCTACTTTTAGCACGTACTCATTCTAGGAAAAATTCGGAATCTAAGTAAATTATATCTAAGTAATCATATGGTAAATTGAAAACTTGATATAGCTACTGAAAAAATAAATAGAACATGATTCTGATCCGTAGAATATGATCTGTATTAATACCCTTTCTGATCCATTTCCTAATGGAGACTTCCCAGAGAGCTAGTCTACTGAATTATTCATAAATTGAATATGTATTCATTATTTGTCCTAACCTGTTAAAAATTTCAATTTTTCTCATCCCTGCTCATGATATTCATAGTTTATTACCTTATAGTTATGCATACTATCATTTGTGAAACTGACACTTGAACTTTGTTGGTCATTACTGTTCATATCTTAAATTGTAGTTATTAGCCGCTCTAATCACTCTACGTGATCATTGATATGTCTTCAGGCAATTACTGGAAGATTGTGGAATAGGTGTTGTACCTGGAAGTGGTGCTGCTGGAGGAGACTTAGTGGTAAACCAGCACCGTGCCCTGATTTTTTGTCAGCTGAAGGCAATGCTGGATATATTGGAAAATGACCTATTCAAGTAAGTTAATGATAAATAATTTTTATACAGTATTGCAAATGTGCTGGCAGCCCTTGTGCTTGGTTACCGATGGTCTTCATGGTCTCATTTTAGCCAAATAAGTCGACATCATTCATCTTTCTATTCACATGAGACTTTCATTGAGCACATGTATGTCTCATCATCATTCAAGTTGATTCTTTTTTTTTTAACCTTGAATACCGTAGTGGAAAGTATGTTTCAGAATTCCATCCTGGATAACTCTGTAGAATACCCGATTACGTTTCATCAATTAAACACTGTGGAATATTGAAAAAATGAGTACTCACAATCTCTAATAAAATCTTTTTATCCTGAACTCACAATTACAAGTGGTTTATTGGGCATTTTTTGTGTCTGAACTAGTTTCATACCAGGAGCAATAAGTGCCCTAGTCTTTGAACAGCTTGAGAATATTATATGTCACAAAGCAAACACTATAATTTTCTACTTTATCTTTTTCAGTTCAAGTTTAACAATATCCATAAAGTAGTAAATTTTGTTGTTTTATATTAATAATTTATAACCAAATAAAATTACATGCTATCTACATTTTCTAATGCAATGATAATAAAAAATACTAATTATGTGCCAATGCTAAGTTGGATACCTCTAAGTATTCATGTTACTACCTGACTATGCAGTACCTGCAATTGACTATCCATGAATTCAAAATATTTAGGAATATTGCTTATGGATGCAAACAATTTCTCTAGACTGGCAAAAAATTTTGTTGAAAATACTTTTAATGTGCATAATAGCATTTGCATTGTAATGATAATGACCAATCATGTATTCCTTGTCTAATCACCATAAACATGCCTTAAAGATTTTCCAGTTTTCAAATGGGGCATACTGATAATTCTAATGCATCTTCTACAAGCCATTAGATGATGTTTATTATTAATCAGTGTATATTTATGTTTAATATATTAAAATAAAATTTTTTTAGCATTCCTGGACTGATTAGGGAAGTAGACTAAAATCTTATAAATGTGTGGATTTTAAGCTCATATACACAGCGTAAATTTCATACCATATCCATTTGTCAGTGTCTTATTTTTTATGCTTGGAATAATAGTACAGGTAGATTCACAGGGATTGCTTATAATGTATTTTAATAACTGTGGTGGATAAGTTGACTAAAAATAGCCCCAGCCAAGGACCACAATTTTTCTGGTTCTGTAATTCAAAAATAGTTTTAAAAAATAATCAAAAATACAACCAGTATTTATGACAGGAAGTTCCATATGGAATGTAATTCCATTTGGAATAGTTCTTTGGTCGTTTATCACGCTTTGGCTTTTTTTTCAATAGCCAAGCAATGGTTGCAATTGAAAGTTTGCTTATATTTCCAGATCAAATTGAGCCAATGTTTTTCAATTTGAGGTGATTGTCATAAAACCTGCTACGTATTTAATTGTCAAAGTTACTGTAATAATACTGTTCTCTTCACTTTAACATTAAGCTGCAAGCCCTCTGAGCTTCATTGCTTCTGATGACAATGGATCCAATTATATTTCTAGCATTTTTTACTTTGATTCAGAATTGACTTTATTTTAATGTCAAATATTCTTTCATTAAGTTCTTAACATTGATTTAATGTGATGTTTTATAACAAAACTTAAATTTCTTATTCTTTTTCTATCTTTCATTCCAAAGAGACAAAATGCTCCACATTTCTAGGTAGCATTTGTTCAAAATGTTAACTCTTATCGCTGATTTCCTTATTGTCCTCCATTTAAGATATAGTTTATGGTGCATGGCATTATATAGGAAGACATTTTTTTATGTAAACACAATTTATTTCTATTATCGCCTTTAAATATGAAAAACATAGTGGATAACATTACAATTTTAAAGAATAATAAGTTCTTCATGATTTTCATTTAAGCGAGCCAGTTATGTTATGTCACAACTTCCTTGTTTACATGTATGTCATCGCAACCTGTAAACAGCTGGGATCCTGACTAAGATATGGAAGTGATACAGATTTTTGTGGAATGAGTTTATATTGCAATATGACACCCTTTAGGGTATCTTAAAAAAAAAACAAAATTTGGCTACTTTGAGAATGGGGTGGTCAAATTATGTATATTTATTATTTTTTCTTGAATATATTACCTGTGTAGTTCTTCTGGCTGGGAGATACTGTTTTATAGTTCATTGTCAGACAAGACTGAAGAGTAGAAATGGATTTACAGGCATAAGTAATTGTAGGCGCTATTTTCCCCTACTTCATTTATGTCAGGAGAAAGCTCTAGAAAAGCCCTGATACAAAATAAATGAATTTCTGAATTAAAATACCTAAAATAAATCAATAGCACTATCTCATAATGCCATTGGAAGCATCTTGGTTTCTGTAGATAGCTTTCTGTTTATTAGCTAATGCCCGGCTCTCATTGATTTGGTCTAACCCTAAAGGTATCAGTGTGAAGAGAATGTATTTATACATGCAAAGGAAATAAATGCCTTCATTTTATTTTATTTTTAGAGCTCATATGCCTACCGTATCATACTTGAGATTGGATGGAAGTATTCCTGCTGGAGTTCGTCACTCAGTTGTGGCACGCTTCAATTCAGATCCCTCCATTGATGTTCTCCTACTGACGACTCAAGTTGGAGGTCTTGGACTCAACCTCACCGGGGCAGACACTGTAAGTGAATCTCCTCATTTATCACCAAAGAGTCAAGCAATAAGATTGGTTCAGTCAGACCACACAACCTATAGATTGAAAAGCTTAAATCCTAGTTCAGGCATGAATTTCGTGCTACTGTGGTGTACATTTTCCTGGCATTGTATCATCCTTGCAATATGCACTCGGGTGTCAGGGCACCTTGATCTAAATTATTGCCATTAGACCAATGCTTAAGTAAAATCACCTTTTAAAGAAGTCAAAATACCCTTGCTGTCCTATAGTTTTTCATCTCAGTTGGTGGGCAGCAATATAAGTATTATTCTATTTGTTTGTGATTTAATGGGCTTTGACTATCTCAATTTGAATGTGTGTATTATTATAATATTATTGTCATTTCAGGTCATTTTTGTTGAGCATGACTGGAATCCCATGAAAGACCTGCAGGCAATGGATCGAGCTCATCGAATTGGTCAGAGAAAGGTGGTCAATGTTTATAGGCTTATCACTAGATCAACTTTAGAAGAAAAAATTATGGGGTAAGTGATAATTAATTTTGATAAAATCTCATTGGTACATATCACCAGTCAATGCTATTTAGGTCTGAAAATTTTCATGACTAAGTGTTGTTTTTTCAGCCATATATCATCAAATCAGTACGTTTTTTTTTATAAAGATCAAATTGCAATGGAATTATTGAATACCGTGGAAGCTCACCTATCAAACGAGTTTTCACACAAGGAAGAAAAAGCAAATGGGAATTCCCAGAATAATGCATGCCTGCTGCTTCAGTTGGTATATAGCATTTCTGCTAGCATCTTACTGTCGCTAGTGATCATACATTTTTCCAAACTTTTATTCAGACCTATAATTTTTGTGCATCATTTAATAGCCCAGGCAAAAATGTTCCAAAAAAAAACAATCAAAAATTTCCTGAAGTAGAAGCTGTGAGAAGATAGTCATAAGAAAATAAAAATAACCGTAGAAATGAAAAGTAAAAATCATTGAACAGGAAGAATGAAATGTGGGTGTGGCCGCTTTAACATGCTCATACAATTGGTCTAAATCAATGATTTGCACTATTCTCAAGAGCAAGGTCAAATTAAAAGAGATATAAATACTTCATAAGGAGTGACAAGAATATCTATGCAGTTTTTTGGTATTCTCAATGAAGTTGAAAGGTTGTTTTTCATATGGATGAATGAAAAATGAAATCGCAAGACAGTGTTATTAACAAGGGCATCATTTTTTAATTTAATTTTTTTAATTTTTTGGACCCATTTGACCAATGGTTTCCTGGGTCCACTTTTATTTTACTTCACAGTTAGTTGGGGATTCCTTTGAATCTTAGTTCCCCTTTTTACAAACAATAATGAGACATAAGGAAACAACATACATAACAAAAGAGACAAAAATAATCAGACATAAGGAAAGTTTTTCTAAAATTTTAACATCTACAGGTGCTTATATATGTTGGGAGTTAAACTAATGATAAACAATTCAAGAAAAAAAAATCACTCAATAGACATATAGAATACATTGCTACATTTTACATAAAATTTTACACAAAATATTTCCCAGTTAGTTCGCTTGTTGTGGTTCACTATTTGCTGGTTTTCTTATTGCAAATTTTCCGAGCAGGTTATTGTTGTTCTGTAGGCAGAATGTGATCATTTCCCTAAAGCTCGTTAGCTTCTCTTCCATATTGTTCCATAAGAGTTGCCGCTCTGTCTCATAGTAAACACAATCCTCCACTCTGTGTTCTGCTGTGTCTTCTTTTCCACAGTTACACAGAGGGGTAAAACATTTCCCTATGAAGTTTAAGTAGGAGTTAAAGTTTCCATGTCCGGTTAACACTTGTGTGCTTGCTGATGTGTGTTTAATATTTAATTTAATCCGGTCATCTATGTTCGGAAATATACGGTGTGTTTTCCTTCCCTTTTCTGTTCTGTTCCATTCGTCGTTCCATTCTCTATGTGTTTCCTGTCTCAGTAGTCTTTTTAATTTTGATATTTGTACTGCATTTTCTGCATCTAACGAGAGGTTGAAATACTCTATATTTAATTTTTTCCTCGATTTGTTTATAGCAATTCTTTCCCAAATTCGGTATTTTAGAGGTGGAGTTGCAGCCACTATACAGAGTGCGTCGCAGCTCACGGTGGAATAGCTGTTGCACATCGCTATCAAGCAGGCACGCTGTGTCTCCTTTAGCTTTCTCTCGAATCTTGCGAGATTGACTCTATGGGACCAAATTTCGCACCCATAAGTGACAATGGGTATTACTACTCCCTCATAAATGTTTTCCATCGGTTTGAGGCCATATGTACAACGGCAAAGCCTTCTTATGGCACCAAAGATAGTCTTAACCTTCGAGCAAGTGTAGTTCACGTGAAGTTGGAAGGTAAGTTTATCGTCTATGTGTATGCCGAGGTATTTAAAGGTCTTCGTTCTCTTTAGCTGTTTCCCATTGATTTTACATGCCGGGTTTCTTAATATTTTTGCTCCTAGGGTCATGTATTGGCTTTTTTCTATGGATAACTTCAGTTTGTTACTTTTTGCCCAGGTTTCTAGGATAAGTAGAGTTTTCTCCGCCAACATTTCCAGCTCTTTTCTGCTGTTTCCAGGGATAGTTACTGCGATGTCATCCGCGTATGCGATAATATCGCACCTATCCGGGAGTTCTTCTCTTAAAAGCGAATTGGTTAAGAGGTTCCACAAGGTTGGGCCAAGAACCGAACCCTGTGGGCACCCCTTCGTGGCTACTTTAGAGAACTTGAGGTGTTTGCTGGAGTATTCTATCACGCGGTTGGTAAAATAGTTTTTGACTAATTTTATTAGGTTGTTGGAGACCCTTAAATATTTTAGTTCTTTAATTACGGATGGCCACCAGACGGAATCAAAAGCGCCTTTTATGTCTATAAAAACCACCATGGTGTATTTGCAATCGTTGTTAGTTAGTCTCAGCAGTTTAGTTATGGCATCAATCGTGCTTCTCCCTGGAGTAAACCCGTATTGCTTGGGGTGGTAGATCTGGCATTCCCCAGCCTCTTCTATAATTCTCTTTTTAATAAGTCTCTCCATTACCTTTCCCAGCTCTGGGAGGAGAGTGATTGGTCGGAATGCTTCAGCGTTCGCTGGGCCTTTACGCTTATCCTTTAGAATAGCGTGTAGCTTCCCAAGTTTCCAGGTGTTCGGAAAGTATGAGAGGACTATACAATCATTAATGATATTGGTTAGCTCTCCTGAGATAGGCTGACACAGTTTTCTTATTACAGTACCCGGAATCTGGTCGTGGCCGGGGGCTTTGCCATCTCTTATCAGGTAGATGGCTTCACTGACTTCCTCGTCTGAGAAGAGCCTTGCGGCGCTTTTCTCAAGCGGTTCATTGTACATTCTCCTGGTAGACTCGTGGTAACAATTATCTGATTGATCTTCGTCAGGTAGAAGGGTGTCCAACATTTCGTCCATCCATTCTTCTATCAGCATTACCTCACCCTTGTCATTTCGTCTAGTCCCTGGTATTGTTGGGAGTTTCAGTTTATCTGAGAACAGCTTGTAGATAAAGCCCCAGGAGTTGTCTCCAAAGTTTTGTCTAGCAAACTTTCTCCAAGCATTTTCTTTGGATTTTTTAATACGTTCCTTATATATCCTTAGCTTTGCTAGGTATCTCAGACGATGGATTCCTCTGTCCTCGTTTCGACTCTTTTGGAAGACGGTTCTCAGTCTGTGGACTTGCTTTTTGAGGTTGTTTAGGTCGTCATTCCACCAAGGATGAGTTTTTCCTCTGTAATATCTTACTGGAATACTTGTTTTCATGGAGCATTTAATAGCTTTGGTTAGTCTTGCTATGTTAAGATCTATTTGCTCCGTTGTTGGTGTCCATGGAGTATTCTGTTCCGAGGCTACTAGTTCGTTCAGGAAGGTTTCCTCGCATTTTTCCCAATCAGCGTTTTTCAGTATATATCTCATTTCGGGTGTTTCCCTGTAACTAGCTTCCTTAATGTCGAAGGTGATCAATTGGTGGTCACTGGTAATCTTCCCTGGCCGGACTTTCCAGTTGGTGATATTTCGGATGATTTTGGCATTACCGATAGTCAGGTCTATGTTGGATTTGCCATTCGGACTGGAGAAGGTAAACGGTTCTCCGATACAGTTAGCAATGTAGAGGTCTTCAGCTAGGACTAGTTCTTCAATTAACTTTCCTCTAGAGTCCGTAAACCTATGAAACCAGGTTTCACTTTTGGCATTACTATCTGTACATAGTAAGATTTTATGACTTCGATTTTCCTTAACGATTTTTCTTGTGAGAATGAGGAAGAGATTTTTGCTGACCTCATTAGGAAGACTCCAGCATCATCAATATCTGAAAAAGAAAGATTTAAAGGGAAGCCATGTGTGGTTCGAGAAGTTTAAGATAAGGACTGGAATGCACAGCATTGTGAGGCATGGTGAAGCAGTAAGCTTTGACTCAAAGGCAGCTGAGAACTTTATCAGGGACTTCAAGAAGCTTGTTGATTCTGAGGGATACGTGCTGCAACATGTTTTTAAATGTGATGAGACTCGTCTGTTCTGGAAAAAGATTCCAAAGCAAACAGCAGAGATAAGTCCATTGCCCAGCCACAATCACTGCTATTTTGTGTCAGTGCAAGTGACAATTTGAAAATTAAACCCCTACTTCTTTACCTTTGAGAAACTCTATGAGCCTTTAAGGAATGTAGAAAAGTACAGAAGAGCTGGCTGAATATGGTGTGAAGGCCATGGGAAACTGTTGCATAGTACATTGAGAAGTATCACCCTAAAAAGGCATTGGCCGTGTGGCTGCAAGTTTATTTAATGATAGTGGTTTCATTTTTACAAATTTTTTAAGCATTTGCAAAAATAAATGTCTCTAGATATGTTTCTAATAAAAAAGAAGTAGGACTATCATGAATAATAAACTAATTAATTTAATTCTTATTTGTTTTCTATGAGTTAAATTCACATTCCAGGTTGGTTCATTCAATTATAGAAGAAAAGATGAAGACGATTGGCAATGCTAAACTATGTGTATTTCTTTGAGTAAACTTTGTACACAACTTTTTTGTTGGCATGAAACACATTGTTGTCTTTTACATTAAACAAAAAATTCTGGAGCAAATTATGCTTGTTTTATGAGGTTCCACTATTTGTTAAATTGCCATTGATGTGCAATTACATGATCTACATGTGAAGATTTTGACATTGATTTTTTCACACATTTATGATTACACTTAAGCCAAGCATTGAAGGCTCCTGTTGCTCCGTACTAGATGGAAAATCTTAAGTTGTCTCATTCTTTGCGTGGTAATTTTTGTGTAGTTTTTCATGTTCATATTTGACAATGTATCACTGGTAGGGCTAACTCCAAAATATCTATTTAATAGGCTACTGCCCACAATCCATTCAGTTACATTGTTGGAACACCTTCATTGCTTGAATATTGTTTTCATTGTTTTTCTTATTTGGAGGAATAACACACCTGCGTTCTCTGAGAAAGTTGTAGTCTGAGAGAGAGCATGAAGTAACATGGCCAAAATATATCATCCATCCTTTTTCTTTTGTTAAAAATTATGATAGTTTAGAGTATGCAAGATGAACTGTAATGTTTTCATCACTAAAGCAAAATTTCAGGAACATAATCTTGTGTTTATGCATAACTCATTTGGTAATGATAATTAAAATTCTAATCGAAATTTAATATCTTTCGTTTTCTCAGGCTCCAGAAGTTCAAGTTGTTAACAGCAAATACAGTAATCAGCAGTGAAAATGCATCAATTGAAACAATGGGAACAGATCAGGTATGAACCAAACTAGTGTTAGAAAATTTTTTTTGTAGTAAATACTCAACTCAACGTATCTGTAACTTCTTTAATTTAGTATTTTTTGATTGTAATGAGAAATTATATTTTTCAGCTCCTTGACTTGTTTTCCCTGAAGGGGAAGTCGTTGGAAGATAGTGAGAGATATAGAAGTGGTAATATGAATGACAAGAACATGTCAATGAATACTGCTGGGCGAAATGTAAAGTCTCTGTTGGACAGTTTACCAGAACTGTGGGAAGATAAGCAATATGAAGAGGAATATGACTTATCATCTTTTATAGAAACCCTTGGAAGGAAGTAACTGCAAATAATTCAATTAAAATTAATGGGTAAAGGTGAATGTGCCTGATGATTTCATCTAATGTAATGTGTTAATTTACATTATACTTTGTCAATGATTATTCATTTGATGAATCAATCTAGGAAGTTACTCTTTTAAAAATGATGGTACTATTTAAATATTTTTGATATAAAAATTAGTTTGGTAATGAGTAATTACGTCAAAAGATGTAAATGAAATGAATACCATCATTATAATTTTCATTTGTATGCCATAGTTCATTTTAAGAATAATTGTGAGGAATCCATTTTTCCTCTCTCATTTCCAACTTTTTCTAAGTAAATTGTGAGTTACTATAACAATCCAGTGTATGTGTTATTTTGGGAGAGATGATGTACATTCTGTGATTTTTCAGTATTCCTTTCTTATATTTAGTAACTAGGTAATTTGCTCATACAACTTGTAAGGTACACATCTCTTTTAACTTTAATTAAAAAAAAATAAATTATAGTTACCTATGAATTGCTTCACATTTTATTTTTAACTCAGTATTCCTTTTTCAGTATTCCTTTCTTTATTTAGTAAATTGGTCATTTGCTCATACAACTTGTAAGGTACACATCTCTTTTAACTTTAATTAAAAAAAAAAATTATAGTTACCAATGAATTGCTTCACATTTTATTTTTAACTCCATTTCATCTGGCTTTTGAAAGCGTAGGTGAAGATAACTTAACCAGAATTTCCAGGACTTGACTTGTTTCACATCAAGAATATTTTTGGATTTAATACTGAAACACAAAAGGAATGAAGTTAGTAAACATGCATTTTACCCATTTAGAAATCATGGAGTAAAAGATTGTTAATATTGAATATACTCCAAGACCTTTTGTGTTATTTCTATTCATTCAAAATTCAAGATTGAAGGAATTAGTGATTGATTTTGTGGTACTGCCTAATAAATTGAAGTTCCTATTGTTAATCACTTAATCAAAGGTAACCTATCTATTTAAGGTAAATTTTGATAATCCCTTATAACTATTTTTCTCAGCATAATACATGGACTTCATGTTATGAAGTAGCATTAGTTCCTTCTTTTTTTCATGCCTTCATCCCTTTTTCATACCATCCAGAAAAAACCTCTCTTATCGCCAACTCCTCTTACTTAAAATTATTCATTTTATTACATCCTTCAGTATCTTACTCCATCTCTTAAACATCATCCACCCATAACTTTTCCGCCTTTGAATTTAACCCAGTATCTACTTGTGATGTCCTATGAGATTGAAAACAACATGCTTATCTTCCTTCCTGTCTAACTTATATTTCCCATTCTGACATCTCGAAAGCCTCCAAATGATGCTAATTTTTTCTTAGAGTCTACCGAAAACCTGTCATCAAATCCATTCTTGGAAATGCTACTACTAAATAAACTTTGGCCAACCCAGTATCCCAATTTTGGTACACCCACTTTCTTCTAAAATAATACCTGGAAATGTGGAAGTGCCTACTCTGTCTTATTACCTCAGGATACACCAGAATCAGGTTACTTTGTTTTGCTTGAGGTCAGTCTTCTTCGTAGACTTTATGCATTACTCCTATACTGCACAATAATAGCTTCAATCCCTTGGGCATTATCACTGCTCATTTGTCAGCATACCATAATTAACTAATTTTTATTAATACGAGGGTCATCCGGAAAGTAGTACCCGTTCGTGAAATAAAGACACAAAAGTAAATATTAACAAACATAAAAAATTTTATTTGAAAGAGGATACTTTAAACTACTTCTCAACATAATCTCCAAGCAAATTAAGGCATTTGTCATAACGTGTGACAAGTTTCTGTATTCCTGCTGCATAGTCCTTCGCCGCCAGCTCATTGAGATACGCGAGGGACCCATCTTGCACAAATTTTTGCATAATGCAGATGGTGTTTAACAATTTCATGAACAATTGTTCGAGAAACATTGGGAAAATGCTCACAGATGTCATCAATTGTGACGCGCCGATCGTTCCTCACGAATTCGTCAACTGAGCTCACCAGTTGGTCTGTAATGACAGACGGTCTCCCCGAACGCTCATCGTCGTGTGTGTTCCCCCTCCCCATGTTGAAGTTGCGACACCACCGCCGAACAGACGACTCGTCCATTACATTGTCTCCATACACCTCCTTTAATTGGCGATGAATATCACATGGGCGACCGTTTCTTGCATTGAGGAATTTAATCACTGCCCTCACTTCACAACTGGCGGCGTTCTCAATTTTTTTAAACATTGTAAACAATCACAGAAACAACACAGGCAATGCTAGCGTCACGCAACTTGGCTCAGAGAAGGCAGACAAGCCACTGAAGCTATCTGACCTCGTCCAGCGGCTACTCGCGTCGTCAGCATTTCATGCGGCACGAACGGGTACTACTTTCCGGATGACCCTCGTAATAATTATAATTTTAACTAAATTGATGCAGTGAAATTCCTCCCCATGAATTTTACACATTTCCTCAATAATTCCATCTCCATATTTTTTATTAATATTGTTGCTGTTCCTTCCTTTTTATTTATGTTAAAGCTTCTGCATTCCACGTTGCTAAATCCTACCTGTTTTCCTTTTGAATTTGAAATTAAATTTCACAGCATCAGTTCATATCCAAAGGTATATTCCCCTGGAAACCTGTGTGAGTTGATGATATTGTTCCTAAATTTATATCTAACTATAATATAATCTACCTGGTACCCAGTCATTTATTCCCATATTTTCCATGAGTATCTATTTATGTAACTATGATTGAACCAGGTGTTAGTTATTTTTAAACATTTCAAAATCCAATCGGTATCCCTCCTCCGTCAACCCTAGTAAACACTTAAACACTATTTCTATCTCCCCCAATTAATATAAAAAACAGCTTCATTCAAGACTAATTCAGAATGATGGATTGCTCTTTTATAAATTTTCAATAGTGCCAACTTTCTAGTGAAATTGACACAGTAATTCATGTAACCTATTCCAGCCCCTGCTTCTTCAGATAGACTGAATGCTTTCCCCGTCTTTAATTAGTGTCATTTTCAATTCCTAATTGAACTTACCCAAATTAGTATAAATGATGGCATTCTGTCCCCAGCTTCTTCAGATTGGTGGAATGCTTTTCATTCCTCTTTCATTAATGGAATTTTCACAATCATATTTAAACATAAAAATTGATATAACCTATAGCAATGCATTCCCAGCTCCTTCAGAGAGATGAAATGCTTTTTATTCCTCTTTAATTAGAGGCCTTTTCAATTCCTAAATGTGCATTGGCAAATTAATATAACTTATGCTTTTTGTCTCTCACATCTTCAGATAGATGGAGTGCTTTTTCATTTCTTTAAATTAGTGACAATTTCATTCCAAAAAGAACATTGCCAAAGTAATGTAACCTACAGCATCCCATCCCCCTCCCTTCAGATAGACAATATGCGGTTACTCCTCTTTAATTAGTTGCATTTTCCAATCCTAATTGAGCAATTACAAGTTAATTAATATAACCTACAGTATTTTGGTTCCCGTTTCTTCAGATAGACAGCATGGACTTTATTTCTCCTCACTAAATGCCATTTTCAATCCCAATTCATACAATGCCTGATTAATATTTCTGACTGTCTTCCGTCTACTGCATCTTCATATAGGTTGAATGCTTTTTATTTCTCCTTAATTAGTGTTATTTTCAATACCTAAATGAATAATGGCAAATCAATATAATTTTGGCCTTATCTCCCGTTTCTTTAGGTAAATGGATTGCTCTATCATTCTTTTCTAATTAGTGGCAATTTCCAATCCTAATTGAGCAATGACAAATTAATACAAACTATGGAATTCCATCCCCCATTACTTTAGATGGTTGGACTGTTCTATCATTCCTATTTATTTAGGTGCACTTTTCCATTCCTAATTGAGCAATGGCAAATTAAAATATCCTAATACATTCCGTTTCCACATCTTCATATAGACAGAATGCTTTTTATTCTTCTTCACCAATCCTAATTGAACAATGACAAATTAATACAACCCATGGCATTCCTTCCCCTGCTTCCTCAGGTAAACAGAATGCTCTTTAACCCTTTTTAATTAGTGACATTTTCCTATTCTAATGGAACAATGACAATTTGATATAGCCTACAGTATTCCAACCCCTGGTTTTTCAGATATATGGAATATGCTATCATTCCTCTTCATTTAGAGGCTTGTTTCCAATGTTAATCATACATGGCCAAATTAATATAACCTACGGCATTCCGTCCCACCCTACTTCAGATAGAATGCACTACTTAGTTTTATTTTTTTAAATTTTCCATTCTTAATTGTTGCAATGTGAAATTACGATATGCACAGCAATGCATTGGGTATCATTGTAGACACTAACGAATTATTTTCAGTGCCTATTTTATTATTTTCCATAAATGTAACCCTTTTTTTGTGGCGCCAAATATATATATTATGATATTATTTTTTTCTCCATTACTTTTTTGGCTGGAATGCCCTTACTGAATAATTGTTTATTTTTGTCTTCCAATGTTAATTTAAATGGCACCAAATTTATTTTATTGATACATTCCTCCCCACACTAGTAATGGTGTATGCTATACTTGCATATGCCTATTTGATTACACCTTTCTAGAATGAATTTAACAGCTCCATATATATTTTATCTTAACCATCCATCCCCGCTCTTTCTAGTAGACGAAACACAAATCAATATCTTTTATATCACAGGAACACCTATATTCCTGTTTTTTATTGCGTTTTTTGCAAACTATACACATCCCTACCTATTGCAGACTGGTAGATAGTGTGACCAAGGAAACAGGTCAGAATTAATGAAAGCAAAATCAAAATGGCAGAGAGAAAATGTTTTATTTGTTTTGTGGTGCCAGGGAAATAAGTATTGAATTAAGAAGTAGGCTATCTTAGAAGCATTTTTTTATCTCTGTAAATTTGTAAAATGGGAATTATAACATTTCCAATGTTGATACTTCCTGTTTTATATAGATTTCCAATTTTATATGGAACCCAAGGATGCATGTTACGACATATCCTGTCGAATTTATTTTGAGGAATGGTCGATGTTCTTTTGATAAGGAAGGCAGGAGACAAACTTGCTTCCTCTATAAACATCATACATTAATATAATTAATGGTTTCTGGCGTAACTTTATGGAACCGATTCATTATAAATAAATGAAAGGACTAACTTTGTAGTTCCACACGAACGTTCGTGTGGAACTACAAAGTTAGTCCTTTCATTTATTTATAAATCATACAATAATAATACTTTATTCTCTTTGAAAAATGGCACAGCCGTATTAAATGTCATCAATATTAATATTACTTGATATATAAACATAAGTGCTTAAATGTGATGAAGATTGTCACAAAAGACTTCATCAAATGAGTAAAGTGGATGAGCAAGTAACCAGGTATATAACCTATTCTTGAAACTCTGGATGCAGTCGAATTTCAACTGAGTAGGAAGATAGTTATACAGTCATATGTTCACATTATGAAATGTG
This sequence comes from Hetaerina americana, assembly GCF_022747635.1. Classification (NCBI taxonomy): domain Eukaryota; kingdom Metazoa; phylum Arthropoda; class Insecta; order Odonata; family Calopterygidae; genus Hetaerina; species Hetaerina americana. Next base: position 30,918,001 of record NW_027286874.1, on the reverse strand, counting down.
TTGTAAGTTGATGACAATCTACAGAAAGTAGTATTTAGATTCAGTTTACCTCTTTTGGTGTAGTAATTGATGTCAGATCTTAATTGGTAAGTTTTTAGATTACTTTCACAAGACTCACAGCCTTAAAGATATATAAGCTAAATATAGTTATGATTCCATACCTGATAAAAAAAAAGATTAGCAGGAATCATGAGGTGGTCTATTAGCAAGAGAGCTAATAGTTCTCTTTTGTAGTAGCAAAATTTGTTTGACATGAGGGGAATGACTCCATAACTCAACACCATAATTCAAATTACATTGAAAGAAGGCATGGTAAAGTGTTAAATGGTACTCATTTAAAATGAGAAAGTTGAGCTTTCTTAACATATAAACAGCTCTACTCAGTTTATTACTGATCTGACTGATGTGTCTCTCCCAGTAAATGTTTGTATCAATACCAATTCCTAGTATTTTAATAGTTTCAATATCAGTTATTTTTGATTTAAGACTGAATGCAATATGCTTAGGTTTTTAGTATTTAAATGAAATGATTTATATCAAACCATTCCTTAGCCTATCTTTGGGTAACGCTAGATCGTACCTTTGCATCTTCTAGATGTTGATATTTTTGCATAGAAGTGGTGTCATCAGCATATAAAACAGATGTAAGTTTCATATTACAGGGCAAATCATTAATCATGATGGTGAAAAGTACTTGGCCAAGCACAGAGCCCTGTGGTACACCACGTATTCCTTCAGGAGCTGCTGATCGACAACCATCAAGTTCAACCTATTGTTGGAAATCATCCAAATATGACTTCATTAGTTTCAGTGCAATACCCTTAAAATCATAATATTTTGGCTTTGATAGTAATATTGAATGATTAACAGAGGCAAAAGCCTTACTAAGATTATAGTGTCACAGAGACTGATTACTTCTCTTCAAATGCATTACTGACATAATTAAAGAGGACTCAACAGCCAAAATTGTAGATTTCCCAGATTGAAAGCCATATTGTGATTTGGAAAACATTATTTGACTCAAAAAAATCACATATTTGATCTTTCATTATAGCTGCAAAAATTTTACCAAAAACGGAGACTATGGAAATGGGGCAGTTGTTAGTTAAATCATCTTTATCACCTTCCTTATAGACAGGTACTGTTTCAGAATATTTAAGAGCTGTTGGAAAATCTCCTGTCATAAAACATCAGTTTAGTAACATAGCTAATGGTTCTGCATTAAACCCAGTAATTTCCTTGATTAGGGAATTAGACAATAAATATCCTACTGTTGGATTTTGAAAATTGTTCAACAGTCGATATAATATCAAACAGAGTAAAAAATTCCATTTAAAATTTAAATTATTTGGAAGAAGATTTTTCAGTATAATGCCAATATTAGCAGCATCAACATTTTGAGAGAACAAATATAAAATCTTTTTAAGCTTTATTTTTTTCACATTTAATTGAATTATAATACTCTTATTGGTATTTCAAATTAGCCTCTTTGTCATGCAGGCTTCCACTGGTTTTGTTAGAGTGGTAGTAACTTAGTAAGTCATTTCTAAGAGCTAATAACTCCCAAGTATAACAGTGATTATTATTATTTTTAGTGGACATAAAAGTTGAGTATCTATTTAGGTAAGCAATCTTCAAAAATTTCTAGGGAATTGCCTAAAAAAACTTGAAAAACAAGTTTGCGCTATAGTCTGTGCAAATACCATGCAAATTGATTAATCTGGGATTCTAAAAATTATTAAATATGTCTTCTTATATTCTTTCCTTCCTAGTAACACCTGAATGTCATTAGATATGGGATTATCACTGAAAACTGTGGTTTAGCTTCCTTCCCTGAATGTTGGTGGCCATTAACAGAACGCATGCAAATATGCTACCTTATTGATGTATTGTATTTGAAAGATTTAACAGCTTTACGTCGGGAAACAGATGGTTTTCCTTTCCTTAGAAATACTTTCCCTCTTTTCTTACCAATCCATGAAGAAGAATGCACAACTTATCGTTCTATGTTTACCTTTGCCCTTGCTGAAAACGTGGACCAATACCTCACCACTATTGCTGGTAATAGGGTCATATATTATTGCATTGAATGTCTTGCACTGATTATGCTTACAATATGCCCTTGCCACATCGCTGTCCTGGTAGTAATGCAAAAGAAGAACAGAACGTGAGTTCATCGCAAAACATTTTCTACATAGCATGTTGTCCCATGTCTTTAGTAACTTCCTCGAAAAATTATTTTCTCCCACTCCTGATGCAAGAAATGATGCTGTCCCTCATGTATATCTCCCAGTTCCCAATTATGTGCTCGCTATATAGCTTGGCTTTTAATCTATCACAAACTACTGGAGACTATGGACGTTTATCTGACTACTGTGTAGATCAAACCCTCATTCAAATAAAATCCCCTCTTGTTTTTTTCAGCATAAGTGGTACCCAATGCATCTTACCTCATCACCACCCACTAGGAATTCGGAGGCATCCAAAAACTGTGCCCTCCATCTAACGAGCATTCTTGATAGAGAGGAAATCCAATCCCCTCGAAAGAAAATATTCACTAATGGCACAAGGGCACATTTTTTCGCTGACATCAATTACAGCATGTAAATTGGAAATAAGTGAAAAGATAAATAAGAGAAAACATGCACAGAAAAGGGAAAAAGTTTCAATGAAAAAGGTTATAATGAGATTAACAATCAGGGACTACTGATGCCTGCAAACAAAAATATTTGAATGTGTGGGAATATATTGATGTGTATATATAACTGCAGGCCTTTTTTTTTAATTAAAGTCTATGCCAAACAGTGGGTCTCTTAAGTCTCTTTTGCCAAATAATTTAGCTTTAAATGAAGTGTGGGTCAGTGCTAAAGAAGCATACAATAGTTCATTTAATATGAAACAGTATCGGATGGAAAATTGATAAGGAATTCAATAATAATAAGGAAATGATCCTCGTTAAATAATCAAGCAACCATAATGTCAAGGAAACATTATTTGTATCTGTATCAGTAGTTAATAGCTGAAGTTTAAAAAACAAATTTGCAGAATATCATCAACTTATCCAAAGCACAGGCGCAGGTATAAAAATTGGAATAGAAATCTGTCACCAACAGTGAAATTTTCGCAAAATTCTTTTCTGTTTACAGAAATGACAGAGTAAATTGAATCGGGGGTGATGTCTTTATTGCAGTTAAGACTTCTTGCGTCAGAAGGGCTGAGGTAATTCCAGGTTTCAACGGTTTGGAAAGCATTTGGTGTTCAATTTAAATCCAGAAAATAAATACTTGGTTATTCCGCATATATTTTTTATTAAACACTACCAGGGTTTCGACTTACAAAGTCATCATCAGGTAAAGTACAGAAAGACACAGAGCTTTATATAGTAGACAGAGAAGAGGAGGGGAAGGTTTTTGAGAAGTGGGAGGTGGGGAAACAGAAGGGAAACTGTTGTGTATGTCTGGGGGGAAGGGGAGAAGGCAGTTGGGTATGGCATTCAGGTGGGAGAGGGCGGTTGGGTGGGGCGTCAGGGGGGGAGAAGGGCTGTGGAACAGAGGGAGGTCCAGGAGGGGGGAGGGGGTCAATTGCGCTGTGAGTGCTCTGCCTTCTACATTGGGCAAACTGGGAGGAAATTCAGTGATCGTGTAAAGGAACATTATGCCTGTTTTAAAAACGGAAATATTTATTCCAATTTTGCCCAGCACCATATAGAAAACAACCACTCCAGTGACTTTGTCCCTGAAATTCTTCATTTAGAGAAAAAAGGCTTAAGATTAGATGCCTTGGAACGGTTAGAAAATTCAAAGAACAGTCATCATAAGGGTATGTTAGTTAATGACCAAACTTATTTCTCCTGGTCCCCCTCCTGGACCTCCCTCTGTTCCACAGCCCTTATCTCCCCCTGATGCCCCACCCAACCGCCCTCTCCCTACCGGATGCCATTCCCAACCGCCTTCTCCCCCTTCCTCCAAACATACACAACAGTTTCCCTTCTCTTTCCCCTCCTCCCACTCCTCAAACACCTTCCCCCTCCTCTTCTCTGTCTACTATATAAACCTCTGTCTTTCTGTACTTTACCTGATGATGACTTTGTAAGTCGAAACCCGGGTCGTGTTTAACAATAAAAAAATATAAATGTGGAATAACCAAGTATTTATTTTCGGAAATGAATCGCTACCATAAAGTGACGCCTGAAACAATAATATGTTCAATTTAAAGTCCGGAATCCAAAATAATTTATGTATGCTCATTTTACAGGCCGTTGGACGACAAAGATAATTGAATACTAGCACTAGATCATCGCATCAAAATACGTGGTCATCCCGATACGACGATCGTGATAATATGATTTCAATGCTCCTTCTAATGATTGAAGCACACATTGTTTTAAAACGGGGGGTTAAGGCATAGATACACGCGAGTCGCTATTGCATTCCTTTACGTTGCACTCCAAGCATCAACTTGTCACTTCACTAACAAGGGGCGATGGCGTTTTAGATTGGTTAGCAACAAAAATACCCGGAGAAGTCCTATCTATAGAAGCTACTAAAGGGATTAGTGACCTCAGAGCAATAAAAGCTAAGTTTTCCCCAAATGGGTTCTGAAGTAAAGAGGCAGAAAATTTTTCAAGTTCAAAGAGTGGGACTATAACTGTATAAAATAGGTGCTACAGAATCAATTTGCAAATTTTGAGAAAGATAGAAAACACCGAAGCACTGAGTATACGTGGAATCACTTCTTGGACATCTCGCGCTCAGCAGTCAACAGGTTCATTCCCAGTAAATTTATAAAAGATAACATGGAACCAAGATGGCACAATGCGGATGTTAAAAAACCATTACAACGTCAGAGGCTTACCACACCACGCCAAGATGCAGCGGGCCTTAATTTTTTCTGGTAAAAATGTTTTCATTTTGACCAAAAACCACACGATACCAAAAACGAAAAACATTTGAAATATAACTTCAAAGCCAAAAAAAGAGATGTTTAAAAAATTAAAGACTGTATAATTTCATAGGTTTAATTTAAAGAATATTTCACGCAGGAAATGTTTCGGCGCGACCATAAATATTCATAGTTGCGACCAACATTTCACTCAGGTTTGAAGAATTCACAAGACGCGCCTCCACTGTGTTCCTTTTCAATTCCATACTCATTTGTTTAGCCTCTGCTCTCATCCTTTTTTCCTTGTGTTTTATCCAGTTTATGATGAGAAAACTATTATTGATTGCTTTATATGGCTGCATGCATTCATTTGATAAAAGTAATGCTCACGGTTAATGTTGACGAACCAAACCAGGCCGCATGATTTTTCTCAGAACAAGAACTATGCTCAAATTTAAAAACTTGCATTCCATAGTGCGCAAGGTCTTATCACGTGACTTCTTCCCGCGCAAAGTTGTGGTTGCTGATATCCAGAGGTGGACACTAGAGAACCTCAGTTGAGGATTTCAGTACTTGTTCTTTGAACAAATAATTGTAGGCTAATTATTTGCCTGACGAATTGTAGTGATGGATGTCACCGGAGTACAGGCTCCTCAGACAAGGGTAAAAGATGAAGTTGGCGTTAGATGTCAGAAGTTATTCCAAGACTTTTTGGAAGGGTAAGCCTTGTTAATTTGCGTTAATGACATTGTTGAGCATCCAATGAACTGAAATTTCCATTATTATTTTTCAGTTATAAAGAAAATGGGAAAGTTAAATACTTGGACGCAGCAATCGAATTGAAAAGCCCCGATCGTAATACTTTGGAAGTTAGTCTTGAAGATGTAGAGAAGTACAACCAGAATTTGTCATCGACGATAGTGGAGGAATATTACAGGTGGGGATGCTACTACTGTCCTAGGCATTCAATTAAAGTTGTATTTTATAATGATTTATTCTATTTCTTAGTTGGATTTTTCACATGGCAATGTAACTGTTGAGATGACACAAATGCCGTAGGTGCAAGTGTAATAAACCAACCAGTGTGGTAAAGTTTTGCCATTGCCCAAGTGTGGATGCATCTGGTTATCCACCAATACCTCGCGACCTCTTAAGCCTTAATAATTTCAACCCTAGGGCTTGGTTGTTATTGGGTTTCTGCCACTGCCCGGTCATATGGGTGCCATACTGATTTGACATCCAATTACTATGAATGTGTGATTGTTAAAGTCAACCGTTCTTGGAACTAGAAGTCATTTTCTACCAGGCCTTCATATTGTTGTCTGTAATGGAAAGGGTCCATTCATTGTAAACTGTAGACCGCGGGAAAATTAGCCCATGACTCTGTGTTGATTCCAACTATATAATGTGGGGAGACCCAAGAAGTGGTAACAACCAAAGGCTGAACAAAGGATTTCGTTGGTGAAAGTAAAAGTATTTTGCCCACCAGAAATACAATGGATACACATTTGACCAACAGGTGCTAAGACAAAGACATTAGCTATGAGGAAGACGCTAGATTCGGAAAAATGCTTCTGGTTGGAGAGCATACGCTTGTCATCGAAAGAGATACACAGAACTTACTCATAAATGAGAGCATGAATTTCTCTGAAAACTCCAGAAAGTGTCTGAGATTCTTAATTAATTGGCAGTGATAGTGATATTCAAATAAGTGGCGTAAATAATTTATTTCTCAGGGGTGTTCAACTCTCGATTAATTTATTATTATTTTATTATATACGATTATCTTTTTGGAATTTTGAGGGATCTGTAACACATGTTATTGTTATTGGTAGTCTGCTGTTTAAGGTAGGTTTTGGATGGTCACAGACTGTTCACTCCTGCATTACTTAGCCATGCCTTAGAAGCGGATTCTGACACACTTCCCTGAAAAAACTGTTCTTTAATTGTGCATACATTGTCTCCTGTCATTCCATCCAAAATTTCTATCTCACTTGCCTAATTTCCTCCTGTCAATCACAGCCCTCAGCATTTCATATTCAATCAAAATTCTCTTCAACCATCTTCCCTACTTGCTTTAGATTTCTCTCAACAGTGCTCTCTCTTCCACCAGCATGCCTAATACATTGTCATTTGATTTCAAATTCATCCATTTCCATCTTTCTCCAAGGCCATATCTTAATAGCCTCCGATCCTCGAAGTATATAGTGTTCAAACCAAGTATTCATTATGATAATACCCTTTCTCCAGTGAACTCTGTTACTTTCTTCTAATTCTCATCATTGCATGTTCCTTAGCCATATATTTTTTATTTAGTTAAAATCTGAAAACAGCTGTACTTTAGGCCTTTACATTGAACCTTAACAATGACAATTGAACAATAATGTAATTATGGTATCCTGTCTCACTCTCAGTTTTCCCTTCGCCCACCGCTGCATTCCAATCTCCTGTAACTATCAAATGTTTGTTCCCAGGGACACCGGAAATGAACATCTGGATAAGTGATGAAAACCAAGAATCTTTGTTTTGATAGAATCTAAATAAGTGTAACTGTAAAATTTCAGTGATTAACTTGCTCTTCAAATTAGCCGTTAACTGCCAGCATCACTTCTTCACAGTTAGAAAATCTTTAACCACCAAGTAATTTTTTTCAAGTTTGCAAACAGAAAATAATTTGAGGAGGCTAAATCTGGAAAATAGGGTGCATTAGGTAGCAATTCAAACTTGAATTTGTGAATTTTGGCCATTGCAATAACAGATGTGTGAGCTGGTGCATTGTCTTGATGAAACAACACTTTCTTCTTAGCCAAATGCAGCCGCTTTTGCTTGATTTCTTCGTTCAAATGTTGCAATAAGTTTGTATAGTACTTGCCGTTGATAGTTTTTCAAGATAGTCAATGAAAATTATCCCAAGCGCATCGAAAAAGCCAACACCATGACCTTGCCTGCAGATGAAATGGTCTTCGCCTACTTTGGAGCAGGTCCTCTCTTTTGTTCTCCCATTGTTTTGATTGTTCTTTTCTATCGGATGTGCAGTAATGGACCCATGCTTTATCCATGGTTATGAAACGGTGCAAAAATTCTGCTTTGTGCTGTGAAACTTGGCTAAACACTCAATCGAAACATCTTCACGACACTGGTTTTGCTTGAGTGTGAGCAAATGCGGCAGCCATCTTGCACACAGCTTTCTCATGTCCAAATTTTCAGTTAATATGTGATGTACTGCACTTTTTGAAATGCCTACTATGTCTGGTGCACTTTCAGTCTATCATCATCCAGTATCATTTTGTGGATTTTCTTTATCGTTTCTGGAGTCATCACCTCATTTGGTTAACCAATGTGATGCTTGTCTTGACCGCTCGTATGGCCTTGTTTAAACTCTGCTCTCCAATATTTTACTGTTGTAAACAAAGGAGCAGACTCACCCAGAGTAGAATCCAGTTCACCTTTTACATTGGTTGGCTGAGGACTTCCAAATAAAAGTATTATATCTCATAACAATGACCACTTCTCCATTTTCACAAATTAACTGAAAATGTTCACTATTGATGGCTGCCAAACATATATTAAACAACGCAGCGTCTTCAAACTTGAAGCAAATGCTTTATAGATTGCATACTCTCGAAAACAGTGATATTTTTCAAATAACTACCGCCATCTCTAGGTCATACCGGGTACTAATGGGACCATCCTCGTATTGACATTGATTTCTCCCTACATCATGCACAGGATGAAAAGACCTTTGCAGCAACAATAAGATCTTGTTCATGAATATAAAATCTGATTATTGGTGGGGAGCATAATGTACGGTTTAAGTTGTAGGCATGATTTACTTAAGTGCTTACATTCAATGCATTAATTTTTTAGTTAGGGAGTTCAGACCAAAAAATAAGCGTATTGAAACCAAACTGACCAGGTATCCTAATTTTTACTTTTACATTTTAATATTTGGTACATAATATTTATTTTAATGTCCTGTTATGACATAATGATGACCAAATTTTCACTAATTAAGGTGAAATAATTGTTTTACAGGATTAACCCATTCTTGTGCCAAGCTGTAAGTAATTTTGCCAAGGACCATGGAGAAGCCAAGGAAGATCGAGAATATCGTGTCAGCTTTGTTGATGTCCCCACTCGGCACAAAGTTCGAGAACTCAAGACTGCAAAAGTGGGATCACTAGTGCGAATATCTGGACAAGTTGTGCGAACTCACCCTGTTCACCCTGAACTTATCTTGGGACAATTTATTTGTCTTGATTGTCAAACTGTTATCAAGGATGTAGAGCAGCAGTTTAAGGTATATCTGTTTGTAAAAAACATCATTAGGTGAGCTTGAGGAGCAGTTAATTTTATTCACAAATGTTGTATTAATGCATCTAAAGACATTGTCTAGGCCAGTTTACTATTTTTATTTGCAAAACTTAGTACATAAGGAAAACTCTTGCACACTTCAATAATTCTTGGCATTTTTCTTGATCTGTCAGATCTTTCAGTATTAGGCATTTATTTTGTACCAACCTCCATGATAGAAGAGTCAGAATCGCATGATAGTCTGGAAGTTGCAGGTTTTAATCCCACATGTGTGGGTTTTTCTTAAACTAGAACATGGATATTTTGTTTGTACTTGTTGCCTTTAATGCAAATCCTTTATTAATTTATGAATGTTAGCAATCCAGGAAATAATAACATTAATTGTATCACTATATGATACAAGTTAATTCTTTTCACTTGCCCTATTATTTTCACCCCTCCCTTTTGCTGCATACAAAGTTAACTTAAAATCCAATAGTCATTACACACTGCTGCTTTGACCTTCAATTAGTTGGAATTACTACTGGTCTAATGATTTGCAGCCAATTTTACTATGTAGTAAGCCTGGGCTTAAGCATTCCTTATCAATGCCAGCATGACTATTTTTATTTGTACTTGCCTAATCTTTAGCACTTAGTTCTCCTGTATGTTATTTCCATCTTGCTTGAATCTCTTCTACTTCAATGCTTTGGAAATGTCTCTTGTTGCATCTCAGTGTGTGGTCATGCATTTGGAAATTGAAAAATAAAACTTGGTAATTTCATAAAGTTGAGATGAGTGCCATAGAATCCTGTCTGCATGCATTTTGTTCGCATTCTTCCCGACAATCCTTTAACCTTTCTGTACACTTTTTACCCTGTTTCTGTGAACACACTCTTGCACTGCTCTTTCCTCATATTTTCCTCCTTTTTAGGTTCTTTATTTAGTTACCTGAACGTCTTTGCAATCCTTTATGTTTTTATGTTTCTTTCTCTCATATCTCATAATAATCTTCTGTTCCACAATAATGACTTTTTCATCCATTTCCTGTTTATTGTGCCGTGTATTTCATGTTCATACTGTTCTTCTGCTGAACCCATACCATTTTCTAATTCTAAAGTTTTGTGAACTGCTTCTAGGACTCCTTTCTTGTCATCCCTATGAAGAAATCTACATTTCCTTTGTTCCCTCTCCCTCTTGAATTTGGTACTGCACTCCATGAGAACTAAATTATGATCTGCTTCTGCATCCAACCTAGCAAATTGTTCTGAAATATATGCCTAAACATGGTGTAATCTATCTTGTGTTCCCCGTATATCCTGCATTGTCCTCGTATATTGGTGTCTCTTATGGTGTATAAATTAAAACAGACTGGTGGATATAAAAATGTGTTAATTAAAATTTTGCTCCTCCTCCAAAACTCTATTTTTATTTTTTATTTTCTGCCTGCTGTCAGTACTTATTCCTAGACCATACTCTCTCACCTCTATCTCACCCTTTGCCGACCACTGTGCAACTGGCAACCAAACATTTTGATCGCGTTTCCTTCGAGGGAGGTCTTAAAAAGTCTACTTTCCTAAATATGGGGCTAAATGTAATATAATGTGATAATTTCCTGTGTCTCCCAAATTTTTTCCTGACTTCCTATATCTTTTGTGGTTTCAATGCAACAATTTCAGAGTGTAAAAATCAGTCGCCTTGAATGATTTTTTACACTCTGAAATTGTTGCATTGAAATGCATATTAGCAGATGACTCTGTTAAAAGTTACTGTTGCAGCATCTCCCGCAGTTTCTTAGGAGTCTTTTGTGGTGTTTAAACAAGTTATTAGTTATAATTTGACTTTAGATATTGTTTGTTATAAAAGAGCTTGATATTGAATGGAACCTGTTTTCTACAAGGTCATGATAAAGTTAATCCATTTCTGATCAATCAAAAACTGAAAAGGTCCTCTTCTTAGAAAAGGTTCATATACATTTATAATTAGAATGTTTTCTTTTGTGTGATACTTTGTATCGTGTAGTAATGTTTTTCGTGTATTATTATTATTTTATTCCTTTTCCTCATTAAACTGGCCATGTTCTATGTCATGTACTTGACCAACAGAACCATAAAGTATTCTTATTATAATTACCCATTACTCCTACAAAACTTAACATTTTCTCTATTCATTTCCCAAAAACTGTGGTCCCTAACCTCACATCTCTCATTTTCCTAACCACTTTCCAGGCCACCATCATGATCACATGTTTCCTTCCAGAAACACTCACATTTACTTCCTCTTGTTGGTCACGTATACTATTTATTTCACCAAGTTATTACTTGTTGGCATGTTGTAAATCTGAGTAAGAGGCACATGTGTTGGGTGTGACTTTATATACTAGCATAGTCTATTAAAAATAACATATTATTTTAGTCGCTGTAGTTCATTAGTACTTTTCCAACCAATAAAAGTGGTTTGAAATCGTAAGACAACCTTATTCACATTAAAATTTTAGCTTTACGATAACCCACATATGTTCTCTCTGAGATTTTGAGCTTGCATAGTTCACTAACAAATTTCCTTAACATCTCTGAATTCCTTTCCCTCTCATCCCAGGTCCTATATAAAATGTAATTGATCATTAAAAGTATCATTTTCAGCACCAATTTACCACTATGAGGCACAAAAGCCAATCTGCTATTCTCCTCACATCCCCTGGGAGACTGTTGACTATTTTTGTATTTTCCAAGCATATACTTTTTCAGCTCCAATTGCACCATAAATTAGCCATGATTTTTGATTACTCATGCATGTGATTAAAGTAAAATTAGTTTTTTGTGCATTAGATAACATCTGCCATTTTAAATGAAAATATTAATTAATCTGTTGTTTCTTTTTTTTTCTCTTCTTCAGTACACAAATCCAACAATTTGTCACAATCCAGTGTGTAGCAATCGAAGAAGATTCATGCTAGACCTTGATAAGTCAACTTTTGTTGACTTTCAGAAAGTAAGGATACAGGAAACACAGGCTGAATTGCCCAGAGGTTGTATTCCTCGAAGGTAAAATTGTCATTTTTCCAGTCCATTACTAAGTATTTACAAGTTAATATGCTGATACTGTTGATACCAACAATATTTTTCATTAGCTGGGTACAGTTAAGACTCGTGTTTTTTTTCTGAATCCAATGAAGGTGCACTTTTACTTTAAGTGCAATGGAGCCTCATTGAGATGCATGAGGTTAATGAGGAGTTTTATAGATAACCAGTAGTGATGAGAATAACATATATTGTTCAAAAAAGGAAGTTTCTTTGCTTGTCTTGGAACCTTACTCTAACTCAATGGCAAGTGATTAAGGGTTTATGTAGGTGTTATTTGTCAGCACTGTTTCTTTGGAATGTTTTTCAAGTCATATGGCTAATACTATGACGGAATTTGATTTAACGATAATTGTTGTTTTGGTACAATTACACAGCTAGAAAGATTGAAATTGAAAGTTCAAAGAACTGAAGGGCATGCTGTGACAGTTACAACAGTCTTCTATTGATGTTCACTGAAATGTGATAATTTGACGGAGTAAATGTGGAGCTTTGACTGAGATAAGCCGGAGAGCCTCAGTAGCTTGACTGGCTAAAGCACTTTGCTGTATATCAAGGGTTGAGGATGCCCGGTCAAGCCAAATGGTTTTATCCCAAAATTCCTGCATTTTAGTTTGAAATAGAGTCATGTGAGGTAGCACTCTAGTTTCTTAATGAACAATATCACCTGACAAAAACCCCTTAACATTCATGAGTGTAGGTATTACCAAAGGAATTTTTGTCCGTGAAGATATTTTTACTTTTCATGAAGCAGTGAACTTCAGTACAAATAACTGATTAACATAGATGAAAGGTGGGTTGCAGTAGTCTAGGGGAGAGCGTTGGACTATTGAACTAAGGGCCTTGGTTTGATTCCTGGGCAAGCCTTTCTGTGCACTTGCAGCTCCACCCAAGCTAGGTGATTGTTCAGGTACCAGATCTTCCTGGGAAACAATAAATGGCTCAGGGTAAGGAACTGGGCCCTACCCTGTGGTGTGAATGTCACATGCTATCGGGCTTATTACTGGGTGAACTCTACTATCAACTATGAAACTGACCTTTGGATTGATTACTGTGTTTATGGTTTTTTTATAGATGAAAGGTAACTATTCAATGAAGGATATCTCAAGTATTTTGCTAAATGACCTGGGATCAATTATGGGTATTCATATTTCAGCATTTGATGGAGACTTGGCATACTTGGAGGCCATTTATGGGGACTGCGAAGTTAGTAAAATTCATATTTCTAGCAAATGAAAACGTGAAAGTAGTGATCAATACCACTATGATCAACCACAAGTTTGATTGTATAGGTGAGGGGTAAGAGGAGATTAGCACTTGCCCAACTGCATCAGGGCAGTGGAGTCAGTTTCTTTCCTTTACAGCTTGGGTAATTCTTAGGGTACCCAGAGGTATAACCCAAAATGGAACCAAGGCCATCCAGTCAGTAGCCCAGTTCACTACCGGACTACCTATTGGACGACCATGGGAATATTGGAAGCAATAGAAACATATCACACATTCAGTAAAATAGTATTGAAAATTAAAAAAAGGTAATCTGGTTTCTACATGCTTAATCGGTAATGACCCAAAATTTCTGGGCCTTAGCAATAATAAAGTTTTGGTACCATGTCTCAATAAACACCTATATTTTTAAAGCATGCAATGTCATGGAAAGATAATAGTTGAAATGCAACTCCTAGGTTTCTATCAAGACGTTGGTGATGTAATAGGTAAATGTAAAGGAAAGTGTATTCTATAGCTGTTGCTCTTAGGAAAGCTGTGACCTCAGTGTTTCACAAGCAATTAATTCCAAAGTTGGGATGTTGCCATTTGATAGTTGGATGAAATAATTAAATGAAATTTTTATTTCTTCTATGGTTAAAAATTGAGGAAAGGCTATGTCAGGGATTCCACAAAGCAGTGCAATAGACATTTTTTCTCATTATCTTTCTCCTAATTTCCTGAACATTTTCTCTCCTAAGTGAAGTTTTTTACAGATGAGTGCATAGTTCAAAGATTGGGTAGGAGCCCAACCAATACATTTTCCAAAATGATATTGAGTGAGCATTCTAGTGATCACTGATCTCTCCACCAGGTGTACTAAAGCTTTTTCTATTTCAATTCTCCCCATACCACCTGGATCAAGAAGTCATTCCAAAAAATATTTAGAAGGAAAGAGGATAACCAGAGCATAGCGTATTCCCAAGCTGAATTGTTTCTTGGACTTAAACTTCAAAGACCCCGGGTTTGGAATATGCTTAGCTCAACATTAAACCAATACCCCTCTTATAACTTGACCCTGTCCTTTTGGAATTATAGCAAAATGAAGGTATAATCTACCAGGATCAAATTTCTAATTTAGAGGGAATGATCAATGTATAAGATAATAGGTTTAACAAATTGTTCAATTGCCACTTGTTCTTTGGTACATTTTGATATAATAACATTTCAACTTATTTGGCTCCAGTTTTACATTGCCTCAAAAAAGTAATAATTGACATTTAAGTGAGCCAAAAGATATATCATTTTTAATTTTGTTTTAAAAAATTAATGCGATTATTCAGTATAGACTCTATGGATCGTAAAATATCATTATCACTTGAATTTATGAACCTGAACATGAGGGTGGGCGTGTCAACTACATCATAATTTCAATAATTCCAATTGATGCAAATGCCTTAAGGTGCATTCAGCTAGGTTTAATTTGGAATGCAGCTGCTTGGCTCTTCCTGGAAAAAACATTTCCTGAATTTACTCACAAATGTTGTTGATGTGTGTTCCATCAGCATGGAAATAATCTGATTACTTACTCTGCAAGTATTTTTGATAATTTGTTACCAAAATGATATGATTGTACAGTGCAGGGTAACATGAATAACAGTACTGGTGGTCATCTCTACTAATTTATTCTTATATAAACTTGTAGTTTTACAATACCCAGACATAATCTTCAAGTGTACGAGTAGTCTTGTACAGCTAATGATGATGCGCAAACATTGAAAAGTGCCATGTTTCTCAGAATAAATAAGTGAACATTATTACCGCTTATGTTATCATTAATCTTACAGCCTTTAAAGTGATCATCTAAATAGGTTGACAAGCCATGGAGGTGAAACTTCTTGCATAAATGTTCATGTGCTGATTTCCTAAGATTTTCTATTTATGGGTTTTTTGTGCTACAGGAAATCTGATATTAGGTCGTTATAATATGCATTTTTAAAGTTTTAGGTGAACTGTTTATGAAGTTTTTTGGTACATATTAAAATGCATGATAAAGAGGATGTAGTGAAGAAAGTATGGTAGTGTTTGCAACAAATTAAATATTTATCATTTTTGGTTAAGCTCTATGATCTAAAATGACAGTTGATTAATGTCAAGCATTACTTTGCCATTCTTAAGGAAATGGTAGTTCCTATAGCCCACTTTCAAATGGTACAACATGCAAAAAGTTTTAATTGGGGATTTAGACTGTGAGATTTGAATAATCACAATCTACTATTGAAGCAAGTATTTAATTATTGTGTTGATCTAAGGAACACTATTGCATCTAAAAGTCGCTGATTGAAATTTAATGAAATGCTTTCACATTACTATATATTGTGTGTTTCTTCCTAATGCATGATCATTTAGTGTTGAGGTGATTCTTCATGCTGAAGCTGTTGAGAGTGTACAAGCTGGTGACAGATATGACTTTACTGGGACCTTGGTTGTGGTACCTGATGTTGGAGCTTTGGCTGCACCTGGTTTACCCTCGAGTGCAACATCTCAGCAAGGTTCACATCACAAAATTGGGGAAGCTGCTGATGCTGGCATTCGTGGGCTAAAGGCTCTTGGAGTTCGTGAGCTTAATTACAAGCTGGCATTTGTTGCATGCAGTGTCACCCCTACAAGCCAGAGGGTAAGTTGATTCTGAAATATAATTTTGAAACCAAGATCATATATGTATGTATACATAATTATTTAATTCCTTCAGTTATTCCCAATTCAACAATTATTATTTTTTTATTTAGTTTGGTGGATCACCTCTACAAATGGAGGATATGACAGCTGAAGCAATGAAAGAACAAATGTCTGAAGCAGAATGGAACAGAATTTATGAAATGAGCAGAGATCGAAATCTGTATCAAAACTTAACCACAAGCCTTTTCCCATCAATTCATGGCAATGATGAAGTGAAAAGAGGTAAGATGAGATTGATGTTTTTCCACTCTGTGCTGCAGAAATGAGTAGAAATCAACTTCCATTGGCAAAACTAGAGGCTTAGTGTTTTGGATTAAGAGGGAGTGTGCTATCGCAGTTTGTGCTCTCTGCTGTGGTGGAGTAACTATAATCGTGCCCCGATGTGATCCAACAATGGCTAATGGTTTTGATTTGTTTTTGCATAAATACTAGTATAATTGGAAAGAGGTGAATGTCATGTCATGGTCCACATTATGCTTCATATTAGGAAGCTTTTATAGTGTATAGTTTAAAGAGATTTTTTCGTACTATTTTCATTCTGTGGGACCAGGGTAAGGTTACTTATAAAGAAGGCTTTGTTGCAGAAGAGGTTGCACTGTTTTGGGTTTGCCCTAGAATTCCAACTTTCATGGCCTTTGTAACTACTTAAGTTGTAACGGTAAATGTGCACATTGGTCATGTTTTCAATGGTCAAGCTTTGAAATGCTAGTTTTCAACCTTGCTTTGCTCCAAATGAGTTCATATGGGGTTATTTGGCGACTACTGCATTATCTGTGTACACACAGATCGCTATGCTGAATGAATATCGCTAAGATTGGTGCTGGAATCTGAAGAGCTTGCTGTGGTGTATGCAATTATCATTATAACATTATCATATTGTAATAATCATCTTGTTTTACACTTGAACTTTACCAAGAATTTTTTTTAAGCAATTACTTGTAACTTTGTCTTTATGTTAAAAATACATGTTAGTAAATATCATCATTATGGGTTTTTAATCTAAGGATTGGCTGGTTAGAGTTTTGGGATGAAGATGATATACTTGCACAAAACAGCATTAACCCAAAACAATATACTTAATTCCATGTGGTTCATGGGAGTCCAATATGGTTAAGTGCAGAAGTAAGTTTTTGAATGGTGTCCTCTGGTTTGACCCTGGCCCTATTTGCTTACTCTGCTTACCCCTGGCCAAAAAAAGTCGCCACCGTAATACCTAATGTCTACAACACCTAGGAAAACAATTTATCAACAATACCAAACAATAAAATGCCACTAAACAGACACAAGTTCCTTTTGCTGATGTTAAGAGCACATAAGTTTGTGTACACTTCTAGTTAAATAAGTTAGAAATGGAATTATGGCCTACAATAATCTTATCTCTGGGGATACATGGAACTATTTCATACGCACTGTAATATTTATTATATGCCCGGATTTTTCACTGTTCTTCTGGAAAAATATGTAAACATAAAGAGGTTTTGCTCTATAAATTTAATTTTCTGTGATGGATTTCTGATTTATAAGTGCTTGCAGATACTAATGAACTGGATTTGAATGAGCATCTTACTCCGCAGGGATTATCTTAATGCTTTTTGGTGGTGTACCTAAGACAACAATGGAATCAACTACATTGAGGGGTGACATTAACTGCTGCATTGTGGGTGATCCAAGCACTGCCAAGTCACAATTTTTGAAACAGGTACATATGTATATGTTTTACCTTTGTAGTAAAAACTCAAAATAATGGTCCTCAAAAACCAGGCTCTTGTTTCCAACTACGATAGAGATAATTTAAAGTTAACTTAGTTGATATGGGATATTTCAATTAAATACTTTGTTTAGGGATGTGATAAAACAACTTAAAATCTATGCTGTTTTAATTTGATTTTGCTCCTAGTTCTGAAATGTTGTTAACAAATTTTTATACCAGTTTTCAGCATTCAGTATGAATTAATGCCTATGAAACTACTTTTTAAATTTCGAGATGTTTGAATTGTGAACTGTGGATGAATGAGAACATTACATTGCTTTTAGCACACTTCAGATTTTTTAAATGTTCTTTTTCTCCTATATATTTTTTCATTTCTTGCAAGAGGTTGCTCCATTATACTATTAACAAGTTGCTTCATCTGCAAAACTAATAGTCAGCAAGAAATAATAATGGATAATATCATGATGATAAAAAATTAAGCCGAATTTTCTTTGCATCCCTGGGCCAATGAAGAAATTGTAGTTTTGCTCGTGATTCGGCTTGCTGGAGTAATATATGACATGCTTTGCATTGAAAGTTTTTCCAATATTGTGGGTAGAGTTTGTGTATATTCCAATAAAACACCCCATCTTATAACTTTCCTTCTATTCTTTCTCAGTGTCTAGTCCTGGCTCCCTATATTATGATTATAACACATGCCATAAGTGGAGATAGTGTAAAGAAAGGGGAATTATAAAACTGGAAATATTTTAATATAGAATGAACTATTTTTTTGCAACATTTAAGTTAACATTGTTGCAGTTCACATAGGTGTAATAAATCCAAAGGAATTTAGAGAAATTAAAGGAGGGTTAATATCTTCATGGATAATTGGAATTAATTTATGGATTCCTAGCTGGTTAAATTTATTCATTGTGTACTTTTAATGCACAAAATTGATCATTTGCTGACTGAAAAGCCCAAAAAAGTGTAATGTTATGCATGAAGCCAGTCTTGATGTGAGATTTCAAATCCTCTTTGACAGGTAGCGGATTTTAGTCCTCGTGCAGTGTATACATCCGGAAAGGCTTCCACTGCTGCTGGTCTAACTGCTGGTGTTGTCAGAGATGAGGAATCAGCTGACTTTGTCATTGAAGCTGGTGCATTGATGTTGGCTGATGGTGGAGTTTGTTGTATAGATGAATTTGATAAAATGGATCCACGTGATCAGGTGGCAATTCATGAGGCTATGGAGCAACAGACGATTTCCATTGCTAAGGTTTGTCCAAATTGACTGCTATTTTCTGCAAAAAATTGTTGGTTGGGAAATGGTGGGGACATGCAGGATTTCAGCGACTTATAGCACACTTAGAGCCATGGTTCAGCATGAATCAGAGGAAACATAAGATTTATGTAGTGATGACAAGTAAGAATAATAATGATAGAAAATATAACTAAAGGGGAACCTTCACGATGGCAATTTTAACTTTAAGTGGCAGTGGGACATCTTTTAAATGCAAGCAATATAGTGTGTAGGAAGTGATTTTTTTCCTTTCTAGAAGGAATATTGTTGCTCTTCTAATTTAAAATGAACATATTGAGTATTGCATAAATATGTATTAAAAGGGAAGTGTTGAGAAATATTCATGCTTGTTGTCATTTCTCGTTTTGACATTTTTTTTAAAAAGAGCTATGCAACTGGTTTTTCCTTTGATTTCAGGCTGGTGTTCGTGCGACACTCAATGCCCGGACATCCATTCTGGCAGCTGCAAACCCTGTTGGGGGGCGCTATGACCGAGCAAAATCACTTCAGCAAAATGTTGCGCTGACAGCACCACTTATGTCACGATTTGATTTGTTTTTTATACTTGTGGATGAATGTAACGAGGTAAGAGCAGCTCATTTTGGGGGAAACATTGTTATATATATTGCATTAAATATTCAGTGAGAAGCAGATTTTTGGAGGTATATGCTAATTATTTTATGCATTGTAATATGAGGCATTCTGTACAGCGAAGGTGAATCTGCCTACAACTAAGATGATGAGGGTAAAGTGTAGAAGAAGCCAAGGATGAGCTTTCCTTTGAATGCCGTCAATTATTAGTAATTACTGGGGTTTTGAGATGAGATTGATGGAAGATTATTGCACGCATGAGAGTACACCCAGTAAAAAATAAATTCAGCTGTCTGTGCCCTGGGTTCAATGCTAAAAAAATTACAATTCTTTTTAGGAAATGACATTTGATAGGTAACTACTTAAAAAAACTACTGTGAAAGAAGCTACTCCAGATATGGGTTACAAATCATCAGGGATTCTGCATGCCAATGAGAAGTGGTCACAAAACAATGATCACTAATGTAGTGTCTATATTTTAAGGAATATAAAAAGATTTGTCAGAGTTGTTGCGAGATTGTCTTTGTTGTACAGAACACCTCTTATAATAATTCAAAAATTACATTGCATGACTGTTTGATGGTTAAATCTTCTGATAATTCAAGGCCATTTGTTTAATTGTTAGGTGTTTTAAAAGGCATTTTATTTTTAGTGTAATCACAGAAATCCCATATGGTCCTCCGTTATTATGAAAAAAATTATTTTCAATTCTACAAAAATCACACTAAATACCAGTCAAAATTATTCAAAAATTTTGTTGGGCAAAATAAATCTTTAATTTGTATATTTTTATTGAATTTATTATGCTTGACAATCCAACCAATTCAGAGTATGTTAAAATTCAATTAGTGCTGCCCAGTGTAACTTTGTTGCTGTCATCAACTGTCACAATATGTATCATGAAAATGATGGTTTTATTAGTTATAGATACTTAAACTGGTCAAATATTTACAGCTGCTCTTGTTTCTAGTAAAAACCTATCACCTAGTTTTAGCTTGGACATAAAAAATTTCGAAGGAATATTTTCTCCAAAATGCTACTTGTTTTAATGTAGCATTATTCTACAGATTTATTTTTGGCAACTTTTAAAAGTAATTTTAGTGAATATTTTTTTGGAAACATCCATTGATTTTGGTAATGCATCTCCCTATTTTGATGTTGTTCCCTACTTCATCATTAATAAATAGTAAGCACTATTTCTCATGCCAAATTTTTTATCTGTAAAATTTTCTAATCTTGATTATGTTAGAATGTGTATATGTCACCCATATCTAGAAATTGCTCCCTACTTCCTCTCTCCTAGATTATTCCATTTCTTATCCTACAATTTTGTATCTATAAACTTTTCTAATCTTGGTTATGTTAGCACTTGGTTTTTTAATACAAAATTATTTTCTTCATATAATATTAGCAAGTTTTCCAAAATGTTTTATAATCAGATATTGAAAAACTGTCCTGTTATATCCTTTTACACCAATATCTTTCTGCATTTTCATTATTGGTAATAGTTTATGGATTCACTACTTACAAAGTAATGCTTGTAATTATTAATAAAATTATTTTGAGTATTTGAGTTTTTTAATGCTTTTAAGTGATATTTCTTTTATAAGGTCTTAAATATTGAGAGTTCTATTTAACTATTACTTTTTCCTGCAGGTTGTGGACTATGCGATTGCTAGAAAAATCATAGATTTGCATAGTAACATTGAAGAATCCATTGAAAGGGTGTACTCGCAAGAAGAAGTACTAAGATACATTGCATTTGCTCGCCAGTTCAAACCAGTTATAATTGAGGTAATTGTCCATGTTATTTTTCTGACACTTCAAGTAGAGACTTATAAATTTTACCTTGAATGTCGGTGGTCTTCAGGCATAACTTAACGTTGTGAAAAAAGTGTAATTCATTTAATCTATAGATGTAAGAATGTCATTGTTCTATAACCTAGTCTTTAGCTTCTCCACTCTCTTGGCAGTTTTCTGCCAGTTACAATTTACTTTTACCTTTAACCATAATATGAAGTAAAACATATTTCTGTAGATATTGATAGATACTGTAGTTTTAATTTTGTCTACACGCTACATGTGTGCATTTAAAAAATATAAAACAGCTGTGGAAAACTCAAATTTTTTCATTCATGGATATCCAGTATTTCCACATAGTATATGTGAGCTCAGTTTTCATCTTTGATTGGCTGACTACTGAAGTTTTTTCATGATAATTAGTCCTCATATTTTTTATGCAGGACTGTGTCAGAGTTAGTGTCAGTAAGGTCACCAAGATATCTTTGATTGAGTGATGTGTTTGCATCAAATTTTGTTTTAAGCTCAGATAAACTGTTCAGTAAACGTATGAATTCTGACTGTTGACTTTTGAGTTCATAGCTGGGGGCTCTACTCAATGTTTTCTTTGGTTATTGCCCAGTCACCATTGATTTTGAAGTGAATTATGGAAAATGTTCACAAATTTTGAACCATAAAGTAATGGAGCTTGTAGAAAAATAATATCTGTGAAAGCAAAGTTAAACAACTGTTGACCTCACTTTGGTGTCATAAGTTGGTATAGAAAGGAGGTAATCTATGGTCAATAATTTCGGGGGAGGGGAAGCCTTCATCTCTTTTTCATTATTATTGTTTATGGGAATACTCCCGTACCTACATCGCTAAACAAGTGTAGACACTTCTTTCTTCACCGTAGGTAATCTTACTGTCTGATACATTGAGCCTAGGTTGTACATGGATGTTTGGATTTGAACATAGGAATATCCAGATGATTGAATATGCAAGTAGGATACATGCAATTTAAATATACTAAACAAAGTTTTATCACAAGATATCAGAAGCAGTTCTTTATTTCCAATGCACATATTGTCTCGATATCTTTTAAATATTAAAAATTGTGACCTTCATAGTCATTATACGAGAAGCCAAAATGCATTCCATGTAAGTCAGCACAGAGTAAATAAAACGATTAAAGGGATAGATCATCAGGGAATACTTATGTACAATAAATTGCCTGCTTATATTAAAAATATCAAAAGTTCCTTTAAATTCAAGTGTGCCGTGAAAAAACTACTTTCATGTAAATTATTCTATAGTGTAGATGATTTTCTAATGCATACCATTTTAAATGTATAATTGGAATGTGTTAATCCTGAGAAAATTGTAAATTGTATGTATTTGTATTTTTCATATTGTTTTAATATTTTGCATAACGTCTTTTATTGATATGAAGTGTAAAACATGTATTGACAAAGCCATGCATAATTCTATGCCTATGGTGAAGAAATAAATTGAATTGAATTGAATATGCAGGAGTACTAACCTGTAAATAGCCTAATCCTTTCATTATAATTTTCATTTTATAAAGCATCCAATGGCATTTAGTTCATTGCAAGTTTTAGTTACTTGATTTTTGTGAAAGACTTTGTCATGTGATTAATTTATTTGATTCATATTATGATTTAAGGAAGCGGAAGATCTCCTTGTTGAGCTTTACGGTAGACTTCGCCAGAGAGATGGCATTTCTGGTGGATCATCTGGTGGAGGTGGAGGAGCTCGTTGTACATGGCGCATAACTGTAAGACAATTGGAAAGTATGATCCGGTTATCTGAGGCAATGGCAAAAATGGAATGCTCTGATGAGGTAAGTTTAATATGAAATTGTAAAAAAATACTAAATAATTTTTCTTTTCAGTGAATTGTTGAACATTTTAAATATAATAATGTATTATGTTACATTCTGTTTTATTCTTTGGCTCTTTGAAGTTGAAACAAAAATGGTTCATCCCTAAAGAATGTGTACTCTAAATGTCACAACACCATATGCTCATTAAAACTCCCATTATTACAGTTGACCAGCCATTATATCATCTTTGTTATGCCTTATTTGTTTCATCTCTTCTCATTTATGACATGAAATTTCTCAAATCAAAAGTTTTTCCTTTTTAAGGCAGCTAAAAATTCCTCTTCAAGTTAATGCATACCTCTCTGAAACTGGAAATAGCTAATTGTGATGCAAGCAATGGCAAAGGCCATTATAAGTGGAAGAATGCCTGGCGGGTTGGTTTGACTATTGATTGGTAAGCAGATAGGCATTCTTCATGAGGTTCACAGGTTCCCTTTCTTAGCATTTATGGCTATGTCCATGTACAGTACATCATTGCAAAAATTGTTCTCGGTCAATTTCAATCTAATGAAGGTAAATCATTGTCCCTGGTAAAAATGCTACCCTGAAAAATTAAATGCACTCTTTATTATGAAATAAAATTGCAAACATTAATTTTGCTCCGAAGGGGATAAAAATATTCCTTAACTGAAGTACAATTAAGAAAAATTATAGATTTCATGGTGTAATACAAGCCAATATGTTCGGTTTCTAGGTTTCAGGCACTTCTGCAATTACTTAGTTTGTATTTAAGAACTCGTCTGGTGACTCATTCTTGTTATTCATTGAAATTGTGGCATTTCATTTTTTTCAATGCTAGCCCAAAATATGTCATAATAATAATTTATATTTGGCCTGCGAATTGATAGCTAACGTACTGGCTTCCCACCCAGAGGGCCCGGGTTCAAATCCTGGGGGTGTTGAATATTTTCAGAGGTATCTCGATCCCTACTTGAGGTGCTTTGTGGAGGGCACTTTGAGTGAGTTCGCCGTCCGTCGGATGGGACGTTAAGCCGTGGACCCCTTGGCGCCTTTCGTAAAGAGTAGGCTAATGCCGACGCCGGGTTTCTCTCCACCCTTCATCCTTTCCTGTCCATCCCCTATGGCGCAAATGACCTCAGCTGTCGATCGCCTCCCCTCAAAACTACTACTACTACTACGAGGGTTGCTATTTATATTTTGAGCCTTGACAACACTAGTGCTTTAGGCGCATCTGACGTTTTCATCTGAAAGTTTGACCTATTTAACGATAACTTTCTACAGAACATTTTCTTGTTTGATCATAACTTGTGTTGTTTACAGTGACTCGAAAATTTTGTCTCAGCAAAAAAATTGAGTTAACTCATGAACACTCGTACAATGATTTTTTACAACTTCCGGCGTGGATTATCAAGACAGGAGTGCATCGATCAAATTACTTTCTCTTTTGGCAATGAAGCCCCATCCTTTGCCACTGTGAAACGTTGGTATAACAAATTCCATCATGGCCACCATTCATTCAGCGAAGAAAGTCGTGAAGGTCATCCAGAATCAGTTTTTGTGCCAGAAAACATTGATGCTGTGCAAGAACTAGTAAAGGAAGATTGTCATGTAACTTATCGTGAAATTGAGACATCCTTGGGGATTAGTATGACGAGCATCAATAAGCTATTGCATGCAAATTTTGCTGTGAAAAAAATTTGTTCACGTTAGATTCCGCATAATTTGAAAAAAGCTCAAAAAGATGCTCATGTCAATTGGTGCAAATAAGTGCTCAACAAATACGATGGTGGTGCATCAGAAGCTGTGTATACCATCTACACAGGTATCTTGGATCTATTGTAATGAGCCCGAAACAAAAGAGCAATCCACTGTATGGGTCTTCCCAGACAAGCCAAATCCAGCAAAAATGATTCGTGCACAAAGCACGTCGAAGCAAATGATCGCCTGTTTCTTCAAAATAACTGGACATGTGGCAAACGTGCCATTAGAGCAATGTAGAACGTGAATTCTGAATGTTACACACGAGCATTTGTTTGTCAGAAGTGCTTGTTGAAATACGGAAAATGAAGCGGCAACGAAGGATCATTCTTCATCATGACAATGCAAGCTCTCACAGATCGGCTGAAACAACTAACTATATGACTGGTCAAAATGTTGAATTGTTGGGTCATCCTCCGTACAGTCCTGATTTAGCATCAAATGACTTCTTTTTATTCCCGTCAATCAAGAAGAAATTGCATGTCGAATGTTTTCCGGCGCCTGAAGATGCCGTTG
Source organism: Hetaerina americana (assembly GCF_022747635.1). NCBI lineage: Eukaryota > Metazoa > Arthropoda > Insecta > Odonata > Calopterygidae > Hetaerina > Hetaerina americana. Next base: position 30,892,301 of record NW_027286874.1, on the reverse strand, counting down.
ATCCACTCGAAAAGCATGTTTTAGAGGTACTGCCATTGAAGTGGGAAAATTGTTACAAAAATTGGTTCGAGCACATGCAAAAATGTATTGATTATCATGGAGAATACTTCAAATAATAATAAAGCCATTTTCAACAATAAATTACTGTTTTCACTATGAGGCTGAAAATACAAATAGCAACCCTCGTGCATCATTATATAGGTCAAGTCCAAAAAAACCTTAGTGATACTGTGTTATTGACTAATCAGTTTACATCATTTGTTGAAATTAAATATTCATTGGCAGAATAGTATACATTCGACGGCATAAACTATTGCAGTTATTTTTTAAAAGGAGTTCTCATATCTGATTTTATTACACAAAGAAACTTAATGTGGTGTCAGCCCCTTACATTTAGACCTAAGCGTTACAGATTAGAAATAAGTACCTAATTCAGTCAGCTTTCAATTCCTCCTAATAAAATGATTTTATATGTTAACACTTGGCGCCAAAGTCGCCGTGAGCAATGCTGACAAATTTTCTAAAAGTGTTTTAGTTTTTCTAGGTGACTCTTTTCTTGATGATTTTAAATAACAATTGAATAATTCTTATTTTAAGGTTTTATAATTTTTATAATTCATTCTTCAATTTCATTTAACTTTTTCTCATAATTTATCCAATTTTCTAGTGTATACACTTAAAAATATACTGCCATATTAATTCTGTGCTAATGTTTTCTTTCATTTTAAATGGTCCTTTTGCAATAATCATCAAAACTATACAGTTTGCATGATAAGACAGCTTTTGCTAATGGACATTGTCATGTCTGCTTCAAAAAGCATAAAAGTTGTTTCCAGTCTCTTAACAGGTCCATTGCTCTCATGGGGGAATGGGGAGTGTCTTTGAGACAGTTTATACTCTCATCTGGGGAGATGGAAACCTATTAGAGATATGATATTAAATTGGGGAACCTTGTATCATTTTACAATGGGTCGACCTTTCCGATGAGTTTACTGCTGAAATTTAAAGGGCTGACTATTAGGTTCTGTGTTGTGATGACAAAAATACAGAGCATCTTTGAAACATTTTACCTTCTCATCTGAAGAAATAAGGGATAATAGATACCCTTATAAGCTCTGGCAATGACGGGAACTTTGCTTACTGCTGAAAAATAGCATATGCTCTCAGGGTATCCCGCTTTTGGGCTGTAAACAACAGAAGTTTCTCTCTGCATTGGAGCAGTGTAATAATTTTACTATGATAGGTTTTTTGTTTAGTTGCTTCAAAGTGCAATGCTTACAAAAGGATACTATATTTACTATAACTTGTAAATATTTCATTAAATTATTTTGAATGCTTTTACAGACATTTTCATTCAAATAACCTGGTAATTTTCAAATGAAATTAAACAATTATGCATGTCACTCAAATAATTAAGTATAAAGATATAAAAACTTCAACATTTTGAAAGAATACTCAGCAGTGTTTACCAAGGTCAGTAAGTACTCTAAGAAATGATTCCTGAAAAGAGAACTACTTCAGAATTTTTTGAGGATCATGAATAAATAACATCTTTTCAGGTAACCATAATCTGAGAAAAGTGGACAGCTTTAATGTCAGTACATGCATACGCATCTTAAATGCCGTATCTAAAGGTCTAGGTGGCAGAAATAGAGTGTGACATATCAAGGAGTATCTTTATTTTATAAATTGTAATGTATATCACGTCATCAAAGTGAATGGTTCATTCTCTAAAATGCCAGCTTCCTTTTAATTTTCCTGAATGGTGCCCGCAGTGTCTCTCTAAGAGAACAGTTCAAATTTGGGCAAGGTTTGGCATAGCAGGATTGTTGAAGCACTCTGGTGATAAGATGAGGAATCGAACTCCATGGGCTGACCACTTTCAGCATTAATATCAGTGTCATGCTGTCTATAACTCAGCAGCAGATTGAAGAATGGAACAATAAGGCCAATTATTTTTCAAACTGTTAGAAATTTCAACTTACAAAAGTAGTGAATAATAAGCTTAATCTGTAAGAGATTCCAGTAAAAGGAATGTATATTAACCGCGTGTTATCTCTGTCATTATTAACACTCTAATTTTGGCTAGGATATTTTCAAGGACTTCCATAGCAGCCTATTGCAAGAAATAATTAGCTCTGGATTTGTTGCGTTATTAATTAGTTTTATAATTAGTTAGAGTAATCTTTAATATTGTGTTGATGTTTGCAACCTATTATTCCAAAATTTTAAAAGCCTGACTAGGGTGCCTCTGAAATTTTAATACCATTTGGATGTATTTATGTATATTATGACATTGAACTTAAATTTAAATTTTCAAATAAATTGTTATTAAATAATTTATTACATTTGGCACAAGGTTTGTTGTATATACATATTTTTATTCACTTGATACTTAATCTAAGCTATGTTTACCAATTATAGGTTACTCCAAAACACGTCCGTGAAGCATTTCGATTGCTGAACAAGTCGATCATTAGAGTTGAACAACCAGACATACATCTTGAGGATGAGATCGAAGAAGGGGATAATGCAATGGATATTGATAATGATGTACCAAATGGTGTTCCTAATGGTGAGTAGTTTTACATGCTTTAGAACTACGTGTAAATTGCTATAAACTATGGTGTTGGCAATTGGTTATGAGGCATATTTTATTAATTGATGTGGAATTAAAGTTAGTGTGAGGGAATGATGAAATGAGGAGGATTGAACAAATGACATGGGGGGAAATGCACTGTGCACTGCAGGAAGTGCTTTTGTCCAGTGTTTGAAAATAATCCCTACAACTGGGTTATCCTTAAAAGATCGAAAGAAATGAGGCTTAACTACTGGACTTATTTTTACGCCCAATTGAGGCTAATTGCATCACAGAAATATATAACTGACATTAAAGCATATCCATCCTGGGGATTCCAATTTATGATGAGGAATGCATAGTCAAGCCTGAACATGCATTGGCCAGAAACTATCCAAGACCATGAAGTGATTACATTTAGAGAATTTGTAAGCAGAGCATTTCTGAAGCCAAAGAATTGTACGCGAGTCAAATGGATGAAGTGCCAGTAAGTTTTAACCTTCGAACTGCAAGAACAATGTATCTCAATCTTGAAAAAGGGAGTGTTCAATGCCTACAAAGGGATAGGAATAGTTCGCTGTTGTATAGTGCCTAACTTTTGATAGCCCAAAGTGCTCTCCAGTGGAAATAAGTGCGAGGGAAGCCATTCCCAAGGATCATTTGCCAAAATGCATTATTATTGCAGCAAATGAAAATGGTGGGGCAAATTCAAAATGATGGCCTGGTTGAATAATGTTTGTAATAAATGCAACTATGCAGTTTTAAATCCAAAATCTGTTTTAATTATGGGTGCATGTTGAGCCCATTAATAACCTAAAGAATTTGATAAACAGATAGCTATTCCAAATTAGCCATGATGCCTGGTGAACTGATGAAGAAACTTCAACTACTTGATTTAATGGCGAATAAATCATTAAAATCAAAACTTTGAGGCAAGCAGGAAGAATGAATGATTGCAGTTATCCACGAGTATAAAAACTCTGGGAAGATGAAAAGGCCATCATCCTATGAGGAAATCGACTGCTGGATATCTGCAAGCTGAAAATCCAATATCATAACTAGGAAACCTAGGTAGTAAATAAAAAATTTTATATGTGGAAAAGCCAAGTGGTTTAATTTTAAGTTCAATAAGAAGATTTCCCACCAAGTGATGCCAGAAACTGTTTTATTTACCTTTATGAGGAAGAGAAATAATAATAATTGTCCTCCTTGTATTGTAGTTATATCAGATGCTTCCTAAAATGTCCATGTATACTAGTGCCTTTGCAATAGTATAAAACATGTCATAGTCTGATTGTATTTGTACTTGAACTTTTGTCGCTATTGCAATTTGCCAGCCCCAGTGGCGGTGGGGTAATGTCCTCACCTGCCATCCCAGAGGTCACAGGTTTGATTCCCACCTAAGTCAGTTTTCCTCCACCTAATGCATGGATGTTACCACTTATCTTCATTGTAATGTGTTGGGGTTAGGTGGAAGAAGGGAATATGAAGTCTTAATCTTACCCCATTAAATTTGTTAAATAAATAAATTGATATGTATCCATTTAACAGAACTATTGGAAATGAGAACCAAAGCTAATGACAGAATTGACATCAGAACTGAAAAAACGTTTGATTCACCGATCAATTTTTTATATCAAGGTTGTTGTTTATTGATGATAAAATGCATTTATAGCCATGTGTGGTATTTTTTCCATGAACAATGGCTCTTTGCACCTTGTGTTATGATATCAGAGACTTGATAAAAAAAAATGAGACACTCATCGCAAAAACTTAAGCACAAGTAATAATTGAAATATAAGTACAATCACTACTCATGTGACTATCACCAATAAGAAGAGCAGATATAATCAATTGTCATTACAATTCCAGGGCATACAACATTGTAACCATATTAACCTAATTCTTTAGTCACAACTTCCAACCTTTCATGTAATTTGGGACATGTTAAGAATTTTTTATTCTAATTGAATGAGCATACGGATCAATATGACTCATATATGTAGAGCATCCTGAAAACCTTAATGCTATTTCTTAGTGGAATCTTAAAATTACATGCAGGGTTTATTATGGTTTCTGGGATATGCATAACATTCTCTCCCAGTTGTTGCCCATGTTTGACTAATATTATTTCATATTGGGCTGGTGACTAAATGAAACTATAATTTTTTAGGCATGTGATACCTGTAGGACAAAAATGTCAGTATGATATATACACAAACCTTTGCAATATTCATATGCTTAAATCTATTGAGTAAGGATTTCAAAATAAAAGATGTTTGAGTAAGGATTTCAAAATATTATTATTATTACTTTTTATTTGCCCAGAGATCACAATACAAAAATACCAGGTGGGTGAAGTATGTACATGATATAAGGCACGTCAATGAGGAGCAAAGACACAGGCTCAGTTAAGATACATAAAAGAATAGATGCTCATAGTTACATAAGTGTTTGGTACAAACCCATGAACATCGGCTGTAACATGCACATACAATATCAAATTCAGAAAAATCATTGATCACAAACATGAATCAGACCATTACCATTGCTAGAAACTAAAAGTATGAACTTACTGGTCGGGAATATTGTTGAGATATTCATCAACCGAGTAAAACATATTGCATTGTAGATATCTTTTTAGTTTATGCCTGAATACGGCAGTTCCCTGTGTATCCTTGATACTTTTGGGTAGTTTGTTAAATAATCTGATGCCCATTTCATTGGGTCTTAATTTCAATGCTTTAGTTCTTATATTCCCATAATGGAAGTCATTCCTGCCTCTGGTGTAATGATGATGATAGGCAGAGTTAAGAGAATAGTTGCCGATGTTATTTTTTATATATAGAATTAAAAACATAATGTAGATGCATGGGAGTGGTAGCAAATTTAATTCATGGAAAATAGGCCTTGATGGAGCATTGTAAGGTTTCCTGGCGATGATTCTAATAGCTTTCTTTTGCATTTTAAAGATGGTTTGAGAAATAGCAGCTGATCCCCATAATATTATACTGTAGGTTATATTTGAGTAAATTTCCCCATAGTACAAATTGAGTAGTACAGTTTTAGTTGTAGTTTCATACAGGTGTCTTAATAAGTAGCAAGTTGAACTGAGCTTGTGTTGGAGGGCTTTTACATGAGTATCCCAAGAAATATTTGCACATAGAGAAATACCTAGAAATTTGCATTCTGTCACACGCTCAATTGATAGGTCATTGATTTTTACCAGCAGATCATCTGATATGTTCTTATTGTGTGTAAAGTTTACTATTTTACTTTTATTTACATTTAAGTCTAGAAGGTTGTCTGTACACCACTTGTTTATAGCAAGTGTGACAGACTTAGCTTTTTCCACAAGGCTGGGATATGTTTGTGTTGATATTATTATATTAGTGTCGTCAGCGTACAACACTGGTATTATTCCATCATTATTTGGTAAGCAGTTAGGTAGGTCATTGATGTAAATCAGAAAGAGGAGTGGCCCAAGGGTTGAGCCTTGTGGAACACCTTTGTTAACTTGGTATGCTTCGGATGAATATTTTGACCCATCAACTGATAACACTACTTTTTGAGTGCGATTATGAATAAAGGACTTCAACCAGTTTAAAGGACTTCCTCTAATTCCTATTCTATTGAGTTTAATTAGTAGTCTATTGTGGTTTACATTATCAAAAGCCTTTGACAAGTCAAAAAACATTCCAAGAGTTTTGCGTTTAGCATCTAATGAATTAAGTATGCTGTCGATTGCCTGACATATGGCAGTTGTGGTAGACCTTTCCGATCTAAATCCATGCTGAGAATTAGAAAGTAGGAAGTTTTTTTCGAGATAAGATGCTATTTGCATATACATGGCTTTTTCGAATATTTTAGCAAATGTATTTTGGACGGCTATTGGTCTGTAGTTATTCAAATCATTTACACAGCCATGGTTTTTATAAATGGGCACTACTTTTGATTCTTTTAATTGGGATGGGAAATAAAAGATGTTTGGGACAGCATACGACTATGGATGGCAGTATTTTGTTTGCCAGTATTTGAGCCATACTAAAAGGAACACAAAAGATCTATATTTTTGTTTTGGGTCTGCTAATAGATTCAAATTACTTGTTATTTCAAATTAAGCAGGATTAAAATAATAAGGATTTACTGTAAATGTTTCAGTTTCCAATGAGTTTGAGCCTATAATTCATTTTTATCAATGGGAGACAGTTTGCATGCTCTAAATCATACCAAGTAGTCTTCAGCTGTGTTTGTAAAGTTAGATTTTACTAATGCTTACACATTTCAGTTGTCTTATTAAAGTATAATATTAATTGATTTGCAGAAATAAACTAGGGTTTCTGACTTTTGGGTTATTAACATTTTGTTTTGCTCTTTAAATAGGAACTCATGAAGATAAATTACCAGAGGAGCAAGGAGTGGTGGAGAAAAAAAAGATGAGCATAACATTTGAAGAGTACAAAACTCTCTCCAATATGCTAGTTCTCCACATGCGTCATGAAGAAACCCGAATGGAAAGAGATGGTGAGTTGAAACATAACATTTTGTTTTAACACTTTGTGTTTATCATCGGTAAAATGGAGAAATATTTTTGAAAATGATTTATTTTGTTAAAATAATGATAATAACACCATTGCTTAATAAATTTTAGGTTTTCTCATTCTCTATTTTACAAATGTAGTCAGCCCCAGAATAGAGTACCACCCCATTCAGAAAACCTCAGTTTTGGGAAAGGTTATTTTCTGAAATAGACCCCCTACCTTGTATGGTAAAACCCTTTATTCGCACTTATCTAGGGACCCATGTAAAAATAGATAATGCAGGAAAATGCAGATAGTGTCATTGTCTTATTTTTGCCTATGTTCAAAATTATCTAACCAACCATATGATGCTGTGAAACCTTAGATTCCTGCAATGTCCTGCAAATCCTTAGAATGTGCAATACTTATTCTTTTAGATGATGCCATTCACATGGATGATTTATCATTTAAAAATCACTTTTTCCATATATTTTCTTGGCATATTTTCTCTTTTTAGAGAAATGTCCTTACAGGTTTGCATGTTTCAGAATAGAATCGCGATTGTTCACTATTGTATTTAGTGTAGAGGCCCGCAATTGTAGATGGTTCACTGGATCAATACAGGTTCTATCGTGAGAATCAACTAGTTCCAAAAGTTTTATTTTGCCCGCTGTTGAAAATGTCCTTTTTTACCTCATCTTACCATTTTCCAGCAGGATATAATTTATGTTTCAGAGCAATTGAGAAAAAAACTTAACCCTTGAGAATCAGAGCTACCTTGATTTTCGACTAGTGCAAACAGTTGTTCATCTACAAAATTGTTTGAAGAAAATAAAATGAATTTTGATTCAGGGAGGTGCAGTTTTGATATGATTTGGCAATTTAGAATACTTATTAATATTCAGGAGCCTATCACTGTTATGTAAGTTACATCAATGCAGTTAAAATAATCCCAGTTGTCAGCCACCAGTTTTTGCATTTTTCACACTTCATCATGTTGGGTCAAAGTCGTTTTCATTCTTTATAAATGTTCAACTTATGTGCAATATGAATAGAATCCCTTAGGTTTTCTTACAATGTATAAATTACATGGCTAACTCCTAGGCATACAATGTATTCATTTCATAGCCCAAACCTTTTTCTGGCAGCCTGAGATTACAAGCTTAAGTAGTTCAAATTTGTGTTACTACCCTGCTGTATTCAAATTCTTCTGAGAGATTGTTCATATCACTGTTCTCAAAGATTGTTCACATCACTGTTCTCAATCATCTTTTTTTAATTGTATGCATTCAAAATGAAGTCAAAAGAGTTTTTTATTATAAAGGCTGATGTACATGAGTAACTGTTTTAGAAAGTGAATTTTTTTTTAATCTAGCTCATATTGATGCAAATAGTAAGAAAGCTAGGCATACAATGTATTCATTTCATAGCCCAAACCTTTTTCTGGCAGCCTGAGATTACAAGCTTAAGTAGTTCAAATTTGTGTTACTACCCTGCTGTATTCAAATTCTTCTGAGAGATTGTTCATATCACTGTTCTCAAAGATTGTTCACATCACTGTTCTCAATCATCTTTTTTTAATTGTATGCATTCAAAATGAAGTCAAAAGAGTTTTTTATTATAAAGGCTGATGTACATGAGTAACTGTTTTAGAAAGTGAATTTTTTTTTAATCTAGCTCATATTGATGCAAATAGTAAGAAAGCTCAGAATGAAATTGTGTAAATATGTGGTTCCACATATGCTGTAAAAATAAGAAATTGTATGGGATATGATAACAATGTAAATTGTAGAAAGTATTTCTGATAATGCTAGTACAGGGTTTGATTTTTAATTTTAAATAAGTTACCAGTGTTGCTGTACAAAAGAAAAAAATCACTGCTATTTTCATGAGGTTAAATATTTGCAGAAATAAATTAAATGATTTTAATTTTCAAAAAACATTGGCTAAAAAAGTTGCCTTTGAAAAAAATTACTTCCTTATTCATGTAGAATGATTAAGTCTAAAAATAGGTATTAATCGAAAGAAAATTATTTCCGATTTATGTCTACACATGTACACTTGCATGTATTTCAATTAAAAAAAGATAGTATAATATCTCAATGAATATCCTTGGAGAAACATATTGTCAGAGCTTGAAATAAAATAATCTTGAAGCTTTCAGTCAAGACTTGTCTTTGCAATTGAACCAGTCATATTTTTTATCATCAAAAATGATATGTTTATTTCTATTTAGGTGAACATATTTAAGTAACAGTCATTTAAAAGCATTTAATAAAAGAAAAATATTAAGTAAACATAGAAGGGTGTGATTTTTCTGTGGTCATTCATACTCAAATTTCAATTTTGGTATCTGTTTGGCATAATTAAAGAATGATGTTTGTGCCCATAATGCTACTTAAAAACAGGTTGTATATAAGTATTGTATCAAATTCATGAAAGTAGGGCAGTTAGATTTCTGATAGTCATACAATTCTTAATTAAGGTGAAGTCTTCATGCAGTGTACATCTTGGGCTGGAAATCACTTGGTTTGTCGTCAGCCATCTTATGGTTGTTTCTATACAGCCTTGGCCTCACTTTCTTCTCATCAAACATGTAAAATCAATCAAATAGGTGCTGTACTTAGGGGAATGCATGATTTTTATCTCTCACTTACCCATAATGACTAGAATTTAGGGTAAAATATGACATTAGGCAATGTCAAAACAAAAAAATAGAATTATCATGTGAATGCTACTGAGCATTGAATTCATTTCTCTTTCTTGTTGGGTAATGGGTATTGGAGAAAATATATGGTAATGGTAATGTTTTCAGATGACACATCTGTAATTTATTCAGTTTTTTATATTGGTAATGTGGTCTAAGACATACTTTTCATGGGACATTTTGGGGAAATTTATCGTTTTTTTTTCATGTTTTGAAGAATAAAGTCACTAAAAACCTATCACATCAAAATGTTTAGAATTTTAACCACCATTTAAAAGTACCATTAAAACCAAAAAGTTAAACCTAAAAATACTTTATAGCACAAATGGAGTATGTTGTAAAATTGACTACAGGAATAAATACCTTATGTTTAGTAACAGATTAAAGTATGTTTTACATTAATTCCATCCTTGCCCACCAGGAGGAGCAAGAAGAAGAAAAATGTTAAATTTGACTTTTGTCCTTTTGAACCTCAAGCAGTGGTATATATTTCAAATTCTTATATTGGAATACATTTTTCAATGTGCTAAATTCAGATATTTGGTGAATTATTATTATTGGTATTCTACTGGTTAGGGTAGGTTTTGGTTGGAAAATTATACAAAAATACATTTGCTTACCTCTCCTAACAAAAAGCATTACCGGAAATTGGCCGCTACAACTCTGCATAATTCTTTCCTCCCTTCAATCCATCCAACATGCCTATCCTATTCCTTCCTCTGCCTAGTTTGCTTCCCTATATCACAATGGTTAACAATCCATTACCAATCAAAATGCCCTAAATTGAACTTTCCTGCCTCGTTTTGGCTTCATCCAACAATCCTATCTCCTCTCCCAGCATGCTTAGCACTTCTCATATGTTTTCCTTTCAGTCCACATCAGTCCATTTTGTAAATAAGGTGTAATGTATGTATTGTTTTTCTTTAAGGTGTTGACTCGCGCGATGAAGCTGGTTCAGATGGTCTCAGAAAGAGTGACCTTGTTGCATGGTACCTTGAGCAGGTTCAGGAGTCTATAGAGAGTGAAGAGGAACTTCTGCAAAGGAAAGAATTAGTAGAAAAAGTCATAGATCGTCTCATATTTCGTGTAAGTTTTCTGTAAATTGCTGGCAGAACAAACACCATTGTGTATTCAAGTAATTAAAATCATAACTTTTCTATGGATTATGATTCTATTTTAAAATTAAAAATTCTATATTTGCTATTGCAAGTCACAGTAGTGTAGGGATAGAGTGTTGGACTTCTAACTGGAGGACCTGGGTTAAATTCCAGGGCATACTTTTGGGCTCCCTCTGCTTCACCAAATCTGGGTGATTTTTTGGTTACAATAACATCAACGGAAACCATAGGTGGCTCAGGGAAAGGAGCTGGCCCTCCTACCCTGGTATGTGAGTTTCACATACCATTAGGCTTAGTATTGGGTAAAATCTACCCTTTCATATCAAACTGAACTTCAGGTTGATAACTTTATGGTTTATATTTGTTAATTTCCATTTCCAGTATTGGTAAATATGCATATACTTGTATTATAGGTAAATCAGCATGCACAGTAGAAGCTCGATATACAAAGTGAGATCAAAAAAAGATAGGACTGATTTATAACTTGTTTATTTTGATGGATACAGCTTAATTGAACTTGTCTCCTTCTAAGTACATGCCTCGGCTGACGACACACCTTTGCCAATGTTTCTTCCAGCTCTCGAACCCTTCCTGGTAAGCCACCTTAGGGATCCTTGTCAGGTCCGCCCTACAATTAGTTTTAATGTCTGCAATATAGTCGAATCGGCTTCCTTTCAAGGTTGATTTTAACTTTGGAAACAAAAAGAAGGTTTTAAGAAACTCTGGGTCGACATTGGCTCGATCCAGGAGTTCCTGACTAATATCTACACGTTTTTGTCTCTGTTCATTAGTCAGCACCCGTGGGACGAATTTTGATGCAACGCGAGTCATGCCCAAAATGTCTATCTAAATTGTCTGATAGGATCCAAAACTAATGTTCACTTCCTCGGCTATCTCCCTAACAGCAATTTGCCTGCACCAAATTGCCACGGTGGGGGTCTGTCGAAGTGGAAGGTCGCTCCGTTTGCGAATCTTCATCTGTCGAGGTTCTGCTCGATTTAAAACGACTGCAACCCTCAAAACACAGGCTTCGGCTCATAGATTCATCAACAAAGGCTTGTTGCTTGCTGAATCATTCCAAATGTCTCCATAGCACTTTTGCCAAGTTTGAAACAAAATTTCATGCACACATACTGTTTGCTGTTGCATGCGGTGAGATACAGGTTAAGACACATACCGCTGCTGCTGCGTAACAACTCGACATAAACAAACACAGCGCCTCTTGTTTTAGTCGTCAGATGTGTCCCGAGATGGTGCAATTGGTCTCGTTTTGATCTGTTGAACAGTTTGCACAGAGTAAAATCAGTTTGGTCTTTTTTTTTATCGCACCTTGTAGAAAGAGCTAATGGTCCCTAGAAAATTGCTTGCTTTCTCAATTCAGGTTATTACAGATGGTGATTTAATGCTTACCTATTAGCTGATTTGCATTACTTTTGAGGATTGCATTACTTTTGAGGATATCATAGTCATCAGAGTGATCATTTCATATTGTAAGTATAATGTTATCTGCCAAAAAACTGTTCATTAGAAATTATCACATTCTTTTATCGCTTTGGAGGATAACAATTGGATGCATTGCTGCATTTTAATAATAAAAAACCATAAACACAATAATCAACCTGAAGGTCAGTTTGGTAGGTGATGGTAGAGTTCACCCAGTACTAAGCCCGACGGGGGGTGAAATTCACACATCAGGGTAAAGGAGGCCAGTGCCTTTCCCTGTTTCAATTAGGGTTTACCAGGAAGATCTGGTCCGAAGGAATCACAGTTTGGGTTGAGCTAATGGTTCCCAGAGAGGCTTGCCCGTACTTAGAACCCAGGCCCTTCGGTCAGTAGTCCACTACTCTATCCTTGGACTACCGCAACCTACCATTGTAATAATATGGTATATCAATTTTTGGTGGTTGAACTTCATGACTATACTAGTTTTATATCATGAACAGGGCTTTATTGGCGAGAGATCAGACATTGGAATGGGTTTAGGTTGTAATCTATTTATGCAAAGGCTTTGAGAATTTTAATTTTTGTATTTTTTAACTGAAAACTATGTTGAAGAATGACAGCAAAAGTGCAATCAGCATGATGAATAATTTTGCAAATATCTAAAGAAGCAGGCATAGACATTGATAATCTAGAGCCAAAATGAGTACCGTATTTGCAGGCATATAAGATACACCAGCTTAGAAGACACCTTTTAAGTACACTTTGTTAAGGAAAAAATTTCATGAAATTTTTTATGCAAACTTTATAGTTATCTATGTCCATAAAAATATAACTAGAGGACATAGCGAGGTGCTTCATTTTAATCCCCAATCTCAAAACTCAGACACTGACCTTCAGAGCTAAATGATGAATCGCTTGAATGCCTCTTCTTCAAAAACTGAGTCTTTGTGGAATAAATTATCCTCTGCACCATTAAGTATGTAAATAAATCCACATTTCTTAAATGATTTTACAACTGTCTCATTCATAGCATTCAAAGAGGTTTTGGCCGATACACAAATCTGTGAAATGCTAGGACTTCTCCCTGCTGAAGATGTCATTTCAATCGAACTACCCCATTTCTTATTCATTAATCCTTAAAATGGTTTATAAATGCCAATATTTAAAGGTTGAAGCTAGCTTGTTAGCACTCAGGAATTACAGCTACACTAAACTCATGATTGTCCATGCTAGTGAATCACTGATAATCGAAAAACATGGATAACCAAAGTATGGATGATGAAGCATTGATAATTGAAAAACACAGATAACCAAAGTATTTGGAAAATATGGTCAAGATATAAATTAATGAATATACATGGAAGCTCTCCTTTTTCATGCCATAAGATTAATTTGAGTTTTTTTATTCATGGAAAGTATATTTCTTTCTGTTTTTTAGCCATTTTGTAAGGGTGTAAATATAGATTTTCAATAACATGGAACTGTAATAAAGTGAAAAGCAGAATGCATTAAATTCAGAAAGCTTAACCAATCATGTAGCCAGGGAAAGCAAATGGCTGGTGAAAGATGAATTTTAAAGAAATGGTCGCTAATTTAATTCGTATTCATCATATGATACTGGCATTTGATGCGTAGTAAAAAACTAGGTATTTGCTCACCTTAAAGGAGAATATGGAAATTCCCAGAGCTGATGAATGTGAAGGAAAAAATAAATAGAGAGTACATATAGCACAAAAATTTTTGAATTAAAACATTAAACGATTAGTGTCGACAACTTTTGAGTTGATATAATTAAAAGCTTTTTAAGAAAGCCCTGGTATTTCAAACGTGTTTATTTTGTTAAAGTATTAAAGTTTCAAAATATTTAATTATTTTTATGATTGTGATTTATTAAAATTTTGATAAGAGAATAGCTGTGATAATCTACTAAATGGATAGCACTGTATTTGAGTTGAGGTTGATATAATTTTTTGGAGCTTTGTGGAAAACTAAAAGATTTGGAAGCTTTGTAATTTTAGTATGCATGCAAACTTATTTGATGGCTCTAAGGGCGGTAACCCTTGAGAGAGGATTTCACTTTTGGGAATAAAAAATAGTCTGCTGGTGACAAGTCTGGACTGTAAGGGGGGAAGGAAATCGTCCCGTCACGTTGCAGAAGGTCTTTGCTAGCAGACAATCGACTCTTCTTTCGGTCATTCATCAAGACCTTCGGGACGAGTTTAGTGCAGATCTTTCGTGCTTAAAATTGCATGCATGCCAATTAATTCAAGCATAAAGTAGCTGATTAAAATCCATTTGACCCATTTTCCATTTTTCCCCAATATATTTAGTGTAGTTATAGAAATGCTTTTTGTTATTTTTTACATGCCTGATTTCTGGATGAAACCTGATAAAAGTTGTATTAACTTGGGAAAACATTTTCATAGAAATTGCTTGATGAGACATTTCTCTCCAAGGGTTGTTACACTCCACTTGAATGTGATATTTGCTGACCCATCAGCTAAAATAAATGAACTATTTATGTTCCCTAGGTTAAGTAAAAATGTAATGTGGCAGTGGGACAACCCATATAAGAACCAATATTTACAATTTCTGAATGTGTGTAATCCATATATAATTTTATATCATGGCTCATTTACTATAGTTGAAAAATAAACTCAGTCATTCATAACACTGGTTTTTATAGTCCCCAATAGCTGTATTAAATCAGCATTTTACTTTGTATGGTGTTTGAAAGAAATATTTCATTCTATGAAATGAAGAGGTGGATAATGGCTTCTTATGTAATTGGCATAGTTATCAATTATGAACCTAATACTGTTTTCTATTCATTTTTGTAGGATCAGGTCTTCATCCCCTTGATGAGCACTGGTCTCAAAGGTCAAGAAGCCCAGTCTTTGGAGGATAATCCATTACTTGTTGTTCATCCTAATTATGTAGTCAATACATAAAGTTTGCCATTTCTATGAAGCTATTTTATTCTAAGTGAGTCTTGATAATGATGTTTGAATGTTTACCACAGTTTCTTCAAGAGTCTCTCTTGTTGAACCTAAGTAATAATGTTACAAAAGAAATGAAAATTCCACTGATGTTCATAAATATATATTTTTAACAATAAAACTACACTTTATAAATATTCGTTCTTGATATCAAATTGTCACCATTAATTACTGTATTGGCATCAAACACCACTGGAACTGATTCATAGCACAATGTCCTTATGCAGCTTTTTTATCACTTTCACAACAATCTTGAAATGGAACATTGTCTAATTTTGCAGTATCTTCAGTGATTTTCAACTCTGAAATAACATAAAATTCAACTATTACAACTCAACAGTAATGTTGACCACTAAAATAATTGACAGATATGGATGAAAATGCAATGTTTAAACACACTCAATTGAGGAATGGTAAAAGACATTTTTCCTGTACTTAATGGCAATACATGGAGTGATATCAGTTAAGGTATTGATGGGAAGAGGATGCCAACTTTACTCTCCAAATAATGAAACACTGAATGCACCTATGGAGTACAGTATGCAAGGCTTGGCATGTGAATGACATTTTCACCAGAAAACATAAAAGGGAATGACCAGAATGAGCTATATTATGTGGTGTCTAGTTTGGGAGCACTAAATTTTTCCTAAAAAAGAGGAGGAAAAGAAATGACTGGCCTAACTTTATCTGAAGACAGCTCGAGGGGTCTCCTCTCTATGTTTTAACTGGAAGGCTGTGAAATTTGAATTTTCTCACATGAACTCATGTTATTGTCAAATTGATGCAATTTTTACAGTGTGGACTGTTCTCCATTTAACTATGCTTAGTAAAATCATTTACTTTAAGCTTTTGAACCCCAAATTAAGTAATACCTCCAACACCACAGAATTAAGATGATTTTTTTTAATTTCCAAAGTTTCATCCATGACGTTTTTGTTTATTTTATGTACATAGTAAAATTTTTGCTAATAAATTGGTTATTAAGGCATGTGCAAATATTTTTTAAAACAACCATTGGAGAAGTTACCGGTTGTCACAGTAAAATCTAAACAGTGACAACAATTTATTGTTTTTCTTGCAGGTGTGGCCTTAATTAAAGAATTCAAATTAACAAACGGTTTAGAATATTTCATCAAGATACAAACTGGCCAACCATCCTTGAAAACTGGGAATAGGAAAAAAGTTGGAAAATATCTGACCTTTGGAGGGAATGTTATTTTACTGGAAATCAGATTATTAATCGGCGTTTGAAGAAAAAAAATAATGTACCTCTTTTCTCCATTGGAAATCAATACACAAATGACCTCAGATGTTGTTGCCTTCTGTAATAATTACTACTTCTATTCAATATTAATGGCTGAACTAGCAATTTTTAAAAGATACTGTACAATGAGTGGTACATTCTATAAAAAGGCTAGGAATTGTGCATCACTTATGTGTCCATTGAAAGCACATTTGTATAGATAATTTGGCTAACAGTTTCTATGAAACAAACTCTAACCTATCACAGAGCTATGAATTTAGTGCTAACCATAAGGTTCTTGATTTAGGATACCATGTCAGATAAATACTCCATAATGAAAATAAGTTTTTTATTACCAACGCATGCCTAGGGGCATTGTTAATATTTGTTTATTGATGTTTTAGATGGATGCCAGCTTTTAAAAAAGTGTCATGTATTGTTTATATTCATCTAGCGGTTGAAAACTCTCTGAAAGCCTAGTGAAGTAAACAGTCTATTGTTAGCTGAATTTCATTCACATGAGCCATTATTTGAAACTTGTTTTATTCATTATTACCATCTTATCAACGCACTAATATCCAAGCTAGATGAGAAATTGCTGAAAAATATGTGAATTTAGTCATGGTAATTGAAATTCATTGGGAATTATAGGTAATGACAGTGATGGCACAACATCACGGCAAATTAATTTTAACCCTATTACACCTGGAGACAGAAAACAGCTAGTCAGTCACATCTATTTATTCTGCTAGTCGATAGATGCAAATGCGGAGAACTGCCTGGGAAGTTGCACATTAAATTTTAACTGAACAATATTTGACCACAAAGACATTCATATTATACAAACATGATTTCTTTGGACTCCTGAGTTCCTTTGCAACATTGACATTTTATTTTCAGTTCTCCAAGGCATAAAAGAAAGAAGTTGGCAATTGGATGGTAACGGATCACATTATATTTCGAATTCTAAGGAGAATAAATTGCCGAAGGTATCCTTAAACACATCCTAAATATACATCACCATGGGGACTTATCAGTCTACTCATTTGTCAGTCATTTACAACACTTATAATATTGCTCGAATGTAAAAACTTCAGAATTTACAATGAAGCACACATTTAACTTAGAAAGATAAATGTGTCCTATTGAGGCGAGCTCATCACCATAACGCTCTATGAAATAACAAGTGTATATTTATTCAGTAACAATAATGGGTTATATCTTTAGAGGCTACAAAAATACCATTCATTTAGCATTTAAAACTTTGATATCATTAGCGATGCGCAAGATCAACAATTCAAGTGAATAGGGATTTAATTGTAGAACTTAAATTATTTCGGTGTATGTCTCCATATACCACTGCCTCTATATGAACATTAACCACATACTGTCTTACCAAACGTATTTGGAGATACCATTTTCGCCTGAACGACTGTGGTGAGGAGCTGCTTCTCCACTTCCATCGCGTAGGTTATGAGCTGAAATTCATAAATTATATTTCACCCTTTGGTTAAGGCTAACCTACTCAAATTTACAAAATTCTTTCTATTAGCTGAGCCTACCTCCTTAATTGCGTCAGAATCTTCAACGTGTTTACTCTTTAAGTACTCTTCATTTATTCTTTGTCTACACGCTAGAAGATAAATCAATATTAGCTATAGTCCGCCGATGAAAGTGGACTCAATGCCCAAATACTACCTTTTAAAGCTCGGTCGTCGCCTTCAAACACTTTTTTTCGCGCCATGTGTAAGTTCTTAAAAGACCTCAATACCTAGACAAATTATAAAATACACAAGCAACATAATTAGTATTTCGCATGATAATGATACAATAAGCAAGCCACATTATTTCCCCAATTTACCTCACGCTTAAAGGGATTCATCATTCTCTTAGTCGTTATACGGATGTAAGTTAGAGTAGCAATGTAATTGTTGAAGAGACATTCTTCACAATCGAATACGTTGCGCAGACGAAAACTGTATCGAAGGTTCGATGTTAGTTACCTCTATAACTGGAATAATGAAATAAGTACACCTTGGTGTTATGAGTATTCCTTAAAACCAGTTCTCATAGATAGTTGATGATTTTAAAAATTTAACATTTTTACAAGAGTATAATCGATACAAAAAAATAAAATAGCTCGATTGTTGCCCAAACGCGTACGTGAACAGGGTGCGGCACAATGGAGGTAAAGGGTTGAACAGATGAAAATCAATACTTTTTTTAGACTGTTCAAGAGCACGAGCGTAGGTGCAATTGAAGTTACTTTGCCTGATGTAGAACTTCTAAAATGCCTTCAATTAGATGAAAGACAATGAATTTATGAATGTTCCCTCTTCGAAATATTGTGGAAAATACCATTGATCACTTGAGAGTATTGACAATGCAGATAAACATTATATTGACAGTAAATTCGTGTCCCTGGATATTTTTGTTCAGGACTGGTAGGACTATGGTTCTTCAACACCGTTGTTCATTCCAATTTAACCCAAGATGGAATTTTCATCAGCGTAATGTCGGCAATATGTATAATATTGACCTCCAACACTCACAGAATTCTTGATCAGGTTGTTTGAGTTATCCTAATCCATTGATTATAATTTTTGTAAAACTTGGTCGCTATTGAGTACGTAAATATCATTCTAACTTAGTATTTTCAACTAATCTTTACGGACATAAATAATACAATCTGATGCACAGGTTAAATGCTTTAATTACAATATTACAAATATATTTTTCATTGTTACGTTTTACACTAAACCACCTCATGTAATCCAAAGCAATGGATAAGTTAGGTAGCAGTCATACCACAGAATACAGATTGTTACCTAACGGACAAATGCCCACAAAGAAAGAAGTAAATTACCCTTTGTGATTCAGTAATATTTGTAATTATTACAACATCATTTTGCCACAAGGTATGTCCCATGAAACGGAAAAATCACACGGCATAAATAGGGTAATTCATTACCTTTTCCACTGAGCATCGAAATTTCTAGTTGCCAAAATTGGTATCATTGTCCCCATATTTTATCAGTCCTGATTATTTTCCTCTTTCTTCTTTATCGTAGAAACCTCTCTTCTTAGTTCCTTCACAATCGTTGCCAGAGCCTCTGGGTTGATTCCTTCTTCGCACAACCTTACACAGATTGTCAAAGTTTCTCCATCTAAGCCTGTATTTAACAAACGGGACATTTCCATGACTGTCTGAAAAGTATCACGAGCATTGATGAGATTCGCGGTAGACTCTTCCATGATGGTTCACTTATGACGGTCCCACAAATCCTTCCTATTTAAACAGAGATCACTTCCGTAAAAACTTCAAACAGTAGCTTCATGAAAAATTCCAAAGTTATAGCCAACTACAAACACCTACTACCTTTTCACCAGGATAATTTGACGGTTAAAATCTCTTCTCTTATAGAGACCTGAAACGTCAACACTAAGGACGTTCTCTCACAGATCAAGTGAACTCATTTGTATCAATTTTATTTCCGATGACATCTCATGAATATTCAATTTTTGAAACTAACATGAAAAATCGGTGCATACTATAATTGTACTCAGTATTATTATAAATACATATTATATGACTTTTATCATCAACAAATTTAGGGGCTGCCTTTAAACTATACTGTATATTATCATTGGCTTCATTTTTCAAACAAATTACAAGCGCCGCGCGCTATTAGACAAGTTCGCGTAACCAATGATGACTGCTGTCTTGCGTTTTACAATCGTCAATATAGTGAGAATGATATTCAAAGACAAGGTGTGGTCAAGAGTGACAATGATTTATTGGTAGGGGATTAGCATAATACAGTGCAATAAAATGATATCTTGATTAAATAAATAAAGAAATTTTGGGATAATGTGGGCGCACGAATCTGTTGTCACTATAACAAAAGATGGATGATGGAAGATTTTTTCCATACATTTTAATGAATCATCACAGTTCACTCTTTCACCAAATATATTTTTTTATTGTAATATGCCAATCATTTGCATGAAAGGCTATTAATAGCGAATAATATTTTTTGAAAGGTTCCGGGTCGTAATTTATGGACTTATCTGAGAAAAATATTAGATAGATTTGAACTTTCAGATTGGAATGTGTATTGAAGTCTTGCTCGCTAGTGATTGTTTCAGAGTACCTATGGATTTATTCAAGAGCACATACGAAATTTCCTTGTCACGTCATCTTCCTCCTCTAAAGATGACGCATGAATGTTCGACTTTACTTATTGAAATGCCTTTTCAACTTTGTGTTAACTGCTGAGTAAGCATCTGCACTCCAAGGAAACCAGAAGTTAATCTCTTGACGATAGATCCCCGGAAAATCGACATGGGGTCTCCAGCTTGTGGGAGAAATGTTGTCTATGGCATTGATTATAAGTAGCATTACGCTATATTATCCCATTATTATTGGCTCACGACAAGTATTTCATCGATGTAGATAACGGCTCATAATACATTCTAGTTCCGAGGTGGACCCTCTCTTAAAAGTCGGAGTTGAGTAACTTTTCAGGAAGAACTACATGGATTGAGGATACACTCCCATCAGCAATGCGTACAAAATATTTTACAGTGGTAATGTTTTCGATTAGAATCATAGAATTCTAAAAAATATCGACTGATTTCCCGATAAAATAAGAGAAAACTGTATCTTGATGGCATCCACGAATAAGTATATTTCATTTTTTCTTAACTTCGGTTCAGTTCAAACGGGACTTCGGTAATTATCTGTATACACCTCGTGGTAGGTGATTCATCAATTATCGAGCCCATTATTGCATTGCCTAAACTAAAAACTGCCTCGAGGCTACAATTAATTATTACGGTTCCAGTACAGAGCACAGTTTTTTATTATAATTGTCGATCAGAAAGCGTAATTCCGTGATAATTCTTCATTTCTAAATACTGCTGAGCGCATGCGCGGAGAAAAAATGAACATCGTTTGATATGTATATTGGGTAAAATTGTCAGCTGTAGTGTTAGGGCTCAATTGTATTTTCATGAAGTTTATAGGATATACCCCCTACCGATGCAAACTACCATGATAAGTGAAGGAGCATACGCATTATTTTTACTTCTCCTTCTTCCTTACATCCATAGTGGTGAGTAATAATGTTGAATAACAGGCGTTTCCTTTGTAGTATGGAAGGAATGGAATTCTTATGTTTTTGTTGTATTGTTATCGATGACTATTGCTGACTACCAGTTTGTTTTTAATGGCTATTGCACTGAATTTCATTCTTCGGCAATCCGTATTCAGCCAGAAGATCTGTATTTAGCTGAATATTATGCCAAACTATTCGTCAAATACAAACAATCTTCATTGCGTTTATGGAGATCGCGATGGTTGTCCTGTCAAGAAAATGTTCCAAAGAAGTCTATTATATTCATTACAACAAGTAATTGCAATATTGTAATCTTAAAAGTGTTAACATGAATGAGTACGCACAATTTTTCTTAAAAACTGATGTACATTTGCGACGTGTCAATGATTACATTTTGAATCTATCATTAAGTTGTGAGCCATCATTAAGTCTCTTTTTATGCACTACTATTTTGTTTTCATTTAATATTTTTCTTTGAGGTATAAACTAAAGGAAAATTCTGTTGTAAATTTGATTAGTGTGCAAATGTTAACTTTGTCTAGTTGTTTTTATAAGATCTGCAGCACGTAATATTTTCATTCTTTTAATTGATAAATATTTGGGAAAATAATGATAACTAAACTTATTTTTTTCTCATTTTCCCCTTTTGTTCACTAACGAGCCAGTATTAATCAAAGTGCATGTTGGGGAATATATTCCCCAACATAACTATGCGTAAATATTTATGTTTATTATTATTCGTGGAGAATTTCAGGAAGGACAATTTTTTCTCATCAGTTTGACGTTGGAAGGCAGAGTTAAGCTGAAATTATTCAATTAGTAATGTATTCATATTTTAGTACCTCCATTCATATGATTAAGTAGCGAAGATTCACACATTTTTCAATTTCTGTGTAAATTTACACCTGGGAATACCCCTTGTCTAAATTCTGCGCCCGCTCGGCAGAATTGTTCACGACGGAGGTTGACCTTGAGATAACGACGGATATACCCCATATGCGCGGTTTATAGTCACTCTGGTGATTGCTTGCTCCACCTTTCAATTGCCTTAACTATCTCCTCTGTTTGGAGCTAGATTTACTGCAGCCTTATGCCTTTTTACGGGTTTCCTGATTTTGGTTAAGCTTAAACACCCATTTTCGTGAATTTGCCCAAATTAACTCCCATATTACAGGAAATTCTTCTCGTCAGCAGTATGGGCAGTCACATCAGTATATCCTTAGAGACCTACACACGTGACTAATTCGGGAAAAGTTTCCTGCCAGTTGCCGAGGATGGAATAATAATATCAATTTTTTCGATTTAAAATAGACTTTAGAATATTTCTAATATTCTGAATGGTTCACTTCTGGCTTTGTTTTCAATTTTAGCACCATCCAATCTATTTGTTGTACCAATTTAAATAATTCGATTTTACTGATCACTAAAGAATTGAAAATAGCATTTTTCAAGGTGATTGTGGTTGTGAGTTATGATGTAAACTCCCACCAATTTTTAAGCCCATGGAATAATTTTGTCCTGTAGTGTCATATGTTTCACATGCTCACAGACAAGCATCATAGGTTCATATTCCATATTACTCACCAATCCTCTATGATGTGGGATATTGTATCAAACATATTGGCTACACATTGTTATCAATCTTGTTAACTGTATTGGCCTGAAAAACAAGTTTCAGATATGATTGAAATTTGGGAGGAAATTTTCTTTTGTTTGGTCTCAAAATGTGACTGGAATGCATCAAAGGCTAAAGGTCGATATTCAAATTTGTACGCCGGCTGGGTTCTTGGGGATGATACTTTGTGTGATGTGTTGATTGTTGTTGTTGGTGCACCATTGTTTTGGATGCCTTTTTTGTCTGGGTGGTGTGCCCTTGACCTTGTATACTCTGGTGGTCTCCAATAGATGATGAAAACTTGAAGGATTCACTGGCCTCTATACCTCTCTCTTTTTCTTGTGCCCATTCTTATTATCATCATTCAATCTGATTACTTGCACTTTACCTCGCAACATAATTTTAGAAAATGAGAATAATGCAAACTGAGTAGATTACTCCTATTAAATTAAAGACATTATAAATAGAAATTAATTTTTTTCAACATGGTATTAGTACTGATATAATCCAGGAGACATTTTTTAAGTTGATATTTAGGCAGCCCAAAGCAATTCTTCATGATTTGTCTTTTGGGATGTATGTGGTTCATAACTGCCATTAGAGATAATTATGATTTGATTGAATATGAAATGTTGATATCTGTGGGAGGAGCTGAGATAACGGACACCACCAAGTAAAAAGCTCTCATTGAGAGGTGTATTTTTATTAATTGTAAATTAGAAATGTTCTGTATTTAAGGTGTTTCCTTTTTGATGAATTTGATAAATAAAATTTTGGAACTTGATGGTGAAATTAATCAATTGTTTTTTGGTACAAATTATTAGAAATGATAAGTTTATCATAGATGTATGAGAATGATTTCTTAATCAATACTTTGTTTATTATTTCACATGATAAGCTGATCTCTTTCTGTTTATTCAGCTCATCGTCTAAACGAATACATCAGCCACTATGAACCAGTGTCCTATAATACATCGGAGGTTGCTCGGTCTCATGCACGTGCACGCCGCTCAACATCGAGGCCAGGGGATGAAAATGTCCACATTCGCTTCTCAGCTCTTGGTAGACGCTTCAATTTGCGCATGCGACGAGATACCGCCGTCTTTGGAGAGGGCTTAGTCGTAGAGCAGGGGGGAAGCCCAGTAAATGTGGATACAAGGCATATTTATCATGGTCACTTAGTAGGTAAGAAAGAAAGTTTAATAAATGATATACATTAACATTACATTTACATAAATTGTAAGTCATTTGGTAGTCTTTGTTTATGGGGGGCAAAATGTATTAATTTTTCTTAAATTTATTTCCTTATTTGTTTAATATTAGTTCATAGTTGTCACTCTTATTGGTCCCTTGTTGTTGAGTATTGAGTCATGACCTTTCAGGGTTTACTTTATGAAAGAATTTTCTATGAAATCACTGTATAAACTCGTTTGTCATATTCATTGTTTTAAAGGCAGTCACCTCAATTTTGGAAATCAAAATATTGGACGAACTGAAATACTTACACGTTTTTAAATGCTAAAATGATGTTTTAATGAAAGTTAATGCATTTACTTGTTCGTTTGTGGTAGCTGATAGAATTTCCTGAGAAAATTATCTTGCCTAATCAATGACAAACTGATTCCATCAAATGCCAATGAAGAGTAAAATCACCGTCACTTTCCTGCCCAATTTGAAAATACCCTGCACATCTAAGTTTACAAAACAGGGCTACTTTAGGTCTCATATACTTTATCGACAATCCAGGACTTATTTTTGGTCTTCACTATTTAATCCTCATTATGATCCATTTACATAATTGCATCACTCATGGTTTGCTATCCACTATGCTTATTACTTCTTCAAATGGCATATGAAGAGGTCAATGATGGAGGCATGTAATTTATTTTTAAATTGTGTGTAAATGGTAACACTGTTTAGTTCTTTTTAAATATTTCTCGAGTGAATCCCATTATTTGTCAAAGACTTGCAGTTTATTCCTTAAGACTTAATGACTGTAAAAATTAATAATCTGTCTTGAGTGTTTAGCTACATTCAAACTAATAGAACCTGGGCTGCTCAAAAATGGAATCCATATTGACCTTACATGCATTTATTTTGTAGTGAATTAAGTCCTTTGAATAGGTGCTTCAAGTGTATAGGTAGTCTGAATGATAGTTCACTCAATCATTAACTTCTTCAACCACTTGTAAGGCATATAAAATACAAGCTGTATGAATTATCATATTATTATTGAATCCTAAAGTATTCAATAAAAAAATCTACTTTGAATATGCACGACAGTGTGCTTTGCCCAATGAATATATTTTACTTTTGTCATACCAATTAATCTTTTCCATTTTATAAAAAGGATTGTGTGTTGCTTTTTCTTTTCAGGAGAGCCAAATTCCTATGCATTTGGCTCAATCAACAGTGGAGTTTTCGAAGGAAAAATAATTTCACCAGTAGGAGGGTCATTTTATGTGGAGAGAGCTCACCATTACTTCCCTTCTGGAAGACAAAATGTCACAAATCATACCTTTCATTCGGTTATTTATTCTGATGGAGATGTTGAGGATCCATATGAAAAACAACGAACTGGTAAGCTGCTATATATATATTATCATGACAATCCATGTATAATGTAAGTGATAAGGCCTCCAATTGAAGTGGTGTGTTTCTGTGCATTTACTGCTAAACAAACTCCAGTGTTAAAGTTTTATTTTCCTCCTTAAGTTAATTTGATGTAATTGGCTCCTTACTAATAAATCCATCATTATAATGAGTTGTCTAAGGGCCTGGTGATGTGAGGAAGTATGTATTCACATGTAACTGGGCCTTGTAAGGATTACATTACTTGACCTGTTATTTATGGAAAAAAGGAACAAATTTTGTAAGGAATTATCTTATACCTTTTCTCTTTAAGCATTGAATGCTGTAGTTTTAATGTTTCCTTATTATTGTTTTCCTGCTGTGGTGCCAATATTATATTGTTTCATAATCTCCTCCAGTGAGTAGTTAATACACTCATGGTCCATCATAATCCTTTTGAAATTTCTGAACAGGGGGTAATCAGCATGGGGAAATTATTGGAGCAAATAATCTGTTAGTAGAGTTGTTATAATTGAGTGGAAGGTTGATAGCCTATAGCAATAGGAAATAATTCTTACAAATGAGTGACACTTCCTTACCTCTTATGCCTCGTTGAGTGTTTTTTGCTCAGGTTGAGGGAGCCTTTTCATCTCAAGGTGCTTTTTGCTAAATCAGTCCCATCAACAGTATATGCACAACAGTGCGCAGTATATGAGCTAGAGGTCCTCTCACTCAATGTGGGAGAGGGATGTAACTAGCCCCTCCTCCCTAGCTTCAGCACCTATGACTAAGAGATCTTAAATCACTTCCTTACCAATTAGCCACAGACTGACAGTAAAATAATTTTATTTTTTATTGAAAATATTTGGAATGCTCATGTGACTTAATAAACCACTTCTCTTCAATAACACTTTGTTTTTCTTTTTTTACAAAGGTCATGTTGGAGGATGTGGTATCACAGATGAAGTTGTTCAGTGGATGGACAGAATCCAAAATTCTGCAATAGAAGAAAATAACTTCCATTCAGATTCTTCCTCACATTCTCAAAGTTTTCGTGGGAACCTTTGGAGTAATCCAAGCCTCAACAGTGTGTCCGATGAAGGTCATCATCCTCCATTCAGAAAATATGGAGAAAAAATGAACACTGGAAAGTATAGGAACTCTGAAATTCATCAGAGAATAAAGCGAGGAGCCAGGCCACCCAAGGAAGAGAACAAAAATACATGCTCTCTTTTTATACAAACTGATCCTCTCATCTGGAGGCACATATCAGAACAGGTAATATAAAGAGTAATCAGCGATTAAATTCTGTGTTGGTGCTATGATTATTTAAGTGCTGTTATTACCATTGCTATCGTTTTAGGTCATAGATGTACCATGCATTGGTGACAGGTTACTGTGGCATTGTAGGGAAGTCCTGACTTCGGCTACTCATTTTTTTAAAGGTATTTCAGCGAGTCTGATGCTGAAATACCACACTTAATAACATTTCATTTAACATCAATTCATTGACCTGAAAACTGAAAATCACCTCAATAATTACTTAACAACTAATTTAAAGTCTCCTAAAAATGATGGGAAAAAATAAATAAATATGAAAAGGAAAACTGTTTCTAGGTTTATAACAAAATATATTTGATATTAAATATGTCTTAGAATGATATTTGATGTTTTGATGATTTAAATTGTGCTATGCTCAACCCATCAGTTCCACAATTTTCCTCTCACCTAACTGTTCCTACGTTCATTCCTTCCTCACTCTTCCCGTCCACTTTCTTTTATCCCTTCACCCTCCAGAAACCCAACAACAAACTCTCCTTCCATCTTCTGTACCCTCTCCTCTTGGCATTCATTTGGAAGGTAGGAGTACCTGGGGAGATTAGGATGGTATTGTGGCTCAACTAATGGTTTCCCACTGAGAGGGCCTGGGTTTGAATCCTGGACACAGTAGATATTTTTCAGGGGTATCTGGAGCCCTACATGAGGTGTTTTGTGGAGAGCACTTTGAGTGAGTATGTTGTCTGTCCGATGGAACGTTAAACTGCAGACCCCTTGGCACCTTCCGTTAAGAGTAGGCTAATGCTGATGCCGGGTTTCTCTCCACCCTTTCTCCTTTCCCATCCATCCAAAATGGTGCAAATGACATTAGCTGTTGGTAACCTCCCCTATAACTATTACTAGGGGTACTTGGCGAGTCTCAAACATGTTTACGTGGTTGTAGGATGTTTCAGATGGAAAGTGAAGTACTACTAGAGGCAATAGGAAATGTGATTTTGAACATTTTTTTGATGGAGTAATAATAGTTCCTGACTTTTCTGATGCTAATGATGGTAATGGTTTGTGGTTTCACTAATTTGATGAGTGAGTTAATGATTCCCACAAAGCTAATTTTCTTTGCTATCAATTTGGATCAAAAGCCAGGATAGATATTATGTAATATTTGAAATGCGTTAGAAAGATAAAGTAGAAAGCTTTGCATGCTATGCCCCCAAGTCAGGGAATTTGCTTTTGGCAAGGGCCTTTGGCTATACTTCTTAGGTGAGAAAATTTATATGCCCTATTAACTGTTTTTGTGGTAATATTTTTTAATACAAATGCACCCAAATCAAAAGCTTATCTGTGATTAACGTGGTTAGGATATTATTATTTCTTGGTGAACTTAAGATACTCCCCTATCTGTTGTATCTATCTTAATGAGGCAGTATGATATAACTGAAGTTGGTTATTATGTTTTCAGACAAACAATGATGCAGACAAGACCCGTGAAGAAATCCTATCTTTGATAGCTCACCATGTGACTGCTGTCAATTACATCTATAGAGACACCAAATTTGATGGCCGAATTGAGCACCGTAATATTAAATTTGAAGTTCAGAGGATTAAGGTGAGACATTTCCTTTTTCAAGTAAGATTCATTTTCTTTAAGGTTCATTCCTTTTAGTAAATATGGATGTTCAAATTGATGGTCAACAGTCAACTATTAAAGGTTTCAATCGGTAGGTTTGGTGTAAACTTGGTGTGTATTAATTATCGGGATAGATGTGGAAATATTTGATTGCCCTTAAGCTTTAATTTCCAAAAAAACCAGTGTTTGACCCAAGATTGGCTTAATAAGTCAAGCTTATACCAGCTTACTTATTACTAAGTCGCACAGCTTGTGAAATTCACATATTAATGAAGTTCTCCTCTGAGATATCTAACCTCATTTGCAGCCCTGATAGTGTTTTCATTTTCACTCCTGCAAAAGTTTTTGTAATTTGTTGCAATTTGAGCAGGCACAAACATTTGTCGATGTTTTTTACCAAGAAAATTCTTACATGCGTACATAACGTCTCTGCCTCCTTGATTGATTGTAGGAAACAACCAAGAGCGGAGTATAATTGGCTGTATACAGTATTGTCAATGTCAAGGGAATTGATGTAAAGTGTTTTAAAATTATTTATTTTTGGGAACACACTGGACTATGTTTGTTGTTATATCCATACCTTTAATTATTTGTAGTGTCTTTATTATATTGATTTTTTGTCTTAAATTGCATTTTTTAGATTGATGATGACTCGCCTTGCCAAAATAATTACTTGGGTGAACCTAATCCATTTTGCATGGAAAACATTGATGTCAGCAATTTTTTGAATTTGCACTCCTTGGATAATCATGAAGATTTTTGTCTTGCATATGTGTTTACATATCGAGATTTTACTGGAGGTACTCTTGGATTAGCTTGGGTTGCATCAGCTTCAGGTAAATTAATTTTAATTATGTTTTTCTCTGTTCGATGTAAAAATCTACCAGAGTTACAAATAGCTTTAGTCAAACTTCATTTAAGATGCAAGTCCTGATTATGAGATCCAGAGGAGAAGTTTTCCTCTTGAAATTGAGAAAAATGAGTGTGGGGAGGGTGCTTGCAGATCTCTGCTAGAAATCACGAGTCTAGACTGTAGATTTATGTTATTGAAAAAATATATGGAGTGTGTTGGTTCATTCCTTAAGTCAAACCTATTTTTCTTGGTGCTTTGTACTTTCACTTTACTGCCACAGACAATTCAATGAACTTAGGACAGCTGAGGAATAAGTATTAGATTAAGAGGTTTGAAAAACATAAACGTTATATAATCAGTGACATCTTAAGATTATTGGGTCTAAATGGAATGATCATTTGTATATGTTTCAGCAGGACATTGGATATAGATGAAGGAGCCAGCTTATATTTTGGGTGGGGCATCCTGAGAAATTCATTATTAATTTTCTTCTTTTCTAAATTATCAAATTATTTTTGTAAATCAAGATGGAGGAAATGTATTAGCTCCCCAAGTTCTGAGTGGCAATTAATAGGAGAATTTCTATACCCATGTAAATTTGCAGGTAAAAACCTTTGTAATGTAATTTATCTTACTTGGTAATTTGTTCTAAGTGAGAATCTAAAGACAACTTAGCTCATTAAGACTTCTTCTCCATATGTTAGCGACTTCATCATAATTTATTCTATACAGTGGTTTTAGAATCACATACATGTAGTATGTTCAAGTTCTTTAAGGTAACCCAATTTTTTCTTACAACTGGGAGCAGAAAGAAAGATCTGGTTGAGATTACGACATTTGGTTACTCTATAAATACAAGACATGGTTTTTTTGGTGGCAAAAGGAATTTCTCCAAGAGCATTCTTGATGGCCATGTAGTCATGGTGTCAACACTGAAATATGTGTACATGTATGTCTGAAGGGATATTGTGGTTGGATGAATCACATTCTTCAACTTAATGTTGTAAATAGTTTGACAGTAAAAAATTATGTCATTGTAGAACTTGAATGCATTTCATAATTTAAACCATTGAGATCAATTGATTACAGTCTAGATAAGTTACTAGGTTTGTCAGACCATTTTTACCTTTCTCTTGCTGATTCCTTGACAATCTTCTTATACTCCTTTCTTGCATCCTTCTAATATCTAATCAAGACCTACCACAAAATATCTCAAGAAATATGAAGGCTAAGATAAAAATTAAAGTTGAGGGAATCCACGAGAGCAGGCAGAACAGTTCACCTGCATTGAAGTCTTTCTGAAAGGGGTGGGAAATGTCATAAAGATTCTGGAAAGGAATTGCATTGTGCCAAGAACCTTTTACAAATAATGAGGGAATTAATGGCAGGGACCTTAAATAAAGGTATAAAGAAAAGGCTAATATAAAATTTAATATGGAGCATTGTTTTAAATGGCTTGGAAACTAATTCTTTGAGGAAGGAGAATAAGCATAGAATGAAGGATTATGAGATGTGGGAATAGAAAGGAAATAAAGGAAGATATGCTGGACTTGGTAAAGGAAGAGAGAATGTTGTTGAAATAAATTCAAAGAAGTCATGACCAGTGGATGCAGGAGGTAGAAAATTGAACGATGAAGACTTATGCCATGTTAGGTGATCATTTGCAGTAGGTTAGGTGGGCCTTGTAGATGTACTGCAGTGGCTAATGTAAAATATTGGCTTTTCTACTGTATGATATGGGATATAAGGTATCATGGTTAGCAGGGCTTACTAGTGCAATAGTTGCATTGCCCTGGTCCATCGAAAACTTAATAAACTACTGCTATAAATAATGATGTACAATTATTTTGAAATATAAGCATTTGTATTTAAATAATTTTTTTCTATTTCAAGCAGCAAAGGTTTAAAAATGATTTAGAGATTGATGAAATTAATAGTTTCTGGTGTAACTTAGTAGAATTGTTCCTTATTGAATATTGTTAAAATAAAACTTCGTAAAATCACATGAAAAATAAGCTTTATTGTGAACCAGGTTTCACTGTGGTGCAGTATCTTCAGGCCTACAAGACAAAAAATTGAATATGTATTTCCTTGGCTTTCCTTGGCTTGGGCACAGGACCTCTCTGGTACACCCAAGTTTCTGCTCTATCAATGTATAACATTGATATCTATAAACATTTAATTTTTTACTTTGAAGTACTTGATGTTGGCTCATTCACAGTGGGGATAAGGCCATAATGAAGAGGGAATTGGGATGTTGTGGCTAATGTACTGGCTTCTGACCCTGAGTGCGTGGGTTTGATACCCAGTGGTCCTCAGATTTTTCATTGATCCTGATCCGTACTTGGAGTGCTCTGTAGAGAGCACTCTAAGTGAGTACACCGTCATTCAGATGGAACGTTAAATTATTGACCCCTCAGTGTCTTTCATTGAGAGTAGGCTAATGCTGATGCTGGGTTTCTTCCACCCTTCCTCCCCTCCCCAAACTTCCTACCCCTACCAAATTGCCCACCTATCCCTCCTGGTGCCAATGACCTTGGCTGTTTGTCTCCTACCCTAATAATTACTACTGCTACATAATGAGGATTTAGTGAGGGAAGGATTTTGCTCTCTTGGTTAAATAGGCCATTGAATGAAAGTTATTATTGGACTTTGGGTAAATTTGGTCAGTTATAACTTTAACAATCACTGTGTAACATTAAATATTCTCATTAAAGATAAACCAATTTTATAATGCTTATGAAACAATAATTACTTTGTGATATTGAACCATTTCAATTATTATCCCTCAGGTGCTTCAGGTGGAATTTGTGAAAAGTACAAAACATACACTGAGACAGTTGCAGGTTCATACCAGTCTACAAAACGCTCTCTTAACACTGGAATCATCACGTTTGTCAACTATAATTCTCGTGTTCCTCCTAAGGTCTCTCAGCTTACTCTAGCACATGAAATTGGACATAACTTTGGCTCTCCGGTAAGTTGCATTGTTTTTAGATTTTCTGTTTGGTATTCACTGTACATTTCTCTTCATGCTACTAATATATTTCGCAATTTGTTTATTATTATCTCAACAGCATATAGGTTAATTTTATAGTCAAGGGTAGACCTCATAGCATTTCAAGTACATAATGAGGGCAATAATAGCACTCTGTGATATGTATCATTTCTCAAGTAGATTAATGTGGTATTCAAAGGAGAGCTATCATGCAGTTTTTGTTGTCACTATGAAGAGTTTTCCTGGTGACATCACAATAGTTGAACATAAGACCCACTTATTTATCTTTTTTTCCACCATTGAGACCTCTGTGCCTAGTTTTATTATACAATGGGTCCTCAATGTCGTTACTACATTCAAAAAAAGCTAATCTAAATGGGAAAGTTTTGTAAAGTGAATGGAGTAGATTTATTAATGATAATTCACTGTGGAAGATCTGGTGCATCTTGCATTCAAATATTGTATTTTATGTGCACATTTGGTTACACATTACTGGGTAAAATATCCAAGTTCAATTTTAATCTATTTTTTTCAGATTAGTATCTAAAGGTTTTTTTCTGTGCTAATTATTCTTTAAATTCTCATTTTTTGGAATTTTATGTTTCTCCTGGTCTAAGTGGATAACATATTTGAAGGTTCCTAGGAGTGGCAGTGAATATTTTTGTGAGTGAATGAGTGGGGAATTGAAATATAATCAAGGTGGAATTCCCTGAGTAAATGATTGGAAGAAAGAGGATTATAGGATAGGGCTGTTTGTTTCTTGCATGATTCTTTGTCTATGTTTATTTTGTGAAGAGGTTTTGGTAAGTTTTTAAACCATCTAATCTGGGCTTTTTATGGTGGAATGGGAAGACTTGAGTTGTTTGTGAAGGATTTGAAACGAGCTGGAAGGGGAAGCTTACATGCCTAATTACGTGAGAGACACTGTATAATCTCCCGAGCTTAATTTAGTACCCTGAGTTATTGTTCTTTTTAATGTAAATGCCAATATTGTGCAAACTAATAATATGCTGTACTGCTAACCAATTGTCTAGCTATTTGGTTTACTCTATCTTTGATTGGATCTAAAGTGAACGTTAGTCAGTTTGTCTCTCCTAAGATTGGTTGAATATAACACCCCATTTTCCCATTCAAATTCCAATCAAGGTTAATTGTGTCAGTTGGCAATGGCCATCAATGGTGAATTTGGGAGAGTAAAAGAAGTCATACGAGGCACTTTTTTGTTTTACACCTTTTCCAATTAATCAGAACCTGAGAGTCATAAAGGAAGAAATTAACATTTTCCTATGAATCTAGTTGTTTAACGATGAAGTTGCATTCTTGGTAAATAAAAATACTGGGAAATTTATGCAGATATCATAAATTTCTTAATAGTTAAAAAGTATGCCTCAAAAGAGGTTCCTTCAAATACGATATACACATGTATATATTCATTGTACAGACAAATAGGAAATCAACCCAATTCATTAAAAATTGGGAGCTTCATTCTTTCTTTGAAATATTGAACAAAAAAGATATGGGGAAATTGCAAGCCATTTCAGCTTGAAGATTTTGACAAATACACAATAGAGTATTACAAATGTCATAGATACAAGAAGTACCTTAATGGAGGTATTCCATTAAGATACTCCAAAGACTAACCTCAATATATACGAGGGTCATCCGGAAAGTAGTACCCGTTCGTGAAATAAAGACACAAAAGTAAATATTAACAAACATAAAAAATTTTATTTGAAAGAGGATACTTTAAACTACTTCTCAACATAATCTCCAAGCAAATTAAGGCATTTGTCATAACGTGTGACAAGTTTCTGTATTCCTGCTGCATAGTCCTTCGCCGCCAGCTCATTGAGATACGCGAGGGACCCATCTTGCACAAATTTTTGCATAATGCAGATGGTGTTTAACAATTTCATGAACAATTGTTCGAGAAACATTGGGAAAATGCTCACAGATGTCATCAATTGTGACGCGCCGATCGTTCCTCACGAATTCGTCAACTGAGCTCACCAGTTGGTCTGTAATGACAGACGGTCTCCCCGAACGCTCATCGTCGTGTGTGTTCCCCCTCCCCATGTTGAAGTTGCGACACCACCGCCGAACAGACGACTCGTCCATTACATTGTCTCCATACACCTCCTTTAATTGGCGATGAATATCACATGGGCGACCGTTTCTTGCATTGAGGAATTTAATCACTGCCCTCACTTCACAACTGGCGGCGTTCTCAATTTTTTTAAACATTGTAAACAATCACAGAAACAACACAGGCAATGCTAGCGTCACGCAACTTGGCTCAGAGAAGGCAGACAAGCCACTGAAGCTATCTGACCTCGTCCAGCGGCTACTCGCGTCGTCAGCACTTCATGCGGCACGAACGGGTACTACTTTCCGGATGACCCTCGTAATATCGTTGAGTAAATATGAGATCAATCTCTTAAACAGATGCCAGGCAGTAACTGATAGTGCCTACCGTTAGATTGTACATGTTTTAGAAACTCGTAAAAAGGTGTCAAAAATTTTTGAGCATAAAAAAGGGAGCACATGAGTGGGAAAGAAAGAGTACAAAGTAGCAGTCTGGGAGTGTGAAACCCCTATTCCATTCAGTATTGTGTGAAATTCCCAATGAGACGAAGGTTTTTGATAGGTTGTTAACAGAAATTTTTTCCATTTACTTATGGAAATGAAGGTGCTAACTAACCGAAAGAAGAGGCAGTATGACAGACCTTGGTTAACAGGCTCTGATCATATGCTAAAATGCATCAATAAATGTTATTTAATGCATTTTATTCAATTCCCATAAAACTGGTTCATATGACAATGTGATAATTCATTATGTGCAAAAACTTTGGGAAAATGGCTTTAGTAAATCATTGTTAAAGTTTTGGATGGAAGGAAGTATCTATTGTTTAATTACCATTTGGTTCTGTGAGATGTGGCATTGCATTCCATTTTAAACATGTGGGGATACTAAGTTAAATTTTAGACGGGAATATCTAATAATTCTCCATTCCCAGAATACAAGTAATAATATTCCCTTGTATGTGTCCACTTTATATATTCATTAAGAGTAATAGTCAATGCATACATGCCAGATCCACAGTAGCACAAAACTGCCTCTTAAATGTAAAAGAAAGGTTATAAGGCACCAACTAATGACATTACACCAATGAGTAGAATGAAACAACCATCGATTCCTAGTGTTTGTCATTGGTTGAAAAAGTCCTGGCAGAAAGTAGAAAGTGATGATATCATAATGTCTTTTTTTAAATGTGAAATTAGCAATGCACAATATGAAAGTAAAGATGACATTTTGTTTGAGGAAAGTGCAAACCCCAGTAAAAATATCTGTGGAAATGACTTAGCAACAGTAATGACCAATTTCTAGGATTCTGCATTGGTTAAACTCTGATATAGTAGCTAATTTTTAAAATTTAACAATTCCTTTTTCTTTGTACTAAGTATCAATATTAAAATACTCCGATCCTTTTCTGTCTGATTGAAGTATTTTTTGTTAATTCTAACCTGAAAAATCACAGTATCTTATGTGCCGGTGCATCTTATGGGCCAGGAAATACAGTACTTATCTTATTTGAGAATGGCCATTGTATTATGCTAATTTCATCATTCTCTTTTTAGCTCAGTCCTTTTCCCTTTAATAGGTTGTATTTTGTATTATTAATTTTAAAATTTGAAGGACATTGTCATGTTGTAGAGATGCTGAAAAAATTTTATTGTCCTGACATTATTATAATTAACTCCTTTTCAGCATGACTATCCACCAGAATGTCGTCCAGGAGGTCTCAATGGAAACTTTATTATGTTTGCATCTGCAACAAGTGGTGATCGTCCCAATAACAGCAAATTCTCCAGCTGTAGCATTGGAAACATAAGCAATGTTCTGGATGCCATTGAAGACAACAAGAAAAGGAATTGCTTTTCAGGTTAGAGCAGCTATTACCTTGTCTATGTATATCTTAGTTGTTTTTCATTGTATATATTTATGACTAAATATCGATAGCCCATTCAATTCACCTTTTTTCTCATAATTGTGAAAAATATTTTGTCTTAACTCTGCCGAAGAGACTTTTGCGTCATTATCAGAACAAATTTTTATGAAAACATATTTTAAATAATAAAATCAGGTGTGAGTAAAACAATTGACATTAGTGTGCACTAAGCACTATGAAGTAAGTGCTTGGCTTTGAGTGAGGTATCCATCTGATAATGTGAGTGACAGAAAAACTATCGTAATCACATGTATATGAGGGTTGATATTTATATGTTGAGCCTTGACAAGACTAAGTGCTTTAGGCTCAATCTGACATTTCCATTTGAAGGTTTGACCCTTTTAATGCTAACTTTCTTCTCAATATTTTACTTTTATATTTATTTGATCATAACTTGTGTTGTTTGCAGTGACTCAAAAATTTTGTCTCAGTCAAAAAATTGAGTGTATGGATTATCATGGAGAATGCTTCAAAAAACAATACAGCCATATAGCCACAATCAATTGCTGTCTTTTCATTATTAGGCTGAAAATATAAATAGCAACCCTCCTAGATGGAAGTATGCCCATGTGAAACTTTCACGGCAACCTGTAAACTTTATATAACCCACAGCTATGAACAATGTAGAGAGAATATTTTCAATCACTTTTCAGGCATTTTTCAATCTGACTAAATATGGCCATTTCTATCACTACTAATAGATGAAGAGCAGAAATTGACCACTTTACTTGCATGTTTCATAAATTCATTAAAAAACATGAGCCCTTATTGGCTAATATAATTGCTAGTCTCTCATCATAATCCTGCATTCTTTTGGAGTTGTGTGTGCTGCCTGCCAGTTACATGATCAAGATGGAGTTAATAATCAAAACATATCCAGCCTAGCGTTGCCATTAACTCAGCACAAGTCAGAGTTATGTAATTGAGTGTAGAGAGTAAACAGAGAATTAATACTCTGGTGGTGTTAAGAGATAGGTCCTAATCACTTGGAATTTATCATTATTTACATGTACAGAGTACGGCACTTAAATCCGAACAAATGAAACTTTTGTTTAAAAGCAAATTTATTAAGACAAAATGAAAATGTAAATCCTTTTACGTGCAAGTAGTGGTATTCGTCAAGAGTAACATTACCAATGTAACCCCCTTCAGCTGCAATGACCACCACCAATCTTGTCCTGAACCAATCAATCGCACGCACTCTTTAAAACAGCGCTGTCCATATTCGCGAGGCTGCTGCGATAGCGGTGCATAGAGATGCGACATTAGGGTGCCACGTCTTATTGGTAACTCTTTTGACTACACTGCAAACATAATAGTCGAGGTGGTTCAAGTCCAGGCTATTCGGGGGTTAGAACTCCTTTGACCACAACATGTCAATGTTATCTGATAGCCAGTTTTGGACGAAATGACTTGTATGAGCTGGTGCACCATCCTGTTGAAAGACGTATTGTCTCCCTGAGGCCACAGTTACCTTCCATGGTTTCACGACATTCTTCAAAATTTGCAGATGGACTTCTTTTGTGATAGTTTGTCCCTTTTCAAAGATATGTGGCAGCATGATATCACCCTCACTGGACACAACACCTAGGATGTGAACACTCGCCGGAAATTTTGTTCGAGCAACAATCAGGACGTCCTTGGAGTCTTGGGCAAGCCAGCGATCATTTCTTCGGTTGATCTTCGTGTCAACAGTGGAAGTTTTTTCATCAGAAAAGAATCTTATTCATCCCGCAGCTTCATTTTTTAGAGAACACAATACCAGGTTGCAGCGAGCAATCCGCTTTGTTCTGGCAGCCTAACACAGATTGTGTACCACTTGTATCGTAGATCCTCCGATGCATTGTTCGCTCGCTAACATTCAATTCTGTTGCCAATTTCCTCAGTGATCGCCTCGGGTCCTCTGAAATCAGCCCCTGAGCCTTCTCGATGACTGCCGCAGTTTGTGACATGCATTTCTTTGAATGAGGTTTCCTCGCTGGGTTAGCGAAACCTTTCCCAGACTTCTCCGAAGCATTCTACTTGGCTACAATATCGTAAACAGTTGTTCTGGGGAACCAGAAGAATCAAACTATTTCACTGGGTGAATGCCCAGCCCGAACACTTTCGATAATAGCTGCCCTTTGATTGTTCTCCGCACTTGTGTGTAACATCTTGGCCATTTTGAGGTTATATCTGTTTGCTAGATGCCTATAGCTTTCAAGAATGCCAATCGTGACCTCCAGTGGAACTACAATATGGTGGGAAATTCACATTGAAATTTGTTCGAAGATAAGTGCCGCACCCTGTATTTTAAAGGGGCGTGAAATTGAAGGAGTGGGGGAAAGAGGATCAAAAGATGCACTAAAACTGCTGTATTTCTTTTCGGAATTATTTCTCCCTCTTTGCGTGTGGCTTATAATATGATAATATGTCACACCCAAAGAGGGAGAAGATCTGGCGTGGGGGAATGAAAAGAATACAGGATATGTGTTATACATAAATAGGGACAACTTCATAAAATAATCATGATGCATTACAATTCAACCCATGTGCACTTAACATTAGGCACCGTTAGTACCTTTGATGGTTTCTGGCTCAACTTTGTGGAAATTCATGCTTATTAGATGAAGAACGGGGATCGAGATGGTGCGGGGGCTAACGTACTGGCTTCCCACCCTGAGGGCGCGGGTTCAAATCCTGGCGGTGTTGAATATTTTTCAGAGGTATCTCGATCCCTACTTTAGGTGCTTTGTGGAGGGCACTTTGAGTGAGTACGCCGTCCGTCGGATGGGACGTTAAACTGCGGACCCCTTGGCGCCTTTCGTAAAGAGCAGGCTAATGCCGACGCCGGGTTTCTCTCCACCCTTCATCCTTTCCTGTCCATCCCCTATGGCGCAAATGACCTTAGCTGTCGGTCGCCTCCCCTTAAAAACTACTACTACTAGATGAAGAACACAATGATTTTTCCACTGTTCTTTATTTTGGCACTACAAGTTTCAACACTTAGGTGTCATCATCAGGTACAAATTAGTCAAGTTGAAACTTGTCGAGTATTATGCCCATGTACTTTGTGATTAGTTGTTTCATATATAAGTAATAAATGTACAGACAGGGTAAAGTTAGGATTTTCAATTCTTTAAAATAAGGTTTGCAAGTTTGCCATGGGGGTATTTTTGCTTTTTACTTAGTACATTTATTTTTGCATTATAAAAACTCTATGGAAGCTGGGCAATGCTCTCCAGGAAATAATTCCCTAGCTCATATGTGACTGAAAGTTGCCATAGTAAACTATTTTTAGTGTATTTAAATTATAACGTTTATAATATTTTGCAGAATAAATCCACTTCTTGCCAAAGTGGAACATAGCCATTGTTATGGATTTCCCGGTTTGACTCATCAATAGACAAACCTAAAATCTGGTGATGTGATCCCTTTCTATGGGTTGGCCTTTTAAGCAGAGGTCTAACTGAGGGTTTCCCCTTCTTTTCTTTAAATGTAATATAATTTGTTTTTAGTATATTTATAGACAGTTTGTTAATGTTAAACCTTTTTTCCAAGAGCAATAATGAGCTATCCAGCTTAGCTTGTAATAAGTTAGGGTCATTATGGCTCAGTGCCAGTGTTGTATCATCTGCATACAGAACTATGTTGTTATTCTCAATATATCCTGGAAAATCATAGTTATATAGTATAAATAATAATGGCCCAAGAATACTACCTTATGGTACCCCAGCACTTGATGTGTCTATTGGTGATAAGGTATTATCATAATTTTATTGACCCCATTACGAGAAATCTCCACCATCTGTTTCCTATCCTTTAAATATGCTTTGAGCCGTTTATGGGTTATTCCCCTGATCCCATAACATACACATTTACTTAGAAGAATTTCATGGTCCGCGGTATCATGTAATGAATTAAGTTTTAGATCTTAGTCATCATCGTTATGTGTATAATTTGGATATATTTTATTTTTTATTATTATCTCTGCAACCCAGTGTGGATGTGTTTTTTAAGAAATCATTGTATACATGTCTTTTGATGTGTACATTGGTATTGAATGCACATCATTAATATCATGTTATTTGTTATATTTTGTTTGTAGCATCTGCTGGAGCTTTCTGTGGAAATAAGATTGTAGAAGCAGGAGAAGAATGTGACTGTGGTTATGATTATGAAGAATGCATGGACAAATGTTGCTATCCACGAGTTGTCAGTGAGCATGATAAAATGCTGAATTCAAGTGCCAATGGTTGTAGCAGGCGTATGAATACGGAATGCAGGTTAGTTGATTGTTATTTCAATAAAATATCTGCTGCGTCCAAACTGGTTAGGTACTATGCTGTAGTTTTACCATCTATGTAGGTAAAAAAAGGAATAAACAGATGATGTCAAAATTTATGTATTTTGATGTTTGAGGTAGCTTATGGAAACATTTGTGTGTAATTGCAAAACTGCAAAATGATTTTTGCATAATTCTGAGTTCCCAATTTATTCAGTAAATTTTAATTAAGGTTTTCCATTTCTTTCTTTTAATGTAGTGACGTGGGCAATATTTCGTACTAGTTTCATATTCCCTTATGTAACTATATTTAACTCAATAGATTATCTATTTTCTATATTTTGCTTTAATAATTTGGTCAGTTATTATTACATTTCTATTATTTTAAAATTTTTATCTTATTTTATGATATTTTACATCAGGGTATTTTTCAGCCATTAATCCTTGCCAGGAATTGTTTTAAGATATGCTTTGTGTTGTGTGTAGTTCATTTATATTTATACGTACTTTTCTTGCTAAATGTTTCATGTTTTTTTTAAGTTAAACATAGCATCAATTGAATATTTATCCTACAATTAGTCTTTGTTGGCACTTTTTCATTTTTGTTGGTTTATTACATAGTGGGTTCACGGAGTGAAATGGAGACTCCTTTTGCAAAGGTTTGGTGAACGACCTATAATTAACCAGTTGGATTCATGGAGAGAGCTATATTTTCAATAAGGGTACAACTAAATGCTTATATTCTCCAAACATAACATTACGCTTGAAGATTATTTTCCGTCATGTTTTTATACCAAAATAAGGTTTAACAGGCACATAAAAGAGGCATGGATACAAACACGATGACAAAAACAATGTTCTTAGTCATGAAATGAAGCACCAAACAAACAAATATGTTCTTACCTCTACACTTCAAATGACTGTGTACAATAACTTGATAAAATAAAGTTATTACAAGAATTAAACTACATTCATGTGGAAGATGGCAAATATTTCTTGCCTAAGGAAAGCTCTGCCTTTCCCACTTAGTGTTAATAATTCCATCATTTTTTCTACGAGCATAAGTGTACTGTCTCAAAGATATAACCAATGTTATCGTGACCAATATATATAATACACTGTCGCCATGGCGATTATTCTCATGCTACTTGTCTCACTTTTGGCACTTGGAATTATGGGGTTGCAAAATGGCAGATTTAGGCTTCACTGTTCTAAATTCAGGGCCCAAATAAGGTGCCTAATGTTGCACCCTTTCGCTGCCTAACGAGTTAGCACACCCTACAAGATGGCATCTGCCCTAAATCGAGTGATTTAGGTGCCTAAGTGATGAGTCTGGATGCAGCTATCATTTAGGTATAGCATTAAAGTATGTGCTTCCCACTCACTAGGTTACATTTTTTTATGCTAGTACATGGAACGATAGAATTTTAGAAAGCATGTTAATGTTAAAATGTTACATTTCGTATGAACAGTCATACTAGTTAAAAGTTATTGATAATGCAGCTATCATTTATGAAAGATATACAGAACACTTTGTATATGTGTATCAGTTGAATACTCATGTAATGACTATGAAATTATCATTTTTAATTATTTTATTACAGTTTTTTTTTAATAAAAACTTTCGTTCAAATTTAAAAAGTTTTTAGTTTGAACGAAAAACTAGTTCAATATCCCCTAGTATGAAAGCTAATTTTTCAGCACCAGGAAATCTATCAAATGGAAACAAATTTACTTTAAAAATTAATTTATTTTGTTTTTATTTTAAATGAATTTTCGTCAATACTATCTACAGAATTATCAGCTTTAAATA
Source organism: Hetaerina americana (assembly GCF_022747635.1). NCBI lineage: Eukaryota > Metazoa > Arthropoda > Insecta > Odonata > Calopterygidae > Hetaerina > Hetaerina americana. The sequence goes on along the minus strand of NW_027286874.1, from coordinate 30,849,544 downwards.
TGTTAATGCTAATTAATGGTCAAAAGAATTTAATCATCTCGTTATAATTTTCTAAATTCTGATTTTCCTTTCCTTCGCATTTTATTGGAATTAGCTATTAAATATATTGTGATAATGGATGCTGTGTCATTCAATAGCTAATTTCTTATAATAATGGAATGTTTTGTGTCCTCTAATCCAGCCCCAGTCAAGGACCTTGTTGTTCAAGTGAATTTTGCCAGTTTGTTCCTAAAAGCCATGGAGTGCAGTGTAAAGCAGAATCCGACTGCAGCTGGAGCTCTACTTGTAATGGTCTTTCACCTGAATGCCCACCACCAAAACCAAAAGCTAACAAGACCCGCTGCAATGAAGGAACTCAGGTTGTGCCATATAATCTGCTTTTATCTTTTAAACCTAGTGTTAAGTTTTAAATTTGTCTAATATAACCATGGTATTATATAATTGTGGGAATCACAAATAATATTATGTATTATTTAAAAATGAGATGATTGTTCATTGTAGAGTTGGATTTGACTTTCTATTGAGCTAGTATTGATTTTATTCTATAAAGTAATTACAAACATCTTAACTTGATGTATCACCAACAGAAATGAGTATAAGAATGACTATATCATAATACATGCCCAGTATTCTGGTTAGATATCCCTCAGTAAATTTACAAACAGCGAAATAACCGATAATTTACCATTATTTATTGGTTTTTTGTCTTAAATTAAACCTTTAAGTGCCAAAATTTCTCTGAATGACATGAATTTTCCCAAAAATGCCATCGTTGATCTAGGCGACTCTTTTCTCTGTGGCTTTATGTGTAAATAAGAATTCAATAATCTTATTTCAATGCATTTATCTCTTTTTTTGTACCTAATTCTATATGGTTGATAACTATAAAAAAAAAGACATTTTTCTTACAGTCTGAATTTCTCTTCAAAAAAGCCTGGCAATTTTTGCATGAAATTAAGATATTATGCTTGACATTCAAAGGGTTAATACTAGTACTTTTAACTATGCAGAATTGTATGGGGCATCTCCCCATTTTCAACACATAAAATCATAGACATTTAATGGTTGTGAGACCAATTAAAGTTACCAAAATTCATCATGATGTTGTTCAGAAACTGCCACAGTTTATGTTGTTACACTGTCATAATAATCATATGTTTCACTATTGATTAAGTTCACATCTCAATGTCTCTCTCTTTATATTTTCTAGTTATGCATCAATGGGGAGTGCACTGGATCCATTTGCCTTGAATGGAACCTGACGGAGTGCTTTTTAACCAGTCACATCATTCCAAATATTGATAAACGAAAGCTTTGTGAATTGGCATGTCAAAATGGCACTGGCCCCAATGCTGTTTGTCGTTCAACTTCAGAATTTGCCCTTCAAGTGGGATTGCCTCTTGGTGGAATTAGCTTACGGCCTGGATCACCTTGTGACAACTTTCAGGTATGTCGCTATTATTGCTCCTACCTCCAAAAATTAGGTGTATCTAAGTATAATTTTGGTGGGAATAATGTCATGTTCCTCATTTGGTGAATTTATTTAAAAGTTAGCAATCTTTGAGTTTTTGTACTCAAAAAGGCAATGGATTAAGGAAAAAAATTGTATGGACACCCTTTTGGCCTAATTTTGGGTGAGATATTGTTTAATACAGCAGTATATTCTCAATTTGCATCATAGCTGCATGCCAGAATGTGTGATCTAAATCAAAACAAAGTAAATCAGAACCAGATCTTCATGACCACCATAAAGCTGCATTCTCATGCATCCAGTTTTGTGTTTTTGCTGTAGCATGCATCAAAAGGCATAACCCATTTCATGTCTGCAGTTGCAGCAGAAGTAACAGGAGATGATGACTCGTGGACTGTGTTTATTAATGAGAGATGAACCAATAACAGGCAGCGAATGTTGGTTTTCACTTACTACTACCGCTGCAGCCTGTGATAAAAGTTGAGAGATGGGCAACTCTTTCAGCACCACACACTGTGGCAGCAATCCATGCCCTGATTGGTTATGTGCCCTGATTGGTTATGCGGTCTGTGGCAGCACAAAAGCAAATGCATGAAAATGTAGCTTAATAAATGAATCTACCCAGGCAAGTTATTTCTTAGTTCGTGTTTTCACCTTAATGTGAAAAAATATGGAAATTATTCATAATGCATAGTACCTTATACAACTTATTTGTCTGATTTTCATGTGAACGTTTATTTTGAAATGTATAGTTTACCATGCCCAAAAGAATCTGCTACTCATTTTTAAGTATTTCCCATGATTTTTGAGGTTTTTCTGATTCCATGCAAATCAAGTTGATTCTGACGATAAAATTGGAAGGGGGTGAAACCCATTGCAAAAATTATGTGATACAGTAACAAAGCTGTATGATGGCATGGTGAAGCTGAATGTATATATTAAGATGTCTCACCTTAAAACTGCACTATGAGACACTGTTTGGCAGAGGTGATAGTTGTATGAATTCAAATGACAATTGAAAAAGGGGAGTAAAAATATTGTAATGTAGACTCTCAGCTTTTGTTGAGAGGCCCTACCAAAATGTGACTGTGAGAATTTAAAACGTTAGAATTAAATATTCCCCTTCAACTTTCCCCTCCTTTACTATCCTGTTGGGCACTATTGACTACCACCACAATGGGCAGATGTATGCATTCAACCTCCTGTACATTTGAATGATAGTTTATGAGAAGGCATTATAATTTTAATTAGAAACCAAATGACTACCAGAGAGAGAGCCAAATTGCTTTATATCTTTGTGATATTTATTCTGATGGTTGCCGTGTGACAACCAACAAATGCTTGCATTTTGAATAACATCACTTCTGGCATAACTTGGTGGGAATCCTCCATGGTGAAGGAAGACAATGGGCTTTTCCTGTGGGAATGCGTACCATATTCTTATATCAGCTTGTATTTTGGTTTTTCTATGATGACACTCTCTCTTCTCATTGCTTAAAGAGGGAGGAAATTTGGGATGTTTGATAGCTCAAATTTCATCCTCTACCTTTTCTGCCCTTCCTAAAATGGGAATTTGCTACTTCAACTTGAAACTTTGTAGTTGACATAAAGTAGCTATTGATGCTCCCAGCGTTAGTTACCAATGGAAGGCCATGTGCCTCTCATAGATTCAAGAATTTTTCAGAAATTACAGGAAAGGTAGTTAAATTGATCTGAAACACTCACTTAAATTTACAAAATTTATCCAGACAAAGTACCAAATATTGTGATTAAAACAGTATAAAATTAAGGACAGTGTGGTAATCCACATTTTAAGAGACGAGTGACAATTTTTGTTTATTCGTGAATCTTATAATTTATTGCATATTAGTGTCACTAGTGGTCACAATTTTTCTGAACTTACGTTCTGTCATATTATTTATGATTTTATTGTAAATAGTTAAATAACCACTGCAGAAATGATACTGAAGAAAAAACTGCAAGAAAGACAGCCATAAGAGAAAAAAATAACTAAAGAAATGAAAAGTAAAATCACTGAAAAAGGGGATGAAATGAGAGTGTGGCTGCTCTAACATGCACATAAAATCGATTGACATCAATGATTTGCACTATCCATAAGAATAAAAACAAAATTGAGGATATAGATGCTTCAAAGGTAGTGACAAGACTATCTACGCAATGGTTATGTATTCTCAATGATGTTCGAAGGTTGCATTTGATATGGATGACAAAAATCAATTGCAAGACAGTGCTATGAACTAGAACATCATTTGTGAGAGCCAGGAGTGATTTTTGCTGACCTTGTTAAGAAGATGCTGTGATGATCAGTGGGCAAAAAAGAATCATTGAAGGGAAGCTGTGGGTGATTGAAGACATTTAAGAGTGAGGCATGGTGAAGCAGCAAGCTTCAACTCAAAGGCAGCATAGAACTTCATCAGGTACTTAGAGAAGCTCGTAGATTCTCATGGTTACCTGCTGCCACAGGTTTTTAATTGTGGCAAGATGGTTCTCTTCTGGAAAAGATGCCGAAGTTAACCTACACTTATAACAGTGGAGGAAAGATCATTTCCCAGCCTCAAGCCAATAAAATACTGTCTCACACTGCTATTTTTGTGCCAATTTGAAAATTTAATCCCTGCTTGTTTACCATTCCAAACCTCCATAAGCCTTCAAGAAGTGTAGTCCAGAAGAGCGGGCTAAATGTGATGTGGAGGTCATGGGAATCTTTTGCATATTCTGGGTATGATTTGTCCTAAGTTGCTGCCATAGCCACTGCCTAATGAGGCACACTAGAAATTTATTTGATGATAATGTTTTGTCTCATTTCCATAAATTTTGAAGCGTCGACAAAAATGAATATCTCTAGACAGATGTCTTGTAAAAGAGAATTAGAAATGTAAGAGGGTAATTTGAAAAGTTCTCAGAAATGAATAGAAATAAACAAGCAGAGTCCCCCAGTGTGTTCTGGAAGTAGATATGAATTTCCATAGTTTTCATACATTTCTTTACAAATTATTTAATTACTGCTCGAATCTCAATTTTTTCCATCCTCACAATTCACTACTGGAGAACAAAAAGAGAGGAATCTGCGCTGCAGATCTCTTCCCAGAGCACTGATGTGTTAGGTATTTACTCTTGAAGGATTACCTTTTCCTAGATGGGAAACTTGCTGCGCTAGCATCGACATCTGGTGGTGATTCCAAGAACCTTTAATACTACCATTGTATCATAAATAATGTACTAATTATTTCGATTTTTTTTGACAAATTGAGTTCGCATTCAAGTTTAGTTCATCCAGCGATACTAGAAAATATGAGGTCCACGATCCTAATAGATGTATATATTATTTTGTATGAACCTTGTACATAATTTATTTTTGTCAGAACATAACTCATTATTGTGTTTTGCATTAATTTATTTGGGAAAAATTGTTCCACTAAATTTGTGTTTTGTTTTACAAGAAAGATTGCGGAACGAATTATGCATATTGCATGAGGTTTCACTGTATACAATTGGAAATTCAGTTTATTGAATATTTCTACTTCTACACACCTAAGTAGTGTGTGCAATAAATGCGCTAACTGGTGCAATCTGGTGGCCATGATGCGGACTACAGCCTTGCCGATTAGTGGCGCTAGTAGCCTGAGACCTAATGAGCGATCTGTGCTTGGAGGATTGTCAAGCTGTGCATAAATTGCCAGTTATGGTAGTTACTGTTGTCCTTGTTTTTACTGTTTGTCGAAAATGGAAATTGATGAAATCACGGTGCAATGAATCAGCATCAAGTTTTTTGTTGAAGTACGGTAAAAGTTATCAAGAAATTACTGAAATGTTGACAGCTGTTTACGGTGATAATGCTCTGAATAAAACATCCATTTTCAAGTGGATTAAGTTCAAAGATGGCAGACAAGATGCCATGGATGATGCAAGATGCTGGGACAACCTTCAACCATCTGTGTTGATGACAACATTGATCGTGTGTGTTCCCTTGTCTATACCAATCGTCCAAAAACTGTCCAAATGATAGCTGATGAACTGAACTTAGGAAAATCAACAGTGCAAACTATTTTAACCAAATATTTGGGTTTAAAAAAAATATGTGCAAAAATCGTGCACATTCAGCATTGATTGTTCCCCTAGCTTCTGGCAAAAAATTCAATCGCCAATCTTGATCATCCTTATTCACCAGATCTCGCCTCCCTGTGACTTTTTCCTATTCCCAAAATGCAAAAATGTGATGAGGAGACATCACTGGGAAGATGTGGACACAATAAAGTGAGAAATGACGAGGGAACTGAAAAGCCTAACTGCTGAAGACTTCCAAGGGTGCCTTAAACAGTCGAAAAGAATATGGAATAAGTGCATAGCAGCTAATGGAGAGTACTTCAAAGGGGACAAAATCGATGTAGACTCAATTTTGCAAAATAAAGTTTTTATGGCCTCAGTTCGTGTATTTATTGGACCTAGAAGTTTATAGGAACATCAATTTTAAGAAAGAATCCATGAAATAATACCATTTGGAACTAAAATGGCAATCAGTAAGTCATTATTATAGGATAGCTGTCGAAAAATGTTTTTAGATAGGTTTTTCAAAATGTTTCAGAGGAAAAATGAAATATTAGTTGATGTTGGAACATTTGGTTTAGATTTTCACAACTGACCCATGCATATTTTGAGGGCTTTGTGGAGGGAAGGGCTTCCTGCCCACTCATTTACTTTTGTATCAGCTGAAAGTCCTCTGGCAAATATACTCTGCCTGTAAATCTAGTGCCCATATTCGGAGAAATCCTTAAAATATTTCCTGCTGTACGGGTATTTAACCTGCTTTTTCTAATGCAGCTGCTAACCACTTAAAGCTAAAAATCAAATCTCAAACTCCGGTTCCTTTGGCTGTGATTTTTAGTGCTAATATGGAATGTAATTCAACTTTGTCATGCCACTAAATCGCTCATACCGCCATCAATATTTGTTGATATTATCATTTGAGCTGCAATTTTTATAGCCTGGAATACCTCAACAATTGAAAAATCAATTATTGTTCATGCTTCCCTTATGTGATGCAAGAGCTCTAAAACCTATTGGTAATGAAATTACTGGATCACACTATTAGAAAATAAGGCAGATGTAATACGAGGGGGGACCCAAGAGTAACGGAAATTGGGCTGCGGCGGGAAGTGAGAGTGGGGGAAGCCTTTGTTCGGCCGGTCGTACATTAGGCTCATGCTATCATGCGTCAGTATGCCCAGCGCCATTGCTGTGACTGGATTGGTCCGTCCGTGAGACTTGTTTCAGTGAAACAACTTTTTTCATTTTGGTGAAAAACGTGATGGCGGATTAACAAGAGCAACGCAGGCAGTGAAATTTTGTTTCCTGTTGGGGAAATCGGCTGCGGAAACTATTGTAATGCTCAAGACTGCTTATGGGAAAGCTGCCCTAAGCAAAACCAGAGTCTATGAGTGGTTTACACGTTTTAAAAATGGTGAAATGTCAATTGAAGACCAGCCCTGTTCAGGCCGCCCATCACCATCAAGAACTGACAAAAGCATCGACAAAATCAATGCCCTCATTCGTGAAGATCGTCGCAGAACCATCGATCAACTCTGTGAGATGTCTGGAGTGTCATGGAGTTCAATTCAGAGGATTCTAGAGCAGATCTTTGGCACACAGGCGATTGGTTCTTCCATCATGACAATGTGCCGGCTCATGCTGCCCTCTCTGTGATGCAGTTTTTGACAAAAAACAGAATGACATCAATTGTCCACCCCCCCTACTCCACTGGATTTATCTCCCTGTGACTTATTTTGTTCCCCAGACTCAAAAGGGACATGAAAGGAAAGCGTTTTGATACTGTGGAAGAGGTAAAACAAAAATCACTCGAAGGCTTAAAGGGCATCTCGATAAATGAATTTCAGAAATGTTTCAAACAATGGAAGCATTGTTTGGAGAAGTGCATTGTGGTCAATGGGGAAGTGAACAAAATTTAATGTAAAGATATTGAGAACTAAAGAATCTCTAACAACATTCCTGTTACTTTTGGGTCCCCCTTCATACTGTGGTGGAATGCCATTGACCCTTAGTTGAGAATTCATTTGCGGCATGAGGTACATATTTATTAGGTCATCTAATATGTTAGAATATTTCTCTTCATGGTTGCTACTTCCTCAAATGGAATACAAAGTTTTGTTTCAATCTGGTAAATAGAAAATTTAATGTTTTCTGAGTTCTGTTTTTTGATGCCAATATTGCCATTTTTTATTCCTTGACTTTTAAAAGAAGAATGCAGTGTCTCAAATGACAGTCCATAGTGAATTCTCTCATTCTGAAACCTCATCTAGAAAGAACTTGATAGATGCAATTTTAAGATTGATTTTTCAATATAGCATGAGCAGAAGACTATCACAGAGGATTATGACACTGAATGTAGTTTTTATACAACCTAGGCTTGCTGAGATGATTGGTAGATTTTTTATTGCTTATAAATAATGAGTATTTTTTAAATGATGGTGTTTGGCTATTGTATTGCTGTTAGTTTTATATTGCAACTTGAATAGTGCCCTGGTAATGCTGTTTGATTCCTAGTACAACAAAGAAAACAGCAATTAATCTTCAGTTCATTTTCTAAATAATTCCTTTTTACAAGTTCAGATAAAAGTAATATATCAGTTGGAGAGGCTGGAAACTCCTAAAAGTTGTTTCTGAATGTTAGTCCAAAAAACATGGAACTGCTCCAGCATAAATTCCATGCATGATGAGGATGTATGTATTGAAGGAAAAAGAGATTTTTTCATAAAATCTGATATGATGATGATAATTCATTGTAGAGCACTGGTAGATGTGGGTATAAATAAGTAAATTAATGAACCTCGTTTAGGTTGATTATATTTTGGTGTTCTTTAATATATCTTATTGCTTTGAAAGTTTTTTAACTTTAAAATTGTGATGTGCTTAACTAAATCCCGGTTCATAACTTCCCATCATTGAAGTGATCCCTCATTTTATATCATTCTTGAAAATGATTATTCACTCTGTTATGCAGGGTTACTGTGATGTTTTCTACAAATGCCGTGCTGTAGATGCTGAAGGCCCCTTAGCTCGTTTGAAGAACCTTCTCTTCAATAAGGAAACTCTTCTCACTGTTGCACAGTGGATCACGGTAAGTGTTTATACTTGTATCATTGCCTCATTGTGGGAGTTCTATTTATATAGCATTCATAGCCCACAACCAACCTGTACACTTATCGCAAACAGGAGACTCTCACAATGCATAATGATACTACATGCAATTTTCACACAATCTAGGCTAGCGAAAGGATCTCTTAGCAGCTGAAATAAAAAGATTTTCATTTGTGTCATTGGAATAACAATCCTCATTTTTACTCTAAAACAATGATATGTTTACAACCAGTCTTTTATACCTTAAATGGAGTGTTGAAGAATGAAGCGTAGGCTAATGCTTTACACATATTGTGAACATTGCACCAAATAGTAGGTCCACCATGTTAGTCTAATGGGCAGTGTGTTCAGCTAATGGTCAGAAAGCTCAAAATTCAGATATGAGCTATCGAGCTAAACCCAAGCTGTCTACCAAAGTACCTTTTATAATTTTGTGCCGTTTTGTTTACCAAAATATTCTGGGGAAAGTGCTGTGCTCTAATAAATAAGCGAGTGTCCAACAGTTACCGTGTTTAATCCTATTTTAATTGAATGTGACCACAGTTTGTTTTAATTTCATATTGCATGAGAGTGACAGGAAATTTCAGTTCATGTCTTCAAAATAGCATGCTGCCCACCTACAAAGTTCGACATTCTCTGACAATTACTTAGATATTTAGGTTTTCATTTTGTGTGGCTACATTGTGAAACACTGAATCAGCTACAGGTGATCTCCTTAGCCACATTTATTTTAGTGTATTTTGTACACCATGAAAGTGTTATGGAAAAACACCTCTTTAGACGTAATAAATGGGTAAATTCCAAGAAACTGTGGGAGATGCTGCTACAGTAACTTTTAACGGAGTCATCTGATAATATGCATTTCAATGCAACAATTTCAGAGTGTAAAAATCATTTGCCTTGATGATTTTTATGCTCTGAAATTGTTGCATAATAAATGGGATTTAACAAGATAAAAATTATGCTAGAGATGTTGAAGCTATAATAAAATATAACATAATGTTGAAAAGAACATAATTTTCCTTTGCTTAGTCAGGAATATATGTTGAGTTGTAGATCAATTCAAACTTGTACTAAATATTACCTATGTAAACTTGCAGGAATACTGGTGGGCTGTTCTGCTCATGGGAATCGCATTCATAATTTTCATGGGATTGTTTATCAAATGCTGTGCTGTCCACACACCTTCATCAAACCCAAAGAAGCCACCTGCACGACGTTTCAGTGAAACTTTAAGGAGGCCAATGAACACACTTCGGAGAATGGTAAGTTACCCAAGAACTCATTATGTTGAAAAAAAAACTTCTAAGCTTAGAAATAATTGTATTATTTTATGGTTTTAATAAAATTCGTTTGGCCATGCTGTATAGGCTAATCATTTTAATTCTATTCGATTTGTACCATAGTGTTGATGTGAAATTTTTTTTAAAGGCTTACTAAATGTAAAAGCTAAATACATGTAATTGGTTCAGAGATACATGAGATTGGGGATTTTAAAAATGTTTTTCTTTTTTGACCTGTTTAACCACACATCTGGACATGCTATATATATATATGTCATGAGGGGATTATCCCTTGGTGGGTATGCTGTGTATATACGTCACACCGATTTTATGATCATTTACAATGGCAATGCCATGATATTCTGTCATGCAACTGCTGTCACTCGTAGATTTATCCAATGAGTTATTTTTCTGCCTGGTAGATGGAACGTCAGATATTTTTTGTGTACCTATGCGTCTTTTAGTGAAACCATGTTGCTGTCTTTTGGGTTGCATTCTCATTGCCCCTTTTTGTGCTATGTGAAAGTGAGTCAGGCGATATGTGGAATTTTTTAGTTTATCCGGGAAAGGACACAATGTATTCGGACAAATATAATGAAGAGAATGTCACCACCAGGATCTTCCTTGATTTAGCGGATAATCGGCTAGGTAAAGGGCACACTCTATGTTTATACAATTTGTACAATAGCCCTAAATTAGTGGACAAATTATCCAAGAATAGAATGAATGTGGACGATGGGGAAACAGATGGTGATGAAATGGAAGGACAAAAGAGATGTGATAATGGTGAGCACATTTCATGGAACTGAAATGTGCAAAACAGAAAATAATGGAAAAAAGTGGTGAAACCAATTGCGGTGCAAGACTACAAGAAGAATATGGGTTGGGTTGATAGAAGCAATGGACTCATGAACTTCTACAAAATTGCAAGAAATCGACCAAAAATACTATCAAAAATATTTTGGCACTTGACGGACATGACAATGTTGAATGCTTATGCCATGGATAAAAAAAATAAGGGAAAACTGAATTGAAAAGAATTTCTAATCTTGCTTTTTGAAATGTTGATAGCAAAGTATGGAAATGATGCCCAAGTAGTCCAAGGAAGGCCATCTAAATCTCCTAAGCCAGCCATCTCGCCTTTCCGAGAGACATTTTACTGATGCTGTCCCCCCAAAAACCAAAAAGTGCCCCGGAAAAAGATGTGTTGTGTGCTACGAAGCAGGGAAAAGGAAGGAAACAAAATATTTGTGTCCTGATTGTTGTGTTGGTTTGTGTCCTGCTCAATGTTTCAGAGTATACCATACTGATAATTATTTCTAGAAATAGGTATTTATTGAATTTAAAAATAAATCGTTTTTTTTGTGAGTAAAACTAATAGATGTACAGCAAATTTAAAGTAATGGTCATGATTTACCATACAATTTTTTTAGAATTTCATTTCTCTTCATGTTTGCTTCGAACAATTTCATTTTTTTTTCCAGTGGTTTTTATTTTTTTATTTGATGGTTGTATGATAAGTGAAGTTTTTTTGTGTAGAAATGAAGTATTATAATCATTTAAAATTTTTTTACTAAAGGCAAGGGAAGAATTAAAAAAATATAATTGTAATGTGTTGTTGCATATTTTGCCCCCTTAATTTTACAAAATTGCTAACATTGTAATTTACGTGTTGCCCATTTGTAGAAACATTCTGTTACAACTGAGTTAACCATATACCTTAAATAGCATTCATTCTACGCTAATGTTTTCATTAATTGTATGAATTAGTAAATTGTTATTTTTTTTAACTTTGTTAAATAATCAAGGTTTATCATTAATATTAAAATTTATACCAAAAATTCTCATCATTTCAAACGACTAATCAAAATATTTGTTTTATACTGAAAAAAATAATAAAATGTTTGGGTTTAATCATCCGAGGTCAAAAATAAAAATTTGGGCTCAGTGTAAAATTAAATACCCACCATGGGTTGGATATGGAAAAATTAAATACCCAGATGATTGGTTAATGTCAGTTTTTGCAAATTTTCAGTATAAGTTGTTAAGTACATATATTAAATAAATCTATACAGTTCTGTTTGCACTAGCAGTTTTGGAAAACGGGAAGAATATGGCTTTTGAATGTTTCTCATTACAGTGGAACCATGTGCAGGGAGTAATTTGCATAATGAGCAGAAATAATGGTCAGGAAAAATGACTAGCTTAACGAGTGACAAGGAGAGGGGAGGTTCTGGATTTATTGTGCACCTGCTACTGCCTTATGTCTCTGGCACTCATTCTGCTAGCATCTTAACATTCCTAGTGATCACAAATTTTTCCAAACTTGTGTTCAAACGCATTATTAATGATCTTTTGGGCACAGTTTTAAAATTGACCCAGAAGAAAAATCTTTAAAAAGAAAGCCATAAGCGAATAGAAATAAAAAAATAACAGGAGAAATGAGAAGTAAAATCATTAAAAATCGGGAACAAGGTGTGAGCGTGGCTGATCTAGTACGCACATTAACAATTGGTCTTTTCTTCAAGAGCACGGACAAGATTAAGGAGATATGTGCTTCAAATAGAGTGACAAGATTGTCTATGCAACGGTTGCGCATGCTCAGTGACGTTGAAAGGCTCCTTCTCATGTACCTAAAGGAAAAGCAATTGCTATGCAACACCATACAGGAATATAATTTGTGAGAAGGGGAAAGTAATTTTCGCCGACCTTGTTAATATGTCAGGATCATCAATGGCCAAACAAGTATTTAAAAGGAGCCGTGTATGTTTCAAGAAGTTTACGAGAAGAACCGTCACCCATGGCATTTTGAGATATGGCAAAGCTGCAAGCTTCATTCCATGATAGAAGAAATAGTGAACGTGATCCACGATCTTAAACAATGTATGCATAATTTTCTGTGAATAAGTCGAAATACATAATTTACTTTTTTTGGCATGGAATGCATTATCGTATTTTGCTTTAATTTGTATGCAACAACTTGTTTCAATAAATGAGTATATTGCTCTGTGAGAAAGATCCCGGAATGCATTACGCTCCTCTGTATTGGACATTCTAGGTCAACTTTTGTGAGAGATTGTAATATTCACCAAGAGGAAACAGGATTTAGCATAATTTTTTTGATGCTATAAATTATTAGTATTGGTATTCCTCCGGTTAAGGATAGACAGGCTATACAGCAATACAACGATACATTTCAATGCATGTCCTAACAAACCTGATATCTGACTGTACAATTTGAACTCATGGAACATTTTCCCATCTAATCCTGTGTGCAGATGATCACCTATGACTACTGATGACTCCATATGATATATTGAAGACCCAAAGGGTTAGAAGATTTCATTTAATGATGAATTAAACTAAAGTGTCAATTTTCTCAAAAATTACTTGATATTAATTCATAAGTACCAATAATCCCATTTAGGTAATCTCTTTCCAGTATTAAGATGACTATTTGATAAAATTTAAATGTAAAATTGAGCTTAATTTCATTACCCGGCAATAGTTTTCTTTGTCATTTTATATTTTAATAGTATAATGCATGGTGCCTCAGTTCTTCAGCATACTTAAATTTTACAATCCCCTGTTTAAAATATATTCACTTGTAGAATAAGTGATGAAGTAAATAATAATAAATAAGTAAAATAATAATAAAATTTTTGGTCAAATATTGAAGAATATTATGACTGGAGTTGTTTGACATCTTACAACACGATTTAGTTAGTGCCACTTGAATTCCATTGCGTTTAAGTGAAGTTTATGCTGATGAATGGTTTTACTGGAGTTAAATATTCGTTAACCAAAGAATAATGCCATGAAAGTGTTTTCATTTTTTGTGCTAAATCATTTCTATGAAATAAAATGATTTGGGATGTTGCTTGTACTTACAAAAAGGCACTTTTATTTCTTGCTTAGAAATTCCCAGATCGTTTGGTATTTCATGGCTTAAAGATTGAAATTATTATGGAGCCAATACTTAATCTTAAAACTGAAAAACTTGATGTTTTCTTGACAAAATTGAACTGTCTCCTAGACAGAATGTTAAATTATCCCCATAATCCATGTGTCATCATGACGTGACTTTAATTTAACCTTTTGTCGACCTCAAGTGCTAGAAATATTTTAATGTCTACATTAAATTGTTATAATATGTACACATCAAATCACATGCCCACTTGCATCACAACAAATTCTCATACATGCATAGGTAATATTATCACAAATCTCGGGAAATCATCTTGTGGCAACAAAAATACTCGCCTCTCCCGTATTTGATCACCATTCATTGTTTGCAACCTTTGAATTAAGCCAGGTGTATTACCCAACATACACTCTAAAGAAAAATGATTCTTGAGAAAATCGCCTTGATTTTGCTCTAAGATTGCAAAATGAGACTTAGGAGAATGTTTATGGATTAGATACCTATGAAGAATGTTTCAAGAAATTTTACTCTAAATTTCTGTATAATTTTAATGTTGTTTATCCCAATATGCAGAGATTACAAAGGGTGGAAAGATCCTTGAGAACAAACTGGGATAATATTAAATACTATTCTGTATGTCAGTGCCAAGCAATCCAACACCAAGTGATCATTAATGCACATATCACGTTTGGATGGTCTCGTGCTATCTTTCAACTTCTGCTAACAATTTCTTGAACCTGTCTTTCCATTTTTTAGAAATTTAATTCAGACTTAAGAGCAAATAGATGGAACTAATTTTCTTCTTTTTCAGATAATATGTCATGCCATACCAAACTCCTGGCAGAAACCTTTGAATCCGATTTCTCAAGGAACTTCACCTTGTTTAATGTTCAAAATATGTTTTTTCAATGCCACAAGATCCCATAATACTTCAATATATAAGTAAATGGAGGGTTATAAAAATGTGTTGCCATTTTCCTTTGTTTTATCCTAAAATTAGTTTTTTTTTATGATGAAATATGTGACTTATAACTGCCATCAATCCTTGGCCCTAATCATTATTCTGATTGTATTTATGTTTGATGTATTTAATAATATTAACCCTTTGAATGTCAAGTGTAACTTCTTAATTTTGTACAAAATTGCCAGGTTGGCTGTTAGACTGTTATATTTTGTTTTTACTCTATTTATTCGTATGAATTTTCATCTCATGTAAACTTATGAGGTCTCTGTTACATAAACCTATTCTTCAGAGGGGTCCTCATGGTGGAGGCCATGGTATGGCTGCTGGGGGTGGCAGGGGAGGACGAAGTGCTGCAGGAGTTGGTCGAGGTCCTGTTCCCAGCGGTCCTAGAGGAGGAGGCCCTATGCATCCTGGAACAAGTAGGGGACCAGCCCACGGTTATGGTGATGGTAGGGGGCAGTGCTATGCTCCCAGAGGTATGTACCCCCATCCAGTTGGTCACACTGTCACACCGAGGTCTGGAAGAGACTTTAAGATGTTTCTCAGTTAACTACCAACTATCAAAGATCCAAGTTTCCCATGACCATCTTCTATTACCAAATTTCCTATTTTCGTATTTCATTTTTAGCTCCAACATGGTTTATGACAATTGCTTCTATGATTTTTTTTTGTCATTTTTATTAATTTATTTGCATAACCTCTAGTCATGGCATATAATCCAACCTGGCAACTGTTAAAACCCTGAAATATTGGTATTTGACTCATTTTACTCTGGAAAGTTCTTCATCCATCACTTTGACAGATGCTACTTATTTTCACCGGAACACCAGTTCTTTTTCGCAGCTCTTGATGTACTTGATCTTCCGTTAAGGGAAACTGCAATGAGATGGTACAAATCGTTGCAGTGATTCATGCTTTACCTAACAATATAGGCTTAAATTTTTGTTTTTAGAATATTTTTTTGTATTAAGAGTTTTGCTTTATTTTTACTCTCCTATCTGTATGTTTGTGAGTTCTCTTAAAAAAAAATTTTATTCCTCGGGCATCTAGTTGTTGAGAGATGATTTTCTTGTAAGTGATTTTCAGACTTTATATTTTTTAAGATCAGTTTCAGGGCCCTTGTAATGTACCCACACAAAAGTGTAATAGTGATAATAAATGCCAGAGCACATATCACTGGCCTACATTACACACCTTGCAAATTTGAATGTTTTTTGCTGAATTTAAGACTTTTCAGAGTACTTGTCAATTGGCATGTAGTTTTGATAATCAAACCCAATTCTGTCAAGGGGCAAGGAGTTTATATCTTAAAGTAGACTTGTGAAGAATAAGTGGAAGTAAATAAGTACTGTCAATTCTTGATTATATGAGTGTGAATTATCTGTGGTATTAATTTCCTTTTACCTTGAAACTTTGATAAAATTGCAATCATGAAGACACATAAATACTTTGATATTTATTAATATCATATCTCTGAGATTTCTCCTAAGTTTTTAATTTCTCAAAATAAAAAGTTGTGAACAGTAATTGTTAAACGTTTTAATTAAAACATTGTTGTACTATCTCTACTTTCCCATTATCATTTCCCTCATATTCATTAGCCCAGAGAATAGCATATTCTCCTTTGAGGTGAGGAAATACTTAGCTTTACTATGCAACAAATAAGTCATTTACTATCTACAAAAGCATTATTATATTTGGTGTCTAATGATGAATATGAGTCAGCGATCCTTTGTAAATAGTCATCCTTTGCCTGTCATTTGTTTTTTTCCTGCCTGGATAATTTGTGTAGCTTTTGAGGGAAATACTCTCTGCCATTCAGTTGATGATAGTTCCATGATCTTGTAAAACTATAATTCTACCCTTATAAAAGTGGCTTAATAATGGAAAACATGCACTTTCCATTGCTAAAAAACATGAATTAATTTAAGGGAATGAAAAAGGAGAGTACGTATATATCTGTTTTCATCACAGCCATATTTTCTGCTATGGCAGTTATCCGTGATATTTGATTGAATGTGCTCCCTCATGCATCCATTAGCATGGGTAATTGGAAGTTTACTGTAAATATTATTAATGAAATCAAGGAGGGTTAAATGCTGTTCCTTTGTTCAGAAGTCATTACTGTACCGGAGCATTATGCAGGCACATTAGACATTTTCAATACAATTTTGGATGCTTTATTGCAAATTTCTTCTTAGCATATGACCAATTCTCATCCTGAGGATCACCAGAAGAGTATGTGTTCTCATTGTTCAGTGCTGATTTAAATTTAGGATGACAGGCATGATTCATGGTGTTTGTTGGTAGAAAATAAAATATTTATATGTAATTGCAAATATGTATGCATTTAATTTTTGTTAGATCTGGTACATATGCTCAGACCATTTCTCTTCATGAATCTCTTGGAAATTCTTAAATGATGCAAGTATTATCTTTTTCATAATCCATGTTATGTTTGTCTCTGATGTAGCCTCAGCCCCACCTGCCAGCCATGCTCGTACCAGCCATCCAGAATTATATGCAGGGGCTTATGGTGGACGAGGCAATGCTTTTGAGATGAGGCATCACAAAGTCTGACGGTTCAGTAATGGTATGGGCAGTGGAACAGCAGGGCCAGATGCCGAGGAAGCACAGCAAGCTCTAGGTAGTGTGTGTCCCTCTCCTCGCCTTAGGACACCGTTCCTTTCCCATTCAAGGCAACTTGGCAATCACATTTTTCATCAGCCGATACCAGCAGTGGCTGTGGCACAGCAAGGCAGAGTATTTGGTGGTGGTGCCACCAAGTGCTTCCTTCTTAGACAAAGTGTTGTGAAGGAACCTGGTGCTAGGTATGTCGGTATTCCATCATCCGTGTGTGGGAATGGGAAGAAAGGCGAGGACAAAACTGGTGTGCTCCTTCTAGTGTTTTAAGTAAGTGAAAGAGGTGCTTGGCAAGTGTGAATCTCATGGTGGAAGCAAATGTCGGGCATGACAGGGTTGGACATTCTTGGCAACAGTCATGTTAAGGTCATAATTATGGTGGTGAACAATTACTCCTAATCCACTTGGAATGATCTCCGTATATTTGCTCACCTAACTCTGTTTTTCATATTGAGATGTTGTGGTATTGCTTGTCTTTGACAGACATTGATATATATTAGCTCACTTCCGAATAATTTAATACAATTACTCCTCCATTTTGAAAATGGATTCAAATTCTTTTTTTTATCAAATCATTATGGTCAGTAATGTGTCTGAAAAGAAATATTTCATACTTATTGTGTATTTTTATATAAGTCCCTTATTTATTAGTTATAGAACTTTTATGCTGAGTGAAAATACGTAAATAGAGTTCTCTGCTCTTGCAATTTTTTTAAATTTCCCGACAATTTGGGAACTGCATTTTTCTTACACTTTTTGAGTCAGATCCCTCATTTGCTTTTTAACACGCAGACTTCAAAGCTGGTGAAAAGTTGATGATAATCTATTTTAAATTGAGGTTTTATTGACCCATGAATGAATGAACCAAAACCTTGTCCCAAAACTAAGGCTTTATTTTATGATGATATTCATTCATAAAATTAATGCATTATTGTGTTAATGTAAGTGGAAGTTGACTAAAGAAATTCACTGGCATTTTTTATTTTAGTCAAATTATGCATTTTTAGTTTTCTGAAGTTTTCATGACATGACTTTTTGAAGGAAGGAGTCAATTTTACAGAGCTTCCTATTTCATGGGTGTCATTTTATTAATTTACCCCATATCAGGTGAGCTATAATTCTTTAATATTGCATTTTTCTTTATTGTAAATTTTGTTTCTGTTGCATGATTATTTATGTGTATCTGAATGTCAGTGATTGTTACCAAATAATTAGTTTACCCTAATGGAAAAATGGGACATCAATTTCATAAATGGTTGTTCCATTTTATTTCAGGTTATGTCATACTTGTCCTCTGTGGTATATTTATGATTGCTAAAAGTCAAACTCAATTTAATTGCAAAATGTGTAATATAACTGAAGGTCTTTTTCACATGATCTATGAAATATATATAAATATATATATTTATGAAATTGCCTCATAATTGCTTTACATTTCTGTTCACAATATTTGCTCACAGTGACATCTAGGTGTCTCCCTACATGTGACAAAAAAGGACCAATAATGGACTCTCTTTAAAAAAGTGTGCATTAAAATTTAGAAAGCATGCTTCATACTCAAGAAATGTGATAGTGTTCAAAAATTTATTAGGATGGTAACTGAATGCTTATTGGACTTAGTGTGTGTCTGTGGAATCGAGCAGATGGAATACATTTTGCAAAATTAGAAATAAGGGTTACAAAGAATAAGTGAAGAAATTTTATGAAAATCAGTAGTCAGAATGTGGCATGAAAGTTTGGTGCAAATGATTTAGAGGTAATTTTTAACATGAAAAATTGTAAATATGGATAAATTGTTTTGTATATGTTCATTCTAATGTTTCCTGTATTTGAGGAACTTCCATAGCTTTCGATAAAATAGAGACATCATTTTCCATTCATAGTAACTTGAAAGTTATTACTCCCTGGTGTCAAGTGAAGTCGTTGTTGTGTAAAATGGGATAGCTGTCATTTACCAAGATGTATTCAATTCATATTGATTTGTGTGCATTTTGTAACAGAAGACCTTTGAAGGAGGAAAAGTAATCTTGATTTGATTTTTTTAATGCAATGATGGCTGAATGGCAAAGAAACTGAAACTTTTGTAGGTTTTTCTATAATGCAAAGTCATCACTTGTAGTGAATGAGTGCCAGCTGCCAGCATGTTGCCACACCAAAGTGTCCTTTTTTTATGAATAAGTGAATTATCAATCATTAATGAATCTTTTTACTCATTATACTAGGAGATTTGTTGATGGACTGTTTATAAAATTATAAATATGAGTAATGTTTTGCATGTTTCCATTTCAAAATACTTATCTAAAGTAATATTGAAATGTTTTGGCAAGTATTAAGTTAGATCTCTCATTCAACTTTTTAGATACATTATTATTAATCACTTTATTATGCTTTTGTGTACCATATGTGATAACTTAATGTGTATAAAAGATTTATTAAATAAATGCATATGTTTTCAAATATGGTCACATTGTATTCTTTAAAACGGTATTGTATTATTTATCATTTGTTCTACCATTGACAATTTTTCAGAATTTATTCATGAAAGAGTTTCATTTTTGTGCAGACTGAATGACAGTTTTTCTGCTGAAATTTAGGGGACAGGACCCTGAACTGTCATGGTGTGCAGCATTCACATCAGGGTTTACGTAAACATTCATTCTGGAGACATGAAAAACTAATCATTATTTTGCGAGTTGATTCACAGGTAAATCTTTAAACTGTTGAGCAATTAATTAGAAAGATCAGTCCAGTATTAGTTTGTTTTTCATAATGGAGTCTAGTAGTTTACTACTCTACTAGTAGTTTATTCATTTTTATCTAAAGAAAATAACAGAAAATACAGCAGTTTGCTTTTGATTGGCAGCCATTCATGTAGATGGAATGGATTTTATTTACTAACTGAACCACAGTCACTGATAGAGTTGGGGAAATATGAAAGAATATTTTTCCAAGAAAAATTATATGCCTTTTGCCATGACACTGTTTGGGCATTTTGTTAAAATGCATTTGTATGTAATGTCTACATAAATAGAAATAGCGGGCACATACTTATTTATATTTTATTAAATCAATTCTAATTGATATATGTTCTACATGAAACCATATAAAAGTTTTGGAAATAGCTCGTTTTGTATGTACTTGCATTGAATGTAATATCTTCTTGTCTAGGACTGGACATAGGAACCTCAGGCTTCCTTTGTGGGAGTAAGAAAAATGGAAAATAAGGCTGCACATTAAAAATGGCATTTAATATTACAGAACTCAGCAATGTGGAATCTAGAATTAGCATTTTGCAAAGAATCTGGAAGTCCTTACAGTTGTCCTTTATTAATTACTGTTAGTGTTCAATTCAACTTGAGCATATTCAGCAACAAAGTAATTATTGCCATCTAGAAAATATGTATGCACTAAAGAATCCATCTGCATGTTTACAATATTATTCTCCAAGTATGTTGTCCCAAGGTGGTTGTGTGCTCGGTACATGCAGTGAAAAAGATTGAAATGTAAACCCTCACCTTCAGACTTATAAAAACCATATTTTTTGCAGCAAAAATACTCTGCTTGATTAGTGTATTAAAAATATCTAATTCTCTCTCACGGATTACAAAGAACATAGAAAAAAATTATGCAGCTAGATAACTTTCAACCTACATCCCCAAAATCTGTCGTCATGTTTTCTATTTACTTTTAAAAATGATATGCAAGTGAAAAGGACAATGGCTAGCATTATTTATTCAAAATTCATACCAGTTTGTAAGCCTTCAAGAATGGTATGCTTACTATTGTAATTTAAAAATGATTCTTTAAATATTTTCTTATTTATTTAGACTTTTTAACAACAAATAGGCTTACGGCTGCCTGAAAATAGGTACTTCTTGTGGCTTTTCAAAAGTGTTTCAGAAATACGGGATTTTGTGCTTGGAGAAGGTAACAATTAATTTATCCATCACACGGAAGGAATGTTAAATGAATTTCAGATAAGGTGCTCTTTTGCAATGGTGTTAACTCAGAAAACATTCTATGTGCAGTTAGTTGGCAAACACATTGGTCATACTATTCCAGTGGGTTAAGTGGTGGGCTATTGACTGGAGGGCCTGGGTTCAATTGTGTGTAATGCCTCTCTGCACCCTCAGGTTCACCCAAACTACGTATTTGGGTACTATATCTTCCTGGGAAACCACAGATGGCGCAAGGAATGGACCCCAGTATGATGTGCAAATTTCATGCGCTGTATAGTGCTTAGTACTTGGTGAGCTCTACTTTCACCTGACAAATCAAATCAACCTTCAGGACTATTAATGTGGTATAGTTGGTGGAATAATTTTGGTTCTCCAGCAGCATGTTCTTCGTGTCAGGGGTGATGACAGTTATGAAAAAGATGGCAAGCCACAGGAATGCCATTACTCACTGGAATTCTTAGAAGCACTCATGAGGATGGATATGGTGCATTGCATCTATGTACTTTCCATAAAGTAAGTAAATTAGTGTTCTCCTTTTCTCCTCTGCCTTATTCAAATAAGCAAAAAAATTGTAATGTTTCAAGTGATCTAAACATGCTGATAATACCTGTATAAATACATATTTCATTCCTTATCTGTTATGCATATTTTAAATTTTATAAATGTTTTAATATGTTTGTTGAAACAGCTTTATTGCTGCTATCATTTATTATTCTTTTATACAAATTGCAAAGGTATTAATAACATTTTTGAGGAACCTTCGAAGATTGTGTATGTGTTAACTTATGACATTGTACTTCTGAATCACATGTAATTTTTAATTATGAATGACTTTTAACCAATCTTTGAGGTAGCGTAGAACTTAAGATTCTTTAGTACATTGTTTTGTGCTACTCCTCTAAACTATTCTTATATGGTGTGCATGACAATCTTTTGACCTGCGTTATCAAAATCCCTTAAAAAAAACCCATTTCTATCATATATATGTAGTTACCTATTGTATATTCAAATGCTTCATGTTTGTGACCAGTCTGTTTTTTCACTGGCAATTTTAAGTCATAACCTTAACTTTTTTGTTCCTGCAGGTAGTATGTAGCTGTTTATCTGGTGAAATTGTTGCATGGCTTTGAGGATCTACCTTGCCCTGGCTTGTCTTTCTTCATTATTAAAACCACAAGTAGCTAACTCTTATGTTAAAGGATATTCTTATCTCACAGGAATGATGCTAATCTCATATGCATTCACTTTATTCAAGAGTGATATACAGGAAAACCCATGTTTGCATTATCATAAATTACATTTCTCCACTATTTACAACTTTTTTAGTGTCATCAATTTCCTTTCATTCTTATATGAAGTCATACCCTGCATGTGCATTATTTCATTTTGATTATTCCTGCTTATATTCTTTTTTCGAATCTCATGTAACCATCAAAATCATCACACACCAATGTTAACAGCGTAAGTGAGACCAAAATCTACCCCAGAAGTATTACTGGTCAAATCTATTTTTTAGGCTTGTTACAGATGAAGCCAATAAGAATTCTGAATGAAAACTAAATTCACTGTTGAGTAATGATGTGGGTATAATGTCATGCCTTACAATCCAACTGCTTATGAGATAAAAAATGCAAAGCAATCGAGTCCTTAATTAATTTTGTTTTCTAGGTATAAATCGTCATGTATTAAGTATCACTCATTTTCCGAAGAAACTGCGGGAGATGCCGCAACAGTAACTTTTAACGGAGTCATCCGCTAATGTGCATTTTAATGCAACAATTTCAGAGATGATTCCGTTTGACGGCGGATGACTCCGTTAAAAGTTACTGTTGCGGCATCTCCCGCAGTTTCTTCGGAATTTGTCAAAGGGAAAACACCATACGTGTTTAAAGTTGGCTTTTAACCTCGTGGACAGTGGCGCCTCGCGCACGACTACGAATGCATGTGACATTGTATGTACGGTATTTCGTCATAACATCTAGTTCCTTTAAAAGCCCCAAAATTTCAGAGTTTAAGAGGACGCCTCGGTAGCTTAAGTGGCTAAAGCACTCGACCGGATATTGAGGGATCTGGGTTCGAGTCCCAGTCAAGGCGAATGATTTTTACGCTCTGAAATTGTTGCATCACTCATTTTATTTTCCATGGTAAAGTCATAGGTTTGAGGCATACTTGTAAGGTAGATACTTCCTAAGAAGCCTTCATTAGAAGAACTTCTTTGATTGTAGAGTTGCAATTCCATTCACTATAATATATGCATTCTCACCAACCAGTATTTTTCCTCCAAAATTCACCTCCAAGGTTCTTCAATGCAAGTAGTTTGTCTTGAACATACCGTGAGAATCCCCAATTATAAAATTTGGTAATATATGAAATGAAAATCAATACTGCTCATTTTAAAAATTAAACCTGTTGTTAGCTCTTTATTATACTTGACATTGGGTCTAAATCAATTGAATCAATCTACATAGATGTAATGTCGTACATGCTAAGTAAATGTCACTTCTAGATTATTATTTTTCTCTGCTGATTACAGCCAAGTAGCAGAATGCTCCACATCTTGGAACTGGCTGAGCGGCCAGAAATGCACCTCCATCAGGTGAAAAGTTATAAATTAGTGGTTGCATTGCTCCTGTTGCATTTCCTCTATCTGGGCATGTGTCCGTGGCAGGATAATGTTCAGACTTCTTATCCTAATTCAAAATAAATGCCAAATTTGCACTATTTTACCATAGAAAAATGTAGTTTTTATTCTTTTGCTTTTGTAATAAATCCAAGGTGGGCCCTTAATTTAAGGGGTTTTGGTAAAGTCTTTCACCACTCTCAAGCTTCAATATATGCATTAAATGTAGAAAGAAATTTCAAGTAAAAGCAGTTGATTTCAATATGTAATAATATATTGTTTTTATGTATTTACTAAAATGTACCCTATGTGAAGTCATGGATATTTCAATACAAATATTACTTAGGTATAGTGAAACCTTGATCAAGTGGGCACCATGGATTTAAAAAAATAGTGGTACATGGGACAGGAGGTGATATTTTGATAGAGATTTAGGAAGGAGAATGAATCTATGAAATGAATGACCTTGAATAACTAATGTGGTTATTTGTGAATGGCCTATCTAAAATATATTATTCTCAAACACCATTTTTATTGGCAAAATCTGTTACCAATTTTGTTTTTAATGAAATACTTATTAGTAGATAAACATTCGAACATGGCAAATTAATATTTTTTTCCAACATTTTTAAAAGATAATGTGCTTATATGGTGAAGAATAAGGCATGTAAAATGATGCATTTTTACATGATTTCATTTTAATCAATAAGGACAAATGAAAAGATCTTAAGTGAAGAGCTAAATACGTTTATAAAAAATAAGTTTGTGTCCATATATAATTAACAAACAATTTAAGCACATACACATCTTCAATTTTTCTTGTATTTTATAAGTTTGTGTAAGTGACGGAAAATTATGGAAAAATCAGAACTTCAATATTTAATAGTTGACACAATTTTTAAGTAATGTACATAGTCATAGCTTTCACATAATTATAACTGCCAGTCTTCTCATAAATCATCAAAGTAATTGATTCTCAACAGTGTTTTGTTACTGTAGACAAGGGATACTTTTTTCATCCTAATCCTTCGGTGTGATGAGCTTTCTTCTTATAATTGGCCCATTGACTGGTTAGGTAACTAGCGCCTGTACTCTTAAAACCTGGAATAAAAAATCTTGTCCACATACTCAGCATTCATCTTCCCTTTGATTTCATCTTTCTCACTGCCCTATCATTTCTTTAACATCTCACTCTTGATTTTTAAGTAGCTATTTATGAGCCCTCCCACATTTTCAAGCTCCAGTGAATCTCAACCCTGGTTTCCCTTCATACTCTCTAGGATCATTGTTCTTCTTTCCTCGAGATTTAATGCAATATGGCTTTTATTTTCATTCATTAAACTGTATTTGCTGGAAGAAACTTCATTTATAACTTGACTGACTGTCTAATACAAAATTCAGAGAGAAGCCACTAAGGAGTAGAATCAATGTACTAATAAGTGCTGTGCCCACAAGATTCATTTTTTTTAGTGTAATGTGTAAAATATGCGGTTACTGTTTGGTAATCCTTTCTGAATTATTAATTGAAATGACAATAGCCAACCAGATTATGGAGGATTCTCAAAAGCAATTGTTATTGAAGAAAAAGCCTTAGCACCCATATTATCCTACCTAGAAGGCCTTGCTTCCCTATGGAGATCCCTTTCTTCATGGGTGGCAAATTAGCAGTTTGCCTTGGGCAGCCAAATGGTTCTTTCCTATTTGAAGCGGACCTCTCTTATGCTACAACCTATGTAGGAAGGAATTTTTTAGCGAGAAGTAACAGAAGTGAGATTGACTTCTCCTAAGAAATTATGACAAAATATAAGTGCTGTTTCGTTACTTTTAGCAGGATCTTGCATACATTAATGTTGTACGTGAAAAAGGCCTTTGATCCCTTAAAAATGACTGATTTCTGGCTAATGCAAGCCAAAAATCAAAGGGGCAATGACCTCAGAAGAAGGTGAGGGTTGGGGACATTTACACTGAATATATTTGAGGTACATTTGGTTCCAGTAAAAGGTATCCACATAAGGAGGTGGCCATTGAGGCAAGTTTCAGTGTACATATTTGCTCATTAGTAATGGCTTATGGAATAATGAACAGGATTGAACCTAGAAAATTGATATTTGGTAATTTAATGGAAGAAAATATGTAATATTAGGCGTTTTCTCTGGATACCTATCCTGGAATTGAACCGGGGCCTATAACCATTGAACTACAACACTCATGTTCTTAAATACCTTTATTACTATGCCCAAACCTTTGTTTTTTCCTGTAAAACAGCCTCATCCAGTGAGATCTTTTTTCATGTTCATTAGTCTAAACACTCCTATGCAGAAGTAGTAATGCAAAATACTGTAGCCGGACTAGATGTCATTTTAGTACCCAGATGGAGAATCATCAGTGTGCTTTCATTCACATACATCCCTCATCCCATTTCACCGAACATCTTTATGAATCTTACCATGACTCCACTTCCAGACCAAAAATGCTCGGCTTCCAAAAACTAAGCAAAAATCTAAGCATCCTAGGTGTAATAAATATTATACTTCACAAAAATGACCTCTCAGCCATCATTTTAAATTAGTGTATCTTCTCCAGCATTCTTTTCTATTTTAATAATTTAATTTATGCTCACCCTGCACATCTGCCTCTCTACTCCTCACTATCATTGGCTACCGTGCAACTCCCTCCGCCTGCGTTCCATATGTCACTCCCAATAGTGTCTTTGTATCCTTTCTCTTCCACCCAGTCTGGACTAACCTTTCAACTTCTCCCACCTTTCACCCCGATTCCAATATTTTGTTGCATACATATATGGGCATTTTTCAGTGTGTGCAGCCTTCTTAATGATAAAGTTAAAATAAATGTCATGCTGTTCAATTAATGCTCTGAAATTTTCCATATTTGTGATATCTTACTGCCATTAAGTTGGAATTTTGCAAAGTTTAAGCTTTTCCATTTAAAGTCATAAATGGTTTCTTTTTAAGCCATAATTTTTTATTAAATTTCCCAAAATTAGGAGACCCTTTTCAGGAATTTTTCAATTTTATTGAAATTTCTTGATCCTGATTTTAAATTGGGGCACTATTATCAATAAAATAACAATTTCACAACTATTGCCTCAGTAATATTTTAGGTTTTAATGCAGCATAAGTTAATATGAAGTTTATTTATATCTTATTGCACTTTTTGCCATTTCAGAACAATAAGTTGTAATTGATCTGTATATTATGACAAAACACTTTGGGTCTATTTCAGAGCAACCTATTGGTGCACAAGTGCGTGTATGTGTGTTTTGTAGCATGATCCACTTTTGGAGGGTGAGCCACATTACCGATGGTACCTCGTTTATGGAACCAATCACTTTTCGGTCAACTCCCTAGAAATTTATTTACAAAGCCCCTGCATGATTCCTCATTCGAAAAATGTCACCATATTTATTACTGGAAATACTTCTCCCAGGATATGGATCTCTAAATGCTATTGCTCTGTCTTCCTTTAGTTAATGGAATTACCGTATTTTCCCATCGATAACGCGCGCGTTATCTATACAAAAATGTTCAGATGGTCGAAAAAATGACGATGCGATGAAAAAATTCAAACATTTACATACCTATGTACAGAATAATTTAAAGAAGAGTCTCACAAAAATAAATTAGCCTGGAAGCATATCTTACTAATTGCATACTATTTTATACAGATCTACTACTGTTACAGTTCATCTCATAAATCCATGAGAAAAAGAGGAAACAATTTCTATACTTCATTTAATCTAATACGTAGTACTTATTAATTCTAATATATATATATATATATATATATATATATATATATATATATATACACATACACATACAGATACGCAGCATCTATACACCTTCAAGATAACTATGAAGCCCTGGGCGCGCGGTATCTGTACAAATTCATGATGACTACAAAGTTTTGGGTGCGCGTTATCGATGGGAAAATACGGTACTGTAATTTGAGCTCCAGATAAATGAGACAATCTTTTAAAATATCTTAGGGCCCATGTAGAATGACCTACGGGATGGAAAAAAATCGCAAAACTGTCTGTCAAAAATGTCAAAACGAAATTTCACTGTGAATGAGTTTTCTAAGATTACTCTCCTTACCTCAGAAAAAATTCAAGAGTATCCAAATAGATGAAAATCATTTATGCCTTCACTCAGCTTCCATCCAATCAATGTTATTCCTTATATAAAATCATCCGTTATGGGGAGAATCATAGTTGTTTTAAAATATGATTCATCACCATTCATATTAATATGACCACAGGGAATTCCTTTCATTTATTCAAAGAGAAATGACCAGCTGCTTAATCAATATACAATCTGATACTTTTCCTCTCAGACACCATGACTTGAGTCATGCATATAAACACGGGTATCAACCAGAAGGTTGGTTTGATATGTGAGGGTAGAGCTCACCAATACTGTGCCCAACAGTGTGTGAAATTCAAACATCAGTTTAGAGTGGCCAGTTCCTTTCTCTGCACCACATGTGGTTTCCCATGAAGAACTGGTACCCAAAAAATCACAACTTGGGTGAAGCTGAAGGCGTCCAGAGGTATCCTCAGGAATCGAACCCGAGCTTTCCAATCAATAGCCCTGTGCTCTACTTACGTATTCATACCTCCTTAAATGATGAATAATATTTAAACGACCTTGGAAGATTGTAATGCACTATAAAATATATCCCTCGCCATGTTACATTCAGCAACCGCAAAAGTCGTTCAGGAGAGATCGTTCGCGATCTTTACCGGAATTTATTTTCTACCATTTTTGGGCGGCACAAGTAAGAACTCCTATATGCTCTAATATTCTGAAAGTAGTCTGAAAACCTTGTCCCAGGATTGACCGACACACCCTAACGAAAAGATTATTTTGAGACGGTTCTCTTCTCTTATACCCAATGAACTATTTTTACTACTATCAACTAAATATTATTACGAATCGAACTTATTTTATTACCAAGAGAACGTCAAGCGGTGGTAAAGGACCTTGAGGCGGATCTTCTGTAAAAGGAGGTTTCAATTGTCTCTCTCGTATATTTTCTAATAAGTAATGCATTAGCTCATTTCTAGATTTCATTTCTTCAGTATTTCTTTGGCAGCTCGATAGTTTCTTGAGCCATTTCATAACACGAGCCTTATCTGATAAAGAAGTAGGGTAAAGTAATTATATGAGTATAAAAACAAAACAGGCAAACTATTGCTGCTCACCATTTTGTCCTCTTATTTGATGCAATTTTGTTTGAACCATAAGTATGTACAAATTACAATCATAATTCAACTCCTCTTCTCGTTTCATTATGTTTATATGGATAAGCCCTCAGATTTTGATTCTCAATAATTCTGAATTACCTAGATTATCTTTGTATTTTGATTCGAAATTTTGGTTGCGTTGTTAAGCAATGCCAATTAAATAAGCTTCATTATTATTATTGCGTCGTATTGGCGTTAGATGTGTTGTACTAGATGCATTGGAAAGGAATAGGCATTTCGGAAAAGCGTGGATCCGTCCTACGAACTTTTCAGGAGAACAGTGACCCAATGGCTTTCATAAACTGCAGAAGTTTGTGAACTCACACTATTATGATCCCTTGTATTCTCCTAAATACCCACTATTTAAACTATGTTTAGGCGCCTTAACGTATTGCAAACACGTAATAATGGTATATTCCATGACCACCTGTCATCCCGTTGCGTGTTTATTTAAAATTTTAATTAATGTGTTCACAATTTGCTGGGTCATTTAGTATTTCATCAATAATGGTTAACAGTGATCTTATTTTGGAGAATTACTCTCCTCGTAAGTCGGGACGAATGTGGTTCGTACACTTGTGGTTAGTAGTTTTAGTTTTTATGGGAGGCGACCGATAGCCAAGGTCATTTGCGCCATTAGGGTTGGATGGGAAAGGAATGGTTAAGAGAACCCGGCGTCGGCATTAACCTACTCGTGTCTAAAGGCTGAACATCATTCTAGTGTACTGAATTGGAATATCAAATAAGCAATGGTAACCAATGACTTCAGAAATAATAAGTTTTATGCCTGGGGTTTTTCGACCTCGTAGTTGTTATTGATGTTTAAATTTAGTTTTGCGATCACGTCGTCAAAGACCGAACACTGAGCGTTGCCTACCGGAAAAGTATAGTTAACAAAGCATTGAAATGAATGGATGGAAAATGCGAATGTGAACAATGAGTTCATATTCCTAACGCAGTCGTCGTCTGACGCTGGCAATGGCTGAGTCAAGAAAGAGTTTGGAGTAGAGTTTGTCTTGACAACGCCGCTCCCCGCCTTAGTAGCCTTGGTGGCTAGAAAGGCGAAAGACCGTGGTCACGCAATAGACCAAAGGGAAACACTACAGTGGGACTGG
The DNA here is from genome assembly GCF_022747635.1 of Hetaerina americana. Classification (NCBI taxonomy): domain Eukaryota; kingdom Metazoa; phylum Arthropoda; class Insecta; order Odonata; family Calopterygidae; genus Hetaerina; species Hetaerina americana. The sequence continues at coordinate 30,819,122 of NW_027286874.1, read as the reverse complement.
GGGTGGGGTTTATGAAGTAAGCCCTTCCCAACTTCAATTTATATTATAACTTACTTTCATACCCGACTGTCTGGATTTTTGAATTAAAGATGCAAGGTTTTGAGATTTTAAGAGAAGAAGATGGAAGATAACGAGAGTAAAAAAAGGATTTAGAAGAACGTAGATATACTAGTAAGGTCCTCCCTCTAAAAAATCCCACCCCCCCTCCCCTCTGTGGAGAAAAGCCGACCCTCCGGACGACTCCTTCCTCTGTTGAGGACCCGGCATCATTCAGGGCAGGCCCCCCTCGTCACCTCCCTCGCCGAACAATTATCACCTCTTTGCCACTTCCCTAATATCCTTTCTATCTCGCCAGAAAGTATGCATGGGCCTATGCTATCCTCATTTCCACATATTCTCTTTCTTTGTCTCAGCTTGTTCGCCTAATATCGTAACCAAATACTTCCTATATATATTCCTTCACTCTCTTTTGAATCTTCCCTGGTTCAATCCATGTTTTGCCTGACTTATCTTCTGTAAATGTAGTGCGCACAAATTTTCCTTTCACCTTCCTGAATAAGCACAAAATTTCACCCTTTGTGTGAACTTTTCCATCCTCAGGTTGCATCTGTCAACACCCTTCCCTGGCTCATATTTGTTTCCCACCTTGGTTTATTATTCTCTCTATAACTATTTATACTTCCTTCTACCCATCTGAGTGTATGTTCTTCCATCTCTATTTACAGCTATACACCTGTATAATCATCACATTTTTACTTCATGGTTTTCTTGTCCTTTTCCTATTTAATGCTCATGTAGTTTTGGTTGTGGCTTTTAATGAACTTTAAGAGCCAATGCAATTAGTAATGACAGAAAGCTGCATAGCTGACAATGAAAAAAATCAGTTGAGATATCGGTCAAGTTCTTAATCATTAAATAATTATTATCATGCATATTTATTTCCAGGATGGATTAGATGAATGATGGGAGTTCTTCTTATTTTCTAAGTCATTCTCCCTAACAATTATTCTCAGGCTTCCTGGAGGAGTAAACATCAATTAGAATATTGATTAAACAGTCATGTGGATTAATCAATAATTCATTGCATACCTATCGCAGTTTCAGGCCTTATATGAGGATTCACAGTTTGTAAATATTAATTTTATGTAACCATACACAGCACATGAAAACCAGGATTCCAAATAGACAAAGGAAGAATAAGGATTTCTGGGATCAACAGAAAATACTAATAAGAGGATAGTTTGAAAGGTTCTCGGAATCACCACCAAATTTCGGTGCTAGCGCAACAAGTTTCCTACGTGGTAGTAGGTAATCCTTTAGGAGTAAACAGGTAATGGCAGCAGTTTGATTTTTGACTCTGACCAAACCAGGACAAATTTCCCATTCGCCATTCCCGTCAAGTGCTTCCATGGATCTGATTTTTATAAAGGCTATTTAACCGTCTTACTACAGGAAAGATCAGCACTTGATTTCGGTAAGTGGGATGATTTTACCAAAGTAGGAACTTATCTACTCTTTTGAGCCTGTCAGAGTGTCGCGAGGAGCACACTTCAAGCGTAGCGGGAGTTGTGCGGATGCACTCGTCTAATGCCCTGCACCGACACAGTCACCGGCCTGTATTAATTGTTAACTCACTGGGATCACTGCATGCAACGTCAGAGAAACAGAAACGGTCGAATGAGGTAGAATTATGTTTCTGAGATGATATTTATTACCACGCAATCGTGCCTGGATGCAGCCCCAACGCGCGCATATTCTTCCCGCACAACCTCCTTGCTTCTTCTTGCCACTCTGGAATTAGAGTGGAGCCAATTCGCAGGTTTTTCCACCTGAATGGCAATTTTAATTATATATGGCTGGACAGGTCTAAACTCTCTCATTTGTCACAAAAATAAAAAATATATATAGGCGCTTACTTCTCCGTATTGTGAAACTTTTTCTCTCGACGCAATCTGATAGAGTCTACCTAGAAACAATTAATGGAAATCCTGGTGGATTCCAATCAAAGTCTGTGCGGGAAACAGTGCTATTGGATCCTGGTAAAAGCAAAGTTGAAATCCTGATGGATTCCGTTATCACCCTAGATACGCTAGGCACACCCAACAGAATACCAGCTATTACACTTTTAGAGGAGCGAAGGTGTGGCGAGGAGGATAACAAGGCGAAGTTCAGTGGAACGTTTTTTATTCCAAGTGTACGTAAACAACAAATAAATATTTGACAAAGGTGGCGTTACACGCTATCGTGTCGTTCGTCGTCCAGGTTCCTTCGCTTAATGACGCTATCCCGCTTCCTCTACGCAGCGTTCCATCTCCTTGCGCTTCCGCTAATTAGCTGTCGACAGTCGCCATGCGAGCATCGTCTGCCTCGGGTAGCCATGTCTCCCACTGACCGCTACACCGCCCCCTTGGTAGTACTTTGAGGCATCTGAAAGTATTATACAATTCGAAAAAATGGGGTATGGTGCAGTTTGTTATTCAGGTGTTGTAGATATCTATGTGGCGCGGGAAATGCACCCTTTTCCCTGATCGGGTTTTCCATGGAGGCTCTGGTGGTGTGGTGTCCTCCAGGAGGACGGTCGTTTCCTTGCCCCGCACTTGGACGACGTAATGTTCTGGGGCCCTGTGGACGACTTTAAATGGTCCGTCATACGGAGGTTGCAGGCCTCCTCTGAGGATACTGTGACGGATGAACACATGGGAAGACGTGGGCAAGTCCCGGTGGACAAAAACAGCTCACTCTCCATGGCGCGCGTCTGCACAATGAGCGCAGGCTACTAATGTGTCCCCGTAACTGGTGCGCGAAATCCGTGGCGTCGCTCTCAGTCTCAGGAGAAGAAACAAAAAATTCGCCAGGAAGAGGGATTGGTTTCCCGTAGAGCGTCTCGGCTGTGGTGGCCTGCATGTCCACCTTCCAAGCTGCACGAATGCCCAGAATTACAACCGGAAGGGCTTCCATTCATTGGTCGTCCTCGTAGCACATAATACGAGAGCTGTCGGTGAAACCTCCCCACTATGCCGTTGGCGGATGGGTGATACGCTGCCGTCCTCACACGCCTAGTTCCCGTCAGGATGGCTAGCCTGCGGAAAAGAGAAGACAAACTGCCTACCCTGATCCGTTGTGATGGACACAGGTGCACCAAAACAGGCGATCCACCCCAGAAGAACTCCTATGCATCCGTCTCGGCAGTCGCATTGGACACTGGATATGCCTCCGGTCATATGCTAAAGCGATCAGCGCAGGTGAGGCAGTATCGATGGTCGGTGGAGGATGATAGCGGCCCAACTATATCCAAGTGGATGTGTTTAAACCTGGACGTCGGGCTAGATAAAGTACGTATCGGTGCCAAAACGTGCCGGTGGACTTATTAGTGCTGGCATGTGCAAGCGCGTGTCCAAGCCCTGCAATCCTTGCGGATCGATGGCCACACAAAACGCTCGGCTGTAAGTTTAGCCGAGGCTTCGATCCCAGGGTGTGCCAATTGGTGGAGGCCGTCGAAAGCCTGCTTTCGAAAAGGCTGTGTGAGGAAAGGGCGAGTTATTGGAGTTGATAAATCACAGTAGATTTCGAGATCTGTTCCCAGAATAGCCATTCTTTTTACGTCCGACGCACATCCCAACTGCAGGAGTGATGTGAGCTCGGCGTCCGTGGCCTGAGAACGAGCCAAAGCGTTGTAGTTCACTGACGCGGTAATCGCCGCCACTCGAGACAAAGCGTCCGCGACGACATTCTCGGCCCCCGACACATAGCGGACGACAACGGAAAATTGCGACTCGTAACTTAAATGGCGGATTTGCCTCGGTGTACCTTTGTCCGCACTTTGATGAAAAGCAAACACTAAGGGTTTATGGCCAGTGAATAAGGTAAAGGATCGCCTTTCGATCATTTGACGAAAAGGCCTAACGGCATTATACACAGCCAGTAATTTCCTGTAGTATATACTATGCATTCGCTCGGTGGGTGATGAATTTCTCGTGAAAAAGGCGAGAGGCCGCCAACCCAGCTGGGAACGCTGTGGTAGGGCGGCACCAACCGAGGCGTCCGCAAAAATGGCTAACGGCAATAACGGATTAGGGTGGCTCAACATAGTCGCTTTGACGAGGCTGTCTTTGCAGTTATTGAATGTGTCAACGACACTGGGGCATTTCCTTTTAAGTTCTGTTCCCACAAAATGCCATTCAGAGGCGCTTGGAGAGCGGCTGCGTTTGGGATGAAACTCCAGTAAAAGTTAATCATACCGAGGAAACGGCGTGTCCTTCACTGTTCGTGGTTTTGCGAAATTTCGCACTGTTTCCACCTTTTCAGGCACTGGTGCGATGCCACTGCTTGACGCCGTGAAACCTAGGAACGTGACTTGAGGGCGGCCGAAAACACACTTTGAGGAGTCCGCTTGGACACCATAATTACCGAACCGAGAGAAAGGTTCTCTCATACGAGTTTCATGTTGCTCTTCTAAGGAGGCAACCAGTATATCGTTTATACGAGTATACACATAACAAAATTTTATACCGCGTAGAAACTTGTCCATGAAGCGCTGAAATGACTGTGCAGTGTTCCGCCTCAATCGCGAGAATACACAAACGTCGAACCCTGTGTCGATTAAAAATTGGCTCTTCGTGCTGGCATCCGTCATTAAAAGCCGGCATGAGGAAGAATACTCATTGGTGGCCGCCGACGTTTACCGACGTCTCCTGGAGTTTTCTGGGATGTCGGAGCACGGTTGACGGTCTTTCCTTGCTCGGGGGCCATAAGTGCCGTGGTAACAGCACATACGCTAGGATGTGGGGAGTCGTGTCGGAGGCCGCGGATGGAACGGTCTCCCGAGCCACTGTGGGGCCTTTTGCGGTTTCACAGAGGTGCTCTGTCCGAGGTAGGAAATTTCGAGAATTTTCGTCTGAGGTGTTCTATGTGTTCTCGAGGAGTGCCTCCATGATGACGCCTGAGGTCGCCATTGCGAGTTGAGGCCTTGGCGTCACTTCCTCCATTTTGCCCGCCATTTCGGCGACAGCACTGAGACCGGCGGAGCCTTGCGTGGCGAGGGCGGTCTGCACATTTACAAAAAGGCGGCTCAGCCAAAGTGAGCGGACGAAATCACTGGATATGGAACTCCCGGCCAGCGATCGAAGATGGCGGAGGAACTGCGACCGTTTCCTGTCTCCCAGCTCCTCCAGCTCCAATATTTGTCGCTCGCGCTGTTCAGGATACGATGAAAAACAGCCGTATCGCTTCGTATTAACCAGTCTCGAGGGGATCCATGACGATGACCTCGTCTTTCTCAATGTGGCGGCTGCCCAACTGGGCAATCACGTGTGAGAACTCAGTAACATTTCCGCTAATATTAGCCAACCGGAACTGTACTTCTATCTGCTTAAGCCATAGGGCCGGTTTTACGGTCCAAAAATGCGGGGATATTAACGCTATTACGATTTACATTCACTGAGTCTTCGCCGGTCGCTTCCCTATCTGACCTTATAGCCAAGATAACAAATGCTCGTTGTGGTCACCTCGGGGTCACCGCTTTACAGTATTGAAGGTGAATAACAAGGAGAAGTTCGGCGGAACAATTTATATTCCAAGTGTAGATAAACAACACATAAATATTTGAAAATGATGGCGTCAAACGGGGCGCGTGTCGTTCGTCGTCCGAGCTAGTTCGCTTTGTGACGCTCTTCCGCTTCATCTGCGCAGCATCCCATCTCCCGGTGCTTCCTTTAACTTCCTTACATCTATTTCGTGCAAGGTTATGGGATATATAGTTGCTAGTTCGATCGTGAGACACCTCGATAATCAGAAGTTATTAATGAAAAATCAGCGCGGTTGCCGAAAAGGTAGATCCTGCGAGACGCAACTTGCGCTTTTTGTTCATGATATTCTTATTTCGGGAAAGAGCAATGTTCCAATGTACGCGATTTCTCTAGATTTTTAGAAAGCCTTCGACAAAGTACCTCATAGTAAACTACTCGCAAAGCTAGAAGGATATGCCATAGCTGAAAATTTCTGGGGTTGGATTAAAGACTTTTTGAATGGTCGAGTTCAAAGAGTAGTGACAGATGGAATTATCTCAAATGTTGTAGAAGTTGCTTCAGATGTTCCCCAGGGAAGTGTTATCGGACCTCTTTTATTCCTACTTTACGTTATCGACATTGACTCCGTAGTCACTAGTAAGATATGTTTATTTGCTGATGATGCAGTGATTTACCGTGATACCCGTGATCCCGAGGATACAGCAGCGCTTTCAGATGACCTGAATGCTATACTACGCTCTTGCGACATTAGGCAATGAGAATTAAACTTAAAAAAAGTGCGTAGTCATGTATTTTTGGACAAAGAGCGATTCCCACCCGAACGCCTACTGTATGGGAACACCGAAATGGAATGTGCAGACTCAATTAAATGCCTAGGCGTTACCCTCACTCACGATCTATCCTGTATGAAACATATACGGGGAATATGTGTACAAGCTAATAAAAAATTATGATTTATTAAAAGAGTACTTGGTAATTGTGATGAGAAGGTAAAAGAGAAATGTTATCTATCGTTGGTTAGGCCGCGTTTAGAATAAGCTGTTAGTATATGGGATCCTCCCGAAGTTGGATTAATTGCTGAATTGGATCGGAGGAGCTAGATTTGCAATACGTTGTTATAATAAACTTAGTAGCGTATCGAAAATATTAGAGTAGCTAAGCTGGTAGTCACTTTCAGAACGAGGGTTAAATTCCAGATTGAAGCTCTTGCATAAATTGGAAGGAGATCTCTTTAGCAGTGATGTTGAAAATGTATTAAATACACCCATCGTACTACGGTAGGAGAGATCATGCTAATAAAATTAGAGAGATTAAGTATAGAACAGATAAATTTAAGATGTCAATTTTTCCACGAATGATAGGGCATCATAATAGCATTGTCCGATCGCGGTAGGGTCATATTCGGGTAAAATTATTCTGGTGTGTAATCGCCCCCATCCACATATCCTGGTGGTGGCTTACAGGGTATATATAAATAAATAAAACTAGCATCAGGCAGTCGCCATGCGAGCGTCGTCTGCCTCGGGTGGCCATGGCTCCCACTGTCCGCTACACACTCTACAGTCAGAATAGTAGCCTGTTCACTTGACAATTTTGGCTGGGAATTCAGTCGGAAACCAGCATAAACTGCTGTCTACGGATCTTGGATTTGTATACCATCATCCCATCGAGGGGAAAATGTGACGGACAAATCGTACCGAGGGTACTTAGGCATTGGGGTCCTGAGTGTCATGGCAATTAGATTGCAAAGAATCACACAAGCATCAATGAATGTCGGGTCGTGAGAGCATTTATCTTCGTGGACACCTTTTTACGAGTTTCTAAAACATGTACAATCTAACGGTAGGCACTATCAGTTACTGCCTGGCATCTGTTTAAGAGATTGATCTCATATTTACTCAACGATATTACGAGGGTCATCCGGAAAGTAGTACCCGTTCGTGCCGCATGAAGTGCTGACGACGCGAGTAGCCGCTGGACGAGGTCAGATAGCTTCAGTGGCTTGTCTGCCTTCTCTGAGCCAAGTTGCGTGACGCTAGCATTGCCTGTGTTGTTTCTGTGATTGTTTATAATGTTTAAAAAAATTGAGAACGCCGCCAGTTGTGAAGTGAGGGCAGTGATTAAATTCCTCAATGCAAGAAACGTTCGCCCATGTGATATTCATCGCCAATTAAAGGAGGTGTATGGAGACAATGTAATGGACGAGTCGTCTGTTCGGCGGTGGTGTCGCAACTTCAACATGGGGAGGGGGAACACACACGACGATGAGCGTTCGGAGAGACCGTCTGTCATTACAGACCAACTGGTGAGCTCAGTTGACGAATTCGTGAGGAACGATCGGCGCGTCACAATTGATGACATCTGTGAGCATTTTCCCAATGTTTCTCGAACAATTGTTCATGAAATTGTTAAACACCATCTGCATTATGCAAAAATTTGTGCAAGATGGGTCCCTCGCGTATCTCAATGAGCTGGCGGCGAAGGACTATGCAGCAGGAATACAGAAACTTGTCACACGTTATGACAAATGCCTTAATTTGCTTGGAGATTATGTTGAGAAGTAGTTTAAAGTATCCTCTTTCAAATAAAATTTTTTATGTTTGTTAAAATTTACTTTTGTGTCTTTATTTCACGAACGGGTACTACTTTCCGGATGACCCTCGTATAACTGAAATTATATTGGTTTCATCAGTTAAAATAACTTTGAAATTAGGTCCACAATGCCCCCATAAGTAAAATGGTGCTAATGAAATTGTTTGACATAGTAGAAATGCTTTCATAATTGATAAAATGACTTCAATATTTCAAAATTTTGTCATTCATTAATGTAAAAACCTAATTGAAAACGCTGTGGAGTCGGAAAATATCTTGGGAATTCGCAGTCCATAAAAATTAGATGAACACTTCGTCACGCACTTTAGTCACGCCAGCATTCATGAATAATAAAATCTCTGAAGGGTCGAAGTTGGAGAAAGAACAGAGCTACAAAAATATTGTAAGATGAACAACTACCAAACGTGAGTATCCTTCTCTTGTAATAAAACCGTAAATACTTCTTGCATTTTGTCAGGCTAAAGTTATGCCCGGGAGAACTTTCTTAGCATGAAAAATGATATTCTTTCTTGAGAAATACGATTTCACAGGAGTTGAAAAACTATGTGCACTAAAAAATCATAAATATGCTGGTGGGCCTTCCTTTGTGTTTGCATTACAGTTTGGAATATGAACGTAATATTTTATATTTTTTACACCCGACAAGGCTCAATGGCCTAGCTTCAAAAACATGCCACTAATCTATTTCGGAAAACTCAGCTGAAGCTATTAAGGAGTTGGCTAAGAAACCTCGACGAATACCCTTTAGGTTAAAAAACTTCAAAGACCCCAATTTTGTGATATTTTTCTTTCCTCATAACATGATTTAATTATCACGACTAATGCTCACCGACTCCATTTTATTCATAACCAATTTACCTGTTTAGAGTTTTATGCAGAGAACGCCGTTAGTAAGAAGATTTTATAGCTTGTACTTCCGCATATTCATATTCCTTAGATCTGGGATCTGCCATTAACTCTCCATCTCGATCCTCAAATTGGTGGTAAAAAATTGTCTAGGTTCGACTATCTAAAGAGTTTGTCTCGGCTTGAAGAAGTTTGAACTGCCCCGGTAAAATAGGCAAACTATAAATTGTTCAATGCTGATCAATTTCCCATAAAAATTCGCATTACGCCTCTGACTCGCGTAAATTTTATAAACGTGTATAAAGTTTCTGTCGTCACGCCTCCTCCGTCAGACGAATGAAGCAAAGCCCATGAAGCACTACTCTGTAGGCGGGTAGAATAGTGTGTGAAAGAGTCCAGGAAAATGAGAGAAAATAATAAATAATCTGAAAAATGCGAGAGAAAAGGGGTTAAGGAAGGGACGAGGATAGGAGAAAAGTACAGTGTGGTATGTGAGATGTGGAGAATACATGGATGGTTATTCGTCCAGAGGGATGACAAATTCCAAGAAACTGCGGGATATGCTGAAACAACTTTGACTTTAACTTTGAACGAAGTCATCCGCTAAGTGTGCAGTACAATGCAGCAATTTCAGCGAGTAAAAATCATTCACCTTGGAATCAGGGTTCGAATCCCGGTCAATGCGAATGATTTTTACATTCAGAGAGATGACGTTTAATTTCCTGCCCCACTTTTGCTTTGTACAATGTAAGGCAGGCATCGCACAATAAATGATGTTAACTTTTTCGAGGTACAGGCAGTTCGGAATGACTACTAAATAGGAAGAGGAGTCCTTGGGATGAAGCAAGAAGGTAGAATTTTGGCTGATTACGAGTTTAAAAGCATAATTGAGAGGAGTATTTGAGGATAGCAGAAGAAGGTATAGTTTAATAATGGATCTAAAGATAGAGAAGAGGTAACAAAGAGAAAATGGAAGAAGTACTGGAAAGACAAAATGGAGATAACATTTCAAATGGCAATACAAGAATTTCACAGAGTAAATATCATTCGCCTTGACAGGGATTCTTGGAACCTGGTGCCCTCAATATTCGGATTCCAGTCAAGATGAGAGACTTCCTGGTAGTTGAGTCAGGTAATACAGTTCCAAGGACTGATTCACTACTGATGATGAATGAGGGAAACTTCCTAAAAAGCCAGATAGAAGCAAGCGCTTTACAAGACCCCCAGTGGTAATCTTAATCGATGCAAATATTCTATCCGATACACAGCCGAGGTCTGTCCAATAAAGACGCGAACTGAAGCCATAAAGACTTTATTTTGCCAAATTTGTACTACATCGATTTTGTCCCCTTCAAAATGCTCTCCATTAGTTGCTATTCACTTATTCCATCTTCTTTTCCACTGCTTAAAGCACCCTTGGAAGTCCTTGGCAGTTAGGATTTTTAGTTTTCTCGTCGTATCTTGCTTTATTGTGTCCACATCTTCCCAGTGATGTCCCCTCATCACATTTTTGCATTTTTGGAATAGGAAAAAGTCGAAGGGGGCGAGATCTAGCCATTGAGGAGGATGATCAAGAATGGTGATTGAATTTTTGGCAGTTTGTTGACGATCGTTAAGGACAAGGGACGGCACACGATCAATGTCGTCGTCAACAAAGGTGGTTGGAGGTCGTCCCGGCCTTGCATTATCCGTGGTGTCTTGCCGGTCATCTTTAAAACCCTCAATTCACTTGAAAACGGACTTTTTTCAGATTATTAGCACCGTAAACAGCCGTCAACATTCCAGTAACTTCTTGATAACTTTCACCGCACTTGACCAAAGAACTTGATGTTGAATCGATGCTCCATTAAGTACAGACGGCTCATTGGGCCTCAGGCAACTAGCGCCGCTAGTGGGCGGGACTATAGTCCGCGTCACGGAAACCACACTGCACCAGTTCGCGTATTTAGTGGATAGACCTCGTATTTTGCCAAAACTCTGAAATCATAATACAACTGTTAACCTTATAAACTAATTCATCTGGGCTGGAATTATTCATAATCAAACTTCTAAAGTATTTCATTTAAACATTTTTAGAATCTCATCGTATTAGTCATTCTCTTTTAGTTGATGTTGTCCTATGGTTTGAGGTTAAAAGCAGTACTGATTATCTAGTGAATAAACCCAATGGACCATCAAAATGAATGTCATCATTGGATTCATTTTTAGGTGTCATGAGTCAAATCCTTGTTCACAGGTGAGCGTGTTGGTAAAGTTGGCTGAGATGAGTAACTCCACCTCCCTGATTGTCAGTGGGGATTATTTTGAGCCACAAATGATGTTTCTGCATCTTTGTGACTTTGACTGGGATCATGGCCTGCTCTGCATGCAAACACTCCACCAATCCACTGGAAAACTAAGAAATCGTGTATTTGTATCAGGAGAAACTATGCCACGACATTAATGGCCTGCCTTCTAATTCACATGCCCACTCAAGCATATTTGCTTAGCAGCTCTAATTCATGCTTCACTAACATGATAGTGAGACTTTGGAGGGGCATGCAACCAAGTTCTTGTAAATGCTTGATATATCTGCAAGGAATTAGTGCAAAATAAGTTTTACAAAATGGAATTCAGAAAACTTATGAACAAATCGCAAACATTTTCTACCTTATTTTAGGGTCACAAACGGTGGAGGCACTCCTTCTTCACCTAGAAAATTGTCAAGAGTTCTTCCAAGTGATAAAAATCCACACAACTCAGCAAATGTTGAAATAAGTATGGTTGATAATGACAATGATTCGGAACAGCAACAGGGGATAGACTTAGGAGAAAAACAAATGAAAGAGTACTTGCTGTGTGGTTTTAGGTGCAGGAAAAACTTTCAAGGTGCAACCTCATACTTTCAAGAGTTTAGTGAAAATACAAGTTTACATGGCTTAAAATATATGGGAGAGGAAAGAAGACCACTAATTGAAAGGTCAGTGTATGTCACTTCACCCACATGCCTATGTCTATTTGATTTCACACATAATTTAAAACCATATCTTACTTACAAATTGCTTCCAAGGCTCGGCACAAGAATAATTTAAAATTACATAATTACATTGACAATATGTGAGCTGGTTATATTAACAATATTTTCTTGTGAATGTAAGCAAGCCTAATTTGTGAACAACCACTTACTTCCATCTCAATCACCATCACCTCCATCTCAAATTTTTTATTCAATTTTTTGTCCGTATAGGGTCCTATGGTCATGCATTTATGACCTCTAATGCAATTATTTTTAGTATTATAATTAATACCTTATGTTAATAAATAACAAAAGGTATGAAACTAACAAGTTGAACAGATAATAAAACAGAGCAGTGCAAGGAAAACAAGATCACTCTTCAGGAAGGTGAAATCAATGCCATGAAGTAAGGAAAGGAAGTTCATGATTCTGTAACAGAGATACTGCCACACTTTCTTCTTTCCTTGTTTGTAGTTGAAACAATTGTCAGTAATTAAAATATTATGTGAAAACTTTGTATAACATTTGGGAAGGAAATGCATTTGAACAAGGCTATGAAGAGGCATGTCGACCTCAAAGAAATACTAGGTTTAAGAAAATGAGGAAGTAGCAGTTTTCATGAGATCTGTCTCAGCACTTGTGAAGGAGGAGTTTTAGTAGAAGGTTTCATTAGATCAGCATAAATCCCCAATTTCATAGGAACCACATGCACAAGTCTGTAACTTGATTATTGGTGCAAGAGGAAAAGTATGCAGACAGTTATGAGATATAGGTGCAGAGAAGATTGGAAAATAAAAATGGATGGAAAGGGAAGCGAAAAAGGATTACCAAGCATGAAAGGGGAAAAGAGGCTGTTGGGAGAAAGTCTAATTAGGCAAGGAAAATACCCAGGGTATATAGAGTGGCGGTTGAATGTTGAAAACTGTGTTAGAGGGGAGAAGATTGAGCATGCAAAATAGAGGTGGGAAAAGGTTGAGCTGGTAGGACAGAATAAAGGGAAGTAGAAAGTATGTGGAGTTATTATGTTTGGCTAGGAACCAGCAGCTTGGGAGTATCTGTAAGAAAAAGAAGAGGAGTCTGTAATTTGGAACAGGAGGCAAAAACTGCATATATAGAATGGTAGCAGGGTGAGAAGTGAAATGGAATGGCTGTGTTTGATTGAGGTATTAGGGATTCTGTTGATTTCAGGATATATTTCAAGTTTGCAGGATTTTTTTTATGTACTAAGAGAAAATTGCTGGAAAGGTAGGTGGTTTTGCTTGAATTATCAGGATGGTATAAGGTTCTTTTAGTGTGGTTGATTCGGTGAGCACTAGGAGAGTAGTTAAGGAAAACAAGATCACTCTTCAGGAAGGTGAAATCAATGCCATGAAGTAAGGAAAGGAAGTTCATGATTCTGTGACAGAGATACTGAAATTCTACATAATGAAATTTTTCAGAGTAGTTTGCTTTGGGGGGAGAAGAGTAAAAGATCCTGGGGAGGGGGGTAAGATGTAGTCTTGGTACAGTCATTTTTTTTGGGTATCTACATTTTTTTAGGGAGTTTTGTAAAACATTTATCCACACCTGTAAAGAGAGAGCATAGTTGCAGACATGGTGGCAATGGACAGACAGTGAAAAGTAATTGGTGAGTTTGGTATGGGGTAGGAGACAGCTGTTAAAGTGGAGATATTGTTGGTGATTAGTTGATTTGATGTGAAAAAAATTGCTGAATATATTGTTCCTGATCTAAGCATTAGTATTGATAAAGGTATTGCTGGAGTCAGAGAGAGTGGAAGTGAAAGTCAAGGGGGAGGAAGTGATGATGGTGTGGGTTTAGTAGGGTGGAGAGTTTAGAATATGGCAACTCAGTATTTCTACTTGTAACCCTTCGCCACCCTTTCAACTCCTCCAGCTGATCCCCTCTTTCTCTCTCCAGTATCTTTGTCTATGGATTAACAGATCTAGTAGTTAGCACCCTTATCAACGAACTGTCATTTTATTTTTTTAAATCTGATAACACGATTAATGTTTATGTTCTTCATTACTCTTCAGGATTTTCTGGATCATTGCCTTTGGATTAAGTATATATGCTTGTAGCCAAATAATACTTAAAGTATATAGAAAATGGGAGAACTCTCCAGTTATTGTTTCATTTGCTGAGTCATTAACACCTGTATGGCAAATACCTTTCCCTGCAGTGACTATTTGTCCAGAGTTCAAATATCTAAGAAGTGTTTTTAAATACTCTTATACTAAGCAGATGATGATGAATGGAGAAGATATTTCCCTTGAGAAGTAAGTCATTTGGTAAATTAATTACATTGTACTCAAAACCTGAATGAAATTTTCAAAGAGGTCATATGATTTGGGTATATAGGTACTTCAAGATAGGAAAAAAATGAATAATTTTCAATTTGGTAGTGTTTAAATACAATTATGACATACTTTTAAAACCAATTAGTGATTCACACCTATAATTGTTTTTTTCTGCTCATGACTAAAAGGTGAAACATCAGAAAGAGAGAGAACTCATAAGAAGAAGATGACAACATGATATTTCATGGTGTGTGCAGTTATAATTCTTGAATTACAGAAATGCACTCGACCAAATTTTTTTTTGAAATAATAAAATGTTTTACATATTCATCTGCATTAATTGCTGTCCATAAAATTGGAATTAAATTTCTCACATAAATTCTTGTTAATGGCATTCCACTAATTGTTTTCCTGAAATGAAAGCTCTATTAACATGCATCAAGTATATCCATCTCACAATAAATAATTTTATGCTTTTGTTTGGTCTATAAGATGAAAATGAATTTTGCCTCAGCAAAAGTTTTCTTTAAGGTCTAAGGTATATCATTCCATTGACTGAAAGGAATGCACTCACATTTTGTATGCATGCATTTCTATGGAATGTTGGTATGTTCTACTTAAAAATCTGTTGGAAACCATAGCATATATAGGATTTTTCACATCCTTTGCCTTAGTAACTCAATTAAGCATAGATAAATACTAAGTGAGTTGAGTCGCCATCATAATGCAACTCTATGACCTCAATCTGGTTTTCATGATTCAACATTACACTATGTACGTGTGGAAAAATCTAAAATAAACACATGCTAGCAAATTGACTACTGCTTTATGCTGTGTGCTTACTGCAGAATGAAACTTAATCACATTCAATCTTATCAAAGATGTTAGTCTTCTAGGATTCAGTTTGTTCAGGGTCACAAAAATTAACTGGCACTGAAGACATTCTAGAAGACTAGCATCTACCTCTCTCAGGATACCTTCAAGAAGTAATGTCATCTCACTGTAGACATGAATTGCAGATAAAGTAACAATAATTTTATTCACCTTTTGACTTTCAAAGTTCCAAGGGCCAATCATAATCTTTCCTATAGTGGGTCAAAGGATTCCACTTTACTGACAAAATACTATCTATAACTAATAGTGTGTGTATCTATACCTATTTGGCAGTATTCCACAATTCTTTAAATTGTTGTTAAGGGGAATGTCACCCATTCATTATTTCCTCCATTCACTTCCTGCTCTTGCATTGTGTTCTCATCATTTGCACCAGCTGCATTTTCACATCATCAGAAACTTGAGGAAAGGAACCCTAAGTAGTGGAGAGCAGATGCAGACATGCAATCTCTCCCTACTCCTCCCTCACCTTCACCTCCATTTCCTCCCTCCAAATGAAGATCCACAAGGGATATTCATGTATTTATCATTCAGAAATAAACCAGTGGTAATGAACATGAGGCTTCAATCTCCACCACACCTTCCTACTGTTTTCCCTTATCATCTCTGCAGATGAATCCTCTTCCTTGAATATTCCAAATGTTTTTACCTTGTTTTCTGGCTCTTACATGCTACTTTTACTGACAGTATTACCTTGGGATACTTTTACAGAGCCCATTATTTATATGAGAAGAATAACCCAAAATAAATAACTCCACTTATTTTTTTCAGTCGCAGGAAACTTGAATATAGCAATTTGCTCTGTCAATCAGATGGCTTTAATGAAAGTGTCCTGCTGGAAACAGGGACTGATCATATTCAGTTCTTTCAAGAGGTTGGTTAACCAATTGCCATGTTTTATTTTAAGATCTAAAGCTAGTGGTTTATAATATTTGATTAATAATTACAAAAATTTTAAATAAATGAACCAGTCTTTAAGGTATTGCAATCACAAATTATTAAAGAGTCTGCGCTCGGAACTTAATTAAGGATTGTATATTGCATTGTGATTAACATGAAATTTGTCAATGGTGTGGGTGTTCACAACTTAGCCTAGTCACTTCCTCTAATTACTGAATCACTACTTCTCTTGCAGGCTGCCCCACCTTGTATAGGCCTATTACACTGTAATTGGGAAAAGAAAAAGAAAAGGTGCTGTGGCAACTTATTTCGACCAATATTAACAGATGAAGGAGTTTGCTATACATTTAATATGCTGTCTACAAACCAGATATTTTCCAAGAATATGTAAGCCCATATAAAGTAATTGTGTGCACTCTTAGCAATATAGAGTTGTATTTTAAATGGATGAAACAAATACTGCAAGCATGCGTTTTGTCATGTAATGAAACCTGGTATAAAAATGCACAATATAAATTTATTGACAAAACACGTATTAGCTTTAAAATATCAGAATTAAGTCTGCTCATATTTCAAAACTATCTTTATATATTTGTCATAGAATCAGTCAGCTGGAATGGGAGGCAAGGGAATATGGGCTAAGTGTCAGAAGATAGAATTGGGAAATATAAAAGTTAAACTAAGTGAAAGTCAAGAATGGCTAACTAGTCGGGTATATCCTTGAGATACCTGAAATGTTCATTGGCTAAATCATAGAGCATGGTTTAATCCCTACTTTGGGCATATACACTCGTCATGGTTTTATGGAGCTATCCATAAAATCCTATGGAAATATCTTTAGGAGACTGAGCAGTATGAGACCTAACTATGTACGAGGGTCATCCGGAAAGTAGTACCCGTTCGTGCCGCATGAAGTGCTGACGACGCGAGTAGCCGCTGGACGAGGTCAGATAGCTTCAATGGCTTGTCTGCCTTCTCTGAGCCAAGTTGCGTGACGCTAGCATTGCCTGTGTTGTTTCTGTGATTGTTTACAATGTTTAAAAAAATTGAGAACGCCGCCAGTTGTGAAGTGAGGGCAGTGATTAAATTCCTCAATGCAAGAAACGTTCGCCCATGTGATATTCATCGCCAATTAAAGGAGGTGTATGGAGACAATGTAATGGACGAGTCGTCTGTTCGGCGGTGGTGTCGCAACTTCAACATGGGGAGGGGGAACACACACGACGATGAGCGTTCGGAGAGACCGTCTGTCATTACAGACCAACTGGTGAGCTCAGTTGACGAATTCGTGAGGAACGATCGGCGCGTCACAATTGATGACATCTGTGAGCATTTTCCCAATGTTTCTCGAACAATTGTTCATGAAATTGTTAAACACCATCTGCATTATGCAAAAATTTGTGCAAGATGGGTCCCTCGCGTATCTCAATGAGCTGGCGGCGAAGGACTATGCAGCAGGAATACAGAAACTTGTCACACGTTATGACAAATGCCTTAATTTGCTTGGAGATTATGTTGAGAAGTAGTTTAAAGTATCCTCTTTCAAATAAAATTTTTTATGTTTGTTAATATTTACTTTTGTGTCTTTATTTCACGAACGGGTACTACTTTCCGGATGACCCTCGTAGTATACTAAAGACAACAGCAGTAATGCAGAGTCAAAGGAGGTTTTTAACATGGAAGTGGTAACCTAGAGGAAAACATCAATGAAGAGACAAGTCTAAATGGTGGCAAAACGATTTAAGTAAACAGGATAGTTGAGATATTAACTCTGACATGTTAGGTAGAGTTATATTGATTTCTCAGGGTTAAATGTAGGTGCATACATATTTTCTAAGATGAACAGCATCAAAGACTTTCACCTCACTGAGTTCCTTGATTGGAATTGAAGGAGATGTGCTGTGAAATTGGAATGAGTACATTTTAAAATATTATTGTGAACTGCAGTCTAATTGCGGTAAGAGTGATTTTCTATTTCAAGCATAAGAACAGCATAGCTTTTATGTCTACATACAGCACTCATTCCATTCCATAAAGCATACAGATATACTGTGTTGACAGCAATGATAATGGATCCTTTAATACCAAATGAAAGTTACAATTTAAGTTTATAGATGTTCAGATTCATATATTCCTCAAAAATTATAAAAAATATGTTACATTGGCTGTGCTGAAAGATGACTACATGTAGACAGTCAAGAAGAGCAGGGACAATCAACATAATCATAGAGATTAGGGGCATGCATACATATATTAGTTCTATTGATACATTCCCTTGTCAAATGTTCCAGAGACATTTTGGGGAAGGAATATTCTTTTCCCCACTTTCTATCCATCCTTGCTCCCATCCATGCAAATTCAAATTTGTTGGTATGAAAATTTTATTTTCTCAACTGAAATTCATATTCAATTGAACTAGAATGCAACTTTAATATCTCTGGTATTATTCATTATTTTAATTTGATGAATAATTTCTTACCAAGAGCATTACTGATTATTAATGTGTTTACTGAGGTTATAATGAGTGCATGTAAATGAGTGGCATATCGCTTACTGAGCATCACCAAATAATGAGTAATTATCATAATGACCAAAAAATATTTTATTTAAATGACTCACTTACTGAATGACATTTTGTATAATAAGTGTTGAGGAGATGGCAAGTCTCAGATTATACGCCTGCTACATCAGTCTGTGTTTAGCTCTCGCTCTGCTAAAATTTGAGTGTCACTTGTGATCACAAACATTTTCCAAATGTGTGTTAAAACATATCATTTGCAATTTATTATGCAACCCTAGCAAAAATGTCACAGAAGAAAAAGTCACAAGAAGGCAGCCGTAAAAGAATAAAAATAACCATAGAAATGAAAAGTAAAATCATTGGAAAGCAAAGACTGGGTGTGAGTACAGCTGGTCTAGCACCTATACCCACTCAGTTTACATCAGATGCTTCTAAGGGAGTGACAAGAATATCTATACCATGGTTACATATTCTCAACCATAGGGTTGCTGAAGGTTAGTTCTCATATGGATGAACGAAATGTAACACTATTAACGAGAATATCATATGTAAGAAGTTGAAAAGGATTTCCAATGGCCTCATTAAGAAGATGCCAGGATCATTAATGGCTGAAGAAGTATTTACGGGAAGGAGTGGGTGATTGCAACAGTTTAAGAGAAGAATCGGCATCCACAGCATTGTGAGGCATGGTGAAGCAGCAAGCTCTGGTTCAAGTCCCTCCATCCTTCCTTCATTCCCTGAAAATCCTATCTCTTCCAAATCACCCACCCATCTGTAATGATGAAAATAACCTCAGATGCCAGTTGCCTCCCCCTAATAACTACAACTACCTACTACTGAAGTGGGAATTGAACCTTCATTCCTAGGGTTAGCAGACTGGTATGTTACTAACCATACCAACCCGGAAAATTATCAGTTTAAGATCCATTGAAATATGTTCTTGTTCATGCTCTAATTTATTTGAGATGAATAAATATGTTATTTAACAGATATATTCAAATTTCTAGAATAGTATTGCCTTTCAAATATCAAAGTCACACATTTAAGTGAGTAAAATGTGAAATTCACCCCTAACATGTATACTAAAATTACCAATTGAAATCATAGTGAATCACTCTCATAACATAAACTAATAAATCTCACTAACATAAGCTGATATAATCGATAATCGCTAGTTTATGTATTGTGTATATTGATCAATGATTAGAACATAATAAAATGTGAAACAGAATAAATCTTTTTTTGAAGGACTGTTGAAGGATTTGATGAGAGCTATGGCTCCACTCCTATCCATACATCATGGACTGAATGGAATGCAGATGATGGGTATCCTAATGGCGAATCAATAGAAGCATACCCAAAACGAGGCCCAGGTGCAGGAGCCACATCTGGTCTTCATATTCTCCTAACAGCAAAACCTGAGGAGTATGACAATTGTGTTACAATGAAAGGATTCAAGGTAATATTGTAAAATTTATTCATTGGCAATAATATTTCCATTAATGTAATTGTTACAATGATCAGTAATCAAAACTTATTTGTAGATGTCTTGTACTGAACAATTAATAGAAATTCTAACATATTCAGATTACATCGGAAGTTATGAGTTAAATTAATGTTTACATTTCATCTTAAGGCAATGATGATTTATGTCTAAGCAAAAGAATTTGCTTTAATTGGACAAAAGAAAAAATGTGCCAAACATCATTTTAATTTCTATAAAAGACTCTTGACAAAATTAAAATATGGAAATAAAGAATTATGCAACATACATATGGTTTGGTGGCATGGTTTTCAATATAGTTATCTCATCTTCAGCAAAATTTTCTGCAAATACAAGACTTTCCTACATGGACAAACATAAGGAGGGGTAGTAGAAATGCAGAAGGAGATTATTCACCAATGAAATCCCAACACTATGTTTTACAAACGTAAAGGTATTTATGTAGGCTCATTTGTGTGACATGGAAGGTAAGGCAGCTCATCTGTGGTGAGGATTTAAATTATGGGTTATTATTTTGTCAGAGAAGGTATCTTTGTGGTAAATGGAGAAGTGATAAACTTTATCTGTCATAATGGCCCAAGACTTTGAGTTGTTCATGAATCAACTTCAAAGAACTAACTTGTTTATCTTTATGGCTTTCCAACATTAGATGGATACCGTTAATCCTTTGAATATATAACCTTGACTTTGTCATTTTTTAATGCTCCTATCACAGGTTCATGGCAAACTGATGGATAGCATTACTTCCTTTCAGCAGCTGTTCTCTATGGCCTGTCCACCCCTTAAACAATGACTTTACTTCTTATTGCTATCCAATAACATAATTCTGCTTCAAACTTATTTGAATCCAGAAAGACCATCATATCTGAGATGATTTATTTTTCCTGTAATCAACAGGGTTAGTGCTGGAGAAAGATAATTTAACACATCAGTTAAAAATAGAGTTGATGGCACCCTCAGCATTAAAGTCTTCTGCAAAATGACAAATGCAGATGGCTATTTGAATGCATTTTCTCACATTACCTTATATAGAAGGTGTCGATTATGAAAACACTATTTGATATCATTAAAATATATTTGAATACTTGACTCCACTTCCTATAAGACATGCAGCATTAAAAAATGCTTTAGACTTGAATTGTTATGCATAGTTCAAACTTAGTTCATTGAATATCCACTGAAACAGATGAAACTATTAAAGAGATCGGAATCTTTGAGATGTATTAAATTGCATTATATAGCAGGATCAACTGATCAAATTAGCAGCTGAATTTTATTCATTGAATTAATTTTGTTATTTCTTTACAGGTGCTACTTCACAACCCTTCTGAATTTCCTATGATGAAGCAACAATTTTTCCGTGCTCAATTTGGTCAGGATGCAGCTATAAGTGTTAAGCCAAACATAATGGGTACAAGTGCAGATTTACAAGATTACACACCATCTAGACGCCAATGTATCTTCCAGAGGGAAAGTCATTTGTGGCTTTTTACTCATTATACTCAACAGAACTGTGAACTAGAATGCATTGTTAATGCCACTTTGAAAAATTGTCAGTGCATGATGTTTTTTATACCAAGTAAGTTCATGTATATCTATTAAATTGGTATGGATTTTAAAGTGTTAATTAATTAATTAAAAATTACTTGAATTTAATATATCCTAAATTGAAAATGATTCATGTCTTGTGTGATCATGGAACATTGATATTGCATGTTTTAATATTTTATTTTTAGGACACAATTTCCCCATATGTGGAGTAGGCAGTTTGAAATGCATCAATAAGGTTACAGGTAGGGTAAATGCATTCATACTTACAGAATTAAGTACTTCATTACCAACATGATGGAAGCAATACCAATGCATAACTATAATTACCCAATTTCAGAGCAGTTGCAACAAATGGAAATTGTTCATGACATCTCACATGATCGTGGCAAAACAAGTAACAGTGGAGAATGTAACTGTCTTCCTGCTTGTATGGAATTAAATTATGAAGCTGAACCTTCAACAGGAGAAAAAGCTGTTAAATTTTTAATAGGATCAAAAAATGGAACCAGAGGATTGGCAAAGTTGGTACTGCAAAATTTGTGAAAAATTCATCAAGTTTATTCAAAAAACTGAGATGGCGTACTTTTATTTCCAGAATACAAGTTGGAAAGCTCTCAATTTTCTTCAAAGAAAGACAGTTTACAACAAAACGAAGAGATCAACTTTATGATCAAACTGATTTTATTGGTGAGGATGTTAGTTTTAATACTTATCTAATCCACATTACAAGTACTTTACACAAGTATTGAAATCAATGAAACAAACTTTGCAAACAAATTTCTTTCCCTGTGCTTCATAAGTTACCAATAAAGTTCTGATAATAGTTTCCATTATGGAGTAAAGCCTGCCCTGCAATGGATTAAAACCTCATAATTTCTATCCCTCTGAGATGATAGACCAATTTTCATAGTATTTTACCCATATTTGGTTCATAAAATTATTTTTTATACTATGTACAGTGGTTCATAAAAATATACTTTTCCAATACATCAGTTAACATAGCCATACCGTCGTAGCAGAGAATGGCTCACAATGTTACTTTGTAATGTGTACTTTGTCACATTGTTGCATTCACTTCCAACTGGGATGTCATTAGTTCCAATTCTATTTGCATAATCAACCCTAGTAGCGGAGAGAACTTTGTCACAAGATTCAAGCACAGAGTGTCACTATGGGTAGTACATATTATTGCCTCGTGTATGACTTCTACCTTCTGTCTATTGGGATGCTCTCTTGAAATGTTGAATAAATGAAGTTGGGAATCGCTCAAGTTATGAAGAAAGAAAGTATGCCTGAAGTGCATATACCAATCTTATGTTGGGGTTGCTGTAAGAAATATTTACTTTCAAGCCTTTGGCATTAGGTAATAATGAGGGCACATTTAAATGTATGAATTTTGTAAGAACAATTTAATGTTGTGCCTGTATCAGAGGATAAGGCATGAAAGGCACAATGTGATACACCTACTGTGTACATGATGAAAAACATCACCCAAAGTTGAATGAACGCATGTGCATAACCAACAGAGTTCACACACCACAACCATAGAGGAATTTATGGAAGTAGATACCAGAAGTCATTCTTAAATGACAGTGTAATAAGGTAATGTTTAAGGAACTTGGGTCTGGCAAGCAATAGTTATTCATACCAATAAGAAACATGACAACATTATTTGCTAATGGCTATGTTTTGAAGGCGGGATGGTAAAGGTGAAATCCCCTGTGAGCAATCCAATTCTCACTTTTGATGAATCAAAGCACCTTGTTGCAATATCATTGTCATTCCAATAGTCAGATCAACCATCCAATTAAAAAAAATTAAAAATGGCAAAACTATTGCAAAATAATAAGTAATCATTAATTTGAACAGCCACAAAGCTTGCTAAACTGTCCGAACAGCTTAGTCAAAGACTTTGTCACTCAATTTTATTAAAGAATTTTATTCCTAATCAAGCTTATGATGAGTTCTGCTTAAGCATTTGTGTGTTAGTTGAAGGAGTAACAAATTAATATTTTTACTTTCAGCCAACTGTGGTGGACTCCTTGGTCTCTTTATGGGATTTAGCTTCTTGAGCCTAGTGGAAATTGTATACTTCTTCACATTTCGTTTGTTTAATAATATAAGAGGAAAACGACGCAAGGAAAAATGAATTTGTAAATAATTATACAGAAAGTAAACAACAGTTAGATGCAGAATAACCAATATGATTATAATATGAAATTTTTAGCTGAATTATGGCATGAAAGAAAAATGATGCAGAATACTGAAGACATTTATGATATACTTGTTTACATTGTTTAAAAAGAAGATAAATGTATGGGACAGGAATACATATAGCTTCTAAAATCTCTAGCTATAGCCATTTTTCCAGTGTTTTCATATGCTATGTAGTTGTAATATATCTTTATTTTTTCATTTTACCTGATGAAAATGAGTACCCTACTGGAAATTTTAAAGGGATATTGTTTAAATTTTGAGGATATGTCTGGCAGATAGGTTTAATTATTTAGTTAGGATAAATTATTTTAATTTAGTAGGAAATGGAAATTTAAAGCCTGCTTTAATATAAAAATAATACAGTTTGAACAGCTCTTCAATTTCAGATTTTGAAATGTTTCCATTATTAGTATAGCTTCTATTTATCTTCATGGAGATTCATTCTTAAAAATATCATAGGCAGGAAGAAGAATGTCCACACTTCATTAATCCTCTCTGGAACATTCCTGCATCTCACTTAAAATTGTATTTGTCGTATTATCCATGTCATGAATTCTGTAACATGAACCAATTATTCATCATCATTTTTTTCAATTATAATTTACATGATTGGTACGCAGTGGAAACATAGAAATGGAAATAATTAAATGATGAATGGAAGTAAGTTAATAGAAAATCAGTGCATAAACAGAAAAAAAGAAATTATTGCACTTCATTGCTGCCAATAAAGCATAGTTTTATTCATTCATTTATTTTCAAACTAAGGTAATGGATTTTTGATTGACACAAAAAACTGAATGCATTGTCAAAAGGAATTCAAAATAATTTCTCAAGATCTTTTCTTGGAAGGTATTGATTTAGGATAGATTGCCTTTAAAACTTTATTTTATGGAGAAAACTGATTTTGACTCTGGTTAAGATCAAATCACCTCATGATGTGCCTCTGCCTTCACTTGCCTTCACTGCTTGTTTTACTCTAATTACTATAACATTTTCCTTTCAAGAAAATTAAGGCGGAATTATTAAAATTATAGTCTAAAAAAACATTGGGGTTTTGTCTTTTCTGATTAGAAATACTTCAAATCGTCCAAATAGGAGATTTTTCATAAACTATTTATTTAATATTCATGAATCTTCTAATAAAAGATACATATTTCCCCCAACATATTTCTGGAGGTCAAGAAAATTAAATAATTAATACTTAAATTGGCATGAGAGAGTATTGAAAAGGGCACAAAAGCATTATCGTAGAAAGAACTCTGTCTCCCGGCAGTATTTTGGGGAAAAGGAAGTATGATGCTGAGGCCATCAGGAGAAAATTAACATCTGCAAAATAGGCATTACAATTAAGAGGGAATTGAAGATCCGAATTCCCGAGAACAGGTGTCAAGGAATTATTAGTGAAGACTGTTATATGGATGTTCTATGGCCAAATGGTATTTTATATTCAACATTCACTGGAGAGGTCATATGGCAGGTTTTTGAGATACAAGCGTGGAGAAGAGTACAATAACAAACTGGTGAGAAAGAGAAACGAAAAAATGGCAGGGAAAGAGTGAAATGGGATGGAAGAAATTCGAAAGAGATAGGATGAGTGCTTCAAGGATAGCGGTTAGGTAAAGTTAATTTGGACGCTTTGATGGAAAGCTGGCACTATGAAAGACGGGGAAAGAGGGGATATTTCCCTTACGATTACCCTGTTGCGAGAGCGTTGAAAGTTTACTTTTGTCAGTGCTCATTTAGGTGTCGCATTTCAACTGCACCCTTGGTGATCTCGAAAGATCGCCGATCGCACATCGCCAGCTCCGTAGTATCTACTCAGTCCAACTAGCTGCTATTTCCTTCTAGCTACCTTCTACCCAAATAAAGACCTCTATCTATCTATCTATCTAGCTCGCAGCTCACCCGTGCCGGCGGAAGTTACCGTGAATGTAGAGAAAGGAAACGGCCTCATACTTTTCTTCGCCTTTTGAATATAACCCGTCTGAATCAAAACGATATGGTGATATCCAAAACGTATGAAATCTAAAATTTCAATATTTTTCCACGATAAGTACACACTCCAAACTGAAGGGAAAGAAGTTTCTCGTGTCAAAACTACCCCTCCTAAAAGGAACTTTCAACGTTGTCCTTGGGTTTTAAAACTTCGTGGAATAGACCGTTGAAGTCATGAAGTAGTAGTGCATACTAAATGTTTTGAAATAACATGCTCTGATATAAAATAAAACTCACCAAACGAACATTTCTACTATCAAAGTTTACCCTATTTATCGGGACTCTTTGAAATCATGCCAGACTTAAATGACCACATTAAAACCTGCTTGACGATAAAAATGATTTAACATTATGGAATTGCTGCTGTGTTGAACAAAATCACATGCAATAGCACATCAGTGGAGGTCACGCAAGCCGTGCTGGGAACGAGAATCCGCGAGGACTAACGGGCTTTGCTGGACAGGACCTGCCGAAATTGCTCATCTCCTCTTACCCCACCCAGCACAGGATCAGTGATTTTATTCCCAGTGTGAGGTGTACGTATCTTGCACTTTTCAATCTCTTAGATGACGTCGAAAAATCCGACGTGGACGTAGCAGTCATTATCCAAGGGCTACACTTTCCACTCAGTATTTTGGGCTACCAATTTAAAAGAGAAGTAACAGGACCTTGAAATTATAGCGCTCCTTGAAATTCCTTCTAGTCAGGAGCGAGATAGGAAATTATGGTCTAGAGCGCACTGTTTTAACGTTACAAAGAGCGGTATCCGTCGCGTCTACTTTATGGGATGAATACCTCGACGCCCCTACCCATGTGTCACCAAAAGTAAAAGGAAAATCCATTTCCTTCAACGTACTGATTGTAATGGTATTGTCTGATGCCATGAGAAATCCAATTCCGATATTTCTGTAGGATGGAGAAGGTGATCCGGTTGTCGACTATCTTATTACAAGTGCATGAGTGGAAGAAGTTTTCTGAAATAGAAGGCACCCTCCACAAGTACGAGTTAAGTCCTTAAGATCTTTCTAGTGAAGCTTTAATCTTACGAAGGCTCCTCAACACGATTTCACATCACAGAAAAAATGTTATTGTACCTGATAGGTCTAAGAAAATGCTCCCAGAGCTACTTCAAATGCTCACCCTTTTCCGGTTATCACTGTCCCAATGGCTACTACTAAAAGGTCGTTTTAGTCTTGAAGAGGGAGAACACGTATGGTAAACGAGGTCTTCCTTGGGGAAAGAAAGATTACCGTGGCTGTGCCTACTCCTCGTATTTTATTTGATTTTCAGATATTGTCTAAATATACTCCCATTTAATATGCTTTCCTCTCGCAGCTAGAATGAACCCCATAACGAAATTGAGTCCACGCAACTATAGGACTGGGCCACATCGGCTGTGTATCGTTCCCGGCAGTGGGAGAGCCAAGGCTTCCGCGGTCGTCATATCCAAAATCCTTGCAAAGATAAAGTGACAGCAACAGCAGAGAAGATACGGAAAGAGGTCTGAACTAGTTGGAATAGAATCATAAAATTTTGTAGACAGGAAAATCATAGTATATAAAGGGAGAGTTCGAGAGAGGAAATATAAATGTTTATGGATGAGATGGAAGGATGGCGGCCATTACTGGAACGGTATTTATAGAGTGATGTACTGCGGAGGGGAAGAGCTGGCGAGGGATGGCAATAATACCGGGGGACAGGGTAGATAGAAACGTAGTAAACATAGAGCAAGCGATTGATATAATCCCATCAGTAGAAGTAAAAGCAGAATCCGCGAACTTGGTCTTAGTTCAGACTTAGATGCCACCGATCAATTATATAATGAGGAAGAAGTCGATAAGGTTACACGATCAGTCAGAGGAAATAATTGGGGGTATACCTGGCAGGAAACATTTGGTGATGAGGGGGTTTGGAAGGTGACGATGGGTGAAGGAAGAGATGGTAATGAGGAAAGGGACTACGGTTTAGGAACAAGAAATGATCGCGAGGAGAAAGTAATGGTTCTGTAAGAGTCTGGGGTTAATCATGACGAACACCTGGTTTAGGCGCCACAAAAGGCGTAGGTTTACACGGAAATACCTGCAGATTCAGGAAGATCAGCTAGATATATAGTATATTATTGTAAGGCACAGATCTAGGAAAAGCGTGATCATTTCACAGGTTCCCGTTAGCGGATGCGGGTTCAGATCATAATTGAGAAACAATGAAGTGCAGCTTCAGATTCGAAGAGATGAAACAGGGAAGACGGTTTGGGAAATAGAGTGCAGAAGCACTGACAGGAGAATCAACAGGCTGTTCGAAAATAATGGGCGAGGACATGGAGCTAGGTTCTACAAAAGAGAAAAAGGGAACTTATCAACAAAGAAATTTAAAGCCGCAAACAAAACTATAGGAATAGTGTTAATAGGAAAAATACAAGAAAGCCATTGACTGCGGTCGAAATGAATAGTAATAATGTAAACACAGATTTAGGTAAAAGGAAGTATAAAGAGTTAAGTAAAAACCTTAGGATGGAAACTAACAGAAAAATGCTCGGTGGAAGACACCTTGCGAGGGTTCGGAAAGGGTGAAATTCGTGCGTTACACAGGAAGGTGAAAGCACTATCAGGAAGTGAGACGAAAAAATCCTTGAAAACAATTAAAGAAAATTCGGAAATATTATTATTTGACCTAGGGAATATTCAAGAGAAATGGAAGTAATACATGTATATATGATAAGGATATATAGAAAGGGTATTAGGGAATTAAAATCCATGAAATCCACGGGGGTGGACAACATTCTCGGGGAACTACTTTAAGGTTTAGAATAGGTGGGATGACGATTTCTATGGACTAATTCGTAGCATATATGAGGACGGACATTGGTCAGAAGATTTTATCAGACAAATGTTAGGCCTAATCCTAAAAAGGGAAAGGCAGCTATGTGTGAGGACTAGGAAACAATAATTTTCATTTAGCACGCAGCTAAAGTGGTTCATGGGGTCATCAATAAAGAGGATGGAGAGCAGAGAAAATGATTAACTAAGGCTTGATTAGCTTGTGATCAGAGAGGCCACGCGTAATGATATCAGTAATGAGGTCACCAATAGAGATGAACAGATAATACAATCATGATGCATTTGTCTGTTTTTTAGATTTCGAGAGAGCGTTTGATAGAGTGAATAGGGTAGAATCATTGCATGCATAGCAGACAATAGGAATAGATTGAAGGGATAGGAGACATCCGCAACCTGTAGAAGTCTCAGACTGCTCAGCGTCAAGTAGGGGATGGAGAGCCTGGATGGGCAATGTTAGGAAGCCAGGTTTGCGGA
The DNA here is from genome assembly GCF_022747635.1 of Hetaerina americana. Lineage (NCBI taxonomy): Eukaryota > Metazoa > Arthropoda > Insecta > Odonata > Calopterygidae > Hetaerina > Hetaerina americana. The sequence continues at coordinate 30,789,952 of NW_027286874.1, read as the reverse complement.
TGGAAAAAGTTGAACTTCAAAATCGAAGGTGATAAACAACAGAGTACGTTCCAAAGTAATGCAATTGAATATCCCGTGCCGCTCCTATTGGTTGGAGTGAGACCGAACCACTTGGAGTAGAGATTTGCCGCGAAACCAGTCTCGGTGCTCTTCAAGCTGTGGAAGCGGCAGGATATCCGTTATTGTAAACCTATGCACGCCGAACGTGTCACGAAAAAAATGGAATAGACGATCGAGCGGAAATTTCAAGTGAACTTTTGCAACGTATTGAAAACGAACCTGATTATTTGGACAGTGTCATCACTGGTGATGAAACCTGGGTTTTTGAAAGCGACCCAGTAACAAAAAACCAAAGCTCTCAGTGGCACACCGACCAGACCCCTAAGCTCAAAAAGGCAAGAATGAGCAAATCAAAAGTGAAAACAATGCTCATTGTCTTTTTCGACATTAAAGGAGGGGTCCCTAAGGAATTGGTTCCTCAAGGATAGACATTTAACGCTACCTACTGTGTGGATGTGCTGGAAAGACTCCGAAAAAGGGTCATCAGGTCGAGAAAAGACATCTCCGTTACCTGGTAACTCCATCACGAAAATGCGCTTCGCCACAACGCGCTACGAGTCCGCGAGTTCTTTGCCAAACACCAGGTACCAACGCTTCCCCACCCCCCTATAATCCTGACGTCTCCCCAGAAGACTTCTTTTTGTCCCCTCAGATTAAGGCGCCCCTGAAAGGAACCCGTTTCCGTCCATAGAAGAGATCCAATCAGCCGTGACGAAGACCTTGCGAGAGGTCCCCGAAGGCGAATTTTAGGGCGGGTACCCGTCATGGCAAAGTCGCTGGAAAAAATTTGTAGAGGCCCAATGACAGTAATTTGAAGAATTTTAAGATTTAGTGCAAATCTGTTCAATAAATTACTTTGAAAAATATATACATTACTTTTGGAACGTACCCTGTAGTGTGTGTATAACAGGTGGAACATTTTATCTATTTCGGAAGTGTTTTAGACCAAAATGGTCAAGGTAATTGTAATATAAGCAGGCGTATTGTGTTAGACATAGACGTCACGCGGAGTAGGGAATTTATGGCTGGGACGTTGAGTTAAGAACAGATAACTGAAAACTTTGACATGGAGCGTTTTTTTAAGGAGTAGAAATATGGTAGTTGAAGCAAGATGGTCCACGTAGACTGAAGGCTTCTGAAATGTGGGTTTGGAAAAGTATGGGATAGGTAAAGTGGATGAAAAAGTTTACAAATGAAGAACCACTTAGAATTGTGGGGAAGGAAATGGGATTTTTTGGAGAAATGCAAGGGTGATAGGAAAGGTGAATGGGGACCATTTCGGCTGGCGATGGAATGTTAAAGACATGACAAAAGTGAGAAAACTAGGAGGCTAGGTAGGAAGACAAAAAATAGGCAAATTGGACGGAATGAAGGGAGGTAAAATGTATGCAGAATTGAATAAGGGGTTATTGCCGTGTGAGGTGTCGGACCGTGTCTCGGTAGGCGAGGCCAAGAAATGTAGGGCTATTAAGTTTGTGTACGATCAAAAATTACCTTAAATACTATACTAACAAATAATAACAAGCTACCTATAATAAAACATTTGAAAGCTTAAGCTCTTCTTAACGTCTGTGCACTATTTTTCTCTAGTTATTTCAGGCTGGATTACTGGGAGATGTCAAATCTTAGAGAAGGAAACAATATATTACAAACCTCACTTTGAATCCTTCGACACTTTCCAAATGACAATTATTTTCATTCAGCAATTTTTCAAGCTCATCGTTTTCCATGGCAATATCGCGATAGATTTTGTCAAGCCTCTTTTCAAGCGATAGATTATCAACCTAGGCAAACCGTCGGAGATTAGACAAGTGAATTGATAATTTGTGAATGTTTGTTCAAAACGGAATATGACTTACATGAACTTGATTTATGGACATCATGATCTTTTTAACTTGGCCGTCGGAAGCACTGTTGACTGGCCTTTGAGGACACTGTAAAATATTTCCAGTGACGATTAGCTAATAAGGCTTAATCCTTGCCTACATAGAGGCTAGAGTATATGTATATGTAATTACAGTGAAATTTCGTAGTTTGTGAAATGCTACATGACGGTAAGTCATAACACGTGGTTTGACTTATTACGTAGTAAGGAAATTCGTCCGACAACCTCACTATTAAAATTGAATATTTACCAGATTTTTTAGTAAATGTTGAGCTCTATCGTAACTATATCTTCCATGTCATCATTAAAAATTAAAAATTTAGATACTAAGGTAATCCTCAGTGCTTAAAACTCATTTTTTTCACTGACTTTTAAGAGAGGTTGTCTTAGATAAGAGGTATCTACCTATTTTAAAGGTAGATACTGATCGGCCCTTAATATTCGTGTATTTAAAGTATCCTGAGAGCTTCCCATTTATTTCTTCGTTGCTGCTACCTGCCTCCACGCTGCCATAAAAGTTAACTCCCTTCCTTTACCTCGTACACCAGACATTCTCCCCTCTGCGAGGGCTGTCAAGGAAGTAACTAATGTTTCGGCTTAGCGTGGCGATAGGTAGGGTTGGAGCCACCATCTTGGTGTCTAAACGTTCCTACACACAGTACGTATCTGACTGTGGTTCTTATACGATACTCACTGCGAACTATTAAAATATGCGCTGCATCAGAAAATCCCGCGAGTTGTCAGCGGTAGCTGTTCAGAAGGTAACTTACATTTTGACATAAAATATGAAACTAGTGCCAAGAAAAATTTTTATTACATACATTTGAAAGGCAAATTCTTAAGATATTTTTCTATCCAGTCGTCATTTTAATTGAGGCATTTATTATAACGATACAAAAGCTTTTCAATTCTGTCTCCGAAGAAATCTGCTGCCTTACATTTTAACCACTTATTTACACCAGCACACAATTCTGCGTCACTATCAAAGCCCTGTGTTGCGAGCCACCTCTAGCGAGAAAGATCTATAATACTAAATTGGCAGTTTTCATGAATTTTTCGTTGATTTTAACCGTCAGTTCATCTATCACAAGGCTAGGGAGACCACTGCGGTCCTCGTCGTGAACATTGGTGCGGCCATTTTTAAACTGCACCACTGCCCCACTCCGCCTTCACTCATTATTTCGTCTCTGTACACTATGAACTTCAATTGGCTTGTGATTTTTTCCCTTACTAACCTAATTATAGATCGCGCTTCACAACTCGTGGGATTTTCTATTGCAGTACACATTTTAACAGCTCGCAGGGAGCAAAGTAGAATAACCACAGTCTACACACTACCACAGGAGGATGCGTACCGAGTGCACGGACGTTTAGACACCAAGATGGCTCTACCCACCGCCACGCTAGCCCGAAACATACAGTAAGTTACTTTCCGGTCAGCCCTCGTATCACGCACGGCCTGTCAATATTTCCTCCATTTACTTTCTCTGCCTTTTCATATTTCCCTCAGTAACTTCCTCTCTCTCCCCACTCTACTTTAGAATTTGCTGCCTTCATTTCTGTTAAAATATTTTTTCCACTCTTCTTCGCATCCACATCTCACAAACCTCTTCTCATCTTTACCCAGTGTATTCGTCCAAAATTTCCTTCTTCTTGAAAGTGCCCTCTCCGCTTAAATATCCTTTGCCTCTAAAATACTGGTCACGTACATGAACTGCTCTATCTTCTCTAATTCATTTCCTCCTGCTTAAATATTTCAGTTAAATTTCCTATTTCTCGAGAATCTCATACTTTTGTTGTCTTGTGATGAATCCTAATCCCATACCTCTAGCATTTTTCCTATAAAGCACTCAATAATAGCTGCTTTCCCCTGGCTGTCTGACTCACTAATGCTTCATCTGCACGCCTAAGTAACTCAATCATCTCGTCGCCAAATTTTATTCCCACCTCCAGCCCTTCCCATTATATCCTCGGCATTTCTTCAGCATGTCTGTCGAAAAGTATCAGCGATAACGGGTAATCCTGTCTCACTCCCCTGTCAATCACTGCCCACTCCGATTCTCCCTCTACTACCCTTACCTGTTTCGTCTGATTCCTATACATATTACGGATAATTCGCCAATCCCTACGGGAGTCCCCATATTTCGCTTTATTTTGATTAATGCCCACGCGACGCGGTCGAACTCCTAAACAAAATTTACGAAGCAAGCAGACGCATCATGATTATATTCAGTGATCCTATCTATCAAATTCTCATTGGCGCGATGGCGTCACGCATACCTTCCCCCTTTCTAAAGCCAAGCTAATATTCCTCCGGGTAGTTGTTTTCGCCATTTTCTAACCTTCAATTTATGATTCTGAGAACTACCTTTGCTGGATATGAAATTTAACTTATTGTCATACAGTCCTCGCATGCAGCTGCCTTGCTTTATTCGGACTTGGGATCAAAATTGACCAAGGAAACTTTTCTGTTTACATTTCTTCGTTATAAATACTGCGTATAAGTTCAAAGAATCCATTCCTTCTATTTTATCCTAACCATTAAGTAATTCTGCAGGCATGTTATCTATTGTTGTCGTCTTGTTCAACTTAAATCCCTGTTTTTTCTGTGCCAAGAACGATATTTTCTGTACCTAAGAAACCCCGTGAACGTTACTTTTCATTTCTATTTATAAATTGGCTCGGATAATCCTTTACCATCAACCTCTTCATTTTTTGTATTTTTTACACTGTCCCTGAATATCTTCTGGCTCTTTTAATAAATAATATGCTTTATCCCTTATGGTATATAAAGTTTTTACCTTTCTACCTGACAATACCCTTACCTTCTTCGACAGGGGTTCTCCCTTCTCTTGTGTCTATAAATTTGCCATACCCTCACACTGATCTTTTCACCACATTTCCTCAGGTCTATTGTTTTCTCGCCAAGTTTTTTACATAGCTCTGTTAATTCTACTCTTCGTTTCCGTGTTTACTTTCTTCCAATTTCTTCTTTTATTCATTCTCTGATGCATCTCTCCCATGACCCATGGCTACTTAATTCTCTTATTCTCTACCGCTCCTATCGTTTGCTCTGCTGCTTTCCCTATGCTATCCTTACGCTTCACGCACCTTTCCCCAATTGTTTCCAGTCCTCTATCCTCAATCTGTTTTTTATTAACTTTTTTGCTACCTCTTCCTTTTTACTCCCATTAAAAACTTCTAGGTTCCAATTTGGCGCTTTCCTACTCCTCGTAATTCTTTTGAATATCATAATGCATTTCTTGACAGCAAAATTATGGTCCCCGTCTGCATCTGCACCCGGGAAGTTGTGTCGGTTGATGACCTGTTTCTAATTCAATGACGAGATATTCTCTAACCGGCGTTTGCCAATTTCTCTCGCCATCTTACATGCATACCTACGCATATAATGATGTTAGAAGAAGCCATGTGGAGCACTAGTAAATCAATCTTCTGAAGTAAAGAGTAAAGAAAATAATGAGAAATGTTCTACTAATTCCTCGTCCCAATTTCGGTTTAAGTTGAAGTCTCATCAAAAGAAGGAATCCATGGTGGTGACTGACATGTACATGTGAGGAGGAGGAGCCGGGCAACGAGAATGTGAAGCTCTGTTTATACCTATCACTGAAGATATCGGTGCCCAGAGTTTCTGATGATGTCACAAATGTGATGAAACCAGTCATAAAATAATAACATTTGGATATATCTACAAGAGACTTCACTAATTTCTTAACAATATTGGTGTTTAGGCTCCCGTTATCAAATCAGCCGAAGTGCCAAATGAGCAATAAAGAAATCGCGCAATTCTTGAAATAATTTTTCTCAAGAAAAAACAGCAAATATTTCCTTCGCCTGCTTCTGATTGTATGAGATACAGTAATAACCCAGGAATTTTGAGTTTTCATTCGGAATATATTCATAGAAAACTGAAACATTTTATTCACACAGTGTTCAACTAGTTGAGAAACATTTGAAAACTCCCCTTTATTCCCGCCCTGGTTGAGTACATATTGCTCGTTTATGGTGACATATGACATTACAAAAACGATGAAGCAGGCGACGGAACTTAAGGATTTTTTATACCGTTAAATTAGTTGAACAGAATACATTTTCAGCTTTCTATACATTTCTTCCGGGTTTTCCAAAATGAGGCCTAAAACTCCTTGCCTATATTATTGAAAATTTGGGTTTATGCAATTGTCAAATTGTTATATCAGTGTTCAAAGCCTGATGAAAAGGTTGAAGTGCTGTTTTCGGACTAATGCAAAATAAATAAATTAGTTAAGCCACAACAAGCCCGCGGTTTGAGAGAAAAAAATCTTGATAGGATGCGATAAAATAACTAGTAACGCTCCGTGCATACGATAATAAAGAGAGCATACGAGTAGAAGAAAATGGCGCACAATCAGATTCATAATAAAATATATTTGACTAGTAATGGTGAGACCAAATTAGAAAGAAAAAAAGAGAAGTTTATAGAATGAAAATCAATATTCATTGAAATTGCTAAGTGTAATAAATTAAAAGCTGGCTTCAAAATATTGAATGGATTGTTGCTTATCATCACGTGAGTTAACATACAAATATGCAGCGGCCTTTTTTCAATGCTTCTTTCAGCAATATGCTATCACCATTAAATTGTGAAATATGAGCCTCTGTCACACTGATAACCTGAATTGAAAAATGTATACAAATGAATTTATAAAAATTTTAATCAATAATTGAACATCTGATGGGTAAAAAAACATATTTTGTGAAACCTGATCAACTTTAAGTAGATAAGATACCAGCAGGTCATAAATTTAGAATAGTAATTTATTCATTTAGGTATCTAATAGTTTTAAATAATAAGAACACGCCTAATAATAAATTTGCGGCAAACATTGAAAACCGTCAAAATTAAGAAAACTAAACCTATAGTATGTACATATTTTGACTCCACAGAAAAAGACATCAATCCAAACCTGCTGAAATACATCCTTAAAGTATGTCTCCGGTTTCTCTTTGTATTCAGACCACTTGAAATGTGGAACCAATTCAATTATGTCCTTTTCATACTGCTTGAAATAATTCTGCATCTTACATGTCTCAGCATTGTACCACTCAATTTCATGATTGGCCACAGATTCTTCCTCCAGGATCATTTTTCTTAATCTCTCCCTCAAGCATTCATCTGTATATTCTTTATACCGCCTGATTTCTTCATATGCTTCGTCATAAGCAGCTTTTCCGTAGCATCTTGCTTCTTGGATGAAGTCTTTTAATCTGTCCTCTTTCCTCGCTTTACCTGTGTCATCATCAGTATCATCTGTTCCCTAAGTGAATGATGTAGAGAAAGAAGTATGTTACCATACCATTCGAGTAGGAAAAAAAACGAAATGCGCTAGAAGTTAAAAGTGGCTTTGAATAAATGAAAAAAACTCCAATAGCCGTAAACAGTCTTCAGCCTGTTCAACAATCTTTAGTACGCTGAAGAGGGCTACTTTTTGGCCGGAATACGCGTATTCGTATTCGCCTTTCTTATTCCTTTCCCTATTTACCCTTTCCATATCCTTTGACTTGTGGCGTTAGCCAACTAATCTCATTAGTACTTTATTTTGCAAGGTAAACTGTTTACGGCGATTGGAGTTTTCTGATGCATTCAATACTACTAGCCGTAAGAGCTCAATTCCATCAATATAAAAAGTGACTATTTGGTAATTTCTCGAGTCTACAGCCGTAAAATACTACCTTTTAATATTTTTTTTCTGAACCACCCAGTTCTTGCACACTTCCTTTACTATACTCATGTATTGTTTTATATACATGATGTACTGTGCCTGATACTCCAAATACCCCTACTTTAAGAGTCTCTTCAACCACATTCACCCATGACTTCTGCGGTCTACCTCTTCCCTCTTTTAGTACTAAGTGAACTCTACCATCACCTACCAAACCGACCTTCGGGTTGATTACTGTGTTAATGGATTTTTTTATTTGGACAGCGTCATCGCTGGTGATGAAACCTGGGTTTTTGAATGCGACCCAGGAACAAAACGTCAAAGCTCTGAGTAGCACACCGACCAGCCCCCCAAGCCCAAAAAGGCAAGAACGAGCAAATCGCAAGTGGAAAGAATGCTCATTGTCTTTTTTGACAGTAAAGGAGTGGTCCCTAAGGAATTAGTTCCTGAAGGACGGAAATTTAATGCTACCTACTTCCTAAATGTGATGTAAAGACTCCGAAAAAGGGTCATCAGGACGAGAAAACACATCTCCGCTACTTGGCAACTCCATCACGAAAATGCGCTACGAGTCCGCAAGTTCCTGGCCAAACACCCGGCACCAACGCCTCCCCACCCCCCTATAATCCTGACGTCTCCCCAGCAGACTTCTTTTTGTCCCCTAAGATTAAGGCGCCCCTGAAAGCAACCCGTTTCCGTCAATAGAAGAGATCAAATCAGCCGTGACGAAGACCTTGCGAGAGTTCCCCGAAGGCGAATCCTAGGGCGCGTACCGGTCATGGCAAAGTCGCTGGAAAAAATGTGTAGAGGCCCAAGTATAGTACATTGAAAATTTTTCAGTGTTATTGCAAACCTGTTCAATAAATTACTTTTGGAATGCACCCTGTGGCTTAGGCCCAGACTTAGCCGATGGCGAAATAGAAAGGGCCTTAGGGGATATGAAATGAAATAAGGCCATGGGGGTAGAAAGCATTTCTAAGGAATTACTGAAAGGTTTAGAAAAAGGTGGGGGGATAAGTTTTTATGGACTAATCCGCAGCATTTATGAGAGAAGATTTGGCCGGAAGGTGGTTTCCCTTCAAAAAAGGGAAAGCCCTTATGTGAGGACTACAAAAAACAAGTTTGAATTCGCACGCAGCTGAAATGGTTCTCCGGATCATCAAACAATTGATTTCTCAGGGGATGATCAATTTGCATTCAGGAAGAGGAGAGGCACGCGTAATGCCTTAAAAGTAAAGAGGTCACTAATAGAGAAGAATATAGAATACAATTAGGACGTGTTTTTCTGTTGCGCAGATTTCGAAAAGGCGTTTGATAGAGTGAATTGGATGGAATTAATAAATGTATTGCGGAAAGTAGGAGTAGATTGGATGGATGGGATACTTATCCACAAGGTGTAGCATAGCTCAGACTGCTCCGGTGCAATGGAGAGTCTGAATTGGTATTGTTAGGAAGATGAGGGAGACAGGAATATCCATTATTACCTGTGCTCTTCAACGTTTATGGAAGGAAATGGGGCAAGAGGCATTGGAAGAACGAGATAGGAATGAATATCGATGGTGAATTTACAAAATCAGTTAGGTTTGCGGGTGATCACGCTTTAGTCAGATCACGCTTATTCAGCCAAGGAGTTGTAAAGATTACTCAGTACATTGGGAAATAAATGCAATAAGTATGGGATGTGTAAATGTAAATATAACGAAGGTTATGCGGTTTTCTAGAAACAGAAGGAATGATGCGGCATTAAAGAGGGAGGGGAGCTTATTCTAATGTTGGATGTCAGGTTGTGCTTTGTTTAGAGAGGCAAGCGAATTTTCGCTGTACTGTTTGGTAGTTTCTGTCCCATCAATACCTGCCTTCACCGGTAGAACGTCGATAGTAAAAATAATTGTTAAAAAGCTTAAATTCTTGGAGTTCAGCACTATCATTGGTCCATAGGAATATATTAATTTCGTGGTATGAATGTGTTACACCGATATTAAAAGTTCATCAAATACAAGTGTTCATCAAATAAGCCATTATTTTCCTGCCCCTTTCCTCCCCAATTTTGTTTGCCTAAAGTTATCTCCTCCATCACCCTTCTAGCTCCCGTTCAATATCACATCGCCAATCAGAACGGTTTGCATCCCCGTTTCCTGCCTCCTTTGACTTTATCCGAACTACCGTCTTCCCTTGCCTAACATGTCTAAAACTTTTGTTTTTTGTTTTCCTCTCCATCAATTTTACCTTTTCAATTCATCTCGACATCCGCATCTCAAACACCTCCTAATCTCTTCTTTACAATTATTCCACGTCAGCAATCCCCTTCTTTTTGAAAAAGCTAATTTGCCCACACGTGCATAATTCTGACGATAATAGGTGTATGATTAGGCTAATCCTCAAACAGTAATCACGGAAACTGATATTAGTTTTCCATGATTTTCCGTGGCTCTTTTCGTACATTTGATGTTGGAAGCAACCTTATGAGGATCGTGGATCATATTGCATACATCCATTCATGGATCAGATGGGAGAGGTAGCCGTTCTATGGTCTTTAACCGATATCAGCGCCAGTATCTAAGAAACTTTTGTGTTCCAAAATAGGACTGACTTTCTAATTTTCCATTTGATAAAATTTATTTACCACCGGGCTTCAATGTATTACATCATCATCAGGACTGATAGTTTCCCTGCGGTACGCCAGATGCCACATTCACAAAATCGGAATTCCATAAATAATGTTCTTTGTTGTTTTCAGAAAGAAAATCAGGAAACTAAATCACAATACTAGAAATTCTGGGTGGAGGAAATATTGAGAGTGGCCGGATTCCGTATTAGAAGGGAGAATGCTAATTTACCAGGTAAGAAGGAAGATAAGCTTTTGGGTGGCATGAAGTCAGGTAGAGAATCATATTTTGTAGAAGATACGATAGAACAATTTGGAAATAACGAGTATACAAGAGAAACACGTTATGTTTGGTGAATAATATCAGTTGATAACGACATTTCAAAACCTATCTTTAATATGTTTATTACCATTTAATAAATATCGCATTAATCCTCAAAATACTCCATCGATCATATATACCCACAGCTCCTCAAATTTTTAATGATGTTACAAACTTATTTCCGCTTTTAGAAACTTTTCCGTAGACATTTTGCCTTCTAATGCAATTAGTTTACTATCTCTTCTCAATAAATCCTCCATAACTCCTTTCAAGAGGCTATAACTCTGCATTCATCCAAAAGTGGCTAAATGGTCATTTTTAGTCTTAATCTCAATCATTCCGGCACCCTCCCGCAACTCTATTCTTTTACCCACTTCCAAAACTTCTAATTATTATCTAAAAGTTTACCGCTTTAGCTGGGTGGGTTTTGGACGAACACAGACTAAACACATTTCCGAGCCTGCACAAATACATTTTTGAGCCTCGCCTAACCTGACACCACACATTACAATAAACCATTCCTTAAATTCCCAAGATATTTGACCTACATTAGGTCTATTTTTATCCTCCTTTACGTCGTTTGCCTCAACCCAATTCCCTCTAACACCACAAAACTTCCTCCTAAATCATTCTGCATTTTTGCAGCATCCACCTAACGCATTGTCCCTTGAACTATTCATCAATTCCCTTATCTGTCATCAATGGCGACGAATTCAATAATACTTCTAGAAAGTCCTCTCAACTATATATACATTAATCTAAACCAAAAATTGTTTCACCAATAACATCCATTCGGAGATAACAAATGACCCTATTACTTTTTCATAGATATTCATTCTAATACCCACGCTACCATTAATGTTTCGTTATACTACTCGTATTATTCTTTTACCAAAGTCAAATTCATTCAAGACTTCTTTCAGTTTACTACCGAACCCATCCCTAATACTATCGTTCTCGCCATCAACTGGTGCATAACACACTACAATCATACTCTCCGAATGACAACTTTTGTATGATAACTTAAAATACATGCTATTTTAAACTTTGAGATACCCTCATTATCAGTCGAAGAGGAGGCAACTTTCCGTCTGGTGGTTGTGTGTAGCACATTTCTGGAAGGGTTGAATTTTTACAGATGAAATCCTCCAAGTAGTGTGCATATTCGTTCCTATTACTTTTGGCGTTTTCATCATTTTCATTTTCAAGAATGAGCTTATCGAGCCAAAGCTTGAGTTTCGTTTTTTCTGAAATAAAATGCCAAACACGTCATCGAATTCACAACTAGGAACAAATGCTTCTGGGAGAGTTTACGAAACTACCTATACCATGATTTGTTTTGAGGTTTTGCTCTAGGAGCGTATTAATTCTTTGTACTAATAATCTAAATTCATTGTCAAGCTCTTCCATTCTGAAAATGATGATCTATTCCAGATTTTAAAAGCTGTACTAATATGGTTAACACTCGGAGAAGTCTTGACAGTCCACTAATTATTGCTAAAGTTGTGTACGTAACCATAGCAACTTACATCAGCATCGAGGGGCATGGAAGAATATTCTTCCATTTTCGTGGGCATCATGCTGATTAAAACAAACGGACAGAAACAAAAAGATGAAAGAATAGAACCCATGGCTTCGTTCGTTCCACCGACCGTCTCTATTCAGATATATGTACATCAGGACATGCTGAGAAGCGCAGTCGATCGCAACTGTCGGAAAGGTCATTGCCAGTATATTTTGGGAATCGAAAGGGTTAATTCATTACCTTAAAAAAGGCAGAGCAGTTAGAGGCGAATATTTCTTCAACCTTCTTGACCAGCTGAACTCCTAAATTCACGAGAAGAGGCCTGGCTTGAAGAAGAAAAAAATCATCTTTCGTATTATTAATTAGCTTTCGTTAAAAAAAACCATGGGGAGCCGGTGGACATTTCCAGCATTTTCTTCACAACTCTGGTGCCGAAGTTGGTCAAGGGATAAATACATTGGGCAAATAAAGAAAAAAGTACACCTCAAAAAATACCAAGAAGTAAACCAATTAGCACCAAATAGGGTAGAATGGGGGGCTAAAGTGAACCAATCTTAGGATTGAACGACCAATGATGAAGAAAAAATTTGAGGAAGAGCTTTGAGGGAGGGACTTTACTGTGCACGTAAGGGTATCATGGGGTGAATCAGGATGAAGTGATAGGCAGGTGATTGACAAGGCGCATTATCGCTGGAACTTTTTTATAGGTATGTGTATGTTGAGGAAATATTAAGGGGATAGCTGATGCAGGGAGTGAAAGTGGGCGGCGCGGAACGATTAACTCAATTTTACAGATAATTAAGCAATATGATCAGGCGCTTTCCCGGCGTATTTGCTTCATGAATTTTTCTCGGGTCTTCCACCGGGTAAGGGGTTCCATATTGGCCGACGTTTCGATGCACGAGTCGGGCATCGACACGTTGGCCAATATGGAACCCCTGACCCGATGGAAGACCCGAGATAACTTCATGAAATTAAGCATTAATTAACCTGTCAACCAAGGGAAGCAGTTATTGCAGATAGGTCAACGGAAGCAACTTGAGAGGTATCCGATGAAGATTAATCACAAGTAAACAAAAGTAATTTAGATTATCGAGAAGTAGGAGAGCTAGGGCAGTAATTGAAGAGGAAAATGGGCATAATACAGGGAAATTATAAGAAAATTTTCTTTACCGAATGGAATAATTACAATAAAGTTTACCGATGCCGGGTCGCTAAGTAGAGGTGTAGGGAAAATATTAGTAAAGGAGAACAATATAAGATGAATGTATTTATAATACGAATAGATAAAGACTAGAGAAGGAGCGTAGCTGTAAGCACCTGAAACATGGTATTTGAGGCAAGGTGGGGCATAGGGGGTATCTTAATATTTTAATTATTTCCAAAAGACACTCGAGATAAAAACTTAATTTTTATTTTCATTTTTAAGACTTCTCTACATAGACACCATCCAGAGTTATGAATTTATCCCGGCGTTTCTTGACCTTTAGAAAGCCGTCATGGTAACATCAGCAAACTTAAACGAAAAATTTGTTTCACCAATTGATAGACGTCATTTGTGTTGTCAAATCACCAACCGCAATGATTTTTGAGTCCTGGAAATTATAAATAGTCGCTTGGGGCAAGATCGGTAGAATGGGGAGGATGTGAAAAAATTACAAAGCCAGATCGTTTTGATTGCAGGTCGCGCCGTGTTTGCTTCTAAATAGGAATCAGTAGCCGTGGAACCCAGCATGCTGACACCTTTGACATATGTAGTTCTTCGTGAATAATTTTCCACGCACTGCCGTAAATAAGATCAGTCTCATTAATAATCTTTTGGATGGTTGCTCTTCGGCCTATTAGGATAAAGCCCTCCACTTTCTTGACCGTGGCAGGATCGTCCGTGAGTGATGATCTTCCACTTTTTGGATCGCCTGTGAGGGGCATGTGATCAGTTTGAAAATACTTTTGCCGCCTCGCAACTGGGTCATAATATGGGTCATCATTTTCATAAATAGCCATGATTTCATCATGGATTTTCCGGGTACTGTAAAATTTCAAATGAAGGAAATTAATTAAACAGCTAGCCTCTATATTCCCCATACTGCGAGTTCTACGAAACACAGTGACTTCAATTTACGGTTTCCTGATACAAAACAAACCAACGTTAACGGCAGTGATTTACAACATTATGAAAATATGGTGCAATTAATATGCATAATAAATTTTATCCAGATATATGGGTTATGTCTTAGTAATAATTACTTAAATAGCATACCCCCACGTATTAGAGGCTTTTAAGATATGGGTAAGCAGAAGAATGAAATAAATAATTCGGGCAGAGATAGTTAAAAGGAGGTCTTTCATACGATGGGCCAAGAGGGGAAGGTTTTAGGGGAAATCCTAAAAAGTCAGAGAGGGTGAAGGAAAGATGTAAAGGTAGAGGGATTTTGAAGGCTGTCATAAAAAGGACAATGGCAGGTAGGGCTGGTAGGGGAAGTAAGAAAATGGGCTTCTTTGCCAGCAAGAAGGTAAACAGAATGAACGACGAACTGCTGTAGGAAAGGGCAAACGAGAAGAAGCCAAAGGTTTACGTAACAATGATAATTTGCAGTCCAAAGCCCTAATTTTCACAGGCATAATACCTTAAAATGAGCAATTCCTTCAAAACAAGCCAAAATATTTACCTTGAAGAAAAAATGATTTTGGCCCAGTGTACCATACTGGTGACCATAATATAATAGCGTTTAAAATAATTTTATTGGGAAGTTAATTTATACAACACAGGTTCCAAGCTTACTGAAAGAAAATTTTTAATAATGAGTTACATTGTTAGAAGCAATTCTACAATCTCGCCTGATCCATCAAACGTTCGCCAAGTTATAATTTTTAGGCATTTACCATATCAGTGTCAGTATATTCGTCCAATGAATCTTACTAGTCACTTTTACTTTTAACTTAATCAGCCTTGGTCTACACATTGAGACTCAAAGGTCCACGAAAATTTCCTGTACTGTCCACGAAAAGGTTGCTAAAAAGAACGTAATACACGATTTTTCAACGGGAAAAGATTCCCGCCAACATTAGAATGAGCTTCAATGCCATCTCTTACAGGTATTTTCTACCATTTGAGTTCCATAACCAAAAAATGAAGGCGAAAGTGGAGAATGGTGATACAAATAGTGGCCAGTTATTTACGTCGTTAACAAAACTTAACCCTATAATAAGCTCAATCACCTCTGTGCATTAAAATACGTCCAGTAAAATGTGAACGCGAAACGGATGAATGGTGATCAACACAACGGCCGGTTATTTGCGTCGTAAACTTATTTCAGCTCCGTCTTAGACTCGAGCATCACATTGAAATTCATTCTGGAAAATTTACTGTGAAAATCTCCCTACATCTAATTGCTTCAAATATTATTGAGTTGCTCGGACGTCGACGAATAGTTATAAACCACATATTGAGAGTACTAACTGACAGAAGTGATGGACAACGAAAAGGTTACGCAAGTGGAACATGATGAAGCTGAACGCCAATTCGTCATTAACGCAAAAGAAGGTGGGCATTTAGCATAAAAATTTTATACTTCATTTCATGAGAACTCAGTACGCTACTGATTTTGGAAAGTTACAATTTGGCGTGACCGGAACATCTCGGAAGGTGTTGTTGAGATGTAACTACGGGAACGAAAATTTTCATGACCTTTATTTGATGAAAGGTCCCGGTGTTACGATTGATTATTTTTGTAAGTCATTTACTTTGTGTAACCTTGCAATCTATAACCCTCATAAGGTTGAAAGTAGCTTCAGGACGCAATACTTCCTAGTACAGTTATGTTAAGGGTGTACTTTAAAATAATTTAACTTCTTTGGCATCTTGAGCAGTTGAAACAGAAATTCGTTGCCCTCTATTCTATCTTAATTTCTTACACTTACAAACCACATCCATAGCGTCAAAATGCATTTTCTATTCCTCCCTCTTTCTCACCTTCCCAACACACTCTCGTTTGCCTAAGTCTTCCATATAGTTCTATCTCGTACCATCCCACTCCTTTTTTATGACTTTTCCGGATTTAATCCCACTTCCATTTTTTACTTTTACCCGTTAGTTTTCCAATGTATTGAAATAATTTTCTCTTTCTTCACACCCCCCGCTCATCAAAAAGCGTTAAGTCTACGCTCGTAGCCTTTCCTCAAACACTTATTCATAAATAATACGCTAAATATTAGTTATTATTATAATTTTTGATTATTTAACTAGTATGTACTTCCCTTCTTTTTGTTGCTTCATCATTGCTAATATAATTCTTCAAATGCAATAACATGGTCATTTTATTCCAATTTAATGCCCGAGCTTTATTGTTTACATCATTTACTTTATTTCTGCTTCAGTTACCAACTATGCCGTCTTACTTTGTGATGAAATCATTGTTATATTCCATGTTAAGTCACCAAAAATAATTGTTTTGACATTTTTACTTCAGATTTTGATTAAATCTGCTATACCAGTGCTAGTAACAAGTTGAGTAAAGACACTACATTTTATTAATGTATCCATTAGTAATAGATTTATTTGATTGCCTTGCTAAATAGAGATACATTTTCGATATCCACTCTGAAGCTTTCAACACAGGCTGCACTTTCTGGATAAAAAATGTATCTCACACCCTAATCAATCATCAAAAAAACTGTACAATCAGAATACGATGATTCATGGAAAAATGTGCATGAAAACATAAAGCATCTGCTTTAGTCCTGCAAAATTCAGTTGTCTTAGCAAAATGTTTTGGAAAAGAGCAAATGAAAGGGAATTAGGTAATCCTAACATCTTGTTTTCTTAATGATCCTTAAAATATGTTCTTCATTCACAGGAATGAAAATAATGAATTTTTGATCACATATTTTTGTCAATAGTTAAAAATTTTAAGTAATTTTCTCAAAATGGCTAGCTGCCAAATCACCAATTTTAAAAATAGGTATGCCTGCTAAAGAACATATTACCTTAAAAACAATGGACTGAAACAAATTAATACAACTTTAAATTTTTATATTGTCGGTGAAATGTGTTTTATCATAGAGCAGAACACTGATTCTTTATTACTTTCTATATTACTTATATTCTCAAAAATAAAAAGTACCCACTGATAATGAATAGTTCTTCAATTATGTTGTAATATACTGTAAGCCAAGTAATTTACATATTTAATGAGTGTTTGTTATTACATTTTCTGGACCATTTTACGTGAATGCCATGAATGAAAAATATACAATGACTCCTGAACAGTATTTTGCATCTCCCAACTTGGGCATGTGTGTAGTGTCATATTGCATTAGCCCTGCCCCAATCATCAGCTCACCTAAAGCTTCACTATTAGTGTTTTGTGTAATTTGTGAATTAAATGTTAAATGACTCTCTGGTGCTAGCTCTTTTTCATTGTATATTACACTATCAATTTTTACTGGTAAGTTTCAATTGTAGGCAGGAAAATGGAAGAATCTATTTTTGTGTTGGAAAATAACCTAAGACTGTCTCAAATTCAGTTGTGTTTCAAAGAGGGCATTATTAATGTGGCAGATTCAATAGACAATAGTAGAACTATTTTCCAATTTGGAACAGAAACTTCTGAATAACTGAGAATAATTCATGTGGATCGTAAAATGGTATTTCTGGGATGTAGTTAATGGGTATGGTAATGGTATGATCTTGTGCTTTCCTGGCAAATTGCTGATTTGATCATCAGCCCTGAGGATGGAAAATGGCTCATTTTCCGAAATGTTGGCATCATCGATGGAGGAACTGACCTGGTTGAAGACCGGAGTAGCCTTTTCTGGGCGGGAGTAAATCTACTTCTGTAACACACTTGCCAACTTCTAGCATACATGATAGAAATATTACATCACAAGTTTTTTAAGTGATTGGTGATTCTCTGAGTGTATTGGAATACTGCCATGCACTATCATTGCAATACTGCCATGCACACTCACGATCTTTCTAATTGATGTATTCTTATCAATCCCTCTTTTTGAGTTTAACTCCTAATATCTTGAAGATACACCAATAAATAGGTACTCTTTACATTGAACTTCCTGCCTGCTTCATTATTTATATAACTTCTTTCATCTATTGAAATGTTTACTAGATTCTTAGTTTTTAATAATGCTTTTTATTCTTCACTGCTTTCAAAGCTTTATCCTTTCATTTTTCCATTTTTCTCATACCAGGAAAAGCAGCTCTGTACTATGAGTACACTGATGATAACACAGTGGATTTGCAGCACACATTTGTTGCTGATAAGTTGAGAGGAAAAGGATATGGTGATCTTCTTGCACAGGTTTGTTCAAAACATTTCCTGTGACTTGGTGAACATTAAAAAGATGCCATTTTTAATAAACCTATTGTATTTCAGGCTGCCTTGAATTTTGCCCTAAGAAACAAATTGAAAGTAAAACTGAGCTGCACATTTTTGAGTCACTATGCATTGAAAAATGCACTATCAAAAGCAAAATTTAGGATTCTGGATTAAAATGATGTAAGCAGGGAGCCTTAGAAATTTGTAGCATTTGTGAGTTCACTGATTGACCATGGATGAGTATATTGATATATTGAACTATTTTTGTAGAGAGAAATTCTTTCACACAGTGAGGAATCTAGCAAGGGAGCATTTAAGCAGGTATGAAAATTCAAGTATTTTGAAATATTATGCTGCCTTACCACTTCTTCTTTTGAAAAAAACGTCTGAAGCTGTGAAAGAATTTAAATGTCTAAGACTAGACCAAGAAGTTGGCCTTGCCGTAAATTTGGCATTGATTAGTTGCAGCCGTGTGAACAAAGAGTTATTTAATAGTGAGGAACTTAAGGAAATTGAGTCTCAGCTCAGTACTTCGCGAAAAAGGGCTGGAGAAAAGGCATTAGTCCTTGCTGTTACATTTTTCCTTCATTCGGAAAGGCCTAATAAAGCCAGAGAGTATGCAGATAGACTCCTTAAGACATTTCCGAATTCTGCGAGAGGCCTTTCTATATGTGGATGGGTAGAACTTGCTTCTGAAAACATTAATAGAAACCAGGTTGCCTGTGATTATTTCACAAAGTCTCAGAATATTTCAAAGGAAAACCTTGATTCTTCCTTGGGACAAGTGGTATGTTTACGATCAAAAGGAGATATATCTGGTGCTTTAGACATAGTGAATCGGTTAGTTTTGGAAAAGCCTGATATCTTGCCTCCTATTATTGAAAAAGCAAAGGTTTTTGTGGCTGGATATAAGTGGGAAGAGGCTCATGAGGTGGTGAAAATTATTCTGGGGTTAGATAATTCCTCCTTAGCCGGGCTGCAGATACAAATTTTATGTCTGATATGTGGTGTTGGCAACTTCTCAAAGGCAGCCATAGTCTTGAAGAAATTATTTTCTGAAGCAGAAAACTCAGAACCTTATAATGCAAGATTGTTTTCAGATATTGCTTACTTAATATCTAGAATTTGCGCAGGGAGTGAAGCTGTTCTCAGTGAAACGCTTAGATTTGCTGACAAAGCTGCTTCATTACAGCAAGAGAATTCTGTGTTTATGACAGAAATGGGATACCAATATTTAAAACAAGGAATGATTAGTGATGCTATGAAAATATTCAGGAGAACTATGAAAATTGATGAAGTATCATTGACAGCACTAATTGGCCTCACAAAGACTCATATGTTTGAGGGAAGTTCTGGTTTAGAACAAGCATTCAAAAACATAAAACTTCTTAATGAAGTTGAGGGTGCAAACGCTTCTCCAGAAATAATGCTGATGACAGCCATCATGAATAGATGTCATTGTGAGTTTGAGAAATCCAAGTATTTGCTTGGTAAAGCAGTATCTTTGCATTTAAAGGCTCTCAAAGGTTTAACAGTTTGCCCAAAATACTTGAATATGCTTAATCCTGACTTTCTTCTCGATGCTGCTTGTGAGTGTTTAATTGCCACACCCATGCCTTGTTTCTCCCAGAATTTTGACCATGAAATATGTTTAATATCCTCGCCTGTTCTACAAGCTGCTATTGATATATTAGAACTCATGGTTAAAGTTTGTCCAGGTATTAAGAAGGCTCATATACTGCTTGGTAGGGCAAAGTTTATGGCTGGAGATATTTCAGGAGCAGTAGCTATTATAAGCAATCTTCTTGGAAAGGAAGGTTCCGATGTTTCATCCTCCTATCTTTTACTTGCAAAAATATATTCTGAGACTGGAGACATTGAAAAGGCATCAGTGTCTCTTGAGTCAGGCTTGAGCTATGACTTTTGCTTGGGTCAACAATTATTATATCACCTTGTTAATGCACGTATACTCAAAAATAATAGTAACTGGGAAGGCACTATAAACACTTTGAAAAAAGCAGTTGAGGCATGCACTCTCAGTGGGAAAGAAGCTTGCTCATTTAAGATGCTTTCATTTAGTGATGAGGTTTCTGTATATTTGGAATTAGCCGAGTCCTATTATCTTGCTCAGAATGAAAAGGAGGGAAAAGTAGTCTTGGAGGATGCCTTAAACAAGTTTAAAGGCACTTACGAATTATCCAGAATCAAACTGTCACAAGTCACTATAGCCTTTAAAAGAAAGGAGAATGAAGAAGCTTTATCTCTTCTGAACTCCATCCCTCAAGATGATCCTTACTATATCAGAAGTCGACAAATTATGGCAGATTTTTATCTTAAAGAAAAGCACAACAGTGAAATGTATATGTCTTGTTATAAAAGCATTGTAGAATGGTGTGGTGGTACGTGTAAAAGTTATTTGTTGTATGGTAATGCATTGATGTCTGTTCAGGAACCTGAGAAAGCTATTGAGGCATACGAGCAGGCATTAGTGAAAGAACCAGGTAATAAGTTAGTGTTACATAAAATGGGAAAAGCCCTCATAAAAGCTCATCATTATGGTAAAGCAGTGAGTTATTTTAAAGAGGGAGCAAAAAATGGTGAAAAAACTGAAGTAAAATTTGATCTTGCTCACTTGCTTTTGAGGATGAAACAGTTTGAGCGTGCTGAAAAGTTGTTGCTTAATGAACTTGAGGAAACAAAGGGAGATGAAGTAACAGATCACTTATACCGCCTTCGTATGCTTATTCTTTTGGCACAAGTATATGTCAAACTGGATAAACATGAAAGTTCAATTGCAGCACTGCGTGAAGCCCTTGAAATTCAGCTGTCTTTAATGCGTAGATCTGAGAGTCCATTAGCAGCACAGGTTGAAAAAAAAGATGTAGTTGCGATTTGTATAAAAATTGCCCTCTTATATACTGACACAGGGAATTACAGAGAAGCCCTAAACTTCCTTAAAGATGCTCTTGTTCATGATTCAGAAAGTGTTGAAGCTTTGGAAGCGCTCTCTAGTTTGCATCTTAAATTTGGTGATCAAGAGCAGTGCCACTTGACCTCCTCATCAATTTTAAAAATTAGTTCCAAAAATGAACAAGCTTACATGATGATGGCAGATTTAGCCTTCCGTCGCTTGGATTTTGACACGGCTGCATTTCACTTAGAGCAGCTGCTGGAGCATTATCCAACCCACTGGAAAGCATTTGCTAAACTCATTGAAGTGAGACGTAGATCAGGGAGATTGGATGAGGTGCCTTCAAGGGTCTGTGGTGACAGTCCATCTGACACGGGAACACCAACTGGTTTGGCATACTGTAGAGGACTTCACTCTTGGTATACAAGAAATCCAACAACAGCACTCAATCATTTTCACCTTGCCAAAAGAGATACAGAGTGGTCATGGCAATCTATTAGAAATATGGTTGAAATATGTTTATATCCTGATGGTGATTGTTTACCTGGTGGTGCTTCAAATGATGGTGCTAAGCTAGTGATTGAAGGGTCAGCAGATAGTGGGATCACTGCAGCTATAGGAACTGTGAAACATTTGTTGGCAGAGCAACTTAAGTTTTGTCAAAATAAGGAGCAAAAGTTTCAATGTCATTTAATGGAAATAATGACATTGTTGGCATCAAGGGAGAAACAAAATGTGGAACTTGCTGTTAAGGAACTTTCAGCTATAGCATCTGTCTCAGATTCAAAAGTTGACCATGTAGGGGTAACACTAGGCTTAGCAACCGCTCACATTATGTTGCGTCAGGGATCTCGGGCTAGGAACCACTTAAAACGAATCGTACGCAATCAATGGAACCCTGAGGATGCAGATAATCTTGAACGTGTTTGGTTACTGCTGGCTGAACACTATTGCCAGTCAGGAAAAAATGAATCAGCTGCAGAACTGCTCCATCGTACTTTACAGCACAACAAGTCATGTGTGAAGGCTCTAGAATTGTTGGGGCAAGTAATGGAGAAATCTCAGTCGTATTTTGACGCAGCATCTAGTTATGAAAATGCGTGGAAGATGGGGATGAAAATAAACTTATCAGTTGGATATAAATTAGCTCAATGCCACATGAAAGCAAAGCGATATGCTGATGCTATTGATGTTTGTCATGAAATTTTAAAAAGCTTTCCAAGTGAGTCCCGCCTTCGTAAGGAAATTTTAGAAAAGTGTCGTCTTGCACTAAGGACTTAAGTATTGGGTCTACTGCATCAATGGCTTTAATTACAGGAAATGACGCACTGAAAATATTTTGAATGTGTTGAAAGTCTTTTATACACAATTTAATAAAAATGATGAATTAAATTTTGCCACCTGTCATGAAAGGTAGATGTAAAATGTAAGTGCAATTGTACCACATATTGTTTGCACACCTATTTACTCTGTATTTACTATTGCATTTTTGAAACATTTTAATTGTCACTTAAATAAATTTTCTAGCAATGAAATGTCTCTTAAGGCTTTTATTTTTTGAGTTATTTTTATCACCCTCACATAAACATCTTCATTTATGTGTTACCTATTCCATTTTAATTACTTAATGCATATGTGTCCTCACCTAAATTCAGTATGGTGTGAAGGAAACATAAAACAATGAACACAAAAGATAATAGAATTTCCATGAATTAAATGACATCTGGGATCTGAACCCAGGACCTTTCACTGTCCAGGTAAATGATCTTAAATTTTACTTGCTTACCCTTTTGTTCATCCTTGTAAGGTTTTCATAAATGTGTGTGGCTCTAGAGGTCAGTAATAAGGTGTAATTCTAATTTTATCCAAGCAACTGCTTTTGAAAACCAAAAATATTCATGTATGATAGCATGCAGTAAAAGCTCATTAAGTAATTTAATACTTATCAGTGGGTCGCGGTAGTCCAGTGGGTAGAGCATTGGACTGCTGACCGGAGGGTCCTGGGTTCGATTCCCGGGCAAGGCACTCTGGGCACCTGCAGCTCCATATCCACCCAAGCTAAAGTGATTTTTTGGGTACCAGGTCTTCCTGGGAAACAATAACCGGAACAGGGAAAGGAACTGGCCCCCTTACCCTGATGTGTGAATTTTCACATGCTGTATAGGGCTTAGTACTGGGTGATCTCTACCATCACATACTAAACCGACCTTCGGGTTGATTACTGTGTTCATGGCTCAATACTTGTCATTTTAATTAATCATTATAATATTAGTGATTGTAATTTTTATATGGGTGCATGAGTCTAGGGTCAGAGCATAGGACTACTGGCCAGAGGGTTTGATTTCCAGGCATGCCTCTCTGGGCACCCTCAGCTCCACCCAAGCTGTGTGTTTTTCCTGGTACCAGACCTTCATGTGAAACCATAGCCGGTACAGCAAAAGGATCTAGCCACCCTGCCCTGATGTGTGGATTTCACACATCTTTGGGGTTAGTACTGGGTGAACTCAACCATCATCTACCAAGCAAAACTTCAGGTTGATTACTATTTTTATGGTAATTTTTATAATAACCCCTTCAGTAACAACATTGTTAGTCTATCCTCAAATCTTATTGTGCGTTAACCCTTGTAAGAGGGATGGTAGAACTAGAAGGCTCAGCTTCTTATATAAAAGTAGAAAACTGACCCAAATAGCTGTCCATAACCCTATATTATTTGTCCATGAATACTGGAACTAGAGTGAAATGTACTTGTGACAGATATGAAAATCTGAAAAAAAAATCACAACTAAGTGCTTTAGAAATGCTGAAACATTTGACGAACATAATGAAAAAGTGGTTTTTCCAGAGGAAATCAAATAAATAAGGAAAAGGTTAATGCGGGTGTTGTTTTGTGATATTTGGAATTAACACAGTACAAAAAGAATTGATGAAGAAAAATAAAGAATGGGAAGCCGCCCATGTTCGTTAAAATGGCTTGGAGCGAACAAAAAGCATGATTACGTCATGTATAGGTCGTTCGATAAGTCCTAGGAAAATCCAAGATATGGCGCTCTTAGTAAGCCTAATCTATCATTAAACTGCTGTTTAAGTTTGTAATATCCATCACGTGGTTTCATTTGCATAGTCCATAGAAGCAACAAACGTTTGTTTATTAAAAAATAATTTCTAAGGCTTAACACCAAAGGAGATTAAAGCTGAATTGAGTGTAGTTCATGGTGTAATGTATTTGCGGCTGTGTGCAATTGGGTAATGAGTTTAAATGAGGCTGTACGTGTACCCACAACTGATGAACATCGTTCGGGACGTCCATTGGAGGTGATCCCGTCTGAAATGATTGACAAAATCCACGATATGGTTTTAAGGTTACCCAGCCGACCCCGGTGGCGGCTGGGTAACGTCCTCGTCTGCCATTCCAAGGGTCGCGGGTTCGATTCCCGCCTGGGTGAGTTTCCCTCCATCTAGGGCTTGGGTGTTTGTAAATGTGACCATTGTTATCGTTGTTTATAGTTCGATGTAAAAGCCAAAATGTGCTGTTTTCGAACTTATACTGAATAAATAAATAAATTAAGTGATCGACGGATCAAAGTGCGTGACATAGTAGAGGCCACAGGCATACAAGGTTTGTATGAAAATTATCGGGAGCAGTTTAGGAAAACTAGATTTATTTCAGACATTGCTGGTGGCAAGTCGGGGCTGTTAGTGGGTTGGAAAATCGTCAAGTCGCGTTGCAGAAGGTCTTCGCCAAGTAGTCACTCGACTCTGCTTCCGGTCGCCCGTCAAGACCTGCGGGACGAATTCAGCGCAGATCTTTCGCATCGCCAAATTTTCAATGGTGTGCAAAGTCATCTTATCAATGCCAATATCATCTCCGATGATCCGAACACTTAACCGACGGCCTGAATTCAGCACTTCACGCACACGTCTTCGGTTCTTGACGTTGACGGCCGCCCAGCGCGGGGCTCGTCCTTCACACTCTCAGTCATCTTTGAAGAGCTTAGGCCCCTTAAAATCTGCAGTTAGTGACATGCTTGCATCCTTGAATTCTTAGCAAATCATGCCCAATGTCTCCGTACCCGATTTCCCTAGTCCAGGACCAAATTTGATGGCCTACCGCTGTTAGATTCTCTATTAACTTCAAAACAATGCACGGGTGAACACCGGTGCTGTTCCGGTAGCGAAGATTATGGAAATAGGGTTCGAACTACTACAACATGCACCATATTCACCAGATTTGGCCCTCAGCGCCTATTTTTCTAATGTTCAAACTCGATGAAATGGCTCGGCGGAAAAGATTTACGTTGAATTAGGTCATCGCGAACACAGATGCATATTTTGAGAACCTTCGGAAATCCTAATAAATGGACGGCTTAAAAAAGTAGGAGAAATGCTGGGAAAAGTTAATTGAGCTGAAAGGAGTTAGTGTTGAAAAATAAAAAATCTACCCAATATCATTTCATTTTGATTTTGTTTCTAAAGACTCATTGAATGACCCACGTATTATCAGAAAACTAAAACGGAAATCAGCTCATGCCCGAAGGCTAAATTCAAGAACAAAGAAACTGTAAAAATATCAATCGTAAGAGTTTAAGGTAAATTAAACGATATGAAGGGAAATTCTTTTTTCAACCAAGTGAGAATCTTTTTCCCCACTCAAAGATCGCCGCACAAGAAAATATGAGGTCACTGATCTAACCACATGAAAATCAAAAAAGTATATCGTAGCGGCTCTCAGATTTAAACAAGATTGGCTGGTTACGACTGCAAAACCCTGCTATAGGTAGGCGGCATTCAGGGAAATTAGGGGTAGATTACACAGTTTTTGATTTTCGTATGACCTAAATAATGGATGGCTTTTGACAGCAGGTTTATGAAGTAAATTCAAATTCGCGACGGCATTTCATTTATCATGGGATGGGGGTCTTCGAAATTTTATTAAGTTGGAAGGGAATGATGGACACGATGAGCAACTCCAAAAAGCTGTTCCTGGCGCCCGAGGATTAAAATTTAACCAGCGTCGCCATTCCTGTTCTGACACTTGCTGGGTCTGGGTCTTTACAGGAACGATTTGCCACAGGATTGGACAGAAAAACAATTAGAGAAAGCGTTGCAGTGCGTGTCATGGAAACGACAGAGAAGGATCACATTTCGGAGGGTGACTATCTCAAAAGAATGCGTTGTTCTGGCCAAAGGAAGGCACTAAGTGAATTTGGAGGTGGGAAACTTATAAAAAAGAGACTAATCGATGATTTCATCAACTGGAAACTAAGGCTGGGGTGTCCCGTTTTCTCTATGCGTTAGTGTGAAACATTTGGTGACGCGAATAATTAGTGTGGGAGGGGTGGATGCGCGCTCGCAGGCAGTCAAGGGGAAATCCCGGATGCTCTATAAACTTTCTGACATGACTCCTCACGCAATTCAGACAATAACTTTCAGTTATAATCATAAAACCAAGCATGGACATTCACATTCAATAAAATTATTGCAGTCCTTAGTAAGCAACTTTTAAGTATTTTTCGTTCCAGTGGATCTCTTACAGTTTAATATACAACCAAGTGCGATGATTCGCAAACCGAAATTTTCTCTCCACATTTCTTTGCATTTTTTGAGTGAAGCCATATCCGAATAATTTGGTTTTGGTCAACCGCCTTGAGAATCCGACTAAAGATTTTCTTAGAACGCACTGAAAATCAAAGTGCCTAGCCTAATTTATTCCATTAGGCCATGTACAATATATGATATGTGTAAGATGTGCAGAGAAAGTAACGTGATTATTTATTTGAATTAGTCTCGGATCTGATTTTTTCATTCGTTTCACAATTTATTGAATGAATTTGAGGAGGGGTCAATCGTTAAGTAACTTCACTTGGTTCACCAAATTGCCTATGGATATAATGTAAGCATTCAATACTGTCTTTAAGAGGAAGAAGGTCCAAGTTAACATGGAAAAGGACTACAGGTAGAGGATGGAGGAAAGAGGAAACTTTATATAGAGAAATGAAGGACAGGGCTCAAATATGGAAACACCGTCGCCATGGGATAAGGTGGAAGGAATGAAGATTCTGCCCTACGTAAAATGCACACAGGTTACGTGTTGACCAACGTCACTTTGTGTGTGGACATACTTGAGCGATTTGCCATCTATTAAACGTTAGGTCCCCTCTTCCCTCGTTCACCTCATCAAATCCCTTCAGCAGAAATCAAATTGCTGTTATTTTTTACTCTAAAGTAACTTCACAGAAATAAATACTCAATGGGATGTAATCTCATCAATCAACAGCTACGTATAGTGAAATATTCGTCTTACAACATTTTGTTGCATGTGTATGATTCTGGAGATGAGGTGGAACCATCAATTACTTCCGGAAACGAAGTACCGGTTATTATATACTCTCTTAATGTGCTCGAGAAAGTATACTCTTTCCATTCAGTCCTTCGCTAGAACTCGGTTATTTTTAGCGAACTGTTTTCTTTAATATTCTCTTCGTAC
The DNA here is from genome assembly GCF_022747635.1 of Hetaerina americana. Taxonomy (NCBI): domain Eukaryota; kingdom Metazoa; phylum Arthropoda; class Insecta; order Odonata; family Calopterygidae; genus Hetaerina; species Hetaerina americana. The sequence continues at coordinate 30,762,102 of NW_027286874.1, read as the reverse complement.
ACAGCAAGCACTGTTAAATCGACAACCAGCAACTTGTTTACTATGAGATTAGGTCATCACTACCATGAACAAACAAAATGCTGCCAAATGAGTCCGGCCTATTACTAAATATTATGCAATGTTTTGGGGTGCTATAAAGATATTTTGAGACAAGTTTCGGGAAAAGGCAAAAGAAACCTCGCGGACAATGAGTTGAACGTTGCCTTGAAAGATTTCAAAGATAATAATAGGGCTTTCCGTGCTGAGACAGCACACTCCGACTCAAATTCTTTATGTTTTACTGCCTACATTGAACCAAGGTCGTCAGTACACTTAAACACATTAATTTTCATATTCATCATCGCCTATTTCAAGATACCCTTTTTTATATACTTATTTAGGAATTGAATAGATCTATAATGCGTTGAGTAAACCTCCGGTATACATTTTAAGGAAAACCAAGTGTAACCATAAACCTTCAAGTTTAAGTTTAAATGTGATCTTCAGTTATTCTCGCTGCTTGCCATAAATAATTATTTTTTCATTTAATGTCTGGAGAATATATCATTGTACTGCCGCGAAAGAAAGCTTTTTCGATTGCCCTCAATATTTTTTATTTTTCCTACTTTTATTTTTTCAACTATAGGTTTTAATAAATGTCAACTGTCAGCTTTTTTACAGTTTTAAGATTATAAGCGGGAATTACCGGCAAAAACAAGGTGTTAAATACCTAAACACAACGTTGGCAGTGCCGGTGCTACTTGAACTAGTTGGGACAGGCAGAGCAATGGTATGAGTTTGCTAAAAGAAAGATCATTTATGAATGCAATACATCATTCAGGGTTTTAAAAATATCGGCATTATTAGTTGCACACTCAGCTAAAGGCTAGATGGAGTGTTTAAAAGAGGGCACACTACTTTCACAACGCAAATGAAAGTAACGTCTTCATTCTTGAAAGAGGGTTTGTTTGATCGCAAACAACGGGATTCAAGAGAATTTCAAAATGGTCTCAATAAAATTGGAAAGTAACTAAAGCATTATTGATTTGGAAAAATGTTACTGAAACAGTACTTTTGGTTTAATATTTCCTGAATCTATATGGAGAACTCGGATGCCTTCCTCCTGCAGTAGTAATAATAATTTTTATTTATACAAGGATTGGTGTTCAAGAATAAACACACAACTGTGTATTTACATGCACATAGGCCATACTGTACGTAGGACATCTTTTGATCATCATTAATGGATTCAAATATGCCGAAATAATTTTTCTCTCTGTTTTTTAGACCGAGTTAAACCGTAATGTCTTTGTAGTTCTGGGGTAATTTATTGTACAGGCATAGTCCCATTGACTTTGGTCCTAGACTTGCAGCTTTGGTTCGATTGTATTTGATACGCTGGTTTGACTAGGTTCTGGTATGTTGACTGAGGCAGTGAGAATATGCGTTGAAGTCTGACAAGTGTTGTTTCATATACGAGTATATTACTAGGATAATAATGTACATGCCATCCTAGTTTTAGGGTGCATGGGGAATACCCTCATTATGACCGAAAAATTTTCACCCACACCAAAATTTGTAGGCAATATTTATTCACGACTGCCTCCGTGACAACTCTCGAATCCATTAGTGTGTGCCTGCTGCAGCGATGGAAGCAATCGACCGAAAGTTTTTTAAAGGCGCAGCAATCGGTGGTCGTACGCGTGTGACATTGCATCGAGCAAGAGGCGACGAAATGTCTTGAGAGACGAGTTTACGTGCCGACAGAGGGACGTCCGCGTCGCGGAGAGTGAGAGTTGGTGGGAGGCGTCCTCACCCCCGCCCCCTCCCCCGTCAGACCTTACACTTTGACATTGGGGGAAAAGTGAGTTTGCGCAACGACGTAAATGGCAAAACGAGGCGGTTCCATTCCCACGGTAAGTTGCGTGCTCGGTGGCGCAACAGGTGGGAAAAAGAGGCACCAGTGCGGCCCACTATCTCTAGCGACGACAATGCCTCGCCTCACTCGGCAGACCTCCATTTTCCACGCCTTCCTCCCCTAGGGACTCCCCGTCTTCCTCCTGCGTCACCCCTCCCGCCGCACTGCAACCACGTCGCGGGCTCGTGTGCTGCTTACTGCTCCCGTACACAGCTCCCCTCCCCTCACATCACCTACATTCTCACAATAATACACCCTCCGTGCTCTTCGTAGCCACTGTTTGTCCCTAATTACATATCCCCTCCTTCTGCTCCCTCCTCTGTATTTTTCTTCAGGAAGACCAATTCATGGCTAAATGCAGTCCAGAAGGCTAAACTATCCCCGTGAATGTGCAACACAAGCGGTTACAATGGAGCGTACAAATATTCTATTTCTTATGGATACTTGGGAAATTTTATGTATTTTTGTTTTTAAAAAATTCCACGATAGCATCAACCAACGCATCAGAGATAGAATCAAGATAGCATTATATTCCATTCCGCTAAACTCAGCTACAGATAATATGTATGTATTTTCACCATCCGAACCACTAATTACTTCTTTTAGCGTCCTTTTGTTTTCTCGCCACATGATCAATTATTATATTTATTTTATTTTTATATTATAATAAAAAAGAATGAAATTCATAATCAAGAATACATTTTGACGAGCCCGTGGCTTTGAGCGGATACTCTTTCCTTTAATTAACATGTTCTTTTTTGCTTTCACGGGTTACAAGGAAACCGGGATGTGTGACTTTGCTAATTTTTTCAATATTTCTGGTGCTGCGGTTTTCTGAATGGGATTTACCGCTCACTGCCACCCACGCATTTTCCACAAGTCTCATAGTCATAAGCTGGCATCTGAACGTAACGAAAATGACATTATGAAAGTGACTGGAAAAGCCATGAATTCGGAAGTATGCTCAAGTTACTTACTGTGGCCTAAAAAGGAAGGCGAAGGGGCACATGACAGGAGGTTCAACCTCGTCCCTGATCCCTGTAGGCTTGCAAAACACCATGATTTTTCGCCTCCGTTGTACGCTGCCCGATGGTGCCCAAAATTTCTGATAATTCTCAAAAGTTTTGTTTCACTTAGCCAGGCGGATTCCCATCCACCTTGGGCTTGGGTGTTAACAATTTTCCTTGTTATTTCATGTTAATAACCCGGTATAAAAGGCTTGGCCTTTAGTGACATTAGTGATCAATGATACCATAATAAATAAAATAAACAAAACAGACAATTTGGTATAGAAAGTCATCAACTGATAGTAATGAAGAATATGGAATATAGAAGTTTTCGCTTTTTTTTGCAAGTAATTCTTTAGCCTTGTGTTTCATAATGTGTGCCTGTTACCTATTCAATTTTTCCTACATCCTCTAGCCTCAATGCCTTAAGCCCTTTTAGCGTATTTATATGCACATACTTATACGTACATATCGTACATAACATACATTTGCGAAGAGTTGCATGACACAATAGACAACCAAGCCAATTTCACGAAATAAGTATCCTTTAGGGTTCTCTAAACGGCTTCACAATGGCTGTTAAACATAACTTCACTCATACTGAATCTCCTACTTATCTAATTCGAAATTTGAGGCCTCCGAACCGCCAAAGAAGTACAAATTTTCACGCAAACTTTGATGGAAATCGGATTTTAGGTCAATGTTCCTTAGTAGGTTAGGTAGGGTTTAAAAGGTCTTTGGGATGCGCAAGTGCCTATATTAATTCTCAATACGCATACGATTTTGGATTCATTCGAAGAATTCCAGCCACCTGGGTTTGATTTGAGTTTTTAATTACTTATATCTGATAAAGGGATTTTTCGAATAGGTCTCTGAGTAAAAAATGAAAAGCACTTCCTCCTCTGTTTCAAGCAGCTGCATATTAACTCAGCAACAGCTGGAAAAACGTATTATTTTACCCGGTGCTGTTAATTTTACAGGTTGCTATTAATCTGTCGCTAACGCTGCTCTTCACGACGGTCTCTGGATCAATATTTTCTCGAAAATCACAACTCAAATTTAGCCAAAATACAACCTATCAAAAATGATTATCATATTGAGAAAATTTACTTGATTTTTAATTTATGCCAAAGAGATTGAACCAGAAAACAACTCGTTTCCTATATGCCATTCATATGCACATATATATGGTGACCAAGTTTATCTAATGCGAGATATCCAATTATCTCTAATCAAATTAATGGGTCGAATATTATTTTTGTTTTCGGATACACTTGGATGCATTATGTAAGTTGTCGCATAGAAGTGTGATTGCTGGATATTTAATTGCGGTTTTATCGTGCAAGTGAATTGATAAGTTAGTTCTACAAAAGAACCTTCGATGGTAAACCCCCAAAAAACGAATCAGGACAGTAAAAAAATGTAGGTGGCATGAAAAATTCATGTATCTGAAGTACGTATTATGTCTTTAGATACTTTTGCATCATTTCTCCCAAATGAATGCAACGTGTTTTTTGTGATATCATCACTTAATTCATCTGAACAAAACTAAAAAGTTTTATTCAAACAAATGCGATATCAATTATAAAATGCAGCAAATATTTAAGCGCCTAGCTTCTCAAGAACCATTACTTAATCAACCAAAATTTTATACACATGAATCAATATTTCCAACTTGATTTTTTTTCTACAAAGCTCTCGATCGAAATATCATTTCCCCCTTATTGAATTTACTGTCACTCAATAGGAGTTACCGAAGATATGCCACTCAAATATTTGTTTGACAAAATGATACATTTAGCAGACGCCGTTTTCACTTGACTCGGCATAAAACACGCCCAGCTCGTATAGAATATTACTCTTTTATTCAGGTGCAAATCGGACTAACGAATTCTACTCACTACAATAGGTTGAAGGATTGGAAATCATTGTCCGGGTTACTTTAAGTCAGTGATCTGTACACTTTATTCCTAAGGAAACTGTTTTTCATAATTCATTTCCAAGAGAATGAGTAGAGAACTAGATACAAGAAACGCACAAATTATATAAATTGACGTAACAACCATTCTACTCTAAGTTTAATTCATTTCCGCCAAATGAACAACTTCTGATTTTAAACTTAAGTTTGTACATTCATACAGAATGCAAAACATAAATTTTTCATTAAATTAGAATTTCCACTTCTCAAACACGTTCTTAAATTCGTCCCCATCTCTGCCTATAAAGTGGACTTTAAGACCTGTACAACCCCAAAAACTGCATACATGTTATGCAACTCCCGCAATTGACAGTATTATTAAGAGTTCTCCAAAAAACACTCTATATAAGGTTGTGAGAGGGCAGGTAATGTTAACAATCCTAGGAATATTTAACCCAAAATCTTCCACCGCCAATTATAAAGCTTGTCGAGAGATATTAAGTATAGAAATGTTTTCGTCACGTTCTGAAAGGACATAATTCTACGCCTGCCGTTCTGAGGGTACGTTATGATGGATTGAGATCCTCTATTTGGAGAAAAATGAAGGTGGGTGAAGAAGATGGATAGAGACGGAAGCAGTGGCAGTGTATGAACTGATAGAGTAGTAACAAAATATTAGAGAAGCCCGATATGGGTACACACATGCTCAAATGGGTATCAGTGACCGCTCTAAATTATTTTCGACCCTAATTAGAAGGAACTCATTGCTAAGTGTCCTTCCCTCATCGCAAACAACCACTGATTCGTTTCTTCTTCTTGCTGCAGATAATCCTCCACTACCTGGTGGAACAGCTCTTTATTTAACAGGCCCAACCCAAGCGCGAAAGAAAATTCTACTCTCTTCCCCATAATAGTTTTATGTCTTCAAATATGCCGTTTAACTTTCCTCCATGTTTTTCTAGTATTACGTTAAAAATTGTAACTCGATAGCGTTTCAACTACTGGGTATTCTAAATTCCGTTGTGATCATTTTCTTTATCAAGATACTGACACAGGCAACAACTTCAATAAAAGTTTTAGGAAATTTTTTTAGATCACCATGATAGGAATTACTGAATCGTCCTAAGCTTTATTGGTTTGCTTCAAATAATGTGGTTAAATTTACCATGGTTGCCAACGGCAGAAATAATGATGAGTGCGAAAATTTCTCAAAGCAAATACCAAGGAGACTTTTAAAAGTATATTTCAGTATCTCTCATATCTAAAAAAAACCAGAAAATTTCCAGGCGAGTTTTTTTGTTGCGTCGTCATCAGGGATGCTAAAGAACGCCTTTTAAAAATACAGGAGACTCCAAATTGTTATGAAGGAACGACGTAAAACAATATCCTTAAAGGTCTTTTGTTAACACCGTGAAGATAAAATGCTACAATTATCTCTACTGTGCTATTATGGGCCAGCATTCCTTCTCCTGAGGTTGCGAAATTCGAGAGGAAACGCTTTCTTGTTTTTGGACTCATTTCCTTAGAAGTCATTCTTTTGTTTCGTTCTTCTGATCCAAATTTTTCATTCAGTTTATCATGCTTTCATAATTCACTCTTCGGTGGAGTTTCAGGAAAACTTTATCTATTTTTTGTTGCTTTGATTAATTATTTCTGAGTTTAAATAATTTCATATTAGTTTTTACTTTGTTTTTGTGCAATATTACCGGGTTCACAAGCGGGTAAGGGTTTTCCGTACCGACGTTTGATGTCCAAATCGTCCACGTGTCACTCGGCACGCAGCGGCGTGAAGACGAAGTACGAGTGTACTAGTATACCTGAACACCGGCAATGAAAGCCATGACCCAGTGGAATGCCCCGTGCAAACTTCACTTACCATTAAACATGCTCAGCGAGGCAACTAGATCCTTCCTCACTATTGGCCGTGGCACAGACTAGGAACGCAGCAAAATATTTCACCAAGCTAAATTGATTAACAAAGAGATTAACCACTAAAGCAGCGATCTCGCAAAGAAGCTATATTTTACATGGAATTCAATATCATTCCAAATTGATACAATGCATTTTCATTGCATTAATTAATGCTATAAGATATCTTAGATAGTGTGCAGTTGGTTAAGATAAAGTGAAGGTCGCGCTGGTTAGGGTACCACATTGTTTAAGGCGAAGGGAAACCACCCCTACTTGTATCCAGCTTTGCATTAATTATAGTACCACGGAATGCATATTTAGAAAAATATATGTTCTATATACTGAGCGCATGTGTGGGGGTGGGTAGGAGTTCTAGGGGAAGAATTGCATCGGTGAAAAAGACTTAAAAATAACCTTCAAATACAGGTTGTACTGTAGTTAGGTTTCCAAAAACATAATTGTCACACCATCCCACAGGCGTTCCAAGACGGAGATATTCCGAAGCTCTGATACGCTGATTAGTCCATGTGTAGCGTAAGCGTTTTTATTGCAATCATTTTCAATGGAATTAATTATTTCGCATTCTATATCAATTTCAGATTAAAACTTCAACTCAAAAAATACATCGCAGCTACCAATCCATGCTCTGTATGAATTATCATTCCTCAATGAATTTCAATTCTATGGGCGAAGAGAATTCTCATATTGGTGTTGGTTTTGAAGTGAGTTTGTGCATCATCATTTGTGCAAATATGAACCTCATTAATGATTCCTAAGCAAATCCACTGATAACCTAAATTTCTCATTTTCGCTGCGGATTTAGCTGAACAATCAATGAATTCAGTTCAAACATTAACTAATATTCCTCCACGCGGTTATTGATGGGCACAGCAATGAGAAAAACAATTGTGATAGTTTTTTTCTGAAATTTTTGTATATGTTCGAAATGTCACTTGGGATTACAATGAACCACATTTGAATTTTTGTCGGATTTCCAAAGGTCCGAATCACCACCAGGGCACATCCCTTACACACAAAAATCACAAAACCTTATGGCTGCGCAGCGTTATGGTCCGTATATAACTGGGTGGTAAATCATTTCGCTCTATCAATAAATCGTACATGATACCCATGAATGCGTAATCCCATTAATGGAACTAATATAATTGGATTGACTAGGTTTCAGTATTGCACTGGCATTGACTGACGCTGTCGACATTGCGAAAAGTAGATGTTCTCCACACGCATAAAATTTGCTCCATTGAAGAGCACAAAACTGGCACATTGTGATTATATTATCATATTGAACGTTATTAACTATCGAGTTTCATCTAACAGGAAAACTCTCCTCTATCTCCCTCGGTTCGTGATATATCACAAGTATTGATCGAAAGCAGGAGGCATTTTTATGAAATAGAAATATTCCATGGAAAGAAAGAAGTTTGTCTCCAAATCCGTCCAATGTATAAAACTTTATCAGTGTATGGTTTCTGCTGGGAGTGATGAATTTAATCATTTATCGGTATAACATTACTCATTCATTGGTATAGTATACAGGCGTCAACACGATATCTATATTATTTGAAAATATGTATCGGCAATCTCAAAAACGACGATTTTATATCATTGTAGATTTTTTGGTGCTTTAGAAGTCGCTATGCATGGTACTACTAATACGTCCACTATTAGTGCCGTGATCCTATGTTTTACAATCGATTATACAATTCTCTGTAAATTTTTTCCATTAGTTCCATTGAAATGAAGAAGTTTCAAGAAGTTAATCTCCAAATCATCCTAGGGTATACAATGTATACGAAGGTTGCTATTTATATTTCCAACCTAATAATGAAAAGACAGTAATTTATTTTGAAAAAGGCTTTATTGTTTTTCGAAGTGTTCTCCATGATAATCAATACACTTTTGTATGCGCTCACATCGATTTTCGTAGCACTTTTTCCACTCAGATTGAGGCACCTCCAATATATGGGTTTTAAATGCATCAATGGCTCCTTCAGGCGCTGAAAAACATTGGCCACACAATTTTTTCTTGATTGACAGGAATAAAAAGAAGTCATTTGGCGCTAAATCAGGGTTGTGCGGAGGATGACCCAACAATTTGACGTTTTGGCCAGTCGAATAGATACGAGTTGTTTCAGCCGATCTGTGAGAGCTTGCATTGTCATGATGAAGAATGATCCTTCGTCGCCGCTTCTTTTCCGTATTTCAAACAAGCACTTCTGGCAAACAAATGTTCGTATACCATTTAGAATTCATGGTTCTACGTTGCTCTAACGGTAGGGTTGCCACATGTTCAGTTATTCCGAAGAAACAGGCGATCATTTGCTTCGATGTGCTTCGTTCACGAATCACTTTTGTCGGATTTGCCTCATCTTGGAAGGCTAATACAGTGGGTTGCTGTTTTATTTCGGGCTCATACGCATAGATCCAAGATTTTTCACATGTGTAGATGTTTTACATTGCTTTTGATTCACCGCGATTGTATTTATTGAGCATTTCTTTGCACCAATTGACACGAGCATATTTTTGAACTTTTGTCAAATTATGCGGAATCCAACGCGAAAAAATTTTTTTCGCAGCAAATTTGCATGCAATATCTTATTGATGCTCGTCATACAAATCCCCAAAGATGTTTCAGTCTCACGATAAGTCACATGACGATATTCCTTTACTAGTTCTCGCACAGTATCAATTTTTTCTGGCACAACTGATTTTGGACGAACTTCACGACTTTCGTCGCTGAGTGAACGGCGGCCATGATGGAATTCGTTTTACCAGTGTTTCACAGTAGCAAAGGATGGGGCTTCATCGCCAAAAGTGGAAGTAAGGTGATGGATGCAGTACCGTCTTGATAATCCACATCGAAAGTCGTAAAAAATCATCGCACGAAAATTTTCACGAGTTAACTCCATTTTTTCGCTGAGACAAAATTTTCGAGTCACTGTAAACAACACAAGTTATGATCAAACGACAAAATGCTCTGAAGAAAGTTAGCGTTAAAAGGGTCAAACTTTCAGATGGAAACATCATGTGGCGCCTAAAGCACTTAGTGTTACAAAATATAAATAGTAACCCTCGTATAATCAGATTAAAAGAGAAATGTTATTCATTGTATGATGGAAAATAATTATGGATTCCTAATCCAATCTAAGACCAGAAGGACGAATAAGGGTTACTTTGTATTCTCATCTTTGTACGCGTCCGTATACAAGAATATCCCGGACTTTCACTGGGTAAATGTGCCTTGCTTTATCTTAGAGGAAACACCTAAGTATCAAATATGAATTTTTAGAGGGGCAAGGAAATTCTATTCGTTTTAGTCATAGCGTTAATCTGTTTCCGTGAATTGAACGAAATGTGTAGTTTTGAAAAAAACAACAGCAAGATCATTTCGCGTGGCTACCGCCTCAAAGTATCAAGAAATTTCTCCCACAAAGGTCGGATTCCCGAACATAAAAAGCATAGAGAGGGAAAATGAATAGCAGAATGAAAATATTCAGAATTTTATGCGTCAAATCCCGTCAGTTAATATGCTGGTGTTCAAATATCCAAATCGGTGTAGGACTGATTGTCATTTTGAGGTTTCTCCGTAGCGTTTCCCGCACATTTTTTGATCTATTGTTTTCTTCACGTCATTGGGTATAAGAGAACTCAAATAGTATTTCACAATTTTTCAAATAGTGAGCGAAATTTCAACTTTCTAGGTCTTCTGCGATTGGCATTGACATTTTTGGGCATACATACATATACTTGCTTACAAACACCCTCTATAATAAATAGATATTATTATCAATAAACAAGTAGTTTTTTAATCGTATTGATTATTGTAAGCCTTCATTAAGTCTGAATTGACTTTGGTAAATTCATATTTGGACAAAACCGTAAAATTATTCGTGTCTGTTTAGCCCAATTATAAGTCTTGCTTTTGTGAAATACCTTTGTTATCCATAAATATATAAAGGACGATTTGAAGGCTCAATTAAATTGTTCACATCATGAAAATATTCAACTTTTAAACTTAGAAGTTCCAGGAATTTCCATTTGTCCAGTTTGGAGAAATGAGGTACATCTACAAAATACCCCGCTGCATGGGCGTGTGTTTGAATGTACATTCAATGTACGAGTAGTGACAGACAAGGAAAGGTGCTGCTTAGTTAACGTAAAATCGGTCGTAATCGTGGAAATAAAACTATGAACGTACAAATTTCACTTCTTTGTATGCCCTCTAATTTCGCCCATCGGATGTTGCTCGTTTCCTGAGTAATCAAGATGCTTTCGGTTATTCTTGATTATCAAGGCGTCATTATTAGGTGCCAAAACAAGCCCAATCCTGAATCTTTAAGCTAAAATTAACAACATTTGCGAAAATCCTTGACCCTAAAATTTATTAAAACAAACTCAACACAGCTATTGAAACTCAGTTCGCTCAATCAAACTACCAAATATGAGTTGATAAGTATCCTATCAGTTTATACAGCCCGCAATGTACTCCCGTATTTCAGCTGACGATGAGATGCTATCGATTCGTCTCAAAGGAGTATCGGCAATGTTGATAATAATTCTCAGCAATATTTATGATTACTTCGTGATCAGTACACGGCATTTTGCTTCCGAAATAGCATATCACATATTGCAATCAACCTTTCCAGTGAAACGCAATTTAAGCACATTTAATTTGTTTATCCATTAGTAAATACTAATGTAATAATGTGGACATCATTATTCTATGAGCACATTGAAAGTTTCGACATTTCTCATCTTTAAAACGGACGATCCAGAATATATTTGAAATTATGTGGTCCATTATCGAAGTTCTAAACCTTAATAAAGCCTGTTTCAGGTTTGCTTTGACTGCATTAAATGGGATGACAATAGCCCCTGCTAATGAAATAATGGTAATATTGGAATGATTACAATTTTATCTACTTGATGAGATACGGCTTGAGTAGGAATTACCGTTTGCTAATCATTAATACGCTGCGATTTGCGTCAAAGTTTAATCTTTATTTTTGTTCAGATATGTCCTCACTTTCTATTGAAATAGAAGATCTGAGAATCGTTATTACGAAAATAATAACTCCAATTTTCCCCTCAATCGATTATAAATATAGGGTAGTCCTTTCGAAGTGTTTCCGGGTATCCCATTATGAAGGGGAGGAGACGGGACGATCACTTTGGAACAATATCGAATAATTGAAATATCATAAATTATTCTTGATATTAGGAGGGGGACATCATAAAATATGCACTCTCCATTATTAGAAGAACTATGAATGAAATACTAATAAATTATTAAATATAGAAATAAAATATCCACATCAGCACTTCACCTGGAACAAGGGTTTGCCATTCAACTACGCCGAGGAAAAATCTTACACATTTCCATCCAAAAAATGTAAACAAATACATGTATTCATTAAACAAGGTTCATCACTTAGCAATACAACTTTTCAACTGAAAGTAAAAATAGTTTTATTTCATTTCCATGACATTCTTATGTTTTCCAGATGTAAGCAATTCGAAGATTCCATGAGAATATTGCAGAGAAAAAAGCATAAGTACAACGAAGCAGTGCTTGAGGGTTGAGAAATTTTAGATTTGTGAGTGCGGTAAACTGGAAGTATGATTTACAATTCGGCAAAAATTGCATTTCCAATAGAGAACCTTACTTATTGCTCCTTGCAAATGAATAAGCTCCGTGAAGAATGATAAACTTAGAATAAATAAACCTGTAGAAAAAACTGAAAAGGCGATTAAAATAATTCAAGCCGCGACAGTTTACCGAATTCTATCGTTGAAGGTAACGTGCAGAACTAAGGAAGAAGACCCCAAAATCGGCACGCGAAAATGATTACAAAAAGGAAGGCATGAGGGCAGAGAACAATGGAAATATGGAGATATTAACTGGAAGAACAGTTGATCGGAAAGATTTACCGAACTAGGATTACTGACTACTAATTCCTGAAAATAACCATACCAACAATTTTGCGAACAATTTTACTTTTATTCGATTTCTATCTAATAGGGATTACAACAGACATTTGATATATATTCAAACAAATTTAGATTACTTACAAAGTTATAACTCTCTTTACTAGTAGTTTTCAAGTTCGAAACCATCATATTGATGCTCATAAAAGAGATTCTCATATTTTGGGACACAGGCTGGGTCATTGAACTCTGCTACCATAGCTAACTGCTCATAAACTATGCATAAAAGAATCAATTAATCGATGAAAACTCCATTATGTCGTCTCCCTTTTGATTACTCATCGTACTCGGTCCCCAATATTTCTCCGTGTGCGTACTACACGTATTTTACTGCTGACCATATTCTTCTCGCCTTTCCCATAGCGTTAACGTCCAGATAGTGGCAAAATATTTCGGTGTGACATTGATGAAAACTTCAATGGCGCCTGAATCTTTTCGCTTTCGTTAAACGTCGTATTATTAAGGAGACTTGAATGTCCTAAACTAAACTTGAGTAATAAACAAACTAGGCTTAGATAATAAACTTATCGTAGAATGCGGCAGGCCGTCAAAAAATTATCTCACTGATTGTGAGACATGCAGTATAATATTCCGGAAAATATTCAGAATGATAATAAACCATAAATAAGTTACTAAAAATTTTAGGGTAATTACTTCAATATCAAAATAAAGGGGGAATCTAAATCTAAACTTTTCCATGCCTGTATTAGAGTGATAGAAGTTGTTAATAAGGAGTTAACATTAGAGAACACTGCTAATATTTTAGTAATATTAAAAAAAAGTAGAATTGTGCCATGACAGCAGTTGAATAAAATTAAAACTACTTCTATCCAGCATAGTTGACCTTAGAATCTTTTTCAAAAACGAAGTATTTCTGACAGAATCTTTCCTTGAACATTTACTTTCTCCTCTCTTCCCAGTAACGGTTTTTCTCCTAGGCCCTTGCCGCAACTCATAGTCGAAGGTCATTGCAGTCCCATTTTTACCTATCAGCAACGCTCTGTTGCCAATAAGTGTACTATTTTTAGGTAAAAGGAAGATTCCGATTAAACCGTCAGGTCCAAAGTATTCCCTGGCTAACGAATGAAACAATTGTGTTCGTCATATGCATTTTCATTATCCACGATGACATGCGAAAATCTGCTTACAGCAGGAGTTAAACCTGACAGTAAAAAAAAATTCACAAGTTTATATAAAATATATTTTAAACTTTACCCTCTGAAATATTTGTCCTAAAACACGGTTAGTTGCCAAAGTCCAACCAAGGCATTAGAAATAGCAGCGAGTCTTTTAATGTGATCATCTAATTTGGTTAGACTATTGATTCCCTGGACTATGAATATCGCTGCAGCAAAATCGCCTCAAACAACCAAGGATTTGTTGGCAATTTAACTCAATTTTTTTGCGTATTCAACGCCAAAATATAAAAGAAAATCATAGAGAAATAACTATTCCGTCTTCAATATATTTCGGTAGAGAATTTAATTTGGTCAGGTTCGTTTTTGGACACGCACAACCTCAGGATTTCCCCATTATCCCTCCGCTGTAAAACAGATGCTAGACTAAAAGCCATATAAAATTGTCGCAATGAAAAGGAAATTTCATCGAAGATTGCTTTTTACATTAAAATTGAAAACTAAGTAATGATTCTGCTTATTTGGAAAATTCATGATAAATGATAATAACATGCTTCTGATGCAAAAAATAAAAGGAATTAATAAAGTGTTGACGCTCGCCATGTGAACAATATACCTTAATATTTGCTATTAACTGGAAATAATTTTCTAGGATTGATATTTTATTCCCAGCATCGATTTTCGACTTTTTAAATCGCCGTCATAACAATATGTCTTGACTAAAAAAGAGCTTAAATATATACTCGATCGTGTCCAAGATATTGATGATAAACTAATATTGGAAATGTAGTTTTAAATTAAAACAAATCGTCTATCGCCAGGGTATCTCACTCGTTGAAATATATCTTCGTACGTTTTCGATTAGGGATAAATCAAAATTATTTATCGAAAATGGGAATGGGGGAAATGTGCGAAATAAGCCTTCACAACTCGCTAGATGATGTACGTATTGATATCGTCCAAGCAATGTATCGGGATACTTGTCTTCACTATCGTAATTATCATATACCAATAACATTCATCGGCCCTTGATATTACGGTACACTTGATTTCTCGGCGCTTATGGCTTTGATATGGATTTCATTAGCGTTCCCATACGTGCTTTGATGTACCTTCGAAGAAATTCTATGACTGCCCATTTCATTCGGCGATAATTTAAATTGGTTGACATCTAGAGTGATTTATTATAAAAGGGCCAATAGTATCTTAATCTCACATAAGTTTAAAATTGCAATACGCGTTTTCATTTCGAATTTCACGGTCGAAAAGCCGCTAGCTTCGTGGGATTTCAAGAATATATTAATGCCAGAGAAAACGAAAATGCGGCTAGTTTTCTCCGTCCGAGGGACAACCCTCGAATGCCGTCACCTCTTCCAACATTCGTCTCCGTCATTCATAGTCCACCTCTCCTCCCCTTTACCGATTTTCCCTTCCTTCAACTCTCCTCATTCCTTTATCCCATTTCCCACCCGCCGCTTCCCCTCTCACGCCTCTCCCCATTAAGGGTGAAATCGCTTCTTTGTCGTTTCCCTGTCCTTAGCGTTTTATGTGCCCGAAGTGTCCTTAGAGGCGAGTGATAAGTGCGGACGCCGTAGGTGGGGGTGGGGCCTGTTGTGCGTGGAGGCCGTGGCGAGGGGACGGGAGGAAGGAGACGTGTGTGGAGGGCGGTGGGTGGGGGGAAACAGCGGGAAGGGAAGACGGGGTGACTCCCACGGCCGTGTCCCCACTCAAGCCCATGGGGAACCGTTCATTGTTCGATGCGATGCCTCGGCAGGTGAGTGCTATGTATCGGACGGCGCTCCTTCTGTTTACGGTCTCGGTGGCGGCCGAGGCGGCGGACGTCCCGCGGGTGGGCCCAGGAGGTGTGAGGGCCCTCCTTCGGCAAGTGGACGGTTTGGCTTCGGAACAGTGCACCCGAAACGTCGTCGCGCAGTGGCGGTACGAGACGGACGTCGGCGAAGAAACCCAACTCGCCGCGGTAAGGCTTTTCTTCCCGTCGGATTTCGTCACCACCGAGGAAGAGAGCGACCGACGACAGCGGCCTAACCCTGGCGGTGCCTCCGCAGTGTTTGTTGTTGTTTGTTATGGGCGAGATATCAACGCGAGCATCCGAACGGGTCCTAGTGCACGCACGCCCTTCGGGGTTTGCCGGAGAAAATAAAATTGTGTGCGATTTTCGTTGCCGTAGGTGATTTCTTTTCTTCCTCCGATTACAGGGACTTGACTTCGGAGTTAAATGTACCTGGACTAGGGAGGTCAAACATTCTACACTCCCTACTTTATCCCGATGAACTTACCGTCCTTTTCCCCGATTTCTCTCCCGGGAGTTGGGAAGCTAATTAGATATTTTTTATGTGAATCATCCCTCAGCGCTGCGCATGCCATTGGTATCACCTCAAGTCTGTCCTGTTTTATAGTATCGGTTTTCACGAGACCCTGCAAGAAACGACAAAAGCGAACTGATCTTATAATCAAAGGGAAAATTATTCTCATCGGGAATTCCCTTTTCTCTCATCATATTCCGTTTCTAAATATTTAATTCCAGTTTTTTCAAAACAGCCTTTTCCCCATTTCTGACAGAATATTTAAAAAATTGAGTAATTCCAGAATTTTTCCTGATTTTCCAGCCATAGTGGCCAACCCGCTAGCGTATATCTGCGTAATTATTTAGATAATTCCTCGGAGGGATAAACTAGATAAGAAATTCTAGTACGACGACCCTTGCGTCCGACGGCATTCGTTATGCTTACAGTGGCTCTTATATTTACCAACAATCAGAATCAATTACCTTCATTTTGTTTTATGCCACCCTCCGCATAGGAACTCAAGAATAAAAAAACGAAGTTATTGAAAAAATAAAATGAAGACGAACTCGCGAAAGCATTATGCCATCAAACCGGAGACATGAATGAATGCCTTTCCGTATCTTCAGTAGGGTTGATTCATGCCGATAATTGTGTTCCATTGGCCTTCGATCCTGAGGAAGTTTATTGAAATGCCAAAGAAACTTGTCGCTAAATTCTATTTATAATTATGGCTATAATGACGCAAAGAGGAAGAATTCATCAATCTGAAAAACTTAAACCGCATTTTCGTCATGAAATAAACGTATGTGCTTGCACTACCCTGCCAAGAAGTTAGGGAAAAAATCTTATTTATCGTATCCTAAAACTTTTACTTAATCATTGAAGCCAAAGATTTTTCATTCTCTTCGAAATTGGCAGTATATCACGAAATGTCATCGCAGTAAAATGCTTTCCCTATATTTACCTTTTCATTTTATACCTCAGTTTTGATGTATACCATATAGCAATAAATATTTCTCCTCCTTGGTTTCTGAAATAAGAAAAGACATCTTGACTCATTAACTTCCGTGGGCAGCGGATTGCATTTATATAGTAAGTCTTGAAGAAAATTAGAAAAAACGGATCGCCGGAATCTTTACTTGCGCTACTCTTAATGAATACTGCATAGTTTTTTCTGTTATCCATGCGAGAGTCTCCTGAATTTTCCGATGATGATACCGATTCGAGGAGAGGAGTGAAAACACAGGAGGAATTTTCAATGGAGGATCGTAGGACTAGTGAAGCACAACCCTCCACTCAATCCACAATTTGCGTTAATCCTTGCGGCTAAATTATCGCGTGCAACGCATTAAGCCGTAGCACCTCTTCGATTGTGTGTTCGTTCCGCGCTGTTCCTCCTTCGCTTTTCTTCTCCTTTTCCTTTCATTGTATTTAAACATTTCCTCGATCGAATGCACATGAAACACCTTTTCCGTTTGCCATCGCCCACCCGCTCTGACCAAGCCCTTCCACCCACCGCGGCGCGCCTGTCTCACTACCGTCCCCTGCAAATGGCGGTCGTATCACTGAAGTTCCTTTTGCCAATATGACGCCAGAGAAACTTAAGTGGAGGTGAGCAAAAAAAAGAAAACATTCACTTCCACCGTCCCTTCTGTGTTGTCCACTCCGATGGGCCAATAACCCGGGCCGTCGCGAAGACGCCGAAACTAGGGCAGCGCAGATAACCACTCCTGGAGATAAGGGTGCACCACGTAGCTTGCTTTTGAGTTTCTCCAGTACAGGTTCAAGGTATGAGTTGCCAAGCCTTCTCCTCTGAAGGAAGCTTCCCTTTGTCGGAGTCAGCCCTCTTCAGAGGAATATTATTACATTAGGGTCTGGATTAACCGATTACTGTGGGATATGGCCGGAGAAGCTCGAATAATTGGGGAGGGCTTTACGTAATTAATGTAAACAAGCATTATGATTTATATTTTTTTAAATTACCTCAAAAATAATACTTTCGCAAATAAAATACATAATTCACCTTTCTTTCATTTAAAAATAATTATCTTTTCTCTAAAAATGCGTATTCCCCGTAGCTTGTCTGGGTTGAACTGACTTTGTACAATCGCAGAAATGGCTATTTACACGCTCTATACGGCCTATGCGAACTGCTTTAAAAAATAACAAATTATCTCATTTATAATGCGAACAGTCCCCCAA
Source organism: Hetaerina americana (assembly GCF_022747635.1). Classification (NCBI taxonomy): domain Eukaryota; kingdom Metazoa; phylum Arthropoda; class Insecta; order Odonata; family Calopterygidae; genus Hetaerina; species Hetaerina americana. The sequence goes on along the minus strand of NW_027286874.1, from coordinate 30,743,716 downwards.
AATTGGGGGCCATCCATTGATTTTTTTTCCAATAAAAACAATTGTCACTATTCCCTAAAATCGCGAAGTTATTACACAACAAGCATATGTCCCTCGTCCAACCTTGACACGGCACAAAATGGTTAATCTCTGCGTTATAACGTAAGCATTGTGTTCATTAGTTTAATTAGTCAAAAATACTTTAGAATACGAAATGTCATGATCTCCACTCTGTGACCCCCTATTCTCTCTCCACTCTGTTTGAAAATCACTTTTCGTAAGAGGTGGGGAGTTATCTCCTTAATATTTGTATTAATGTCGAAAAACCATTCAGTTTGGGTAGCTTTATATTGATAGCCTTTAAATAATTATAGATCTCTCGGTAAAGATATTAAACCCATGAAAAATTGAATAGGGATAATTCTCTATTCAACCGACCTAATGAAACACAGCAAATGGGACAATAAGTTTCTGTTTATCATTATTTACATACGGAGGAACCAAACATTTAAGAATCCTGAAAGTGGACATCTCACCAAATTTATAATTGTGTGATTACATTCTTAGGACAGCGATACCAGAGAGTTTAGAATGCTAGTAACGATATATAAAATACTTGGGTAAGTTCAGGGCGTTCGAGTGTTTTCTAATGTTTACAGAGAGGTAGAACAATGTCTAATTTTCCCGAAAATAAATTGTGCTTTGGAAAGCACTTGAGAGAGTTCCTCGAGAGTGAAATTTGATTCATTTTATTCTAGAAATTGCGACCAAAACCAGATATAAAAACTGAAAAAGTTATTGAAGTTCCTCAATTTTCATTGTTTTACTTCTCATTGCTGTTTGAGCGTCAATGGAATGATCATGAAAATGCTTAATTCTGAATGTTCTGCATGCAAGTACATCATCCTGAAAATCAATTAATACCAATTAAATAGGCATCCTTAGGATTATATGATGATATTAATACCTTCATATTCAAATCAATGTCAATAGTTATTAACAAATCCTTGAAAAGAGAAGCAATGGAATAATTGATCAAATACGAACTGGAGATATAAAAATACTAGCAACATTGAAAATAATATCATCTTAATTCAATGTCATCATCCATTGAATGATCTCGAATTTTTATCAATCTGCGCCAGGTATGTGGGCGTAGAATATCGCGGGCGTGTGTTAGATGACATAATGACGGATGTATCAGAAATTCTCCGTGCTTAATGAACTACTCGCTGACTTTCATTGGCAAATCACCTGGAGGCCGCAGACTTTTCCGTTATTAATAATTATAGAGGTCCTTTTAAGATTATAAAAAGTTAAATATCATTTTTTCATATTCGGAGTAGATCAATTTCATTCATGGCAATTGACCCTTAGCCTAATGACGCATAGGCTCAAGATTTAGGTGGCAAGCGATGAAGAAATTAAATCCATTACGTTTCAAGGACGCAGTAGTTATGAGGTCATAAAAATATATATGATAGGAACACGTAGACTGATAATCACTGCAACATTGACATTGAAAGGAACAACTGAGACAGGAGAAGTTTCACGTTGCACAAAGTATAGGAAGTCATAACTACTGCGTTGATCGTAAGGGAAAAAGACCGGAAGTATCAATTCACCCAGAGACTTCCACATATGCTGCAATGCAATAGAAACAGGTCCACCTTTTGCTCTAGATTTTTATGTCGTTCATACTCCCGGGCTCTTTCCTTAAACCGTTCCTTGCAGAGTAACAAAAGGTTACAATGCCCAAATGACTATACTTATTTTGCAGTTGTTTACAGTTACTTCTCCGTTTACTTTTCGTACACATTTTTAACTTTTTTGTTCGGCGATGCGATACTAAATTGTGAACGGGGACCATAAAATAAAAGAGTAAACGGAGATCAAATAATATATAGAAAATCGTTAACATAAAATTGGCGTGCGCGTAGTCAAACAGTTAAACAAGGATAAATGCTGGAAATAGATTTCGTGCCATACACTACAGTAAACCATTTCTCATTCGTAATTTCTCTATGTTAATGTAACCTCGCTTTCTCCTACTTTTATTTCTTTCTCTCATTCTCATATTCTGTAGAATATTGCACTGTCAGTGATACCGGCTCAGTAATTGCCCGCGTCTTAGGTCCCCGACCCCACCTCTGCCTCAACGTTGGTTCATTCTTCAAGAAGTATTCGAAGGGCACGTCCAACTGCCACCATTTCATGTCGTATAAAGCGCGCAGCACATGACGAAACCTGAAGTTCACCCCAAATTCCCGCTTTCCCTATTCCAATTCCCAGGGTGCTTCACATGTCCTTCAAATTAAACTTTTGTCTTTACGTAAATAAACAGATTCGTCGCTCGTTTCAAGATCAGAGTAGGCATTGATTAACGGCCGCTTAAACAAACAAATAAAACCGATCGAAACTTCGACCAGCACCTTTTTATTCATATCTCTGGTATTCAACAATTAGATTCCAGCATGCATTCGATAACAGCGATTTGTACCTTGCACAAGTTGTGTTGAAAGTATTAGTTACCAATGTGCTTCCCTCTCTTCCCAAATTACTGTTATTTCCTGAAAGAGTAATAGCAGGCCGCTAGCGGAGTGCAGGTCTTCTGTTACAAACCATCAAGAATAGCGTAAGAATATACATCTCCTCGGGACCTCCAGAGTCAGGTCTCAACTCTGTCCTCGAACGTCGGTATGGGAGTTGCATTTCTTTCCGAGCGGCCAAACATGAAATTGAATAAATGATTCACGTTAAAAGTAACTTCATATTACTCCTTTGTTCCAGTTTCATTATCTTGTTAATACTATAAACGACTATGTCAGAGTATGTAAGTAAAACATTTACCTAAGTTGACTATAATTTCAGTAAAATGCGACTTTTGAAAGTTGATTGTTTTTATACTACCATAACAGAGGGCATAGTGTTACTATTTTTATAAAAAATTATTAGTTATAAACAACATGCATGTTACTTTCAAAAGTATAAACATTACAGAGAAAACCTTAAAAGATTGAGATACATATTTTATGAGGATTCGGCGAACAAATTCCTAGCAACTGCGAATTTAGTTTGTCGCAATGGAGATTTTCAAGCGTCGCTTACAGCAAACATTTGCCATGTGTCGTGCGATAGTAATCAACGCCCTCTCAACAATATGCTCCCTAATGCCTAACGAGTCTGGACGCAGCTCTCGGCACAACCGAGTATTCTTTCTCAATAGCATTAACTAACGAAGCCAAAATAGAAATTTGAAAAATGAGGAAATAATAGTTCCTGACAGTTAAAGTTGGCAATCATTTTCTTCCGCATTATATAAAACGTTTTCCGCAAAGTAACGAAGATAAATGCTGCCACCTGAAGTTTAAATTGAAAATTCAGATTTTATTTTGATATATTCCCTAGTTTCGTTGTATTTTAATTGATTCTCATTTAGTTCACGAGCGTAATTCGTTCCAATATTTTTAAATTCCTCAGCGAAATATTTATCCGGTGGCCTCTAAACTGGCTGGTTTCTAAAGTGCAAGTCGGGGTCGATAGAACCAAAAGGTAGTGTACAGCCATCTGTCTGCCTTCAAACTATTTCTGTATTTTTACGGAAACGACCTCACCTACGAGACTGAAATATCGGATGTGGTGTTTGGCGAAATATAGTTGGCGTTTACCGCCAACTACATTTCTCATTAATAATTCTGATGGTGTTTGCGCACAAATAGGAAGTAAAGGTTTCCGGTATATTGAAGAAATCATATCCGCGAAGCTTCTGTATTACTGTCGGCACTCAGCTAACTTAGAAGCCTTGGTTTATTTCCTCCAATACGGCACCGTTAAGAAACATGACTTGATTTTAATTTCACTGCCCTTAACCCACAGTCACCATCTACCTGTATAAGGCGGGAGGCTGATCCATTTTCCCTTATTGCGAGTCCTGAGGACGTTTACAGGTAGTCTCATCGCCGAACGTGCTTACTCTTATTAGTACAAGGGTCTTCGGCCTTGTAAATTTTTTATTTGTCCACGGAGAACCTTGAATACGAGTGGAACTTCTGAATCCAAATGAAGGAATGGAAACACTGTTTCGCTCTAGATTGAAATTACGTGAAGACAATCGTTTTCCTTCGAGATTGTTTCAACCCGTGATTTGACTTCTCCCCAGTAGTTTACAATGCTTGGAACATGTTTCTAATTTGTACATATTGCATCTCAATAAGGTTTAGATAGCGGAAGTATAGGGATTTCGCATAGGCACTCATTGAAAAACTAAAAAAATGATCCAAATCATAAAGCCAATGTGGTCTATCGTTGTTTACATCCGACTAAATCCGAAGTTTAATTTCGAATACGAATGTGTTTTCTCATTGATGCTCGCCCACTTAGATATTCCACGACACGCATCTCCCAATTCAATCACACCTGGGAGGGGAGGAAGTCCTGTACATTTCTGTAGTACACAAAATTTTTTAATTTATCAATATACTAGCTAACCCGGCGAACTTCGTACCGCTTAACTATCAATGAACAGTTTAGTTACATCATTTATAAATCAAAAACGGCTGTACCGATTTTAATCATATTTGACTTCTATAGTAATATAAGAAAAAAAATTCAATGATAATATATAATATTTCTTTTTTCTATATATATATATATATATATATATATATATATATATATAATATATATATTTCTAGAAAAAAAGAAAATGTCTTTCTGGCCAGCCATTTTAATGCTTAATTTTGTAGTTTTATTAAATATTCTCCCTTATATTATTATAAAAAGTCAATTATGATTTCAATCGGTACAGCGGTTTTTTATTTATAAATGGTGTAACTAAACTGTTCATTGATTGCTAGGCGGGACGAAGTTCGCTGGGTCAGCTAGAATATTGATAAATTAAAAAAACATCTATTATTAAACGGTTTGACGAATTCCCGATACATCACAGAAACCCGCGCCTCTTAGACCTCTCGGAAACTACTCGCCTGAGTACAGAGAAAAAATTGAGAAGTACGTAGATTGATACTGCAGCATCAAAATAAATTTCAGACATTTAATTATACTGTAGTAATTTTGCCCTCATTCGCCATTGCAGTAGTTTTTAGAAGAGGCGACCGACAGCTAAGGTCATTTGCGCCATTAGGTATGGTTTGGAAAGGAGGAAGGGTTGAGAGAAACCCAGCGTCGGCATTAGCCTATTCTAAACGAAAGGTGTAAAGGGGTCCACAGTTTAACGCCCCATCCGACGGACAGTGTACAAACTCAAAGTAATCTCCACAAAGCACCTCAATAGGGATCGGGATACCACTGAAAAGTATCTGCCGGCCTCTGGAAAACCTTAAAACCTCCGACAAAAACGGTGTGTGAAAGATGAACTCATTCAGCGGAAAAATTAGAAATGTCCGACTAGGTAGATAGCCGATCAACTGCCATTTCAAAATGACGAGAGTCATGTATAGCATCGCTTGGCCATGGAATAATCCTTTCGTAGGTTGAAGAGTAATCGCATTTAACAGTTTGGCCTTCCAGTTAGCCATAAGAAATTAAATAAAACACCCCTTCTACCGATAAAATACGTAGGCAGGAATATAATGGTTCAAATCAATTTTAAGAAGACATCTGCTCTTGTTTATGAAAATTTCACAAAGAAATCTTTGCAACGAGAATAAAGAGTTTTACTCCTGAAAAAGTGACTTTTTTTAAGTTTAGCAAAGTGAACCATCATTTCCTTAAGGCTTAAGACGTTATTGTAAAAAAGGTAACCACTACTTAGCATAAGCACAGCAAGGTTATCGAATCGAATCGTCACGCGTATGAATGCTTTTGGATCTTTCGTTCCATCAATAATAATTTTTCTTTGAAAATATATGAAATAAGAATTTATGCAAGGAGTTCGTGCAGGATTTCCATCCTTTTGGATTCATACAGAATTATATTATTACCATGGGAATAGATAATTCCATTCAGTTAGCGAAGAATTCAGCGGAGTATTCTAAATAATTCTTGTTGAGTACTGTACACAAGATGTCCATGCAAAAAACTTCAAATTGGTAGAAAATGAGAGAGAAAATCATGTTCTCACTCCTTACGATACGAAAAACTATTAAGGATGATTTCTTTGTAAAAAAAACCTGAGATAAATCGATAACATATTAGATTTGCAGAAAAAGTATGCCTTATGAAATTTCTAAACCTCTTCATGCTACTGGTAAAAGAACCTGTCCTAAGAGTAACCGCAAAACTTTTTCAAAATAATTTTATATAAGCAATTTACTCTCAATGCTTTAGATTTTTTCACGCTTACGTCCCGCTTTAAAAAATAGAGGGTTTGAAATAATTGTCCACCTTGTTCTCTCTGTTCGTGGATCGGAAAATTGTTATTGATTTTCCTCTAGGCTTCAATAAATATTCAATTGAAACAGGTTTCATTAGAAAATTACGATTAAATTAGATTTGTAGTTGCTCCGGGATACATATTTTGGTTTTCTATCCGACTTTATCCAGCGGTGAAACTTATGCTATGATTTGATTTCAGTTATCAGCACAAGCTGAATACTCTCACTTCCAACGTGCTGTGTGGGATCTCCTGAAAACCCTCAAGAGGGAGGATGTGGGCGATCCAGATCTGTGGCGACAGGTCCGGCTGCTATCCGTTGTCGGACCCGCCGCCCTTCCATTAGAAAAGTTAGAACGGGTGAGTACTTATCCACCAGTATTTATGTGTCGAGAAAAGTCTGTCCCTGTTCGTCAAGAAAGTATTTTTAATTCGAAGAAATATTACCTACCACATTAAATAGGAGGAAATTAGTGTTTTATTCCACAATTATAAATTAACTATTCATTTGATATCCGAGTAACTTGCCTGTAATGTAAAAATAAAAAATGACACAATTTCCCACAGGAAATCACACAACAAGCATCCTTCAGACATTCTCGTAAATGGTACCTCGGTATTGGTGGACTATAACACTAAATTCGCCCCACAATTCAATAAATGAATATTATTATAAAGTAATCTACTGGTTAAGGTAGGTTTTGGATGGACACAACTACCAAATAAATTGTTTTGTAACTCCTATTAATGTTGTAACTTTTTTGTAACTCCTGTAAATATTTTTTAAACCTAACGAAACACAATCCAGCAACCTATTCCTCATGAAGTCCTTCTTCATCGCAGTGTACTTGCATCCTCCCTTCATCCCATCCAACAACACTATCCTGTTCCTGGCCTTTCCTCGTTTGCCTAACATTCTCCCCTCTATTTCAGTTTTCAACATCCCACTGCCGATCAATACACCCTCCATCCATTTTTCCTGCCTCCTCATGATTTCTACCAAAAAAACCCCTCTACTTGCCCACCATACCTAGTACTTCCTCACTTGTTTTCCTTTCGGTCCATTTCACCTTTTCCATCCTTCTCCACACCTACATTTCAAAAGCCTCCAGTCTAGTTCTACCATCCTGCTTCTTTGACCACGCTTCTGCGCCGTACATAACTACGCTCCATAGCAAAGTTTGGACGATCCTTTTCTTACTACCCTTACTCAACATCCATGTCATTAATTCCCTCCTCTTTGCCCGGTAAAGTGTAATTCTTCTCCGTACGTCCCAAATTTGACCGTTATGGCCTAAAACACTTCCAAGATATATTATCTGTTCCACATGCTCTAGTATCCGTCCTCTTATTTATATGTTAACCTTAGCCTTTCTCTTTCTAGAAAATTGCATGACCTTTGTTTTATTAATATTGATTCTCATCCCATATCTATCGCATTGAAATTTCTATTCACTCAGCATTGCTTGTAACCCCTTGGCTGACTGACAAACTAAAGCTTGGTCATCAGCAAACATTACTGATTTTACGAATCCCCCTTCGACTTTCATTCGTACCTCCAGTTCTTCCCATGCCTCTTTAATCCATTCCTCCACATATACGTTGAACAGCACCGGTAATGATGGGCAACCCTGCCTTACACCTCTTCCTAACACTGCCCATCCGGACTCTCCGTTCCCCAATCGCACCTAAGCAGTGTGAGACATTTGCAGGTTGCGGATTAGCCTCCTGTCCCTCCAATCTATTCCTATATTCTGCAATATATGTACTCATTAGTTTTTCCCAATTGACTCTATCAAACTCCTTTTCAAAATCTACGAAACAGGCAAATACGTCCTGATTGTATTCTATGTATATTCCTCTCGATTAGTGATCTCATTACTGTAATGGCATCACGCATGCTTCTACCCTTCCCAAACCCAAACTGATCATCCCCTCAGTAATCATTTACCCTACTCTCTATCATTTTGTTGATGATCCTGAGAACAATTTTAGCGGTGTGGGATATCAAACTTATTGTCCTGTAGTCCTCACATGAGGTAGTCTTTACCTTTTTCGGAATAGGAGCTAACACTGATCTCACTAAGTATTCCGGCCTGATTCCTTCCACAGAGAGACTACGAATCAGTCCATATAGAGTCTTTCTCCTACATTTTCTTAAACCTTTTAGTAGTTCCGCAGGAATGATGTCTACCCTCACAGCCTTATTTGGTTTCATCTCCCTTAATACCCTTTCAATCTCATCGCTGAGTATGTTTGGACTTGGGCTGTCTTCATCTGCATCATGCTCCCTTTCTATGTCTATCCTTGTTGGCCTAAGTTCTTTACCATACAGGTCTTCTATATATTCCTTCCATCTCTCTTGGATCTTTTCTGTGTCAACTATTATCTTCCCCAACTTATCTCTAACTGTTAGTACAGATCATCCCTTCTTACTTCCCGATAGTGACTTAACCTTGCTGCATACCGCACCAATTCCACCCTTCCCTGGCAAACTTTCCATATCCTACGTCTTCTAAAGGCATATACAGAGGGGCAAAATATTGTTTCACCTAAGTCTAATAGTAATGCAATGGATATAAATTACATTTTGTATTGAAGCCAGGAGCGAGATTTTTCCGTTCATGAATTACAGTAATTATAAACTTTGGGGATGTCATGTGTGTTTGTGTAACCATCGGAGCTGCATCGCCTGAGTAAATGCAGCTCTCGGAGCACCTTAATCTCAAATATGTCGAAGAGCAATAGAATTGACTTTTTCGTGCAAAGAGGACGGTTACAGTTCAAATATGATATGATGGCAACTACGAGACTCACCTAGGTGTGACGGATTTCAGGCTTAATTGCGGAAGGAGCTAGTTCTTAACATCCGAGATCACACGTAATCAAATTCTTCCGCCGCAGCACCTAAGTGAAAAAACAATTTCATGAAGTTTTACACAATGTCTTACCCGCGGTCTTCTTAGTCATTAGTGAATTGACTAGGATAACCACGAGTATTAAAGCTTAAAGACTTATTAGACAACTCTTTGTGGGAATAAGCCCAGCCAATCAGCAATCGGCTTCGACGCTGTCTTCGACCATCACAAGTCAGTCAGAGGAGCGCGACCCACAAGCCTTCAACTATCAGCTTCCATCGGAGCTCAAAGAAACGTCTGAAGCTATCAAAACGGCGCTGAACTGATCAAAATATTGTTCTTGAGCCACGATCTCCGAGATACGAGTACCGATTACAATGGCCATACTACAGAATAAATACCGCAGAGAGAGGTGTACGCATTGCAACTGGGCTTACTGCTCGGTGTACCCGTATCAATCATACGATAAAATCAATCTGTACTACCATTTCCCGGCGATAAAAACCAAGAATTGACAAATTACGAATAGTAGAGGCGACTCTAGAAACCTCCCAAGGGAAGGACTGAAGCAAGGACGTGTCCATTTGGTCATGAGATGTATATTTCAATGCTGACCTGTTGTCCAAATGAAACGCATTCCGCATCTTTTTAACTGGCAAACAAATAAATAATAAAATATGGTGAGAAACTTGTGGAGTCATGGAGCCGTTGTGGAATGAATTATCTGAGTATTAAAAAATCAAACACAGTAAAGTGGATGTTATTTCAAGAAAATGAAAGATTTTTTACCAGCGAGTAAAGGAAAGACATTACCAGCGAAGAGTAATAAAAAGGAAATTTATCAATGGAGCCATAAAAAAGTCAGAGACGGTGGGAATAATGGATTCATATAAGAAGTTTCAAAAATATTAGGCCAATAACTTATGATTAGATACATATAAAAATGCAACTTGGCTCATTATGGTGAAAAATAGTTCAAAGTTTGGTCAATTAAATGATTACTGGCAAGGAAAAGGTGAGGAAGCTCTTGCTTCGACAATTTTCATTTATGTCCCGAAAAATGAAAGTGACAGCATTGGGAAACTATGTGACGATTAATTTAATTTTGCATACGGGAAAGGTAGTTCTAAGAATCAACATGATATCCCTTTCCCGGAGCACCAGAAAAGCAGCCATAGAATGTGGTCTCGCCTTCTGGGCCAACTCCCTTCCACCTTATATAACCACCCCGTTCACAAAGTAACCATTACCCTGAAGAGGCGCACAGCCTAAAACAGGGCTTCCTGTTTGTTGTACACTGTTATTTACCGTTATTTATTTATTGTTACCTGTTATCTGTTATATGATTGCTTATAAATGTTATGTACAACAAACTTGGATAAATAAACAACTTTTGAACTGAACTTGAACAAAGTAACATCACAAATCATATACAAATATGCAACGCATATGATGAGCAGAAAACATAACGCTCATGGCTTACGAGCGGCAATGACAAAAGCGGGTGCACATTCCGACTATTGATCTTGAGAAGAAAGGAGCACGTAGTAGAATTATAATCAACAAAAGTATATAACGGAGATTAAATAATGTACGGTAATATTGGTTGGACGTCCAGGGGTGAGAAAGGTGGATAATAAATGGAGGAAGAAATCCAAAAAAGGGAACCAAAAGCCCCCAAAAAAACTATACAAATGTAATTCCATTCTCACTTTCTTAAAATTCTTCTCAGAGAATCTATTTCTCAAGTTACTAATAAATTTGTAAGTTCTCTGAACAACAGTCTTAATCGCCATAAAAACTTGGCAAATATAGACATGAAAAGTGTGGAAGCACATTTATTGACTCTAGATTACTGAATATAACAACAAGTTCGACCAATCTACTATTCATATCTGTTTTTGAGGAACGGACCAGTCCACAACTCATTACACCGTTAGTTGAAACGGAATTGCGATATAATAACAGCCAGGTGTAGGTTCTCAAAATATTTACTAAGTGCCATAAAATCCCTTAAGCCTGTATCAATAGTTGTCTCTCAGCAATGGGAGTCTCTAATCTCCTACATCATTTCTCACGCGATTTTTGACGCATGAGACTCTTCAGCAACTCCCAAGTGTTGGATAGCACGTGAGAAATTTTGACACAGGAGGCCACTTAGAGGTCACCACAGATGGTGAACCACTATTGATACAGACCTTAGCCACTCAGGAACATGAAAGTTAGCATAAAGACAGCGATAACGAGATTAAAATCGAAAAAGAATTAAAGTTTGAATAAAGCCAAGCGGTAAAAGTTAAAAGTGCGGAGACTATTTAAGAATAAATTATAGAAAAAGCAGAAAAGGGTGAAAGGAGAGACAAATAGAAAATAAATAGAGCATGAAATCATAAACTTGGTTCTGAAAAAAGTAAGCGTAGAAGAAAAAAGCCTGTTGCTTCTCTACCGTGCTCAATGGACAGCAGTTGTTTTTCCCCGGGCGGGCGGGAATGGGAACGCTTGACTCCGCTGTTATGGGAATTACGAGATGAATTGCAGAGTGGATCACAAAGGGCTACGAGTGAGTGTATCGTTCGGAAGACAAACATTTTCGTTTTAAACCTTGTCCTTGACCCTTTAAATTCCGGCATAAAATTACGAATTTTTACCCTTTTTTACCCGGTGGCTATCGTACTGGCTTCCCACCCAGAGGGTCCGGGTTCAAATCCCGGCGGTGTTGAAATTTTTCAGTGGTATCTCGATCCCTACTTGAGGTGCTTTGTGGAGGGCACTTTGAGTGAGTATGCCGTCCGTCGGATGGGACGTCAAGCTGCGGACCCCTTGGCGCCTTTCGCTCAGAGTAGGTTAATGCCGACGCCGGGTTTCTCTCCACCCTTCATCCTTTCCTGTTCATCCCCTATGGCGCAAATGACCTCAGCTGTCGGTCGCCTCCCATAAATACTACTACTACTATTTTTGGGCTATATCCTTAAAGCTTCATAGCAATTCAAAAGCGCACTAAAAATTCAAAATATATGGGAAAATATCATAAATCACATTTACTGTAATGATCATGGTGTGTAATGTGAAAAGTAGACATAAGTTTTGGGACAAATTACTTTGATTAGATGGCTCTATTCATCAGACTTGTAAACCGCAAAGAGATCGTCTCCTAGACCTGTAAAACCTGACACTTAAAGAGCAGGCCCAAGAATGAGATATTCATCGCCAATTAAAGGAGGTGTATGGAGACAATGTAATGGACGAGTCGTCTGTTCGGCGGTGGTGTCGCAACTTCAACATGGGGAGGGGGAACACACACGACGATGAGCGTTCGGGGAGACCGTCTGTCATTACAGACCAACTGGTGAGCTCAGTTGACGAATTCGTGAGGAACGATCGGCGCGTCACAATTGATGACATCTGTGAGCATTTTCCCAATGTTTCTCGAACAATTGTTCATGAAATTGTTAAACACCATCTGCATTATGCAAAAATTTGTGCAAGATGGGTCCCTCGCGTATCTCAATGAGCTGGCGGCGAAGGACTATGCAGCAGGAATACAGAAACTTGTCACACGTTATGACAAATGCCTTAATTTGCTTGGAGATTATGTTGAGAAGTAGTTTAAAGTATCCTCTTTCAAATAAAATTTTTTATGTTTGTTAATATTTACTTTTGTGTCTTTATTTCACGAACGGGTACTACTTTCCGGATGACCCTCGTAAAATCGGAACTCTACGAATTGTTTCTATTATACTTTTTCCAATTTCATTCCTGACAGTACAACCGTCTCATCAATGACATGCTGGCTATTTACAACAGTGCCAACGTGTGCGCCTACAGGGACCCATTTCACTGTGGCCTACGCCTTGACCCAGGTAAAATCAGAGCTTATTGAATTTTATCAATCATTTCTGCTACAGGTTCACAAAATATCAGGACAAAAGTGTGCGGAGACATTCAGACGGTCGACGCGTTTGAATGCAGTCTGCAACTTCAGTTTTGCCTGGCCGCGGTTCACAATGTTGGAAGGCACATATTTGATATTGCGTTGAAAAAGCATTGTATAATGTACGTAGTATTGGTTAACCCATGGCCCGCAGGCTTGATTAAGTACGGTAAGCCCTTCAATCAATTTAGAATCCAAGCTTAGGCAATACATAATGTTTCTGCATGTCCATGTGAACCAGGTCTAATTTTAAAATGGTAATGATGTTGATGGTTGAAAATTGCATATTAACTTTTATTATCAACTGCTTTACACTTTATTAATGAACCTAAAACAAATAATCACAATGATGTCAAGGTTATTTTGGCTGCCATATTTTAGTTATCAGGTTAGAATTCCGTTGAATTCCCTTTGATAAAGTGTTATTTCAAAACTAATATTTAAATTACCTATAATGATATTAAGACGATAAATAATAAGTATTGGTAACATGTAATGACGCGGCTTTATGATAAAAATTGACTAGTGATTAGCAGTCATAATCCTCAAGTAAATAAAAGCGCGAAATAAACAAAATATTGCCGTTCATCATTTGTCAGTTTGGATTAGATATGTACCTAGCGAGTAAACTTTAAGATCTTCGTGTAAAACTATTCTCGCTAGTATTACTTCGGAAAAATTCAATAATTTACAGCAGTGATTTTTGAGCGCGTCTTATAGACCAAAAGTTAGAACTAGCCTCCACTGTGCTCGCCTTCCTGGGCTACGTCCACTCAATTTTGGAAGAATGAACTGAATTTATTCGATGCTAAAAGCGAAAAGCAATTCAAACGAATACGTCCCCGGCAATATAAAGGAGAGACACTGCGGTAGTTTGAAGTGGAAGGAATTTGTGGACTTTGGTGAAGTGGGTGATATGCGCACTGAAGTAAGAAGCTAAGTAGAAACAGCAAAAAGCGCTAAGAGGGAAAGTGGGGGGGGGGGGGTGGCCAGTACAATCGTAGGCTACGGTCGTCATTATGGGGAAAGAAGGGAGCTGAGTGCTTCTTGGTACGTACGATGCCCGAACTTCTTGAAGCCCGTTACTGACGACTTACCATGCGTTACGCAAGTGGGACCCAAGGTTTGGTTCCAGGCAGTGGTCTCGAATCTTATCAATTACAAAGAATTCGTATAACTGTCAGCGTAATAAAAGACGACTACGGAGTTACACCAATTATATCACATCTTTGTTTATGGGATTGGGTACCGTAACTATTATCTCGCATCTATAATTACGATTGTTTAAAGAAGATAAGTAAGTACATATAGGGGCGGACTGTCGGGAGTGATACCGGGTGTTTCCCTGTAAGCGAAGGGCATAAGTACGTCAGCTTTCAATTTGTTGAAGTGTGGACCGTTCTCCTAATTTCCCGGTCCCTACTTTGGTAGACATTTTTCTCCTGATATATTGATTATCGTCCCTACTTAATTTTTACGTAGAGGATGAAACTGAAATTGGAGATTGAGGATTTAATTGTGCGAAATGGAAGGAGTGCAGTTTGAACCAGGTATAGGCGCTTGACGAACCAGTCACATGTCATGAGGAACCTGGGGTAGTTGAGGGAGGATTGGAAGCGATGAGGTTCCCTTGTCCAACAAAAGAAGAGTGAGAAAAGAGTTGGAGCATATAGCCTGGACCTTGTAGCATGTAATCAGGATCAGTTTGGAGGGACTATGGAATCAGTGCGTCCCTAATGTGAATATCGCAGACGTTCATTACCATAATCAAAAGTCATCAAATTTGAAAATTTCTGAAGGCAGCTCCACTTCAGTTCTTCGAACTGCCTACCACTTCGTGGGTTGTTTTGTGGTTTCTAAGCTTTTACACTGTGCTTAGCGTAGACTTTGTCTTCTTGTAGAATGCCATTTTGACTTGTGCTGTTTTGCTTGCTTATCCTCAGGCCCCTCTTGCTCAGCCATTATTGCAAGTGATCCTGCCAAACCAAATGACAACACTCATTTTCTGCTAGCTTTTGATCGACCAAGTTTTTTTTTATTTAAGAATTGACAGGGCCTTCATGTGAAATTGTTTTGCGAATAAAATTACAGTACATAAATACATTTGAAATCACAGGAAAATTTTGTTTTCCAAATATCCTTTTCTTGCTAATGTTATTAGGAGATATTGAATCTGCTTTTTCTGGCTAAATAAATAACTATCTACTGCCATTATGTGATTAAATAGACACTTCTACTTATTGTACGAGAATGGAATTATATTGATTCTTTTCTGCAGAGCTGAAAATATGGAGAACTCAGCACAAAGATTTAACATGTTTTACTTTTTTAATTTTGCAAGCAGCCTCGAATAAGAATTATACTACCTTGATCAAAAATTTCCCGGAATTTATTCAGAAAATTAAAAATACAAGTTTATTCATCTAAATCTATATTGTCCCCTTCAAAGTAATCCCCATCGACTGCAACACAATTATGCCAGCGCTTGATCCAATCCTCGAAACATTTTTTATATTCGGTTTTCGGTATGTCCATCAGTGCTTCCTGCGATTTTTCCATTACTTCCTCTCGGCTGCTAAAACGCGTTCCCCGTAATGGTTTTTTAACTCGATTGAACAGAAAGAAGTCACAGGGAGCCAAATCAGGTGAATTCGGTGGCTGTTGGATGGTATTTGTTGCATTTTTCGTCAAAAAATTACGAATAATGATAGCACTGTGCGACGGTGCGTTATCATGGTGCAAAATCCACGAGTTTTCTGCCCACATTTATGGTCTCTTTCGGCGAATTGCTTCACGCAAACGTCTCATAACGCCCAAATAATACTCTTTGTTTACTGTCTGGCCTTCTGGCAAAAATTCATGATGCACTACACCGTTGTAATCCATGAAAACCGTCAGCATTGCCTTCTTTTTTGACTGAAAACGACGTGGTTTTTTTGGTCTCGGCTCATTTGGTGAACGCCATTCACTTGCCTGATGTCTGGATTGCGTGTCGTACTCATAAACCCACGTCTCGTCTCCAGTAATGATCCTTTTGATGAATGTGGGATCGGATTCAGCCTCGCAAATCATGTCTTTTGCGACGTCAACGCGGTCTCTTTTTTGCATGAAATTGAGGTCTTTTGGCACCAACTTTGCTGCTACACGACGGAAACCCAAATCATTAACCACAATGTCTTGGGCGGATCCATAGGCAATGTTCAAGTCCTCCGCTATTTCTCTGATGGTTAATTTGCGGTTATTGACCAACATTTCTTTTACTTTATCAATTTTTTCACCGACTTTCGATGTCGATGGTCTGCCACTGCGTTCATCATCTTCGATTGACTCACGACCACTTCTGAACCGCTCGTGCCACTGGTAAACGACCGTTTTTTTTTTAGAGAATCGTTGCCGAAACACTTTTCCAACATTTCCAACGTCCGTGCGCCACTAAATCCGTTTTTTACGCAAAATTTAATACAAGTTCGTTGTTGCAAATTTAAATCCATTTCTGCAATTGTAAAAAATCGCCAACACACACAGAGATAGATGTACTCTTGGCTACGTTACTTTTGCAAATGTCAAGTTATGACACTAAGATTTAAAGGGAATATCAACAACAGATGTACCAATTTAACAAAAAAAACAGAACTCAAATCGGAACGATGGGAGCGCCACACGGTGGTTATTCCGGGAACTTTTTGATCAAGGTAGTATATAACTCCTTTGAAATCAATCTACTTTGATCAGGGCTGTAATGAATTTAAAAATGAAAGAGTGGAAAATTCATGCATGAAATCTGCCATCCCTAAATTCGAAAATGTAAAGTTCAAAAATATCACCAAATCCTGTGTTATCCATAATTACAGATTTAACTCAGCTGATGGCTCGTAGCAGAGACTGGGAGGAATTGGAACATGCATGGACTGAGTGGCGTCGTTTAACAGGGCCTCGTATGCGACCCATCTATGAAGAGGTCGTGGAGCTGACCAATGAAGCTGCCAGACTGAACAGTTAGTACATATCCTGGTGCCAATTCACATTTCAATGCTTTCTTTTATATTACTCATCCCTAAGTTTACTCCTTTTCCTTATATGCACCCGAGCTCCTTTCTTTGTCATCTAATATGTTTCCAGCCCTAAATGTGGGCCCTTATATGATGGTAATGCTTCATTTAATACAATCTAATGTAACAATTTCCCCCGTAGCCCAAATTAAAAAAAAATAATATGCAAAAATTAAACTTACATAGTTTATCCTTCAATATAGTTCTCCATGAACAAGTTTCAAGATTGGAAATTAGGCAAATTAATCATAAGATTTAATAATATTTTGACCCTCTTTGAATATTTCATTAACAACAATATCCCTTCTTTAAGTGCTTGGAGTTTCTCAAAATATTTACAACACTAGCAAATAGTAATGCATAGTAATCATATAATGCTAAAATAAAGATAATTTTTATGGAATCATTTGCAGACCTTACAGATGGAGCGGAGCTTTGGATGTTCCCTTATGAATCTCCAACTTTAAAACTGGAGGTTGAGGAAGTGTGGGAAGAAGTTCGTCCTCTCTATGAACAACTTCATGCCTATGTAAGACGGAAATTAAGGGATCATTATGGACCAGATAAAATAAATCGTCATGCACCTCTGCCTGCTCATGTATTAGGTAAAGTATTCCTCAATGATGTCATAACTTTCAAAAAAATCTTCAGTGATTATAAGAAATTATTTCTTTAACCCCCAACATTTGCAACTATTTTAAAAATAATTTGTACATTCACATAATTTTGCTGAGTTCATAAAAATTTATCAAAAATCATTATTGAATGACCCCAAAAATATGAAAGCAATTGAATTTTCCCATTTACACTCTGCAGGAAATATGTGGGCTCAAACCTGGAGTAACATATTGGATATTACTCTACCATATCCTGGGAAGCATTTCCTGGATGTTACACCTCAAATGATAGAACAGGTAAGATAAAAATAAAAGGCACAACAGGGTAAATCATGAGAGGATAACAAGCTTTAAAACCTTGCCCTATCTCTTTAGTACATTCTGAAAATGATGTTTCAACTATGAAACTACTAATGTTGTTAATTAAAATTTGTCAAAAAAATAATGACTTTTATTGAAACTAGTCAAACTTTATCATACCCATAACAATCTTTTTCTTCTCTACTTAACAAACAGTAAAATTTGCTTGTATATTTAAACCCCCTTAGGACTATTTGCTTGCATGAATAGCGAGAAGTAGTTATTCGAAACCTGAGTTAGCCTACTGCCTCAAAAACTCAATTATTAGCTTTTTCTTGAAATATTTTTATCCATCGTATGATTCTGTCCCAAGAATGTCTTCAGCAGCAGGGTGGATAGGATTTCCAACTGCTGGTTCAAATCAGTTGGTGATTCTAACACTCCCAGCTTATTCTAAGCTATTGTTATATGGGTATCAGAATTCACAAAAAATGGAACTGATATGGGAAAAGGAACTGGGCCTCCTACTTTGAATGTGCACATTTCTGTAGAACAGACTTTACAAGTTTGGTGATGTTAGTGAAAGAAGGACCCTATCCCCACATGTCAATAGATTCCAGGAAGTCAAATAACAAACAATGTGCAATAAGAATATTTTCTCCTTCTTGATCCTCAAAACCTAAATGGAAATCCCAGAAATCATATCCATTTTTTTCAATGCTTCAAGGGTCCCTGAAATCCTCATGATAACCATCTGGTCCACCTGATATACATGGGATTTTATTTGGAAGGATTGCGGGTGAATAGAATGCTGAGGGGAGGGGGGGAGTCAAGATCACATGTAAACTGACTCTTTCCCTTCTTTTTGAGCTCTCTTTTTTTCCCAGCTCTTTGATTGATGCATATCTGAAAATGGATGCATATGCTCATTCATTCTAAAATATGTACTCCTAAGAAATTATACTTCATTTATACATTAAATCCTGGTGCTTCCAGGAAAACAGAATGAAACAACAAGATGTGAAATGGGTGAACTATTATGATTCCTTAAAAATATCATTATGATTTGTCCATAAATACAGTACTAAAATGAAATTATACCTATTTTGACTGTATTTGATGCTTCCCTTCATGATAATATGTATTACTTTCAAAGTAAATGTCTACCTTAAACAGTCTCTAATATCACTCAATATGATTCATAATAAAATATCAGTTTCAGTATGACTAGAGGTCATTGTTGCTACATCATGCTGGAAATATTCTCTTTGAATTACTACACACAAACTCCTAATAGACGAGGGTGTTATCACTGTCAAATATGTAAAGATAAATGCTGACGAAGTGATTTAAGTTATGTGATAAAATGGGTTTCTATTGTCTTTGGTTAATGCTGCACAAGAAATGAGAGGTATTGTTTAAGCATGATGGCTTCTAGAGCCAGAAATTCAGTTTTGATTTCCAGAGATGGCATACATTTTTACTTTTTTTATTCTTTACTCAGATTACTATTAAAAATCAAATAATGTCACCAAATTGGGCAGGTGTTACTAAGTGGTGAATCCTTCAAAACAGCTAATGTAATCACAAATATTGGAGTGCATGACAAAATCTAGCCACATTGTGCCAGTGTCTCACATAACTTTCAACATTAAAAAATAGTGTAAATGAATTTTTAAATCAGGATAGTCAGAGTTTTGAAAATACAGTGAAACTTATGTGCATGTGGATCAGAAGGAAAAGAGTCTGAGCATAGAGAGAGTATGCATGTTCTCGGTACTCACCCTTATTCCACAACAGCTGACAATTCAAAATACATGTATTTAGAATTAAAGTTCTCTCTATTTAAATTTTCAGGGATACACACCAGCATCCATGTTTCAACTGGCCGATCATTTCTTCATTTCTTTAAATCTGTCCGCTGCACCCCCTGAATTTTGGTCAGGATCTCTCCTAGAGGAAATTCGAGGTCGTCCAGTAGTATGTCAACCATCAGCATGGGACTTTTGTAATGGCAAAGACTTCAGGTAAGTGATATAATTTGCAGTCTGGAAAATGCTGTGGTGAATTTATGATTATAAACAAAGGCACTGTTAGGTTCAAGGCCAGAGGCTCCAATCCCTTAGGTATATGCTGAGGATTACTGATACTGGATCTTATTGTAATTGGAGTATTTTGGGTGATAGGGTTGGCTTGTGTTCAGACACCAAAGAGGAATTCATTAAATTAATAACACATTTTAAGGAATGGTTCCACAGAATTCTAATACGAGGGTAATTGGAAAACTTCTCGGAATGGAATAGAAATAAACGAATTGCCTCAGGGAAACTTTTTTACTTTTCAAGGTTGTCTCCCTATACACTAATGCAATTGGTCCAGCAATGTTCCATTATCTTGATCCTATCTCGAAAATTAGATTCCTTCAGGCTTTCAAAATACCTATCTAACTAGGATGTTAGTTCTTTGTTTGAAAAGAATCTCCATCCACCACAGAAATTTTTGAGCTTGGGGAAGAGATGGAAATCTGATGGAGCCAAATCAAGCAAATTAGGTGGATGTGGCAACAATTCATGTTGTAGTTTACGTATTTTTGTCATGGTAGTGGCACTTGTGTGTGGGCGTGCATTGTCTTGTTGAAAGATAAATTTTTTCCTAGCCAAACCTGGCCATTTTTCATGTATCTTTTGCTGAAGTTGATCCAGGAGGTTGGCGTGGTATTGTACAGTAATTGCTTGACCAGTGGGAAGATTACCAATCAGCAGAATCCCTTTTGCATCCCAAAAGACAGAAGCCATCACTTTTCAGGCCGACCATATTGCCTTTGCTGTCATTGGTGGCAGTGAATCACCATGTTTCCACTACTTTGACCGCTGTTTTGTCTCTGGAGTTTAGTAGTGGACCCAAGTTTCATCTATGATCACAAACCAGTGCAAAAAATCTTGTTGGTTGCTCTTAAAATGGGTCAAACTTTGCTAGAAAATTTCCATTCTTATTTGTTTGTGATCCTGCATCAGTAATTGCAGTACCCATTCTAGCAGATATTTTCTCATATCCAATTCCAGAGCTAAAATGTGATATGCCCATTCAGATGATATCCCTAATGCTTCAGCAATTTCTCATACTTTCAGTCAATGATCCTCCATGACAATTTTATGCACTTTTGCAATAATTTCTGGGGTAGACCTTTGACCTGGGGTAAACATTTTGACCGACCACTATGCGGATCATCACCTAAGCTGTTCTAACCAAACTTAACCCAGTTTTTCCCCTTGGCAACAGTTGAATATGAAGAAGTAGGGTCCCCCAGAGTGTTCTGAAAGTCAGAATGAATTACTTTTCCTTTCATACCTATCTTTACAAAGTATTTAATCACTGCTCGAATCTCAATTTTTTTCATCTTCACGAGTCACAACACGGGAACAACAACAGAGAGGCATCTGCACCACAGAGCTCTTCCCAGAGAAATGATGCATTACGTGTTTCCTCATAAAGGATGACATATTATAATGCAGAAAACTCATTACGCTAGTCTGATATCTGGTGGTGATTCTGAGAACCTTTCTAACTACCCTACGACTAGGAAGTGAACCACAGGTTAAATGGAAAATCATTTAAATGGAAAAATTTTCAAAAATTCTTGACAATATTTTCATAATGAAATTAATACTAAATGAAATACAACAGTATAATTGTAAATAAGTAATAAAAAACTGAAATAACAATGATAAAATAGAGGGCAGTAAAAATAAGTGAAATTTAACAGAATATTGGTCCATATTTCTTGTTAATATTCACAATTTCGTGCATTTCTTCCTGTGCCACTACAGGATAAAGAGTATGCATTTTCAAAAATATGTTTCAGATTTTATTATAAATAAGACTGGATTAAAGATTTCTACTTGGTCAATGTTGAGTGGGATATTATCTGCATTTAAGTTGTAGTATATCATAATGAATGAATGTATTGAAGAAAATAGGAATAGACTGGTGGGACAGGAGACTTACCCACTACCTGTACATGTGAGAAACTGTGTCAGTGTGAGTGATGGGTGGAGAGTCCAGATGGCCAATTTTAGGAAGAGCAGTCAGACAAAAGTGTCCAATATCACCTGTACTTTTAATGCATACGAGGAGGAAATCATGAAAGAGGCATGGAAAGAACTGAACGTAGGAATGAAAATTAGTGGTGAATGCATAAAATCAGATTGACCCAGCTTTAGTTTGTCAGTCAGCAAAGGGGTCGCAAACTCTACTGAGTGCTTTGGAAGTCAGTGCAATAGGTATCGATGGAAACAGATGTAAGGGAAACAAAGGCTATATGGTTTTTGAAAAAGAGGAAGGCTAATTTAAATGTTAAAATAGGAGGAGAAAAACTAGAGGAGGTGGAACAGTTTACGTTCCTCAGAAGTGTTTGGAACCAACATGGTCAAAGCAGTGGGGATGTAAGGAGAAGAATTGCATTAGCCAAAGGAGTTTTCACAAGGAGGAGGGAGTTGATGACAGGGACGTTGAGTAAGGATATTAAGAAAAGGCTCATCAAAACTTTGATTTGGAGCATAGTTTTGTGTGGCATGGAAAAACATTAAAGCAGAATAATAGAAATAGATTGATGGCTTATGAAATGCGGGCATGGGAAAGGATAGAAAAGGTGAAGTGAACTGAAAGGCAAACAAACAAGGAAGTGCTAGGCATGGTGGAGGAGGAGAGAGGATATTTAGGAGAAATCCAAAGTGGGCAGGAAAGATGGATGCAGAGAATTTTGATTGACAATGGGATGATGAAGAATGTGATAGAGGGAACCAACTTTGACCAAGGAAGGAGAAGTAATAGGGTAGGCAGTTTGGATGGAATAAAGGAAGGAAAGAGGTATATGACAATTGAATAGGAGCTTACTGTGGTGCCCGATTTTAGGTTGTGCTTTTTGTTAGCAGAGGCCGGTAAATGTATTTATGTACAATTGCTTAGGCTGTGTCTATCCAAAACATACCCTGACTAATAGAATATCAATAATTGCGCAGTAGTGGGTAAAAATGCGATAGGCAATTGTGGCATAAATAAAAGTTTAAGTGATAACGTTTCCAGGATTACTAAACCTATTTTGATAACAAGTATTATGTTATTATAATTACCAGGATTTGCCATGGTGCTTCTTGCTCCCAAAGATTTCTCTGTGAGCTCAAGGGAGGCCTATTGCCTGCCACTGAGTGTGTATCATTCATTTCAGAATAAAGATGTGCACAAGAGTCAACCTCAAGGACTTGGTTACAGCACACCATGAGATGGGGCATTTGCAGTATTTTCTACAGTATCGTCATCTTCCTAAAGTATACAGAGATGGTGCCAACCCAGGTAAGATAATTTAAGTACTGAAAGAATGATAGAGACTATGCCAAGGAAGAGTGGAGAGGCAAAAATTATTGGCATTAGTCCATCCTCACCATTATGAATTTTGGTACTTAAAGGATAGTATCTTAACTTTTAGTTGATGAGCATCATTATATACTCATATTGGGTACCATAGAATACTGAATTACTGACTGCTATGTGAAGAAAAAATCCTAAATCTCAAGAAATCAATTCAATTATCTTACCATGCACATCATTAATAAATTTAGAGGCAAGGACTGACTCTCTTCACATTTTCATTTTTACCAACACTTGATTCATGCTCAACGAAAATAGAACTAAAAACTTCATTGAAAATAGTATGACCAAGCATTATCCTAAGAGCTAAATTGTTAATAAATGGCATTGCCTGCGCCATTTGAAAATTTTTTTCCAATTTTTTAAGCTTGTAGAACAGGTTCTGATTTAATTCAAAATTTCTTAATCATCAGTAAGAGAGAATAGGTAAATAAGTTATAAGTACAGATATGATGAATCCAGTCTTGTGGCTCATAAAATATTTGTGATAACTGGGTGTGTCATATTGATATAAACAATTTTCATGTGTTATAATTAAAAAGAATCACTTAAGAATGGGAGTAGTAAGAAATATGGTTTGCCCCATATTCTAAAGTCATTGAGCAGTTTTTTCAATGTGAAGTAACAGCCAACTGTCAGCTCAAAGGAAGTATCATTGTGGTAAATATTGTATGCTTGAATATCCCAAAAAATTTAGTAATGTGTTGAGTTGCACTATACAAGAATATACAAAGTTTACAAAAGCTTGCTCTCCTCACCATGAGGAAACTTGAAATATGTGTGCAATGATGTATGATTATGCTAAACTTTCTAGTAAATATAAGCACATTTTAACTCGTCCATATTATTTCAAGACACCATACCATTGTATCAATTTTCTGAATATTTCAACAGGTTTCCATGAAGCTGTAGGTGAAGCTGTGGCTCTATCTGTTGCTACACCACGCCATTTACGTTCCCTAGGTCTCCTCAGATCTTCTCCTAGTGAAGATTCTGCTCATGACATTAATTTCCTATTTGCTTTGGCTCTTGACAAAGTGGCATTCCTGCCATTTGCCCTAGCACTTGATCGATGGAGATGGGACATTTTCAGGGAATCTGTGGCTAAATCACGATACAACTGTCATTGGTGGAGGCTGAGGTAAAATATCAACCATTAGCCTTTCTTGGGCACATATTTTAATTATGGAACCATCAAAATGTTTGCAGCAAGTAGTGATAAATTTCACTGAGCATTTAAGTCTAAAAAAATTCCCAGAGAAAATATATCTCCATTACATTTTGTGAAGTCTGCAACATATTTTCACACATACTCAAAGGCAAAGGGGTTTCAAAATACTAAATAGTCCATTCCATTACAGATAATGGATACTATGGAGCAGGAACAAAACATATTTTAAAGTGTTAAATGGCCCCAGAGAAATTGTATACTATGGTCACTGTCTAAAATCAGAATATGTGATACGTTACTAAACATTTTTTGTCATGTACTTTTGAGTAATGATAGAGTTAATAAGCATTACTTTGAGTTTTGCTTCCTAGCCTGGCAGTATTAGACAAAAAAATTCTAACAAAATGCTTTGAGAAAGGTCCAAAAAATACTAGAATGCATAAATATTTTACGGAATTAGAGCAGCATAAATGCAAGTGTATGTCACTCAGAATTGTCACTATCCCCATCACCATCAGAATAGTATTGGAATCCCAATCACTCTTTTCCAGAACATATTAAAAAGCTGTCTTCATAATTGCCTAGCGTTCAACAATTGTTGGCACAGCTCATGAACCATAATTGCTACTACAGGTAGTTTCACCTGAACTAGATGATTTGAAGTCTACTCCCCTATTTAACTTGCTTCTTTCACCAAAATGGATGAAGAAATTATGAAAACTAGTAAAATTTGCAATGCAGTATCACCACGGCCCATTGGGGAATCAGGATCTTTAAGTAGTAAATGCAACAGCAGGGAACAGATGCCATGAAACAACGAAAAGTCAAAGAGCTTCCTCATTTACTCTTGCATATATCATGTTAACAAAACTATATTACCTTATTTTCTACAGATGAAATTTCTAATTTTTTTAAGACGCTTCAAAGCTTCTTAAGAGCGGACTGATGGGGTTGTCACATCATTCAGTAAAGCTACAGACTCACCTTTTGAATTACCTGCAAGCATTATCTGTACAATTTATCTTGCAAAATTAATACTATTAATTATTATATACAAATTATTTTTATTTAACTAATTAGTACTGATTTTCCAGGGAGCAGTATTCTGGTATCAAACCACCTGTTTTAAGGTCAGAGGGAGATTTTGATCCAGGTTCTAAGTATCATGTACCAGCCAATGTTCCCTACATAAGGTATGATTGTATTTCCCATACCTCTATGAATACATGTTAAAGGAAAAGTTAGGGGCATTAAATAATAATTCCTTACTAGTTGTGGACATAGGTATTTAAATTAATCACCTGACTTTTCCAGGACTACCCGACAAAATCTTTCTAAGCAAGGCATTTGTAAAAATAAATACATATTAATTTCAGTAAATGATGACTGCACATCACATATACCTAATGGTGTTAAAATAAAACAAAGCCTAAATCTCAGTTACTCATAAAAATGACAATAACATGAAAGTTGAACCAATTTTTTGATAGTGTTATTATTCTGTTAAAAATATGTATTTGAGAGTCATTAATATTTATATAAATAGCTAAGAGAAGAAATAATTATTTGAAAAGAGACTACCTTAGTTGTGGATAAAAAAACCATAAACACAGTAATCAACCCGAAGGTTGGTTTAGTAGGTGATGGTAGAGTTCACCCAGTACTAAGCCCTAAACGGCGTGTGAAATTGACACAGTTGTGGATATATACCTAATATGATTTGAACATTTAAGCCATGGCAATACCCAGCTGAGTTATTGGTATTACTCTTAGTGAAATATATTAATAATTTCTGCGGAACTCGGAAAAAACTTTCAAAATACATATGAGTAAACCTCGTTTTAGTTGATAAAGTTAGCTTAGTGTTTTCAGTTTACATTTATCATTATAATTTCACTCTGAATAACAATGAAAATTAGTTTGAAAAAATTATATTTTGAAAAATGAATTACTTACTTCATTTGCAGTTGGAATTTGGCTCAAGGGCTAAATGAGACATGCTTGCTCATGTGACGCCCAACCCAAAAGTTTCTTCACATTATAATGAAACTTTCTAATCCTAAATTATGAGTTTTAAGCTAAAAAAACTGAAATATGAGAATAAATACAAAATCAGTCAAGTAAACAGATTTATTTATAGAATGGGTTTATTCAATAATAATTACCTCAAATGAGATACTTAAAAAAAATCATAAGGTATGAGGTATGCAGGTGAAATAAATCAAGTAGAGTTCAACATAGCTTGTAATTGACCACAATGGACCAGTGAAAGGGGTTAAGTGATGAATAGTAGCTCTGCTGCCTGATTGGGTGGATTTTTCCAGGCCCATTGAGCTCTGAAAAGCAAAGAGCAATTTCATTCCAATTTTTTATCTTTATGTTACTGAACCAAAAGGTTCTGTGGACAACATCTTTCATCATATGTTTTTAACCATGCCTCTTCCAGGTATAACATACCATGACTGAAGCTTGAGTAGACATTCATTGACCATTTAGTTCCAGTTACAGCCTAATATATTGTGATGATGTATAAGAACACCTAGTCACTAATTAATATCATAAAAAATGAAATTAGTAAAAATAATTGGGTCTCCAAAAAGATAGCTTAATATATTCAATTGTTCCCAGCTCATTCTTGTGGAAGTTCATGTTTATTAAATGAAGAACACAGTGTATCTTTCCACTGCTCTTTATTTACATACAACTAGTTTCAACGCTTAAGCATTATCATCAGGTACCTGATGATATTGCTTAAGCGTTGAAACTAGTTGTACGTAAATAATGAAAAGTGGAAAGATACATTGTGCTCTTCATTTAATATAGCTTAATATATTCATTAGCATAATTGTGTGACATTTTATGGAGTTATGCGACTGACATATTGTGGGAAGGTGATTGTTGAAGTATTCACAGACAGTGCTACAGTAGCATGAACTCATACCATTGGCACCAGTAGGTGACCCATAATTTTTATAATGTTTTGCAAAAAGCACTTATGCGTGTTTCTTATTGAAGAGTTTTGCAAATATATTATTGAAAAGCTTTATTTTGTGCATACCTATTTCAGGTATTTTGTGGGCACTATTCTACAGTTTCAACTTCACAGAACTCTTTGCAAACGAGCAGGGCAATATTCTCCAGAAAATTCACATTATCTGCTCCATCAATGTGATATTCATGGGAGTAAAGCAGCTGGTGAAGCTCTTGGGTGAGTCCTAAAATTCAATCTTTAATCAAGTATATACCCTATTTTCAAAGTGCTTCCAACATTCAGTGATCATATACAAATGTGTTTCTTATTTTTAAAATGATAATACAAAAAACCAGTTCAGTAATTTTAGCTACCCTTATTGTTTAATGAATTCTACTATGGTAACTAAGAATTGATGAAAGGTAGGTATGTCATTAAAATGAACATTACACTTTGCTATTATGCTTTAACCCTTTGAGTATCAAATAACTAAAGATAGCATTCACAGTCTTTAAGTAAATCTCTGTAGTGTCCATCATATAAATCTCAGAAAATGGAAAATTGTAAACACAGTTAGGCAACATGAAGTACAAAGAGTTAAATAATAAATTGACGCAGACAACAAATAAAGCAAAAGAAGCATGGCAGAAGACGCACTGCGAGGATATGGTAAGTTTGCAGAGGATGGGTGAAATTGGTGCACTGTACAGCAAAGTTAAATCTTTATCAGGAAGTAAGAAGGGAAGATCTATGCTAACAGTGAGAGATAAGGCGGGTAAGATAATAGTTGACACAGGAAAGATCCAAGAGTGATGGAAGGAGTATATAGAAGAACTGTATAGTAAAAAACTTCGGCCAACAAAGTTAGATATGGAAAGAGAGCATGACGTAGAGGAAGAAAGCTTAGGTCCAGGCATACTCGACAATGTGATGGAAAGGTATTAAGGGAGATGAAATCAAATAAGGCCGTGGGGGAAGACAACATTCCTGTGAAACTACTAAAAGGTTTTGGAAAATGTGGGAGGAAGAGACTATATGGACTGATTCGTAGCATCTATGAGAAAGGAGTCTGGCCGGAAGACTTTGTGAGATCAGTGTCAGTTCCTGTTCCGAAAAAGGAAAAGGCTACATCACGTGAGGACTACAAAACAATAAGTTTGATATCCCATGCAGCTAAAGTTTTTCTCAGGATCATCAACAAAAAGATAGAGAGTAGGACAAATGATTACTTAGTGGATGATTAGTTTGGGTTTAGGAAGGGGATGCAAGCATGATGCCATTGCAATAATGAGATCACTAATCGAGAGGAATATAGAATTCAATCAGGAGGTATTTGCCTGTTTCGTAGATTTTGAAAAAGCATTTGATAGTGTGAATTGGGAAAAACTAATCTGTATATTGCAGAAAATAGGAATAGATTGGAGGGAAAGGAGGCTAATCCGCAACCTGTACATGTCTCAGACTTCTCAGGTGCGGGTGGAGAACGGGGAGTCCGGATGGGCAGTGTCAGGAAGAGGTGTAAGGCAGGGTTGCCCATTATCACCATTGCTTTTCAACCTGTATGTAGAGGAAATGATTAAAGAGGCATAGGAAGAACTGGAGGTATGAGTGAAAGTCGGAGGGGAATTCGTAAAATCAGTTAGGTTTGCTGATGACCAAGCTTTAGTTTGTCAGTCAGCCAAGGGGTTGCAAGCATTGCTTAGTGAATTGGAAATTCAGTGCGACAGGTATGGGATGAAAATCAATATTAATAAAATAAAGGTTATGCGATTATCTAGAAAGAAAAAGGCTAAGCTAAAGATTATAATAGGAGGGCAAAAACTAGAGCAGGTAAAACAGTTTATGTATCTCGGTAGTGTTTTGGAACAACACAGTCAAAGTAGTAGGGACATAAGGAGAAGAATTGCGCAAGACAAAGAGGCTTTCACAAGGAGGAGGGAGTTGATGACAGGGACTTTGAGTAAGGATGTTAAGAAAAGACTCATAAAAACTTTGATATGGAGCGTAGCTATGTACGGTGTGGAAACGTGGTCATTGAAGCAGGAGGATAGACGTAGATTGGAGGCTTTTGAAATGTGGGTGTGGAGAAGAATGGAGAAGGTGAAATGGACAGAGAAGAAAACAAACGAGGAAGTACTTGGTATGGTGGGCGAAGAGAGGGGTTTGTCAGGAGAAATCCAATGGAGATAGGGAAAATGGATAAAGGGCATATTGATAGTGGGATATTGAAGACTGTAATAGAGGGGAGAATATTAGGCAAAGGAGAAAAGGGAAGGCACAGGATAGGAATGTTGAATGGGATAAAGAGAGAAAGGAATTACCCAGAGATGAAGAGGGACCTGATGTAGAGTAGATTACTGGATTTTGTGTTTTGTTAGGAGTCACAAAATATTTGGTAGTAGGTAGTTGTGTCCATCCAAAAACCTACCTTAACAGAGAGATTACCTTATAATAATAATAAGTAAATCTTGTCATGGCTCTAATATAATACCTTTTCTGATGATAATACAGAAACTAGTAAAGCCATGTTCCTCAACAGTACATGAGACAACTTGTCGTCAATATTTGGTAGTGTGGTTTGTCACTTGTCAATGAGTCCTCCAGCATTTCACAAATTATGCTGAAGCTCCTGAAGAGAGCATTTTATAATCACTCCCACACCATAGGACAAGACTACCCCCATTTGAGAAGTACTCAAAAGTTTAAACCAAGTACCTATATGTATGCGTGTGTGCAAGTGACAGTGAGTTGCGAGAGTCAGCTGTTAGGATAGCAAGGGATTGTCTTCAGTTGGATATGGGATATGAAGGAGAGAACACAAATAAACAGTGAGAAGTAGTGTGGGAAGTAATGATGAGATTGTTAGGAGAAAATGTGTTTGCCAGGTGGAAAAGCACATGTGCATATACTTTTCCACCTGAGGTTTCACAATATCTGGCACCCAAACTATCACTCAACCAGGATGAAGCTTATGGTACCAACATGCATCACTCAGAATAGAAACGAGTTCCTTTAATCAGTAGCTTGATCTAACCACTGACCTACTATATCCCCTACAGTCATGCATCAGAAACTAAAAACAGCAGTAAATATAACCATTATTATCAATTTAATTTCTGAGAAATAACCTCTTTTCCGTAAAATATTTGAATTTCAAATAACATTCTAACAATCAGTGCAACCATTTATCCAACCATACAACAATTTTAACTGAGCTCACTGGTGGAGTGTTTTGTGACAATCAGTTTAAACTTCCTCTCAGTCTCTATTTGGTTTACAGGGGTCATTGGTAGGAAATGTAGCGGTTTCTGATTTCATTTTACATTATCTTGACTTTTGTACAACAACATTCCCTTTCCTACCCTCTACTCTTTCCTGTCCCCTCACAAGTCTTCTTTATTCAACATGGGTGCTGCTATACCCAAACACCAGTATGTAGCATGAAACTGTTGGAATGCCCTTATTCTCTTTGAATAGTACTAAGAAAGACAACAACAACACAGGTTAAAAATAAAATTCTACCTTGCCAAATATTGGTTAATTTCTTCACCCTTCAGCATATGTCCAGTTTCTATAAATAACAAGTTGTTTTTTCCAACTTGTACAAAATTTTCAAAGAAAAACACATGGCCTATTCTACTCACTTATTAGAAAAATGTTGTGAAAGCTGCCCCACATCATAGAGAAAGGGTCCTCTGCGTGTGAATGAGGTTTGTTCAAAAACTATTCGACCTGCATTCATATCTCTGCATTGATGCTTATCTTCGTCATCCAGGTAGTGGCATCCTTTGAAGTAGTCCACATTTGATCGAACCAAACGCTCCCAATGCAGATTTTGGAATGGCCTTCAGCTCGTGCATCGAATTACTTTATGCCGTCAAACAGCTTTCCTTTGAGTGCCATTTTCAATTTTAGGAACATCCAAAAGTTGCAGGGAGCTATGTCGAGACTGTATGGAGGCTGGCAGAGCTGTACAATCTGGTATTTTGCCAAAAATTGCTGGACAAGGTTCGATGAATGCACTGGCGCGTTTTTGTGGTGAAGAAGCCAGTCACCGAGTGACCAGAGGCGCTGTCTTTTTCTTCTCACAGCATTGCAATCTTTTCAGAAATTCAATGCAATGGGTGATATTCAACTAACTAATGAGTCGAAATTCATGTTCCCAGTCCCGAAACTATATTTTAAAGGAATTCCAGGGTCTAAAATTGATAAACATTTTTTCGGATCATTGACCACAGCCTTACATCGAAACATCAATGTTTCCTTTGATTCTTCCAAGCTATAAAACTTTCAGCAGTTGATTATGATTAACTTTGTAATGGACCCTCTACATTTGGAATGGACTTAACCCTCTACCACCCACATTTATAATTCCTTGAACCAGTCATTCTGCCTTTTACATGGTTCGATATTTATTGCAAGCAAAATGCTGAAGGAATCCATTTCAATTTCTTCAGCTGCTAAACCAGCAGAAGCTGGTTTCCATGGATCAAGCCGTTGCATTATCTTCTGGGCTTTTTTCTTTATGCGACTCAGTATCTCTGGCAGATATGCGAGCATTACATTCCTATACAATGGGTCCTTATTTATCCAAGGGGGAATTAGTGGAATGGAGAGTAATTGGTGATAAGAACATAGCACAAAGAAAGACCCCTAAGCCTTGGATCATGCTCTTTAGCAGGGAAAGAGGAAAGGAGGATATCATGTGATGATAAACGCTAGTAGAGCATGTTTTGCAGTCAAATTGCCCTGATTAGTTTCATATTCATTCATTGAATAGTGCAACATTTTCCCCCATTTATTTCATCTGGAACCCTATATTCATAGCTCTTCACTTTTTCCACCCTATTCCTTTGACATGTTTCTTCAGAAACAAACCATTTATGTGCATGGCATTCTTTATTCACTTGTTTTTGACTACGTTTTTTTTTACACTGTAAAGTAAGTATTCTGAGAAGTTTCATAACTTGGTATTAAGAATAGACCTATGTACTCTCAAAGATTTTGTTCTCTTGTTTAATCAGTTTATTTCCCTCTGCCTAGAAATTTTATAAATGGAATTGCCTCAAAAGGTTTCAGCAGTGAGTACAAGGAGGCCCATGCCCCCTAAGCTACCCTAGGCTTGCAATACATTTCAATGTGATTTTTATTGTTTACTAAGATGAAATTGATGGTATATGGAGCAATCAAATTTTTCTAATTGTTCCATTAAAAAAAATGGCAGCATTTACTTTATTTTGTTCCACACAAAATGTTTGTCAAGAAGTATCTACAACCTAGGCACTACTGCTTTACAGCATTATCAGATAACTGTGAATTTTTAACCTAGGCACTGAGATCTACCAACAATTAGTATTGTTAGGAAGTTATTCCTTGTTAAAGGAGTGAGAGAATGGGAAAGTGCTTATTATTGATGAGCAAACTTTTTCATTTCACTCAGCTCTTAAATATCAATCCATCAGTGTCAAAGAAGTGCCACTCTCTCCAGTGGCTACCCTATATTTTGTAGCCACCCATATAAATCTGTAGGGTGGGTCTAATTCTCTTGCCCAATGCAACTTTTCTTGAAAATAAATAATAGTCCTAAGTGGAAGTGCCCAAGTAGCTCATGGGGGCAACTTCACTGCTTGTGTAGCTGTAGTAGTTTCCTAAAGATCATTATGCAAAATTTGTCAGAATTGCTAATTGCACAAATATTATGGACAATATATATATATATAATATAATTTGCTTTAGGAATTCATCTTTGGAGTTGCGTTTTCCCATTGCTAGAAACCCCTAGGGCCAGAAATTCTTGAAAACTGGACCTTAAAAAAACTGATGATGTTTTGTTCAGATAATTTCATCATCATCTTTCATCATCATCACTCATCTTTTAAGATAGATTTTAAAATACCGATATAGAGAGTTTGTTACTAATAATGTTATTTTCCTAGCATTAAATTATATTAATGGATAAATGGATGGATTAATTATTATACTAATGGATATGAATTTTTGGCAGCAATATGATGGCTTTAGGTGCTTCACATCCATGGCCAGATGCTTTACGAGCAGCAACTGGTGGAGAAGAGTACAAATTATCGGCATCTGCTTTACGTGACTATTTCCGCCCACTAGAGGACTGGTTGCGGCAGGAAAATCTTCGCACACAAGAACCAATAGGATGGACATATGGTATTAAAATTATAAATTTAATTCTTAAAATACTAATTTTTATAGCTGATAACCCTAATAGATTTGTAGGATATTGGTTTGTGTCCATCCAAAACCTACCTTATCCTACCTTAACCAGTAGATTACCATATAATAATAATTTAGGTAACAGTTAATAAATTTATTTGATTAATTTGGGATAACTATCTGCATAAATTTGATTAATCTCAATTGCTTTTAAGGGAGTGTTTCCATGAAATTATCATGATATGATTTATTTTTTAACATAATTTGCAATGGCATTCATTAATCAGTCAACACTCAATTCACTTCCTCATTTCATTCAACTTACTCATATGAGAATGCGAACCCTTAAATATAATGTTGTACAGGTTGTGGAGACTTTTTTTGAACACTTTCCGGAAATTGTAGAGAGACTAGAAATTTCTTAGTTGTTAGAAGAGGGATAAATTCGAGCTACAAAAACATGACTTTTTTGTTACTAATCAATGATAATATACAGATCATCGAGCACCATACAAATTTTTGAAGATCCTATCCATTGAAGACTGATTGATGATGTGCACATGACAATTTTTGTGATGTATCTTTAATGTAATCTGGAAAAGGAGAGCATTCAAATACATTTTCCAGGGCCATTTGACATTATTTAACTAAAAAAATTGCCTGATGGTGAAAGATTGCCTAAAACATAAGGAAAAATCAAAATTAACTCAAGAAAAGTTTCAATTTCTTACAATCTTCTACTCTGAGACAGGGATAGCCATAGCACATGTTAAAATTTCAGGATGGCCAAGGTTGGGGGAGGGTGTTGGGGCAGAGGTGGGAAAGGGATGAGGACAAAGAAATCAAGATTTTATTCCACACCCAGGTCTTTTTGAGGAGGTCCTTGAGCTCTGGAGAGGGTGAGGAAGGGGTGAGGAAAAGAAAGATGGAGGGGATTGTCACGGCTGGAGTGAAGATTGAATGTGAAAACTAAATGATGGATTGTGATGATGAGGTTACAAGTGGTGAGGAATGTATGTGAATGTTTGATTAATGCAGAATTTTTAAACCAGGCAATGATATAGAATGAAGGGCCAAATCCTTGCCATCTCATGGGTGCAGAATTTGATGGAAGGTGTACTGACAGGTAGAGAGAGATTCATCATATTCATAATTCACTCCCAACCAGCCAACAAACCTTCTACCAAGGTCTGCTCCCTCAACAGGTCAACCATTTGGATCCTTTATTCATTCTCACCGCTGGTATAAGCATCTATATTGCACTGTAATTATATGCATTCTTCACCATCAATACCTTTTTTCACAATCCATCATCTAATTTTCACTTTCATTCTTTCTTTACTTCAGCCATGATATTCATTTCCATCAACTTTTTCCTCACCCCTACCTCCCCCTTTGATGGGCTCCTAAGGCCTCCTCAAAAGAGTCAGATGCTGGAAAAAACCCCAATTCTTGGGCCCTCATCCCTTTTCTATCCCTGTCCATTATCCTATATTCCCTTATCTTCAAGCACATATAGCAGCAGTATTTATTTCTCTTCTCAGATTTTAAGATGGTAAACAGCCAAAACTTTCTGTTTGTTTTAGCCTTGTGTGTTCTGTATGTTTTCTTCTGTCAAAATGTGCTCTACGGACTAGCTTCCAGTTTATATATGTATTAAATATAATTAAGCAATTAATCTGGAAACATGAGAATGTTTTCTTCTCAAACTTTCTCAGTAATTTTTTGTTAAATTTCACCATATACCATAAATATGACTGCATTTTAACAATTACCTCCCAGGAATAATTAATCACTATTAAATTATATTTAGTTATGTACATGCTCAATAAAAGGAGTATTTATATCCATAGAGACTCATGTAGTCATGCCTAAAATACCCTTATTTCAACAGTACAAAAGAGCTTGTGAATATCATACATTTTAGATAAAAGATCTCAAACTCAGTAGCTTATGTTTATTGCTTGTATCAATCTACATCAATATACCAAATATTGAAAATTCTCTGTTTTAATAATAATTTAAATTTTACAGATGGCGATTACTGCAAACAAAGCATTGAAACAGCAGGTCTTCAAGTCTATGGCGGATATTACAATGAAGCCACTTCAACATCATTTGTTCTGATAACTTCACTCATCATCCCAATTATTTCAAGCTTTCTTATATGGTGATATATTATCATTGCTTAACCAAATTATGAGGACTGAAAAAAAATATCTGTTATGGTATTTTGAAAAAAAACATAAGCATCAAAAGTTACTCAAAAGATTCTCATTGACATTATGATCCTTCAAATACCACGTTGCAGTCCTTGTACTTGAATAGCTGAGACACTAGTTTCAGAATATGTTGCAGCTTTCATATGATTGCTATTCAGTATACCTTGGGGCATCTTGAAAATTTTTCCATTCAGTTTGGATTAGAGGAGAAAGTGGTGAGGGTTCAGATCTGAGTGCAATTGCCCCTTATAGTGTCATATATATTAAATATTGCGTTATCATAGTGCAGAAGCCAGCTACTACACTATCATCTTGAGACACCACTTCTTACAACATGTATCTCAAAGGAAATGTAAAACCATTTTGAACAAATGCTAATAGTTTGATATTGAAAAAAAGTTAATGGTGTATTGCATGTTTTGCATAAAATAAAGCATTCAATATTACCTAAATATCTAGCAGACCTTTTTTAAGATCGTCCTCAATGAAAGTTCCACCATTTTGAAAACTTAAACCAATCAAATG
Source organism: Hetaerina americana (assembly GCF_022747635.1). Classification (NCBI taxonomy): domain Eukaryota; kingdom Metazoa; phylum Arthropoda; class Insecta; order Odonata; family Calopterygidae; genus Hetaerina; species Hetaerina americana. Next base: position 30,707,152 of record NW_027286874.1, on the reverse strand, counting down.
TCTTTAAATGAGATATCTGTGAAGTTTTGTTAAGCCTTTTTATAAATTTGTGACCTTTCAGTCATGTTTGGATGTAAACATAAGGGTATTGCTGAATAATCATTCATCAGTTTGTAGCAATAACTCCTGCTTTTATAGCTCATCATGCTAGATGAAGGTAAGAAAATGTCAAGCATTCCTACAACTGTGGTGCAAATGCTCGTTTCTTTGTTGAAATTGTCCAAGATATTTCTTTATGAAAGCATATGAAGTGCTCAATCTCAGTTCAATCAATTTTTGAGTTTTTAACATGACAAGAGTTACTTGCAATAATGCAAAGATATGATGAATTTCTAGTGAAAACAATGATTCTTCTTTAGTCCAGCCTATTTATCTATTTGGAGTCATCTTACCTGATCTTGAGTATCTTCTCTCACCACTCCATTCCCCTTCATGTTCTTCAACACTCAATCTTACCAAGTTATTTTTGGTCTACTTCCACTTTGAAACTACTTCTTTGACCTGGTAGACTCATGTTCATTACTCTTTTACTGACATGCGTTGGCATGCTGTTCCATAATACCAAGCCAATTGCATTGTACTCTTTAATTTTCCTTCTTTTGGTGCAATACTTGCTCCCTTTAATATTTTATTGCCCATTCTATCCCTTCTCATTACACCTCACATTCATGCAAGCTTTTTCATCCCGTTTACTTGCATTATGTTTATGCATGGTGTTTTATGTTTTGTTAAAATAATGATTGATTTACATAATTATCCTGCAGGCCATTATTGGTCACCTGCATATCTCCTGGTATATTTCTAAAGACTCCTGAGGGACCACACCATTATCATTTACATATCCCAAACAGGAATCAGTCCGCAATCTAAAGATTATTATTATGACATGTTAACCTTCGAATCCACTGGTCCATGGAAGTTGATTTTACACAAAACAAAATTCTTGGCAATATTTACTCTATCCTTTGCAATAAGAGGCATGACAATGGATATGACACATTTCAAATATATCAATAGGCAACATTTTCAATATGTGCAACTCATGAAAATTCATATTCGCTAAGGAGAATGTCTTATAAAAAATTCCTTTTCTTAATTTAGTCCCTTAAATCTTCAAAAGTAGCTTTATATAGTTTTCATTGGTACTAGTTTGTATTACTTAATTAAATAATTGTGGAAATGAGCATTTGAATTTATTTAAATTTAATATGTGAGCATTAGTGTTTCAGAGATTGCCATCAAAATTGCCTTAGCTCTCATAAATTACTTTAAACCCTTTTCTCTTTACCTACTTCACCATTAGGGAGGTACTTAGCATGAAGCAATAAGAGGCTCAAATCTATGTTGTTTTTGTTCAAAATTCTGTATTAACAGTCCCTGATACAATTTCTGCTGAACACTGTGCTTTTGTCACATGGCAATGATGCCACAGACATTTAACTTCAGCAACTAATCTGATGATCAAAAAGATCATTAGACAATTGACTGGAATTTGGCATTAATTTGTGTACCAAAGCTTTATTTCAAACCGGTATTATTTTAAGTCACGAGGGAGAGGCTAAAAAACCTGACAAAATTCATTTTGTTATTTATGGATTATGATCGAGTAATATTACGTAACCTTGCCTTTTATTGCATTGAAAAATGTAGTATGCTTTCATATTTTCTATAATAATGTTCAACATATTTCCTATACAGTGAAACACATTTAGTGTCAATGTTTGTAAATAGGTGAATCTGTTAGCTTGGATGAATGTGCAATTGACAATGCTCTGTAGTCATTAAAACATATGCGTACATATTATGTAAGTTTTAGTGTAGAAAAACCAAAAGAGCAGAGCTTACTTGGTTAATCTATTATACAAGTGAATTGTATATGTGCAATTAGAAAATGTATATTTTCCTTTCAAAAACATTATAAATAAAAATTTTGTGTTGTTTGACAAAATGTCTCATTTATACAAATATGCATGCTGTTAGAAGCCTCCTTTATGAGTTGTCACTGATTTACAGTTTATTTTTATAGTAAAAGTATTGCCATAACCATTTAAAAAATCCTATAATGAGACTAATTAATAACCACAGTTATCTACCTTAAGGTCAGCTTCATACGTGAAGATAGAGCTTACCAAGTACTAAGCTCAATAGCATATGAAATTCACTCCTCAGGGTAGGGTGGTCAGATCTTTTCCATGTGCTAAATATGGTTTCCCAGGTAGTCCTGGTACCTGAAAAATTTCACAGCTTGAGTGTAGCGGAGGGTGCCAAGAGGCATGCCTGGGGATTTAACCTGGGCTCTGGTCAGCAGTCCAACGCTCGACTACATCATGTACCAATATTTGTCTGAGTAATGCCTCAGATCTTGCGAATTCTAGGATATTACTCATTAGAGAGAGATAAAATGTCATTGAAATCAACAACTTTTCATTGATGTCCTAAATGTACATTATTTGTCTCTATAAAAAGTAGCATTATGGCTGACTTTTATATTGTAAAATCTCTATGATAGTAACATTTTCTTTATCTGACCCAAGGTCAAGTCCATAGTTCATTATTGTATATTCTGGTGATTGGACTATTAGGTACTGCCATTCATATACCTGATAAGATTTGGCTGAAGATACATATTTTATAAACAAGAAAATAAACTACGGCTGGACTACAGCGTCAATTAAGGCAATCACACCCATGGAGAAATGAGTTTTCCAACTCAACCCTTTCTTACAATTATGCATTGAATTTATACAATATTGTCTTGACACAACATATGATAGCAGCATGCTTGATATTTTGGATTTCTAGAAAATTCATTTCCTTCTATTGTTCAAATTTAGAATGTTAAATACACTTAATTCACAATAAATATTTCAAACCTACAATTCTTCAAGCTGCATGCCCACTTCATTTTACATGTCCAAATCTTCTAATGGAAAGTGCATAGTAAATCTGGCTTTCTGAAAGTTTTGTTAATTTGTTAACATGTGGAATTTGTTTGCGGTATTTGAGCCCATGAACCAGTATTACTGGTATGGCCAGGAATTGTTTGAAGACATTAACATCCAAAGCATTTTATATTTTTGGTGCACATGTAATAAATTTATGTATTAGTTGAACTTCCTAGCATAAAGTATTCAGGTGTTCACATTATGGATTCCCGAATGGATAATGAGACATAAGTTTCATCTAAATACAACTGTGCACTTCATGTCCAACCCTTCCAAACTAACACTGGAATACCTAGACAAAGTATTGCTGCAGGTACACAATATTTTTTTATACAAGGGAAGCTAGCAGAATGGTGAGCGCAGTTGATACATCTTGGAGAAGGAGGTGTTTGGAATTCATTTCATTTACTGTCTTCCACAAACTGGAGTGCAAGGAACTCAAAAGAGTCGTGTTTAGATGGACTTTTCATTCATGGGATTGTGGAGCACCCATGCCAATTTCACTCACCATTGAATTGTATCCCAGCAGCATTAGAATTAAGCACTTCTGCATACACACTGAAGCAGAACAAAACCACTTGGAAAAAGGCTGCTTTTGGACGATGTTGTATCAATAATTCATTAAGAAATTAACATCTAATCGTACCATACTTGACGGCATATAATATGCACCTTACCATGTATAAATGTTCAGTGTTATTTTACCCCAGACGTTCAAAACTACCAATTTAGACGCCATTATTTTTACTTTTATATAATATTCAATATTAAATTGAAGAATTTTACATTAGGTATTTTTATTACTACTAAGCTCATTGCTTTATGTGATGTACATATTGTGTTGCTCACTTCTTCAATATAGAAAGAGGTGGAAGCAAGATATCAAACCAACTTGATCGTATTTTATAAAAACTGATCATAACATAAGAGCACGTGCTCTTCTTACTTAGTGAAATACTTTTATGTAAAAAAATCACCCAAAAATTTAATGGATGAGATGTTGTGCTACCACAAGGACTGCAAAACTTTTTTTTTCTAGTGTGTGCCCTATTGAAATGAGGTTGTGCCTTATATGCCATCAAATATGGTAAATGTTAATAAAATTAAGAATACAAAGTATCTTTCCACTGTCCTTTATTAGCGTACAACCGGTTTCAACGCTCAAGCGTCATCATCGGGTACCTTGAGCATCAACATCTGGTACCTGATGATGACCCTTGAGCGTTGAAACCGGTTGTACGCTAATAAAGGACAGTGGAAAGATACTTTGCATTCTTAATTTTATTAAAATGAATTTCCACAAGGTTGAGCCGGGAACAATTGAATATGGTAAATGTTATTTAAAACACAATGGTATTAGATCATTATTTTTCCTATTGGCATATTATTTCAAATAGACAAAGTGATTTAACAAGGTCCAGAAATAAAGGTGTCAAAAATAAACAAATTCAGTTTATTTAACTGAGTACAAACAACAAATCATATCACATATCTATCACATGGTAATGCATTGGCATTAAATGGATAGTCTTAGTCAGGTGCCCCTTGCTTTTTTGCAAGTGATATTCCATAAGCATATATACATATATATGTGCATGTACATATAAATATTGTCACTTTCCTTAGAAGAAACATTTCAAGCTTTGCATCTGCAGCGTCTGGCTGTATTTTATGCAATGTAAAAATTATGACATAAACTTTAAATGAAAGTCTTCAGCTTCAAAAAGATTGACAAAGATGGATAGATTGATTACCTTATAATTATGTGTGTGTACAAGTGCAATTGTACAAGAGTTTGCATTTCATGTTCCCAGAAGAATTTTTTTTATTTTCTTGACAAACACTGAGTGGGGGGAAGCTACCTGTCATTTTTTAAATAAAGATATGATTATTATGTATTAAAGGTAAAAGTAAGGACTTGCAAATTTAAACCTAAACCAGATCATTCACTCCAACCAATTAGACTGATGTTAGCATTATGGTTTCAAAGGTGACACTGCTAATTAAGCTTTTTGATTTTTCCCTTTTGAAATTTTATTTAACTGCAAAATATTCAATATATAAAAAATTCTGGAATGATAAAAACTAACTTAATATTTTTTTACTTTGAGGGAATATATGTAAGGAGTAAAAGAAGTTACCTACTTCTATTTTTTCTTTTTATATTACTTTCAAGATGAGGCGATTGTATAAGCAAAAAAATATGATAAAAAATATTGAAACAGTGACAAGCTTCAATATTCATTGTTCTTCAAATATGGTATTATGTTACCTTGAATATTGAAAAATAGCATGATGACAAATAATTAAGAGAGACACTAGTGAAGGTGGTTCAAAGTTGCCATACAATGGCTGATTTTGCCTGAACAGCTTTTAATACTAAATGCAAGGATCTTCATTGCTATTTCAATGCTAGTTTAAAGTAATAAAAGGAATTTGGAACCCATTCATTATTTCACTACCTGATCCACTGGAAATAATAAAGAATGGTGTTACAAAAACTAAGAAGAATTTTTCAAACCTTTCTAAAACCAAAGGATTAAAATTATTCAAGAAGCATCATTTTATCTTAAAAATGTATGAGAATATTTTTTAAAGCCATTCCAAAATAATTGGACATTTTTCCAAACTTCAAATCAATTGGTGAAAATACCATATCAATCAAATTGCTGATGACAACATTTTTTGCTATTTTTCAGTATTCTGAGGATCTTGTATCAATCTTCATAGCAGTCACTAGATATGCATGTTGATCTAGAATATATATCATTCCAATGGGGCAATGATTACCCAATAGAAAATAAAACATATTAGGAACAAGATTCTGGAATTAAATAATATATACTAGCAAGAAAATATTTCTCCTTGGGAGTTAGAGATAGCAAAATAATGAAAGAATGCATGTTTTGTGCCCTTATTACAATGGACTAATCACTTAATGTCAAATGATTTTGTAAAATATCTCCACCCAACTCTGAAGAATTTACAAGGAATAACTCCCAAAGATTGATAAATATATCAATCCAGGAAGACTAATGAGTTGAAATGCCTAAATGAAAATTTATTTAAAAAACCTTAATCAATAAAAAAATTCCAAGCATGACATACGCATGTGAATAATGGACAGTTTCACCTTTGGTTTTTCCCCAGCATTCCAAAATTTATGGTATGCATAATGTAAACCTGTACATTATACACCATATATGCCACAAAATCAGCTTTCAAGTTATTCGTTGTATGATTGAACACATTTGATTTTTTTAGCCTTAGATATTTAAGCATTACACAAACTAAATCTTATATCTATGCCATCATTATTGTAATGCACATATGTTACACAGCTGAATTTAGGGTGCATTAAAAGTTTTTATAACCTCCTTAAAACACTATTAATTACCCCAGTGAGTCAAAAATAATACAAAAAGGTGTAATCATTGCATAATGATAATGAAAATCAAATTAGGTACCTTAAAAACAAACATAGAAGACGAAATATGTACATTAAGTAAGTGTATGGAACTAGAAAAGACCAGATACCAGAGATTTTTAACTCTCAACTGGCCCTTATTTCTCTCAAAGTTGTTTTTGGTGGGCACCATATAAACTGCATCTCAGAAGGAAACTGGAAACATATTCTCTCTTCTATCGTCAATTTAGATTTTGAATGATATAAATACATATTTATATACGAATTTCATGCTGAAAATTAAAAACATTTAAAATAACATTCAAGTTAATATTTCTTATAATTCAAGGTAGTTGAATATTATCATAAGATTGTTCACTTCCTAATTATGAAAACACATGGCTCTCACTCAATGGTTACCCACTAAGGTATTCCACTCATTCTGATGGTGATTATACAGAAAATCCACACAAAAAAATGCCTTCTTCATGTGCTTTCAAGCGTGAGTGCAACTCAGTATGTGCTGTGAGTACTCTTATTCCACTACAATTCTCACTAACTGCTCGAGGGCTTTAATGTTTTGCACAATATATATATATATATATATATATATATATATATATATATATATATATATATATATATATATATATATATCTACAAATAAATCCCAAGTACCATGGAACTTCAAACTTCCTCCTGCATGACTATTGCTTAAAGTAATTACAGTGGCACTATAGACAGAGTTTTAGTGTTCACAGAATTCATGTTAAGGACTAATGCTATGCATCACAGCTCAGCTGCCATGGCTGACATGTTGGATTGTGTTAAAAACACAATCACATTAAAATGGGATTCACTCAAGAGTGTAACTTAGATGACATGTAGTAATGTGAATGAAAAATAGTTACCCCTAGGAGTCCATATATGTTTATGTCGCACATTATACAGCAAAATACAAGTGGTTGTCAACCTGTATTAGTCAAGAACACATTTTAACAATAACTCACTTCCTCAAATTCACTTTCTGCTATCCACAATCCTAGGATTAAGTGTAGCTTCACTTCCACCACACCATAAAAGTTATGATTCACTCACCAAAGCTGATGACACAATGCAGTGGTTCATTTCTGGAGGGCATATTCAAATATGATGCCGATGAAGACTTTGGTAAACAGAGCAACTCTGGTGAATCTAATGAAATCTGCTTATTATGTTTGAGTTTACGCTGCTGCTGTATATCATTTCTTAGCTCTGCTGATTGACTGGGCATAATGTTCAAGCTTTTAACTCGCTGATTAGCCATATTATGTTGATTTATCTTCTGACAGGGAGAAAAAAGATTCTTACTTTTTAGGCATGCTGCTCCGATTGGTGCTGAGCATAAGCTTGACTGGTTCAATCTACTACCTGATAAAAGAAAAAAAATCAATATTCAAATTTATATGAAAGCAAAAGACATAGTTCATGCATGAAAAGTATATGAGAAGCTGTCAATGCATTATACAATCCTCAGTCAGGCCAATGAATTTCATCCCTCCTTTACATTACATCATAGCAATTCAAGAGGGCTCAAAATCTATATCTATTGCATTAGCCTATGTTACACACTGTCCAAGATCTTAGCATTCCAAGCATATCAATAAAATAAAGAAAATTCAGTACAAAATTGCACTTTATTTGAAATATTCCTGGTTCTTGCTTGATAATATATTGAATACGCATAATATTCAAGCAAAAAGTCATTCAACTATGAGTTATAACAAGAATAAGCCTTATATCCCATTACATAACAAATGGAGTCATATAATCATCAACGTCGGAAAAAATATGGCATTTATTGATGAACATCTCAATGGGTAAGCCATGTAATACATTTATTTTGGGTACACATCTGTTTTTAATACTTTCTGACAACATTCCTTCACCTTCAAACTGCTAATGGAACATATCAAACTGCAGATTTCACCTAACTTTGAAAAGAGGCTCTTGAAAAAATAAGATTAAATTACATTAGGTGCTTATTTACACAGCCATAATATAAAGAAAACCTGCTCATAACTTGATGCAACAATACAAAGAATATTTACAACACCTCAATAATTTATATACAAATAATATGATGCTAAAGCAACTATAGCAGAACAATCGAGTTAATGCATATATCTAATGAGCCATTTTCATATCTAATTACAATAATAACTAAGCCATGCACCAATGATTCAAGAGAAAATGAAACATTCATGCAATCCATACTCTTTAACCCTAACCACATAGTCATCAACACAAAAAATATTAAGAAGCCAAAATATGTAAGTATATTTAAGAATGTATCAGTTTTTGCATAGTCCAGTTCCATCAACTAATTCTTCTATGACAATCATATGATTCCCAAAAATTTATTTATTTACAACCTAACTTTCTATCAACCAATAATTGTAGTTTTGCATTGATTTTCTCTAACAGAAAAAATATCAGCAGCAAATTGAGAAATGACTGATGATCACACACTGACTGTTGTTGGTGAAACATAACCTTTAACTTTTAATGTGTTCACAACATAAGCAATTAGTTACAGCTGCAGAATTTCATACTATATGTTAGATCGGGGGTGGCAAACCTATGGCATTTGTGCCCAGTGACACGCAGAGCAATTATTTTGGCACACAGAGCTGGTAGGTGCCACAGGTAATCCCATGGTGATCATTCGATGGGTTGGAATACAAGTCAAGAGTATACTCATGTTATGTACATAAATATCGGCACTCAATCACCAAAAGGTTTGCCATCCCTGTGTTAGATTCAACAACAACTATGGCCATGAGGGGGCAAAAAAAACAGTCAAGTTGAATTGGTGTTTAACTATGGTAAGTGCCACTAAGAACACTAAAAGCTGAAGGCTAGTATAAAATGGACTTAATTTGTTCCGTTGTCACTGTGTATACAATGGTTGTCTTTAGAAAAGGAAATTAATGGTTTAAAGAATGTGTATTTCATATGAGGCTGTCCTACAAGACACTCGCTCCGAGAACAGGATAAAAGTTTCATTTCACAATTCCAACACATGAAGAAAATTGTTGTTGCTGAAAATAATACCATATACTACTGACCAGAATGCTGTGTGTGAACTGGAACGTAATATGCCTGAATGCAAATATGTGTATATTGTATAAATGGGCCATTCCATGTGCACTTGTATACTTGAACACAGAAAGAGCTTGTCCAAGGGAAAAATCACTTCTAACTTGACTGAACTTTTAATTGAACATGATCAGTGTAGTGAGTTCATCCCTGAGGAGCCCCACACAAAAAGTTAAGTATTGTATTGGATTTTTGTAGAACATTAAGAAATTGAAATGTTAGAAAATAATGAGAATGTTTTAAATGAAAGCGTAACTCCACTTTCTTATCCTTAGTCTTCCCTCTCTCTTCACTCTCTCTTCCCTGTTGCTGGCCCTGGTGGTGGCGGGGTAACATCCTCGTCTGCCAACCCAGAGGTCGTGGGTTTGATTCCTGCCTAGGTAGTTTTTCCTCCACCTAGGGCTTGGGTGTATTTAATTGTCAAATCGTTATATCAATGTTCAAAGTCCGATGTAAAGGTCCAAGTCCTGTTTTTGGACTAATGCAAAATAAATAAATCCCAAAAAATATTTCCACCACACAATCTTACAAACTACACCATCTTCTCTCCTCCTGACCCACTTGGACCAGTATTTTCTTTAGTTCCAAGAGTTATTTCTGTATCCTTTCTTCTCCTTTTTGACTCTTACATCCTTTCACTTCATCATCAATCAACTTACAGGAGCTTTTTTATTAAACTTACATTTATCAGTGAAGGCTAAAAACATGATAAGTTACAGTGACATCTTAACAATCACTTCTATTTAAATTTCACTGCATTAAACAGCCATTTTTTCCAAAACCTAATTTCATTTCCATTTACTTGATGTATGTATACTTTGTACACCTATCATAAGACCAACCCTCACCCTGACAAATGACCATCACTTCAAAAGGAAATTTGACCATCAACTTCAGTTTTCCTTTACTCCTGTAAATCAGCCCCTCTCTCATTGGAAACATATATATTCCATGGACATGTTGATTGAAGCCTATATATAGTCTCCCAAAACACATACAACTAGCCCATTGGCCTTCCAAAACAATGAAACATTAAAATCTCTGAGGATAATGACCTAATCTAAATAATAAATGCTTCTCTGCACAGAATGTTTGAGGACTTACTAATTCTCCCACAAGAGGTTCCATTTTGTAATTTTAGTATTTCCTGAAAGACTTATAGGAGTGAGTGAGTCAATCCTTTTGTGAAGCATGAACTGCCATGGTTGGTTCATATGTTGCAGTTAATCACCTATTTTACCATGCACATCAACATTTAATTTTTCAGCATTTTTCTCAGCATAAATATTTCCACATAATTAAAGCATAATAAAAGAGAAATTTCCATTTACATGATTTTCAGACATTAAATCGGGATTTTTCCAATTTTTCAGTGTGTATGCCAGCTAAACAGCTTTAATTAATTACACTGTCTTCCAATCAAAGGGCTATCCATGTTAGTGACCATTTTTCATGAAAACTGTTGGTAGCCACCTAACAAGAATATGTTTCACTTTTTTATGGCTATCATAGCATTGAAAGTTTGGTATATCTGATATCTAATAGTAATTCAACAATCATGCTATGTACTCCAAAAGTCATCACAATTCTAAATGAAAAAATCTTTTACTAGAGTCAAAAGTCTCCTCTTTCTCAAATGCAAACATTTTTGATAATGAATCTGTACACCTTAATGTTGTTACTCTCACCCATACTAGCACGAGACAATGTGTGGGTGTGGTCCTTCCTTCAGTATTACCTTTCAAAAAGTAACCACTGATGAAGGACAAGTATAAGTACAACTTTTCAACTACTATATCAAATATGTAGTTAGCAATGTGTGTTTTAATGCCACATATGTGAATATTTAGTCACAGGATTTCATTTGTAAGCTTCTTGCTGGTTTTGACCAGTTGCTTAGGTACCCAACTTGTAAACTGGACAGTTGGTCTCAAATTCCAGGACAAAAAAATTATTTTTTTATGGAGATCTCCACCTGCTTGAACAAGAACTTACCCCTGTATTTATTATTTATTTATTTAAGAATTTATCATTGCAATTAGGCAATTGTCCTGGTGGCAACAGTCAGGTCTGGTCAATAATCACTCTTACAATGCACATACATACACACACAAGAAGAACAGATAGGAGACAAAATACTCTTATATACAATGACACTTAAAGATTACCAACTGCACCTTAACCATCCCAATGGGCTAGGTTCACAACATACGAGTACATACTACGGACCGTCCATCGCCACACTCCGTTCATAATCACGCACTCTTCACATGTGCATAGAATAGACTGCTGTGGTGTTACATGTAAGTAGTATTTTTTCAAAGGTTAAAATGAATATTTCTAACTAACTACCTCATTGCTGGTATTAACATTCAATATCTCACAACAAGTTACATGGATTTAAATGAATGTATATGCACCATGAAACAATTTTGACATTAACTTTGAGAATTCAACGATAAGTTGAAGGAAATTTCCCATTTCAAGAAAGTTTCACTTCCAGCTTTCCATCTATCATGAAGGAAGCAATGCCAAAATGATACCTTGGAGTAAAATGTGTATAATTTATTATAATTGAATGGAAACAGATAGCGGGATGACTGGAAATATTAATCAGATGGTAAGTAGCCTCCCATTCCATTAAGTTACATCACATATAGTATTTAAAAGTGAAATTATAAAGAAGCTCTAAACAAACCTGTCCTTTGAACTAAGCAGAAAGTCATCATGGTGAAAACTAATGCCATGAATACTAGCACTCTTCTGTTATAACCTATTCCAAGTTTATAAGGTAGCCTTAAAAATATTTCCTAGAGCCACTGATACTTTTAAAACTAAGAGTTATGTCAATTTATTTATGATAAATAAATGTATTGCCAATATGAAGGTATCTTACTATCTCTCCTTATGATAGGCAAGTGGATACTATAATGATGCACCTACAACTTGAAACTTTATTTAGTCTGTGGACACAATTTTCTTCATAAAAATCTCTCTCAAGCAAATCTATATGTAGGCATGCACTAGAGTATTCGAACCATTCATCTGTTTCAAAAGATTCTATCAATGAAAGTGTCTGCACTGCAAAACCATTAAACAATACTTCTCTGCTGGAATTAGAAAAGTTGCTATGCATAGTAGAGAAGTTTATCTAAAACTAATAACAATGGGAATCCAAGCAACAAAAATGTCTATGACCCGCCAAAGTAACATGGGGCTGTAAAAATTTTGCCAGAAGAATGCTTACCTTGCTCCATGAAATATAATATTTAAGTAGCGGTTTGTCAATCAGTCAATTTGGTGATGTAATTTCATAATAGCAAATAATACAATATATGAACGTGATCATATTAATTATTTTCTATTCTTCCTAACATCATTTAACACTGACAAAAATGTTTTGACAGATTGAGACTGCCACAGTCTAAATTCTTAGACACAAATCAAAAGCGGATCAATGTACTTGAACATCTTATTAAGAGAACAATTTCAAACACATAATAAGGGTTTCATAATGCACTTGCCAAACTTTTTCAATGCTTCAGCTATGCACCCAAGCCTAGCAACAGGTAAGGAAAGGAATACAAAAATGATGGGTGTATCAGGGGTGCAAGGATTTAAAAGCATGTACAAGCCAGCATAACAACCAACTAATAGAGATGAATCAGAGATGAAAGATCCACATGACAGGAAGTGTTATGTACAACAGGAGGCGAGAGTGAAATTTGTCGGGCAGGAGGTCACCTTTGGGCACTCAAGGGGAAGCAGGGGAACAGCAACAATATTCTTCTCTTTCTTCACCTTATGATTGGAGCTGGAACCAACATCTAATTGTTCATCACGTGCAGTAGAGAGGGCGAGTACAGTGTTGCCAGCCAGATTAGGAGCACTTGCGCTGGGCTCAATGGTGATACGTGTGAGAAGGGAAGAGAGCCGGGTGGGTGCAACAGAAGGTGGTGAGGAAGTCGGGACAGGTGGAGAAGAATGAAGGAAACCAAGGGATTGAGCCAGGTCTGTAACAAACCACAAGGTGAGAAAAAAAGGGGACAGAGCAGGACTGAGGAAGAGAGGTGGCTACATGTGGAATATGGATACATTGTCAATTACCTTGACAACAGAGCCTAGAGGTAAGATTATTAGAGATTAACTAGTTTAAAAATGCAGATCATTACAGAGAAGTAAATTAGGTACTTATTAAGAATAGGTTTACAATATTTACTCACATATAAGATCCTATTATTTAACTTCAAGGCATGAAAACTTAGACGAGATATCATATTCTTATCTCAAAAGATATTTGATAAAGAAAACAAGGTATTAAAGAAATAGCAATGAAAATGACTATGCTTCTTATTACAGTAAAAAAAGTAGGAACATGGAACAATATCCATATTTTTGCTCATGTTGTCACTGATAATCATTTTCATTAGTTTCATCATAAAGCTCAATTTATTATTGCGTGGAAAACACAAACACATGCTCAAATATTCACCAAAGATAGTAAATTGCTTTGCCATTTAGAAAAATTTGGGTGTTATAACATGCCCTATGGGATTCAATGTGAGTAATTATGGTAATTTTACTGTCTTAAATTTATTCCTAACTACCATATTCCTTGATCATCTACACTATGAAAAACATAATACACTTTAAATATCAATTCCCTTGGTAACCCATTATGAATTACCACAAAAATTCTTAAAATCAACAGATATTTTGAATCGCTACTAAAACTATTAATTACCAGCCCCTTTGATGCATTCACTCATATTATATTAAAGAATTATTAACTACCTTTACAATGGTTCTCAATCAAAATTTTGAGCTGTTTCACATCCAAAACCTTTTGCTGAAATTCTACCGTGCTCTTTGAGTTATAGCTGTTCTATGCTAAACATATGTATTCATGTATCATAATCAACTAACCTATTATTAAAATATCTATCTAGCAAAATTAAATTTACAAGTGCATTTTCAACGATCGAATTGCTGATAAACAAGACAACTACTGCTGACCAGCCATGACCCACTACAATATCAATACATTATATAAATGAATAAAAACAAAAATAAAAGATAACTATCACAGAATCCAGACTTGAATGACATTAGCCTGTATAGTGAGGGAAAGTTTTACATAAATTGATCACACCAGAAATAGCCTAATTATAAAAAAGTGCCCCTTCTTTGTTTTAAGAAATAACCAAAATTTGACATGGGTCCACTTAATTCTTTTGAAACCAAACTACCTTAGTCATCATCTTGAAGATTGGTCGCATAAGTTAAGGTAGATTTCGCTTTGTACAAAGCCTGTTGCAGCATAACATCACAAATTCATATTAAGGTGCTGATTTCTTTTGCTTGTGCCACCTGCAGTCTACAAATAACTTTATTTTCCATTAAATTGCATGGCCTAGATTTACCTGAGGCTGCTACATAGCACAACCAGGATTTCAAACTTATGTTCATCAGCCAAATTGTCTACTTATTTTAGTTAATCAGGCATCTTGAAAGTGCCATTGAAATAGAATTCATAACTGTTCTCACTATCTGTTATAACACCAAATTTTGATTTATTTATGCACAAGGCTCATAGGCTGTCACCATAGAACACATTTATCAACATTTACATAAACTATTCATATTTGAACAGCACAAAATGGTTGCAACATGGAAGAATAAAAACAGCATGGAGAGAAGAAATTATCAAGATCTGTATAAAAACATAGTGGAGAAAACAATTGAGGCAACAAAATATGTTACGAAAGAGTAGAGTTGTACGGAAAAACAAGGTAGATAGAATGCTAGATGTACATGGAAAAGCTGATACAGTAGATAACAAGGCAGCATTTGTCATGATGTAACAAATGAAGTACTACACTAAACATTTGAAATACAATAGGAAAGTTACTTATAAAATCAAAAGAGATTCAGGAACCATGAAAATAGTTTATAAAAGAACTTTATGCTAAGAGATTAGGTTAGTTAGCTAACAGATAATGGGTAAATAAAAATTGAACAAGAATAGCTTGAGTCCAGGAATACTGGCTCTAGAGCTGACCTATGCCAAACAAAATGTTTGAAGCTCCATATAATTCTACCAGCAAATATCACGAAGTCTGGACTAAAATGGTAAGAGGAGGATATTGGACTATTTTTTGTAATTTGCGAAAAAAAATCATGGCTGGGAAAATTCCTTGCATCTATTTTAGTTTCCTTCCAAAAAAGTGTTAAATGGTTGGTTTTGACTGCAGAGGAGGTAGTACTGAGAATTATGAAGCTTTGATGATTGAATAATATGGCAAAAAAGTTAAAGGAGAATCAGTAACTTATTCAAAACCTGTATACAAATCAGACAACACCAGTAAAAGAAGTGGAGAAAGAATTGGGAGGCAGTGATAAGCAGTGGAATAAGATGATGTTATCCATCATCAGCTATGCTATTAAACAACCACTATTAATTAAAAAATAAAGGAGTGGAGGAATTTGAAAATGTGTGGCTGTGGTTATTCGTCACTATAGAGCAAAATATGACTCGTACTATAATAGCTTTTTGAATGTATTTAAGTTTTTTCACTCAAGGTATTCTACCTGATAAAAGTAAAATTTGGATCTAATAGACATTTTGACAACTTCCTCTTGTTTGTCCTATATTATTTCCTTCTTCATAACTTCTGCCTGCCTGCCTTCGTGCTGTCTCAAAATATTCTCTTATTTCCTCTATCCTGGTTGCCACTACCTCTCCTATCCCAGCCTTTAACATTCCACCACCTTTTAATATTTCCCTCATCCACTTTTTCTTTCTTTAAGGATTTCCCCTTGAAACTGACTCTCTTTTTTGCCAAATTTTAGACTTCACCCAAAGTCTTACTTCCTATTCAAATTATTTAAAATTCTTCTCAATACCACATCTCTAAATCCTCTAATCTACAGTCATCATCTTGGCTCAAAGACCAGGTTTCAAATCCATAAAGAGCTATACTCCATATTAGCCCATACTAATCTTTTCTTTAGATTTGTACAAATCATGACTGTCATCAATTCTTTTCTTCTTGCAAATTCTTCTTTTCCCAATGCAACTCTCTCCTAATGTCCCCTCTAAAACACCCATTTTACACCAAAATGTTGGCCAAATATGTGAACTGCTTCACTTGCTATTGTTTATTCCCTCCACCTTTAATGTTTAACTTAGCTTTCATACTTCTCAAGAATCTAATTACTTTTATTTTCTTGTGGTTAATCCTTTTCCCATGCTTCTCACATTGCTCCTGTAAATCACTAAATACATAGAGCAATAAATTCACTTATTCATGACAAAAAATTGACAAATTGTACTTCTCTCTCTCTCATTATCTTATAACAGGACAAAACCATAAAAAGTCGGCAAATACACATCTGATTCAATTTTGAGATGCATAAATGAAAAATTGCTGTCATCAGACTTACAAAAAGTTCACCATAAACAGAGTAAACTATTAAATTGCTGTTACTGCTTTATTAGTGAATAAATATTGATTCCTTCAAGAGACCAATTCATACACAAAATCTGTATCATGGCCCACAGTTTTTTCATGCTGTAAAACTTTACATACTTACCAGAATAAAAACTTTTCTTTAATTATTGAAGCCAATTTTGTCTAAAAGTATTCCGAGTACTTGATTTTAGAGTTGGCTTCGACCTTCTATATCACACCATAAATTTGATTTGCAGCTGATGGAGGGCTGAAGGTCTGTTTCTGTGCAGAAGCCCTCCATCAGCCGCAATAAAATGCTCACATTCTCCTACTCTCACTGGAAGGATGTTGTTTCTGGTGCCATGAAAATATTTCAAAATAATTCATAAATAAAATGGACTTAGAACATATTTTTAAAACTTTTGCCTTGATACAGATTGAGAGTAAGTCAGATTCTGAAGGTCATGATAGAAGGGTGATTCATTACTCCAAAACAGCTCTATGGGTCACTAGAACACAGATCACAGGCCAGCCCTGAGCGTAATGGATAAGCACCCTCACCTGCTAACAAGATCGATTTCTACTTAGAACTCAGCTATTTATTATTGCCCTCATCATGACATAAAGGGCCAAAATTTGGTTGTTTTTTGATTGATTCTAAATTAAAAGCCATAAAGGGAGGCCTTCCACCATATCAAGATTGTTCTCCAAGAGGAGGGATAGAAATAATGAAAATGTATATTTTAAAAATTATATTTCCTGTAGATTCAAATTTCCAATTTAGTTCCTCACCATAAAGAGCTTTCACTTGATTTGATTTTTCATTTCATATACCTTAATGATAATAGTTATCTGAATTTTAATGAAGAAATTCCACGAAAAAATATGGCATGAAATAGGAAGTCATTTCAGAAAAAACTTCATAAAATCACTTTTTTCCCTTAGAACAAAGCTAGTAAATCATTTTCAAAGCTAATTAGATATGCACTTTTGTGAGATTAAATGGCTCTTATTCTAATTTCAACCAGTGTTTGTACTACTTTTATTCTTTATAGCTTAAATGGGCACTGAGCTCACTCAGAAAATTTCCAGGAAGGAGGAGAGTATACTATAATTACTGCTCCGAGAGTGAATAGTCATACAATGCCTTGGAGCCAGATTTATTCCACAGTCATCTAGAACAGCAGCCATCCCTTTACACATACTTCAATTGTTAAGCTAAATTATCAGCAAATAGAGCAAGGTATGTACCCAATTTATTTAGTGTTTGGAGAAAATGTAGAAGGAAAAATGTCTCTTTTTATCCTCTAAATACTAGTATTGGCATAACTTAATAAAATACTTGAGTTTAATCTGTTAAATTGTGGTATAGGACTACATTTTACCAAATCCTTAACAGCCCTTGGTATTAAAGAAAAATATGGGGATAGGTGCTGGAAATCCTTACCTGGAGTCTCCTTTATACATGACATAAAATGCCAATTTAATATTTTTGCTGGTACTCTTAAGCATAGTGTCCTCATAAGGCATACTTTAGATAATATTATACAATTCAAAGTTCTATTCCTCTTGATAATAATATACATCAAACTTAGACAATCATCTCATGTGAAAAAAGTTAATATTTAAATCATGAACATAAGAATGGACATTTATAGATGGATGGATTTATGATAAGGAAATAACGCTCAAATGTTAAAACATTTGAGCGTTATCACATTCACAAACATGGAGTATGCATAGTTTTAATTGCATTGGGCCACAAAGCATGAAGAAGTTCATTGAGGATTAAAAAGCCAATAAATAAAACAAATCACTAAATAAATATTTTATCATGATTTGCAGAGGTACCTGGTGACTGAAGTGGAGTCCTGGTGAAATAAAAAGCCAGGCCGAGGGTGGAGGAAAGTCAAACTGAATACCAAGGCTAACGGCCAAACTACCAATAATACTAAAAATACAATTACTTTCATGGTAAACAGCATTTTATAATTCTTATTTAAATTATGTTCCTCTTCCTTAATAATAGCCAGAAGTATACTCAGTAGGTGTTCTAATGCTCGCCATATTCTTCCTCTTTGCCCAGACTCTTAAAAGTGTTACAGTAAAACAATTAAAACAAAAGACACAAATCACGTTCTACAACTGTACTGAACCCATAATGCATTTCTACTTTTTTTTGTAAAGATAAAGAGATTTTTACCATGGAAGTCAGTGCTATTTTTGCAAACTTGGATTTTATAAAACAGATTTATGCTAGCATATCATTTAACCAAATTTTACATATAACGGAACAGAATTGCAAACTAAATACCAGGAGAAAGTAAAATGGGTTACATACAGTATGAGACTGATATGCTATAAATTGGTCACATCTATGTAAAATAATATATGATGAAAGAGGTCCAGATCAGAAGGTTTTCAGCTGATACTAGAGACCAGAAACAAGTTTCTGGCCTCTAGTGGATGACAACCTCAGCAGAGGTGGTCATTGATTGGATGCCTCAGATAAATTAAAAATACGTGCATATGGACTATACATCACCTGCTAGCAAATGAATTGCTATGCTTAAGTTTTGTATGCAACCACATTGGCAGATATAGACTGCTGTACTATGAATTCAGGGAGAAATTTAACTGGAATGAACACAGTTTTTTCATCCATATAAGCTGTCCTCAAGTAATGATTATGGAGAGAACTCGAACTTCAAAATTATTTCACTATTGAGTTTTCCCATGACTAGTGTAACTCTCTTACCTGATCGCCTTAGTTCATCTTGGATCCGATAGAATTCAGCCAGAGCTTTAGCGCTGCAAAGTGGTGTATCCACTTCATACGTCTCGTTGAACAGACTGTAATCCACTTCATATCCGGCTCTCGACTTGTTGAAGGAGACGAGGGATTGGAAGCGGTGGCCCCACCGTATCTCCCCTGGCAAATACGAGGACCGGGCCTGAGTCGTTTGCCCAGTAGACTCAATGCATCCCTCCAGAATGACGACGATTTCAAACCGGTCGCGGAGAAGCTCTGCGGCGGAGAGGTCATACAAGGGACTGGATTCGTCGATGCGATGAACCACGGTCATGGGCCAGATGAAGAACACGTCGTCTCGGTCGCTATCTGCTCCCACCGACAGCTCGTGCTGGTACATGCCCAGGGTTTCACCCTCTTTGGTGGTCCGGGACTTGATCAGCTGCGCCCTCACCCGAGCGCCGATTATGTGGGACTTGCGCATGTCACCGACGCGAAACATGAGGCACAAGTGACCATCGCGTTGGCACACCACGGCGTAGCGCGAGAACAGGAGCGTCTGGGCCCGGTTCTTGGGCCGCGACATTTTGGCAAACACGATGCCCACCATGAAGGCCTGGATCATCACTCCGGTGATTGATTGGAGGCACATGACAAAAATGGCCTCGGGGCACTCTTCCGTGGTAGACCTGGATCCATACCCGATGGTGTGCTGTGTCTCGACGGAGAAGAGAAAGCAGGATGCGAAGCTCTTTAGTTCGACCACACATGGACGCCAGTCGGGGGATTCGGCGCTCCCCGGCTCGAGGTCGCCGTGGGTAAACGCTATCAGCCACCATATAACGGCGAAGGCGAGCCATGAAAGGATGAATGACAGTGCGAATACCAGAAGGGTCCATCTCCACTGAACGTCTACGAGGGTGGTAAATATGTCCTGGAGGTAACGCAACCGGCGCTTGGATATGTTGGTTTGCAACACGTTGCAGTCACCGTTCTTTAGTACCACTCTCTTTCGGAACTTGCGCGTGCCTCCAAAAGTTCCACTCCGGACTCGTGTGCGACTGAAATGACAAAAAAAAGGGAAATGCACAAGTGAAAGAATGTAACATAAAATCAAAGTATACATCATAGCGCAGTTCAATCACAATTTAGTTTAATTTAGAGAGTTGCGTTGAAATACGAAAATGAGTATTTCTGTGCCTGCACTACAATGAATCATTGATTTAAATTTTCTGACTATATCTAATGTATTACTCTAGTATCTGAGAAATAACTCGTAAAATAATTTCAGGCATAGAAAATTCCCTTAATCAATTATAAAAAATACACACTGGGTTGCAAACCCTAAATTCTCACCCAATCAGAGATTTCATATGTTGACCCAGAGTTAATAAAAGACCAGAGTATATTTAATTCTGCTGCTGGGATATCACTATAGCGTTGATATAGATTTGCATCGCTATTTAAGACGCCGACTGATTATTATCTCATTGATATAATTCATTTTATACACCATTACACATTTGTAAGGTTCAAAGGCTTCTGGTTACAGCTTCGCTTTAATTCCTTTCGATTATAGAAAAAAAACGGTAGAGGTTTTCCACTGGAACGATGAATTATCACTTATCTCAATTTGAATAATGAATTATCTCAATATGTTTAATGGATAATTACAAGTTTATGACCCAAAATCAATTGTAGCTAGTTTGACTATATTTGTCTATACCTCAGTTTGAGCAAGGTTTACTATCAGCAGTCCATGGTTTCTGCAATAAGAAAATGAATCAGAAAAGATTAAATCCTTGTGAAAGAAAATAAATTTTTGAATGACAAAGGATTGATCTACTTCATACATCAGAAGTTCAATAGAAATTTGCTTTATTAAGAGCAGAGTACGTAAATCCTACATCATCAGTTGGCCCCATGCGTAGACGTTGACTCTTTGTCAACGAATAAACTACCAATACTGTTGTAGTACATAATAAAAAAAAATTTGCCCACTTTACCGAATAGCGAAATACGAGTGGTTACCATAGATTTTCATAGGTAATATATTTTGCAATTGTACGATATTTCATTTCATGGTTTTACCTTTCCAGTCAGTCGTATATAATGGATATTGATACTCGTTTAACCAGGGATTCATGAAATAAATTAGTACAAGTAATGACTGGCGCTGGCGCTGTAATGACTGATAGAATTAGGGGCGTAGATAATTTTTTTGGAAGTTTCAACTCTCCTTAAGCTTCGGATTATCTTATTGTATAACTTTATCTTGATGGAAGGATAAGTGGACTGTAGCCCATATCGTCATCCTTGATCTTGAAATAACCCTTGACATTGTACTAATTTTCAAATTTTGAAATACATGATATACTTCAACTTTCATAAATTATACGAGGGGGGACCCAAAAGTAACGGGAATAGGGCTGCGGTGGGGCGCGAGAGAGGGGGAAGCCGGTCGTACGTCAGGCTCACGCCACCTGTGTCAGTATGCGCAGCGCCGTCACTGTGACTGGATCGGCCCGTTCGTGAGAGCCGTTTCAGTATAACAACTTTTTTCATTTCGGTGAAAAACGTGATGGCGAATAATCAAGAGCAACGCGCTGCAGTGAAATTTTTTGTTTCCTACTGGAGAAATTGGCCGCGGAAACTATTGTAATGCTCAATACTGCTTATGGGAAAGCTGCCCTAAGCAAAACCATAGTCTACGAGTGGTTTACACATTTTAAAAATGGTGAAATGTCAATTGAAGACCAACCTTGATCAGGCCGCCCTTCAACATCACGAACTGACGAAAACGTTGACAAAATCAATGTCCTCATTCGTGAAGACCATCGCAGAACCATTAATCAAGTGAGATGTCTGGAGTGTCATGGAGTTCAAAAGAGCAGATATTTGGCACACAGGCGACTGGCTCTTCCATCATGACAACGCGCCGGCTCATACCGCCCTCTCCGTGATGCTTTTTGACAAAAAAATGGCATGACATCGATTGTCCACCCCCCCCCCCCTTACTCACCGGATTTAGCTCCCTGTGGCTTCTTTTTGTCCCCCAGACTCAAAAGGGACATAAAAGGAAAGCTTTTTAACACTGGGGAGAAAGTAAAACAAAAATCGCTAGAAGGCCTAAAGGACATCCCGATAAATGAATTTCAGAAATTTTTCTAACAATGGAAGCATCGTTTAGAGAAGTGCATTGTGATCAATGGAGAATACTTAGAAGGCGAACAAAATTTAATGTAAATATATTGAGAACTAAAGAATCTATAACAACATTTCTGTTATTTTTGGGTCCCCCCTCGTATATTTTGGTGCCACATATTCCTGAGAAAATCAAGCTGGCACAGGAACAGGAAGTAGCCCTCCTACCCTGATGTGTGGTTTCCATTCACAGTTGGTCGTATTATTGACTGAGCTCTACCCTCACCTATTTAACCAGCCTTCAGGCTGGCAACTGGTTTGGTTTAGTGCATACCTGTTTTACATACATTGCTCCCATGGATATGTATGCTACTCAATGTTTCCAATACAATCTGGCTTTTCAAAAATCCTGATTCTACTCGTCCTCGGCCCCGAGGATGCCAAATTTAAGAGTTACTGCTTAATTTTGAACTTCTAATGCGGATAAGTTGTGAAAACAATAGTATCCTTCCTTAGCACTCCCGGGTGTCCATGTAACATATTTGTCGAGAGTGGGCTCGGCGATGAACTTCCTCATACATGTACATTTGTCCTAGCTTCATCAATAAACGTTAACTAATGATGCCAATTTCTTCCTGCATCATGCAAATAATAAATGGACCTTATTAAAAACAATAAGATTTGGCTGAGAAATCAAAAAATAAGGTGATGGAGGGTGATTTCGGGCAATTACGGTGTTTTTTGCCTTTGCTCATTATTTACGCACTCACTTTCAATATACGTATACTGAAAGTGAGCGGGTAAATATATAAGCAATGGCAGTGTGTAAAATCGTAATTGCTCATATAAACTGTTCAGACCGTCTCGACGACCCCCATATTGCTTGCCCACGGATTGAATACTAATACTATCTTGCAAGTCATCACAAAGACGTGCAGAAAGGTCACAAGCCACTAGGGTAAATAATGGTTTTATCCGGTAACATTTTATTTTCGAGTGATAAAAATTGTAAGTAGCGTGATCCACATTTGAGTTCACAAAATGGGCGATGGAAAAAGAAATCCTTATATCTGTTTTTTGTCAGTTACGTTCCACGACCTTCTTGTGGTCTCGGCTACCAATGTAATGCGGCACTAAAATGATTCCTTCTGTGTCAGCGTTTGACTAGCCTTGAATGTATATCAACAGCTTATTATTATTTTCAGAAGGATGCGATCTGCAGAACAATCTGCGATCACAGTATCAGTTTGGAACTTACGTTAAGCCCATATTTGGTACTCCTAATTAGCCCATATTTGGTACTCCTAAGTTAAATATTTGTCCTGCCAGGTGGACGCGGTCAATATACCAACGTTAGTGTAGCCTGTTCATCAGAGGAACCTAAAAGAGGTATGATCAATACAATGTTAAAAATTTAGATAAATAAGTTTAGCAAGTTAGCAAGTACAAGAGGCTCTAAATGATATTTCCAACATTATTTTAGTACCTAACATCAGAAGGTATAGTCTGTTGGTGTTCTCGACCGGTGTGAAGCTGATGACATCAAAAGGAACAATAACATGTTGACTCGGCCAAATCTTGTGCGGCGGATCCGCATGAGTTCAGCGTGATTTCATAAACAGCTACCCGCGCTCGGGATTGTTGTAAACAACGAACAATAACAATTGAATTGAGATTTTTTCAATATATGAATTTGACCCGGAATCTGACGATCGTTGCGGCTTTCATATGCACGATGCAGCAATGATTTTTTCTTTGAATTAAAATTGGGTGCACCGCTGATTTGCACTTACGTAGCGTGGTCGGATAGGCCACCTGACTGGCTAGTCAGAGGGAATGAATAGCCGCGCCAGAGTTTTGCTGAGCTTTGTAATCAGAAGGTAAGACCGCTGGGTTATATTCTCGATGACGCCTCTGGGCACCCTCAACTTCATCCAAGCCATGTGATTTTTCGTGTACCAGATCTTACTGGGAAACAATTGACGGTATAGGGAAAAGAATTGCTCCCCATACCGAGACATATGGATTTCACACGCCTTTGGAAATAGTCAGAAAAGAGCTCCACCCTAACCTATCAAAATGACCGTTCTGTTTTCGGGGTTCATCGGCCATTTATACTGTTTCCATGGACTTCGACAGATATCTCGTCACGAGTTTCACATCTTCCCTAACGCTATTCTCTACATCTAACAAGAGTCATATGAATTGAAACTGGGATGCTGGAATGGTACAGACAGATTTAAGGTCTGGGGTTGGCAGATTTATGAGAACGAAGAAATACATTTTAATGTCTCTTGATTATTGTTATCTCTCTGCATCAATCTGACGTAAGAATCCCCACCTTTCATTGTGGTGCCTTCGGAAAACACTAAGGTGGTAGTAGTAATGTAAAAGGAGATATTTAAAATATTTGTTCCATTGTAAATAGGTACAAAATATTCCCAAATCACAATATATATACTCTAGATTCACAAAAAAATGCAGTAATTAAAAAATAGTTTCGAAATCAACCGTCGCAAAAATTAAGAAAGAATGGTTATTTCAAATCCAAACGCCTGCGGATTATTCATACCAAACAATTAAAAAATTCAAATGGACACGAAAAAAGTTGACATTTCACAACTAGACGGTGGCGATTAATAACGTAAACCTGAAAACCGAGCGATGACTTGCCGTAAATATGTGAGCAATGCAACATAAAGCATTGAAATCTGAAAATGTCCATTTTTCAGTTTCCCCCAAATCCAAAATATTTTTGCTCCTTATTTCTCTAGGCCTTCTAGAAAATTCATTAAACCATTATATCCGCTGGTTGAAATGTGAAAAGCCTGTTTTTTTTCTTGGGAGTCGTAAAATTTAAGAAGTACTCTCGTGGGTCAGGCTGTTTTTACAACGCGCAGTCGTCCTGGCTTTGAGCTTCAGTCGAATGTGCTCACGTTGCATTATTATTTCATTATTGTTACTTACTCATGTATCTAGCACTACTTCCCAGTATTACCTTTTGATCATAGGAAGTTGTGTCACAGATGTAAAAAAGTAAATCTGCGACAGTTATATCATACTATTGGTCTCTTTTACTCCTTGGAATGCATTTTAGTAATCTTTTGGAGACATCACTCTCGATTTGTAGTAATCTTTTGGAGGCATCACTCTTGATTTTTCGTATCTATCTGGCACATCAATCATCTACTCCATCAGGCGTCGGGTGCTAGATGCTTTCTGAGTAGTTAATCAGTCGTCATCTCTGCTGGCCTCGTTGCTCACCACATATATCCTTTCATTAATTGACTCTTGAGTTATAAGGCGAATATATTGGGTTAGCCGTGTAAAATATTGGCAAGATGCTATTCCTCACCCGTCCAGAATCCTCATATGACCTCAGGTGACCGTAAAAACTTGAAGGGGTGTCAGAATATGGCCTAATGGATTTCATTCCTTTCATTTCGTTTTCACGATCAAATTAGCACTTCAGTCTTCATTTCATCAAAGCTTGTCTTCACCCCGAGTGAGGCTCAAGCTAAGCGGATGCTTACCCCATAGGTTTGAGAAATCCGCACATTCAGGGTAGGGGTCCCCTAACAATTTCTTTATCCGTGCCGCCTAATGTTATCTGGAACGCTCAGGTTCCCAGAAAAATCAATTAGCTTTTGATTCATTAGTGGCGTTATTATGGAAGTTTAATTCGATGCAATAATCAAAGTTAATCAGACATTAAAGAGGAAGTTTACTTCTAGAAATTCAAGGGCTATATTTTCACCGCATTCGCATACACATATTACGAAAATTTCGTTTTTATTTCCTTGATAGAGACAGATAGGAGATTATTGAACAAAGTATTCCCATGAACAGTATCGATACCTAACGAGACTTGTCTCCCAATCATGTTTATATACTGCGATAATTTGAGCAAATAAATGATATCAGTTCCGAAGTAAGGCAAATAAAACGCCTCGAAGTCGTAATAGGCATTGTACGTTCGTCAAAAGGTCTCTGTCCAGTTTTACAACCAGGTTGCTCATCCAAAATGAAACCCTTTTTCCAATCTACTTTTAAATTGTGAAAAAATGGGTATAATTGAGAGGAGTCAAATAGATATGAAAATATTCAGCTTTTAATTGCAAGGAAAGCCGTTATAACGAAGTTACGTAATCTCTAGCTTCTGCTCGACTCCCGCACAGAGTGGATCCATATGATTTTGCTTTAATTCCATTCATTCCGAAATGAAGTGCACATCCTTTTGCATACGGTACTCCGAGGAGGAGTCAGGGTGCAATGGACTAAAAATATGCTCTGGCCATTAGAATAAAAATCGGTAGTGGGGACTAATATTTAGCAGATACGTAATTATTGAGAAGGTGAAGAATTGAGGCATTAGAATTTGATACCGAGTTCCTGTGCGCCAGGACATAAGTGGAATCCACGAACCAATTATGTCAGAAGGAAATAAACTGGTCCTCTACACTGATTCTGTGAAACATAACACGGAGTAGGGCTTAGTACTGGTCCGCTCAACTTAGGGCCATTTTAGGAACAGGAGGGACAATCCATGCTCGCTAGCTGGCTAGTGAGCGACCTTCAGCGCTTGGAGGTGACTTTGGAGGAAATTCGTGATGACTTCCGTAGCGACTGTTTAACGCAGCAGAAACAGAACAAAGATTCAACGCTGGTAGCATATAGCGGAGGCAAATATCCGAGGTTCACGCTTGGCCCGCCACCACCTTGCAACCCCGACGCATCGCTTCCCCCGACGTCAACAGCTGGCTCTTCACCATTGACACGAGCTGCGAGTCGAGATCTCAGTCGAGAGCGATGAGTTAGCCAATATATTCAAGTTGATGGCTTTCATTAAACAAGAATTCGAATAAAAAATACTATTTACAATTAACATTGAAGAGGATATGCAAGCAAGGAACGTCGAAGTGCACGCATTTTTCGCTTTGTGAGCGTCTCGCTTCAGTTATTCACAGAAATAGTGCCAAAAAGAATATACTCATTTGCTGCTATGTCATAGTAACTGCCTCACCTTCTTCCAAGCTTTTGTGAATATTGCCTCAAAAGCTGCTGAATGGAGAGCACAGGTCGAGTTTTTATTCCTGCCCACTAACTTGACCTCAATCTAGAGTTCCCGAAACTTTATCACACCCAAAACCCATTGTACGATCCCGACATGAAATGTATACGTACTGTATGATGTAACATAGAGACACGCAGTGCAAATCTGAAAAGGCAGTCACCGCACGGGTGGAAAACATCCCCCAAGAAGCCAGATCAATCCGTTGAGAATTACTGATTTACCTGTTCTCAAATGTTCAACGGATGAACACCGCGATGGGTTTTCGTTACCTCACTGAAGAAGTTAATTGCATTGCTAAACAACTAAGTCGGTATTTTATGCGTCCCATTATGTGTTATATCAGCATATGTATACAAGATGAGAATCGTTGTTTCAATACTTCTAGAGCCAAGGATCCTCAGGAAATATCAAGTCTCAACGCAACAGGAGATGAATCCATCGTTGGGCTTTTTTCTTCTGAATTAGTCGCTCAGAATTATTTCCAGATTTTGGGTGTCTTCCTCTTGCTCTTTTGTTGGTTTCAGCGTAGCTATCTCCGCCAGTAATAATATTTCTTCCATCCTTCTTCCATCCATAAGTTCCACATTCTTCTTTTTCCGGTCCAACGTCCTGCCTTGAATTTCACTCGATAATGATTTCTGTGTTAGGTATTTTCGTTTGGTTCGTTTGCTCTTTGATTCCATTGGGCTATTATTATTTTTCATTTCGCATACATTTAGTGCCTTAACATCTTGTCTGCTCTAGTCTCTATCGTATATGAAATACTGATCTGACTGCTATCTTGTAAAATTTATTTATAGCCATGATATGTATTCTTCTTTTCCTTATTAGGTCCCTCATCCATCCATCCTATTCTAGATGCTTTTTTTTATCTGCAGTATCACCTCTCGACTGATATTTCTCGGGCTGGTTAGCTCTACTCTTAAATAATGGAACTTTATCTGGTAGTAAAACATTCATAGCTAGTTATGAATGCGAGTCTAGGTTGTAAAAATGGTCGTGTTAAAATTATATTACTCTCCTCAGTATTGATATTCTTTTCACCCTTGATTGTTGTCTTTTAAGTTTTAAGAAAATTAATTACGTGTATCTTTATCTAAGAGTGCTGGTATATAGCAGACTAAACTGCCATAAATTAAGAATTGCCACTGCATTAAGTATATGCATTTCCTTAGCTAAATATTGAAATAGCGAAAACAATATTCATTCAGGTTGTGCGATTAGCCAGCGTCACAAAGCATACAGAATGTAATGGCTATAAAACGTGATAATTTTCAATATTCAAAGGGCTGCCAAATGAAACAGGAAAAGAATGCCGCACTTGAAGTTTATAAGGAATTAGGATTGCCATTTTTTTATTTTACGCAGCTAGGACGGAAATAGGACACCTGAAAGATATTGCTTTTTGCTCAGCTCGCACAATTTTACTTTTGACTGATGTGATGAAAGAAAGTCACTTCAGGGCAGGATTGGAAAACTTCCATTGATCGTTATCATGGCGTATGGCGTTTAAGTCTGAGTTACTGGATCTCTTTTCTTGGGAACGTTTAAATGTATGCTCGGTGAGTGTTACTCACTCACGCACACACCACACTCGTGATGTTGCGCTTACGTAACATCACGAGCATCATTGTTGAGCTTATTTTACTCCGCACTATTAGGGCAGAAATAGTTAGTTAAAAGATTCAAGAGAAGACGATGAAAAGCGTAAATAGGTTCAGGTGTAACACGGTCATACGTAATGTAACACAATTGGCCATAAACACTGAAAGATTCAACATGGAAATTATACGTAAAATTGATGAAATACCTTAATTCAATCTTTCTGGTGAGGAATTAAAGCGAGGTTATAACTTCAGTAGCTTCAATCGGTATCCACACAGTACCCAAAGGCCTTCGAGCCTTAGTCGACGGATTTGTGATTGGTGGCTGGGTTTCGGATTATACGTGAAAAAATGCGAATAGCCTGATGTGACGGCAAGCTTTTTTTCGCACGTTTAATGGGAAGTATTTTGGCTACCTTTAGTTTTCCTGAGTTGAGCGTTATTCTCTTCCTCTGCGCTAGAAGAGCAAAAACACCTCACCTTGAACGACGGTGCGATATACGCTGCAGTAGGTACGGAAAAATTTGCACCGACAAAATTAGTTTTTTAATCCAATAATTTGTAAGAGTGCAATATAGTTTATTGGATATTTATAGGATTAAGTGAATTCAAAATAAAACGTACTACATTTTATACGATTTCGACACACTTGAATCATTGCCGATTATCTAAATCAAAATTGTTTCTCTTCATATCATAAAGTACCATACGGTGATTTTTAAATGGTGGTTGTATCGACAGCGTGTATTGAGAGTCAAACGGATTTTTAAAAAGGACCTTGATAACGACGTTAGGTGTAGAAACCTAATTCGGTTCATTCTTCTTTTAAGTCAACTCTGGAAATATATTTTTATTTTGAAAAAGATTTTCAAGAATACCAAAATCTAGATGTTGCAAAGACAAATCAGCCTATGAAAATTCACAAGTAGATCAATTTTGTAGTAATCCCCTGCCACGCACCTTAGCGGTTGCTTGCAGGGTACCAAGTAGGTATGTATGCAATGGGAAAATTGAACGGGCCAATATAGGCAAAAGACGTAATATGGCAACTTTGACAAGAAAGCGACGGAAAATCCAATAGCTGGAACTATAACGTCGATCGATGGAACATTACCTTAGTATTGCTAAGGGTGAAGAAAGCTGCCGCCTCGTCACGGCACCAGACAAGGTCGTGCTTCGAAGTGAGAGCTCGCTCCTTAAGGTAGGTCATGAGCGAAAGGGGTGTGAGAACCTGCCACACTCAGGTTCATTTCCTTCAGCGCTTTGAGGAATTAGTGAGGTAGCCCGGGTTTTTCCCAGCCAATAAATTGCTCACACTCGAGAGGGAGAAAAAAATTACTTGTCTCCTTCGGGAAATCAAAAGCGCGTGTATCGTTTTTCTCTTTTAAAAAGTCACTTAGCAGCCGGTGGATGCTGGAAGAGCATGTGGAAAAATAATGGAACTCTCGGAAAGCACGATGTCTCACGAAACGAGCAGGAAAAATGCTATGAACACCTGCATTCAAACCTCGTCTCGGTCCGAATGTGTGCTTGCACAGATCAGAATGGGCCATGAGAAAGTTCCCTGCCCAGGCTGAGTGTTTTAAAGAATAATCAGGTTTTGATTTCCAATTTTTCCTCTGGTTCCTCATAATGATGCAAATGAAGTTTTTCAATGAAGATAATAAAGATTTTTAAAAAAGCAGCATAATCAATTTCAACAAAAATCCTTCGATCGAAATCGATTTAAAGCCCTTTGAACAGATAGTAAGGTGAATCATTTGTAGCGAGGCATTTTTCAATGGTCTTAAAATACAAGGTGAGTCTTACGGAAAAATGCTTGCAATCGAATAAATCGATTTCCAAAAAACTTAAGGCCCCAACCAATGATGGAAATATTGAGAAGAGTACGTTGACCCAGGTGTTGACATTAGCAATATCGTCTTATCTCCGAAAGGCGACAAGGAGCACATGCGGCCAGATTTTGACATACCGTGACTAACAGCGCGCTAAAGATCATTTCCTTCTACACAAAACAACGAAAAATTAGGCAAACATATATGATAACAAAAAGCAATACTTTTCGTTAAGTTGTAATAATATTCCGGGGAAGAGCACAAAAAAAGTTGAAAATAATAAACAATGTGCTATTTGAGGATGGACATCGGCCATTATATGTACACACAAGTTTATGATATGGGATGACCTGAAGCTGAAGATATACTTATACCTATCCGGGAATGAGCCAGCATGCGAAAACCACTGACGGCTACAACCTCTAATTTCAAATTTAAATAGGGCTATTCCCTATCCCAAGTTTATTAGTCTATTACAACTTCAAAACTAATTTTTTAATTCACCATTTTTTTTACCAGCAGCAGTTTACGTAGACATTTACTTATGATTAGAAAATGTCTTTCAGAAAAAACTTGAGATGAAAATTAACATAATCCCGATTTATTGCATCTTGCGATCCCCAGACCATTTCCAATTCTGTGGCATCCATAGCGGTCGTGCAACTTAAATGTCTGAAGGGTACTAAATCCGTAATTTATTTTTCACAAATCTAATCTAGCTAGTTACTTATGTGACGTGAGGTGGAATGGCTGAAATGAACATTGATAATGCATGCATTAGCGGCTCAATATGGAAAACCATTTTAATGCAACAATTTCAGAGCGTAAAAATCATTCGCCTTGACTGGGACTCGAACCCAGATCCCTCAATATCCGGTCGAGTGCTTTAGCCACTTAAGCTACCGAGGCGTCCTCTTAAACTCTGAAATTTTGGGGCTTTTTAAAGGAACTAGATGTTATGACGAAATACCGTACATACAATGTCACATGCATTCGTAGTCGTGCGCGAGGCGCCACTGTCCACGAGGTTAAAAGCCAACTTTAAACACGTATGGTGTTTTCCCTTTGACAAATTCCAAAGAAACTGCGGGAGATGCCGCAACAGTAACTTTTAACGGAGTCATCCGCTAATGTGCATTTTAATGCAACAATTTCAGAGCGTAAAAATCATTCGCCTTGACTGGGACTCGAACCCAGATCCCTCAATATCCGGTCGAGTGCTTTAGCCACTTAAGCTACCGAGGCGTCCTCTTAAACTCTGAAATTTTGGGGCTTTTTAAAGGAACTAGATGTTATGACGAAATACCGTACATACAATGTCACATGCATTCGTAGTCGTGCGCGAGGCGCCACTGTCCACGAGGTTAAAAGCCAACTTTAAACACGTATGGTGTTTTCCCTTTGACAAATTCCAAAGAAACTGCGGGTTTCTTACCCGCAGTTTCTTTGGAATTTGTCAAAGGGAAAACACCATACGTGTTTAAAGTTGGCTTTTAACCTCGTGGACAGTGGCGCCTCGCGCACGACTACGAATGCATGTGACATTGTATGTACGGTATTTCGTCATAACATCTAGTTCCTTTAAAAAGCCCCAAAATTTCAGAGTTTAAGAGGACGCCTCGGTAGCTTAAGTGGCTAAAGCACTCGACCGGATATTGAGGGATCTGGGTTCGAGTCCCAGTCAAGGCGAATGATTTTTACGCTCTGAAATTGTTGCATTAAAATGCACATTAGCGGATGACTCCGTTAAAAGTTACTGTTGCGGCATCTCCCGCAGTTTCTTTGGAATTTATGGAAAACCATTTTCGTGGACATTTTATATTACACGACCTAATGAACTCGGACAGCAGGTCATGAGGTCAAGAATTTTGTTAAGGCATGGACATGAGTCCATAAACCTCATAACGTATTTTATGGTAATTTTTGAAGCTCGCGCGTGCAATGACATGTGGAAAGAGATTTTAACCCTCTCCTACTTCGCGTTACCCCGAGTGATGATGGCGAATCAATGCTCGAGAGGAAAATCTTCGTAGAGCACGCACTGACGATCGTTTAAAAATCGTGCTGGGAAGTTAAGGGCAAACTTCCAAGACACTCGAAGCGCAGCCCACCCCCAATCACCTCTAGGAGTTTAAAAGTTATTGCAACATATCAGCAAAAACATAACACGATGCAATATTGACAACAGATAGCTGTATTCCACAAAGCGCTAAGGGCGATTCATGGAAGACGTAATTATGAATGATACTTTTTTTTAGCTTGTCTCGAATTAAGTTTGAAGTGAAAGCTGCAAAAATAAATTAAATTAATTGACATCGTTTTAATTCTGAAATAAATGATAAAGAGACTGTAGTATTTGATTTAAATTTCCAAAATACCTCAAGTACTTCGACCTGCTCTTCTCCGGAACTCAAGTGCCACTCAGCATAATGAATAAAATGAATAAGAATTTCCAAGATGGTGCATGCCCCTCGATTTTTTTCTCCTTAGTGGCGCTAATCAACATTTTCTGCTAATCGAGAGCCTGAACCTTGGACCACCATCCCAGTAATCAGCCCGAAGGAAGGTTGGTGAGGGTAGAACTTGACCAATACTAACTAAGCCCAACAGTGTGACAAATTTACACATCAGGGTGTGGGTTTCAACGTGTTCCGCAAGAATTTTCTTAATGCTGCCCTAAAATTTGAACATAGTCAAATTAGTATATAACACATTCCCTAAAGGGCGAGAACATACCAGATAAATAACAACATTAGTCCAGTTTGTTTTGTTGGCTTTTGTAGCTTAAAGATGACCAATGCCCATTAAGGCTGGAGAAGAATTTTCTATTAATAGATAAAAATGTTACAAAAAAACACTTGCAAGTAATTTTCCTACGAATCAGTTGACATATGACAAAGTTTTTAGCATGACGTAAACTCTTTCACAAATGTTTTGGACACAGCGATGTGACCTTTGCTTCTCTGACCCAGAGGGTAGGGGTGACGGTAACCTTGATGCTAAAAACGAACTGTTTTCTTCAATAGTATTTCTGTTGCGCAAATTTAAACAACAAACACTTGGACATCACATGCTCATGATTACATTCCACAAATAAAAGCAAGAGCGTGAATGTTGCCAAGCTGTATTCACACGAATCCCAACTTAAGTAAAAATAATGAAAACTGCCTGACATGTACTTCCATAAATGGAAGTATATATATAGTAGTAGTATATAGTATAATATATAATATTGCATAAATTATATAATATTATATATATACACATATGTGTGTGTGTGTGTATATATATATATATATATATATATATATATATATATATATATATATATATATATATATATATATAGAGAGAGAGAGAGAGAGAGAGAGAGAGAGAGAGAGAGAGCAGGTAGAACAGTTTACGTGTCTCGGTAGTGTTTTGGACCAACACGGTCAAAGTAGTAGGGACGAAGGAGAAGAATTGCGCTAGGCAAAGAGGCTTTCACAAGAAGGAGGGAGTTGATGACAGGGACGTTGAATAAGGGTATTAAAAAAAGACTCATAAAAACTTTGATATGGAGCGTAGATATGTACGGCGTGAAAACGTGGTAATTGAAACAGTAGGATAGACGTAGACTGGAGGCTTTTGAAATGCGGGTGTGGAGAAGAATGGGGAAGGTGAAATGGACAAAGAAGAAAACAAACGAGGAAGTACTTCCATACTAAAAAGAGAGACTCTTACTTTTCCACAGATTTATGCGTGGAAATCTGTGGATAAGTACGAGTCTCTCTTTTTAGTATGGATATTAAATACTTCCACGAAGTGAAGCCTGAAACAATAGAATACTATATATTCGCAAAGCGAGGAAGTACTTGGTATGGTGGGCGAAGAGAGGGGTTTGTTGGGAGAAATCCGATGGAGGCAGGAAAAGTGGATAAATGGGGTTTTGACCGGCAGTGGGATGTTGAAGACGGTAATAGAGCGGAGAATGTTCGGCAAACGAGGAAAGGGAAGGAACAGGATAGGGATGTTGGACGGGATGAAGGGAGGAAGGATCTGATGTAGAGTAGGATGCTGAATTTTGTGTTTTGTTAGGAGTCACAAAATGTTTATTTAGTAGTTGTGTCCATCCAAAAACCTACCTTAACCGGTAGATTACCTAATAATAATATATATATTAGTATATAATAGTGAACATACAAATTACTGGTGATCCACGTTTTGAACAATAATTTTACAAGCGTGCAGGAGAAATTTCATAAGATAATCGGTGAGCCTCAACTCATGTATTTTGACAAGTGTAAAAATAAAACGCACTAGAGTAACAGTGGCTTCCACCACCTTGAATGGAGGGAATCTATTCGCTGAAATAATTATAGGCAACCATTCGACACATTTAAATCCCATCCCGTTTGACCAAATCCAACCAAATAATAAATTATTACATTTTTTGGCGAAAACATGTCTTCTGAAGATGGAGCACAACTCCATTGCTTTAATTCGGAATTGATCCCATAAAAATCATTGTAACACGAGATTGGATCGTCACATAAAAATATGAGACAAAAATTACACTACCTCCGATGAAACAAATGCGCTCGGCTTCTCAACAGATCACGTTTTCTCCACTACCTAACGAAAAAATATGACAAGGATTTGATACTTGAAATTTCTCAATAGAAAAATAGTTCTTTGAACTGAGTGAATTGCTGCATCAGCCTACCAGGAGAGAAGAAAGAAAAGGTCAAAATATCATTACGGAATGTACGTAACTTTTTACGTAACTCGTAACTTTGTACAGCTAAGCACCAGCTACTTGGGCACTAAAAATGAGGGAGAGAAAATACCAGGAAACTACCAGCTGGGGCCTCGGAGAACAAAGTTGAGTTAGGCGAACAAATAAGACAACCAAGAAGATATGCATTTGCGTGGGAAGAAAGACATGAAGAAGTGAAACAACGAATTACGAAGAGGAAGTGGGTATTGAGAACGGTGAAGCTGCAAGGAGTAATACGGATGTTAGATAAGCAAATTAAAATCGATAGTTACATTGGTAAATAAAGGGGATAAAAACGGTGACTAAATGAACTAATTTTGACTAAATGAAAGAAGGCGGTAAATGCCAGGATCTAGTATGGAAAATAAAGATAGGGTTTGGAGATGTTAACTTGAGAGTTTCAGGAAAAGCTTCACCTGGTAATCAGCCTTAAGCCATCATTTTCTATGAATGCAAAGTGAAGGAGAAAAATGTTTGCATGCTGAACACTTCTGAGAAATTGACATAATTATCAATAAATGCCCACTTTTCCCCGTGAAAGCCGAGCTTCGCCTGTCACAAAACAATTAGGTGAGATGAAATCTCCACCCTCTAACATGTGTCTGTCTAACAACTCTCCATATAACAGCACACCGCATACGGTATGCGGTGTGCTACGTCCTGTTATATGGACATTTTATAAATTACTGACAAATCAGTAGCTATCACAATTTCGGATTAAGGAATTTCGTCTACTTTTCCAGATATTCAAAAGGGAAAATTCCGTTTTCACGATGATTCTTACGGCAAAGATAGTTTATCCGAGTCGGAAATAAACAGAAACTAGAAGTTTGTGGATTACTATTAGGGCTGTTCAATATCAAACAATCAAACATTTTATTTGTATTACCTAGTGTGCTAGAATATAATTTAATATTATATTGTTAGCTTCATGCATGGTTTATATGTGGTACAAGTTTCATTGATCTGACTCCAATATTGCGTCCGCGGCAGCCGTTGCAAGTTGAAACAAGTTCAGTTCGCCCACGCCGGCTTCTGGTGATGAAAAATACTAACATTACAACATTAAAGTAGATTATTGCATAATAAATTAGGCTAATAAAAATGTACGCCTCTTTATTGAAAAAATCTTATATTATGTACCACTATATTTCATTCAAATGTAAACTTTACTGGAATGACCTATGTCATTATACTTACTCTGAAAATATTAGAATTTCAGGACACTTGAAGAATCACCCAGGTTCTTGAACCCTACTGACTTGCCTTACAAAGTCATGGGAATGGAAAAGTTTGATGGTTGCTCTAAGTAGAAGATTATACAGTATATTCTTTTAAGGTAATCTACCGGTTAAGGTAGGTAGGTGTATATATATATATATATATATATATATATATATATATATATACACACATACATATATATATATATATATATAGTGAATTTACATAAATGGCTAACGTTAACTATCGGCTTGAAAACAGCGTTTCTGAATTCAATGGTTTCCGGCTCAAATTTGTGATAATACACTATTACTGAATTAATAAACGTTGTATCTTTTCAAAATAAACTTTATTCCACTACTTCTGGTTTCGACGCATAGGCGACATCAAGTTGCAAATAATGGGAAGAAAGCACTACTTTTAATTTTATAAATCTCTATAAATTAACATTAATCCATTCATATAAGCTCACTCGGATGGGATAAAAAAGAGAACTCGCTCAGGGGAAAAAACGCTTCGTAAATTTTTCGCACACCTTCAACCATTTGCAAACTACGAAGAAACGTAATTTAATAAAAACAGGAAGTGAACGTAAGTCATCTTGATCATAATTTACTACAGGTCTCAAAGAGGTTTCCGGGATAGCAATTCTCAGTAGCCACTATTAGAGAAAGGACTGCAATTCCATTTGATTTCACGATAAAGCATCCTTTTTATGCTTCTATCGCAGTCAAATTTCTCAAGTGTTAAATCTATCAAATATGGCGTTTGCGCTCCGTGGGTTTCGAAATTGATTGCGAGTTTTTCTCAGCTGCCACTTCTTATTTCCATCAAGTGCACTTTAATTTCAATATTTTACTCGGGGAATCCGTGTCTCGAATTGTGATGTCAAACCTCAAGTAACTGCTATCTTTTTCAGGCGTCCAGAAGCCAAATACTGATCAATGCCTGAGATTTATGTTTACGCTACGTTGCCAATACCGCCCGAACTATCTTCCTGCCATAAAGGCCGTCGGCCACTGCCTCCGCGGGAGAGTCGTTTTGACACTCTCCAACACACCTTGCATTTCTTTCTGTGGTTACGCTCACACCGGCTGCACCGCAAGCGATATCGTGCGAAATCGAGTTTACCCAAACTTTTTCAAGTTCAAACCACATGCACGACACCGAGTAGGTGTTTACTTTTCGCGCGGATTCCAGAGAGATCGCACGTCTATCAAATTTATTTGAACTTGAAGAAAATACAAACCCAAGAAACTGATTGTCTCTGACCCCCTGCCGCCGCAATGACTGATTGAGATTAACCGAATGGTCAATCAACGATGGATTGAATTTCAAAAATCTGCATTTCCCGAGTTGAGACCTAAAGCTTTTAAAATAAATTATTGCACATGCCTTAGAAAATCAAATATAAATAATTCAAAAGCCCTAGAGAAAATGGGAATGACAGATTTTTTGGCGTCTTGTATATTTCGAACAGTTCGTTGCAGAGAAACGCTGAGAGACTCGAACTTAAAATTGTGAAAATTTGTTTCATGCGAAAATACAACTTCACAAACTTTACAACACACAAACATGAGAATATCTTACACACCAAAATTAACATAAAAATAAGGCATAGGACCCCAAGGTGTTGCTGAGAAGTTCCTTCCAATTTTCGGTTAGCGACGCATACAGTGCGCGCACCCCGGAAACGCCCGACAATATCAAAAATGATATTTCGAGACGGGATTAGCTTGGAGATACCGATTAATGTTCCCATGATCCGAAATAACTGTTCAACGTCGACACTGCTCCTCCACCACATCCATGGTTTTCTTAAGTCTGAAAAACCCTCTCGATATTACGAAAAATACGAGAAAACTCGTATTCTTCCTAATTCTTATAACGATTCCCTGGGAGTCTTGAAATAAGCTGCGCAGAGCATGCCGGATCGCAAACTGATGGCAGATGTTAAATGACGGTCATCCCAAGCCATTGGATAGAATCACCTTCTCCCCTGAGTCTAATTGTAAACCGTAACCCCTGCGGTAGGCGGTGGGAGTTTCAAAATAACACTCTAGGACATAAAAAGAGATCGCGGCAGCTTGCAGGCACGCGATTGAAATACTTGACATCATTCGAAACCACTCGTATCAGTCGACCCCTCCCAGAGGTGGGGATTGCCCAAACGACACCTTACCACAAGTCACCCCTCCGGAAATCAAGGTTATTTTGGGTGGATGGAGACTGTCCCCCACGCCGCCTTAGGATTACAACCCCTTTAACGGGAGGGACCTTGGGCATACAAGGAATTTTTTCACGTGTAAGCCTAAAGTGGAGCGAAAAAACTAAAATGTTTGCAGTTCTGGACAAATATCTGAACAGGATATAACAAATCGAAACCCGACCCTTCGTTTTAAGGAGGAGAAATGCGGACCAGAGAAGTATATGAGCCTCATAAAGTTAGATAGATAGATATTCGTCTTTATTTTGGGGCGAGATTGAGACTATGGAGTCTCTTCCACCACCTAACCCCTAAAGCAGAAATTGGAGGATGATGCTGAAGAGTAAATGAACAGATGAAGTAAGAAAATATATGAAAAAGTGACAGAGGAAAATGTCAACTAGAAAAACCATCAGCACGGGGCACACCTTGAGATACCAGAATATGCAGGCTACATAATAGTCAGGAAGAAAGAAGGGAAGATCCCACGAGGACGATCGAAGGACAAACACGCGAAACAAAGACAAGAGGGATGGAAGAAAGAAGAGCTGTCATGATGAAAATGAATTAGAACTGGTAAGGGAAGACTGGTATTCAGCCAATCTCCGGATGGAAAGACTAATGCTAATTTCATGCAAAGTTTGAATCGCTTCATGCGCCCATATATAATGCCTTCTCCTCTCGGAGTTTTGTCCAGCGACTCGGCGTCATTTCATTCTACTGCGCTAGCCGCTTCGCCCGGAGAGTACAAAGACTAGAAGTCAGCTCACCTCGGGGGTCCAGTCGGAGGAAAGGGGAGAGGGGGAGAATCATCGCTCCGTTTTCTGTCCGGTAGCCGCGCGCTTTCGTCTGGAGAGAAAAGCGAGGGGATGGAACGGTGGGAGGATGAAGCGAGAGTGGAATGCGAAAGCAGCGAGAGAGAGATAGAGAGGAGCGAGTAGATCACGGCCAAGGGTGAGTGATCACTGCAGATAAAGAGGTTGAATTTCCATCATTTCTGCGATAAATTATCACGCATCTCCTTTTATGACCAGTTTTGTATTTGCAATCGCTTTTTCCAGCGTTTTTCCAAGCCATTTAATTTCCCCACGTTTTCCCGGATGTCGCAATATCATGCCCCATAATATTATAAAAACAGTATCAAAGCGTGAACTCTTAAAACTTACGAAAATAGATAACGATGTCAAAAATATAGAAATAGAAATGCTCGAATTTATGGTAAGAATTGGGAGGAAAATGTTTACCATCTGCTAAAATAATTGGCACACGAAAAAACTTGAACATGACGAATACATATTATCAATATGCAACTTGGGGAGAATGACTAGGAAGTAGCTGATAGTAACTTTACGGAGCTTAAGTGCCGAATGCCGTGAAGACATCCAATATTGGAAGAGAGGTGGTGATTTGAGGACCAAGTTTTGCGTCCATCGCGAGTGTATGTATTAAGAAAACTTCTGATAAAGGAGATACTTAAAACTACAAACAAACGAACGATCCACAAACGTGAATTCAGCCCAGAGAGCAAAGTAACCGCCGTTAATCGAATATTTAATTTTTACGGAAACTCATTTTGTCCTTTTAATATTTATATTAACCCAATGACCTCATTAAAAACAATTTAATATTTCTAAACGCAAGAGGTCACAAACTTAGTGATAAATAAATAAATTATCATAGGTATTTCATGGTGTGATTATTTAAAATATTTCACTCGAATAGTATGAATACATGAGCATTACCAATCAGCGTCATCTTTAAGTACTCAACTAAAACAAGTGAAGTGTTAATGCTAAATACTGAGAGAGAGCACTCTTTCTGCGATAGGAATATGCGGACCTCTTCATTCAAAGAATAAAGACCTACGAGAAAACGTAAATTAATTGAATTCCTCTAGTTCTATAATCGCACGATACCTAATTCATCTAGGGATACCTCCAATTCGGCTTTTTCCCCCTCATTTCAGGGCACGGTGGAGAAGTGGAAAGAAACGTTGCCTCCGCCTGATCCGGGTTTAAAGGGCCGTCCATGCACATCGCTCCCGACATATTTTTTTATGGTATCAAATAGATATGATATATTTCTGAACATCAATACGTGACGATTTTCAGTAAGTGGACACTTAAACTCTATTCAGATATATACTTTATAAGCATATTTTGAGCATATTCAAGTCGATATATACCGAATTTCTTAGGCGTTAAGCCAAAAATTTTCAAGGAATTGTAATTTCCACGATATAATTGCAATGAAGTATAAGGGTTATTATTCTTCTAAGTAATTCTGCATTTAGGTAAACTCTGTTTCTGTATTTTCAACTCAATGTCTTAAAACAACTGGCGGTTTGTTTCCACTAAATCTTTTGTCACGCGCATGACATTACTATATACTCGTATTATTTCTTAAATTAAAACATCTGGTCGTACATTGGGTAACTTATATTGTTAACGTCAACCAGTATACGAGGTATCTTTTGCCTTGTATGGGAACCATTTAATTCCAGGCAAGTCTTTGCATAAATGTTTTCAATGATATAAAAGAGAATTACTCCTATATTCTTTTTTCTATCTCGAAGTCACTTTTCTGGCTCAAACAAAAAGCGATAGTAATATTATTAATGGTGCGAGATCCTTAAATAAATGGAACCATGGACGGATAAAGAGTGTTTAGAATTAAATTTTTGACTCTTAAAGAGATAATATGCAAATGAGATAAGTTTTTAAATGAGATTTGCACTCTTGTATCAAATTAGCAAATTTCAACCATTATCGGGCTAATTCCTTCGAATCGTCCCTTAGGGTGTAAGGGACCGAAAGTCTTAAAATAATTTTAATTAGGAATAAAGTAGCATCACATTTCATAAGGAATAGTTTTACTTCGTAGAGGACCTTTAGGTCAGAAAGATCGTGTGCATGGGAAATGAAAACTCAACTGCATGACCAACATTTTCAGTATACCCTGATAGCGTCATTCACACTATTAGTTCTGAGTTTACCATAAAATCTGAGAACCTAAAAAAATGGTATTATAGACCTAAATTATGATAAAAACTGCAACCATAATACTCCAAATACCATATACCTACTCCAGCAGACGGGTTCAGAGGAATATGTCCGGAAAGTAAAGAAAAGCTATTCCCGATAATCAGAACAATTTCATGTTTTTTGGAGCAAAGGATTCAGGTGATGTTCACCTACATGAACTAATACTTCAACAGTGGCAAATTTGAGTCTTTTTGTGATTCCACGTCAAATTATTCAACCCCGTCATTACAAATAAACTCATCAGGCTCCAAAAGCCTTTCTGCCACTCAAATATATCTGAGAACACAATTGAAAGCTGTTAAGAAATATATAAGAGGCAATACTTTCTCGAATAAATCAATTTACTATAGTAATATATTGCTTTCCCTTTGATCAGGTATCTCTTTTTCACTTACTTTCGTCCTGGGTTTCTTGGCGGCAGGTGTATTAGTAAAGTAGGTGTATTGACCTTTTAGGCCAATACACCTACTTTCTTTTCTTCCAAAACTTTACCAATCTACAGAAAATTCTTTTACAAAGCTTAATAAAAAATTTCGGTAGAGGTTTTAATTGTCAATCCATTTTCTATTATGTATCATAAGTGGTTGAGTAATTAAACTTCGAGAACAACGTCGCTGAAGATTGTTTAGTGATTACTATCCAAAGTGATGTTCGCCTTATATCGAAGGGAAATGCCGACTCGAAGCTTTCGCGTTCAACAGTTAAAATGGAGGAGTAGATTACGA
The DNA here is from genome assembly GCF_022747635.1 of Hetaerina americana. NCBI lineage: Eukaryota > Metazoa > Arthropoda > Insecta > Odonata > Calopterygidae > Hetaerina > Hetaerina americana. The sequence continues at coordinate 30,663,839 of NW_027286874.1, read as the reverse complement.
TGGTAAATAACATAAAATTTGATCTCTCGTCTTAATGGAAACACTTTTAAATTCTTTACTTTTCATTACGATCGCTATCAAAGATGTTTAAGTAGAAATGATGGAAAGAAATAAGATCGTTCTTGGCGTCCTAGTGTGATTGACAAGTTTTCCTCGGGATATTTCGCTTATCTTCTCTCTTGGCACACTACTGGCCACGATGCCAATTAATTGGATAAAAGATAAAAAAGATGATCGATTGGCAAATAAACACTAATCCATGCTCTATTAATGATACAGCACTTCTGTCAAATTAGCCATACGAGTGTGTCCGTGTCATGGGAGTTTCTTTTTGTAGGTTGAAATGAAAATGCTTTCATTTTTTTGGGAGCTGTCGAGTTTAACGCGAGTAATAAAAAATTTTCACCTGATGTCAATCAAATAGGGAGAGGTAGTTATTATAGTAATTTGTCTTTACCCGCTTATGAAGAATATCCAGCGATAAAATTCCTCCAGTGAAAATACACCGGAGGATTCTTTCTGTTACATAACCATATATTGTAGGGTATATAGCTGTTATAAAGTGTAACCTCTTTCAGTTTCGAGAATATAACTCACATAACTTCCATGCACACAGAGTATTGAAAAGGGAAAAGGAAGGAAAGATTTTAAAATGCCACCTATACGGAAAACAATAACAAGCATATTTATTTGTGTTGTCTGAATTTCACTCCGGGGCGCAATTAGTGCTCCGGTATGAGAAGTGAAGTGAGAGTAGTTTACCGGTATATGTACCTAGTGCGCGAAAGAGCGAAGGTGAACACCAATCTAAAACTAATTACAGATTTATTATGAACGCCTTCAATTTGGTAGGAGTCCTGTTGAATTTAAATGCTGCAGAACAGCAAGAAACAGCAATGGGATTGACAGATATACGGATTATAACATACATATACAGAATATATACCCCCTGCCACTCACCCGAGCAGTGGCTTGCAGGGTATTAAAAAAACTAAAAGTACTTATGCATACACGCAAATGGAATCATAACGAAATATATTCCGTTGTGATTCGATAACGATAACAACGCAGTATGCTGCTTTACAGGCGAAGGAAATGTACGGACGAAGATTTTTGATGTAGAGATGAAATTGTCCCAAAATGAGAAGATAAGTTAAAAAGAGAACACATTCTAGCTAAAACAATTGAATTCATGAACCATTAGCACTTTAGAAGAAAGCGTGGGAACAGAGAGTGATTTTCTTTTTTTATTAAGTTTATTTCAATAGGAAAATTTAGAAATGTTTTTCAACCGCTGTTAGTTACTGCAATTACTAACCGACTAACACGCAGATTCTGTGCATTAACGACACTTGAGAAAAACGATTACAGAAGGTCTCACTTACACACTGATTAAGTACATTGTCGTACTAACATTGGTTTCTATAGACAACCAATCAACAAGGATAAATACTGCATCAACTACAGATGATCAGTAGAGCTAAATCCACTCATTTGGAATAACCTTGAGAAACTAAGAGTCAAGATCTCGTTTCGAAGTCAACATGTAGGAAGGGGAGAGGACAATAACAAAGAGATGGAAGATCGAATACCTAGCAGGAAATCATTAAATATTATTAAAAGTCCAAATAACCGATAATAAAGAGCTTAGAAAACGATAAGAAAATTAAATGTGCTTATGCAATCCAGAAATAAGGAATAAAAAGAAAAGTGAATAAATCAGCTCTCTCGACCGTCTAAAGAAGCAAACCTGATAGCGCTACAAAACCGTACTCCTCCCCACAATACTGTATGGAAGCGAAACTTTGGTATGCCAGGATAAGCATAAATACCGAATGAATGCGGTGGGTATGCGGTACTTGAGTGTCCGCGGTAAAATAAAAGAGTCGGGGTGTGGAATGAGTGGGACATGAAAGAATGTGGATTAGGAACGCGGGCAATAGAAAAGTATGAAAGAAGTGTGCTTCGCTGGTTTGGTCATGCCGAGAGAATGGATGAGAGTTGAGACTAGAATAAACGGGAGACGAATGAATTGTCTGAGAAGAAGGGTTAGACCCATGAAGGAAAGTGAAACAATTGAATTTTTCGACCCACTCTAGTCAGTACGCTTGCATACATCGACTCTACTCTCCTCTCTTGGCTCCAGTTGTTTTTTAGGCAATTTCCTTGTAGTTACTGAGGGTGCAAGCCTGTTATGACCACAGATTTAGAAAAATGAACAGGCAACGATAGGAAGACTCACAAGTCTTCACGGCGTATTTTTAAGCAAAGAGTCCTCGGGTCGTCAAACTGTGCAAATATCCGAAAACTAACGTTGACTGCCTAGACAAGCACCTTCAAGGGTGAAGTGCCTGAACCAAAATTAAAAATAATCAAATTTCTTAGTTTCGACGCTTCAGTCTTAAGAAAATGGAAGTGTTGGTCAACGAAATCTCGGTGAACGAAAATTCAATGGAAAACTCTATAGCTTAAAACTCCGAGAACTCTTTATTTGATAATTTGTTGTGATCGTCTCCATTATCGGCTAATCGTCAATAGAATTTGCTAATGCCTAATAAGCCTGTCCCAACTAAAAAATAATTCTAAATGAAATAAGCTAATTAAATTTCGGAAATTATACGCTTGAAATTCCACACAATCGTGACTACACACTGATGGCGAACAGCGAAGACCTTCGCCACACCACCTCCCTGCCGCGCATCTCGTTTTTGCGACATAAACGAATTCCCCACTCGGTCTTTTTATTTACAGAGAGTCCACTCAACGAAACAGCTTTTTCCTTAATTGCGTTATAATCGGATACATCTAAGATCAACACTGGGAGCAGGCGCTTTTCCGTCACAAGACTCCGCTAATAAGTATCTGAAATTAGTACTATTAACAACATTGGCTGCGCCAATGAAGCAAGGTTATCGACATCGTCGAAAGCAAACAGATTCGAGAAAAAAGTGGTGGGATTCAAAATGATAACTTCAGGCGTAAGATACTCTAGCTACCCATATCTGGTGTAAACAAGAACTTTGTATCATACAAGTATACGCTATGCTATACTTATTGACACAGTCAACGATAGGGGTTACGTACACAACGCACGTGGACAAATTGAATGTCTTTAACGTTCGGATGAAGGAAGTTTCCAATGTCCAAGATATCTACTAAGTGCGATTAAAACCAAGTCAGGATTGATAAGTGAGTGAGGGGATATCAATGTAGAGGAAGTGGTAATCCATGTGGATGTAGAAATATAAGTACGAGTATATAGGTATAATTTCCCAAGCACCTTTTGATCCATTGGCAAAACCATAATTATTCGCATAAAGTATAATTTAATTATCACTTTCGGCCCTTATAGCAAACACTTCCTGCATTCTGAAATGTGCAAAATATCACATTTCGATAATCGCTTAGCGTTCTTCAGAGTTTGCAGCATTTTTAATGAAGAAAGACTAAAGAAAGACATGCAAAAAACATTTAAATACAAGTATAAACTTTTCACTTGCATTTACTATTATGACAGGTATTTGAAAGCAAATAATTAAAACACCAGGTATCCACACAATTATGTATATAAAACTTGTAAGAAAGATTTAAACCCCGACTTGTTTATTGCAGTAACAATAATGGGCTTACTAACGGGGACAGAATACATAAATGAAAATGGAACACAGCTTCAAAGAACTGCTGGGAGGACTGGGCAATTAAAATACAGCTAGCAGCGGAGCTAAAATAAAAGACGACTATAACAAGTCCCACTACATACCTTCCCTACCAAAGGGAAGTCATAACTGGCATAAAAACTATTAAAATCAACAGAGCAACTGGTAGTGGCGTCTATAGTACAGCAAAATTATTTAAACCAGCAAAATTGTTTCTAACACCCAGTAATACTTACTACTTCAAGAGTGAAAGGAAGAAATAATACAGGAGGTTTTGAATAAAAGGAGTTTAAATCCGGGCAGATCCAGAACTGATTAGATATGTGGTGTCTAAGACATCCTGATTCAATCCTGGGAATAAAACACTGATGTCCGCCAGATCTTTGTAGATATTCACTAACCTAATGATTCTATCGAGAGAAGAACGCTATTGAAAATGATGACAGAGTTTTGGGGTCCCAACCGATCAATCAAACTAACTAAAGCCACAAAGTCAGATACAGAATAACATTCACGGAAGCAGAATCAGCCAACGAAGCTTTCCCCTTGGAACATTCGCTTTGGAGTATGTCATAATAAATGTGTCCATGAACCCAACAAGCATTCTTGAAAATAAACAAACGAAATCAGAGGAACGCGGACTACATAAACATACAAGAATGTCATTAGTAGCAGTTGAGGAAATCTATATAGACTTGGAGAGAAAGTTCAAGGAAGTGGGTTTAAATGCATACATAAAAAAAACCTGCTAACACAAACATTGACCGAACAAGAGCTCGCATATTAGAAGGATACAATTTAGGAGCAGTGAAACAATTACATACCGTCAGGTGACACTAACTATAGATGGCAACAGGAGAGCTGAAACTGGAGGGAGAATCGAGCAGGCAAATACGGCATATTTTGCCTCTGTAGTAGTTAAAACTATTGATTAGGTGATCTTTGATTGAATGGATACCATCATTCTCAGATATGAAGAATAAAATACCGAAAAAAGCCACCGAAATGACGGAATCCCCCTCTACAAACTTCATTAGGCTGGTAATTCCCTATAATTGCGAAAAATAGATAAAAGACAATTACTCAGGATAGTATCAACGCCTTTGACAGGAAAATATTACCCGGAAATCCCGAGTCCGAATATTGAAAATGGATCTTAGGAGAATCACTTACAATCTTAAGAAATCATCAATTAGTAGGTATACAGCCACTTACCAAATTATCGAACTACAAAATTTTGATGGGCAGGTGATGCTACAAGGATGAAAGACCAAAGGATGCCAAAGTGAATGCTCAATATGATGAAGGTATAAGCCTTAAAGAAAGCTGCATTCGATCAAGATTGATGGGGAAGAAAACTAAAGGAGGTCAAGGTCCGATATTAGCTGTAGTTCCATAAGGGAGAGGAAGAAAGATTATGAATAACACACGGTGGACATAACGCGTGACACTTATAAAATCCTCAAAGAACTCGATTTGAAAAATACAAATGAGATGTAAAGCATAGATCACGTTTATAATTCTCCCCGAAGTAGTAAAATCTCATGCTTTCGAGGCCTTTTGATACGTACAATGTATTTCATCATTCTCAGTTCTGAAGAAACGAATATAAAAAAATCTGAATTTCGAACAAAATTAATATTGGTCTCAGTCGTATGAACATTTTAATAATAAAAAGAAAATAATACTCTCACTTAAAAGTCTATCCTTGAGATATGTTACATCTTTCGTCACGAAAAGCCGAAAATATACCTCTGGAAGTTTTTTTTGTTTAAGTTTTATTTAGTACCCTGTGAGCCACCACTAGGGTGTGTGGCTGGGGGTGCTTACACACAAGACTACCCTTGATCCAAAACACCTTTCCCTCATAGCGCGATCGGACAAACGTTATTTTATTCTTATCCCTTATCATTCGTGGGGAAAATGACATCTTAAATCTAATCTGTTCTGCACTTAATCTTTCGAATTTTATTGACATGATCACTCCAGCCGTAATGCGATGGGGCTAATAACACATTTTCAGCAAGAGACATCCTTCCACTTAATGCAAAAGATTTAATCTGTAATTTAACCTTCGCTTCGTAAATGGCTCCCAACCCAGATCCTCTAATACTTTTGATACGCTACTCAGTTATTCATAACAACGATTCACAAATCTAGCTCTTCTGCGCTACACGCCATCCGATTCAGCAATCAATCCAACTTCATGAGGATCCCATATACTAGCAGCATATTCTAATGAGGCCTAACGAGCGAAAGATAACATTTCTCTTTAACCTTTTCGCCACATTTCCCCACACTCTTCTAATAAATCCTAAAAAAGAAGTGTGGCAGTTTTTAGAAACCAAAATATTACTAGTTTATCTACAGAAAAACAATAAATCGAGTAATGTCTAAACGGAATGCCCCTGAATGTATCCCTGCTACGATTCTTGCTCAAACTCTCTGAGGAGGTAATAGTTTGTGAAATAATATATCAAAAGATGTTGGCTTTTTGTTAAATATATTTTCCGAGGCAAACTTTACTACAGAACAGGATCTATTTTCTAATTGGATCAAATATTTGACAGAATCGGACCTCAGTATAACACAAAAAGTACGAAAAAATAGAATTGATATGTGACGGACCAGTAAGAAACAAGAGAGAAATATACATAATTGTAGCCCAAAAATACGTAACTAATTCCATAGGATATGACACAACATATAATAAAGAAAAAACCTATATAAAGAGTTGAACCGCTACTAAGCATTAGGCAAAACTATAAAAAGAACAACGAAAAAAATTAAGAAAAACAACATTTAGATAAAGCTACGGCAGCCTCGTCTCTTCTATGTGGATATGAACGCTGGTTACACTAAAAAAAAGAAGATGAATTAAGAGTGCAGGCAGCAGAAATGCACTTACTTTGGTAAATAAAAGGATGTAGGTACTACAAGAGTTGGGCTAGCTGATAATAGAAAATAAATTGAAATGGAGGAAATTAAGAAATGTAGGAAATTTGACAGATCTTAAAACTAGGATAGAAACGGAAATATAACACAAAATAGTGAAAATTAGAAACACCATGTGGAATATATGAAATCTGGAACGGTTCTCTAATACGAATCTCATTAAGCGCGGGAAGGGCAAAGAATGAATGGAAGCCAGAATAGCATTGTAGCCTAATCCTTTAAAGAAAATATTGGTTTAACATTTCTGTTTCACAAATCTCACAGTTTCGAAGAATAATGCAATAATTTCGGTGAATTCATTAGTGGTTAGAAAAGCCTATTTAGATCAAAAGAATTACCTGTGAGGAGAGGTCAGTTGGTGAAAAACGGAGTTTTTCGCTAACGTTCAACAATTCAACACCTCTGGACTGAGGGCGATGATTTACGGAACTACAAATGTTTCAGGACGTCCGATTTAATACTTTCCTTTTCAAAATGAGTGATTTATGGTCCTACCGATGATGAGCTTGTTTTCGAGGAAGTGCTCTGCGAAGAGCTTGAGCCAGACAGCAATTTTGTGCTCTATGATCCTATTGTCAAAACTGCGGTATGTTTTTTATAACCTGCTGAAAGATTAACCGCCCCATGCACGTCGCTATATAAAAATTTGCATCCCCTCTTCTTTGTTGCCCTAGATGTCGCTTAAATATTGCCCAAACGAATGATAATATTGCAAATAGATACGAGAAACCTTTATGCATGTAATGGACGTCTGAATATTATTTGGAGAATGTTTAATAGATAATTACGAAACGACACACATTCACTCCAACTGTGGCCGAGTCAGCTCGCAGTAATCGGGCGTATGAGACGTTCCATTCCATATCTATTTGTTTGGCATTGGTTAGGAGTCAAACCAAAACCAGATATCCATGTCGCAAATGTGACCTCTTGTCACGCCCTCGAAGATACGTTCAAAGGGCAGTTAAAGACAAGGTTGGCTGTTCAGAAGGAAGCTAGATAAAAGCAGGAGCAACTATACCACATATACTATATAAATTCATAGCACAATTATGGCACGTTATAAGCTACGGTGGTAAGATAGGTAGAGGAATTCGAGACCATATTTTTTACTTTAATTATACTGGATCTCTTCATGTAGAACGTTAAGTACGGGTAATAACCTTTCATAAGTGTTACTATACGGATGTTCAGAACTTTTCTACATAAATAAATGATTTTGACCCAAAATATACATTTGATACTAGATAAATGATTTGGACTCTCAATACTCTTTTGTCTTTTTTCGGTGGCACAACCACCTTCTTTAGAAAATAGGCATAAAAATAGTTTGATAAACGAAAAAGATTTTTGTCATTTATGTAAAGGAAGGTGTCTGCGTCAGCGAAACTTCACGAAAAAAAGACGTCCTCTTTGCAGCCATTAAGAAATTACCTCAATATTCCTGAGTGTTTTGTGTCAGTAAAATGATGCAGATGAATAAGATCACGAGAGAAGGACCATTGCAGTCTAATAATTTTTTAGTTTCTTCAGTCAAGCGAAAGCGTGGAACACATAAGCACGAAAAATAATGTTTCAATGCATTTATGCTGCCGAGGGACAAAGCTACCATTTTCTTGGATAATTAAACAAGAAACCCTTCGGGTGCCATAGTGAACTGCGAGAAAAAATGTTTAAAGCATTACTACACCATTATTTTAACGTTTCTTCAACACTGGATGTATTTTACTGAACTGATTATCAGTTCAAAATGAAAATCAGGAAACACACCATCTTAAAACATCAAAATCCACCATATTCTCTGAGTTTCTCAGGTTAGAGGATATCTTGATGTCATTATTAGGCGTATATGTATGTGTCAAACCTTTGACTTATACATACATACAGTAAGCCCGTTAAGCCTTCAGCTAAGTCAACGATATCTGAGCTGACAGCACAAACAACATGGAATACATATCGAAGCATCAACCCGAGGATTGTTTTGCTAGATGAGGAGGGTAGAGTTCACCTATAACGTGTACTAGCCCCAACGGCGAGTGAAATTCACATATCAGGATAGGAGAAGTTTATTATTATTATTACACTGTACCTTACAAGCGACCGCTTGGTAAGGGGTGACTACACACCAGAGTACCTTTGATACAAAATACTCCTCCCTCCTAGCGCGGTTGGAAGTTATTCTGATCCCTAATCGTTCGCGTGAAAAACGACACCTTAAATATATCTGTACATTTCTCGAAATATATCTAATGTATCAGTTACTCTCTCTGTGACGCCAATGGTTTCTCAGGACGTCCTATTCAAAAATATATCACTCAGCTTGGGTGAAGCTGAGGTTTCCCAGAGGCGTCAGTCGGAATCGAACCCAGGTCCTCCGGCCAGTAGCCCATCGCTCTACCCAATGGACTACCATGCCAATAAATAGCCTTAATGAAAAATAACCAAGGACATTTCTTAGGCGCTTCTCAGACCTGCCTTTCTCAGAGAAACAGATAGGGGTGCACGCAATATTTTTCAATGAAGTCGCCTCCACTTATCAAGAAGGGAAAACAATGTGTTGTGATGTGGAAATTGCCTAGTTATCCGTTGAGTTTAACTTTCATTAATCACATGCTAATTCTAATTCGTAAATATGTTCCATAGATTAAACCATGCATCGGATCGGTAAAATAAATGACTAAGTAGTTGTTTCACAACCGGACGGAATCCATCGGAATGGACGATGAATCGTACCCGTTGTATTTAACATTTCGTTTACTATTAAGTAAAGAAACAAAAACATCAATTACTTTCTACACTTCTCCCTCATTTCTCCCACTTTCTATCTTACCCTAATAAACTGTCGGGTCTCCGATGCGCCCACAATCAGAACCCACTAAAACCATATCCACCGCAGCCACGACACACATCGACCCTAATTGACGAATTACATGCGAATATTTTTTCTCCCTGGACCCTCTCCCTCCTCAGATCTTAAAGGGGGATCCTGGGACGGTTGCATCGCTGTCCTCGCCCGCATTCGTGGCGCCGAGAAAGAGGAAATCGGTGAAGGTGGCGCCGAGTTGGGCGAGCCTGGCTAAGTGGAAAAGGACGGGAAGGAACGGCCGATTGCCAAACAGCGATTTTTAGATGCTACTGACAAAGAGATAAGGACACTGGTGGGACGAGATAAATGCGAGTCCAAGGCGAAAGTTAATGACTGCATCCTTACGAGCCCCGTACAAACATCTCCCAAACAATATCCCTCACTGATTTGAATTTATTAGCGGTTCCCCTCACGCGGTACCGTCTTTCGCCTTGCGTTACGTGCCTTGATCGAAGCAGGCCGAGGCAACTGAGAAAAAGTTACAGCCTGAGTCGAGAATTGGTTCAATGTGCAAACTCACTCAAGATGAGCAGAGAAATTCGTGACAAGTCCCCTGAGCGTAACCTTTACGACCAGACATCCAGTAATTCCAAGCATAATCATAAATGTCACTGAGAATTGATTTGTCGTATGATATGCGAAACCGAATGAATGAGACTGTACTGACCACCGACCGTGGCCTTGGTTCTCATACATAATAGGTGCACGGGCATCCTTTTCTTTCCCCGATACAATTTCTGAATAACTTCCACGTCTTGGTTTTAAATGAGATTAGCAGAGTGTTCAAGGCGCAACTTTCTAAACTGCCTTTCTACTACAGGGAACAGCAGTAAGCGATAGACCATCTGTACTAGAAGACTGGTCAACTGCTATTCTCCTATACCTTTTCTCTTACATACCGTTTCATTTGATCCAAGTATTTACCATTTTACCTTCCTGGTGGGACTTTTTCTTCTATTTTCTCTCCTCGTTCCCTTATTCTAGTTCCTTACCATCCCGTTACGTCTTAAGGAATGCTCAAGTAATAACAATTTTATCGATCGTTCGATTTTAAGTTCATATCTTCAGATATATCATTATCACATGCTGTAGTTTAGGGATTAAACTAAATAAGTATAGGTTCTTCGATTACGGAGAAAATTTGTATCTTATAGCAAATTTTAAAATGTATCCATGTACACGAAAAATATGCCTCAAGGAATTTATAAAACCAAACCTTGTTTCCTTATGAAATGCACACAATTAATAAGATATGGGCCTATTCCCAAATTTTAAAAGGCTTATCGCACCCTTGTAAATAATTATGCGAGCTCAGGACCACACCATCATGGAAGAGAACACCGACGTCAAATGAATTACAACTAAACAGAATAGACATATCGCCATCAGTGAGTTTTCGCAGAACAGCGGACCATTTTCGGTTGCAACTGAGGTGGTTATTGAACAATTTTTCTATGGCTTATTGTATTGTGGCTGGAGGCAGGATGAGTAAGGCTCAGTTCTTTGTGGATTCCGGGTGAATCATAACGTCCCAAAGAGTTTTCGGACTACTTTATCCTCTGTTGTCCGTATACTGTTGAGGTGTGTCTCGGCTGCGCGTAACCAAACCAGCGAAGCATACAAAAGGAGGACGCGAATAATGGCGGTATAGAAAAGAACTTCGGTTTCCAGGGAGAGAGGAAAGTTAAGGCAAAGGAGTGAGAGCAGAGCCAGCTAACCAACTGCAGTGGTCTCCGTGTTGTCATATCGGCTGTGAGCTGTCCAGGGTAACTTCGAGACACTGGACAGTCTGAGACTTCGGTATCAGCGTATTTTGTAAAGGACTGTGGGTGCGAGTGGGTGGGGGGGGATTCTCCAGATTTAAGTCGTTACCAAAGACCATATGTTACTATTTTCTGGCGTTGACGCGGTCTTCGGTCATCTGCAAATTCTCGAAGGAGTCAAAATTGATACTGGAGATTGCCTACAGGCCAGGGTTAGATCCTTCGGCAAGAATGGAGGTCTCAACTGCATATAACAACAGGTGGAGTTCAGGGGAGGAGGGGAAGTCATTTACGAAAAAGGATTAGTGAAAGAATTGCGCCCTGGGGGACACAGGGTTCGATGGAATGGGAAATCAGCCGTCGAAGAATTATTACGTCGAAGTACGTCGAAGAATTATTAAAACAATTATATATGAGTACAAGTTATTTATAAAGCAAATTTTCAATAGATTCTCTAGAAAATGTATATTCATTTCAGTGAAATATGAAGATATTTTCTCCTTGACATCTTCATTTGGTAATCAGGCTTATTAACAGCGAAAAGAAAAGAGAGAAGCATTCAGTTCTTCTATATTGACCACACCTACTTCAAGCACAAGCTCAATATAATCCTAAATGTATTTATTAGTGCATTTAACGAGTTGTCAATTGCATGTAGCATTTTACCATTAAGTTGCAAAAGAGTAATAATTTCCGCAAATACTTAGCATATTTCCTACATACATAATATACGTAGATAGCACTCAACTGAGGACTAAATTTAAACCTAGATAGCTAATAGAATAAATAAACTATTAGAAGATATTCAGTTTAAAAAGTTCAAAATATAAGTATGATGAATTTAGACTGTAGTTTTTATTTTATAAAAAGTGTGACATCGTAAGATTTACGATTAGCAGATATAAACTATGCCATGTAGCAACATTTTCCAGATGATAATTATGATGTTTTTGGATGCACATTAAAACTATAAATATTGCACTTACCGAAATTTTATTCATTTTAAGCTACATATTTTCTCATTAAATATTACGTTATACATAAGATACAAATCCAAGGCAAGTGCACAAAGTGAAAGCTTTTTGCTGATGTAATTTTTTATTAATGCCTATCAGACTCGAGTAATTTTTTTTAGTCCTTTGATAAAAATTCGACCTTGTACTTCCCTGACATCAAATTGCACGGGATAATAATAATAATATTTTCAAATAACCTCAATGTTATAATGAGACCAAAGCTACAGATAGTTCACATCCGGAGAAAATAATCTACACGTTTGACTGCTTTCAAACGGTTCAGTGTCTGGTCGACACGGTCTCCCCGCACGGGGCGAAGGACGACCCCAGAGCGAGGGGCCACCACGCGGGAACACTTGCAGGAGCGAGTGCGCTCACTTCGCTGTTCGAGTGGCGATGGAATTCCCCAAAAACAACGGATCGAACTAATGATGAGACGGAAACTTTTCATAGGGCACCCGTAATAATTCACTCTTTTCACGCGAATAATTAAAATCTATTGGAGTGGCATCAGCAGAAAAATGTATTTAGCTAACTCTTAGAATATTCGTGCGATAAACAATAGTAATATATATGATCACGTTCAAGGTTCCTCAATGTTGGTGGGTTCGAGAGAACACAAAACCCTTGTGGACTGAGAACCACAGCATGAACTCAAATTAGCATGATTGTAAAGCTATTGGACTTTGATTCAAACAATGGAGTAGAAAGGTATGAAAATTGTACCTAAGTTTTTCTCTGGTGATTAAGCGGGAAAGAATCTACTCAATGGCAATGAGTCGAAATTGCGGAACTTCCGACATCAACCTCTCTCTCCCTTAGCAGTGACGTCACGGAAGACGGCATAAATCACCGTAGGAGGAAAACCTACGGCTTACTGACCAAAACGACCAAGCTTACGCTTCTTTGAAAAACTGAACGTATTTTACGCATCAAATATCAGGAGCGATTTCGACGACTCCAAACAAACCTGGGAAACCCCAATGCAGGAAAATCGGACATGAACGTTAAGCCTACACCCATTGTGACTCGATACAGGGCCACATCCTTCTTTTGCTTTCTAGGCCAAACACAGTGTTGACACATCCAATATCTGTCAAGTAGTTTTCACAAAAGATTAACTGGAAAAAGGAATATTATCTACAAAACAACCTCACAACATGAAAATTATAACAAAATGCAGCATCAAAAACATCTTCATGCCAGAAATATAATTTTTAGTTAAAATAGTTCTCATTCAATCTACGTCGTTTCACCGTCGCGGAAAACAGGGAAAGCAGAAAAATCAAGCATTACAAGCTATCAGAGGCGAAAGGACATGATGTCTACGCACAGGTTTCCGGTGTCGATAGCTGCTAAAAGCATTTCACTAAACAAGCACGAATCGCAAGCTAACACAGTTGTCGTTAGTACAAAAACTGAACTGATTTGTATTCCGCAATAACATCTCTCCATAGGCAGAAATATAGTAGGCAGAATAAAAAGAGGCTGGATGTCCTATCGCTGACAATGTAAAACGAAGGTGGCATGGAAATGGGAAAAGTAACAATTTGGTGGTGTGTAAAGCCATTGTTGTTGTCGAGGTTCACCGAAACCACGAAAAGCGCGATGTTCATGATTCATCACTAAATTCCGATAAGATAATTAACTCCGCGAAGCTGCGTTATATTTCACGTTTTCGAACAGCAGAGTACCCGATCAGATTCAATTTCGCTAACGACTTAAATATCATTCACTTTGATTGCCGACTCACAGGAGGAAATTACATTCGAAACAGCTGGTATGAGTAAGCCAGGCAAAAGCAAGGGAAGGACAAGGACAGCTGAGACGATAGCGGCGACGCCTCACGGGCACCCGCGTCACTGGGTCGCCCGACGCCGCAAAGAGCAGCCCGTGTCCCGTAGTTTTGAGTGTGACGAATCATTTGTCTCGAAGAGGGTCACGGGCCCCGCTAAGGGGCGCCATTATTGTCGTGAGGGGGCGCAAACTGGGGTCTCTCACCTCTTGGGGGCGATGCCATCCGTGCGCTCGGCTAGGCTGCAGTCGGAGACCCGGGTGACGGCGGGCGTCGAGTCAAGCACGAGAAGCGGGGAGTCGTGTGAAACGGCGAGCGAGCCGTCGTTAGCGGAGGAGAGAGCATGGCTCTCTGGGTCGGTATCCTTCATGGCGGCCCGCGAGTGGAGTTCCGAGGCATGGCGGAGACAAATGTGAAGATTTGAGCGGTGGGTTCGAAAGAAGAAATCACTCTCACTCCCGGAGAGCTTGCTGCGCGACCGACGGCAGTCGAGGAACAAGAGGACGAGGGAGGGGGGAGGAGGGGGAGGGGAGGAAGGAAAGAGGTGGAGGAGGAGGGGGGAAGGGACGTGGTGGCGTGGGGCGTGGAACGGCGAGCGGGGCAGGGCGGGAAGGGCGGTGGTGGGGGAGCGAAAAATATACGTGTCGTATGTGGTGATTGCGCCATCTGGTGGTATTCCTCCTACTCTTGGTCGCCCGTCTCACCCAGGGCACCAGTTAATCGCACGGAGCGTGTTCGTGCAATGGAAGAAGTGGTGACAACCGAGAGAATGAGGAAAGCGGAGGCGAACGGAGAGGAGCAAGGTGGAGGAAGCGTGGCACGGAGAACCAACGGAAATGGGCTTCAATTGGAATAGTGATTCGATATCATGCGTTGCCCATTGTCTCCGCGAATGAGACAATATGATCCGACTGAGGAAGGAACAGGGAGCGTGTCAGTGGTTGAAGGTCGTACTGCGCCGTGAGGAACCAAACGGGAACGCCAAAAGTGTTGGCCTACGAATTAGGGACAGCAACAAAGAGAGAGAGAGAAATAGAAGAACACGGAGGGGATGAGTTTATCTGAAGCATGGGCGCCTTCCGATTTCTCCATCGTGAAGGTCAGAGGGATTGTAGTGGAGCGGAAACAAGCGAAGAAGAATGAGGAAGGCGATAAACAGAGA
Organism: Hetaerina americana; assembly: GCF_022747635.1. Classification (NCBI taxonomy): domain Eukaryota; kingdom Metazoa; phylum Arthropoda; class Insecta; order Odonata; family Calopterygidae; genus Hetaerina; species Hetaerina americana. The sequence goes on along the minus strand of NW_027286874.1, from coordinate 30,648,626 downwards.
ATGCTGCGGAGGCAGCCTCAGAGAAGTCCGCAAGGAGGAAACGGTTGAAATTGAAGTCCAGCAGACCACAGAAGGAGTTTCTTAGACAACCGGAAGCACCTGATGCCCATGGGGGTATTGGGAACGCTCCCTCATTAATTCCTTGAGGGCAAAAATAGAGACAAATTTAAAATTACGGAAAAAATTTACTCAAAAAACATAAATTGTATTCTGAAATAACAATCAAGACGAGCAAAATTATTGGAAAGTGCATGCTGCCGTCCAGTTGTAAAATAAGTTGATGTCTCCCTAAATAGTAGTTATATATTTGGAGTTGCGTAAATCTTTACGAATGCTTAATTTGAACTGAGATTATAACATCGTGGAAAATGTTTTAACCGGATGCCCAAATAACTTCATTAAATCGAACTACCCTGCGAATCAAAAGGCTTCACCCGATTTAAATTCATGAAGTAAATTAAATATCTCGTTCTTAACGTTGCACCATTGGGCGAACCGTGATCACGAAAAGTCAATATCGTTCCGAAATAAATATGTAATGCGTAAATATGTAGCAGGTTTGCTGTATACCAGCTTAGTTCTACGAACTTTGTACTTATTTCTCAAAGAGTGTTGATTTTCGCATACTAAAGGAAATATTCCCCAGCCAGGGATACTTCGTACTGACCATTCAATTTCGAGCCCCTTTCCTCTTCATTCGGCCTTGAAATAGAATTCTAAGAAACAATAATGCTTTTTGACGATCGCATTCAAAACATCATGCGGCTGTTTTTAGGTTGAGTCAGCGTGCAACACTCAATAGATTTTCCAACGGTCTAAGACATCTATTTCGTTTCCAAGTTTAAATTTCGGTGTTAAAAGATAGTAATTTTTTGCAAGTGAGCCTAATTATGACATACAAAAGGATGACCACGAAAATATAAAATGTTGCTTCATGTTGTTTACTTCAATTTGGTGACTTAGAAAGGGTATGATTGTAAAGGATTGCTATTGTGATGTTATGATGATTGCAATCCATGCACAAACATCTTTTAATAACCGCAAAATAAAAGGGTATGGGTGCAAATTACTGCTGTTGTGATGCTATGATGATTGGAATCCATGGGCAAACAATTTTAATAATTGCAAAACCGATATTTCGCGAATATTTTTATATACATCCAACGAGAGCATTTTTTTCAAAGAAGATGAAATATAAGATTAATTATTACAAAACCCTATTCGATGTTGCGGTTGGGATTTCAATTCACAAATATACCCATTCATTCATAGTCGAGACCAAAAATTTGTCTCGCGAGCTTATTCTGAAAACAAGTTAATTATCTTGTACTTTCTCATCATTCCTTTCAAATATCATCATACTTCATAAAATTAGTGAATTTCTAACTCCAGAGTTCGAGTCTCGGAGTATTTTCGATTCCAATTCTTATTTACTACTCCGATATGGGTCGTGGAGAGCAATTCAAGTGATATGAGCGTAGGCGCATAATATAGTCGTCGTATTTCTGATCATGTTGACCTTCCTGGAACGTGAAATCCAAGTGATGGTGACAGCCCCTTCCCGACCTACATTTTACATAGGCGAAAACAGAGTGGAACCCTTTTTCTTCTACAACTAAAACGTTAAAATGTTTAGTTAAAGCAAATTATTCTTGTAAATGATGGTCATTTGGAATAATACGAGAGGTTTCAGCCCACGCCACTGCAATAGTCACTAGAGACTGCAATGCCGGGATCTCCCAAACCTCTGATTGATTTTTTTCCAATTCTCCTTTTTTTATTAAATAGGCCGGAATAATCATTTGAGAGTAAACTAATCAAAGATATGATGTGTAAATAATACTTTTACTTTCTTCATACCATATACAACATGACGATCAATGGTAGCATTCGACGTTGATAACTGTTATGAAAAATAAAAGAACAGTTTCCTGTCTGAGAAACCACAATAAAAATGGCGTGAGAGGGTGTTGTAATGGTGGTGATTTCATACATCTATAAACAGAATTTCAGTAGCAAGAAATATTGTCGAATATTTGGTATTTGTATTAACACTATTCTATGACACTTAAGATGTGACTTCACGCTCCTATTTGGCATCAGGTGAGCTCAAGCCTTTCTCATCAGCCTCAACTTCAGGCCGAAGATTGAGTGACTTCCAAACAATATGCCCAGATAAATGAGACTGGAAGAAAATAGAATGACGGGTTGGTACAAGGATTCCAGAATTTTCCAAGACCTTCTAAAAATGAAATCTTATTACCATTATATGAAACTAAATATTTTATGATTGAGACTATCTTACACATGACAAGAGTGGAAATGGCCTTTGAGAATGAGAATATAAACTTGCGAGCAGAATTACGAATGACTTAACGTGAATAAGCGGACGTTTTCCCGCCGCAATTTGGAGTAATATTTGAGAGCATACACGGCACAACGTCACAGTCACATAGGTGAAGCTAGAGAGGAAAATGTTGGGTGTTCAAACAATATTGTGAATGAGCAACGCTCAGCGCCAGCAAGAGTACTTTTCGTAGATTGCCTTATATTTTAAAGTAATAAATCTAAATTTCTTGGGAGTAGCAATTGACTGCTGGTGATATGAATTAGCTTTAATATTTACGATATGACTATCCTTAAAATGTCTTCCAACATTAAAAGGACAGTTGTTTTCTATTCAAAGTCACTATTAATCGTAAATATCGGATTTTTATAGAAAATCGAAATGTTTTTTGTCTTACTCGAATCTTTTTCAATTTTTTTATTTTAACTTTCGGCGGGAAACTGGGCTTCCTGACCGTATGATTAACGATCGGGAGAAATTTTCGCGCGGCAAAGATATTTGAAGTGAAGTAACTCACTGAAAAACACAAATAAATATTCCTAATGCGTGATCTTCAATGCACAAACCCAGTACCATAAGTCTCAGAAATGCTTCGAATCTTAATAATTTAAAACTAAGATGAGTTCTGTCATTAGAATTAAGATCAAATGAAATTTAATGTACACATGTATTGATAAATAAAAAATAAATATTGTAAATAAAGGTTTTTAGAATAACGCTATTGTTTGGAACTGGCTGACCGACCCCGAGCATCCTCTAAGGCTCTGCATCTTTATGTCAGTCTGGAAATTTGGTGATAGCAAAGTGCCACAAAACGCCATAAGTGAGCCGAAGAGAAATTCAATCCTTCCAATCTGGGTAAAATTCCCCATCTCTCTGCCATAACGCCAATGTTGATTAACAAAAAATCATGTTAACACATATGCGGTTCGACAAGAAGAAATATATTTTTTACTTTCCTTGGTGCGGCCAATAAAATCTGATTAAATAGTAAAATCTGTAAAATAAAAATAATAATATCTGATTCTGTCCGTGCCATCCGTGGGTTTCGTCAGCTCTTTCAGGGCCGAAGGATGTCCGCAGGTCCATTTAGATGAATTTTTAGCAATGATTTTGTTAAACTAAGATGTCACACAGCAATCATGGAGTTTACAAATAGGATATATAAATAAATAAATATATATATATATCGTTATATATATATATATATATACACATATATATATATATATATATATATATATATATATATATATATATATATATAGTACGTATCCGTAGAAAGTACGAAAATTTGGATTATATATTTCGTATGCTACGTTTACAATGTGTGTGTATATATATATATATATATATACACACACACACTCACACACGAGGGCGATTCGAAAAGTAAGGACTCCTATTTTCTTCATGAAAAATCAAATGTATTTTCAACTTTGTTTACATCGTAGGAAAGACTGGGCATTTAGCTATTTTTCTACATAGTCGCTCTGACGATGAGTCACTTTTTGCATCCTTGTAACCAGCTTTTCAATACCGGCGTCGAACCTTTCTCCCGCCGCGTCACGAGGCCAACTGACGACTGCTTCTTGCACTTCCTCATCTGACTTGAATTTCTATCCTCCAAGGTGTTTTTTGAGAGCGGAAAACAAGTGGTAGTCGCTGGGGTCAACGTCCGGGCTATAAAGGGGATGGTCGATGATATCCCAGCCGAATTCATTGAGTAGGGTGGTCGTTTGATGTGACACATATGGACGTGCATTGTCATGATGCAAACACACATTTTTGGTGAGACACCGTGTTGTAACAGAGGACCTCCGACACAAAATTTTGCACGGAGAAGTAGCCACTCTCTTCATTAAGGCCTTCCTTTATCTCATAAAGGGTAATTCTCCGGTTATTGCGCACCATCTCGTCAATTGGAGCCACCGTTGATTCCGGCAAACTCGGCCGCTCCGACCGCTGCTCATCGTGGACGTTTTCCCAGCCATCAAAAAACTCCCTGCACCACTTCCGCACGTTTTTTATGTCCATACATTTCTCACCGAACACTTCCACTAAATGGCGATCAATTGCAAAAAGTAATTGATCGTCAATACGGCTATGCAGAAAAATAGCTAAATGCTCAACCTTTCCAACGATGTGTGCAAAGTTGAGAATAAATTTGATTTTTCATGAAAAAATAGGAGACCTTACTTTTCGAATCGCCTTCGCGCGTGTGTGTGTGTGTGCGTGTATATGTATATGTGTTAAAAACACTATTGAGGAAGGCAACGGGAAACCACGTCAACTATCATTCCAAAGATTAATATGATGGACATTACAGAAAATATGCGTCCTGGCAATTACGGGACTCGGTCCAATCGGCCGTGTCGTACCCGGCAGCGGGGGAGGCAAGGCTTCCGTGGTCGTCATCCCACGAAACCCTTGCAAGGGAAAACCGCCGGCAGCAGGACAGAAGACGCAGAAGAAGAAGGCCAATTTAGTTAGAATAGGAATTAAGGACATTATTGAATAGAGGAAAATTATAGAATATTAAGTGAGCGATGGAAAGTTTAGATATTTTAGGCCTATGCCAGGTTAGATGGAAGGATAGCGGGGATTACTCGAGTTATAATTATAGAATAATATACAGCGGCGGGGACGAGAGGCTACGAGGGGTTGCCATAATATTAAATAAAGAGGTAGAAAGAAGCGTAGTCAACATACAACAAGCAACGGATAGAATATCACTGGTAGAGATAAAAGCAGAACCGACGAACTTGGTCATTGTTTTGGTATATATGCGTAGGAAGCGGTCGATAGGATATACGATCAGTTGGAAGACGTAATCGCGTGTGTTCTTGCAGGGAAACATGTGATAGTAATGGGGGATTGGAATACGACGATTGGCGAAGGAAGTGATGGTGATGAGGTGGGGCACTATGGTTTAGGCACGAGGGATGAGGATGATGGTTTAAAAACCGCAAAAGGCGTAGGTAATCATGGAAAATGCCAGGTGAGTCAGAAAGGTATCAGTTAGATTATATACTGGTTATACACAGGTTTAGGAACAATGAGATAAATTTGTACAACTTCCGGGAGCGGATGCGGACTCTGATCACAATTTAGATGTAATGAAATGTAGCGTCTGTTTCAAAAAGATAAAGCAGGGGCGGCGGGTTAGAAAATGGAATGTAGAAGCATTAAATGGATTGAAAAGAAAGGAGTACCCTCAGGCTGTAGAGGAAACAATGGAGGATGGTAAATAGCTAAGTACTATCGAAGAAAAATGGGAATGTATCAAGAAAGGGCTATCGAAAGCCACAAAATACACTATTGAAACCGCTAACGCGAAAATGACTAGGAAACTGTGAATCACGGATGAGATAATTAGAAATATGGATGAGAGGAGGAAATGGAAGAATGTAAACACAGAGTTAGGCAAAATGAAGTACAAAGAGTTAAACAATAAATTGAGGCGGGCAACAAAGAAGGCAAAAGAAGCACAGTGGAAGACGCAGTGCGAGGATAAGGAACGTTTGCAGAGGAAGGGGGAAATTGGTTCGCTCTACAGCAAGGTTAAATCCCTTTCGGGAAGTAAGAAGGGAAGATCTATACTAAAAGTTAGAGATAAGGCGGGTAAGTTAATAGCTGACACAGAAAAGATTCAAGAGAGATGGAAGGAACGTGTAGAAGAAATGTATGGTAAGCAACTTACAGGGTTCGTCCGGAAAATAAGTGTACTGAGCTCAGGAAAAAAATTTATTACACTTTTACATATCTTAAGCTAATATTCCTCAAAATAGGACCCTTGTGAGTCGATACACTTGTTCCAGCGGCGTTCCCATTCCTGGAACGCTCCCGCGAAGGCATCATCGGGAACCTCTCGAAGACACGTCGTCACGGCCTCTTTGACGGGGTCCAAAGTCCCGTATCGCGTTCCTTTCAAACTCCTCTTTATCTTCGGGAACAGAAAGAAGTCCGGTGGTGCCAAGTCCGGGCTGTAGGGCGGGTGCGGCAGCGTTGCCACGCCGTGCTTGGCCAAGAAGTCCGACACGACAAGCGCGGTGTGAGACGGCGCATTGTCGTGATGCAGCCGCCAGCGGTTTTTGATCGCTGGCCGGACGCGGGCGACTCGTTTTCGAAGCCTGTCGAGCACTTGGACGTAAAATGCAGCATTTACAGTTTGTCGTTCAGGTACAAATTCGTAGTGGACGACGTGATGATGGGGTGTGCCACTCCGCACTTTGTCTCTTCGACTCCGGGTCGTACTCAAAGATCCACATCTCGTCACCCGAAACAACGTTCTCTAAAAAATGTGAATCATTTTTGCAGTGATCCGCAAGTTGTGTCGCGATTTCCAAACGATTGAGTCTTTGATCATCACTGAGCACTTTCGGCACCAACTTTGCACAAATTTTTCGCATCTATAATTGGTGCCTAATAATCTCGTGCACTATTGTTTTTGGCACATTACACTGCTCTGCTATCATCCGAACACTAAGACGACGATCAGAGTTCAGTACATCGCGAACTTTTCGCACATTTTCGTCGGTGAGTGTCGTTGATAGGCGTCCAGGCCGTGGTTCGTCGTCGACCTCTTCTCTGCCCTCCACGAACATCTTGTGCCACCGAAAGATCATGTTTCTGGACATGGCTGACTCCCCGTAAGCCTGGTTAATCATACCGACAGTTTCGGTAGACGATTTCCCAAGCTTTACCGCAAATTTGATGGAATAACGCTTCGCGCTTTGAATGGAATAACGCTTTGAAAACTTCGGCATCGCGTTCCGTGACGTGGGTCGAGCGTGGAGGTTCGCGTTAACAGAGCTCCTCACTAAACCATAGCTCAGAGCCGACTGCCTTTTTCAGCGTCGCTTGCCAACATACCCCCCTCCAATCGCAGCCCGTCAGAGCGGTGCTGGGCGCGCCTGGAGCGGCGGGAAAAAATCAGTACACTTATTTTCCGGACGAACCCTGTAGACCAGCAATGTTAGACATACAAGAGGAACATGGCGTTGAGGAAGATAGCTTAGATCTACGCATATTCTACGATGAGATAGAAAGGGCATTAAGGGAGATGAAGCTAAATAAGGCCGTTGGGGAGGATAACATTCCTGCGGAACTACTGAAATGTTTGGGAAAATGTGGGAGGAAGAGGCTATATGGGCTGATTCGTAGTATCTATGAGGAAGGAATCTGGCCGGAAGACTATACACTTAGCACTAGTGGACGCAGACAAAAACACAGAAACACGCAAAAAAGAGACTCACTAACTTTCGAATTTTTCGGTGGTCGCAGCCACCTTCATCAAGGAAGAGAGGGATAGACAGAAGGGATATATATATATATATATATATATATATATATATATACACACAGACATATATATATACATATATATACACACACATATATATATATACACACACACACACACACACATATATATACATATATCTGTGACATGAAATAATCCCAATTATCGCTCTATTCGCTTGTCAATACAAATGTAAAAATGAAAATAAAAAAATGTGTTACAACAACGAAATTAACAAACTCTTTATCATATATGTATGATTGCCCTGTTTAAAACTGAAATTGGGTACCCCCGATGATGCCACATGTTTGTTATGCTTATCATTAACGCCCACCGGAGCGTATTTCAGAGATTTCAATACTATAATGGTAAAGACTTTTCGAACGCAGTGGCGATAATGAACTTATTATGAGCGTCGGAGCCCTTGGCCCCGCTCGCGGCAACTCCCACTGAAATGTGAGACTTTGGCTCGTTATTAAAGGGCAACTACCCGTATTCTGACGAAATTCATTGGCATGTAATAAGTAACCCAGGTCAGGAATTCAGTTATTGTAATGGTAATTACAAAAGGTTGCCTGCGTTTTATTTGTCTGAAGGCACCATTCGTCATTATCAGTATTTCAATCTTAAGATTGGTTTATTGCAGCCTTCCATTCTTCTCTATTCCGTGTTGTTTGCCCCGCGATAGCTTTTTTGTTTCACGCTCTCCTTATTTTACCTTATTCACTTGTCTCTTTATATTCCTCGCGGTGTCTTCCTTTCAAATGTCTCTTACATTACGTTTCTAACTAATCCATTGTACCTCATCGTGTATCCAATTCATCTATTTCTTGGCGTTAAAGTTCTCAATATGTTCCTTTCCTCTTTTGGTCTTCGATATACCTATTCGTTCCTCACTTTGTATGTCCATTTATTCTTCCGTATTCTCCTCCAGCACAATGTTTCCAAGACTGTATTCTTCTGTCTTCGAAGGCTGTTTCAAAGGTTTTCTATTCTTCGCTGGTCCAATGTTTCATGCCTCTGATACGTAGAGTACAATGTTCTTAACGAACGTTTTAACGGCATGCTTTCTAGTTTGATTACTAAGGTTCTTTGAAAATAGTAGGTTGGTTGCCTTTTCTTCGTGATCGCCTCCTTCGCCTGATGTCAGCCGAACTTCTTCCATACCAAGTAATACGAGTACTGCTGCCCAGGTACATGGATTCCTCTCACTCAAGTTTCATTCTCAAATTGCGATATCTGCTTTCGGCTTCTCTCTTCCACCCACAAGGTTTTTAACTTTATTTTTGTTGATTATCATATTATATTCCCAAAGTACTAGTATGTTAATTTCTTCCCCATTCGCCAAGACTCCTTTGATTACCAATTCTTGAGTTTCTTTTATTTCCTCGTCTATATATACATTGAATACTACTGGTGAGACATTCCATCCTTGTCTAACTACCTTGCTTATTTTGCCTCTATGTATTCTCTTCAGTATTTTATTTGACTGGTTGTTATCAGATTATTGTAAAGGAGATGAACTATTCTTCTGTTGTTGCAGTCCATCCAAAGCGCTTCTAGCATCTTGAACATCTTGTTTAATTTGATACATTCGATGGCCTTCTCCAAGTCCACGAATGTCACATATAATGGCTTGTTTGTGTGTACCATTTTTTCGGCCAGTACACTCAAGTTGTGTATCTTCCTCGGTTATTCAGGACGATTTATTCCATATTTCCTTCCATTTTTCAGCTAATAATCCTTGTAAGTATTTTCGATGCGTGAGATATCAGGCTCATTGTTCTGAGTTCTTCTCGTTCATCTGTTCTTGGTTTATTCAGATTTGCCATCATCACACTCTTCTCGAAGTCCTCTGGTAGTTTTCCACCGTCGTAGCTATATTTGATTATTTCAATGAGGGTATCCTTCATTTTGATCCCTAGTGCCTTGATAGGCCATCGCTATGAAATATATGTAATATTAAAATTATTCCGCATTTTCTCATTTCCCATAGTATTCATTTGCAATTCTTCAAAACGGACCAACAAAATCTACTGCTTTCCCTAAAAAATAAATACGAAATTATTCAAATATTATACTCGTAATTAATCAAAAAGTTTGAGTTCAAACAATCAACGATGGGAATTTTTGAAGCAACAACAATTGGGATATGGTCACATTCGTTTCATTGAAAAAGGTGACCCTCTAAGGGTGGATTGTCCATAGGCTAGGGTTTGGTTCTGCCATCATGTAATTATAGTGTCATTTTTGTAACTGATTGCCAATGACGATTAGTTCAGTGATAGCAACAGTTCGTCATTTTAGAAAGTACGATAATTTAGATATTTTTGGGCATGTGTCGATGCTCGACATCGACTTTTCTGAGATGGAGAAGGGTTGTCGAATTCTAACGGAAAATTTCGACAACTTAGCAGTCCAAACTTACGTCAATACTAAACACATAATTACGAAATTGAGTAAAACCAAAATTTGGCGTTAAATCTCGTTCTGAGGCATCCTGAATGCATTGATTCACTTAGTGCTTCACGTAACATTTTGGCAATCGTGTTACCGTAAGATACTGAGTCATCAGCCAAATTAAGACCGTGGATGTTCTCTTAGTGGCGCCGTAAACACATCTTATTCTAATCCTACGATTCTATACGAGCGAAGTTAATAATTCAATGCAATTACATGTGTTTTTGATTGACCAAGAATTTCTTAAACATCTAAATTCCCAATGATTTTTATCAAAATTTCATAATAAAATCAATATACCCTCGGAATAGTATATGAAAAAAATACCACCAAACAACCAAGAATTCATCAGGTACCAATGAGAGTATTAAATGTGCGTTTTCATTACTGTTGAGGAAGCTTTATGCAACGTAAAACTGAGAAATATTCCTCATGCAGCAAGTATCGAAATTTTCCTCAGCATCAACAAACCAATGCGAAAGCCTGCGACCAACGGAGGGGATGGCATTGTTTACGAGAAGGGTTAATACTGGTTCCGCCAATGAAATGGGCAATAGGGCTGTTCACATTAATTTCAAATTCTAGCTATGGAGATGTGAAAAATAGAATATAAAAATAGCGATGAAAAATTAAACCAATAAAGCCAAAATAAAAAAACAGTAATCAATACTAATAGATAAAAGTAAGTTGGGCGACGTAAATTTTGTATGCTGCTCTTAATTAAATAACGATAGATACGATTTATTCAGAATTTTGCAGAGGTAGTTCTCGGGCTGGACTGCGTGAGAGACATTTTTGGCTCAACGTTTCTCTCCCGTTGCAGGGAGCGTCTTCAGGAGCGAAGACTCCGAAAAAGGGTCATCAGGACGAGAAAAGACATCCCCGCTACCTGGCAACTCCATCACGACAACATGCCTTGCCAACACTCGTTACGAGTCCGCGAGTTCCTTGCCAAACACCAAATGTCAACGCTGCCCTCTCCCTATAGCCCTGACGTCATCCCAGCAGCTTTCTTAGTGTTCCCTCGGATTAAGTCAGCCCTGAAAGGTATCCGTTTTTCGTCCATAGAAGAGATCCAATCAACCTTGACGAAGACCTTGCGAGGGATCCTCGAAGACACCTTCCAGGGCGCGTACTGGTCATGATAAAAATGTGTAGAGGCGCAAAGAAAGTAATTTGAAGAATTTTAAGTGTTTGGGAAATCTGTTCAATAAATTAATTTTGAAAAAATAAATGCATTTCTTTCGGAACGCACCCTGTATTTATTTTTGATTCGCTTTCATCAATACTCTAGGATATTGGGAGAAAGGCTGCGTATTTTGGCAACAGCATCCAATGGTGTGGCTTCTACTACAGAGTTGGTCGATTTATAACTAAGATATAATTACTCCAGATCGTTGTAGATCGTAAGCTTTAATCGATCTACCCGAAATAATGGATTCAAATCACAATGGCTCAAATCCAGGGGTAATTCTTTTCATTGCGTTTAACAAAAATTGTCATAAATTGTATTTTACTTCTTAATAAATTATCTCTCCTCCCTTAAGCTAAAAAATCATGTATATTCTGAAGAGCGCTACACATTGTAAATCAAGGAATTCCCCTAGGCTGCAAATTGAGATGATACATTCCCTCCCCAAAACACACTTCTTTTAAATGAATTAATAGCCTTCTCCCCTACTTTTTGCAAACCCCCCAAACAGAAATACGTTAAATCTCCATTTTTTCAAACCCTAAAAAACATCCTCCTAATAATTTAAAACCACACGACAAGTCCAGTCTCTTCTCCAACAAACCTGTTGCCCCAAACTAACTCTCACACAAAAAATCTGGAACTTACAGGGTAAAATGCCCGTCGTCATTTAACACCACTTACATCGTCCAAACACGTTCACAGATGCAAAGAACATACACCAAATGTACGGCAGACTAGGTACATTCGACAATGCCAAATATATCATAGAAACAAAATCATTCCATAGACACTGGTCACCTGTATCTCCTTAAAAAAAAACCCTGACCAACCTGTTTGATCTTTATGAATGGCTCTTCATTCGTAAATTCACAGATAGAACCAATGCTGATTTAGGTTCCATAATTAATATAAACGCATTTATCATCACCCAATAAGGTCATCGCCCATGAGTTCCTCCACATTTTTAGGTTCCATTCCTCACCACACACGCAATAGTATCCACCCTTCCCAGTGGTTCGTATTTTCCCCGCGCCTCGTTTCCCCTCCCCGCCATTCCAGGTTCACCGTCTCTCGATAGTGAACATCAGCTACGAAAAATCCCTTTGCCTCACGGAGATGTTTGCCATCAAAACGGCTGTATGTTATATTCCCTTACCCGCGAACCTCCTCTCTTTCCTCCCGAACCCACACACTCTCTCCCAATCGCTGACCATCAAATCCCCTTATCGCTCTCTATCCCTCGCGCAATTCCCCTTTAATCCCCCAACCTTAGCATCCGAAAAGAGTTTTAACCAAAATTATTCGAGAACTAAGACCTTTCTAAACGCCAAAACTTTATCAAACAAAATCATGAACATTTTCCCAACAATGAGCTACAGTGCTTCTCTAAAGATCTCCATCCAGCACCTCCATCCTCAAGAAGTAAGTGACGCCCTTTGTGCGGTATATTTTTCTTCCCATGTTCCACTCACTCACTTTCGACCCAAATTATTCTGCCCCCAATTTTCACGCTAAATTTCGCCCTTCTTTTAACTTCGAAATGACCAAGGAACATAACATGGCCAGGCTTTACAAGGACAGATTACATGGCCAGGACATCATTTTGAAAAATATATTTCTTTTATACGCAATAAAGGGATTCCTCATGCCCTGTCGTTGCTGTTCAGGCGAGGGCATTGCTATGAACGGAGAATGTAAGGGGACATAACAAACAAGTTTCTCTGAAATCCGTTCGTTGATGTCACTAAAGAGTCATAAAAAAAGTTAGTGTCATAAAAAAATTACTCTCGAAATGAAACCCTCAACAAAATCGTCTCAATGTAAGGAAATTGCGATATGGTATGTTTTGACGGCAGATGATGTTTTACCATTGAAACCATAGTTATAAATCCTTACCCTTTCAGAGAACAATTGGCTCTCTATCAGACTCTACAGATATCGTTTGTAGTTGGAGTAAATGTAGGAAACCCTTTCAGGATAATTGCTGACAGATTTCACGTACTGTGGAAGCCATGTCTGCTTACTCCGAAAAGCCAAATTGCCAGTGCGAGAAATTTGTGCGCACAACTCTCTGATAGGAAAAGATGTGCATCCCGTCACACAATATCCAGCACGCTTGAGTTCGAGGACGTAGATACCTACTCCTTGATTCAAGGCCGTGGGGTAAGGAAGAGGTTCCTGGATGCAATGGAATTTTTACGCCTCTTGTGAGTGTTGCAATAAATTCCTAATTTTGGTTTGTTCCAAGATAGAGGAGTTTAAGAAGTATTTAAACAGACAGTCAGAGATTAAAAATTGGCATTAAGCCCATGCTTTATTTCGGTAACATTTGAAACATGGATTTCTCTACACACATATTATTGACATTTCGTTTTTGATTGCAAATCGCTTTTCATCTACATCCTACCCTAGAAACTGCCATAACGAGTGGCGGTATTAGGTGACCAGCTTTTATAATAATTGATGATTAGTGGTATTCAGTATTATTTTATTTTCGTAAATTTCAAATTCTGGTACGTGATTTTACCTACAGTTGTAGTAAGGAATTGTACGAGGGAAAACAATCCCTTTCGATCGATTCAGCAGACCCCTTAGCTGAGGCCTCGCCTAACATAGTAACATGTCACTCTAATAATCCTTTTGCCTCAGCCTGAAGCGTCATGATTTATATTCATAGAAACGTAAACATGTGCTTGTAGTCTCCGTATTTCCAGCGTCTCCCAACCAACGTCTTCCAATAATAATGTGACACTTTCTCATCATTCATTTCGATTCTTCACGAAACAAGCCATTTTTCTCTGTATGTGGTACTCGTATAATTTCCAAATGATTTCCTTCCCTGAAGGAAATAAAAAGGAATAAGGAAAAATAGTTTCTCCCCTTAACTATTCACTCCAATGTTACCGTCCACCAGTATGGTAATCAAGGAAGCCAAAATTTCCTTAATGGAGCTCTGTATACTATATAGTATGTTCCTAAAGTGCTCTCCCCATGTTAGGACCGATGATAGTGACACTCCCAGCTATTTTACATGGTCTGATATTCTTATGTCCACCCATCCAAGTACAAATGTATTGCTGTAATATTTTATATTACCAGAATTATATCCATTACTGCATATTACTTCAGATGGAATTGAGGACGCGCCCCCTAGTGCCGAGCGTTTATACTCGTATTGTTGAGATCGCTGGAAATGTTGCTTTGTGGGAGTTGAAAATTAAATCTATACGGCTCAACTCGAATGCTGTATTAAATTATACACACACTAAATGATGCTATACATGTACATAATTATATCAGAATTACTAACTTCCATTAACCGATTTTATTGACGCATTGTCGTAGAAATTAATCATATTTCAGCAATAATTATTAATCAAGTATTCTCAGTTAAATCTGCCATTAGTGATATGATTGATCATACGGGTGAAACCAACCGTTTTTTTCTTTTATACTATGACTCACGTCATCTTTGTACTAGGAATAGTAGTTATAAGGGATGGCGACCGACAAGTAAGGCCATTTGCGCCACTGTGGGTAATTGGGTAGGAGTAAGATATGCGGGAAATGGAGGAACGTTAAATCCGACGGACGGTGGCGAGTTCCACTTGAAGCGCATCCGACATAGTACCCATGTAGGAATCGGGAGACCACTGAAAAATCATGCCTTCTCGAGGGTTCAAATCCGAGCATTCAGGGTGAAAAGCCAGTACATTGTCCGCAGCACCATCCTGATCCTCGTCAAGTCAATTCTTCGGGGAAATACGTTACCCTACCTTAGCTTCAATCATGGCACGAAATGATGGAAATATTTCGGGAAAACTTTGGTGATGTTTTTATGACTAAAATGAAGAGAATACTCTATTTTATTTACAACCGCCACTGAGGAACGTTTTCATCTTCCCAGAGCACGTAGAGAGAAGTTAATTCTTGAGGTGACATTTCATCTGGCGTTTTCTCAAGTTTTTCAAGGTTTTTGTGTGGGTAGAAAAATTAAGCTTGACCTCTCACAGCGACCATATCGGGGACTGGTATAGAATTTCTTCTAGGATAAACGACATAGCCATAAGTCTTATAGGATGATTTGCAATAAACCAACCGCAAAATCATTCATCGGAAGTCGCTCTCTCCTTTATCGTTAACACGCCACTGCCCCCGCAAGACATCCTACAGACGCCTTCTCAATCTATATAAATATAAAGATGATCTTACGGTTAGCATGCTTAAGCATTACCAACGTATTTTTATGCGTCCAAAGAAGAATCAAAGCATCATGTTGAATTTTAGTTTTTCACCACATAATAAGGAAACAGCTTGAGGATCGTTCGAGAAATCTTTCGTTACATACATCTTTAGAGTGGAGAAAATATAAATTAAGACCTATTCTTACCCTGAAAATCCTTTCTGGATAGAAGTAAATTAATGAACTCAGTTTCCATTGATTTATTGACTTTCTGGCATTCACAGAAATAAATATGGAACTGAATTGAGATACCTTGCTCAAGAAACACTTTTGAGATAATCAAAAGTAAAAGAGACACAACTAAACCGAGAGGCAAGAGCATTTAGCTCGATGCTTCTTATCTGAGCTGGCGTGAGTGACAGCTCGAAGTGACACAAACTATCGGATGGATTAGGTCGGAAAAGGATACCATACGTGGTACCCTGCAAGCCACCGCTAGGGTGTGTGACAGGAGACATTCAATTGCCAATCAAAATTCTCTGCATCCTTCTTTCCTGTCTCATTTGGATTTCTCCCAGCAATCTTCTCTCCTCCCTCACCATGCTTAGCACTTCCTCGTTTGTTTTCCCACCTGCCGTTTTGAGCGATGTTCACATAATCAAAATTTTGAACACGCACCTGAACGCAATAGTTTTGTATCCATAGTTTTAAGAGAATGGCAAAATAAAAAAGCATTGGCACAAGTATACAACCCGTTATTAGAGAAAGCATTTTTGCACTAATGGTGACAACACACAATTTTGAATGAGGTGATGTGGAATAAATTAATAAAAAACATAAGCGGAAGAGTCGAAGATTTAAGAATACGAACCAAATCTATAGAAAATTGCTCTTATGACCAGTGATGCGTAGGGATTTTTGCATTAGTGGGGTATATTTCTTCTCAATTCGAAATGTAAATACAGGAAGTGCATAACGTCAAATAATTACCTTATGTTAGAAGTTGATTCACGATATCAAGTTCTAGAATCATATTACATATACCGCCTTAATATTAGAGAAAAATGAAGAGCTCGTTTGATTTCAAATGTTGTTCCAAACGTTTAAAAGTTATGAGGAAAGGGAATATAATTAAAAATCAAACGTATTCGTCCTATTACAAATAGTTTTGGTTTTTAAATCCATAAACATTGTATTCAACCCTAAGGTCGGTTTGGTAGCTGATAATAGTGCCAGCTCCTTCCCTTGTACTGGTTACGGTTTCCCAGAAAGATCTGGTACCTGAAAAATCACCAAGTGGTGGAAAACGTGGGAAGCCAAACCACCAGGTGGGTGGAGCTGCAGATGCCCAGAGAGGCTTGCCCGGGAATCGAACCCGGACCCTCCGGTCAGTAGTCCATTGCTCTACCCCTGGACTACCGCAACCCACAGTTTTATTATTTTTTTTGTTTTTATAACAGCATTGGAAATATTTTGTTCATGCACATATTTTCAGAATGGCCCATATATTTAGTGCTTTATCGCCTACTCGAACTAATGAAATTCACTTCATACTGTTTCAATTTTTTCAACATGTTGACAAGAAGTAGCGACCGATGTAGAGCAGCAACTAATTTAGAAAATGTTTAAATGTGAAGATAATCGTTTAAAAGGCTTCAGACTTAAATGTTGAAACAATGTATAAATGAGACTTTACCAAATTTCAAACAATTTATTACCTCCTCAATACATTTTATGATTTCAACAAACAATATTAAAATTTCTATGATACTTGTAGTTATTTTTACATTGAATAAATATGGTAGACGACAATTTAAAAAGTCATATTTGAATATTTCTTTATCATTTCTACAATTTTAGCATTGTACCTAAAAGTAAAGTATTTGGAACCACGCACAGGTATAGTATACGAGCTGAATAACATTCGGTTGGGCTCAATAAAGTTTAGCCTCCATTTTTTGCAAACTAAAAATGACATGTACGCGTACGTATGTATGTGAATATAAAGTGAATAAATTGAATTTATCTCATGTTTCATTCGGTTCCCCATTCTTTTCAAAGGATTAAACTTTATTATTTTTGTATAAGCAAGTGATAAGTAACTAAGTCGTAAAAATCAAATAAATAGTTAGCCTTAAAATATTGAAAGGTCAGCGTGGAAATAATATTAGACGGCATTAAAATTAAATATTCCTTAGAAATTTAGTTAACTACGAACACATAATGCTACTACAGGTAGTCAATAGCCAACAAACCTTGGCCAACTCACTTTCAGATTTTGTCCAAAGGTTCGCTGCCTCTTCAGTAAAAGGATAAACAAAACTTAAACAACTATAAGAAGACATCATGGATCTACGGCTACATAACACCACTAGATGTCAAGGAACCAGAGATTGCCGAGAGATTGAACTGAGATATTGCTTATCATTTTATCAATATGAGTCGCAAAAATGTTATAGAAAAGGCTCTGAAAATTAGTTCTTGAAGTCGTGTGAGGAAATATCTAATGAAGTACATCTTCCACATTAATGATGGAAATGAAACTGTGCGGTGATTCTCACAAACTCTCGCTTCCTTTTTTTTTATATTTCGGCAATTGAAAGTCTTACAAGTGTATAAATCACCACCCACAAGCTCCCTTCATTCGTCCGACCCATCCGCCTGTTTTCGTAACCGGCTTCCTTCTGCCTCTCCTTCGTGATAACCCTAAACCTCTGCCTTCCTCTCCCCTCAGCCTCCCCTCTCCGTCCTCCTCGAACCCTCGCGTGTGTGAACTCGTGACGTCCATTTAGAGAGACCATGCGTGCCTGCAAATTGGTGCCAATGAGGATGTTGCTGCTTTTTGGCCACCGTCGCCAAGACCAATTCGAAATATCGTGAGCTGAAATCATAAGGATGCGCGTGGTAAATGGTCCGTCCATGTTTGGAGCAGAAAACGGAATACTGCGACAACTGCCACGCACGGAAAAGAAACATTTTATTGAGACATGCATTTATTGCTATGCTGAAATCATTCCCTTTACTAAAAATGATTGTGCTGTTTCCTGCACGACTGTTATGAGCACTGTATCTTCAGTCTATGCTTAATTTCAATATGGTATGGGAAAGATTTGAAATCACGTTTAACTGCACACCAACCAAACTACAACTGCTCTACTTTTGCGTCTTTGTCATGCATTGCACATTCATTCCGATAGGGTATCCTGACGGAAATTAAATTAGGGCGTTCTCTTTAGGAAATACGAGAATTTCCTTGTGGAAAGAGTTCCTTAGAAATCTGCAACTACATGAATCTGTTTGCTATAACTTTGTAAATGCATTAAAGTTAAGCGAGGAAATTTTCAAACGAAATAGCTTCGCAATTTCTTTATAGAGGTAGCTTGTATAAAAGTATAAGGCATAATCAATAACTTTAATTTGAATTATATTCCTCAAATAAAAAAGGTGAGCTTGCTTTTAATTATCGTGCCAGGGAATAACTGATGAGGTGAACATAAAAGGAATGAGCCCCACTATCCATAAATTAATGGAAAATCAATATTAATCAATGAAAACATTCATTGGAACAGCATTAAAGTTGCAAAATCTGCAATATTTTATTACGATACCAGTTTTTGTTAATACCCAACTACAACAATCAAATGGCCTTCAGAATTAGACTGATATTTGATAAATTTTTATCCAACAATTCACGATTGAACTTCATTGAAATATGCAATAAATTAATGTAATTTTAGTATTTCTCTCGGATAAAATAATTTTGCAGAATTATTAGAGTAGCAAGAAAGAGCATAAGCTTTACGATGATGAAAAAAATAATACTTTCAATGAAAACTAATAAAAGGGTGTCAACTATCGAGTTTTGCCCTTTTTTTAGTTGAAGTATATATCGGAATGAAGAGAAGTTTTTAGCATGGAATCTTGCTCTCTTTTCACAACTTCTCTTCCAGACCTCTACAGTAGGTGCCACAATAAATGTGACACAACTTTCGAACGGAATAATCTCTAGAATAATGGTTGACTTGCATGTTTTCCTTTTCTTCGTTTTCACGGGAGAGAGTAGATTACTAATATGTATACTATATGATAAGCGTATTCATGTATGGCAGACAGAATAATTTTAACGAACCAATTTACTACCTATGCCTACGGCAAGTGAATGACTGTATTAATTCGATTTGTGAAGTATCAGACGTTTGAGGTTATTCCACAATGTGTGAATCGAAAAAGTGATAACGCGACAACTCAACTATCAAACCCAAGGATTGATTCGAACTGATAGACTATGAGGTAACCTATTAACACAGCATTAATCATCCGAGATAACCGGGAAAGCGACGGTGAGGGTTTCCTTTTTTGTATGTTTTTAAGCGTATGTGTTACACAGTAAATTTCACCCTCAGAAAGGTTTTAAACAGTAAATTCAGCAAATTCCGAGGCGGATTCCGCGGTATTAATGTCGGACGATTATCACACAAATGATGTGATGCGATTGAGATCATCCGAAATGAAAACATGTGCCCCACTGTCAGGTTGAAAGCCCTACCTACCAAACTATGATAACGCTCCTATTCACTGGTAATAACCAACGGCTTCAAAGGAAGTACACAATCATACTGAACACGGGTTGATTCCCTCTGGAGAGGTACGTGATTCTTACTCCTCCACGAGCAAACAAAAAGAAGGGAAGGTATTGAATCCGGGGACACTCAAAAGTGGCACAGTAGAATATATTGCGAGAATGTCATAGAGAACAATGCCATGACGTGGGGTGGAGTAACTACACCAAGTGACCTCCACATGATTCCTAAGTTTGGAGCTAGCCTTGTAATGAGCCTTAGGTCGTTTGCAATGCACACCTACATTGCATGGGGATAATTCCTTACCTCTGCCAACTGCGGCTACCAGAATGATCTGGTCCCAGAAAATCACAGAGCCGAGGATGTCCTGGAACCAGGATCTTCCGAGCATTAGCCGAACGCTGTGCCCAGTGGCTAAAATTAAGAGAACTTACCATTTCAAAGTGTTAAAATAATTCGCTTTGAGGGAGATTGACGAACGCGGATCCCTTGATGTTCGTCCGAGTGCTTTAACCAATCTAAGCTACCGATGCGTCCTCTTATACTATATTTAGAAACTTTCTTCTTTTTCTTATTTTAAGTTGTTGTATTTTAATGCACATTAGCGGATGAATCTGTTAAAGTACTGTCGTGGCATCTCCAATCGTTTATTTTAATTCGCTAAAACTTGCCAAAGCATGAATTATTCGCTTGTTATCTTCTACACATTGTGACTCGAAGTAGGATTGTGACGTTTTCTCGTATCTCTTTTGCATTTTTTTTAATTGCAATCACGTCTTTAGTTGCCTAAAAATATTCCATTTAACCAAAACATAGTTATCAACTCAAAGGCAAGTTTCACAGATGAGGGTAAGTCTCTTCTAGTTCTAAGCTCAACGGTGTATGAAATTCGAATATTCGTATTTTCCGTTTCTGCGTAGTCTTTGTTTCCAATGAAGATCTGGCACTCACAAAATCACTCGGCTTGGGTGAAGCTGAGAGTACCCAGAGTCATTCCCGGGAATCAAATCCGGGCCTTCCGCTCAGTATCCCAGTGCACAATCAACTGGACTTCCACGCATCTCTAATATTTTGTTAAATGCCTTGAAAAATGACTCACGTTGTAGCGGATTGGTTCTTCAATGTGCGGCTCTTAAGATAGTATAAGTAACCATTTTAATGAGGAACTGACTGACACATTTTACCTGATGACTTAAGGAAGTAGTGAAATTAGTCGTTAATAAATAAATTTCTAATATGGAACGTCAAACCTTTTATTCTTACTCATAATGCCACAAATAAGTAAATTGTCACCTATGGGTTGGCATCTTGGTCGCCCTGGTAGGAATTGCTTTTTCCGGTGGCTTTAGTTTTCCTTCAGAAAAATATTTAGGCTATGAAATGAGATGAGGTTTCCGTCATTGTATACATATTATTGCGAACATCGTCACAGTGTAAGCCTTCCAGTAAAACTTCTATTTGATCTTGCCTACAATGTGTCATACTGAAAGCAAACATTTTCTGAATAAATAACATTGAAGATGACAAGCACTTCCTAAAGTCAATTTGACGACATGGGGTTAATGAAAAAAATATTTGGGAAGAGAAAATTTACTCAGGAAAAAGTATTTATAAAGTTTCATGAGACATCTATCTTCGCGGTCAAACGATCAATGATTTCAACTTCACATTTATTCGTGGTTTCTCAAGGTCGAAAATTGGACCTTTCAAGGCTTTATTGGACATTTGCTAAGCCTTTCGAAATTACATTTTTTGTTTAGCCCGTTGATCCGCGATCTGATGAAAATAATGGACAGGGAAATCATTTAAGTTCCAAAAAGTCATAGAAACTATAAGTTCGAACTAAACGAAATTTTCATTGCTAAGAGTGTAGTATATTTTACCAATGCAAAAGAAACTTTGGGGAATTACAAGAAATATTCGTGTTTTGCTTGGATATAAAAATGTAAAATTCATTGCCAAATATTTCAACTGAGTGCAATTCACTGATTCATTCCCACGGAACTAGATCCTCTACAGCGTAAGCGCGAAAGATTAAGCCTCATGCTAAAGAAACTTCTGAAATTAGGAGATGTGAAGACCTGGCGTGTAAGGAATTGATGTGAGAGAGTTGCGGGATTTCCATATAAATTTTTGATTTATTTCAGTAAAAATCATGCCGATAAGTTTTAGTCTATCCTAAGATGCCAAGATGCAGCAGGCCTCCACTTAGCTCTTGAAGACGCCAACTACAAAGCGATAGAAATGTAGGCCCAGAAAACACTTCGTACGCAGCCAAACTCTAAATCAACACGCTGATGCTAAAAACAGATCCAACACTTCTACGTTTAAGATTAAACGTTAAAAACTAGAGCGCACAATTGAAGCGACCACCCTGACATGCCTGAAAATAGTTGCGATGCCGAGAAGAAGGCGATTTCTTGTGGGTATCATTAGGATATATGTATAGAAGGCATTTTTACGAGGGTCATCCGGAAAGTAGTACCCGTTCGTGCCGCATGAAGTGCTGCCGACGCGAGTAGCCGCTGGACGAGGTCAGATAGCTTCAGTGGCTTGTCTGCCTTCTCTGAGCCAAGTTGCGTGACGCTAGCATTGCCTGTGTTGTTTCTGTGATTGTTTACAATGTTTAAAAAAATTGAGAACGCCGCCAGTTGTGAAGTGAGGGCAGTGATTAAATTCCTCAATGCAAGAAACGTTCGCCCATGTGATATTCATCGCCAATTAAAGGAGGTGTATGGAGACAATGTAATGGACGAGTCGTCTGTTCGGCGGTGGTGTCGCAACTTCAACATGGGGAGGGGGAACACACACGACGATGAGCGTTCGGAGAGACCGTCTGTCATTACAGACCAACTGGTGAGCTCAGTTGACGAATTCGTGAGGAACGATCGGCGCGTCACAATTGATGACATCTGTGAGCATTTTCCCAATGTTTCTCGAACAATTGTTCATGAAATTGTTAAACACCATCTGCATTATGCAAAAATTTGTGCAAGATGGGTCCCTCGCGTATCTCAATGAGCTGGCGGCGAAGGACTATGCAGCAGGAATACAGAAACTTGTCACACGTTATGACAAATGCCTTAATTTGCTTGGAGATTATGTTGAGAAGTAGTTTAAAGTATCCTCTTTCAAATAAAATTTTTTATGTTTGTTAATATTTACTTTTGTGTCTTTATTTCACGAACGGGTACTACTTTCCGGATGACCCTCGTATTTCCGTTACCGAAATTCGCCATTTCCCTCGGAAAAAATAATAACATTAAAAGATTTTTTTTTTAATTTGAAGCAATCATTTCGAGTTTCTCGTATGTCTGCTGGTACGTTAAGTTCGCTTCTGCATTATTGAAAGATTTTGTTACATGCCTCCAACGCCGAAAAATCTCCAACCAGAAGTCACTGTAGCGATATTTTGACTCGTTCAATTGTAACACATATTTTACGCAGATATCGATCAATTTCGATTTTTTTGTCCTCTTCGAACCTTCACTTGCTCACCGTAAGCGAATGCTTATGACAGTATTTTCATAGTCAGGAGGAAGCGGCCTTCATTCGCTCCTTCATAGGCTGTTGGCCATTTCAATGTCAGTAGAAAATCGGGAAAGGGAGCTTTCAATTACCAAACAAGTTGCCATCCGTGATGCATATCCGGTTTATCTGATAAGTAAAAGGTATAGCAGTTCGTAACGGCATTGCTTGCCCTGCTTTGTTTGTTTTCAAGCTTCTCCTTCCATCCATAGTCTCTCTCTGTGGGGGGGGGGGGACGCCTCTGCTACTTGCCCGCGGTGTCACATTCCCCACCTGTCTTCGGCGGCGGAGACCATCAGTTGCATATGC
Organism: Hetaerina americana; assembly: GCF_022747635.1. NCBI lineage: Eukaryota > Metazoa > Arthropoda > Insecta > Odonata > Calopterygidae > Hetaerina > Hetaerina americana. The sequence goes on along the minus strand of NW_027286874.1, from coordinate 30,624,719 downwards.
GTGTGGTAGTAGAAGTTCCCCTTCTTACTTTTTAATGCTAATTTTCACGTTATGGGTGTTTACTGTATTCGTGGCTGCATTATATATATTATATATATATATATATATATATATATATATATATATATATATATATAATAAAAAATATAATATATATATAATATAAATATATATAAATATATATATAGATTATATATATATATATATATATATATATATATATATGCATGCGTGTAAGTTGAAAATTTTTTAACATGAATACGTGCGCTTCTATGGGAGTGGATTTCAATGAATTTGTTGGTTTTGAATGAGGTTTTATTCACTTTTACAGGTGGTGACCGAGCTCCCCCCTCCACAATCCCCGGTGGCGGCTTTCAGGGTATTCTGTAGATGCATCGTTAAAAAATGAACAGTGTAGCGACCAGACAAAACTACGGTAGTTTTAAGGAACAAAGAGAACAATCGAGAAAATGAGCATACCTGGGTGAAATTTCCCTAAAGTTGAGAAAACATTTCCCACACTTCACAATTGCATTTTCCAATCAACACTAATTACTAAACATCCCATGCTTTAACAAAGACAACGTTGAAAAAGTCAACAAAAGTGGAGTGCAGGGACTACCCGGCCATGTATACCGGGCAAACTGGGAGAAAGTTCAGAGAAAGGATCCAGGAACATAAGTATTGCTTCAAGAGGAATAATTCATCTTCTCTGTTCGCCAAATATCCACTAGAAAACCAATACACCAGTGATTTCACCCCTGAGATATTTCATTTGGAAAGCAAAGGGTCCAGGCTAGACATTCTTAAACAGTGGGGTATTCTTAAAAACTATGGTGAAACAACCCATTAGTGGATGGCTTAATAATTTCCTCTCACTCCGCTCTCCTCTGGGTGGTAAAACGCATGGGCTCGTAGGACCCTACTCCCCGCCACTCTGCCTTCCCCCCCTCGCCGCCCTCGTGCGCGACGCGCCACATTCCACACTTATGGTGTTTATACTTTGCCAAATTCCAAAGAAACTGCGGAGGACGCCTCGGTAGCTTAAGTGGCTAAAGCACTCGACCGGATATTGAGGGATCTGGGTTCGAATCCCAGTCAAGGCGAATGATTTTTACACTCTGAAATTGTTGCATTGAAATGCATATTAGCGGATGACTCCGTTAAAAGTCACTGTTGCGGTATCTCCCGCAGTTTCTTTGGAATTTGTCAAAGAATAAACACCATAAGTGTTTAAAGTTGGCTTTAACCTCGTGGAATGTGGCGCGTCGCGCACGAATACGAATGCCTGTGACATTGTATGTACGGTATTTCGTCACAACATCTAGTTCCTTTAAAATCCCCAAAATTTCCGAGTTTAAGAGGACGCCTCGGTAGCTTAAGTGGCTAAAGCACTCGACCGGATATTGAGGGATCTGGGTTCGAATCCCAGTCAAGGCGATTGATTTTTACACTCTGAAATTGTTGCATTTATATAGTTGACTGTTCAGATAGCCGACTTTTTCATTTAATCTACGGCTGCCTTCCTAAAAGTATTGAAATTCTATGAAACTAATCCGTAAAAAAAGTATAACTAATTTAATGGATTACTGAACGCAGTTAGCAAGGCGTGTGGAGTTGACATGATTCGCGAGTTTTGAGAGTTGCATAACACACACTTGAGTCGCCATCCCAACCCTATCTTCCTAGTTACGCTACTGTTCAACACACCATATTCACAATCATGGTCCGTCTGAATTACATTAAGCTGTCTGGCCGACATTGAATACATCATAATTTATTTATTCAAGATGTGAGTATATTGAATTTTAATATACGAATAGTTGGCTCATTCTGAAAATCATTGACATCACAAACATTCGATTATATTATTGGAAAATAATATACTGACACTTTTCTAGGAATTAAATACTGATTTTTAAAATTTTATTTGTTGTTTTTATAGGGTTAGCATCTTTAATCGGTATCATACAATATAAACGGACATTGCTACCACAGATCTACCAACAGTTTCTACAAACACACGATTTTCCCTTTATTCATTACAACTCTAGCGGTTTTTAAATTATATTTCAAGCTTCCCTTGTTTGATTTTTTTACCTAAAAGCCAATATTTTTTTTCCCAATTTCATAGTAAGCATATACATCTTATCAAACATTTATTTACCTTTAAAAACATAAATAATTTCAAAAGGAAAAAACTCGAAAATTAAAGTAGACAGGATGCATATTCAAAATTAACCTGAGACAATTTAATTTCTGATTTAAAATGCACGATAAATTTTAAATGCTGTTGAGCCAGTTTGGTTCCCTCGATAAAATTCCCCAAAAATAAGACCTGAGTCAATGACTATGTCGTACGTAAACACATTCAAAATATGACGTTTTATGAAAGCTCTTAGAGCCGTTTGTGATAAATAATTGAAATGCATTCAATTATTGATGGCAACATAGGATATATAGTGTATACTGTAATATTTGCACCTTAAGCTCCGCGAGATCAGCTCAACGAAACTTGCAGCGACTCGTGCAAAATGCAGCAGTGGGCAACAAAACAAGAACATGAGTTTGAGGGATAATGAGGGATAATTTTCACAAAGCGAAGAATGGTTATGACATGGATGAAAATAATCCGCTGAAAACGTCAGAGTGAACCTATGATGGAGCGATAATTGAACGAGTTGCTTTATTTGAACAGAAACATTTGGAGAAGAGAAGTAGGCTTCCGCCGAGTATGCGATGATTACCAATGTTCACTTCACTCCAAGATGTGCTCGTATAACGGTTACCCACGACAACTGTTAAGTGCCAAACACTGGGCAACATTTCCATTTATGTATAAAATCTTCACATGCCCTATCATTGTAAAAGATGCATATTATTTTAAATATTCATTTGGCTATTGATGCACAAATTATGCTTATTTTATAGTAATTACACACAGAGTATTTAGACACAAGGTAAATGAACATGAGAATGGTGAATTTAAAAAACATGCTAGAAGCGGCTTCGAATACAAAGAGGAATGGAAAACGTCCATGGATGCGGACATGCTGTACTTGCAGAGAGATAAGATCTGAGAAGTATAATATCAAGATAAATAAGGACAAAATAAATTAATTTTAAGCAGTCAAAGTAAGGAGGCAATGTTCATATAAGGCTAAGGAAAGAAACTTTAATGAATAAAAAAGTTGCATCATTTAGGCAGCAAGATTACCAGCAATGGAAGGAAAGATGGAGATAATATATATCAGAATAAAGTAAGCGTAGACGGATTTAGACCAAAAAATACCATCGAAGAGTAGTACTAGCTTTGGCATATGAAAGTGATTCATCCATTGAAGACATACATGGGAGTTTACATCAAGCGCTGTGTGATATGGATAAGGTTCAGCCCGGAAAAGGGTATTGGAAGCGACGGAAATATGATTAGGAGAACAATGAAAATACAATGCATTGAACCAAGGTAACAAATGATGAAGTACTTGCAAAGTACTGAAGCGTGGGTGAAGGGAGAATCGTATGGAAGACAGGAGAAATGAGAAATCAAAGAAACCAAAGAAAGGAAAAACTACAGAGGCAAACCACGGCTGAATCACGAGAATCCAATGATGGGAAACACGATCGCAAGGAACTGTGAAGGAATGAAGAAATTGGCGAGTAATAGGATAGCTTGGAGAGGTGCTACAAACAAGCCTCGGATTGATATCCGACGATGATGAAAGCTTTAGCGCAGGATTGGCCAATCATAGGATCTTGAGAGAGCTATAGCTGCTATGGACAGCTCACGACGACTGTGAAAGCAAACCGTGGAAAGGAGGAACAATCCATCGACTAGAGGACAGGTGGCGGGATGTCACTCCGCTTCTTATACACGTGTGTATGCTCCGCTCGATGAGACTGGCTTTGCATCTCTTGTATCTGCGTTTGATAATTTGATAGAATATTGCGGAAGTTGATTCCTTGTAAGACCCCCCTTAAATCCCCCCCAGTCAGTCGGCTAAGATTGCTCGCCAGTTACATAATGCGCACTTGTCGTAGCTCATCAGCCTCCCTCGGTCTACGGAGAAGGATGCCTTACCATGAGACGCGGTCGACGAACAAATCTACTTGGTCTCTCAGCTAAGACACTGAAGCCACTGTATGGTTCATAAACAAATAAATTTATATATATATATATATATATATATATATATATATATATATATATATATATATATATATATATGCGTGTGTGTGTGTGTATGTATATATGTATATCTGGGTCGCGGTAGTCCAGTGGGTAGAGCGTTGGACTGCTGACCAGAGGGTTCGATTCCCAGGCAAGGCACTCTGGGCACCTGCAGCTCCACTCAAGCTTAAGTGATTTTTCGGGTACCAGGTCTTCCTGGGAAACCATAACCGGCACAGGGAAAGGAATCCGTGTAGGGCTTAGTACTGGGTGATCTCTACCATTACCTACTAAACCGACCTTCGGGTTGATTACTGTGTTTATGGTTTATATGTATATTCACATACACACACTAGAGTGAACCTTAGCTATAGGGTATTTTCTGAAAGTCAAAATTTTGCTACTCCCACCCCCTAATTTTATCCCAATAAACAAAAAAAGAGACTACAAAATTTCACTTGAATCAGACAACTAATAGACGATCCCCAAACGCCTTAAAGTTGGAACCATCCTTGAAATAACATGAAATTTGTAAAAAATATTATATTTTTTAATAAAGCTACAATTTTCATTAAGGGACATACGTTTTTACCTAGAACAATACTTCGCAAGGAATCAAAACATACATATGTGAACGAACGGATATTGAATATTACAGGGTTCGTCCGGAAAATAAGTGTACTGAGCTCAGGAAAAAAAAATTATTACACTTTTACATATCTTAAGCTAATATTCCTCAAAATAGGACCCTTGTGAGTCGATACACTTGTTCCGGCGGCGTTCCCATTCCTGGAACTCTCCCGCGAAGGCATCATCGAGAACCTCTCGAAGACTCGTCGTCGACCTCTTCTCTGCCCTCCACGAACATCTTGTGCCACCGAAAGATCATGTTTCTGGACATGGCTGACTCCCCGTAAGCCTGGTTAATCATACCGATTAGACGTTTCGGTAGACGATATCCCAAGCTTTACCGCAAATTTGATGGAATAACGCTGCTCCAAAAACTTCGGCATCGCGTTCCGTGACGTGGGTCGAGCGTGGAGGTTCGCGTTAACAGAGCTCCTCACTACACCACAGCTCAGAGCCGACTGCCTTTTTCAGCGTCGCTTGCCAACATACCCCCCTCCAATCGCAGCCCGTCAGAGCGGTGCTGGGCGCGCCTGGAGCGGCGCGCCCAGCCCAGGAGTCAGTACACTTATTTTCCGGACGAACCCTGTATTTTTTTATAAGAGTAGATTTAGTCGCAGTTGGGTACTTTTTACGGTATTCGGCAACGATCTGAAAAACAAATTGTTTTTCAGTTGCATCCTTTGTGAGAATGCTTTTGTATTCCTAAATTAGTTTGTATTCCTGTGTTTAATTTTGTATTCCTCTTTCTTCAACGTCAACGTCTCCTCCAGTTTTTTAATTGCACTTTTGTAACGAGCATCATTTTCCATGTTGAAGGGTCTTTGTCGATGAAATCGGTGCTGATATATATATATATATATATATATATATATATATATATATATATATATATATATATATATATAATGGAAAGTACCATTTTGGCATTTACTAATGCTTGATACTCACGCATTTCATTAAAGTCAAAAGAAAAATAACAAGATTAGACACAAAACCACTCCTATATTTCGGGGTCCGAGCCACCTTCAACAGGGCATGAGGAGTACCTCCTGTATGAGGGATCCATCCCATAATGGATAAAGATAATTATTCAAAATAATTAGGTACTCAAGAAGCAGAGAAGGTAAGTTAACTGTAAAAATAAAATTACCTTAAGACAAATGTATAAGGTATTAGGGTAATGTTAGCCAAATAATGGCTACCAAACGAAGAATCATGACGACAGGTACATTGCAAAAAATAATATACTTAGAAATAAGATGGAAACGAAATATCGAAGGCTAATGCCATTTCAAACTAGTCATGGTGCCATAGTTACTGGGCAAAGGAGATTTTCTCTGAGGTCTGAAAGCAAAAACTTTAAATAATATGTTTAGATGATTAGGCTTGGAAGATGTGGATTTGGAAGAGGATACAAAAAGTTGGATGAAGCTTGAAACAATCTAAAAAGTACTAAATACATAAGTTCTTTCAAGAACACCACTCTCCAGTGCAAGCCCATAAAGCTAATAGTTTAATTATTGATCGATTGAGGTTGGCTAATCAGAAGTGGAGCAGCAAGAATCTGATAGGAGTAAGCAAGTATGTGAATGCGCTTTCACCGGTTCTCGTCAATGTTCACATTAAAAGGCCAGCATTTGAAATGAACGAATATTTTGACCTGAGTGCACGGAAAAACTTTGCGTAGCATTTTTCCAACGATATAGCAATAGTGATGGAGATAACTGGGAACAGTGAGTATGTACATACAGGCAGCTATGAAATAGTATAATCAGGATCAGCAAAATCAGGATCGATATCATGGTCTGGAACATTAGGGCAGAGGCAAAACAAATTAACGGTGCAATCAAATATTGAGAAAAAAGACGGGACTTAATTATTCTGGGAACAGACTCTCAATCGAGGGGAAAATGAGAGAGGAAAATGCTCAAGTCGAGCTTCAACAGGAAAAAATGTACCCAAGGCACGTAATGTATACTTGGCAATTATAAAAATCTTCTTAGAGAAAAAATATGCAGTATAATAACAGTGAATCGAAGATGGGAAGCAGTGGAAATCATATCGGGGACATAGTGAATAGCTCTAGGTTGTGAAAGACCAATAAAAAGTTATGAAAAATTCCGAAAAGAAGGGTGAAAACATTTTGATGCACTATATGTATAGCTTATTGAAAACGACGGTGGAAAAAAGTGAATGCGAAGAACTACATAGGAAATTCCGGGATGACACAAATCTAATTAATGCAGGCGTAAAACAAGGCAAAGGATTCACGGGGAAAAAATAATTCGCCTTGTCCGAAATTCTGGAAAAGGCGAACGATTTTCTTCAATTACATTCGTGCATCATCGTGCGACAACGCTATAGTTACGTTCACGGCCTTTACCCATGTTTTCTTTGAACAAAAAACAAATAAACAAGAATACCGAGGTTATCAGTTCAGACCAGGAGAGCAACGTCAAACTAATCCCAAGATTGCTGTCTATTGATACCATGACGTAGTACCTCGCATTTATTAAAAACCACTGATGATTATTTTTTACGGCGAGCGAAGCCAAAAGAAAAATTTCGTTAGAAAAAATGAATTATTTTTTGATTAGTGAATGACGCACACAAGGTCTCAAACGAACCCCAAAGCTGTTCTGGGGGGAACAAAGATATCTGCTCCGACATGATCACCACACAGTGTCGGAGGGTAGGAGCCCGGTATCGTGCCCAGTAGTGGAGGAGGAGAGGTAGCCTGCGTGAATATCATCGGAAAAAATCCTTGCATAACAGAATCGATTGTATCGGCAGAAAACAACAGAGGACAGCAACTGCTAGAATAAGGACTTGGAAAGTTAGGTGGATGTTGAGGGCGGGGATTTTAGAAGAAATGAAGCAGGAGATGTAGAGAGGGAGAATTCACCCAATACTAAGCCCAACGGCATGTGAAATTCATACATAAGTTGGCCAGATCCTTTCCTTGTGTCACCCATGGTTTCTCAGGAAGTGCCCAAAGAGTCACGCCTGGGAATCAAACCTGGATCCTACTGTTAATAATCCAACACTCCATCCCTGGACTACCACATCCTCACAGTATGCAAATACAGAGTTATAAATGACCGCCTATTTTGCTTACATTGTCTTCTACATATCCAATGAAATAATTTTTCAGGAAGAAGTTTTAAATGACAAAACTAAGCCTTTTATCCATCTTGTCCCACACCCATAATCACCTATCTCTATCACTAACTCCCCTGCAGATAGGAATAAAAGTTGGTGCCAGGCAACCAAAGGGGTAGCAAAGAATTGCTGAGCACATTGAAAAGTCAGTATGATAGCTATGGGATGAGAATAAATTCAAACAAAACAAATGTTATATGGTTTTTGAAAAAGAGAAAGGCTAAGTTACATATCAAATAGGAGTTCATAAACAAGAGCAGGTGGATTAGTTCACCTATCACAGGAGTGTTCTGGACCCAAATGGTCAAAGTAAGTGGGGCATTAAAAGGAGAATTGTGTTGGGCAAATAAACTTGCACACAGAGGAGGGATTTGATGAAAGGGACTTTGAGTGTGGAGGTTAAGATACTGCTTATCAAAACTTTGATATGCATTGTGGCTTTGTATGGCACAGAAACATGGTCATTTGAGCAAGATGATGTAGATTGGAGGCTCTCATAAGGTGGGTGTGGAGAAAAATGTAAAAGGTGAAATGGACAAAAAGGAAAACAAATGAGGAAATACTAGGCATGATGGGGAAGGAGAGGAGATTTTCGGAAGAAACCCAATGGAGGCAAGAAAGATGGATTCATAGTGATTTCATTAGGAATGGGATGATGAAGACTATGAAAGAGGGGAGAATGTTAGGCAAGCAAGGAAGGGGAAGGAATAGGACAGGTATGTTGGATGGAATGAAGGGAGGAAGGAAGTGGAATTTAAAAAATGCTTACTGTAGGGTCAGATTTCAGGTAGTGTTTTGTTCGGAGAGGCAAGGAAGTGAATCCCATTAACCACTCTCTTAAATGTACTTAAATATCTGATGGGAACACAATTTTATTTATATTCTGAACTACTGCTTTCAGCAAGAGTTTGGCATGCACCTACTGCATTAACTACAAATAATGCTAAGCAATACAATTGAAGTAAAAGAATTCATAGAGCCAAACAAGTCAATTACATTTGTTATTTCAGGTGAAACTTTACCTCATTATAACATTTGACCCCAAAACCCATTACATTCCTCAGTAAATACTGTGAGGAATAACTAAGTATATGTGTCTTAATTCAACAGACAAATTAATATTACATTTCACAGAAAATGGAATACAACATATATTTTTTTTTCAATATTTGAGCTGACACAAGCTGAAGTACCCAGTTACGCTCAGCACATGAATTAACTGCAAGTTTGATTTGCATTAAAGCAACTTTGTAAGCATTTAAAAGACTAAAATGCTACGTCAATTTGTAGAGTATGGAAATACAGCTTATTGGAACATGTAGTCTAATAAATAATTTACTCTTAAAAAGAATTAAAGGGGTGTGGTTTTCCAGTGGGCTGGGCTACTGACCTGAGATTTGATTTCAGGTAATTCCTCTGGGGACCCTCAGCTTCACACAAACTGTGTGATTTTTTCAATAACTGCAGGTAAGCCAAGGAAAGGAATTGACCCCCTACCCTGATGTGCGAATTTCACAAGCAGCTGGGCTTGGTATAAAGTGAACTCTACCCTCACTTATCAAACAAACCTTCAGGATGATTAGTGTATTTTAACATATTTTGTGGACATTTTCTTCATCCTGTGGCAAGATATGAAGAAAATTGAGAATATGAATCTTAATAAAGGTATTTGAAAGAATTATTATTGTTCAATTTCATTGCTTTGCCACTGTCATGGTATTTTATTATTGACTTTAATACCACAGCATTGGATTTCATTTATTGCTTCAATTTTGAAAATTTTAGGAGCAAACAATTGATGAAGGTAAATGATTGTACATTAAACAAAAAGCTCCTCCCTTAAACTATTGAAATTTATGTAAATACCAAATATAAATGTATCTCAGCTAAATGAATAATTCCTAGATGGCTAATAGGAATTTTTAACATGGTATATTTCCAGAATATGGTTAATGGCAGGTTTCATTTGTTCATGGGTCACATTACATTAGTTTGATTTGCACCCCAAGTCTATCATTATGAATATGCTACTGGAAAAAAAAACAGTTTCAGCCCATATTGCGATAACATCTTTGAGATAGAAATGAAAATGTAAGGGACCCTTAAAGTGATCAAATAATCATTAATTTTAACATTCAGGTAAGTCCCTCTTCAATTCTGCATACCTCCTTCCTCTCTTCATTCTATCCTAAATGTCTTCTATTCCTTCCCCTTCCTCATTTGCCTTACGTTCTTCCCTCTATCACAATTTTCCAAATCCTACTGCCAATCAAATTGCTTTTTATCCATTTTTCTGGCCTCCTTTGAATTTCTGGCAAAAATCCTCTCTCCTCCCTGAGTACATCCTCCTTCATTTTACTTTCCTTCAACTTCAGCTTCTCCATCCTTCTCCAAACCAACATTTCAAAAGCCTCCAACCTACATCTATCCTCCTGCTTCAGTGGTCATGTTTCCACGCCATACAAAATTATGCTCTATATCAAAGATTGGATGAAATCTTTAATCAATGTTTCTGTCATCCACTCTCTCTCCTCAAGTGAATGCTTCTTGGCCTAATGAAATTCTCCTTATTTCCCAACTATTTTGACAATTTTGATTCGGGACACTTCCAAGATAGCTACACTGATCTCCCTCCTCTAGTTTAATGACTTCCTGTTTTAATATTTAACATAGCATTCCTCTTTTTAAAAAAATCACATAACCTTTTTTAATATATTTGCTCACACCAATATTGATCACAATAACTCATCAATGTGTTCATTAATGTTTGCAAACCCTTGGCTAACTGGCAAACAAAAGCTTGATCAATAGCAAACCTAACTGATTTTATGGATTCCCCACCAAATATCATACCTATCTCCAGTTCTTTCCATGCCTCTTTAATTATTTCCTCCAAAAATATGTTGAACAGCACGGACATTGACACTCCTGCATTACTCCACTTTTTAACACAGTCTATCAAAACTCTTCATCCTCCAGTTGCACCTGAGCAGTCTGTGGCATATACAGGTTGTTGATAAGTATCCTATCCCTCCAATCTACACCTATTTCCTGCAATACATTCATTAATTCTACCAGTTTACTCTATCAAATGCCTTTTTGAAATCTATGAAACAGACAAATACCTAAACCCTAATTGTATTCTGTATGTATTTTCCTATCTATTAGTGACCTCATTACTGCTATTGTTACGTGAGCCTCTCCCCTTTCTGAATCCAAACTGATCATCCCCAAAGTAATCATTAGCACTGCTCCCCATCCTCTTATTTATGATCCTGAGAACCACTTTCAAAATCATACTTACTGTTATGTGGTCTTAACATAATGCTGCCTTTCTCTTTTTTAGAATCGAAACTAAAACTAATGTGATGAAATCTTTCGGCCAAATTCATCTCTCATAAATTCTATGAATTAGTTCTAAGAAACTCTACTTTTCACATTCTTGTTAACCTTTAAGTAGTTCCATAGGGGTTTTGTCTACCCTTACAATCTTATTTGATTTGTATTCCCTTAATATCCTTTCTATCTTTACATCAAGTAAGCTTGGACCTACGCTATCCTCATCTATGTCCTATTCTTGTTCTATGTCTAACATTGCTGGCCTAGAGTCTTTACCTTATAGTTCTTCTCTATTTTCCCTCCTTTCTTGATTCTTCCTTGACTAAACCGATATTTTTCCTGACTCATCTATCTTTGATTTTTTGCATGAATTTTCTCTCCTTACTTACCAACTTTTTACTTTCAGTAGTAATTTATTGAAATATGATTAAGGTAATTTAGTGGTCCTATAAATGCATTCAAGAGGAAAGTTATTTGGGAAACAAGTTTTGAGCAGCAAAAAATTATTTGGTCACAACATAATAAATGATTTCACCTTCTGTAATGGCTAACCATTATTACGAGAGACAAAGTATACCAATATTTTCAAAACTTATGTATTTAAAATTATATTAGCTTCAGCATCGTATGTTACCCCAAAGATTAAATATTTACCATTCCTGTATTATCTTTTCATAGGATTTTGTGTTCAAGATAATCTGCTTTAGAGCATATTTCCAAGAGCTCTGGATTAAGTTACTTTTATATATTTATTATTTCATCTCATTATTTTATAATGATCAAATATAAGATATGTCATCTAGAAACAAAAAAATACATTTTATATTAAAACATAAATGGTTACAGCTCATTATGCCTTGTAGAAAAATACTCATTTAAGTCATAAAAACAACTCTTGATTAAAAAATATTTTAGTCTAGATTTAAACATCTAATATTAGTTACTATCTTTTATTCCTCCTCATAAATGATTATAAATTTTAATGCCATCATAAAGGGGTCTGTCTCTTTTGAAACAAAGAAGTGAAATTCTGTATTACATGCACGGTTTTTGTCTTGCGGCATAATAATGGATACTCTCATTTTTTGTGAATAGGTACATGTTTTCGCAAACAAAAATACATGCATGATGCATACAGTACAATTCCCCTTATTCTGCAACATTCTAATTTTTCCAGCAACAAAGGGTGGTCTGCACAGTCAAAGGTGAGAGAGAGGTGTGTTTAACTACCATGACTGGAATATCGCATACTTCAGTAGATTGCATATTTTTGAGAATCTATGCAACATTCAGTAATTCCTTTGCAGTGACTGGGAAATAGAAATTAAGATGAATACATGTTTTTTACATTGAAAGTCAGTATGATTCCCAACGGGCTGGGCCTGTTTTAAGGTTTGGGGTATGTTTCTTTATTCACATTCCAGATTGGAAATTTTGTCACCAGTTTCATTTTTTAGCATTAAGTTTTCTATAAACTGGCGTGTCTTGGCACACAAATAAACTTCTAAATTCAGTGATAAGAATTATGATATGAAATTTATGTAAGGATATGTAATAAAACAGAGGATCAATAAATAATACATATTTAGAAAGATGTATTTAAAAGAATTCTTACGTGATTTTGACTACTGGTGGCGGGAAAACAATGTTCACGTAACGTCTATATGGAGGCGGCAGCTTTTCGCTATGGGGTTAACCGGATAGATAATGATGGAAGGTTTTTAATTAACTGGAGCATGAACAACTATCCTCAATCTGTGAGATGAGTTCGGTACTAACGTTTTTAAGTAAGTTCTAAGTCGACAAGCGTTCATTTCGGCGCCTCATTTCTGACCCAATCGGCAAACGCCTTTGAGATACTATTGGGGATGTGAGAATAACAAAAGAGACTTGTTTTCCGAATACCATTGATACCACCAGTGTAGCTGTAATGTTTTCATTCTCAACAAGTAGCACGAGATATTCTGTAACTGTAAATGTCAATACGATTTACGTTAATAGCTTTTACATTAGTAATAAATTCTTACTTATCCCACTCAGTTACTGGAAAAATCCAGTGCCAATGTTGTCTTCCTTGAAGCCAATGCTGCAGTGTTAATGTATTAGTAAATATTTGTGTCAAAATTTTGCTGGAAACAAGCAGACAGATGGATGAGGAATTGGACTCGTCAACCAGTGTTCCTGGTGAAGGCATACTACGGAATCTTTTAATAAGTAATATAAATGAGAGAAAATCACCAGAATTCGCGATGACAGCTGATGAAAGTACCCTCAACCAACCCCAAAACGTTAATACTGATTATTCTGAGACATTTCAAATCGACATAAATTGCATAAAGAGTGTGCCAAAAGAAAATCAGGCAAGTATGAAAGGCAAAATTAAAATCATCGCGAACTTTTCTTACAATAATGCAATCTTTTTAACTTACTTGTGGTGATCGCCTTTAGGCAATGGAATTGCAAGAACTAGGAGTATCAGTTTATGACCAGGAGACATTAGAAAAAGGAATTATACAGCAGTTCGATGAAGCCATAGAGAAAGAGAAGTTGGAAAAACTTAGAAAAATGTTTGACCTTCAAATCAAGTCTGTTCAGGAGGACATAAAGTGAGGAAAACTTCACTATTTCAAAACTTACTCTGCATAATAGAAAATGCACATAAACACCCTTAATACCGTTTTTTGCAGATTTGTTGAAGAAGAAGTCTTAAAGTATGAGACATCACTTAAGAATCTTCCAATTAATGATACTTTATCTGATTATAATGAAGCCTTGTCTTTGAGAAGACAGATCGATCAAGGACTAAGGAGGATTACTATGCTGAAAAAAAAGGAAGCAAATTTGTATGTTAAAAGAGATCACTCAGGGAATTGTAATTCGGAAAATGAAATGGTGGGTTAAAAGTTCTGTGACTAGTAAATTAAGATGAAGTGTGCTGGCTAATCTAAATTCTTGCAATTTGTTGACCAATGTTTAACAGGGTTACGGATGCAGTGATCAAAATGACTTCATTGATCATGGCTTGGAATTACTTGCCGCGGATAATGGCTGTGACCACTTAGAAGATGAGAAAGAAACTGAACAACAAAAAATGATTCGCCTCGGCCAGATGACTCCATTTGGAACTATTCTCTCAGGAAATATCCCAGTCACGGAGTAAATACTTTTTTGGAATCTAAAAATGTTAAATCGCTGCTTAATTGGTTGTTATCCTTGAAAACATGATCACAAAAGAAACTATACTTGGGGCCTCTCCACAGATAAATAGGTCGAACTAGACTAAGCCTTTATGACGGTGTAGAAAATTTTACTATTTGCCTGACAATAAGAAAATCTTTAAGATCCATGCATTATGTCATGGTTGATCAAACCACATAATGGGAGGCGTAGACTCTCGCATGGTTAGATTTATTATATATATTTTTCCTTTACTTTGCTATCATAACATAACCAACAATGGGTGCACTAACATTTATGGTGTATTTTAGCCATTTTTTTAACAAGCATCTTTCTAAAATTATATCAATTAAAAACCATATCCTGACACCATATTCATATGTATTCACATGCTTGTTATGGTGTAGATAATTTGTTCGGTCGTTGTTTTCATGAACTTCACAAATTGCCACTTTATCATTTATTTATCCTCAGTGATGACTAAATTTACTTAGTTCCTTTTTTTAGCATTTTGGAAAGTAAACTAAAATGATAAGAATATAGAACTGCTAATTAGCTTCTTACGCCCATCCCATTTTCATAGTTGAAGGAGCATTTTGTTTGTTCCAAAGTCTCCGTATCACATATTTATATATTCATCTCGTCTCATTATCACACTCAGCTTATAAAATAGTCCGTGACTTTAAAAATAGTGATGATATATATAGAAATCATTAGGCGATTCATGTAGAGAACGAGAAATCGTGGAGAAAAAATTTTGAGGATGTGGACATTAAAATGCTTCTTTGCAATCATTGATTTACTATTCTCCTGCTATTCTTTATTCTTAAATCTCTAACATTTGTATCCATCCAAAGTGCCCAGCTTAATACCCATCATCCAGCTCCATCCTAATCCACACCTTAGCTGTGATTACATTCTTGTCAAAAATAACCTATGATGATTCGAATTATTGTATTGAATGCATCACCGCTCTGTTTTCACATTCGTATTGCGTCTGGTCCTCATCATTTCCCTTCTACCCCAAATCAGTTTTCTCCTACCTCAAAGTTGCTGAAACTATCAAATGACTGTCATTCACTCCAACATTAACATCTTCTCTTACCCAATCAAGGACCTCCCCCCACCCTTCATACTTTTCCTATACCCACTGTGTTAGTAAAGGGTGCGACAACTTAACATCCATTTTTATAGGGGTTTTGCTTTATAAAAAAGGAAGTTATGTTGCTACACCCTGTATATAAAGTTCTGCTTCTGCAATTTTATTTAATGATACTGCTGCATGGCAAAAACCTTCAATGCCTAATCAATGATTTGAGGAAAAGTGGAGTATTAACCTAATTATAATAACTTTAGGATCTTTAATTCCTTATGTGGTGCTCAAAGTGGGGAAAAAATGTTTTTTAATCTCACAGCGTAGCTGGGTTATTTTCAAAATATGCTGCATTTATGATATATTTTTCTGCAAAAATAAAATTTCCTGGAGTTATATTTTCGGGACATTTAGAAGAGATAGGACTTAAAAGGGTATAAACAGTCATGAGCACTCTATGAAATACATGATTTGAGAAAAAAGCATTTTTTAAAATTTCAATGGTACTTTTTAATTTCCATGATGCTTACAAATGTTTTAGTTTTTATGTTTTTAGAGAGAGGTCCTGGATTTTGGGCACTATACTTTGCTGTCAAGTGTATAATTTGCTAAAAGCATTGCAGATGAAAATTTTCCTATGATGCTTCATTTTTTAAATAGAGTACCCATTGAAAAAGAGTGAAAAATAGAATGAGAGTCGAACCACATCCACCCCAATTAATCAAGCTACTACACCTTATATGACAAAACTGCTGGAATATATTGAGTCATTCCTGAGAAAAATGTTGTTATAAAATCAAGCTTTTTTCACTCTTGCCATCACTATTAAGTCATCTGGCAGTGCATTGTAATGGTATATACTTCAAATTATTTCATGATAGGTATCCTAAAAAAATAAACTAACTGCATAGAAACATGAGTAGCAGTTTCAGAGAGCATGGGTGACATTCTGACTTGCACTATCTTTTACACTATATGTGTTATATTAGTGGTTATGTTAGCTTTATGGGCATTTGTGATAGTAGTAAGAAGTTGATGTTTGAATTTATTGGAAATCAAACTCTTTATTCTCTTTCAAATTAGAAACACTTAATTTGACCAAATTGTGCATAGTAAATTGTAATGAAGAACTTGTCTTTTTCTCCATAGTGCTCATAAAATGGTAATTAGACTTATAAATTGTACATTGAGATTAGCTTATAAAATTTTTCTATTAATATTATTAGTGTTCCAGAGCCAGTGGAACAGGTATAAATCATGGTGGAAACATTTCAATACAGCTGGTTATCACGAACATGGTGTTTGCCCATTATCTTTCCCAATTACCTGATGTTATTTTGGTTGGTTTGCTCCTGGGCAGTCGTGATATGATAGAGTAAATTGTTATGCACTCTATGCTAGAATCAGAGCAGTAGAAAAGCTCCTCAATGAACTTGAAGTGACAGACAAGAAAATATACCAGCAATGCCCAAGAAAACTAAGAAAACCACTTCTTTCTTACTTCCATGGTAAAATTATATTGATCTTTTAAAACTTGATTTTCAAATCTGAATATGAGGCTGAAGCTAAGAATTGGGATCGACATCTCTAATGTTTGCATGCCCAACAATTTGCAACCTTTGATCAAAGGTTAATGAATTAGGATGGAAATAGATAACCTAAAGTGCTCTTTATTGCTTTTTTTTCAGGCCAAAAAAAAACATGATATCCAGTTTTCATAAATACTTGGAAAGTCAGGCTAACTTGCATCAAAGTTTAAAAAAGTCTTTGGATGTGAAGAAAAAGGCTGCTGTTGCCAATTTGGACAGAAATCAGCCAGGTCCCAGTGGTTTGGACTTCTCTCAGAAGTTTGGCGAGAAGAAATCCAGCCTTAAATCTGTTAAAAAATCAACTGTTCTCAAGAAAAAGGTCCTGCATCCAAAAAGGAAGAAGAGAAACACTTCATTAGGAACAGAGACTGAATTTCTGTAAGTTTTTAGACTTATTTGAGGTTAGTCTTGGATGTTTATGCTTGAATGCTTAAAAAGAGCAATGAAAAAATATATATCAATTTTGTGAAAGTCCTAAATGTGCATTTAATTCCCCATTAATCTTTACCGGTTCTTATTACCACTGAATCTCACAAGATAGGGCTAGGTTCATGGACAACTGTTTTCCATGAAATTCAGTATTTATGTTCCCCTTAACTTCCTGGCTGAAAAAATACATTACCTTGTTTATGAGATAATTGTATTTAAAATGGCAAAAAAGTCTGCAGGAGACTGATAAGTGATTGTATCATGATGAACAGAAGCAAGTATTTGATGCAGTGGTAACATATTAGGTTAACATTGGAACGGTGACAGTTTCATGGATGCCTTAGGTACAATTTTTTTACTGCGTTATTGTTTTTAACTTTTGCTAATTTTCTTATAATTCCATATGCATTGTCTCTATATTTTACTTTTGCTTTGCATTTTCCTCCTAACCTTCAGTAGGGTGATAAGTGTCATAGAAGCAGTAAAAACCCTCTTTATTTTTTTCAATTGGAGCACCTTGCAGAAATTCCACTCCCCGGAGATGCATATTTATTTTAATGATGTCCTCTAGAAAAATCACCTGCTTTGTTTTGCAAAAAAATCCCTGATCTGTTTCATTGTTATGAATCTCCATAGCAAATTCTAACATAAAAAATAAAATGCAGTATTTTTTATGGTTGCATTTAATCAAATTTTTTTAAATGTTATGAAATCAAAACATGCCACCTGGCAGATGGAAAAATCGAACGGATAATGACAAGCATTTGCAACAAAATCAGCAAAAATTGAATCATAACAACGCTGGAAAAACAAGTGATGAATTTAGATTGAATTGGTAACCTCAAGGTCAATACCTAAGACATCTACCATGGCAGCAGAGGGTAGATACTTTTGGCAATATTTAAATGTAAATAGATCTTATAGATAGATAATTTTTGTATGAGGAGAGTTAAAGGGAATGTAACTACCATGTTTCAATTTAAGTGTGTCATGATTGGTCATCTATTGACCTTACTGCCTCCTTTTTAGTTTTCTTATTGCCCTTTCATTTATTGATTTTGCATTTAGCACCTCGCGGCTGCTATTCCTGGTCTTCGTAGTCTCATCACTGTTGGTCATTGCTTCTTTTACCTCCAAAATTTCCCAATAACCATAGTCTTAGGGAATAGTGGGACTGAAAAAAAAGATTCCATGCTCTCTGTAGCTTTTGACCTTTCATATTTGATAAATTTGAAAATTAGAGGCAAAGCTAAGAAGAATACTCTGTGTAATATCACAAAGTTGTCTCAATTTTTATCATCAATATTACCTTAAAGTTAGTGTTGTTGCCATTATCTAATATAAAGCAATTGGCTCTCTATGCTAATTAGAAATCCAGTAAATGCTATTTATGTTAATTCCATTGGGGGGGGGGGGGGGGGGGAGATTAAATTCTTGTATTGTTATCATACTCCATTAAATGAATTTTTCCGGTTGGGGAAATTTAAATAATACACTAAATAATTAAAATTAAAGTTAGTTTGAGAAAAGTTGATATTTTAAGCCAAAAGTCTATTCATTTTTTTTTTGGTGATTTAATTGTGATGACAGTAATTATACAGTGCTATATATAAGATGGAGAAAAAAGAGATAATTTTATTTTAAATATATCTTGCATTCTTTGAATAGTGTTACCTTCATTTTATTACCCCTTTTGGTTGTTTCTCTTATTTTCTGCCTATAAGGCTTTTGAATTATGTCAAAGTAGATTTCAATTGATTTTGGCGGCTACATGTTCCTCAAGTATTTGATATTTTTACAAAGGCATCATTCTCTTTATTCTCCTCTATTATCTTCAATTTGGTCATTCACATAATTATTTGTCACTTCATCCGTGTGATGTCTGTAACCAAACTGTCTCCTTGCATGTTGAGCGTTCATTGTTCCTGTTGTCTTTAAAAAAATAATGTTAGTTGATTATTTGTCATATTTTTATGAATTAATTGTTATTTCCCAAGCCTATCATAGTGTCTTAGAATATTTCATAGTTTGTTTCCTCACTTATTTTATTATTAGTAGCTATATTTTTGAGACCTCAAATTTGGTGATATATATTGCAATGAAGACATTGTGATAATTAACTTCATACTGTATTATGCTTTTTAAGTCTCACATCAGTCAAAGATAAAGATGACTGCTGACTGCAAAACGGGTTCTTTATTTTGTCTGAACACCAGGTATTATGATGCTAAGCCTGGTGCATTACCCTCAGAGACATCAACGATGAATCTTGAGAGCAGTGGAAGTGAATATGTTCCATCAGATTTAGCTGAGTCATCTGGAGAAGGTAGAAATCACATTTATCATCAAAATATGAATATGGGAAGTAATAAATGGGACCATAAAATGAAACTAACTCGGTTTTTTTACAGAAATTTCCATTCCAAGGTCAAAATCAAACAAAAAGGCTCGAAAACAAAATGCTTCTAATGATGAATGGCATACTGATGATAGTGATTGGGAATACTCTGATGAAGAAAGTGTAAAGCGCCGTAGGAAGAAAAGTAAGAAATATTAATGTATTAAAAAGTATTCATGAAATTTTGCTTAATGAAATTTGCTACTGCAAATAATTGTGCAGTATAATGATGAATTGCTCTGCCTTCTGGCTGATCCCTGGTGTCTTTCTTAGTATTCTTTCTTAAAGAATCTCTTTTAACTTTCTGTAACTTTATTCATACTTTCAGATTATTCAATATCTTTCTATTTCTTCCCTGCCTGCTTTCTTACATTGCTGCCTTTAGTATGGCTTCATGTCTGACAAAGTTGCCAAGCCAGTTCTCTTTCCTTATTTTCATTGATGTGTGGCAGAAGAAAGAAATAGCCTAATATGCTCTCCTCTAGCTCCGGATTTTATATACTGTGAGATTGTACAATATAGCTGGAATAATTTTTTATCCAGCTCAGATGCGATTCCTTATAAATCAATCCTCATTCCTTTCTGTTGGAACTTGCAACTTGTATCATAAACTTGCGGTGGAGGGGATCGGGATGGTGCGGTATCTAATGTACTTGCTTCACACCCAGTAGGCCTGGGTTCCAATGCAGAGGTGGGAGATATTTTTCAATTATATCTACTTGAGGTGCTTTGTGGAGGGTACTTCGAGTGAGTACGCCATCCATCGAATGGAGCATTAAGCTGTGGACCCTTGGCGCCTTTTGTTATGGGTAGGCTAATGCCAAAGCCTCCACCCTTCATCCTTTCCTGTCTATCCCTAATCACGCAAATGACCTCAGCTGCTAGTCGCCTCCACTAAAAAACCACTTGTGGTGAAAAGTATGTAACTGGATACAAGAGAAAAATATTAAGGAAAAAATAGGAACAACAGAGATGCATTCAGCTCCAGATCACAAGGTTGCTTACAAGCAAGGCAGATATGGACCTGTTATGGACCAGATATGGACCTGTATCAGAGGTTGATGGAGATGTTGGGAGTGTTTTGATTGGACTACCAACATTTGTTGTAAGAGAGCAGATGAAGAAAGGGTTGAGGCATTTAAAAATTAAACTTGAAGAAGAATTTCATGCTTAAAATGAATGGATAAAGTATGGAATAAAGAGGTTTTACCATGTGCAGGAGAGGATAAACTTCTTTCCTCCACCATAAGTATGTGACATGAATTGCAAACATCAATTGAATGGAGCGAGAAATGATTTATAATGAATGAAATCCGTGGTGGATAAAAATTATTCCCAATAAATTGTGCATTCTCACAGTTAATAATTTGCTTTCATAATGCAGATCTACTCTATCCTTCATTATGTTCTTCTATCTGGTAGTGCTGGAACATGGGGTACCATTAACTAAAAAATCAGTTTGTTGTATAAACTTTATATCCTGTATGGTAGAATCAGTATTATATACCTTCATATTGAAATGTAATGAAATAATTGACTTTGTAATTCCACACACTTTATTTTAAAAAACACAACCCAGGTTTCAACGTTGAACGTCATCATCAGGACGTCACCTGATGATGACGTTCAACGTTGAAACTTGGGTTGTGTTTTTTAAAATAAAGTGTGTGGAATTACAAAGTCAATTATTTCGTTACATTTCAATATGTTATGCAAATTCCATAAAGTTACGCCTGAGACAACAAAAAAAATATACCTTCATGTTGAAGTATGTAAGAAAAATTAGTTCGTATCGGTCTTAAATCAATATTATAGACCAAATTTCATGGGCTGTAATTCAAATTCTAAGTTATGTAGGTATTTTTAATGGTTTTTCAGGAAATGAAAACATTGAAAAATGCATGTTTTCAAGAAAATTAAGTAGTGCATTCTAATTTACTAACCATATAAATAATCACATAGTTGAGAAACTGTATTCACAAATCCACTTAATTTTGTAATTATAAATTTCTGGACTGTTAAACATTTAGAACTCAATTTTATATTATCCTTTACTATTTTTAGGGAAATAGTTAACTTTATGATAAAGATACAAAAATTAATGTTACTTTTCTATTTTGCTAATGATTTATGAATGCTGATTTTTTTCAACATTGTGCATATTTGTTTGTTAAAAGAAAATTATTCTAAATGTAGAGTATATTTTTTATAGGAAAGAAAGTAATAGATGATGGGAACCTTGAAGATTTTGTTGATCGACTAAAAATTTGGGAAAAAGACAAAAAGGCTCTTCAGAAAGATAAACAAAAATTGAAGAGGAGAGAAGGTATTAATGGAGACAGTGAAAATGACAGTGATAATGAATTTCAGGAGCTAGATGGTGGCTTAAAAATTCCTAGCTATATATGGGATAAACTATTCAGGTGAGTATGAGATGATACATATAAAACTTTGGTTAAGTTTCACTCATGCATTTGTATGTATGCATCAGGAATCAACCATAAGTAGTAATTGTTTGTCCATGACTTTTGAACTGTGATTTTTTAATCTTTTCAGTTTACTACTTAAAAAAACAAATTTTATGAAAATTCTGCATATTTAATTTTTACTTACACTGCTTAAATAATTTCATTTGTTTATATCTCAAATATTAAAAATCAGCCAATAATTACCAATTACAGTGAATACAAAAAACAGAAATAATATGGTAAAGTTCAATGAGAATAAGAAAGAAAACAATTAGACACAAAAAATTACCTTAGAACTAATATAGTCTCAAAAGGTTAAACACAGTTTTAGTAACAAAAATGTTATTCCTTGAAATGGACAAATACCTCAGTAGGAGGCCACGGTTCTTCTTAGATGACTGGTGAAAGTGTGACGGAAGGTGAGAGAGTCAAGTGAGGAATTGGTTGTGAAGAGTAATTTGAATTATTTTAGGATTCAGTGGACCAAGGATTGCTGGAAGAGTGAGAGATGGAATTTAGGTAGGTGTGGAAGATTTCTGGCGCAGGCAGGGATTTGAAGGGAGTGGTAGGGAAGGATGCAATTGTATTGGAAGTTACCATTGATCATGAAATGGAGGAATTTAATGCCTTGAACAGTTCTGTAGATGGACATAGTATGAATTGTGTACATTAGGATTTCAGTGGTCGTCAAGGGAGATGACAAAATTAAGATGATGCTTGCAGAGTTTTTTAATTACTACAATCAAATTGTGGAGCAGTACGCAGGTATGGGAATTCAAGTGAAGTCAGTTTTTAGAACTGCAAGTCTGTAAAAGATTCCCACAATAGACATACATGTATATTTATATTTTATTTCTTTTAGATGAGAAATGAATGTAAGCTTATTTTCAAAGGAAATGCAGAGGTCCTTGTAAGATGTGGTGACAGAAATCATGTTGCCTGATTAAAAATAACGGTTGCAGAGCAGTTTTAATTTTAAAGGAAATTATATGGAGGTTTTTTTAATGGATGAGCATACAGGGTAAAGAGAAGGGGCCCAAGAATGGTACTTTGTGGGATGCCTGACGGAAAGGGAAAGCAACAAGAGTAGACAAAGTTGACCACATTTCTCTGGATATGTTGCATCAGGGAAGTCAGAAAGAATGGTTTAAAGATAACTAGATGTTGAAAATGTCTTGAGTATATTCAGTAAAAGAACATGATTGATAGCATTGAAAGCCTCAGAATCACTATAACATATGTTGAGTTTGGAAGAGGCTTCAAGAGCAGAGGTAATGTGATGACGTAAGATGGGGAGGTTTTTCTGTACAGGTATCTTTTCAGAGGAAGCTGTGCTCTTACCTGAGATGTAAGGAAGAGAGACGAAAGACAATCATGAAAGAAGCACTCAGAAAGGATCCAAATAGTGAGAGAGTTTCAATCCCTTTGACAAAATTTGGAGAGTTCAAATGAAGGCTGACTGAGAATTATTCTTTTTGTCAATAAGCCAAGTTTTGGAAAGGGTATTCTCTCTGAAATCACAAAAATCACTATGATGGGAAGCAACAATGGAGAGTTTGTTTTGACATTTCTGATTGTAAAACTTAAATTAATGACTGGGATGAATGTTTACATCACCTGCAAGGAGAACCAAGAAGGCGAGGAAAGTCCACCCCAAAGCAGAATGGAACAGTATAGAGTCAAGTGGATGGAATAGTTGGAGATAGTAGCCATTGAAACTGTGGGCATTGAGACCATTGCACCAGAAATTATATGATTAAAAAATGAGTGTTTTTATATGGATTGAAATCCAGTAATCAGATTGTCTGCAAAAAAGACAAATAGAATCATGAAGATGCACAATATAAAAATTCTTTAGTGCTATTGACTCTTAGATTAGTGGGACATTAGAAGTTAGTCAGAAGTTTTCAGTAAGCAAATTTACTTGGTATCTCCCCATTCCTAGTTATTCCCTAGGACCACCAGAGTTTTACATTTAGATAACATTTTGACTCGGGGTCCTTGTATAAGAGTGAAGAATAGTTGTAAAAAATGCAGTATTGACACTGGAACAAAAGTAAATTTATTATATTTTAATGACAAATATTTGTTATTGCAAAAAAATATTTATGCTTTTGCATTTTGTCCATACATTCAGTAAATTACCTACAGTAAATAATTCAACATAATGTATTCATTTTATGGCAGCAAAATTATTATATTTTTTGTTCCAATTTCAGTTATCAAAAAGTAGGTGTCCAGTGGATGTGGGAGCTTCATCAGAAGAAATGTGGAGGGATTTTAGGTGATGAAATGGGGTTAGGGAAAACTATCCAAATCGTCGCCTTTTTTGCAGGACTTTCATCCAGTTCGCACAAGTCTTCTGTTACTGGATGGTGGGTATTACTGCCAAGTTTCATAAATCTAGGTGTAGTGATGCCATCCATAAATTTATTTTGAGTGAAGCTCTACCAGAAGTGATCATAATTGCAATGATTATTGGTACTGATGTTTTCAAATTATGGCAGGATTTTGGTGATCACTTCAAGCATTTATTTATTTATCACCCCTCCAACATGTGCCAAATTGACCTTTATGTTAAAGATAGCATGAAATAAAATGGACAATCACAAATACTAAGGCCTCCTAGCCAGGTACCAAAACATTACCTACTGTTGACCTTCTTACTCGTAACTGTTTTGCTTCTTTATTTATCTGTGTAATATTTCCCCAAGAACAAGTTTTAATAATGCTGTGTGTAGCAATAACCTCTGTAATTTTTAACTTTCTATTAATTATAATATCTCACAATATAAAAAGCATTGAAAGTTTTTCTGATAACACCAGGAAAATGCTATGAAGCATAAATAACATTTAATTTAAAAAATTGGCTGCACATTTCAACTGTCAAGAAATATAAATATTGACTATTTTTTGACTGAACTCACTTTGAATCACTCAGAATGTGTTGAATTTGGCTTTGAATTGCATATTTGTTTTGTAAGCATAGACATCAATAAATTCTAATTGGGTGTTGTTTTATTAAGAGTTCACCACATTTTGGACCTTTCCCCGTAGAAAGAGTAAATATAATTGCTTAATGCATGTGATCTCAGAATAACTAAACATTTGGCTTGAAGACAACCATGTTTCTTCTAATGCAACACTTTTTTAAATTTAATTTTTAGTTCTAAGTCCTGCAATTTTTTCAGAATTACCGCTTATCACTTAAGAATTTGTCAGTTAAGCCTCTAGATGAGGGCTTATTAAGTTGACTTTTAGCATTTTAGTGACCCCGTTGTGTCATTGACATAAGCTAAATGGTCCATGCTTTCCTGTACTATTAGTATAATGGAGCTTTAATCTTAATATTTTTATTCTAATCAGTTCACATCACAAATCAATTCATATCAGTAATTGCATAGCCTGTTATGTTGAACCAACCTCAAATTTACACTCTTTTAAATTTAACCAAAGCATTTAATTAAAGCAAGGATTGATTCCTCTTCTCTTAAAGGGAAGGATTCAATTTTGAAATGAATCCAGATCAAAAGCTTTACGAACCTAACTCTTTTTATTTATGCAGTGTCATACCACCTGTGAAATAAAGTTTTGTGATTGTAAATTGTGTGTTGTAAAAATATTTTTTCCTTTGATCACACTTGAAACAGGTCAAAAGGTCTAGGACCCTCCCTTATTGTTTGTCCAGCTACAATGTTACACCAATGGGTAAAAGAATTTCATGAATGGTATCCTCCACTTCGTGTTGCCATTATGCACGATTCAGGATCATTTTCCGGTAAGAATAATAGAACTATTTAAATTTATTGTTGGGTAAATGAATAGTGCGGATAATTACTGCATGTATGAGCAGATTTGCAAATTAATGGGTTCTTCTGTTGGTGATGATTAACTTGAAAACAGTGCGAAATCTGTCATTGACTTAGCAAAAAGTATTGGTATAATTTCGATGAAGCATTTTTTGGTGGAATTTATTCTAGTTTCTAAATGAGATGTGATTATGTTTCAGGTAAAGGTGGTAAAGCTGCTCTTGTAAAAAGTGTTCGTGCTTCTGCTGGAGTGATAATTACATCATATGAAGGTTTGTCAAGGCAAGCAGATGATCTCACCCTTCTAGACTGGCATGTAATTGTTTTGGATGAAGGCCATGTAATTCGAAACCCTGATGCCAGAATAACATTGGCTGCTAAAAGACTTCGCACACCTCATCGCCTGCTGCTATCTGGCTCACCCCTTCAAAATAATCTTCGTGAACTGTGGTCTCTCTTTGACTTCATCTATCCAGGGAAATTAGGAACTCTTCCCGTATTCACAGCTGAATTTGCCGTCCCAATAACTCAAGGAGGATATGCTTCAGCATCTCAAGTTCAAGTAATGTCTCTCTTTGTTGTTTTATGTGAACTTGAAGATATATCCTTAAATGTAGGACCTACTGAAGTCATCTGTGATTTATGCATTTTTTCCCTTAGGTTATCACTGGTTACAAATGTGCAACAGTGTTGAAAGATACTATTGCTCCTTATCTTCTGAGAAGAATGAAGAATGATGTGAAAGATCATATAAACTTGCCCACTAAGAATGAGCAGGTGAGCCTTGTCAGAAAATTAGTTTTCTTTCTCCTGGAGTGAATAAATAATTTACCTCATTGTTTTTAGAACTTAATTTCTTCCTTTGACAATTACAACTAGAACATAACTAGTTTACAGTTCAACCTAATTAAATGCTTTAAATCCCACATTATGCATTGGACAATGAAAGTTTTCATGTGTAAATGACCAACTTATGAAAAGCTGCAGTCAGCATGTCAGTTATTGGGATGTAAGCTTCATCATATCAGAAGACAATAACTCAGTACACAAATAATACAGTAACGCAATAAAATCCTATTAACAGTTTAGGGCTGATTCATATTGACTGTGTTTATTTTTTTAATTCCTCCATTGATGGCCCACAAGAACTGATTTTAACAAAACTTAAAATATATTGTCTCACAGACTAACTCTACCTTTGTGACTAACATTTCTGCTGCCTGTTGGAGAAGGTTTAACCTTATATTTCAAAAATAGTTATGAGCTTAAGTGGCCAAGCCTCCAGGGCAGACATGGAGAAAAGCAAAAGCTCCTTTACTCATTTGGAATTACCTTAAAAAATCCATTATTACTTCCACTGTAAATGATGTATGCATAGTGAGCGCTGTATGATTAGTGATTTCATATTAAATTAAATACAGGCCAGAATAATTTCCATAGTTTGGTAAAAAAGAATATATTCAATAAAATACAGATTCATGTCTATCAAGCAAGAAAATGCCTTTAAGAAACTAGTTTAAGGTTATTTTTAATTCAGGAAAAATCTTTTTGAGGTTGGACAGCATATTTGAATCTGTTGCACTTTGTAAAAATTTTTATTGCATCAAATTATTATCAGTTAAATGTATTAATTTTATCATTTTGTTTTCAGGTGCTGTTTTGTCGACTAACAGATGAACAACGAGAAGTATATCGAGAATATATTAAATCTGGGGATGTTGACAGGATCCTTACTGGCACCTTGAAAATTTTTGTTGGTCTTATTAACCTGCGAAAGATATGTAACCATCCACATCTTTATACTGGTGGACCAAAATTATTTAAATGGGTGAGGAATCCTTATTAATAGCTGTGAGATCTGTATCAATTCGCTATGATGAACAACAATGTTTTTTCACTCATCAAGTCTGCATCATTATGCTTCCTGGCTTAAAATTATTTACATATTAACAATTATGCCATTATATAATTCTTGTTACAAAATAGGCATCCTTGTCAAGGATCATTATTCCACTATAAGTTGCTGTTTGTACCCTATGTATAAGTCAGAAGATTGATTTTGGTAGAAAATATATTTGTCATGTCTAACTATGTCTAAATAAATTTTAAATGCCAAATAACCAATTTATGGCACAAGAAATGGGTTTGAAAAAATAGAAATTTAGATAACTCAATAAATTACCTTCTGTAAAATAAATATTGAATTATTGCAAAAGAGTTTTCAAAATAATATTGTATATGTTTAATCCTCTTGTTTTTTCATAATATGGTTGGGAGCTCCAACTTGACCATCTTTGTAACGTTTACATGTTTTTACATAGTATCTTGCACTGTACTTTTTGTAACCAGTGACAGAGGACCTAAATAACTTTTAAAGATCTTAGTAAGGAAAATCAAATAACCTTTACTGTTGAAATTCATCATGCATGACCTGAAATATGAAATAATATGGCAGAAATCCAAACATAAAACTATAATATAGATTTTTTTACACAGATGTGTTTAATTTGCATTCATTCAATTATCTGCTCATTTCAAATAATGCGTTTTCTTTTCTATATTGACATGCTTAGAATTTCACTGGAAAATACTTGTAGTTAACTTGAATCCATAACATTTAATCACATAAAATCAAATAACTTAGTGTTCAATATGGTTTTAATATCTAGGACAATGAAGACACTGTTCCTGAGACTGAACGCTATGGTTACTGGGACAAGTCTGGAAAGATGATAGTTGTGGAAAATTTGCTAAGAATCTGGCATCGGCAAGGCCATAGAGTGTTACTCTTTACACAAGGAAGACAGGTATAAAATGTTGAAAGGGCTAGCATAAGATTTTTAGTGTGATCCTTAAAAATAATATTTTCTGCAGCAAACTAGACTATAAGATAATGATAGAAATCCATGTT
This sequence comes from Hetaerina americana, assembly GCF_022747635.1. Lineage (NCBI taxonomy): Eukaryota > Metazoa > Arthropoda > Insecta > Odonata > Calopterygidae > Hetaerina > Hetaerina americana. Next base: position 30,595,543 of record NW_027286874.1, on the reverse strand, counting down.
GTATAATAATAATATTTTATTGTCCACTGACCATACATATCATGTAGATATAGAAGTCGTCAAATACAAAGAAAAGGACAAAATACAGGTACATTTTGACGCTATGAACTTGCTTGAAGAAATGAGCTTATACATTGAAGTGTGTATTAAAACACAATGCATTTTAACTGCTTGTCATTTAAAAATTCATTTAATGAATGATAACACTTAATTAGAAGGAGTTTCCTGAGTTTCAATTTGAAATTGCATAATTTATCATTCGTTTTTAATGAGTGTGGTAATTTGTTAAAAATTCTTACACCCATTGCCATTGGACTTTGTAAATGAAATTGCTGATTTATGATAACTTGTGTGGATGTTGTGGTGATTTCTTTTTGAATAAGAGTGAATATTACTATTTGCGTAAAATAAATGGGTATTATTTTTGATGAAGATAGACATGGCAAACATATACATAGATGGAATGGTGAGAACATGTAATTGTTTGATTAAGGGCCTACATGGTGTCCTATTAGCAGCCCCAAGAACACATGTAATAACTTTTTTGAATTATGAAAACTGTGCAACATGTGCACTGATGATCCCCAGGACACTATTCCATATGATGCCCTGGAGAAAAAATTAGAATAATACAAGAGTTTTAATACCTCTAGAGACACTTTGTTATGCAGGAACCAAATAATGTACATCACAGTGTGCAGTTTAGAACACAGATTATTGACATGAATTATCCACCCACCAGTTTGTTGAACATGTAGGCCTAGGAACTTATAGTTGGATGCACAAATAGCATTGTTAATATTTAAATTCTTGCAATATTGCCCGATTAAATAAAAGGGACTGTGTATTTTTGCAATTTAATTAGTCTTTTATCACAACACCTGTACCAGACACAGTCTAAGACCTTTTTAGAAGCCTTTGACTACTCTTATCAGAACTGATAAACTTAAAATCATCAGCAAATATTATGAAAGTAATGCTTTGATCATTTCTATTTATTAATGGTAGGTGATTGATAAATAACAAAAATAACTTAGGTCCTAATATTGAGCTCTGCAGAACTGCCTTGCCAACAGGATAGGAATTTAACATATGTTTTATAGATTTCAATGTTATTTGCACTTCTTGTGATCTTTCAAATAAATAATATTGTAGCTACGGCTACAATATTATTTATTTGGAAGGCTATACCTCTAACACCCACTCTATTAGCCTTACTCAAAAGGAGGGAATGGTCAATGAGATCAAAAGCACTCATGAGTGCTGACTCCTTAGATTTGCCTTTATAATAACCTCATGCAAATCAGAGATAACTTGGAATTCATCAGGAAACCCTACTAATCTAAAAAAAATAGCTCCAATAGTTAAGAAAACTAAGAGATATTGATCTTTTATTGTTTATTTCCTTTTTTTTTCATCTTTATTTTTGTTTACTGGTATTTGTACTTTGTGCTTTGTATTGCTAATTTTTCATTGTTCAGGAAATATTTCACATTTCATGGACTCATTTATTAGATGAGTGAGGGGTTCATTTATATAGCCCGTGGATTCCAACCACTGTCCAGGTATACCATCTATCCATGTAGACAGTTTTTTTTAATCTTCTGAAGGCAGACACCTCTTTATGATCACAGGGATAGAGAAATAATGTTTCTGGGATGCCATTTTCATGAGCAGTTATCTGCCTTGGAATATTTCCCTGGGTTTCTGTATAACTTAAAAAAAGATTCATTTATTCTATTTGCAATAATTTTGGTATAGGTGATAATAGTACTAGTTCTATCATATGCATCAGGAATTGAGCTATCTACCCTTTTACTAGTTTCCTTTGTTATTATTTTCCATGCATCTTTATTTTTATTATAGGCTATGAGCAGCTTGTAGTTATTGTACCATGTCTTATTTACCCTGATAAGGGGACTACGTACACTCTCTCTTCATTTTGAGATAATCAGACCTATAATCTAGGGTATTTGACAATTTACAGAATCCAGTTTTTCCCTCACTTTTCTAGAGTGTGCAATGATGTCATCAAAAAGCCAAGGCTCTCTCTCTTGTACTTCAGACACTTTTCTTTCACTCTAACAGTTGGAATAAAAAATTCAAATAAATGACAGAATTTGAGTAAAAATAATTGAAGCTGGTTTCATAGGAGTTGGCAGAGTAAACTTCTGCCCTAGTCTCTTTTTTCAATGCATTGATAAAACTCAATATTGCTCCCAGAATTAACCTTTTTGGAAATAAACCTGTCTGGTTGATACAGTCTGTCCAAGGTTAATGTAGTTGCCAGAATACAATGGTCAGACAGTCCTGGATCAGACACATGTGAAGCACTTTTTGAGGGATTGTAATTTGTAAGTGCATTGACAATATGTGTTTTGGGTGTACTTGTCACTCTAGTAGGCTGTAAAATTAGTGTTTTCAGACCTTAAGAACATCGCCAAACTCTGATTTTTGGATAGAGTCAAAAAGAAAATTACAATCAGTAACGGGTTAGAATAACATTTCTCTCTGGAAGATACATTAATTTCAATACTTTATCCAGTTTTTCTGTAAACAATTTAATATCACTATAGGGATAAACCCCAAATTATACAAATTCACAATTATCACATTTCCAGTTACAAGCCACCCATTCAAAGCATAATTCTTCAGTATAGGGTACCTTCATCTCACGTGCATCCAAAGCTACATTTTTGTTAGCGAAAATAGCAACAGCACCATTTTTACGCTTAGTTCGGGAAAAACTGAATACACAGTAGACATCACTAATTTTAATAGAACTTATTTCTTCATCACTAATTCAATTCTCAGATAAGCATAGAAAATCCGGTGCATTACCTTGCAAATATACTTCAAGTTCGTTTACTTTATTTCTGAGGCACTGAATATTCAAGGTGTATATCAAAATAGAACTGGCTTTCATTAACTATGTCTTTGTGTTGGGCAAACCTTCAGAAAAAAAGATAATTACCATATTTCTTCAAATCTAAAACACACCTTTCTTTAGTAAATGTACCCCTCAAAAATCGGGGTGCATCTTAGATTTGCAGGTTAAGATCAGATGTAAGAACGGGTGAGAGACAACATGTGTGACCCGCACAAATACGCTGTATTACTCCCGAGCATCATAGCGGTGTGCCAGTAAACATGTAGGCTTATTACAAGGAGATTTAAAGGAAATGAAACAGATGTCTTAGTAATCGATTGCAAAAGGAACTTTAGTAAAAGCACAGTAATGGAAAAGTGGGTACTAGGTAATGCTATTGTTAAGGTTGCTCTTATTTGTTGTTTCGATGCAATGTTTGGTGATCCCTTTAATTGTCGTCTTTTTTGTCTGAAGTGTTGGACGAATCACTTTGCTCCCACTGAGCATCTGAACAGAATATAGGTGCGTGTAAACGCATGTTGTGAAACTGGAGAAAGGGATAGACCGAGTTATAACCTACGGGTAATGAAAATACATGTACTTTCATCATCCTCGTCGGCAAAGACGTCATCTTCATCATCCTCCTCCCAAAGGACGTCATCTTCTATACCATTCATTTTATTGCTGATACAGCTTTTCTTGAAAGTCTTCACAATCTTTTCCTCAGAAATGGTTCTCCAAGCCGCAAAAACTCATCTTGTGACTTTGTTAGGAGAAGCTTGCTTGATTTTTCCTATAGCAGTCAACTCACGCTCAGGTGCAGACAACTATGAAATGTGTTATTCTTGGAGTCGGTCCTTGAATGGCTTATCAACGACAACATCCATCAGTTGCAAAGCAGTTGTCATTCCTGCAGGAATAACCACAAGTTCTGACTTCACCCTTCAGGTTTCATATTTCTTGCATCAGTAAGAGAGCCCCAGGAAGAGTCCAGTACAAGCATAGAGGGCTGATTCAAACAGTCACCTGATCTGTGACCACACATGGTGTTTAACCTGTCAATCCTTAATTATTCTGTCATTCAGTCTTTTTCTAGGGCCCAAACAGTGACATCTTTTGTGAACCACTCTCCTTTTGGGATCGTTTTTCTTTTTAAGATAAGAAATGGCAGCAACTTTCAGCCATCAGATGTAGTGGCCAACATCACAGTTACTCGTAGTTTTTCATGCATTGTTGTCTTCAGAAGAAATTCTTGGACCCCATTCCTCTCAAGGGTCTAATTTGGTGGCAAATCTAAGTAAATTGCCATCTCGTCTGCATTAGTCATGTCCCCGACATGGAATTCCCTTTTTTTCGAAGATCAAGTACGTGATTTTGGTAAGACACCAATTTGTATTTGAAGTTTGGGGTAATATACTTCGCACTGCCCCATTATTTTTACGTAAATTGTAATACATTTTTATTTTGCTGCTGCCGTAAAGAGGATTGCAGTTAATATGAAATTTTTCCTTGGATTTTGTTCAATGGAATTCTGGTTTTGAATTGAAGGTCCCTCAATAAAAGGTTATCAAATTGATAGATCCCCCTTAAACACATAATAGTAAATTGTAATACATTTTTATTTTGCTGCTGCCGTAAAGAGGATTGTAGTTAATATGAAATTTTTCCTTGGATTTTGTTCAATGGAATACTGGTTTTGAATTGAAGGTCCCTCAATAAAAGGTTATCAAATTGATAGATCCCCCTTAAACACATAATAGTAAATTGTAATACATTTTTATTTTGCTGCTGCCGTAAAGAGGATTGCAGTTAATATGAAATTTTTCCTTGGATTTTGTTCAATGGAATTCTGGTTTTGAATTGAAGGTCCCTCAATAAAATGTTATCAAATTGATAGATCCCCCTTAAACACATAATAGTAAATTGTAATACATTTTTATTTTGCTGCTGCCGTAAAGAGGATTGCAGTTAATATGAAATTTTTCCTTGGATTTTGTTCAATGGAATTCTGGTTTTGAATTGAAGGTCCCTCAATAAAAGGTTATCAAATTGATAGATCCCCCTTAAACACATAATAGTTTATAGACTAAAATAATATGCCATTGATAAAAAATTTAACTGAAAATGAGAAATTTGTTTAAAAAAATCAGTATGAGTTATTTGCTCACCAGTTGCATCATAATTCTGATTTCATGTACCATGCTTAATGCCATGTAGAAATAGTTATTTAAAGCAGCATTAATAGAATGCGGTTATTAAACCTTCAAGTCATTTGAATTTGCATCCAAGATTGATTAATATTGGTATGCATTCAGCATAGAGAAGGATTAAAAAATATAATCTACCTTCCAATTTATTTTTAAAAGCTTAATAGTAATTAAAGTCCACCTTTCTCTCACCCCTCTTTAGTCATGCCTTAACTCTCCATTGCCTGGTTTTCACTATACATTTTAGGGGTATAATGGCAAGGATCAAACTTGTGTCACAGAATCAAGAATTAAACACTTCCCATGAGGCTAATATACTTGTATTTGCTGGTAAATGCATCATTAGTAATGTACTTCAGCCAGTTAGCTTCTTTTTCTCATTTTAAAAAGGAAATATCTATCTTGAAAACTGGCCAAATGGATTATTTTCCAAGAATATAAATGTCATGATTTTTTAGTATCTTTCATTACACAGAATTTTAAAATTTGCATTTTTTTAACAGAATTTTGAGAGTCAGAAAGTATTCAGAGCTAAAGAATTAGTTATTATAATATTTAGTATGGGATTTCAGGGTATCTTGAGTTATGTTATTAAGGGCTTGTGAGTACAGTAGTGTGTATTCCCAGGGTTCATCAAAAACCTAATGTAAGCTGGTGGACTAATAATTATACAAAATTTTATGGTGATTTCCCAACCCCCTCCTCCCCAGGCATCCATTTCTTGTCAGATGTTTCTTAAGGTTTGATGAAAAAATATTTCAAATTTAGTGGAACACACAAATTATCTTAATTTTTGTTTCATCATTTTACAAATTTTCTCTGTTGATAAAGTTCTCACTCATTTGTATTAATATATTTGAATTCCATATATTGATTTAATGGAGTTGAATTGCTAACTATTTTCACTAAGTAATCTTTAATATTTGAATTTTCAGATGATGTGCATTTTAGAGAACTTCCTCATTCAACAAGGATATTCTTACTTGAAGCTTGATGGCGCAACTAGTGTTGCTTCAAGGCAACCTTTGATCAGTGAATTTAATCAGGTAAAATATATTCACTTAAAATATTTGCTGAATTTTCAGCTTATTTCTTTGGCAGGTGGTTGATAGTTTGCTTCTAGAACATTCCTTACTCTGATGTTGAGAGCAAAGAGCTCAGAAGCATGCCCAGTGCACGTGATGCTTTCTTTCACATCTTTTATGTGTCCCGTACCAGTGTGTCTCGAACATAATTTATCTTTTCTCTCTTGCTTCCCCATCCTACATATTTTCACTCTCATATTTACTCTCCCAAGTTTTTTCTAGGTTCGACCATGATCATTAAAATTTGCATGAGATAGTAATATTTTTCAGGCTGTAGGGCTGATGATAATGCTTCATATCCTCAAAATTTTTGCATGCTGATCCTAAGTTGTAAAAAGCATGACATTAAGTGAAGGCACAAGTTTTTTGTAATTGCTATTCCGAGTGAATGACAGTTGGGGTTTACTGCACAAGGTTTGTCCAATAAATATGCAAACTGAGGCTATAAAAACTTTATTTTGCAAACTTTAGTCTACATTAATTTGGTCCCCTTCAAAGTATTCTCCATTCATTGCTGTGCGCTTATTTCATCTTCTTTTTCACTTTTTAAAGTACCCTTGGAAGTCCTTGGCAGTTAAGCTTTTTAGTTTTCTCACTGTTTCTTGCTTTATTGTGTCCACATCTTTCCAGTGATGTCCCCTCATCACATTTTTGCATTTTGGGTAAAGGAAAAAGTTGCAGGGGGTGAGATCTGGCAAATGAGAATGATCAAGGATGGTGATTGAATTTTTTGCCAGAAACCGGTGAAAAATCAATGTAGAATGTGCAGGTGCATTGTCATGGTGAAGTATCCATCTATCATGTTCGGTTAAAATAGTGTGCTTCGTATCAGCTATCATTCAAATAGTTTTTCGATGATTGGTATGGACAAGGGACCGCACACGATCAATGTTGTCATAAACACAGATGGTTGAAGGTAGTCCCGGCCTTCCATCATCCGTGCGTCTTGTCAGCCATCTTTAAAATGCCTAATCCACTTGAAAATGGATGTTTTCTTTGGAGCATTATCACCATAAATAACTGCCAGCATTTCACTGATTTCTTGATAACTTTTACTGCACTTCACCAAAAAACTTGATGCTAATTCATTGCTCCGTTATTTCATCATTTTCCATTTTCGACCAACAGTAAAAACAAGGACAACAGAAACTAACATAACTGGCACTATTCGCACCGCTCGACAATCTGCCAAGCACAGACAGCTTGGGCCTCAGGCAACTAGTGTTGCTAGTAGGTGGGGCTAAAGTCCGCGTCGTGGCCACCAGATTGCAGCAGTTGGCGCATTTATTGCACCTACCAATATGTATGTTTAAGCGGTTTCTAAAATCTGGTTGTGTCGCATATGTATAACAGAATATTATCATCATTTGAATGTTTGGCTTCATTGTAGGTTTCAGTTGAAATTACTGTTTTCTAATCAAAAGTGTTTATTAAATTTTCATTTCCATTTTTTATTGTGCAAAAATTTAATTTATATTATATTGTTAGCTTAATGTGTAATGTATTATGTGGTATAAGTATTGATTTGAATCTAGGATTACATCAGTGGCAGCAGCTGAAAGTTGAAACATGTTCAATTGCAAAGAAACTGAGGAAGATACCACGACGTTAACTTTTGTGGAGTTATCTGCTAATGAATGCACATTAAAATTCAACAATTTCAAAGTATGAATAATGTTCACGCGTTGAAATTGTTGCAGTGATATGTTCATTTTTCCTATGCTTGCTTGTATGATGAAAAACTCATTCTACAAAGGTGTTTCTTCATACTGGGGAACAGGAAAAAGTCATATGGAGCTATAAGGAGGATGAGGAACACATTTCACAGTGATTTTTCTGAGATATTTAGCAACAGCTTTTGCAGTGTAGTGGTGTGGTTATTGTGGTGCATTCTCCAGCCAGTCTCATTGAAATTGGTCCTTTTGGATTGATTGGAGACTGATATGGAGACTTGGAGACTCTTCATTCATCCTAATAGTATGTTCCATTTACAGTTGTGTACGCTTGTATGACATGCTGGTACACCATTCCCTGAGTATGAAAAATAAGATGACTTTGACTTTCCTTTGGAGAAGCCACCATTGTGGCTTTTTTTAGTGTTGATGATACCGGAGATTTCCACTCAGAGCTTTGCTATTTGCTCTCAAGATCAAATTGATTCAGCCAAGTTTCATTTACATTGATAACCTTCCAAAGAAGCACGTCTTTCTGTAGAATCAACTTCGACCGTGAACCAACCTGCAAACTAACATCCTGTTCTTGGGGTGCAAGCCGTCTTGAATCCCAGTGCATGAAAACATATCAAATGTGTAATTGTCCTCTTACCAATGGGTGTGTGGCACCCAATAAAATTAAGTATTTCTGATGGTTTTTTTAAGTTATCCGAAGCAACAGTGATGTTAATGTTTACTTCCATTAGAGCAGTGATCCCACCTTCCTTTCAAATTGATTGTCATATCTCTTTAATCATTTAAAAAAAATCTTCTACCTGTGCTGTAAAAAAAAAGTCTTTCCATAAGTTTCATGTAGCATCGCATAGACTTTGGCTGTCAGTTTGTTCAAGCAGAAGCAAAATTTCACTGTAGGATTATGTATAATCCCCATCATAGGCAAACTGAACTTGCTTCAACTTGCAGCAGCTGCCTTATCTATGAAATACATGGTATTTCAATAAATAAATCTATTATTGACGACCTAAGATTCAATTCATAGCATCATGGTCAGTTCAACCTGAAGATGACACCATATATCGAAACCTAGGTCATCAATACAAGATTTATATTTGGAAATAATCAATGTTTATCTAAGCCATGAATCTTTTCTCCAAGTAACAATGGAAACTGTCTCCTGAATCAATTAAACCTATGCCACGTGTACATTTATATTACACATTGAATTAACAGTATAACAAAACTACAGTTTTCAATCCTAAGGTCAATTTCATAGGTGATGTTAAGAGTTCATTCAATACTAAGCCCAACGGCATGTGAAATTTACGCATCAGAGTTGGGGGGTTCCATTCCCTGTGCCACCTATGGTTTTCCAGAAAGGCCTGGTACTCAAAGAATCACACAGCTTGGGTGAAGCTGACGGTGCCCAGAGGTACACCTGGGGATCAAACCTGGGACCTTTGGTCTGTAGCCCGAAGCTCTACCACTTGGATGACCATAACCCATGACATAATAACCTAAAATTAAATTTTTAGGCTATATTTGTGCAAATAAAAAATTCATGAAAACTCTTTATGGAAAAGCCTTTGTAATCATTTATAAGGGTTGTTCTAAAATTATTACTGAAACGCTTGCTAAAATGTCTTCACAAAGATATATTTTAGTAATTTTATATCCTCATTGCCTGTCATTGAATGTATGTATTGTGGTTTTCTTTGTTTATTATTCACTCAGCTGTGGTGCCTATGCTGTCATGGAATAAGCTCAAATAACATAAGAACATTAACTATATCATTATCATTCCCCATGAACTTTCTTCTGTACCCTTTTTTAAATGCTAGTATTGCACTTGTTCTATATTTATTATAATTACATGTGAGTACAATCTTTTTAATGTCATAGATACATAAATTTAACCTAATTTTGTCACTCATTTATAAAATAATTGCTGTGAGTTTGATATTTAATGATTTTTCTCTTTGTATTTAGAGGAAAATCAACTTTTTTGTTGCAAACCGTGAGAAAAGTAAATGGATAAATATGATGTGGCCTATGCATAACTTCTTCCGTTGCATTGATGCTGTGCATGAGAAAATTATAGGTCAGGTACCGTTTCGACAGGCCATATTTTGTTCATATTATAACTTATTTTTTCAAGATTCTTGTTTAATTGAATTCTAACACACAAATAGCCATCCATTCCTAAAACCTTTAGCATTATAAAACTACGAATTAATTATTGGAAAATAATACACTGACACTTTTCTAGGAATGAATTACTGATTTTATTCAACTTTATTTATTGCTTTTAGAGGATAGTATCTTTAATCGGCCGCATATTTGCTTGTGATTATGATAAAACATTTGGTCAAGGTGTAAAATCAGGGTTAGTTCCTTTTTCAACAGGCCTCATATTATTCATATCAATTGGTTATAATTATTTTTCAATAGTGAAGAGGTTCTTATTTCCATCAATTTTAAAAATGATCAACAGACTTTTTATTTTCTGATGTGATAAGCTCAGCTCCATGAATTATTATGCTTTTGGTTTACCAACAGAAGTGGTTCTTTAAAATTACTTAAAATAACAATGGAGTTGTTGACTTATCTTAGTTGAAATAAAGTCATTGAAAATCAAAGAGAAGCTGAATATTCTGCAAGCAGAACGAACATATGCACATGTGACAGGAAACCTTACAATGCGAGAATCACTCTTAAAATTTTTTAGTGTTTGGCCTTAATACACTTACTACTGCTGTTATTATAAGCAAATTATCAAAATTTAAATTGTTCATTTTATTAAAATCCTATGATGTACTTCATTTATTAAACATGAAAATACAATCATAAATTTTTTTTATTCCTACCTCAGTTTTTCACAAACGTTGATTTTACGTATTATTCCTGAGGTACCTTAAAAATGTAAATTTTTAATTTCCACTGTATTAAGGTTCTGTGGAAGTATTGTTCAGGAAGTGTGTTACTCAGGATTGCTACAAATCCTGATGGTGTGTTTCTTTTAATTTATATTTTTCAGGAGTTCTAATGACTCATAGAAGAAAAGCATCTTTATTTCATCATCTTTTATGATATTGTTTCAGAACTCCTCCCACTTTGTGTTCCTGTTAACAACCCGTGTCGGTGGACTTGGCATAAACCTCACTGGAGCCAATAGAGTACTTATTTATGACCCTGACTGGAATCCTGCAACAGATACACAAGCCCGTGAACGTGCTTGGCGTCCAGGACAGCAACGCCATGTTACAGTTTATAGATTGGTTACAGCTGGGACGATTGAAGAGAAAATATATCATCGGCAGATCTTCAAACAGTTTTTGACTGATAGAGTGCTCCGTGACCCTAGAAGGCGGAGGTTTTTTAAATCTAATGACTTGTATGAATTATTTACTCTTCATGAAGATGGAGATGATTTAGGGAAGCGTGGAGCAAAAACAGAGACTTCTGCCATTTTTGCTGGCACTGGATCAGAAATTTGTGTTTCTACCTCTTCTTCCTCAAAGAAAAGAAAGGGCAATGAAGCCCATTTGAAAGAAAATTCTGGCGATGGTAAAAAAGTATTACAGAAACATAAAAAATTACCATCGATCTCTGCAAATGATGAAAAGTGTCCCCCTATGAAATTGGTAAAGAATAAATTTTCCATTCCCAAGAAAATCAAATCAAGTAGTAAAACTCCCGATTCCAATGGGAAAGGTGTTAGTGAATTAACAAATCAGGATGATGACATCTGTAAAGATCAAGTAATCACATTTTCCAAAGATAAAATTGAGATGATGAAAAAAATGGCTCAGAATTTAAGTGAAAAAATCGGGAAGCAAATGAAAAATGTTCAAATTTCAACTGAGAGTGAGAAGTGCAATCAGGGGAAAGGGAGGGAGTCCGATACCTGCGTACTTAAAATACATTCCAGTGTTTCAAAAAGGAAAGAGGAAAAAGTTCACGCGGAAAAGCAAAGAACTAAATCGCATGAAAATGATGTTTGTGCTAGTTTAGTAGATAAGCAAGTTTCTTGTGACCGAGTCGAGAAAAAAAAGAAGCATCGATCCCGAAAGAAAGATTGTGTCTTTGAAGGGGAAAAAGTAGCTCACTTAGTTAGTGTTGGAGAAGCATCATCCAAATCCAATGATTGCAATGAGGAAGATGGAGAGGACTTGAACCAAAGCCAAGATGACTATGTGTTGAAAAAATTATTTTCTAAGTCAGGTATGTATGATCTATTTTCATCACTGGAGTATTTACTAATCTTGTGATACTAGAAAAAAAAATGTATGATAATGTTTTGAGAAACATTTCTGCTCCACATGTACCTTAAATGGATTACATTATTATAAAGCTTTCACGATTGAATGTGTTGAAATGCAGAAGTGAAAATGAGAGTGAAGTAATGCATTAAGTAGATTTGCTGATGGAAAATAATCTGTAATGTTTGCAGTGAAATAAGATAATGAAGGAAAAGCTTACTATAGTGAAGTGCAGAAATTTCAACAACCTCTTTTTCCCACTCTTAGCCTAAATATTGTTATGAGGTAAACGAAGCGCTGTGCAATAACCTTGTCAGGCCTCCCTGAAACCTAACCCTTAATTAACAGCCTAAGAAGTTAGCATCCCTCCTCGACGAGATGAACCTCTGTTATTTCCCTTGCTCTCTTATTGAAACCCTAGTAAGAGAAAACAAAAGCAGCATACAAACTCTGATTTCATGGATACTTCAAAACTGCTTACCATATTTTGTAAAAAGTGTCATTTTTTAATTAGTATTTGAAAATGAAAATCCAAGTCTATTAAAAAAATTACTGCCCAACTGGGGGAGACTGAAGAAAATTTCATCATCATTTTCCCTTTCAATGATTGGTCTCCTCCATATTTTGTGTTTATTTAAAGAATTTAAGCCATTAAGCAAATGAATAACTGATTGAAGCACTTTTCCACTTGATAAAATTTCTTATTTTACGGCTGGGTTTCAATGTATTACATCATCATGATGAAGATGCAATGATGGGTTGTTTCGATGTATTACATCATCATTATGATGATGTAATACATCGAAATGCAGTCACAAAATAAAAAATTTTGTCAAGTGGAAAGAAAAGTGCTTCGATCAGTTATTCATTATGTTCGATTCGATTAGTAGCGTATCTTTTCTCAATACCCTTCATATCTCTGAGGTCTGCTTGGAACAAATTTTTACATTAGTTTTCTGGTGATATTACTATTCAAAGGGTATCTTGAAGTTATGACGGGAAGCAAATGTGAGCGGAGGCTATCTTATTTAAACATCAGAAAGATTCTCTGCTCCATTTTGACATTTTCTAAATGCCTGATCTAAAAAAAAAACCTTTATTTGACTTTATTTTAGACCTTTTGAGAAATAAAAGTTAAATTTCATCTCTTTAAAAATTATACCTTTTACTTTCATACAATAAATTTAAAAGGATATTAATGTGAATTAATTTGACTTATTGCAATCTTTACCTTCAGGACTTCAAACTGCCCTTCGCCATGATGTGATAATGGACGGTGGTGATGCAGACTATGCTCTTGTTGAAGGTGAGGCAGAAAGAGTGGCCCATGAAGCTGTTAAGGCTTTGAAAGAATCCAGGAGAAGCTGTTGGACTGCCAGGTCAGGTGTCCCAACTTGGACTGGACAAAATGGAAGTATTTGCCAAAGTCCATCAAAGGTTGGAGGAGAGAAGCCAAAGCCGTTAGTATATTTCTTTTGCATACTTTGATATGGATAAAAGTTATGGCTGTAAAAAATTTTCCTATATTTTTAACTAAAAATGTTGTTAATTAGTTAGTTTAATTTTTAGGAGTATTTGCTTAATAATATACTCTTTTTTAAATGATTATGCATAGTAAATTAGTTTGAATATATTGGTTATTATTTTGGTGTATTAAGATGTACCACAGTTATCACGCATTTTCTATAGCCTTGTGAGATGTCCTACCCTGACATAGGATCCATGTGATCTCATGATTTTTTTTATTTGGGGTGGACCACTTTTAGATATCCTTAAAGGAAGTGTAGAAGTACGAAAATATTTGAGCTAATCAAATTGAATTTTAAATATTTTCTCATCACCCTGAACCTCTAGGAACTCTCCACCCCTGAACTCTGTGGGAGATATTTTTAATAATTCATTCTGCCTAGACATTTGTAGAGACCCACAAAATATGTGATGGCATGGGAGCTTGCTAAAAGAACATAGAGAGAGAGATTTAATTTTTGTAATATACAAAATAGTACATAATTGTGAAATCACCCTGAAAAACATTTAGAAAGTCATTTTAAAAGCAGAAATGTATGTACTTTACCAAGGAAGGCTCTTTGCAGCAGTGATGTTTTAGCTCAGAGAAGTCCTGGTACTACTTACAATTCCATTGATTTCTATGAACCAGACTCTATTTGATGGAATAAGTTAATCTAACTTACTCTGCATTTTTAGCTTTCAGTTGGCATTGAAAACTAATGCTCACAAAATATAAAGAAAGAATCATTGTAATGGTTAAAAAGCCTACTTGTATTCAAAGATATGAATAGACATATGCCAATAGAAGTGAAGTAAATGCTTTGAGCACCATTGAAAAAAATGTTTTCGAATGTGAGAATTTTTGCCTATAGAATTTATGTCATGGACAGTATCATCTTTATTTAACAACCCATAGATTGGTTTGCAGCAATCATTTCGCTTCTCTACCCATCCTGTTTTCATAGCAGTGTCTTTATTATGTGAAAGTAGGAAATGTAGTCCATAAAGTCCTTGTTCATTTGGATTTTTGGATTTATTACATTCCAGATTGCAGGACGTTAAAAAGGAAGTGCCCTTCCATGATGTTTTTTTTCACTTCCAGGAAATTTACCATGTTTATGGGTTGAAAACAACAAATGAAATTATATTTTAAGTACTCTTACATTATTACTATTACCGTAAAAAGTTTCAAATTGTTAAGTTCCATCCCCCCTCCCCACCAAAACCTCCACAAATAACTTTACTTTGGCTACAAAATGGCTCATTTCTGAGTTTGTTTCTCAAAATTTTCATCCAGAAAATTGAGTTATACAAGATAAAATTATTGTAAATAAATTTAGTGTTTTTAACATCAAAATTATATGTAAGGAAAAACCATTATGAAAAGGATAAATTTTGTGAACAGATCAATTTGGTTTGTTTATTACAGTTGTCAGCAATTTTTCAATTTCTGTAAGGAATATTTTATCTTTTATAACTTTAGAAACAATATTCACATAGATTTAATAGTATTTATAGTCTCATCAGAACTAATGCCTTAGCAAATGTCATAAACCTCTCTAACTGTCAAATCAGTGCAAGTTGATTTCAAAAAAAATTTCCACAATATTTGGGATGATGAAAAAAATTTTCTTCAACTCATTTTGATATTTTTGAAGATGTTATCTTTGTAAAAAAAGAAAAAATGCTGCAGCTTCAATCATTTGATGATTTCACATAAAATGACCCTATTGGAAGATATCTGATGGTTCAGAATGATATGAAAATGTGTTGAAACTGCATGAACACAGGTTTTGTGGAGTAAATAGTTCCTTTCATCTTGATAACAAAACCATTGGTACTTACCAGGAACAGTTTTTCGGTATGGATGGGTTACTTGAGCTAGTATGTATTGATTTAGGTATTTTAGGTGTGTAATTCATGTGAATATATAAAGGTCTCTATCTTTTTGCAGTTTAAGATTTGGAAAGAAGAAATCTCAGGTCTCATTGGCTAGGGATGTTCAAAACTCATCCTTGGATGTAGCTGGACAAGCTAACACCCTCTCTTCCCAGGATCTGTTAATTCAAGTGAGAAGTAAAGAGAGTCTCCTGGACTATTTTAGGTAATTATAATTATTATGTATAAGAGGCCCCAGACTGATTTGGAATTTGCTGAGTGTGAATAGTGTTGTTTCTGTCGTTGTAAACAGCCAAACTCTACATATGAGACTCTGCTTCTAAAACTAATTAGCAGAGCAGTACTTGGACATGAAAATGGGTGTCAATGTTTGAGCCAGTTACATGTACATATAAATTGCATTATCTAGTAAAATATTATTTTGATTTTATTTATTATGAGTGAATGTGCAATTTTAACTTTCAAACATGATCCAGTCTAGAGTTATGGAGATTTTCTCACTTTTGGGAATGAATTAATTAATGTTCAAAATTTTTCTGGTTCATCACTGATTGTCTCAGGAGTGTGCTCCTAGACTCTTGTGATGGCCATTTGCAGATTTCCTTGAATGGGGTGAAAACTCTCTGTATTTCTGCCTTGAGTATTTAGTAAAGAATATTGAAAGGTTTTTTTAGATTTCCACATAATTTATTGATTATAAAGAGTAATAAATTTTAGCAATAAATTTCAAAATATCAAAGTAGGTGATGACCAAACACTCAAAACGATAGAAAGCCCATAGAAAGAAAAGAAAGAAAAACCCATAGAAGCATAATTGCTGAAAAATTCCTTGATTTGAGAATATGAGGGTTCATATTTGTTATTTCTCTGTTAAATTGTGCATCAGGGATAATTTCTAAAATGCTTATTCAAAGGTGGAAGAAAAGAGTGAGAGATGGGGATCAAAATGAAGATTCTGAGGTGAATGAAGAGTATAATCCACTGACTACTGGTGTGAGTAGAGAGCAAGCTGACTTATTGGATGACATCAGGGTATTTGTTGCATGTGGTGCCTCACATGATGGTGAAGCAACTACCTCTGAGATTTTGGCTAGGTTTCAGAACCGACTACCTCCGTCTGCTACACCACAACTCTTTAAAAGTATGCTGAAATCAATCTGCAATTTAAACAACCATGGTTCAACTGGTTCAGGATTATGGAAGCTTAAGCCTGAATTTTGTGATAGAAGTTGAAACTTGTTTATTATATGCCAATCAGGTGAACCTAATAATACACTCTTAGTTTGCATAATATTTAAGTGCAAAGATGTGTAAAACTTTCTGTGATTTTTGTATTTATTTTTGAGAGAATTAAAGTATTTTATTGTTATTTATAAATTGTAAGTAATTATTTTATTTTTTCTTCTCCAACATTTGATGAAACACACTTCTGGCCAGCAAATGCTCCTATACCTTTCAGAATTCGCGTTCTACATTGCTCTAATGGCACGGTTGCCACATGCCCAGTTGTTCCAAAGACACAGGTGATCATTTGCTTCAATTTGCTTTGTGTATTAATCACTTTTGTTGGATTTGGCTTGCTTGGAAGACCCATGCAGTGGATTGCTGTTTTGTTGTGAATTGGGAAAAACTAATGAGTATATTGAAGAAAATAGGAATAGATTGGAGGGACAGGAGGCTAATCCGCAACCTGTACATGTCTCAGACTGCTCAGGTGTGTGTGAGGAACAGAGAGTCAGGATGGGCAGTGTTAGGAAGAGGTGTAAGGCAGGGTTGTCCATTTTCACTGGTGCTGTTCAATGTATATGTGGAGGAAATGATTAAAGAAGCATGGGAAGAATTGAAGGTATGAATGAAGTTCATAAGGAATTTGTAAAATCAATTAGGTTTGCTGATAACCAAGTCCTAATATGTCAGCCAGCTGAGTCAACTGGAAATCAAGTGCAATAGATATGGGATGGGATACCTTGTACAATTTAAGGCATGTACAATAAATGTATGTGTATTTCATAAGCAGTGTAAAACTCATCTTTGAAGAATGTTTTCCTAAATGAAAAGTTCCTGTGAAAGGCTAGAGTAAAATTAAGTCCTGGGTGACAGATGAGGTGAGAGCAGCCAGCCATGAATTTAGGGAATAATGTACCTTGAAAAAAGGGCAGGATGGACTAGGTTTCATTAGGGAGTTATATAAAAGGTTATAAGTCTTTACTGCTTCATTGAAGGAAATCATATTATAACACAGTCATCAGCCAATCGGAGAATATGACTAAGTAAGAAAGTCGGCGGGGAATTTGTAAAATCATTTGGTTTGAAGTTGGAGTTGGTTGGTTGATCAGTTGAAGTGAATTGGAAACTCAGTGCGACAGATGTGGGATGAGAATCAATATTAATAAAACAAAGGTTATGCTATTTTCTAGAAAGAAAAAGGCTAAGCTAAACGTTAACATAGGAGGGCAAAAACTAGAGCAGGTAGAACAGTTTAGGTATCTTGGAAGTGTTTTGGATCCAACACGGTCAAAGTAGTAGTGACGTAAGGAGAATTTGTGCTAGGCAAAGAGCCTTCCATAAAGAGGAGGGAGTTGATGACAGGGACTTTGAGTAAGGATATTAAGAAAAGACTAGTCAAAACTTTAATATGGAGCATAGCTATGCACGGTGCGGAAACATGGTTATTCAAGCAGGAGGATAGATGTACATTTGAGGCTTTTGAAATGTGGGTGTGGAGAAGAATGGAGAAGGTGAAATTGACCGAAAGGAAAACAAATGAGGAAGTACTTGGTATGGTGGGCGAAGAGAGGGGTTGGTTGGGAGAAATCCTATGGATGAGGGCCATATTGATCAGCAGTAGGATGTTGAAGAATGTAATAGAGGGGAGAATGTTAGGCAAACGAGGAAAGGGAAGGAACAGGATGGGATGAATGGAGGAAGGAAGTACTATGAGATGAAGAGGGACCTCATGTAGATTGTCTCTTGTCTCCCTAAGTTGCTAGATTTTGTGTTTTATTAGGACTCACAAAATATTTATTTAGAAGCTGTGTCCATGCAAAAACCTACCTTAACTGGTAGACTACCTAATAATAATAATTAATGCTGACCCCGGTGGTGGCGGGGTAACGTCCTCGTCTACCATTCCAAGGGTCGTGGGTTCGATTCCCGCCTGGGTGGGTTTTCCTTCACCTAGGGCTTGGGTGTTTGTAAATGTGACCATTGTTAATAGTCCGATGTAAAGGCCAAAATATGCTGTTTTTTGACTAATGCTGAATAAATAAAATAATTATATCGAACCCAGGACCCTCCTGTCAGCAGTCCAACGCTCCACCCCCTGGACTACCGCAACCCATATATATATATACATATAATGTATATGAAGTTAGTACTACTAGACAAAGACAAAAACATAAAAAAGACGAGAAACTCACTACTTGGTTTTGAATTTTCGGTGGTCCAAGCCACCTTTCTCAAGGAAGAGGACAGAACTGAGGAAAACACGAGACTGGAAATGATGGATAAAAGGGGAAGGTAGGGAAAGATTAGTGAGGGGAAGAGTTAGGAGGGGGATTTTTAGAAGGGTGGGGATAATAAGGAAGGTGATAGGGGATGAAAATTTTCTTACTAGGAAAACAAATGAACTGGTAGTTCCTGTTCCAGTTCTCATCGGCTTGCATTCTCAAAATTTGAATAAAATTGATGAATAATAAGTTGATCACTATTTTCTATAGGCATTTTGGCAAATCATTCTCACTACATTAAATTGAGTTCTCATCAGCTTACATTCTCAAAATTTGTATAAAATAGATGAATAATAAGTTGATCACTATTTTCTATAGGCATTTTGGCAAATCATTCTCACTGCATTAAATTGAGCAAAATACTCACAATCACCATACATGCCAATTGATTTTAGTTGAAAAAGAGTAGGAAGTTAAAAATTTTACGCACTAAACTTATAACTTATTTCACTCTAGATGTGCCAATACGACATTGTATCATAATCTACCATAATGCCTGGGCAATTAATTTTTTGAAGCTTCATTTACTCATTACTAGAACTCTGGCCTTCTCTATCTTTAGGCATCAATAGAGCCCAGGTAATAAATTGAATCACCAGGATGAACTGACGAAGACTACCATGTAAAACTACACAATGACAGTAAGGTGTTAACACTTGTTCACAATGATTAACACCTTGTTCCTCACTAATTGGCCATTGTTGAGGATCCTAGAGTAGGTTATGTGGATGATTACTGCAATGAACAGATATAGAGATAATACAAGGAATCTTTTTGCTTATGAAACAATTGTGCCATAATGTTCTTACAAACTTTCAATAGGATATGTTTATCGACCTCAACAGATCATCAATTGTTAGCAAATTGTATTTTCAGTTTTTCATGCACTTTCTTTTGCCATACGTTGTACGTGCTCGAAGTGTGGTCCCATAAGTAACCCATCTTACCTAGAGATGGCAGTGGTTATGTAAAATATCACTGTATTAGAAAGTATGTAATCTATAAAGCATATGTTTCAAGTTTGAAGGCACTACATTGTTTAGTATTTGTTTGGCAGCCATCAATAGTGAACGTTTTCTGTGAATTTGTGAAAATTGGTCATCGTTATGTGATACAACTCTTTTATTTGAAAGGCCTCAGCCCAACCAATATAAAAGCTGAACTCAATTCTACTCTGGGTGAGTTTGCTCCTTCGTTTACAACAGAAACATATTGGGTAGCAGCATTTAAACGAGGCTGTACGAGCTGTCAAGGTGAGCCTTGTATTGGGTGACCAAATGAGGTGATGACTCCAGAAACGGTCAAGAAAATCCACGAAGTGATACGGGATGATCATCGACTGAAAGTGCACGAGCTAGCAGACATAGTAGGCGTTTCAAAAAGTACTGTACATTGCATATTAACTGAAAATTTGGACATGAGAGAGCTGTGTGCAAGATGGGTGCTGCATTTGGTCGCCACACTCAAGCAAAACAAGTGTCGTGAAGATGTTTCAATTGAATGTTTAGCAAAATTTCACAGCAACAAAGCAGAATTTTTGTGCCATTTCATAACCATGGATGAAACATGGGTCCATTACTTTACACCAGAGACAAAAGAACAGAACAAAAAAACAATGGATTCCAAAGGGAGAACCCGCTCCAAAGAAGGCGAAGACCATTTCAACTGCAGGCAAGGTCATGGTGTCGGTTTTATGGGATGCGTGTGGGATAATTTTCATTGCCTATCTTGAAAAAGGAAAAGCTATCAATGTCAAGTATCATGCAAAACTATTGCAACGTTTGAGCAAAGAAATCAAGCAAAAGTGGCCGCATTTGGCTAAGAAGAAAGTGTTGTTTCATCAACCAAATGCACCAGCTCACAAATCTGTTATTGTCAATCTTGTCAATGGCCAAAATTCACAAATTGAAGTTTGAATTGCTACCACATGCACCCTATTTGCCAGATTTAGCCCCCTCGGATTATTATCTGTTGACTAACTTGAAAAAATGGCTCAGTGGTCAAAGATTTGCCAACCATGAAGAAGTGATGTCGGCAGTTAATAGTTATTTTATGGAGTAAGACAGTTCTTATTATAATAAGGGTACCGAACTTCTTGAACATCGCCGGCAAAAGTGTATAGAGCAGAAAGGATATTATTTTCAAAAATATATTTTTTTGCAAAATTTTGTTTTCTTTTGTTGTGTTGGGTACTTCTGGGACCACCCTTGTAATAAATTTCTCCTATGGAAAAATCACAATGATCAGCTATATAATAAATTTTCTTGAAAACATATCATCGCTGGGTGACTTAAGCACCTAAAATAATCAAAGTTAGACTGCACTTGCGCATCATAAAACAAGGCACCCAACCAATTTTATTTTTCTTTAAACAATAAAATCATTTAGACTTTTTAAGGTCATAAGGTGTCAAAAGATTCATAATTCTAAGATTAAGACTCAAGTAATCAAGTTAATAATGAGCAGTAGAGATGAGATAAAGATCAGATAAGATGATAAAGGTAGATAATAATGAGATGTAGATAAAGATGATATTTCATTGCAGTCTGCAAAAAAACACAAAAGAACAGAAACCAAAAAAAAAGACAAAAACACTGATTAAAGGTTCAACAATTTATTTATACAAAATTAGGTGTTACTCTGTACAAGCTACTTACAGAAAAAGTGTCCAACAAATGTCTCTATAATCAGTCACAAAGAGACAGGCCTGGAGATATTTAGCACATGAGCAAATATAATTTTCAAGGCCTTCATACAAGGAGTTCAACCAAGCATTTTCACTGACATAATCTCATTAAATCAATCACATTATAAAATGTCAAAGGCATCACTGTAGATGTTTCTGGGAGGAGAGCATATGGCAGAAGGCACAGGGTGTTATTACTATATAATTATTATAAAATATGAACTAAGGTTGAAGTTAAAAAGTTACACAAAATGCTTGTAAAAATTTAAGTTTTGCATCAATAAAATAAAACATACAAGCATGTAAAGCTCACCATTTTAATTTATTCCTGTAATATATCATGACATTAACAATAGAGGAAATCTAACATAGTGTAGTCATCTGCACATATGAAAAAATACACAGGATACATTTTTGTATTCAATATACAGGATTAATAGGTACCAAACTGTAACATTCTAAGCAGGATTTTCAAACAGACAGGAATTCTATATCTTATAATTTGCCTTTTAATGTGGATTTTAAAAAATGGACTGTGCCACAGTGAGTCTCCAGTGTGCATACCATTGTTTTATACAAATAAGCATCAAACTTCAAACAGTAATGCCTTAATGGTTAAATCTACTACCAGTACTGGATTTTTGTACAGATTTCTGAATACTTGAGGGTAACAGGGAATGAGACACTTTTGAAAGGGAGTTAAATAGTAACTATAAATTCTTCAATTCACAAAAGATGAATTAGAAGATCTTTTATACAAATTCTAAATTTCATCTGTCTATAGACTAAAGAGTTCTCCAATTTTCATTAAAGGAGCTCCGTAAACATCATCAAAACATGATCAACACCGATGTGAAAAAACCCCAATTTATGAGTGGCTCAACCAGTAAAGTATAACTGTTAACATCAACCTCCTGGGAATGTCAATAGAAATAAAATGATATAACAGCAAAATGGACCACTAATGTGTGACTAGTACTAAGGTAATCATGCAGGTCTTTTTGTCATCAATTTCAAAAAAGGATACATTTCGCTGAAAGATCACAAAAAAAAATATTACTGATTAACTACTATCAAATATGGAATCAAAAAAAAAAGATAAGATAATTTACAAGACATACAAATACAGTTGATGACATGACCTACCTGACGACCACCCATATAATTAAAATGCTGCCTAGATTCCTTCAAAATTTAATACCAATAAGAGTCTGCTACAGTAATTATGGACCATAAAAACTTGTAAATAGTGAAGTAAAAATAATGCCTAAAGAGAAAATGCTGTGGTAAAAAGTATAAAATAATTTTTCAGTTGACACCTCAATACTATTCTGCACATAAGGCACTGTTTTTCATATGTACTAGTACAAATAGTCATACTGCAGTTAATATTTAACTTATTTTCATAAGAGAACTTACTGCCATGATTATTTGGCCATATATTATGGCATTTCTCATTTCCCAGTCCAAATTGGTCCACTAGAGAGACTTCCTTGTATGAATTTAAAGCTCAATATGTAAAAATGTGCAGACAGAAGTCATACTCATAAATATGTAGGTTGGCAAAATATTTATAGTAATTTGTAATAATTTATTGTGCAATTTAAATATGACATATGTGATAACACATTGCTCTCTTTTGTTATCACACCACCCTAAGGAAATCCACCACTAACTGTACAATTTCAATTCTAAATACTTTATGGACATGATTTTTAGGGCCATGAATCACACATTTCATTAGAAAATATTCATAATATGCCCTTTCAATCTTTACAATACTCTTAACCTCTTGGATAAAATTGAAGTATTGTCGATGATATGAATAGAGAATAAACTTAAAAGAAGTAGGAAGCAAAAACCACTCTGCTGGTTTCTGCAACAATCACAGTTGGATTAATTTTTCTCTTGGTAGTCTTTGCATTCCAAAAACCCATATCAGCAGCTGTTCTGCTAATGTATCAATACAGGCTATTCACATAAACTATATGAACCATAAACTTATTATTATGCATCTAAAAAGCTAAAAAAAATTCAATATCAATTATAAATACAATATGTACACTTTCAATATTACTTTTACACGCTAGGTTACCTCCTAGAGGTAATATCTTCCAAAACATTTCATTTCCCAAGCATGGAAGAAAAAAGGAAATAAAAATATTTCATTCCAAAACACAGCGTAACTTGCTTCTAGCCAGTAAAACCTGACAGGATTTTGATGCACAGAGAAAGAAATTCTGGAATACTTCCACAAATTACGTATCCAGCATATAAATTACCTCAATTACTTTAGTGCAAACATTTTACTTCAGTTATTCTGCAAAATATAGTGTGGCTTGTTATATATATGGCAGTGTTTTCTCTTATGCAAAACATTGAACTTGGTTTGAATTTTCATTAACCTGTGAAGAAGTTTTGTCTGATTAACAACAGATGATATGGATGACCAGTTGAATGATGGTAAGGCAAACATCTATCACAATCAGTGGAAGTGAAAGCTCCTATTTGGCCCAACTGATGATGCATCAGCATAGAGAAAACCAATAAGACACTGGATAAGAAATTTTTGAGAAAAATTAATTTTCTCAAACTCATTCAACAGCAAAGCCACACGTTTCTTCTACTGCTTGGGTAAGCTTTTCATACATTCGTTGGTATGTAGTGTAAGGAGGCAGATCTATGCGATTGAAACACGTGTGTGCCTTTGGTAAGTTTTCAGCAGGTGAGTCAACTACATGAATTGTGAAAAGGCGTGGTCCTGCAGCCCCAGTTGATCCTGAGGAAAAACGGAAGAAGAGTTAAAATTGCATAGAATATTAAAAAATTAGCGTAATGTTTTTATAGGCAATCATCGAAAAGAAGTTTTATAACATCCAGTTTAGTGAAAAAATCTTTAAAGAAAAGCACATTCTTACTAAATGGAGCAATAATCATGAAATAAAATACATTCGTCTACTTCAATCCAAACATTCGGAAATCCTAAAATGACAACTCAGAAACCAAACTGTCTTATATTTTGTAGCATCTTACATTCAAGCCAATATGGTGCTGCTCATGTAATTACATTAAAACTAAGCCACTTAGTAAAATTTTATATTTACTAGCTTCTTAGTGGATCCACAAGCAAGCAATTATGCATTTACTGTACAGTTCATTTGCACACAAACAGTTAAATTGAGAGTATCTCTATCTCCCAGTGCAACTTCCAGGCATGGAAAATTAAAAAAAAAATTATATTCACTGTCACTGGAAATTGTGTGCAATATTAAATGGTGCTATGATTGGAACCATAAAATTATTAATTTTATTTGCAAAGAGCAAACTAATGTAAAACTGCTAACCACATTTATATTTACACTATTTTTTCCAGCTGAATAAATACCTTTACAATTTAATGATTTCTATAGGTGGCAGAAACTCATACTATCATTTAGTTTTATCTTGAGGAATCTTTCCATAAGTCAACAAAAAATATTCTACCTATTTAATTTAACAGTAGTTTTAAATGTTCCACTCTTCTGGATTGCAAGGGAAAAATAACTCTCTTCTTAAAAGATGATGCAGTGTATCAAAAAGGATTATGTATAGAAATTCCATATGATACACTAGTGTTATTTAGATTATAGAATCAAAACCACACTGTTGGTACATTAAAAGAGAACCTTTACCTTGAAGTGCTTTGAATCCTTGAAGAGGCACTCGGGAACTCCCAGTCACAAACTGGAGTAATTTTGCTCTCATTTCTTCACTATAAGACTCTACTATCTGCCAAAACCACTTTACCACTGGAGTTTCGGAAGTACAGTGCTGAAAGACATTAATTTCATACATTAGACCATACTTCTACAATAAGAAATACAAGAGTATTTTCTAATAATAACAGTATACATAAATATTCAACTAAAATCAAAGAAAATCATTTCCCTAATGAAAAATTACAGAATATAACCCATTGCTCATCAAATGATGAAATAGATTTTTTCTTAAAACTATTTTAATGGGCATATAACCCACCACTTTATGGCATAATTATGCCAGTTTAATTAAAATTTATGCATTATCATATATTTAATAAGTACAAAGCAAACATATTAATGAAATGAGTAACTCTCAACCATGTTGCAAACTAGGGGTATTCATTAAGTAAAGCATAATAATTTCTTTCTAGGACATCAACAATGATACTGATATGTGGTTGGAATGTTGAGGCGTCTTAATTTGAACCTTGCACCTCCATTGTGAGAAGTAGCAGAGTCAGGTAGAAGAAGCCAGACCGAAGAGAGTGTTGACAATGGCGTCTGTCAGCGAAGCACAGTAACACCATCATGCTGTGATTGAGTTTCCCATTGCCAAGGGATAAAGCATTGGGAAACTCACTCAATTTTGTGTAATGAGTACGGAAATTACACTGTTGACCAATACATCATTAGTCAATAGGCGCAACAAGTCTGTGGCTGTAGAGGCCAATCTTTAGCAGACTAGCTACAAAGTGGTCAGCCCACCATATCTATGATTACAGTGATGATGAAGTGCAATGATTATCTGATATGGGTGAATCCAAGCATTAGTATCTGACAGTAGAGTGAAAATTTGTCAATCAGTGTTCATCATCACCAAATCATTCACTGACTTGGGTACTCCGAAGTGTGCAAAATTGATCCCCTAAGAGCTCACTCATGACCATAAAGCAGCAAGAAATAACTTTTATTTGAAATGCTTTAAATGCTACAAGGGTGAGCAGGACGGCTTCATATTCTGTATTGTCACTGCCAATGAAACATGGGTTCATCAAATCAAGCCAGAAACAGTCACAGTCAATGGAGTGGCACTATAGCCAATAGGCATGAAATAAAAAGATAAAATGGTGCCATAAGCAGGCAAGATCTTGATCATTGTATTTAGGGACATGCGAGGAATTATTTTGTTGAGTAGATAGTTATATGGATCCATCATCAACTCAGATGCCAAACATTGCTACGCTGCAATGACTAAAGCCATGCTTCCAACATGTTTGGCAAGATATGGAAAGAACCAATATATGTTTTATGCCTTTCTTTATGTAAAGGGTTATTCCCGTTAAATAAATAAATAAATGAACAGGCTACTGCAGAATAAGGCTCCATTCAAGTTTGAGAACTTGTGAAGCAATCAAAAAGCTTGGGGTCAGCCTCTGGCACCCACCCCACCACATTTGGCCTGTTGAAAGAAGCACGGTGTGGGATTAACTTTGTGACAGAAAATGATGTTCTGATCACTGTGAAAAAGCGACTTTGTGACCACAAGCAGGTACCGAGGGGGAGTATATACTCCCTTTCAGAATGCATCCATAGAGGTGAAGAAATGGGCAGATGCACCTTTAAAAAATTGTCAGTGGACCTGAAGCATGTAGCAATGCACTTCTAAAGTTGCGAAGTTGTACATGCCATGCTTCCAGAAAAATTAACTATTGTGCATTACTTTTTGAACATCCTTAATGCATGGTGAAATATGTTTAACATAACATAATTCCAGATAAATGTTACAATTACATTTGAAACATACCTTTAACCTTGTATTCAGCTTCCAATCTGTGATATCAATTGATCCTAAACCTCCAATAACTAATTCAAGCTCCTTCTCATCAAAGGGCCTTAAAAGTTGTGTTGGAACAAGTTCTCCAAAGCCCTTCTGGAGAGCCAGAAATTGTTGCTCAATACCCCGCATAAATCGATAATTAACATATAACCTGCACACAAAACAAGCAGACGGTAGAATTAACAAGGCAGAATTAACATTCGACAATAGAAAATTTTTGTCATGGGTTTTTACTCACAGAAAGACGTGTTCAATGATCAGGTACTAATTGATAGTAATTTTAAAAAAATTACAACTTCATTTACACTAATTAACTTTTTACTATCTTGATTGCTCTCACATCATCTGTATTGTCATCAGTTATATTGAATTGATGATCGTTAGCCAAACCATTATTAAATAATTATACAAAGCAAAATTGTGCTAACATATTTTGTACATTGAAATTAATGTTACTTTCTTACTTATATTACTATCACTTAAGGTATAGTAATCATATTTATTCATAATTATTATATTTTTCCTTCTCAAAATTCACAAGAACATCCACTCTTTACTTGGAACTATATACATGAATTGGCACTCACCTAACATATTCTTTTTTGTTTACTTCAGTAACAGAAATCTCTCTTCCTCCAACCTTTAACTCATGAACCTTAATTACTCCAAAGCTATTGTGTTCCACTGAGAAAGTTGTATCAATTACTCCTGTAATGTTATTTTCCCTGAAAAATAAAGAGAAACAAATTAATATGCAATGGATAAAAAATTTTCTATAAAATCCTATGAATTTATAGGGAACATTTTCCACACAAGCTAAAAAAATCATGAACACTGAAAAGCATAACAGTTTCAGGTTTAACTTTGTGAAATTCCTTCATTATGAGGGTCAAAAGAAACTTAACACTTCCACAGTAAAGATTTAATATTTCACGCCCATGGTTTTGATGCTGCACAGTATTTTCAGAAAAAAGAATTAATTGCATGTTTACAATGCAACAATTTTCTAAGTGTTAAAATCATTCGCCTTGACCAGGATTTGAATTTTTCTTCAGTTTTTCATGCATTAAATTTCCTAATAAAAGGAGTGAGAAGACATCCAAGTAGGGACAAATATGTAGGTACATAATACCCTTTAAACTAGAAATGAATTTCAACAAAGAAACTCACAACATCCACGTGAGACTCCGATGAAGCTCAGGATCAACACCTTCAATGTCACCTAGGATTATAGGTTTATTTAATATCATTTTATAAAATGGTGTTGTAAATCCACCATCAATATGGTGGCCATGGAAGACAGCAATTCCCATTACTCGGCCCACAAAGTGAAAATAACTCAAATGCTCCTGTGAAAGAAAAAAGAAATATTAACACCCATTTAAAATCCATATAATAACAAAATGCCATTTATAAGGCAGCTTGTTTTATGAGAGAGATTCAAACACTGCAATGAAATAAAGTATTACATATAGAATCCAAGTCTTTAGCCCAATAATATCTCTAATTATTTTGCTTCTCAAATACAAAAACCTAAATTAATGTTCTATATCGTTTTAGATGAAGTTATTAACTTATGAGGTGTAAACTAATTTGACTTCAAAACATCCTTTGCTTATAATGAAGAAAAACTAGACTAGCAAAAGTAACCATGAGTAATTCACAAACTCAGGTAGGTTTTCTCCAGCAATTTTTTAAGTTCAATTTCTGGAAACCAATCACCGATACAAGAAATATGCCATGAATTCAGCCTGCGCTTTTCATAACATTATGGACACAGAGGCAGAAGAGAACTGCAGAGAGAAGATTTGAGATTTTCCTCAGGCAAAACAACTGATGTGCCTTTGTAATTGTTCCCAAAAAACATTCTCAACCTCATGGCATAAGTTATAGCCCACTATGACAAAAGGAACTGCTGACAATGTAATTTCAGGCATCATCTATTCCATTAACCCACTTGATCTTGAGTCATATTAGGAAAACAGCAGATGGAGAAAAAGTAGCTATGAATGGATTTATTTTGCAACAGCATCTTGCATGCACTTCCATTTAAATAATATAAAAGAATCCATGAAGATTACAATAAGTTAAGACTATAAATGAAAACCATGGATGTTCAGGGGCAAACCAATCTGTACACAAAAAACATTTATTACATTGCTATCTTATTAAACTGGACATTGCAACATAAAAATAAGTATGTGAAAAAATTACAGGAGGTTATATCCTTGGATGATAAAAATAATAAAAACAATATTCACTGATATAAAAAAAGCACATTGTGTTCAATCAAGTAAAAAAGTTTATTGTTGGTAGAGAGCCAAACAATCACTAAATATATAACTAGTCACTACCATTTTAATTTTTATCCACACAAGAGCTAAGGTATCAGACCACAGCACTGTAAAAGCTTACGTGGTCTGTGCAATAAATGTGCAAACTGGCACAATCTGGTGACCATGACGGGGACAATAGCCCCGCCCCCTAGCGGCGCTGAGTTGCCTTAGACCCAATGAGCCGTCTGTGCTGGGCAGATCATCAAGCTGTCTATATGGTGCCAGTTATGTTAGTTTCTTTTGTCCTTGTTTTTACTGCTTGCCAAAAATGGAAATTGGCAAAATCACGGAGCAATGAATCAGCATCAAGTTTTTTGGTGAAGTGCGGTAAAAGTTATCAAGAAATTACTGAAATGTTGACAGCTGATTATCGTGATAATGCTCTGAAGAAAACATCCGTTTTGAAAAGGATTAAGCATTTAAAGTTGACCGTCAAGACACCACCGATAATGCAAGGCCGGGACGACCTTCCACCACCTGTGTTGGCAACTACATTGATCGTGTGCGGTCCCTTGTCCTTACCGATCATTGAAAAACTGTCCAAACGATAGATGATGAACCAAATTTAGGAAAATCCACAGGATGCATCGTGTGCAACCAAATTTGACTCAAGGCGATGGATGAATCCTTCACCATGACAATGCACCGGCACATTCTACATTGATTTTTCACTAGTTTC
Organism: Hetaerina americana; assembly: GCF_022747635.1. NCBI lineage: Eukaryota > Metazoa > Arthropoda > Insecta > Odonata > Calopterygidae > Hetaerina > Hetaerina americana. The sequence goes on along the minus strand of NW_027286874.1, from coordinate 30,565,255 downwards.
TGGCAAAAAATTCAATCGCCATCCTTGATCTACCTCATTTGCCAGATCTGACCCCCTGCGACTTTTTTCTTTACCCAAAATGCAAAAATGTGATGAGAGAACTTCACTGGGAAGATGTGGACACAATAAAGCAAGAAATGACGAGAAAACTAAAAAGCCTAACTGCCGAGGACATCGAAGGGTGCTTTAAACAGTAGAAAAGAAGATGGAATAAGTGCATAGCAATGAGTGGAGAGTACTTTGAAGGGGGCAAAATCAATGAAGACTAAAATTTGCAAAATTAAGGGTTTATGGCCTCAGTTCGCATATTTATTGGACAGCCCTCTTATATCCTATGGACCTTACCTCAATATCCCACATAATGAAACTGTTCTTACCGCATTTAAAGTTTGGTGAGATCTACAAAGTTTTTTAAAATTCCTTTACACATATATTCTAATCTAATTTTACATTTAGCACTGTTTTGGTCATTTTCAAGCAGCAGACTAATTACAATGAACACAAATTTATACTAAAAAATAATCATGAGTAATAAATATGTGAATTTTTTAAAAGACATAAATTAATAAAATGGAAACATAAACATAACTTACAGGATTAACACTGCTATCAGAATTTATTTGTAGAGTATAGTTGTCCTCACGAGAATACTGAAATAGGCCATATTGGGGATTCAGCATTTCATGTGATAATAGGTACAGCCATTCTCTGGCTACGCCACCATAGTCCAAGCCTTCTTCACCACGGAATTTCACCATTAACCTCTTCCTCATATCCTTAGGCCTCATCTTCATTATTAACCGATATGATTCCTATAAATAAAAGTAAATTACATTAGCATGCATACAAAGAGCTATAAAACTAATAGAATAATAGACGATAAATAAACAGATATAAGAAAGATATTTACTAAATGTTTTGTTTGGAATCTCTCGATTTGGAATGCTTTAGAGAAATGAAAAAATAAATGCTTTAAAAGAAAGATGAAAACTACTGTGAAAGTTTTGAATTATGGTCGTAGAGAGGAATGCTTAGGATAAAGTGGACTGATAGACTGAGGATTGAGGAAATGCTAATGAGAATAGGAAAGGGAAGAAACTGCTGAGAGAAATTAAAAAGAGAAAGACATCTTGGTTGGGGCATATGTAATGCCAAAACTGCTTGCTGAGATGAGTCGTAGATGGGAAGAATTAATGCAAAGAGAGGAAGGGGAAGAAGGTTTTGAATACTAGATGGATTATGTATGAATTATGCAATAAAATTTTTTTGGCATCATTACCTAGTGACCATGAGCTCTGGTTGCGGTATCAAGTCTCCTAAAAAAGTCCTGGGGTTAAAAGGCACTCTTATAAACATCAAAACCTCTAACAAAAAATTTTAAGAGCTCTGGAAGAGCTAACAAAGATCTCAGGAAAAGCTCAGATCAGCATCATTATCACAAAAACGAAGAATTTCTAAGAGTTAACTTCTCCTACTGAAGTCCAGGGATATAAAGTATTATTGGAAAGTGTGGGCATAGGTCACCATGTTGACAAACCAGTTCCCATTAGATCACAAAAGATAGTGTTGGGCTTGGATAGAGGTTGAATGGGTGCCCTTCATACCTTAACTGTGGTGCTATTGTCCCATCTGCAAGTGGCAGACAAGTTAATCATTGGTTAGTACAATGGAACAAGGGGTCTAGTGCTCGGGGCTCATGTGAAAAGCACCCATTCCAAAAATAAATTATTGGCAGGTGCCCATATAATCAGAATGGTAAAAAATACTTAGTAAATAATGTTCCAAGTAAAATGAGTATTTTGGATGATTAAAAATACAGTAATTAACCTTAAGGTTAGTTGGATAGGTGAGGGTAGAGCTCAACTAACATGAAAATGGCACATGAAATTCACACATCTGAGTAGAAGGGTCAGCTCCTTTGCCTGTGCAACCTATTATTTTCCAGAAATATCTGATACCCAAAAAGTCAGATTGAATGAAAATGAGTCAGAAGCATTACCCAGAATTAAACCTGGACCTTATGGTTGGTAACCCATCATTCTACCTACTGGATAATTGCCCAGCTTTTAGCAGAAAAATTACTTTTATTTGATAAAATCCTTCATAACTAAAAGTAATGCAGTTTGGAATGAGGAGTAGAAAAATCAAATCCAAACTTTCAAGCAAAGAAGTCATACCATTTAATGATGAAAGTGAAGGTGATGCTGATCCAAACCCTTTCAGATATATATGAGGGGGTATCCAAAAGTAACTGATGGTTAAAATGAGCTAATATGAACATAAAGGAAAACTGGGTCCTAAGTACTGCGGCTGGCAGAGCTTACATAGCACACATTTCTTCTGCTAGGTGAGAATAGCGCAACTTGTTACTGGTTCTAAGAATGCATTGCTGTCATCTGGGAAGGTCAAGGTACATCCCAACAATTAGTTTCGTAAAATCAGTTTGCTTGCTACCCGTTTTTCATCATGGTGTATTTAAGTGAGCATTGTGTCACTGTGAAATTTTTCTTCCTGCTAGGGAAAAACCCCGCAGAAAATTTTGTCATGTTAAAAACAGCTTACAAGGATTGTGCTATGGGAAAAACTCATGTGTAACAATGGTTTTCTTAATAAATGAAAAAGAAACACTTTGTTCCAATCCACCACTTTATTACAGGTACGACTAGTTTCGACGCTACGGCGTCATCCTCAGGTACCCGAGGATGACGCCGTAGCGTTAAAACTAGTCGTACCTGTAATAAAGAGGTGGATTGGAACAAAGTGTTTCTTTTTCATTTATTAAAATGAACTTCCACAAAGTTGAGGCTGAAACTATTGAACTAATGGTTTTCTTGTTTCAAGGAAGGTGAAAAGTCTCTTGATGACAAACCTTAAATAGGACATCCACGATCTTCTAGAATTGACGAAAATGTAGAAAAAATTAAAAGTCTGACCAGGTAAACAGTTTCTGCAATGTTTTTTACAAGCAGGAAATTTATTGACTTGATGTTTTAATGTCGTGAATGTGCATGAGTTGATATAATAAACTTATTGCATTATCCTGTTTATGTCTCCTCCTATTTTTCAACATCTCATCAAAATTTCAAAGGTTTGTAACAGAATTTGAACTGTACCTGGCATATAATGGGCTTAAATGTTTTGCCACAAGCATATACTTTCAGATTACATGAGTCAGGAGCGAAAATCTCTTGATGCGATTTTTAATTATTGAAATCAAAACATTTTTCACATATATGTGAGCTCATTGACAAGGCTCCCTATTCTGCACATTTACTCACAAAGTCAAGAAAACAGAGTAGAATAATTTTATTAGAACTACAATGGATTAGTCTCAGCTGCTTTTTACCACCAATTTCACATAGATGGTGAGGGTATAAGGTGTATAGTCCAAAGAACTTCACACATCATTTTTTAGCATGATCCCATACATAAAGCTTCCCAATTATTTATTTTTAAATATTTATGTACTCAAACAATGAAAATCTTGGAGAAATGGTTGTTAATTATAGGCACTGAAAATATAAACAAAAAGATAATTATTTCTGGCTTTAAAACAATACTCCTCTAAATGAATTATTATTTGCCACAAGATATTGGCCAAATCAGCTTCATATCAATAAGTGTTTACTGCATTTAAAATACATTATTGTATTAAAGGATAACATCTATCATCCCATAACACACCCTTGAAACAAAATAAATTTGGTACCTGTGAATGCAGCATCCTCTTCATAGATAATGGTAAGTTTTGAATGCAACTTTTGGTGTGCAAAAATTGAGACTAAAATTCACTACTTCTGAATCAAGACAAAAATATTTAGAGCATCTCATTACCTCAAATATTTCCATCCTCGATACCTCCAGCCTGCAATGACCACTCTGCGGTTGAAGAGCTTGAAGTTCTGTGCGCAGTTGCCGTAGTTTGGCCACTAGATCCCTTTTGTATTTCACAAAGCAGTCATTGTCCTTCGATGACGATGGCTGATGTTGAGATGACTGCCCTGCACTCCCAACTAGACCACCATTTTCTGATCAATGGAAAAATTCAGTTAGAAGATAATCCAAATTTAATTACTGGATTTTGCTATCAACACATGCATTTGTATGGAAGAAACATATCATTGAAGATGGTTTCAGTACCAAGAGACCCTAAATTAAGGCCATCTTAAGGTAAATTTCTTTGCCTTGAGCCCAAATGAGTATGTCGATACTACACTTAACCATATTCATGAGAATGATATAGTGCATACTTTTTTGAAAATGGAATGTACGATTGTTTCTCCAGTTCTGAGCTTTTGACTTTTTTCATTCTCCTAGTTGTTGCATGAAACCAAGAATCCTACCTAACAAAAATGTCACATTCATGAAACAAAGGGTTATTATCTGAAACTTCCTACTTTGAATTTTTATCAAGCAATATGAGGGTCATTCAATAAAAAAGAGAAAAAATGCTCTCATTTTTAAAATATTCAACGTATCTTTATCATTTTCAGGAGTGTCAGTTGGCAACCTTGGGATGAGCTCTGATTAGCTGTTCAATTATTTAACGTCAACAAAATCTTCAGTTCGCCATGGCAACTCCACTAGAAGATTGCACCTTAGAGCAGCAGCGCTCTGGTATTAGATTTTATAGTTGCAGAAGGCAAAAAACCAAGTGAAATACTTTCTACATGTTGATACTACACAAGAAAAGTTGTACGAACTGTGCAAATGTTACAAGTGAATTGATTGGTTTAAAAGTGGCTGAAAAAGTATGGGTGATGAACCCCAAAGTGGACGTCCAGTCGAAGTTTCAGGTCCCTTGTTAGAATTGAGGATTGATTGACTTATTCATGATAACAAGAATAATTACTGTTGAAATGATAGCTTATGCAGTTCAAGTAAGTGCTGGAACTCTTCACAATACCATTCATAACCATTTAAAGTTTAGATGGGTTCCCATGCAGCTTACTGATGCTCATAAAGAGTCAAGACTTTTAATTAGTCAAGACTCAAAGCAACAAAGTTTGATAGAAGTAAACACTTTTTTTGAATGAATAGTGACTTGTGATGAGGTCAGGATCAATCACTATGATCTTCTTGAGACCAAAAGACACATTATAGAGTGAAAACACACCCACCCTAAGCGGGTAAAGTGATGCTGACAACTTATGGGACTAACATGGCCCAGTCTACTGAGATTTCCTTGAAGGTCAGCAAACTACCAATAGCCAATACTACTCTGAGATGCAGGAACACAAACTTGAACCAGCAATTAAGATTTACAAATGCTGTGGACTGATTCATTCAGAAGTCATTTTTCAGCATGACAACGCCTGCCCTCATATGGCCCAGCTGACCTGTGATAAGTTTCAAGAATTGGTTTGGGAGGTCTTCCCTCATCCCGCCTACAGTCCAGACCTTGCCATCTGATTTTTACATCTTTAGACCACTCATCAATGGGTTAAATGGAAGAAGGGACCATTTGGTCTCAATTTCACCAAAATAAAGACCTCTTTCTATTTCTCTATCAATGCCCTGCAGGGAAATCAAATTTGCCTACAACAAGGAAGTCAAGGAAGCAGTGCAAAATTGTCTTTGGGGCAAACCGAAAGAATTCTTTGCCAAAGAAATTGGGAAGCTACTACAAAGATGGGACAAGTTCATTAATTTTGTGGGCGATAACATTAAAAAACAGCACAATTTGTAATTATCCAATAAACCGTTTTTGATTCATAGCCATTTTTCTCTTTACATATTCAATGACCCTCACACAACTGGCTATGATAAATAATGAATTACATTTTGCAGAACTTGGTGGTAAATGTTGATTGCAGTGCTAAATGTCAGAACAAAAATTTGGGGCAAATGAACCATAACAGAACTTACCTCTCTCCACAACGTCACCTAAAGTAATTGCCTCTGTGTTCTCCACCGAAGAAGTAAGGTCTTCAGGTTGAATTTGGCTGTCTTCTTCAATGTTTTGATGGTCACTTGGTGGCTGAACCTGAGTCTGTGGATCAAGCTGAACTTCTGATACAGAAGCAGGAACTGGAGCAGATGATGGTGTAGTTGAAGTTGAGTTCACACTAATATCCTGTCCGGACTCATGCTGTGATGCTGTACTACCACAGAGGTTTGGAAGAGGAGGAACTTGCTTCCTGAAACAATAGTATGAAAATATAATGTGAATTTTCCCAACTCTTCTCTAACACCTCTGATTAAGTCAAAAAGAATATTGTCAATACACCGGTGGCATATAATCTAAGGAGGTAGAGGATAGGAGTATTTGCCCCAAAAAACAAAGAAATGGGAGAACATATATTGCATCAGATCATAAATACCAAGCAACCCTCTAGTAAGGTAATAAGTGGGTCTCTATCAACTGTATGATGAAAGGCAACTAAAATGATCAGACCCATATTTACAGGAATGCATCCAGTACACCACTTTTCAAAATACATAATCCAAAATGTCTCTAACATCAGAAGAGTTGTGAACTTTAAACTTTATTGTTTCCTTTAATTATTTCTATTTTTTTCTGACATGAATCAAACTAATCAAGACCAATATTGATAACGCATAAATATTCAGCATTTCAATTTCACTAGACAAACAGAGGACTCTAATCTTATCATTTCACCGACAAATTGAATTATAATTTCCTGGTCTTCTCCATTCTCTATTCTGTGTGGAAGAAGTTTAAAACAATCATGATTCCTAGAAAATAGGTCAACATTCCTCAAGATATGCCCAGGACATATTTTGTAACCTACAATGCCTCTATTGCTAAATGAGCAAATGGAAAGCACCAGTCATAAAACAGTAATACTATATTCTTCACTCACTTAATTAACCCACGGATAACTGGGCCAGAGAGCCTTGGATCTGTAAACTGCGTAGTCCGGTTGTTGTGGTCCACAAAATAAACACGACCAGAAGCCGTCTGACGCATCTCCCAGCCAGATGGCAATGGTCCCAAATCAGCAGTGGCTACAGATCTCACGCCACTCACACCACTACTTCCTTCTTCACTGTTGTTAACACTGGACGCAGTTAACAAGAGGTCACGAGGAATACGGGGATCATGCCAAGTGCTTACACCAGTTGGAACATGATAAAAATAAACCTGACCCTGCTGGGTAGTCCTCAGTTCTGAAAAAAAGCATAGCATAATTTTTTTTCAAGATTAGTTTTTAGGATCAAAAAGTCTATAAATTTACTCATTAGAGCATGAGATTGCTCCCAGTAAAACATTATCAGCAACAAATTTCAAAATTTTCATGAATGAAAATTTTAAAAGAAGTAAGAAAGGAAAAATTCAGAGGAATAATGATTACTAATTGTGGTATTCTATTTTTTTTTATTTAGAAGTGAGAAAAAGAATGAGAAGTTAAAGTTGATATTCTTCCCAAGATTCTAATTTATTTATTTTCCTTCTAATCTGAGCATATGGAACCAAAGCCAACAAAAATTCTATCTGAGGCTGCAGTTTCACAGAGAAATATCTCATTAGGTTCTTGACATTGTTTCTCCAAATAAGCAAAGATGGTCCAGAGCTAGGAGCAGTATTAGAGAATCTGTCATCAATTAGACAAATACAATTGAGATTATGAAGTATGGTTTGCAATCAGTAGTATATCAAGTATTGCAGTAGCATATGACATATTCAACCTTATATGACCTCAATGTAAAAATGTTGGGAATTGGAATGAGAAACAAATATAAAGAGTATCAACGACAAATTTGATAAATGAATGTCAACTCCATGATAATTTGCAATATATAATCAAACCTTCCAAAGTCACTTCTTTGTATTTGGCATTGGTAACGTCATTCTTTGTAAGTTGGTACTTGCGTACAGTCACCTTCAGAATTGACATGGGGGATATTTGAATTCAACTGACATAATTTTATAATTCGAATCAAATCATTTATGTGATTCCCAAATGGAATTAAATCTTGAAGCTCCACAGATCACTAAATAAGCATATGAATAATTGTCTATATTTGCACATTTGAATTTTTATGTCACTTCAAACACATACTAGTTCAGTTCCAAATTATGTGACATTTACTTGGTAGTTCACTTGTCCTCCATTAATCATTCATTCCAAGTTTGAAAATCATAGTAACTTGTGATTGGATGTCATTTTAATGTCATTTTATTCTCACCAAATTATAAAATGATAATCTGAGATATTATAAGAGTAATTACCGTAGCCTTCAGGTAAATCCACCGGCTGACTAATGTGCGATCTTGCCTGAGCTCTTTGCCTTGCTGATCTTCTCCTCGCTGATGATGAAGATTGTAGAGCTCCATTTCCAGAGGATACAGCACCATCTCTGCCAGCATTCCGACCGCCTTCTCCATTTTCTTCATGCCTTGAACTTCTCCTTTCCCTAGAATGAGACCTGCATTTAAAGATGATACTGCAGTGTTAATTAAGGATAGAAAATATGGACCAAAGACTTAATATAAATACATGTATATATATATATACCTTGTTTCCTAAAATTTAGTTAAAGAGAGATCTCATTGGCTAGTCTTTGCATCTCACATTAATAGCAAAATAAAATCATTAATCTATAATGCTATTAAGATTATAATATTATGTGACTCTGATGCTATTCAATAATCATTACTTAATTCATCACAGAGTGAATTTCATAAGTAGTTTTATTTTATGCAAATGATTCATTGTTTGCCGACCTTTTTTCTTCCAAGGAGTTTTTTAACATTCACCATTCTGCTTGGAATTGATGGAAAAAAGGAGTTCATACTACAATATACCAGCAAAGAGTTAAACTTAAGTTTAAAAAGCAGTCTTGATTCCAATCTTAATTGAAGTAAACCTCGTCCTTACACGGGAACATTCAATTAACAAACTAAGTTATTTAATCACAATTTTTATTTTTTGCTCATTTAAATTACAGAATTAGTTATTATTTCAACTGACCCTTAGAAAAGCTAGACTTACAAGAAATTGATAGTTAAATAAATACTAATAAAAATGCATAATGATAGAAAATATATTTAATCAGAGAATAGAATTTTAAGAAATGAAATGGCATATTTTACTCATGACAACAATGGAAATTGAAGAGATACTCATTGGTTAATATAGTAAATAAATAATTTGAAAATATTTTGAAATAAAATAAAAATTGTTTGGACAATACTTATCCTTTTTTAAGTAGCTACGAGGGCGCTTCAATAAGTACCCGTGTTTGACGACAAAGGCCGTTCCTGATGGAAGTTTATGTTATCATTGTGTGCTGCCATCTTTCAAATGACAGTGAAACAAATTTCAGACAGATTCAAAGGTTTGTTTAGTTAGTTAGTTATGATCTGAAGCTAGGAACAGAATCTGTCCACTAAACGGCAAATACAATCAAGATCATGAAGAATGTCAAACACACCTTAGCTAGTCAAGTTTGTATTGGAATGTATTTAATCTCTTGCAAACATTGATGCAAAATTTTATAACACTACAAGTGATAATGAATAACATGCAATTTGTTACTTCAATATTCTTAACCCCTAAAATGCAAGGAAGTCTTTAGATGCACTCCAGAGGCAATGCCAAATTAGGGGGAGCATCTATAGACGCTTCACCTAAAATGATTTTTCATCCTTGGGGAGCATCTATAGATGCAGCTCTTTCAGACCTATGGTGTGCATGCATCCGCCATCAAGGGTAATTTTTTTAAACTCAATGGTGTTAGCAGTAGACGCAAAGGAATTCTTTACTTTTGTGAGAGTTTTATGGTATTTTTGAAACTAATGGATCCTTTACATTACTTTTTCTTTCACTTACCCTCGGTCACTTTTCTAAGGGAAGTGGATTTAGTTTTAGTGCGTATTCTTGGTGGCTGACCATGTTTTTTTTGAGATTCCTTCGCAGTTCTTTTGAGTAAATAGTCACAATCATACTTTGAACATTTGCTATTCCTCACTTATTTTGAGTAGAAATCAGGCTCTAGTAATGCTTTGCGTGTTTTTTTGCTACATCATTCTGAGATTTGTTTCTTCCATGTAACAGATAGACTTGTGTTACTCATTACACTAGACATTCCTACATTGTGATACCCTGGTCTTGAATTATCTAACCCAGAATGTGCTCTTCATTCTCTGCAGCTGTCATTGCACTTTCCGTCAGTGTGTAGTTTTTGAGTTTTGGAAAACTCCTTTTAGTGATTGGGTAACTTTTTCATATAACTCTCCATCAGTGTGTAGCTTATAATGTTTAGAACTCTATAATTTTTTTTGCTCCTTTGAAAGAATTTTGTTGAGTGTATAGTTAATAATTGTTATCCCATGCTCTAAGTTATCTATAAAATAACTAATAGATCACCTACACTGCCTGATTTTGTGAATAAAATGTCGGAGCTTAGTGAAAAAAAGGAAAGTCTTAGTGAAAGCAGCTCACTATTAGAGGATAAACCCTCAAATGTGTCCGTGGGGATGATTGCTGTTGCCAGAGGGAGAGCAGCAGCGTTTCTTCACAGAATACAAAAATTGCAGGAGATTTTGGATAGCAAAACAGAAAGTGAAGTGGAGGATGATGATGAGGAGGATAGCGAGATACCATGCGATCACATTCCAGAATTTTGGTTGAAAGAGGAAAACCAAGATCTAGATTCTCGGTTAGATTTGAGGCTTGTGCAAAAGGTGATCTAGTCGACAAAATTGAGTCATGAAATATTTGAACATTTTATCGATGATCATATACATGACTACATAGCACAGCAAACAAATTTGTACATGCAGCAAAAAATAAATGAAAAGGAGAAGCCGCAATTAAGTCTGGGTTGACACAAATGGATAGGAAATGAAGTTTTTTTACATTGATGATGTTGCAGGGTATTATACATAAGCCCACTATTAGCAGATATTTTACCTGCAACCGGCTCTTGGAAACCCCTATTTTTTAAGAAAGTATGAGTGAGAAATGTCTTTTTCTCCTCTTGAGATTGCTGCATTTTAAAGATAATAAGTCATTTAGTGACACCAGACCAGTATCCCCGAAGTTGTGCAAAATAAAGCCTTTCTTTGATCTTTGCATTGGCAAATTTTTGGAGAGAAACATTCCTGATGGAGATAGTTCTAACGATGAAAGTTTATTACTTTGGAAAGGTAGTCTAGGGTGGTAGGTCTACATTCCAAAAAAATTGTCGTGCTCCGGCATTGAATCTCACAAGCTTTGTGAAGCAAAGAGTGGATATGTTTGGAATATGATAATGTACACAAGGAAAGATCAGGAACTCAAATCGTGAGATAGAAGATAATGTGCAACATTTTACCAAACTCTCGCAAATTGTGCTAACACTATCAGAAAAGTTACTGAATAAAGGTTATCTGATAGGTTTAGACAATTATTACAGCAGTCCTGAGCTGTATGAATTTCTGAATTCGATAGAAACTTGTTGTCACGTAAGCTGAGGAGGGAACCTGCTGTAGAGAGTGCAATGTTCCACTCTGTGCAGCTTCATGCTTCCATGCATACCACACCCAAGTGCAGTACTAGATGAGAGTTGAAAATGTGTCCAGTGTGTAAATAAACCTAAAAACAAACTAAAATCAATGATGTTCAATAATGAAGAAATAGCCATAACGGAAAGCAACCATTTTTTTCCAATTTTATAGCATGAAATTAGCTAATTGTTTTTAGCAATAATTGTTTAAATAATTAAGGTAAGAGTAAAAATAATTTTTGTCATTTGTTCACTCTTTAACAAGTCAATAATATTATATTCCACCAAAAATAAAATTTATTTATTCACAAATTAAAAACCCCCTCCTGGTAGGGACAAAAATCTGTTCCCATTTAAGGGGTTAAGCTGATTACCAAAGGTAGTTTGACAATTGGATGAGCCTGAACTTATAGAAAAATGCCAACTGTTTTACTTACATAGAACTTACTCCATGGTACCCAGAGCTATTGAGTAACACAAAATAAAATAAAATTTCAATAAATAATATATTGATTCAAAGCAATAGACCCTCACAGAGCGATAACTCCGTATGCATCAAAACAATCATATGGATCAATGATATGAAGGAAATCTCACTATTTATTCCGTAATATATGTCAGTGTTTACTATTTTTTTCTATCCATTATCAGAGTTAAAAAAAGTTGTGCCATGAAAATTATCATTAAATTATTAGCATAATAAGTTTAAATAACAAAGTGAATTTAAATGGAACCTGTTAAATTGATATAAAATGCAAAGAATTGTTTTTCAGAATGCAAAGAAGTGTATTAGTAGCAGTCCACTGACTAAGGGTGGGTATTTAATTGATCCTGGCAGTACACACAAGCCCTTTAAAAACATGGCAAAATATCCTTGCACCCCATATCATACTAATTCATTCTTTAGCCCTTCATATCCCAAATCTACCTTAATTTCATCCAAAATGCATAATTTTTTCCACCCTCTACCTCACTTTCCCAGTATTCTATATCCCATCTTAGGCAGCCTGATGTCACTTGCGCTGCCTTAAAATGTTTTGTAATAACTATCATCTTTCTCATATCATAACTAAAAGCTCACCATTTGTTTTCTTTCCTTCTATTTTTTTCCATTCTTCTCCAAACCCACATTGTAAAGGCCTTCACAATCTATGCCTATCCTCCTGCCTCTAAGGCCAAATTTTTTAATCACACAAAACTAAGATCTATATTAAAAATTTCATTCGTGCATTTCATGTGCCTGCAATCAACTCCTACCGCTTTCTTAATGATTACTTACCTAATGCATTCCTGCTTTCAATGTCCTAACCACTCTGCTCACCATCATTTAAAAAACTTCCCAAATGGGTGAATTATTTAACTGTTCTGTTTGCCTCGCCCCCCCCCTTCTGTCTCTTCAATGTTTACCATAGCCTTCCAATTTCTTGAGATCATTACCTTTATTTTTTTGTAATTAATTCTAAGACAATAGTTACAAGCATGAAATTAAAATTCATTTTAAGTTACAAAAATAAATGATTATTCTTTGTGATACCATGCAAAGCCCTGTTCTATTAAAAGAATTTTTAATGGGGCTTAAATTTAAGCCCATGAGTCATTTTTTCATTAATAATAATGGAAAAAAACATTGTTTATCCTTGGGAAACTAGTTTAAGAAATATAATAAAAATTTAGTAAATAAAATAAATTTATGACCATTATTCACCTTGAATTAGATGAATTTCTTCCTTCAGTTCTACTGAGTCCATTTCCAGAACTTTCTCCAGATGTTTGATGCTGGCTCTGCCTCTCAGACGTTGTACTGGTGGAGATAACCCCATTTGAAGTCCTATAATTGGAAAATATCAAGAATTATAAAATTACACATTGTAATTATTACCATAATCTGATCTAAAAAACTAATATATGCATACTATACTCATTAATCTTCACCAAATTGTACACTATATGTATTATTTTCATTTACACACTAAAATTCTAAATTCAGACTGCAATAACATTCCCATATTCTCCTATGCTCATTTACACTAGATTTATATAAACAACATAGGCATTGATCATAAAAACTGCATCAAAACATTCTAATAATAGTGGGGTCAAAATAAATGTTACCAGTAATGAATGCTGCATGACAGGCTAACAACTACTGATTCAGTAAGAACCAAACTATCCAAAACATAAAGTTAAATAAGAAATCATAGGGGTTAGTTATTTACCTAAAACTAAGGAGATGTTATGCCAATTGCATATCTATAGTCAGGAGCAATGTTAAATTTTTCCTCTAGCTTGTAAATAATCCAACTTTCAGCAATAAAATACAACATAATCAAAAATGAACTGTACTTATGGATAATTGACACTAATTTTGGGAAATACCATATTTAAAAAAAATTTAGATGAGTTGTTTGAGCTGTGTAATGAAGGAGTTTTCTATGTTCAGCCAAAGACAAAATATACTTGTCTAGTAGTTAATAACGAACAAAATAAATGGATGACATAATATAACAAACTTGAAATCTGTAACTTACTAAAACAAAAATTAAATATCTTTAAATGTTTGGTTAAGGACACTATCATACTTGTATATTACTATTGTCACTAAATAAAAGGACTCCATCTTTCCAATTGCTTCGAGAGGAGCATTCAGAACCACTGACCTTGTTGGTCGGACCCATTGTGTGGTTCTTGTGGGATGATTCACATAATAAAGTCTGCCAGCAGGAGTTCTCCATTCCTCCCACCCCTCCGGAAGATCTCCTGTACAACTTCCATTAGAGGCTCCACTTCCATTACCAGGACAGCTCAAGTTCCCCAAGTCATCTACAACAGCATTTAGACTAACTCCAACACCACTGCTCCCCACCCCACCTCCTCCATTGATGCCCCCACCATCTCTTGACAATAGTGAAACAACTATCTGTCCTTTCACTGGATTTGGGTCATCTGCATCAGCCTTACACAAATCAAGCCTTTGATCTGTTTTGATAGAGTAAAAAATGACCATAATTAAAATTGAGGTAATTGGCAGATGTGATAAATGTGAACACGAAAAACTATCCATATGCTCATTTAAGTTTATTAAAAACAAGTGAAATGAGAAGGGTATTTAGCCATTATTATTATCAAGTAATCTATCAGTTAGGGTAGGTTTTGCATGGACAGAACTTCCAAATAAACATTTTGCGACTCCTAAAAAAGCACAATCCAGCAACCTACTCTACATCAAGTCCCTCTTCACCTCTGTGACCTTCCTTCCTTCCATCACCCTCTCCAATACCCCTAATCTATTCCAGCCTTTTTCTCATTTGCCTAACATTCTCTCCTGTATTCAGGAGTTTCAAGAATAAGTGTAAAGCGGCCAATAGGTGATAAACTTCATTAATCAGTGATTACTATACAATTGTACTTATTAAAATATTGTTTGTATGTGATGTGGATGGCGCTAGAAGTTGTATTGCAAAAGTGAATGAAGTGTTAATAGCACTGATTTTGAATGGTATATGAAATTGAAAAGTACATGATTATAGCCAGGTGTGGCCATGGACGGTTGGAAATGTACTCATATAGTGTGAACCTAGACCATGAGTGATGGTGAACGTGCAGTTGGTAATCTTGAAGTGTCATTGTACATAAGATAAATAAATGACAGTCTTTAACATCCCACTGCCAATCAATATGCCCTTCATCCATTTTTCCTGATGATGGATAGAAACATTTACTTTTAGATGCATTAATTTTTACTTCAACTTCTCTGCTTGTCAAATAACTTTCCATCCAGTCAAGTAAGGAACCACTCATTCCCAATGCATCTAACTTTCTAAGAAGCTCATGACTAACGTATCAAAAGCCTTATTGGAGTCAGTATATATGACATCTGTTTCTAAGCTTTTTTCCATACCTTCTATAAGATACTTTTAAAAACCAAAGGATTAATGACAGTTGATCTTCCTTTAGCATAACCATGCTGCTAAGGGATAGTGATTATAATAAAGATAGGAGTAAGATGATCTACAACCAATGATTCTGAGATTTTTGCTATATGTGAGAGCTTGGCAATCGGACGATAGTTAGACACGTTATTTCTGTTGCCCTGCATATGTATTGGTACTATATATGTGAATTTAAGTGGCACTAGGAAAATTACCAGTAGCAAGGTATTTATCAAACAGTATTTTTTTAAATTTAAGTAATCTACCGGTTAGGGTAGGTTTTGCATGGTTAGAGTTACCTAATAAATATTTTGTGGATCCTAATAAAACACATCCCAGCAAACTACTCTACATCAAGTCCCTTTTCATCTCTCTGTACTTTCTTCCTCCCTTCATCCTGTCCAACATCCCTATCCTATTCCAGGCCTTTCCTCGTTTGCCTAATATTCTCCCCTCTACTACAATCTTCAAAGTCCCAATGCCGATCAATACACCATTCATCCATTTTTCCTGCCTCCTTAGGATTTCTACCAACAAACCCCCCTCCTCGCCCACCATACCAAGTACTTCCTCATTTGTTATCCTTTCGGTCCATTTCACCTTCTCCATTCTTCTCCACACCCACATTTCAAAAGCCTCAAATGTACGTCTATCCTCCTGCTTCAATAACCATGTTTCCGCACCGTACACAGCTACGCTCCATATCAAATTTTTGACTAGTCTCTTCTCAACATTCTTATACAACATCCCTGTCATTAATTCCCTCCTTCATGTGAAAGCCTCTTTCCCAAATGCAATTCTTCTCCTTACAACCCTACTACTTTGACCATGTTGCTCCAAAATACTTCCTAGATACGTAAACTGCTCTATTTTTTGCCCTCCTTTTTTAATGTTTAGCTTAGCCTTTTTCTTTCTGGAAAATCGCATAACCTTTGTTTTATTTTACAAATTCCTCTACGACTTTCATTCCTACCTCCAATTCTTCCCATACTTCTTTAATCATTTCCTCCACATATATGTTGAAGAGCACCAGTGACAATGGACAAATGGACAACCCTGCCATACACCTCCTCCTAACACTGCCCATCAGGACTCCCCATTCCCCACCCACGCCGCAGCAGTTTGAGACATGTACAGGTTACGGATTAGCCTCCTGCCCCTCCAATCTATTCCTATTTTCTGCAATACACTCAAAGAGTTTTTTGGACTATACTCAAGGACAAGTTTTCTATACTCAAGGATCTTTTCTGTTTCAAATATTATCTTACCCAACTTATCTCTAATTATTAGCACTGATCTTCCCTTCTTACTTCCTGATAGTTTTTTTATCTTGCTGTAGAGTGAACCAATTTTACCTTTCTTTTGCTAACTTTCCATACTCTCACTGCGTCTTTCACCAATCTTCTTTTGCTTTATTTGTTTTCCGTCTCAATTCATTATTCAACTCTTTGAACTTCCTTCTGCCTAACTCTGTATTTACTGTCTTCTATTTTCTTCTTCATCTATCTCATTGTAATCATTTCTTCCGTGATCCATGGTTTCCTCGTCCTTTCCCATTAATGGTTACTATAGTTTCATTTGCGGCTTTCGATATCCCTTTTTTATATTTATTCCATAGTACTAAGCTCTTTACCCTCATTAATGATTTTACAGCCTGCTCATATTCCTTCCTTGACAATCCATTTCATTCTTGTACATTCAATATCCTAACCTGCCACCCCTGCCTTATCTTTTTGAAACGGACTCTACACTTCATAAGAACCAAATTGTGGTCAGAGTCCGCATCCGCTCCCGGGAAGCTGTGCAAATTGATCACACTGTTCCTAAACCTGTACCTATCCAGAATATAATCTAACTGGTACCTTTCTGAGTCACCTTTCAGTCATTTCAACATCATTTATCAAATGAAAAATTCTTGAACAAATCAAGTCAAAACACAACTTTTAAACCTAAGATACAGGAAATAACATATCCCCCTAAGTACTACAAATAATAAATACAAACTGAAAATGTGCAATGTTTCAAAGGTACATCAACAGAAAACAGATGGCGAGTGTACTATTCTGCCAAACATTTTAGGATATGAACTGGCATATTTTTGAATTTTTGTAAATGCAGTCCACATGGATGGTATATATGAGAAAGTTTTGTGCTCTAAGATAAAAGGATGACATATGGATTAGGAGTAGAGAACACAAAATGTTGACATCACGGATTGGTTTTGAGCTAAAATGAGCCCTTAAAATCTTGATGTTTACATTTCACTAATTTTCCATGAATGAGCACAATTATTAATTCAAAATGTTTAAATTAAAAATCATGCATTCCAATCACATAAAGTAGGGATAAAGACACCACTGAAAAATATCTGTCATCTCTAGGATTTGAATCCTCTGGGTGAGAAGCCAGTATGTTACCACCACACCATCCCGAACCCCATAGAGTGTACTTTTAATACATAAATGATACTGGAATTTGCAAATCATGATTGTAGTTTAAAACGGCAGCAATAGACCATAAGAACAAAAAAGTACAACACCGCTCAAGTGAATCTACTAGCAGTTAATACTTACAACCAGTGTCTTTGAGCCTCTGGATAGTATTAGACATTATACGGACACAGCCAAGGAATCCACCCCATTGCTTTTTGTGAATCTTTTTATGGTTCCAAACACTGATGGTAATGCCATCTGTCTTTCCTAGATACCTGAAATTGTTAGATACATTATTAGATTAGCACATTCTAATTAAACAATATGGATTTTTAAGAGAAATACACAAAAATAGAAGCTGAATACAAATCATAATGCTGGTTCCACTTGGGATCCAGAGTGGATTTGCAGGTCTCTGTACTATGACACTGCCCCGAACCATCAACACTAATTTTTGCAAAAGGATCTGGCAGTCCTGGAAAATGGTAAGATTTTAGTGAACGTAGAAAAAGAAAATAACATAAACAAAATAAAACAACACAATTTGAGTAGCTTCAGGCGTGATGTGGTGGAAGTTGAACATAATGAATAACTGATCGAAGCACTTTTCCATTTGATAAATTTTTTTCTATTTTACGACTGGGTTTCGATGTATTGGACCAGATGTTGAAGCAATAAATCGAAACCCGGTCGTAAAATAAAAAAAAAATTATGAAGTGGAAAAGAGCTTCGATCAGTTATTCATTAATGCACCACAATATTTTTCCAAAAGTAAGGATATACAACATTAGCACAACTAATGAAAATACTTTCCAAGCACACTAATAAAATCAATGATTAAAATATATTCTGAAAAAGATAAGTTTACTTACTGAACAATTCTCTCCTGGCTAAGTTACGCGCACAGAGTACTGTAAATAGAATTTTATGAATTAGGACATTTCCAGATGAAATAAACATCATAAGTTCTAAACCTAAAAAAATTCTAGAAGTTTCTTTAAGCTCATAGTATGTATATATACATTACAATTCTTACATTCTTACAAAATGATATATGTATACATACATACTATGAGCATAGGTCTGTCTGAGATACTACTATTTGTCAGGTCTGTCAGGATCAGATGATACTGCTTAAGGTCAGGTATGTCCTGAAGTAGGCCTCAAAGAAGGCTGAAAGTTCAAACAATCTAAAGTGTGAGTGTCCTTCTGTGTGTTATCTATTTTACTTTTGTGTTCTATTGTATCATCCAAATGTTAAGTATAAATATGTATTTGTTGGGGAAACCCAAACCGGCACAGGGAAAGGAACTGGCCCCCCTACCTTGATGTGTGAATTTTACATGCTGTCGGGCTTATTAATGGGTGAACTCTACCATCACCAACCAAACCGAACTTCAGGTTGATTCTTGGCCAATGGGTTAAGGTTGCCCACAAAGATCTGGTACCCAAAAAATCACATAGCTTGGGTGGAGCTGCAGGTGCCCAGTGGCACTTGCCCGGGAATCGAACCCAGGCCCTTCGGTCAGTAGTCCAATGCTCTACCCCAGGATTACGGCTACCCACTTCATATATATATATGTACATGTATATATTTGTTGACTCTGGCATAACTATGGAATTTGCATAACATTGAAATGAATCCCACTCACTTTGTTAAAAGTAACCTGGGTCATGCTTTCAAATAAAGTGTGGGGAAATAAAAAGTCAGTAATTTCATTCTATTTCAATACTTATTGTCAAGAATTTGAATCTCATCTTGGACAAGATGTTTAATAATCATTGCATGGACTTGTTTTTTAGCAATTTTCCACGTGATACAGGCAAAATCATTGCCACTACTTTAAATGCCAATTTGCCAATACCAGTTCCATTTCAATGATTTTCTTTTGAGGGCAAGAATTAAGTGCCAATTCATTTGGTGTAAATAATCAACCACACTTCCGCAGGTGGATATTGGGAATTGATATGCATAGCCTTTTTGCCACTCTTCTGACTTATCAAAAGAATTGATTCTCATTCCAGTTCAGGATGATTACCAGTAAATAAGGCTGCTTCCTTTTGTAATAATAAGGGACCACTGTCAGAAAAATTAACTAAACCTGGAGAGTTTTCTGATGAGTTAACTATCTATTCTTTACCGTTAAATTAGGTAGAGAGAAAAGTGGGCAAAGACCATATTGAAAACCCACGGGATGTTGAAGGCTCAAAAGGGAGGAAGATTGTTGAGCAAGTGAGGTAGACAGAAGAAAAGTATTAAAAAGAGCATACCCACTTTGGACAGCAGGATAGGAGGCAGATGATGTGTGCATTTGAAGAGTGATATAATGTTGCACATCTGTTTTTTTCATCCTTGAAGTTGCAACGCCCTGTATTTTACAGTATTATATGATTGTGACATGTTGACATATTCTTCAGGGTCCATTTATTCTTATCTCTGGCTAACAGAATACCTTTGTTTACAATAATAATATGTTGCCATATATCCAGCAGGGATGGTCGTAGCTACTACAGAGCAACCCCTCTCCCAAGTCTTCAGCCATCATAAAGGCAAGAAAATCAATTTTTGCCAAAGACTTAGAGTTGGATTTCTACATATGTAGAAACATAATAGATAACTGTAGCAAGAGTCTAGTTCAAATTGGTGGTGTGACTTATGGGCGGAAAAGTAGCCTGTTGGATTGGGGCTTTCATTAAAACAACAAGATATTTTAAAGGACATCTACAGCTAAACTCAGGTTGTGCAATTTTCTGGGTACCAGGCTCAATAGAATTTCAGGCTTCCTACCTTGAAGGTGTAAATTTCATACTACAAAGAGTTTTGTTTGAAGTGAGCTCGATCATCAACTCTCAAATGAGCGTTTGTGTTACAAATATCATTTATAAGGAGTATTTGCCTGATTTGATCAACTGAACATTTTACTCTTTTGATAAGCATGACTATGATAGAAATGTGTTAATTCATTTAATTATATAATATACCTTGAGGAATACGTGTTAATACAGTGCTGTAAGAGGTGTCGAACGTAAGTTCGCCACCTCTTACAGCATATATTAGGAGCTAAACATAATGCTCTACCACCTGCTTATAATTCTACCAAGAATATCGAGGTGACACGGTTCCTTAAAGTTTTTCAAAAATAATTTTGGGCTGAGAAAAATATTGAAAATGAGATTCATAGTGGCATATGAGACCGCACTGTAGCGGCGATCTCTCGTTTCATGCGTCAACGTTGCCTGGAGGTAGGACTGTAATATTTCATTCGATTTCAAGTAGCTCACATCGCAGTGCACCAATATTAGGCTGTATAAAACACAGCAATGAATGAACTAAGTAAAATGTATCACTTTACGTATACTTAAAGGACGAATTCTGTGCCAGACATCCCTGTACACTAAATATTCATAGAGGGCGATTGATTAAAAGAACGAACGTCGAAAATGTCTGTGTTGTTCATAATGTAAATCATTATCGTATCTTAATACGAAGTTATGCGAAACTTTCATTATAATGCCTAGTAACCCTGTGAGTCAGTGTGTAAAGGCAATTTTTATCGCACATTCAAAATTGTTTCAAACGGAATACAACTATCGGGAGTACTCTTGTGAAGCTGTCATTCATTATTTAAGAATAGTTCTCAACGTGAATTATGATAACATGCCAATCACACTCCTCCTGTCTTCTGCGGTGTAAAGCGAATCGTGTTCACTAAATAGGTAGTTCGGAACACATTTGTATCATACCTATTACGTCAATCTAAAATTACAGTGTATATTTTGGTAAATCTTCAGATCGACTTATGCACCCAGCCCTCACGCAGTATGTTTAAACCTATTCCCAATTGCGGATCGCTTTGAAAAGGTATTGGCTACATGTTTACCAAACAACACAAGGTGGTTTCATGCATAAAAGTCAAAACAGCACATAAAATACACTTAGTGGTGGCCATGTTGAAATGGGGATAAAACACTCCCTTTACACACTTTTCTCGCTCTTAAACAAACTGTGAGGGCATGCTGAATGACCTCTTGGCATAACTTACTTGTTAGACGAATTTTCATTGCACCATTTCGTCTGCTGCCACCTGGATTGGACATTTTATCAACATAGTTCGTCACCACATCACGTAAATGCGGAAACCTACTCCCCCCCTGGCGACTCAACAACCGATGTGTAGCTAGGTGTAGATGCAAGCGGATTCATCGGATTGCATCAATTGCTGGCAACGATGCAGCAGCGGTGAGCAGCTTCAAGCGGTAGCAACGGTTGTCGAAAGTTTAATGAACGGACTTGGAAAACTTTCGTTGGAGACGCGCGTAATTTATGTGGATTTTCGAGCGGATTGTTATGTTCCACTGCCAACTAAAATAATTTTCGGTAATATACGATGTGTATGCTGATTCAATTTCTTGTTCAATGAAGAGTGGTTTCTTAGTCGTAGTGTAAACAGCAGATTCTTCCATAATGGGAACCTATGCTTGTTACACGCTTGTATTGTTTATCGTTAAATTTTTACGGTTTCCACTATTAAATTTAGAAATGTGTAACTGTAATAAAGGTTTTTTCTCCTGTCTTATAAGGCACTATTTACTTTGTTCTTTTAACGTGCCATTTCCGTCGCTTATTTCTTTTACTTTGCTATTCTTTCTCTTATTCTCCTCTGTCTGTGGTCCATACGACAACACTAACATGTCGAGAAATCTCTATACCTTCAGATGTTATGCTGCAAGGTACTGTCAATGATTGTGCTCTCCTAGTGACAACATCTCGCTGATATGAAAAAAGGGTGAAAAGTACTTGGACTTCGGGACAAACATACTATCTTAAGATTTGTTACATTTTCTTCTTTAATATTTTATTTACCGAAACAGGGTTATCTGATATCATTTATAAGTCATTATACGTATATATTATATTGAAGGTGTTGAGGATCCGGTTTCGATACCCAGAAATGGGAAACCTAGCTGGTCGTGTACATGAGTATGGCTCTGTGAGTCGAAACGCGCGTCGTACACTTAAGTTTTATTTTGTGGAATAATTTTATATCCTTACTTTATTGTTAAACCTAGCAATGTTATTTTTCGATTACCTCATCTTCATGTGAAACTATAGTCGGCCCATGGAAAGGTACTGGCCTCTACCCTGACGAGAAAATTTTACATTTTGTTTTACTTACAATAGGTACCTATCAAACCAACCTTTGAGTTGATTACTGTGGTACTGCTATAAATGGCATTAGATTTTAACTCAACTCAATTGAATCATTGATAAAACTATATATAGATAAGATCACAATTCATTATTTTTTCTCTTAATCTTCCCAGGTGTTCTGCTCATGGTAGTAGTTTATTAATTGCTATTCTGCATACTTATGCTGAGCAAGTTTTTGTCCGTATTTTAGCTTTTCATTCCTCATATTCTCCGACCTTTTTACTACCTTGATCAAAAATTTCCCGGAATTTATTCAGAAAATTAAAAATACAAGTTTATTCATCTAAATCTATATTGTCCCCTTCAAAGTAATCCCCATCGACTGCAACACACTTATGCCAGCGCTTGATCCAATCCTCGAAACATTTTTTATATTCGGTTTTCGGTATGTCCATCAGTGCTTCCTGCGATTTTTCCATTACTTCCTCTCGGCTGCTAAAACGCGTTCCCCGTAATGGTTTTTTAACTCGATTGAACAGAAAGAAGTCACAGGGAGCCAAATCAGGTGAATTCGGTGGCTGTTGGATGGTATTTGTTGCATTTTTCGTCAAAAAATTACGAATAATGATAGCACTGTGCGACGGTGCGTTATCATGGTGCAAAATCCACGAGTTTTCTGCCCACATTTCTGGTCTCTTTCGGCGAATTGCTTCACGCAAACGTCTCATAACGCCCAAATAATACTCTTTGTTTACTGTCTGGCCTTCTGGCAAAAATTCATGATGCACTACACCGTTGTAATCCATGAAAACCGTCAGCATTGCCTTCTTTTTTGACTGAAAACGACGTGGTTTTTTTGGTCTCGGCTCATTTGGTGAACGCCATTCACTTGCCTGATGTCTGGATTGCGTGTCGTACTCATAAACCCACGTCTCGTCTCCAGTAATGATCCTTTTGATGAATGTGGGATCGGATTCAGCCTCGCAAATCATGTCTTTTGCGACGTCAACACGGTCTCTTTTTTGCATGAAATTGAGGTCTTTCGGCACCAACTTTGCTGCTACACGACGGAAACCCAAATCATTAACCACAATGTCTTGGGCGGATCCATAGGCAATGTTCAAGTCCTCCGCTATTTCTCTGATGGTTAATTTGCGGTTATTGACCAACATTTCTTTTACTTTATCAATTTTTTCACCGACTTTCGATGTCGATGGTCTGCCACTGCGTTCATCATCTTCGATTGACTCACGACCACTTCTGAACCGCTCGTGCCACTGGTAAACGACCGTTTTTTTTTAGAGAATCGTTGCCGAAACACTTTTCCAACATTTCCAACGTCCGTGCGCCACTAAATCCGTTTTTTACGCAAAATTTAATACAAGTTCGTTGTTGCAAATTTAAATCCATTTCTGCAATTGTAAAAAATCGCCAACACACACAGAGATAGATGTACTCTTGGCTACGTAACTTTTGCAAATGTCAAGTTATGACACTAAGATTTAAAGGGAATATCAACAACAGATGTACCAATTTAACAAAAAAAAACAGAACTCAAATCGGAACGATGGGAGCGCCACACGGTGGTTATTCCGGGAACTTTTTGATCAAGGTAGTATACCAAACCTGACTCTGGTGTGAATTACTACCTTAAACATAATTCAATTGAAGATAGTACACAACAGTATCAAAACACTATTACATCACAGAAACTTATATCAAGTTGATATCCTCTGCAAGGAATCGTCAACTTGATGTTTCTTACCTATTTCATGACAATTAACTGTTATGTGGTATAGGAATAGAAATGTTTGAGCATATATTTTGATAAAAATTTGGAATAGGATCTGCACATCACTCATTGCTGTGAAAATAAAACTGTGCTATCTTATTTTACCCATACCTTGAGTATTGTTCTTTACATATTGTTGATTGGTAAAAAATTATTACTATTATTTGATAGATGGTGTGTACAACCTTTCATCACTTTATATTATAATGAATCTAAAAAATGATGTCCCAAACCTTCTGAATACATTTCTATTAGTGTTGGTCCCTGTGAAATATATTTTGCAAGGTATTTAATAAAACTACTGGTTTAAAATTCTCTTGTACCGCTGTCCCTGATAATATTTCATTAAAATAAGCTTTAATCATTTGTCCTGTTACTCGACCTTTGGGAAAGGTAAGGGAGGTGGCCAGAAACTTTCCCAAAGTGTGAGTTAGAGGACTAACGTTGGAAGAGATTCCATGGAAGACCTGTTTGAGTGAGTGAGATTTGCAAGGGCTAAGGCATTTATGCATTCCCAAGCAAGTAAGTGATTGGCAGGCCATTAGGGTAGGGAGAAATCTTTTACAAGCCCTGGGTGTATGAGTGCTTGAGACTAGTAAGGATCAATGCTATTTAGTACATCCAACCTAGGGAGTGCATGATTAATTTGTATTTATTTTATCACTTGTGATTAAGGGGCCACTGGCGCCGGGAGAAATCTCTCGCAAGTCCTGTGTGGGTGAGTGCTTGATAAGGGCAAGGGTCAATGCTATCTAGTACACCTTAGCCAGAGCATTTTTGTTGTCATATTTTGGTTTAATCTTTTGTTCTGTTCTAACCCCCCATTTTATTTTTCCTTTCTACTGTCTCTCACCATATCCTTTACCCACTATTAAGAGTACGGCTGGTATTGATTCTTCCCATGATATTCGTATGGCCATAGTTACCGTTCCTTTTAATTCATCATCAATATCACTACAGATTTCAAAACATCTTTCCTACCTACGAGTACTTTAAACTTATTTAGAATATTCTTCGATCTGTGCATGGTGCAACTTCCTTGTTGGTGATGTTTACTTTCCCCCTTATGCTAAAATTCAATGTTATGAAGAGAGCAGCTAAGGCATTAAGAGTATTGCTAGTTCTCTAATCACCTTTCAGGTATTATAATATGTAGTGTTTATAATTTGCCAAAAGTACCCTGGAAAAGTAATAATGTGTTATGTTGTCACTGCAAGCTAGGTTTTCAACTAATTGTTTTTCATTTCATGTATTTACTGAAGATACAAAATTTTAACAAGGTTAATTTAGACCTTGCTTTTGTACCTTATGCAGTGAAATCACAATAAGCCTGACCCAGTCATTTCTTGAGATACGTACATATCATTGTATTAGTATTTAATGAGTGTGGTAGTCCTGTGGGTAGGTCATTAGGCTATTGTCCCGAGATACCTGGTTCAATTACAAATAATCCATTTGGGCATCTTTTTAACCAGGTCATTTGATTTTTCATGTACCAAATCTTCCTGGGAAACCACTGATGGCACAGGGAAAGGAACTGGCCCCTTACTATGATGTGTAGATTTCGCATGCAGTTGGGCTTAGTATTAGGCGATCCTCATTGGTTAACCAACCTAGATATTATTAATTGGTTCATAATGCATTATGGTATAAATTTGTGGTTTTTGCATACATTTTTTTTTCTTTCTTCATTACGGGTGATGTTTTAACACCCCACACGCCATTATGGCGGCTTTTGGGGTATTGAGTAAATGTGGATACAATTTTTATTCTAGTCTTTGTCAAGTTATTGACTCATTTGTATGGAAATATTATTTCTTCAATGGTATAGTATTTTTGGCTTTATATAAAATGTTTGAGAACAGATAAAATGATATCCATAATATTTGAACCACTCAAGGGATGATTATGATATCAAAAAATTAGCACAGATGTACAAAACTTCTAAGATAGAATGTATTGAAATTAGGATCTATACAGTCAAAATTATTAAGTACGTGCAATATATTTTTTATATACGTAAACTATTTCAAAATAAAAATATAATTTGCAACAATTAGCTAACAAATCCATTCATTAATAAAATAATACCCAAAGAAGGAATCAAAGACTGCATTTCCACAGGAAGGAATTTATTGTGTCAACTAGTTTTGCTACACTGTAGTATCATCTGGAATGGTTACTAAAAATATGCACATATATATATATATGAATCGTCAATAGGTGGGGTCAAGCTGGGGATGGAGGG
The DNA here is from genome assembly GCF_022747635.1 of Hetaerina americana. Taxonomy (NCBI): domain Eukaryota; kingdom Metazoa; phylum Arthropoda; class Insecta; order Odonata; family Calopterygidae; genus Hetaerina; species Hetaerina americana. The sequence continues at coordinate 30,538,245 of NW_027286874.1, read as the reverse complement.
AAAGTGAGGAGGAAACCAGGGTGGTTGTGATGTGAGTAGAGAGAGGGTGATGGGGAATGGTTGGTGAATGGTGGTCAGTCACTGAGTTCGGGGAGGGGGGGTAAAGGTCATTAGTTGTTCTTAGGTAGTAATTATGGAATGTCTTGGAGGGGGGAATGGAGAGGGAAAAGGTAGTCGTTGGTGATCACAATAAATTCTTTCCTGAGGGAAAGCAAAGTCTTTGATTCTTTCTTTGTGCGTTACAAATGGATTCCCGTAAATATCGGCCTCAACCATCTGTCACGTCAATAACAAATTTGATGTCCACATTTTGCAATGCTTATTTTCTTCTTAAGAAAACTTGTTCTATAGTTTCCACAAAGGATTACCTTTATGCAGCATTTTCGACATAAATAGCCACCACTCAGCATTATTACAAGCCTCTTTTGGTCTTATCTAACCCTATTTTTTTCATTAAAACCCTTGTGAATATCTGGATTTGAAGTTTTTCAAAATCTAAGATTCAAAGTGGACTATAGAATTTTGTGTATGTGCGAGTAATGACTAAAATTGGTATTTATAAGTTTTATTTATCATTTCCCAATACACAAGATCTATGCTGATTCATATAATTATATAGTTTGTTTATAATTTAGTATATATATTCAGTAATATAGAACCTCACCATGCTGTTAATATTGATTTTCTTGAGAGTGGTCCATACAAACTTCTTCATATTCTTATCCATGGTCTCATTAATGCCAGTATACTGTTGATTATGACTCTGTTATGTCTTCCTTGATCTTCATTGGCAAGCAGAAAATATTGATTCGGTGTTTTATCTACCTTTAATTGAACAGCTGCATTGTATTTAGCTTTTCCCATTAGTAAATATTTTACTAAGTTTAAATTTTATTTACTAAGTATATTCAACTAAGTCAGAATTTTCAGTTGCTTACAGACCGCACTTTCTCAGCATGCATAGAGTAGGATAATGCAACTAATTGCTCATGATAGAAAATGGTGTCTTGGTCATTTAATTTAGGTCTCTCGTAATAATTAAAACACTACTACCCACGAGCACTAAAATTGCTACGTTAGACCCCATACGAAAGAAGTCTCCTTTCCGCTGGGAGACTTCGCGAGAAGAAAACGTTTTATCTAGTCTCCCGGAGAGATAAGTTATAGACTTAGGCCACAGGTATGCAGAAATATATGTCTAACTTCATCTAAAACTCTTCCGATTAGGTGACCTTTTGTGGTTTTGGTGTAATCTACCTCGTATACTGATGATCATAACAAAAAAAGATTTATCTCTTTAATCACATTAAAATTTCTAATGGCATTGGGTTTTGTTGCTTTCATACGAAATTTTGGAAATGGAAGTTATATGCCCAAATGAGCGTCTATTAAGAAACTTTGTAACAGAGTTAGAGAGAACTTTTTTATGAAAGAAATTACATGCACGCTGTCTTTTCATGAAGTCTAAGCATCTGGGTAGTTTCCGTACTCGTTATGAGTTCCTGTATTACAACTCGCAAATTACAACTATAAGATTCACATAATGACAGGTTAAAACTTGTTTTAAATGAAATTAACAACCAGATGGCATATGAAACTTAGGAATGTCATCACTATACATATCTACTATGTTTCATAAATTTTTCGGAATTCGAATCAGGCCATTTTATGTAATAAGTATGATTGTCATTATTATAATTAAGAGATATGAAATTAAACGAAATATCTACTCAAGAAATGCCATAAATCTGTAACCAGCAGAGACAAATTAGTTCAACGGTGTGGAAAATCAACGCTTAGTAATTTTACTACTGTATGGATTTCAGGACGATTATTACATCACTTCAGTATTGTTATTTGATAACAGGACATGATGCCATTTTGGAAGAAGACAGGTTCAATATTGCATTGATATCAATGATTATAACGGAAAGTTGATTCGCTACGAATTACATATCGCATAAATAATTTTTCGCTGCGTTACTGACGTTAAGTTTCTTTCACACGGCTATTCAATGAACTAGAGATTAAGGTAAGGCGTGCGGGAGATTTGAGATGTTTTTGAGGCAAGGCTTCCGCGGTCATTATCCCACCGTAACCTTGCAAGGGAAAACCCGCAGCGGCAGGACAGAAGACGCAGAAGAAGAAAAATATAATTACAATAGGAACTTGGAATTTTATGACAATGTTGAGGACAGGACAATGAGAGAATATTAAGCGACAGTTGGAAAGCAGAAATATAGATATTTTAGTTTAATGTGAGTTGAGATGGAAGGATAGCGGGGATTACTGGATTGATAGTTAAAGAATAATATACAGTGGTGGGGATGAGAGCAAACAAGGGGTTGCCATAATATTGAATAAAGATTTAGGAAGTAGCATTGTAAACATAGAAAAAGAAACAGATGAGAGAATATTACTAGTAGAGATAAACGCAGAACCGACGAACTTGCTCATTGTTCAGGTATACATGTCGCCAATCAATCATATGAAGGAAGAAGTCGATAGGATATACAATCAGTTAGAGGACATAATCAAGTGTTATCCTGCAGGGAAACGTTTGATGTTGACAGGGGATTGAAATGCGATGGTAGGCAAAGGAAAGATGGTGATGAGGTAAGGGACCACAGTTTAGGCTCCAGGAGTGACCGCCTCCAAGGGAGAAAGCAATTGAGTTCTATAGGAGACAGAGTTTAGTCTTCACCAACACTTGGTTTGGACACCACAAAAGGCATAGGTATGCTTGGAAAGTGCTAGGTGACTCATTGAGGTACCAGTTAGATTATATTCTTGATAGGTACAGGTTAAGGAACAGTGTGATCAATTTGCACAGCTTCCCTGGAGCGGATGCGGACTCTGACCACAATTTGGTTGTCATGAACTGTAGAGTCCATTTCAAAAAGATAAGGCAGGGGTGGCAGGTTAGGATATTGAATGTACAAGCATGAAATGGATTGGCAAGGAAGGAATATGAGCATGCTATCAAATCATTAATGAGGGTAAAGAGCTTAGTACTATGGAATAAATATAAAAAAGGGATATCGAAAGCCGCAAATGAAACTATAGTAACCATTAATGGGAAAGGACAAGGAAACCATGGATCACGGAAGAGATGATTACAATGAGATAGATGATAGAAGAAAATAGAAGACTGTAAATTCAGAGTTAGGCAGAAGGAAGTTCAAAGAGTTGAATAATGAATTGAGACGGGAAACAAATAAAGCAAAAGAAGATTGGTGAAAGACTCAGTGAGAGTATGGAAAGTTAGCAAAAGAAAGGTAAAATTGGTTCAGTATACAGCAAGGTTAAACAACTATCAGGAAGTAAGAAGGGAAGATCAGTGCTAATAGTTAGAGATAAGTTGGGTAAGATAATATTTGAAACAGAAAAGATCCAAGAGAGAAGGAAGGATTATATATATAGAAGAACTGAATGGTAAAGAACTTAGGCCAACAAAGTTAGATATGGAAAGAGAACATGGCATAGAGGAAGATAGCTTAGGTGCAGGCATACTCGACGATGTGTCATCAGATCAGTGTCAGTTCCTGTTCCGAAAAAGGAAAAGGCTACATCACGTGAGGACTACAAAACGATAAGTTTGATATCCCATGCAGCTAAAGTTTTACTCAGGATCATCAACAAAAAGATAGAGAGTAGGACAAATGATTACTTAGCGGATGATCAGTTTGAGTTTAGGAAGGGGAGGCCTGTATGATGCCATTGCAATAATGGGATCACTAATCGAGATGAATATAGAATTCAATCAGGAAGTATTTGCCTGTTTCATAGATTTCGAAAGGGCATTTGATAGAGTGAATTGGGAAAAACTCTTGAGTGTATTGCAGAAAATAGGAATAGATTGGAGGGACAGGAGGCTAATCTGAAACCTGTACATGTCTCGAAATGCTTCGGCGTGGGTAGGGAATGGGGAGTCCTGATGGGCAGTGTTAGGAGGAGGTGTATGGCAGGGTTGTCCATTTGTCCATTGTCACTGGTGCTCTTCAACATATATGTGGAGGAAATGATTAAAGAAGTATGGGAAGAATTGGAGGTAGGAATGAAAGTCGTAGAGGAATTTGTAAAATAAAACAAAGGTTATGCGATTTTCCAGAAAGAAAAAGGCTAAGCTAAACATTAAAAAAGGAGGGCAAAAAATAGAGCAGTTTACGTATCTAGGAAGTATTTTGGAGCAACATGGTCAAAGTAGTAGGGTTGTAAGGAGAAGAATTGCATTTGGGAAAGAGGCTTTCACATGAAGGAGGGAATTAATGACAGGGATGTTGTATAAGAATGTTGAGAAGAGACTAGTCAAAAATTTGATATGGAGCGTAGCTGTGTACGGTGCGGAAACATGGTTATTGAAGCAGGAGGATAGACGTACATTTGAGGCTTTTGAAATGTGGGTGTGGAGAAGAATGGAGAAGGTGAAATGGACCGAAAGGATAACAAATGAGGAAGTACTTGGTATGGTGGGCGAGGAGGGGGGTTTGTTGGTAGAAATCCTAAGGAGGCAGGAAAAATGGATGAATGGTGTATTGATCGGCATTGGGACTTTGAAGATTGTAGTAGAGGGGAGAATATTAGGCAAACGAGGAAAGGCCTGGAATAGGATAGGGATGTTGGACAGGATGAAGGGAGGAAGAAAGTACAGAGAGATGAAAAGGGACTTGATGTAGAGTAGTTTGCTGGGATGTGTTTTATTAGGATCCACAAAATATTTATTAGGTAACTCTAACCATGCAAAACCTACCCTAACCGGTAGATTACTTAAATTTAAAAAAATACTGTTTGATAAATACCTTGCTACTGGTAATTTTCCTAGTGCCACTTAAATTCACATATATAGTACCAATACATATGCAGGGCAACAGAAATAACGTATCTAACTATCGTCCGATTGCCAAGCTCTCACATATAGCAAAAATCTCAGAATCATTGGTTGTAGATCAGCTTACTTGTCTTTAATATAATCACTAACCCTTAGCTGCATACAGGTACTATCCCCTAGCAAGCTTACAAACAGATGTTATACATACTGACTTCAATAAGGCTTTTGATACGTAAGTCATGAGCATCTTAGAAAGTTAGATGCATTGGGAATGAGTGGTACCTTACTTGACTGGATGGAAAGTTATTTGACAAGCAGAGAAGTTGAAGTAGAAATTGATGCATCTAAAATTAAATGTTTCTATCCATCATCAGGCATTCCCCAAGGATCCCACCTGGGTCCACCATTATTTAACTTTTAATGCAACAATTTCAGAGCGTAAAAATCATTCGCCTTGACTGGGACTCGAACCCAGATCCCTCAATATCCGGTCGAGTGCTTTAGCCACTTAAGCTACCGAGGCGTCCTCTTAAACTCTGAAATTTTGGGGCTTTTAAAGGAACTAGATGTTATGACGAAATACCGTACATACAATGTCACATGCATTCGTAGTCGTGCGCGAGGCGCCACTGTCCACGAGGTTAAAAGCCAACTTTAAACACGTATGGTGTTTTCCCTTTGACAAATTCCAAAGAAACTGCGGGAGATGCATTAAATTAACTAAAATAAATTAAAATAAAATTGTTGCATTAAAATGCACATTAGCGGATGACTCCGTTAAAAGTTACTGTTGCGGCATCTCCCGCAGTTTCTTTGGAATTTGTCAAAGGGAAAACACCATACGTGTTTAAAGTTGGCTTTTAACCTCGTGGACAGTGGCGCCTCGCGCACGACTACGAATGCATGTGACATTGTATGTACGGTATTTCGTCATAACATCTAGTTCCTTTAAAAGCCCCAAAATTTCAGAGTTTAAGAGGACGCCTCGGTAGCTTAAGTGGCTAAAGCACTCGACCGGATATTGAGGGATCTGGGTTCGAGTCCCAGTCAAGGCGAATGATTTTTACGCTCTGAAATTGTTGCATTAAAATGCACATTAGCGGATGACTCCGTTAAAAGTTACTGTTGCGGCATCTCCCGCAGTTTCTTTGGAATTTGTCAAAGGGAAAACACCATACGTGTTTAAAGTTGGCTTTTAACCTCGTGGACAGTGGCGCCTCGCGCACGACTACGAATGCATGTGACATTGTATGTACGGTATTTCGTCATAACATCTAGTTCCTTTAAAAGCCCCAAAATTTCAGAGTTTAAGAGGACGCCTCGGTAGCTTAAGTGGCTAAAGCACTCGACCGGATATTGAGGGATCTGGGTTCGAGTCCCAGTCAAGGCGAATGATTTTTACGCTCTGAAATTGTTGCATTAAAATGCACATTAGCGGATGACTCCGTTAAAAGTTACTGTTGCGGCATCTCCCGCAGTTTCTTTGGAATTTGTCAAAGGGAAAACACCATACGTGTTTAAAGTTGGCTTTTAACCTCGTGGACAGTGGCGCCTCGCGCACGACTACGAATGCATGTGACATTGTATGTACGGTATTTCGTCATAACATCTAGTTCCTTTAAAAGCCCCAAAATTTCAGAGTTTAAGAGGACGCCTCGGTAGCTTAAGTGGCTAAAGCACTCGACCGGATATTGAGGGATCTGGGTTCGAGTCCCAGTCAAGGCGAATGATTTTTACGCTCTGAAATTGTTGCATTAAAATGCACATTAGCGGATGACTCCGTTAAAAGTTACTGTTGCGGCATCTCCCGCAGTTTCTTTGGAATTATTTAACTTATTTATAAATGCTATTATAGTGGCAGTAGACCCAATTCCTTTTCTTTTGTATGATGATGACTTAAAAATTTTCTTAACAGTCAATCAATTGATGATCACCTAACTCTGCAAAACTGCCTTAATAGGCTTCAAAACTGATGTGAGCATAACTATCTAACTTTTGATTTAAAAAAATGCTATTCTGTAACATTCAGCCAGAAAAGGAGTCCACAGCTTTATGAATATAGACTATGCAACTATCCTATGGCCTGATTAATAAATATAGAACACCTTGTAGTTATATTTGACCCACAGTTGACATTCCATCAACATTATAACTACGTATAAGGTAAAGCATACCAATCGCTTGGATTTATCTTCCAATAGTGTAAAAGGTTTAAACATATAGAGCCATTGAAAGTTATGTTCATCTCATTAGTTAGGTCACTCGGTGAATACTGCTCCACTGTCTAGTCGCCTTACTACAATTTCCATATTCATACAAGCAAAGGCTGTCAAAGAAACTTCGTGCGCAAAATTGCATTCAAATTCAATCTTCACAAAGATCTTTACGTTATTATGAAATTGTACCTCTAATAAATCTTCCCTTCTTGCACAAACATAGAAAAATTAATAACATAACTTTTCTTTATAAATTACTGCACAACAAGATTGATTTCTTAGACTTCTTAGGGTAATAACTTATGGAGTACCTTCACATAACCTAAGATACGAAGCACTCCTGGAAATTAGATATCTTGCACAAAATTACACTTACTACTCACCTATAAGCCAGATTAAGAGAGATGCCAACAGTTGTGTTTCTATGGACCTAATCTCTATTTCACTAGGATCCCTTAAAAAAATGTTATTTAAAATATCTGAACATTTTTGGAATTCTAAATATTGCTAGAGAAAGCCTAGCCTACAGACATAGTGATGGTGCAGGTGTATATGCCTACATCCAGCCATTCAGAAGAGGAAATTGAAGAAGTATATGAAAAACTGGAAGAGTTCCAGGAACAGTAAAAGGAAAGGAAAACCTTATAGTAATGGGACATTTGAATGCTGTGGTCGCTGAGGGGCGAGAGGGAAGTACTGTGGGATACTTTGGATTGGGATAACGAAATGCTACGGGAGAGAGACTGATAGAGTTCTGCAATGATAAAAACATGGTAGTGGTAAATAACATCTTCGATCAACATCCGAGAAGAATAATGTCCACATGGAGGATGCCTGGAGACCAAGCACGATACCAAATCTAATACATCCTTGTCAGAAAGAGATATAAGAACCAAGCTAAGAAGTGTAAGAGTTACCCTGGCAGAGATATAAATAGCAATCACAGCCTGGTGGTCATGGACAGCAGACTGCAATACAAGAAGATGAAGAAAGAGAAATAACAACCCAGATGGAATGCAAAGATACTGGAAGAAAAGAGCTTAAGAGATAAATTCCCTGCGGCCATTGAAAGGGAAATAATAATGATAATACCTGCACTAACGGTCGACGGAAAGAAATGAAGATGTTAATTACCAAAGTGGGAGATGAGTTCATTAGTAAGGCGGAAATTTCTAAGAAGCCATGGATAACAGCTCAAATAAGAGGTCTCTTAGAGGAAAGAAGAAAATACAAGAATCCAAGAAATGAGCGTGATAAAGACCTCTAGAAACAGTTGCGGAACCTGGTCATACAAGAGTGCAAGAAGGCAAAGGAAGAATGGATAGAAAGCTGGTGCAAGGAAATTAATGACAAAATGAAAAAGGGATAAAGCGAGATGGCTTATAAACTTGTGAAGGGGCAATTCGGGGAAAGAAAAACAAAATCACTAAACATCTGAGCCGCTAATGGAAAAATACTAATAGATGATTACATTGGGAATAGATGGAAAGAATAAATCGACGTACTCTATCAAGCTCCCAAACCACTAGAAGATCGCTTAATTAAAGATGAAAGTATGATAGGTAAAGACGATCGGGGTCCGCAGATATTGAGAAGTGACTTTAAAAGAGCCATGACAGACCTGTGAAATAACAAAGCGCCAGAAGTTGACAAAATACACAGAGAAATAGTAAAGGCACTCGAGGTCAAAGCAAAGGATGCCCTCTATGGAATAATCAAAGATAGCTATGACAGCGGATAGATACCAGAAGACTTCGAGAAAAGTATAATGATTGCGAAACCAAAGAAACCGAAAATAGATAAATGTGAAGAACATAGAATATTGAGCCTGGTGACTCAAGCATCAAAAATCCTTACTTGGATAATTTGCCGAAGAATGGAAGGAAATTTCCCAGAAAAGCAATCCAGAATCAGGAAAAACCGAGGAGCAAGAGAGGCAATTCTCAGCTTGAGAGTTCTGGCGAATAAGACAAGGATGCAACCTCTCACCAGCAATATTCAACATATACTTGGAAGAGGCAAAAAAAGAAACACAAGAATTGGGTATCAAAGAAGTCAAGGTAAATGGAGAAGAAATCAACATGCTACAGTTTGCAGATGACATTGCAGTAATGATTGAAATGCGAGAGGACCTGTAAGCAATTCTAAGTGCAATGGATCAAGTACTGGGGGAATATAATATGAACATCAACTAGAAGCGAACTAAAATTCTTGTGTGTGGAAGATAGAAGCTGAATGCAGATATCACCATTTGAGGGGTGCAACTAGAGCAAGTGGAATCCTTAATCTAGGCAGCAGCATAACATGGGATGGAAGAAGTTCGACCGACATCAAGCAAAGAACAGCCCAAGCTAAGAACGAATTCATGAAGAAGAGGCAATTACTATGTTCAAAGAACCTAAGACTGGAAACAAGGAAGCAATTAGTCAAGACTTTTGTGTGGAACATGGCACTTTATGGTTCCAAGACTTGGAACATTGGAGAGGTGGACAGTGAAGAATAGAAGCCTGTGATCATGGTACTGGAGGAGAATGCTGAAGATTAAATAGACAGACAAAGTAAGGAACGAGGAAATATATAGAAGAGGATAGGACCATATGTAGAACTCTATGGCAAAGAAGAAATAGATGGATTGGACACACATTGAGGCACAATGGATGGATTAGGACTCTAATAGAAGGAAAAATAGAAGGGAAGATTCCACGAGGAAGACCAAGAGACATGTACATAGGACAAATTATGAAGGACATAAAACAGAGAGAGTATCAAGGATTGAGGGAATTGACATTAAATAGAGTATAATAGAGGGCTGCAGTAAACTAATCCTAGGATTGAAGTACTGATAATGATGAATTATTGCTGTGTGCATATCCGCACATGTTAAGCAGTTACTCCCAATGCCTATTTGGAACATTTTCTCAATTGATGCCAGAAGGTCTAGTTTATAATTATTACTAACATTTGTAATTTTGTACCATCATCTGGCCTGTAACAAATATTATATTTCAAATATTGTCTCCATTTTTTTTAATTTGGAATAATATTTAATATTGATATTTTGTCTACAATAATTAATCTACCTAGTTATGTTTGCGAAACTGTATGCCATCTGAAAATGTCTTTCATGCATTGCAAATCAAAATTCTTCTTTAATTCTACATTATATTATAATTCTCATTAATGAGTTTGTAAGTTTAAATAATTTGTACCTGTATGTAAATGTTTTTTTTATAATTATGGAACTAATATATATTTTTTCCTGTCTTTTTGTAAAAGGGCTGTTCCTGTGAATAAATAAATGAACTAAAAAATATCTACTCCATGCTTATTTAGACATTACCCTGAAATAAAACAGCTAACAATATTGGGCTGAAATACAAAACTGTCAAAGCCAGACATCACAATTACAGATAAAACCATTATGCTGATTCTCATGTCTATTCAGAACTGATAGAATTGAATAATTCCATGCTTTAGAAGAAAAAATAATTCAATTTAAAATATAATTTTATGGGGAAATATTTTTAAATAATAGTAAGGTACTTGATGAGCTCACAGCAAAGATAATTCATTGAATAAGAAAATATTTGCTTCATAATATATGCAAATACATATTTTATTCAGAATGAAACAAACAAGAAAATTTGAAAATATAACCCCAAAAAACTTCATTAAATTCACAAACCATGAAAAAATTCAAACTATGGTATCCTTTTAACAACAAACATACTTCTACTCCCAGAAACAGAAGTGAACAGCAATCGATATTGCAAGCAGAGGAGCACTTTAGGTATACAGGAGAGGCAGAAAGAATGGGATGGAAGTTGGATTATTTTACTTTACCCTATAAATATTAGTATAAATGATCCTTCTTATACCTACTACCTAAAGTATTAAACAGAGAGTGAGAGAAAAAGGTGATTTGCCCAATGAATAATGACACTTAAGATAATAGTGTTTATTAGCAGGCTATTGCCCTTTTTTACCAAACAAAATATACATAGCAATACTCAGGTAACACCAAAATTTATTATAAGTAAATAAAGTATCTACTTTATATTCTCATATGTGAGTATATAAACCACAAGAAAACAGTTATACGCAAAAAATATATGCCTATTGCCAAGAGACAACTGGTAATTAAAAAGAAGAAATCATCTAATTAATAATACTAATTTTTGACAGTTTAATATTAATTATTAATAGCTGAACCATTACTTTTTTTGCAGAGCAGCACTGTAGGTGTTTTAAAGGAGCATAATGACATGGTTGGTAAATTAATGCTGCTAGGCAGTTCATTATGTTGTCTCATAATTCTATTTGAGGTAATAAGGTAGGACTATATTTATTAAAAAATTTAATACAGAAAAACTTATTTTATCTTTCACTAACTTTTGGGATTTTGGGACATAAAATACAACGGAGAACAGGGTAATCTAGAATATCGTTCCAAACCTTATGTCAGAATTTGCAGTCGTGGACCTCTCTCCTTTGTAATTGGGTAGTTTAATTTATGAATTACAAATCATCATCACATTGTAAGAAAAATGTCCAAATTTTGTGTGTACCAATTTCAGGAATTTGTGTTGGACTCTATGGAGTTATATTCCAGAAATCATACCAGTATGGTACGATAAAAAATTTAATGATAACGGGATAAAATTAAAATCTATGTATTCCACTTACTACGAGTATTTTATAGATGAAGGTAACCACTATTTCGCGCGTACTAGTTAAACGTCACCGATAATGTGACGCCATAGAGATTTTAGCGTCGCTGATTTTCACGTGGCAATTATGCAAACTAACAATGTACAACGTATCGTCACACGGCTGAGTTCGAAGGTTGACCGATACCAAGGCAACTCAAAAGTTTCGTCCATCCACTGTAGAGGCGCTCAGTTTTTCATTGCATTGAGGTGCTGAGCCGGTGCGAGCTCGGTGCTCTAGAAGGTGTTAAAGTCATTATTGTCGCAATTGGTGCTACCTCGTTGAACAGTATTTTATATATTTGAGATGACAGGTCATGGGTGTGTTCATCTAAGCAGTTTTAAGGCGACTAGTGGAATACAACCGTACCGAAGTATTCATAGATATTTTGTTGCTTGCACATCAGCTGAGCTGAGGAGACATAAGGTATGTTTGTACGGCAGCTAGGATCTGTCAGACAAACGTATGTTTAGGTATACAAACTGTTTCTGTTTTATCCAAAATAAGAATATGAGAAAGAAAATGGATGGATACCCTTTTATCAAATGTGCGCCTTGTCTGTCAAAATTGGGCGTGTGATTTTCCAGAGAATTTCTATACGGCAGTCAGTGTTTACAAATACGATGAAGTTCTTTCCTATTGTCTGTAAATGTATTTATTTACTCTGGTTGCTATGTTGAAAGTGGAATAAATTGAAAATCGTAAAGATCACAATTCTTACGAGGGAATTATGTTATTAATATTGATCTTCGTCAATTTTTTTACTGCAGGCTAGGTCATGTTTTTGTCATATGTGCCACAATACTGGTTCCCGTCTCCATTCGTGCCTATATTGCATTTTCTTTGGCTGCTACTCCCTTGGACACATTCAACAACATGCTGAACAGAAGAAACACTTCTTAGGTATTAGAACTGCCTGAATTTTTGCGGTAGAAATTTAGTTGAATTTAGTCAAACTGATGTATTTTCGTTGCCATTATAGCTGTAGATCTCAATTACGGAATGGTGTACTGTTTTCAATGCGGAGATTACGTCTACGAAAAAGATTTGGAGAATATTGCCAGAGAGCATCAAATGAAAGCTACGAAGAGCCTTGGGATGAAAATAATGTATAGACCATGGGAGCCTTCTAGTCATGAAGTTGAATTACTTAAGCGCAATCCCCGTCGAAAACGTATTACTGAAAATTCAACTATAGGTATGAAATTTGTAAAATCTGTTTGACCCTGACTGGTATTACTGTTGCTTTGATGATTTCTTTGTAAAATTGTAATAAAAAAACCTACCAAAAATTCTTTATTATATAGAATTTTTTTTGCAGGCCTCAGAGGTCTAATAAATCTGGGAAACACATGCTTCATGAATTGTATCGTCCAAGCATTGACTCATACACCACTACTGAGAGATTTTTTTCTTGCTGATCGCCATTTGTGTCAATTTTCCGACCAGCCTGGAAGGTGTCTAGTGTGTGAAGTGTCCCGACTTTTTCAGGAGGTAAAATATATAAGAAGTTTATCTTTAAACCTGAATGTTTGGTATTTTTTGCGTTTACTAGCAGTCTTAATTTCTTGAAAAAGCCTTTGTTTGTGAAGAATTTCTCAACTTTTCAATCTGTTGGTAATAAAATTTCTTTCCGAATTAATTAATTTTCACGCGAAAGTTCTTTAGCCCTCCAGGCTAAGTACTCATGAGTGGCTCCAGCTGGAAAGAAAAAAATGAAGATATCAAGTGGGAAACTAAGAACTGACATTTGAAATATGCCTGCAGGGGAAGATACTTGTTGTATACCATTAGCTCTTCAAAGAAGCCTTTATGAAGAATTGTATGCTTTTTGCAAAGGTTTATTGAAATATGGCGTATAATGTTGAAGTCTAAATTATTTTATGGGCTCTTCACATAAAAATGTGATACCATGATTGGAATTGAATGTTTTATCAATATGGCCAATAACCATGTGCAGTTTTATTTCTGTGTAGGAGTTTCCTTGGTGACAGCATTGTAACTTATTTTGCCATCTATATTAGTTAACAAAATGATAATGTCACTACTAATTTATGGTCAAAAACTGAAATTATGGTTTTTTGCAGTACTCTCGTAATACAAGTGGGATGACATCCTTTTCCATGGGTAACTGCTGTTTACATAAAACATACATTTGGCTAATTATGAGGGTTAACTGTACATTATTTTTATTCAAAGCCTTTTAATCAAGTTGTTTTTGCCCTTTCAATAATGGGAATGATAGACTATAATTTCACCCTATGAAGTTTATGTACTTCATATTGTCTTATAGTGCATGTAATTTTCTAGAATCATTGCAGTATTGACGAAATATTAATTGTAGTTATTTTAATATTATTATATGTGTTTCCTTCATGTTTGGGTTCAAAAACTTTTAAGCTTTCTGATTTTCACGATGAACATTTGACATAGCTTGTTCATTTGATTTCTAGTATTTGGTTAGGTAAGGTGAAGTTTTATATGTGTATATTTTTTTAGTTTTACTCAGGAAACCGTGCTCCCCTGGTTCTCCATCGTCTTCTTCACCTTATTTGGACCCATGCACGACACTTGGCTGGTTATGAGCAACAAGATGCCCATGAGTTTTTCATTGCCACCTTAGATGTACTCCATCGCCATTGCAAGGGTTCAAGTCCAGTTCCTAGTTCCAATCCTCATCACTGCAACTGTATAATAGACCAAATATTTACTGGAGGTCTTCAGTCAGATGTTGTCTGTCAGGCATGCAAGTAGGTACCAAATAGTATGTACTTAGATTATAGGAAGTTATACTATGAGAAATAAACAAGAGTGGGCACTGTTACTTCTTATCATGCATTATCATTTTGTCCCCTGTAACATGAGTAAATGCAAATAATATATGACATTTATTTTTTAAATGCAATAATTATTAATTATGATTAATTAGGTAACTTAGTGCTAGTATTTTGTTTATTACTATGGCCTACATGATTTGATGCAAAAAAATCATCACTCAACATTTAGAAACGCCTAGAAACCAAATACTTTGTGCCAGCCTCGACTTGGCCATCATAACATTTTATTTTTTCAGTATGAAAAATAGTTTGTATATTTTAATGTGCTTATTTATGATAAAAACTTGTATTCCATTATTTACTCTCTTTAATAATGTATCCCATCGATTGAATTTTCGCTGTTGGTTAGTCGAGGCTACGACTTGTGTTTCAAATATCCATTGAAATCTTGTGATATGGTTGCTATGTGCTATTTAACTAAAAAAATTGTTTTACTCATTTATACAGTTCAAGTTGCAAATGACTTTGAAAAATATATAACATTGGCATAAAGCTTTGATGTTTGGTTGAAATAACTTTTTATCCAAAAATAATAAGCTATCGATATCCCTTTGAGAAGGTTTTCAATTTTCCTACCTATTTTTTATCATCTTGTGGATGACTAGTGTGTAGAAAATTCTTTTAAAATGATACCTTACTGTGTTGAAAAAGGTTATCACTTTAATTGAATAAAGAATGAACTCTCTTCCAAATTGTATGACATACCCAAAATTTAAGACTAAAGTAATTAATTTTTTACTAATCAAGTGATACTCTGCCTTAGGTGAATTTTTAAATAACAAGAATAAAGTTTTTTAATAATATACCGAGTTTTATTTTCCTGAGTACTTTCTTTTTGGATTTCTTTATATTGTCTTATTAGTATTATATTATTATTAATGGTGGTCTCCTGGTTAACATTTATTTTGAATGTATACAGAGACTGACCAATGCTACATTTCTAAGCTTCACATGGTATGACACAGAACAACATCCTACACTACGATAATCCCCTCTTAAGTTTTACTTTCTTTCTTCTCCCTTCATCATGTTCATGCCTTCCTTTTTCCTTCCCATACCTTACTTGCCTAACATTCTCCTTCCTCTCACAGTCCTTAATTTTCCATTGACAATTAAAATGCTCTGTGTCCACTTTTCGAGTCTCCTTCACATTTCTTCCATCAGCCCTCCCTCTTCAATCTATAGCAGTTATTCATTTGTTTTCCTTTTCATCTGTTTTAGTTTTTCCATTATTTGGTTTAGGGATCCCCTAAGATTTGCTATTTTATAGTTTCGCCCCCAAATTAGGGAGCCTCCTCATTCTGTTTATAGAGTTGCCCATAATAAAAGAAGTATTGAACTATGGGTGTGTTGAAATGAGTACTTTGGCCAAACCTGTGCTTGAATGAGTTGTAGTGTATTCTTGTTTGAATTTTTTCAAAGGTAAAGGCAAATGATTTTTACCATCTGAAATTGTTGCATAGTATCATGAAATGAAAATTTACTGAAATATCTTCTTTGTCCCAGTCAGTTTTCTTCAATATTTGAATTTAGGCCATAAAGTTAATACATGTGCTTTAGAAATTCCATGAAAGGTGTCAGAATACATGTCTCACATTTCACCAAAATGTATGCTAGTGAATTCTTCTCTTAATTCCACTCTATTATGTCCAATTTCCTCCAAAATACTTCCAAAAATGTTTATTGTTCTACCTTTTGTTGTTTATTCCCTCTAACTTTAATCTTATAGCTTTCCTTCTTCTTGAACATCTCATTACTTCTGCCATCCAGTTAATATTTTTCATGCCATATAGTGCACATTCCAGCTTTAAAGTACTCAACAATAACTACAATCTTTTGGCTGCCTGATTATTGCTTGATCATACGCAATTCTAACTGCTTAATCATATCACCTCCAACTTCATTCTTCACTCGAACTCTTCCTTGCCCCCTTAGCATTTCCCTGGTGAAGTAGGTGATAACGGAGAAACCTTATCTCACTTCCCTTCCTATCACTACCCTTCCAGATTTTTCCTACACAACCAATGCTGTCTGGAACCGTCCGGTTAGTATAGAATTTGCTTAGAAGTCCCTCCAGTCCACTCTTATATTTCACAATACAGGCTCACGTTTTGCACTCTATTGAGTGCCTTCATTTGACAAGTGTAAAATTTCATTTAAAAAAATGCAAATCTACAAAGCTGTCACATTCTGGTTGTATTCTGTAACTTTTTATCCAAGTTCTAATTACTGCTGGGGTCTCATATGTACCCCCATTTCTGAACATAAATTGGCCTTCACCTAGGTGCATAGTTGTTTGCACTTTTATGTAATCTTCTATTGATAAATCTTAGTAGTACTTTGCCAAAGGTTTTATTCAATTTGTTTCTTTAGTCCTTGCATACTGCTTCTCTTCTATTTTCTGGGTGGAGTTCAAAATTGACATAATACAGTCTTCTGGCCAGATTCCTTGGTCAAATTTTGAAGTAATTTCAAAAAAATCTTTCTTCAATTTTCCTTAAACCCTTTAGTAATTTCACCATGATATTATACAATCCTATTCCCTCGTTAAGTTTCATTTCCTGTTGTACATTTTCTATCTCACTTTCTAGAATTCCTGGGCCATTGGCAGATTTGTTCTCATTGCATTCCTTTTATGTCTAAGCTAGCTGTCCTAATGTCTTTTCCATAAATTTCTTCATCGTCCTCTTTCTTCCTTCCTGGATTCTCTTATTGTTCCACAAATAACCTGCCTGTCTTTTCTTTTAATGGTTAGTGTAATTTTTCCTTTTTTAACTATTAGGAGTATTCTATCATGTTAGTTAGGTTTTTGATGGTCTCTTACATGATATTTTACTGTGCTTCTAAGCCCTGCCTAATATGATACAGGATAAACCTCATACCACATATTACAGTAATTTGTACTGAAGTAACGTTTGCTCTCTCATACTTTCTACCTCCCTTCATTACATCCAAAATGCCAACACCTTTCCTCCCTCTGCTTTGGTTTCCCAACATTTTTGCCTCAACCAACATCTTCAGTGTCCCGCTGCCTCTTAGTATCTCTTGCATGCACTTGTCCTACCTTCTTCTAATTTCTGCTAATTTTTTTCTCCCTTTCCCAGACATATCTAGAACTTCATTTATTTTCTCTCTGTCCAAAATATTTGCTACCCTTCTATATTACTACCTCAAAAGCTTCCATTCTATGCTAATTTTTTCCTTTGATATATACTGACTCTTCTCCTTCTGTATTATATGGTGTTTACTCTTTTTCCTGTCTGGAATTTCTCCAGATCCTCTAAATGCTCTTTCCCCCATATTTTTCTTTGGCTCTGTTGTTTTCTTGACTGTTTTTGATTATTTCTTTGTACATTTTTCACCAGAATTCCATTCTAATCATTTCTCTTGTTGTCCTTGGCTGCCTAGATCCTTGTTTACTTATTATTCTTATTGTTTTCTCTGCATCCCTTTTTATCCTGGTTTCAAGGTTTACCCCACTTTCCTCGGTATTTCTTATCTCTATGCTGCCCATAAGATTTATATTATTTCTTAATAAAAATGAAATCAGGTGAAAATTCAAATTTTTAAATTTGCTGAACAATGTATGATGACTGTATTTGGAACACTTGACATAAACTGGTATTGTTTATCACTGTTCAATGTAGGGATCACTACTGAACTGATATACATATTCAAAACTGAAATGATTATTACCTATTTTGGAAATGTTTTTTAATTTTTCTCTTGGAATTAGTAATATCACGCCTGAAACGTCTCTTTTTATTAGTAAAACGTTTGTTTCTTTGCAGTGGAGTATCAACAACCATTGATCCTTTCTGGGACATTTCCTTGGACCTTGGCCCTGCACCTACTCCCAAAGATGGTGAAGTTTCTGATGCAGAACCTACTTCTCTAGTAGATTGTTTGGAGAGGTTCACAAGAGCAGAGCACTTGGGTTCTTCAGCAAAAATTAAGTGCAGTAATTGCCAGAGTTATCAGGAGTCTACTAAACAACTCACAATGAAAAAGTTGCCCGTTGTTGCAAGTTTTCATCTCAAGGTTAGTTTGATAACAAACCTCAGGCTTTGTGTAATTGTTTCATCAAAAATTCAGTTGCAAGTTTTATTCCATGGATACAATTTAACACTAAAGTGTATGCATACACACATACCTCCCCATGAACTACAAACTTGATTTGGCGGAAAGGCTTGTGCATACTGCTGAATCCTAGGGTTATGCTGGTTGGAGCAATGATTATTGTGTCTGGGAGGGTCACCCATGCCCTTGGTTGATGGGTGTGAACCAAACAATAGATTTGTGCTCACAGCATCTGTTCTTCAGTGAAGCGGCTGCAAAAGGCATCAGACCCCAGTGGGCTGGCCATTTAAGTGTGTCACATGGAAAACACTTTTTAGGAAGGCTAAAGGAAATCCCTAAATTATTTATCTCAAGAATATATGATGGATACAATTATGAGAATGAATCCTAGTAACAATAAAGACTGCTTGCTAGGTCTTATGTCATGACTGGCAGAGGAAGGGGATAGACTTCCACTGCTGTCATCTTATCATTGAAATCCTTGCAAATTGAAATGAACATCAGAAACACAGAAGACAAAGAAGAAGACCAAATCAGTTAGAATAGGGACTTTGAATGAATGAAATGGAGTACCTGTAGACAGTAGAAAAATATATATATGTGAGGATTGGGAGATAGTTATAGTGGAAGAAAGATGAGAATATCTCCATAAAGGGGTATCTAAAACCATTAATGTAATCATAGGAACAGTTAATGCAAAAAGAAGGAAACTATGGATTACAGGCAAGATCATTTGGAAGCTAGATAAGAGTTGGATATGAAAGAATTAAAGTAGAATTAGGAAGAAGGAAGTACAAAGATTTGAACAGTGCACTGAAGCTGGACACTAATTGGGTTAAAGAAGCATGGTCGAGGATGCAGTGGAAGGATTTGGACAGTTTTAAGGGGACAGATTTGCTGAGTGTGCTGTACAGGAAGGCAAAAGTGCTATTAAAAAGTAATGAGAGAAAACCTATGTACATTATCAAATATTCTCAAGAAAACTATTAACTGACCCATGAAAAATTGAAGGAAGTTTGAAAGAATACATCAAGAAGCTGTATGGTAAAGTTGTAAGGCAAGACATAAGAAAAGAAAATGATGTAGATGAGGACAGATGTGGTTCAGGCACACTAGGTTGTTATATAGAAAGGGCATTAAGGAAATTAAAATCCAATGATACGGCTATTATGGAAAACATCCCGTCAGAACAACTTAATGGTTTTGGAAAATGTGGAAGGAAAATTTTGTATGAGGTTATTCTTAGCAATTATGAGGGAGAAATTTGGCTGGAAGATTTCATCAGGCCATTATATTCATATCCTAAAAAAAGCAAAATGCATCCATATGTGAAGACTAGAGAGTAATAAGTTTGATTTGCATGCAGCTGAGGTGTTACATAGGATCATCAATAAGATAATGGCAAATGACTACTTAGGATATGATCAGTTTGGGTTCAGGAAGGGGAGAGGCACACATGATTACATAGCAATGATGATGTTGCTAATAGAGAGGAACATAAAGTGCAACTGTGACGTATGAAGGCAACTGTTGCGTGTGTGAAGTGTGCATTGGTGGTGTGGTGAAAACTACCCTTCAATGTATAAAGAATTATAAATTGTGAATGTGAAAGTGACGATGAGAGCATTGAAAAGAAGAGAAGGAGAGATGGTAGTGCAGAAAGTGTTTCAAAACCAGCTTGTGTACTTGATTATAATCAAGGAATGGGAGGTGTGGACCAACAAGACCAGCAGCTGACATGCTTTCTGTTGATGAGAAAGTTCATGAAAGGATATAAAAAAAATGTTCTTTTATATCTTTGATGTTGCAATGTTTAATTCTTACACATTTTACTCAAAAGTAAACAAAAAAGAAGAAAGGTATAACTAGTTTTCGTTTGGATGTTGCAGAGGCATTATTGGCAAAGATCACCCTGCCAAATTACAATGTTCCAAGGACAACCTTCACATGGTGACATATCTGTCCGATAGCAAGCTAAAAACTGGGCTCATTTTCCTGAACATATTCCATCAACAGCAAAGAAATAACATCCAACAAAAAGATGCCATGTATGTTTAAAAAATAATGTCAGAAGTGAGACAACTTGACAGTGTAAGCACTGCCAGGTACCTTTACATTTGCCGCAGTGTTTTGAGAAGTATCATACTTTATCTGATTATTAATTATATATATGTATATACTATTATGTATTCCAATCTATTGTATAATAATGTTGTCTCACTTTAAACATAAATATGTCCTAATTATTAACTTTATGAATAGATTTTCCAATGACATACATGTAATTTTCTTTTTCGTTAGTATATAATATTATTATTACAGTTGTAGTTAATAAGAAAAATGTCTTGATTAAAAAAAAGCATTTAACTTGATACTTTACAATATGAAATAATAATCACTTTTTATTTCATTATTCTCAGTTGATTGCCAACTACAAAATATCATTTCATTACCTACCATTCCATTTTAAAGAACCACAGAAAAAATAAATAGAGGATAGAAGCACGATATTCAGAAAATAAATTGAAGTGTAAGGGGTTAAGGGTAAAATCAGTCTCACCGAATGAATTAAACTTCAAAGATGTTATCTGCAATATTGCTCAATTGGAGGAGAAAGTGCCCATCATGTGGAAAGAGGTGTCCCATTTCTGTTTGACAGGACACAAAGCATTCCATGCCATGCCCAAGTGATGGAATGCTGTGAACACTTTGTCACATAAGTGATAGCCTCTGTATAATCAATTAGATGAAGTGATCATGTATGTACATGGAAGAAAACTCCAGATTGTGATGGGAATTGGAATGTGTTGATAGGTGAAGGGAGAGAGGAGAGTGTGGTGCGACGGTTTGGATTAGGAGAAAGGAATGACTGCAGGGAACAAACTAGACACTTTTGAAAAATGAAAAGTTTCTGGCGTCACTTTGTGGAATTTCTTCATATTGAAATTAAATTTAAAATACTTCGCCTTTCAGTAATAAAAGTGGTTTATGTGGAAAGGTGAGTATTTTAAATTTAATTTCAATATACACTTTTGCCAAAGAAATAGCTTAATTATAACTAACATCTGGTTTGAATAATACAGTGGACATTGGTACGCATATAAAATGCCAAGGGATACAAGGCAATATCAGTTAAAATATATTATGGTTAAGTATAGATTTAGAATTAGTGTAATTGACTCAAAGTTGCAATAAACTGGGGCAAGAAATTAAAAGAGCAAAGGAAGCATAATGGATAGAACAGTGCAAAGATGTGGAGGGTTTGCTGGGTTAGGATGAAATTTGCTCACTGTAGAAAAAATTGAAGGAACTATCAGAATGTATTGGAGGAAATTCCATTTATTATTTTTGAATGCAATGAATAAAATATTAATCATAGCATAATAGATTCTGGTGCTATGGAAAGAATATATTAAGAAGCATGTTAAAGATGAAAGGCAGAGTTTGGATCTAGTCTGGAAAAATGTTGATAAGGATAGCTTTGGGCAGGAATATTTGATTGTGAGGTATAAAAGGCAGTAAAGGAAATCTTGAAGACTTAGTTATTGATACTATCCAAGGAAAGGGATCATCAGCAGTATCTAAGGACTAAAGGACTATAAGTTTGACTTCAAATGCTGCAAAAGTACTAAAGGTCATCCACAAAAGGATGGAGAAAAAAGCAAATGAATATCTAGGAAAAGCTGTTTGAGTTTAGATTTGGGATTAGTATGTGTGATCCCTTAGCAATGATGATTTATAGTAAAAAGGAACATAGAGAACAATCAGAATGTATGAATGAATATTTTGCAGAAGATAAAGAGTACACTGGTGGGATAAATGACCCATCTAGAATATGCTCATGACTCAGACTGGAAAAAAGAGGCAGTGAAGTAAGTTTCCATTATGGACTTTTATTTTCAAAATATATGTGCCGGAAATGATACGGGATGCATGGGAAGGGTTGGAGGCAAAAGTGAAAGTCAGGGGGGAACCCATCAAATCAGTTAGATTTGCAGTCGAGCAAAAATTAGTTTGCTGGTCATCATTGTTTATGGGATGGGAATTAATCAAATGGAGATGAAGGTAATTAGATTCCAAAGAAATAGGAAGCCTTAGGTAAGCAATGAAGTTGGGGGATAAACCAGAAGGGCTAGAACTGTTAACCTGTTCAGGAATCATTTTATAAGAAAGTAGGCAATGTAATAGTAATGTAGAAATGAAGAATTGTGTTAGGTGAAGAAGCATGTACAAAGAGGAGTGAGTTGACAAAGTTCATGACAGGAACTTCAAGTAAATATATAAAGAGAAGGCTGGTTAAATTATAATGTGGTGAGTTGTTTGTATGACTGAGAAACTTGTAATTCAGGCAAGGGAATGAGCGTGGACTGGAACCTTTTGACTTGTAAGTCTGGAGAAGAATGGTGAAAATAAAATGGATGGAAAGGAAAATAAAGAAAGTTACAGGCATGATATTGGAAGAGAGATGGCTGTTTGTAGAAATTTGAAGAATGATGTAGATATTGAGAGGTAATGGAATGCTGAAGACTAGTAGTAGTAGAAGTTTTCAGGGGAGGCGACCGACAGCTGAGGTCATTTGCACCATTAGGGATAGATGGGAAAGTATGAAAGGTGGAAAAAAACCTGGTTTCGGCATTGGCCTACTCTTAACAAAAGACATCAAAGGATCTGCATTTTAACGTCCCATCCGATGGATGGCGCACTAACTCAAAGTGCTCTCCACAAAGCACCTCAAGTAGGGATCAGGACCACTGAAAAATATCTGCCATCTCCAGGATTTGAGTCTGGGCCCTCTATCAGAAGCCTGTACAATAGCTGCTTCACCATCTCAATCCTCTTGAAGGCGTCGTTCGAAGAAAGGAAATGCTGGGAGAAAATTAGAGGGAGCGAAAGAATAGAAGACATTTTGGATTGAACTAAGGAAGGCAGAAAATATGTAGAGTTAATGAATGCTTAGCTAAATATTTATTAATGAGTTTACAGGTATCTTTCATTGTGGTAGTTAGGTCTTGGGAGTTAAGTAGTGTGGGATGCGTAGGCCCATCAAAAACTTACCCTAACCTGGTGCAGTACTGCTGATAACATCTTCCTGGGAAATTACAGGCAGTACAGGAAAAGCAATTGCCCCCTTAGTCTGGATAAATTTCTCATGTTTCATTGGACTTAGTATTTGGATGAGCTCTACCCTCACATATCAGACAAACTTTTGGTTTGATTGTTGTGATTTTGTTATGAATGTCATAAATGTGAAAGAAATATACAGATCAGCTTGGTGGAAATGCATAGAAGGTGGCAGTATATCCCTAAAATAAATTGAAATGAAAATCTTTAGACAGCGTACCTCAAAAGAGAATGGCAAAAGTGTACGGGTGTAAGCATTTTTCCTAAAACTATAAGAAAACAATTTTTTCTGCCAATTTGTTTTGGCTTACAAAAATATATTTTCAACTTACCTCAAAGGACAAATGTAATTATCTGCCAGAAATAAATGAAGATCTTATACAATTCATTGGTTGAAGTAACTTGTGACTCGTCAATATTTTACCCCTATAGCCTAGGTTTTAGAGGTTTTCTTTGTTTTTAATCATTCATGCTCATTAATCATTTCTCTTTCAATCAAGTCACTTTCTGAATAGCCAAGAAGAGTACCTCATGCATTGTGCTGAAAGAATATAGTATTAGATTTACAGTGTATTTATGCTATTGAGTGTAATTATTTTATGCTGCGGTTTCAATGTCATATGGTTAAATGCTCCTAAATTATTTCTAAAAAAATTACTTTATTTGAAATGGAAGGCAGAGTATAAATGGGGAGTTTTTTTTCTTGTTGATGCTGATAACTTCGTATCAACATCTTTAACAAATTGAAAATAAGATTCCTGGAGTCTCCCTGTAAAATCTAAAATCCCCCTTCATTTTGAGATTAGGATTCTTATGTAAAATATAATGTAATTTGCCATTTAATTTGCAGTTGCTGATTTTCATTAAATTGTTTGTTGATTTTTGGCCTTCTATGATATCACACATTAAATAACTTGAATGAAAGTGTCTGGCTGTGTTTGTTGACCATCTGTTTAACAGTGATATTAATGCAGATTTGATTGTTTGTGTTTACAAATTCTTTCTTTTAATTTCAGAGGTTTGAGCATTCCAGCCGATTTCACAAAAAAATATCTACTCTCATTACATTCCCCGAGCATTTAGACATGACCCCGTTCATGTCTCACTGGAGAAATAACCATAACAATAATAAAGATTTAACTACATCTCATGGTGATAACAGGTATGTACACACATTTTCAAATATTACTAATGCTAAAATAGTTTTTTTAGTCCACACAGCTTAAATTATGAAAACACTGATATTTTATAATTGTTATAAACATTTTCATCAGTGTCCATTCGAATTTTTGTTCTCTCTTGTTTTATTATAAACTGTTGCATTATATCTAAACTTTGTATAACTGAAAATATTGGTTTCCTTGTTAAACTCAATAATGCTTTTCTTCTGTGTTGTATATTTCTCTAATCAGTAAGCTGGGAAAAAATAATAATAATGTATGTAATAATGTAAAGTATTATTAATTGTTGCCTTAGTTTTGTTACACTACTCATTTGTTACACTGTAACTATCATGTACATTAGTTTTTTGCTCTAATCAATGAATGAATTAAAGAACCATATTTTCAGAATACTTGTTTTTTTAATTTGTATCTCTTTGTGATTTCTTTGTAATTTTCTTATGAGTTGATCATTGAATTTGATTTGAAAAGCTAACAAATCAAAATTATATACCTCACCTACTCCCCAACATATGCTGCAACTAACCTCTAATCAAATCTTCACATACTGCTGCATGCTTATATGATGAATATTGAAAAAATATTTTTTCTGAATAATTTTACAAGTTGAACTAGCCAGAGACTCCTTAGATAATCTATCATATTCCATTTCCAAGAAATACATATCTGAAGGGACTCAATTCTACTTTCATGATGACTTCAGTTTTGGAGATATTTTTTCTAAAGGAAATATGCATTATATTACTCAATCTGTGCTCCAGCAACATACACATTCCCTTGCATGGGTTGTGATAATATCAAGCAATGTACTGGAAGGAACAAAACATAGGATTGTCAGTTACAAGATGAAATAAAATCACTGCAACATTAAAAACTTTTCTAATAAAATTAATTGTAGATTATTGAATGTAGATTAATATTGGCTGTTAGATGCTAGCATTGAAATGGATTACAGATATGTATGGGAAGGGATGGCATGCCTCTTTCTCTCTGCTGCCGTGGTAATAATTCAAATAAGTTATTATAGAGAGCAATTTTTATTGTGATCATTGTTATTTGTATTGGTATACATTGGTATTTTCTACAAACAAGGATTTCAAAGATGAAATACTTAGGTAGAAGTCATTTCAGAATACATATCAAGGTTTAAAATTATATCCATAGCAAAAGAACTTATTGGAAATTTTAAAGCAGTAGAGAGAATTTTCCTTCTAATGAAATGTACTAACGTGATAACATGATTTGTTTTGTATAAGTATTTGAATAAATTAAGTCCTCTATCATGGATATTGGTTTATGAAACCCATTGCATTGTAAGATAATTATTGAATCATAGGAATTTGTCCGATGCCTAATCTATTGCATAGTGATCAATTTGACTATATATATATCATTACTACATAATCTTTCATCATGACATTCAATAAGTAAACATTTTAATGCATTAATAACTTTTGGAACAAAGGATTGCAAACCCCAGTATCCTCAACCCTGAACCAATGAAATGAAATGTTTGTACTGTAATTAGGGTGTGGGAGACTAATTTATTATAGTTATATTTTGATTGTTTTCTCATAGTCTTAATTTTATGAATAATAATTTTTATTTATCATGTTAATTTTCATTTATGTTTCTTCAATCTGTTTGATTATAAATTGACATTTTTAGCATTATAATGGCAAATTTCTTAACATAAATAATTTGATGGACTGGCGTGATGGAGTGGCGTTTATTATATCTTTCATTGTTAAAAGAAAACTAGCCTGATGCTTAGTTGTTTTACCTTACTCTAAAACCAGGCAAAGTACTGCTTGGAAACCATGCATTTTTCATTTCCTGAACTAAGACGTGTTTTCAGTGAAATGTGTCTTGACACTGAATTATTGAGTAAATAATGAGAAATTATAGAGTAAGAAAAGAAAAAAATAGTACCTCATTCTTATGGTTGCTGGAAAGTAATGTAATTTGTCATAAAAAATCGTATTACTAACCTGATATATGATCCTGGCCCAATTCTGAAATAGGAAGAATTCCAAAATGAGAATATGAAACTGCCAATTCTTAATTTCTCGCTTTTCCTTCCACAATGAGGAAATGGAATTTAAAGCAATGTAAATGCTGTTCCTGTACCAAATTGGCAACATTTCAAAAGGAAAGAAGGATAAAAGTAGGTTTGATATGCAATTTCCTACCCAATTGGACATAACTGTATATGCAAGCTGCTAAGCCATTATTCTTTACACTTACTTTTTGTCCCTTTGTTCACTTATTTTGTGAACCTTGTCATATCTCTCAAGATCAAGATCAATTTAGGGAATATCGCAGAAATGTTCATTTTTTTAAATATAAAATTTATATGTTATATTTCATCTTTAACTTCAAATGTGGAAAGAGCAAGATGTTTAATGCACAATTTTTATATTATTTAAGTTTATCTGAGGCATAGGCATCATGTAAATGATTTACACATAGTTGATTTTGTGATATTAGTCACTTCAGACCACTCAACAGATCTACGAGAGACTTGAGAATGAATTCACACATGCTTATAGAGCGCGGACAAAAACAAATAGCAAAATTGTGCATAAAGTACATTGAAGTTCAATTCTTAAGTTTCAAAATCATATATGTATTTATTTTTCAACATAGTCACCGTTAAGGCTAACACATTTCTCCCAACACGTAACAAGTTTTTTCATTCCGTCGCTGAAAAACTCTTCCAACTCTTCTCGAATCTAGGACTTGACAGCTACCTTCACCTCATCGTCCAAGGTGTAATGATTACCCTTGAGGTGCCTCTTGAATTGAGGAAAAAAATTGAGGAAAAGGGAGGGTGTAGAATCGGTTCAAATTTCAGGTTTCGCAGAGCCTTTCCAGTTGTGCATGCGGCATGTGGACAAGCATTGTCATGTTGCAAGATTATTGGCACCTGGCTGCCTTTAACATGACTAACTTCTCCCTTGGATAATCCAATATGGTTTGTTATGCGCTTTTGGGTGATTCGCCGGTCATTTTGAATCAAGTCTTAAATGAGTTTGCGATGTTTATCATCTGTGGTATTGATCGGACATCCGCTCCGTGTTTCATCAACAGTTATGGCTTTACCAGGCTCACAACCATGAAATTTTACCACCCATCGATTTACAGTAGACCTATCAACAGCATCATCACCATAAACAGCCTTTAAACGACGACAAATATCAGTAGGAGTCGCTTTTTTAGCAGTCAAAAATTCGATAACAGCCTGCTGTTTATATTGATAGAATTGAGCTCTTACGGCAAGTAGTATTAAATAAATGAAAAACTCCAACAGCTGTAAGCAGTTTAAAGGTCCCTCAGGCTTTGTTTTCAACTTTCTTTTTGACCACATAGTGAATTTTCCTCACTAGCTCCTGCCAGATCCCATATTCCAGATTGGTCTTACTCACTTTCTCCTTCTCACTCACAACTCACTTTCTTCCTTCTTGGCGAATGTATTCATGTCTCACTTTGAGTGCACTTTTAAAGAAAAATTCAGTTACTTCCCTGCGGTTTATTTACAATATGTTGATGACATCTTCTCCATATTTGATATGACTAAGTGTAAACTTAATGACTTCATGAACAATCTCAATAGTCTTTTCCCCTCCATCAATTTCACAGTTGAAACGGAAAAGAATAACATCCTCAATGGTCATTTTTCTGTAGGTTGCCTTTCACTTCTCTCTCCCCCTCTAACGTTTGCTTAATGTTTGTGCTAAGCTTCCCTTTAACTTCCCCCTTGCCATTGCAGTAATGAGATTATTAATCGAGAGGAATATAGAACACAACCAGGAAGTATTTGCCTGTTTCGTAGATTTCGAAAAAGCGTTTGACAGAGTGAATTGGGAAAAACTAATGAGTATTCTGCAGAAAATAGGAGTAGATTACAACCTGTACATGTCTCAGACTGCTCAGGTGCGACTGGGGAACGGGGAGTCCGGTTGGGCAGTGTTAGGAAGAGATGTAAGGCAGGGTTGCCCATTATCACTGTTGCTGTTCAACCTGTATGCAGAGGAAATGATTAAAGAGGCATGGGATGAACTGGAGGTAGGAATGAAAGTGGGCAGGGAATTCGTAAAATCAGTTAGGTTTGCTGATGACCAAGCTTTAGTTTGTCAGTCAGCCAAGGGGCTGCAAGCATTGCTGAGTGAATTGGGAATTCAGTGCGACAGATATGGGATGAGAATCAATATTAATAAAACAAAGGTTATGCGATTTTCTAGAAAGGAAAAGGCCAAGCTAAACATTAAAATAGGAGGGCAAAAACTAGAACAGGTAGAACATTTTACATATCTCAGAAGTGTTTTGGACCAGCAGGGTCAAAGTCGTAGGGACGTAAGGAAAAGAATTGCGCTAGGCAATGAGGCTTTCACAAGGAGGAGAGAGTTGATGACAGGGTCGTTGAGTAAGGATGTTAAGAAAAGACTAGTAAAAACTTTGATATGGAGCATAGCTATGTACGGCGCGGAAACATGGTCATTGAAGCAGGAGGATAGATGTAGACTGGAGGCTCTTGAAATGTGGGTGTGGAGAAGGTGAAATGGACAGAGAAGAAGAAAAATGAGGAAGTACTTGGTATGGTGGGCGAAGAGAGGGGTTTGTTGGGAGAAATCCTATGGAGGCAGGAAAAGTGGATGAAGGGGATATTGACCAGCAGCAGGATGTTGAAGACTGTAATTGAGGGGAGAATGTTAGGCAAGCAAGGAAAGGGAAGGAATAGGATAGGGATGTTAGGTGGAATGAAGGGAGGAAGAAAGTACGCAGAGATGACGAGGGACCTGATATAAAGTAGGTTGCTGGATTTTGTGTTTTTTTAGGAGTCACAAAATGTTTTATTTAGTAGCTGTGTCCATCCTAAAACCTACCTTAAGCAGTAGATTACCTTAAAAAAAAAAAAGTGGCCTCACTGATTGCACATCACCAATCAAGGGTAAAAAACAAATCAGTTATTAAAGAAGAAACTATGCTAACCACAATACATTTGTGATTCAAAGATCCTTAATTCTTGAAGAGAAGATAAAAGAAGTTCAAAGATTCAGTTTTTACATTAATTTGGTGCAGGGATAAATTTATTATTTGAGCAAACTGAATGTACAGTCTGTAGGCTTTCAAGTTTGCTGATTTCCGTGCTCATTTTTAGATGTAAAGTGTTAAAAGTGATTGTGGGATTAAGCTGGTGCTTTCCAAGCATATAAAATTCACATTATCAGGATATGGGTGGCAGTCCCTTTCACTGTTATTCCAGTAATTTCTCAGTCAGAATTGAATCTGTAACACTGTGGTTATTAGGTGGAAAGTAGTAATTGCTGTGTTTAAATTAAATTTTTCTCTACAAAATTTGTTGTCACTGACGTAACCTTATGAAATTTACATTACATATTGAAATTAAATTATTGACCCAGTAATTCCACCCACTTTAATAAATTTTTCCCATTAATGGATATGTAATTTAAATATATAGTTATTTAATTGATTGTGCTAAAATTTAATTCTGTTATAGTTTTATCTTTAGGCATTATGTATGTGTGGTACAAGTTTCATTGATTTAACTACGCTATTGTGTCAGCGGCAGCTTTTATAATTTGAAACATGTTTAGTTTGCCTGTGGTGATAATGAAGGTAACACAGAGCAAGAAATATGTTGCATTGAAATGTTGCTTTCTCATGAACAAATCATCGACTGAGGTCCATGTAATACTAAGGACATTAATGAGAGCATATTCTTCCCTTCAGCACATCTGGGGGATGGTTAAAAAATGAGTGGTAATCAATTTTAAAGGAAAGTGGAGTCACTGCTCTTAGAGAAGCAAATATTTATACTGTTGCTGCCACTATGGGAAAAGATTATTTAATAATGTAGGGAGTGCAATGAGAAACTGAAATTTTCATCAGTTTTCAGCCTCACATTAGTAATAGAAAACTTGCAGGTGGGAGATGTTTACAGGGCATAATACAAAAATTCAGAAAACTAAACCATGACCATTTTCTACAAATTATTCAATGTATCCCCCTCCTGCCTGAATGATGGCCTCCAATCTCGGTGTGAAGCTTTCGCAAGCCTGTATTTACCCAATACAGTCCATATCGGCGAATGTCATTTCAATGTGGCTCTCAATGATACAAAATTTGGATGTCTGGACTTATTGGAGACCCTCTCGACCACATTGCACACATAGTAGTCCAACAGATTTAAATCTGGGCTGTTAGAAGGCCAGAATTCTTTGGACCAAAACATGTTGATGTTGTCCGACAACCAATTTTGCATCTAACGAATTATATGGGCAGGATGCTGTCCTGCTGGAAAATGTACAGCCTTCGATTTGACACAATTTCCATCCATGGCTTCACTACGGCTGTCCGAACACATAAATAAACTTCTTTGTTGATGTTTTTTCCCCATTGTTAAAGAAATGTGGTGGCATGACATCACCCTCACTGGACCCAACTAGCATGAGAACATTCACCAGGAATTTCGTTTTGGAAACAATTGAGACATCTTCTGGGTCATGAGTGAGCCAGCAGTCATTCCTACGATTGAGGAGATAACTTCAGGCGTCACTTTGTGGAAACGATACATATTGAAAAAGAAAACTTGGTTTTTCCTCATAAAATATTTATTCACGACCTAGGTTTCGACGCTCAGCGTCATCTTCAGGTGAAAAAAAAAATTTTTTTTTTCCACCTGAAGATGACGCTGAGCGTCGAAACCTAGGTCGTGAATAAATATTTTATGTGGAAAAACCAAGTTTTCTTTTTCAATATTCCTACGATTGGTTTTAGCATCCACAGCAATATATTTTGAAAAAAAATTAATTCACCCAGCATTATTGTTTTTTAAGGAACACAAAAGCAGGTGGCAACGTTCAACTTGCTTTGCCCTGGCAGCTTCAGAAAGCACCTGTCTTATTTTGATGGTGTAAAATTTGTTGTAGAGGTCCTCCTTGATGATTCTATCCATAGTATTTTCACTCACACCAACTGCAATTTTCGGATCAATTGCCCTGGATCTTCAAAAATGAGCTCATGAGTCTGTTGGATTACATTGGGCTTCCTGACAATGTGCTCCTTTGAGTGAGTTTTCCTCGCTGAAGTCGCAAAACCATTGTCAAACTTTTCCAACTCATTATACTTTGCAAAGACATCATATATCATTGATCTCAGGTACCTGAAGATCTGAATACTGTCGATCTCGGGTAACCAAAGGAACAAATAATTTATCTTGCTGAGCAACCAGTGTGTACACTTTCAATAATTGTGGCTATTCGGTTATACTCTGCGCTTGTTCTCAGCATTGTGACCGTTTTGAGGTTATCACTGTTCAGTACATATGTCAAGCTTATTTGGGTGCCAATTCATGTGATATAAAATGCCAGGAATTTCAAATTGAATTTTGTGCCCATGCACCCTCTATACACAGTGGGTTCTGAGTCTACTAATATACTAATACCCAACAACAGGACGTAAGTTAAGGTTTTTTTTGTAGTTGAAGTCGATGTTACAGAAAGATAAGTTTCTTTTGTATGTTTTCACAGGAGGTGGAACTTTGCTATATCATGTTAATCCTGAGAGATTAAAGTAAAATTCTGTGTGGACATTTCTGACATCACCAGGGCCAAAAAAAGTTTTGGCTTCTGTTGGGAAATTAACGGTCATATTCGTTTCTTTATTTAGGAAATTTTATATCACCATGTTGATATAGCATATGCCGTAATTGGAGCATACTATAGAGATGTAATAAAAATTCCCCAAGGCCACATCAATTGCAAAAGGTTACATTTTAAACAAACATTCTGAATACTGCACCAAAAATATGCAAGTCAGTGAATAATAAATTTCTGCTGAATATTTCATATCAATGTAAAATGTGTCCCTTATCCTCCGTATAGTTCAGACCGAACTCTCATATGAATTTTTCCTTCTCTCTGATGTGAAGAAAGACCATTGTGGTAAGCGTTTTTTTATCATCAGAAGCAGACGTAGGTAAACTGAAGATGTTTCAACAGGTAACTGCTGCTGCTGATGCAGTACTTGAGTCCAATCATTAAAATTTGTACCACATGTACACTAAGCTAACAGTGTTCTATTAAAATTAAGTTTTGGCTCAATAAATTATGCTAATAAATCAGATTTTGACCTCACTTTATTGAACAGCATACATATTTTTGAGTTAAGCCAATTCACATGATTTTTTGGTGATCTCAGCCACCTTAAGATTTTGAAGAGTAATTCATGGAAGGAGAGAATCCATTGAAAACTCCTCACATATTACTCACTCCTCATGATCTGATGAATTAGGGGAGGCGACTGGGACCACCAGAATATTAGGTCATGAGCAGGTATTTTTTCTTCTGTGCTTCTTATATTAATTGAAGTTCTGTCATTAACAACCCAGCAAGATACTTCTGAAGAAGTAACCAAATTATATTATGCTATAACTACCTTACCAGAAAACTCTAAAAGGAAAATTGTGCTTTGCGTAATTGCAAATATTAAAAACATTGTCAAATACTCATCCAGTAAAGACAATGCCTCACCGAAAAATCTTTGTTAATTTCATGAATGATACAAACCATTTTTTCCTCTAGCCCTTTTCCCTTAAGTTGTTTTATTCTCTATGTAATAGCAATTATTAACATCATCATATTGAGCCTCTTTTCTTATTAAGCCTCCTTGGTAGATTCTGAGTGGTCATAATTGCTTGAAGGATGGTTTGAAGCTTTTTGACTCTACAATGCTGCTGTCAGTGACTGTAATAATTGATTCTAGTCAATTGAATTTTCTGTATATTTAAAAAAAGTGGTAATGGTGATATTGATAATGGAAGGCTGCTGCTGTTTTTTTGGCTGTGGATAATTGGTTCTCCTTCAAGTAAAATATTCACATAACCCTCAATGATAATTAAATTGCACTCAAATGAACCTCTTTCTATGAAGGTATGAGTAGATAATTGCCTTAAGTTGTATATATGGATACATTATTTTAGTCATCACTACATTCAGTCGTAAAATTTGCAGTTTTGGTTATTCCTATTAATAAATTTCTAACAGGCCAACTACACTTGCTGGAAAACAAACTCAATGCGTTTACTATTTCAGTAGATTATCTTGGACTCAGTAGTTGACTTAAATTGGCATTATATATTCATAAATTCCTCTTTAAGGGAGAATAGTGTGAAAGAAGCTTATTGATTGTTAGTTGTTAATGGGCTAAAAGTTCAATATAATAGTCATTTCTGTGGCATAATAGTCTCCAAATTAAGTGTATGGATGTCTACTTGAGTCCTAGGATTTGTCCTCATTTCCCATGGCCATGACTTTCTTAGGTAAACGACATCTGTTAATGTGGAGGCATTCATGTTTGAATACTTCAAAGGTAAATCAGTGCATAGTAAAATCAGCTGTGGTGAAATTTCCTTTGGAGATGAAATTTTGTGAGGAGAGAGATCCAAGCTATTTTGAATGTGAAAGTAAGACTTGTAAGTTTTGTGTGGTTTGAGGTGTTAAGAATTTTTCCCTGTGAAGAGCTCTATGAAGACATTTCTGCCATAAGGAATTATATTGAACTATTCACAAAGTTGAAGGAATAATCATATGCATCATAACAAAAAATATGTTCAATTTGAAGTTATGGGTTATCTGTCCCTTGTCAGATTGTTTGATAAAATGTAAAATTTCACATTGGGTGATTTTTGCCATGCATTACGATTGGGAATTAAACAGAGGATATGTTGTGGGTTCAATAATAGTGTTGCTTTGCCAAAAATAAGTTTATTCTTTGCCATTCCTACTGGATTCCACCTATCTTAAGTGCAGAAATGAGTGTCTTCTATTGTCCAAGTCTTTGGAATTTGTGGCCATTGCTGGTCACTTTTGTAGAACCACTTTCAACAATACATTTATGAGAAGCACCAGAGAGAAAGAGGTATGCCTACAACCTCAACAGAGATAGAGGCCCCCAAATCAGTTGATCATAGATTACAGTTTTAAATAAGAAGCTACAATCAGTCTCTCCTCCTAGCCACTTGGCCCACTTAAATGCCTCTCTTACCCTCCTTTTTATATACATACATATATCCATGCTATGTTAGCAGCAGTCATTAGTTCCCTTTGATAAAGGTGACCAGCTGTGATCAATATATGCAGCAGATCTATCATCATAAGATGTGAAATTTTCTATGAAGCAATATTAGAAGTGATATAAATAATATGTTTAGATGAGTGCTGCTTGTTTGGGGAAACATTATCTCACATTTGGTGTGGATACCAATATTGTTTAAAAGATTTTAAAAATAGCATGATTTTCTGAATCTGCCTCAGATGTTGGTACATCTTAATTAAAACCGCTATAATTGATATAATATCATAATTGAAACAAGGTAATGTGATTACAAAGATGACCAAATGAACTGAAACCCAGGTGTATAATTATGATATGCATGGATGTGTGGTGTATGGTGGCATGTATTCAAAAGAATCATGCCTGATTTTTGGGCCTCAAAACTTAGACACTTTTATTTTTTTTTAAATGATTAGTCCACTGTATTTGAGGTATGGAAACAGGTTCACATTTTTGTGTGATGATAATAGTTATTACAATTTGTGAATACCATAGGGACTCATGCGTTCATAAGTTTTCTAAAGAACAATACATAGCAGTAATGCACATCAAAATACTAATTCTAATGAACAAGTGGTTATAATGTAAACTAATAAGTAATATGAATAAAAACAAAAATTTTAAAATTTCTGGAAAATTCCCTCTCACTTAAATCACATTTGTTGAGCCACAGTAATATAAGTATTATTGATTGTAAAGATTCTCTCGGTACAAGTATGGTAATGAAAACTGGAACTGACAAGAGAAGATGTGGTTTTAGTTTTATACTAATGTGTCACAGGTGGGTATATAGATGAAATAATGTGTTAAAATGTGAAAATTGCAGGCAGTTTATTCCAATTGTTTATGTGGGTTGTTTTTAAAGAAGAAATATCTTCAAGGAAACAATTCTATTCTCCAAAAACATAATGCCCTAAAACATGTGAGAGTATCCATAGGTATTATAAAATGGTTTAAGTGTGTGTTGATTAACTTAATGTGGGCAACTTTCTTTTAAGAAAAACTCGTATTTATGGTTTCATAACTATTTGGAAGAGGAGACAAGTTAGTATTGCCAGGAAGTGAGTCCGAAAACATTTTATATATGAAAAGGTAATGAGCAAGGAAACATAGATGTTACTGAATTTGATATAGGTTCGTAATGTAGAAATGATGCAGTGTAAGCTTGTTATTACCTATCTGTTTAGACAGAAAAGTTGCTATTTAATTGCTATTCATTTTGTAGAAATGTTTTTGATTCTGTTGAAAATGTAAAAAATCTCAGGTTTGCCAATCTTTATTTTTTAATCATGAATATATTTCTAAATTATTTAGGTTATTTCAACTCTTTACAGACATTTACACAAAGGTGAAAATGCAAGGTAGTGTTTGGAAGCTCTTTCTGCTTCAGTTGTTGTTAATATCAATTGCGTGTATTTTTTTTATCTTCTTGGGTGTGTGTGTGAACAAAGATATGCAATAACCCTGATTCATTTCAGTTGTCATCAAGAATCATTTCACACTTGAATTCTATGTTTTAAAATATGCTACTTGACACAAAAAGTATCTGGCCCTGTTATATTACTAACTTTAGTCAGTATGTTTCCATGTTTGTTCCATGTCTCTGACATGATCAAAAGTATGTACAATCCAAACTGTTAAACTAGACATCATCTGTTTGTCAACTCTATTCATATATATCCATAAACGTAAAACTAAACTTGTCCAAATCAGTAGTTTTGAAAACTTCAATAAATCAACTAATTGAGCATGTACAAAGTTCAGCGTTACAGAATTTGGAAGTAAAAATGCAGTGTAACCATACTAAAAATAACTTTTCCTCTTTGTAAATATGGCCCCTTTATAAATAACCATCCATCTCAAATATTGACACTTGTCTATGTAGGTATGTAGATGAGTGTCAACATTTACATTACTCCACACTTGACTTTGAAGTGGCTTGTACAACTTTAATAAAAGGAGCAAGGAATACAATAGTTTGAATAATTTAGACTTAAAAGAGCTCATAATTTTCTCCCATCCAGAAACGATAGAATCCAGCTTGAAATTTTATTTGAATTGCAAAGACATCCAAGTTTGTATTTAAGTATATATTTAAGGCAATTTTGGCATTGTGAAGAACTTTAAAGTTTGTATAATCTGACTTCAGTCCTAATTCCGATCTTCGAAAATTCCCTGAAAAATTGGGTCAATGGCCCATTTATATTCAAGTTAGTTATGTTATATTTGCTTGATTGAGGAATTACTAATAAGGGAGATGTTCCATTGTGTTTTTGAGAGACAGTTCATCTTCAGTAAAGGCCACCGGTTGTGCATTCCCTAGTAAAAAAATTATGGTAGGACTATGTGCTGATAACTTTGGCATATCCAGTAATGGGTGATTCACAAAAAGTACCTGGTCCAATTTAAAGCACTTAATAAGAAAAATCAGCATGGTTGTGAGGAAAATTGGAAAACTATTAGGAATGTGAAATCTAGAAAATGCCCTCAAATGTTTAAATACCATAGCATAGATGATTTGTTAGTTGATCTGTCTTCCGTAAGTAATTTTAGTTTTCCAATTAGAGGAATGGAGATTCTTAAGTAAACAGATGAAATAATTTCTCGAGATTTCTCAGAAAGAATTGACAGCAATAGCAAATTGATTAGCTTCAGGAGTGATGTGGTGGAAGTCGAACATAATGAATAACTGATGGGAGCACTTTTCCACATGATAAAATTTTTATTTTACGACTGGGTTTTGATGTATTACATCATCAAGTAACCAAATGAAGTAAACTCTTCTTCCACTATCCTTTGTAAACGTCTCTTTCCCTCCCCTCCTTGTTTCCTACCATGTCCTCTCCCCTGCCAGAATCTTAAATGCGTATAAGATGGCACACAACTTCATTTGGTTACCTGATGATGATGTAAGACAACAAAACCCAGTCGTAAAATAAAAATTTTCTCAATTGGAAAAGTGCTGTGATCAGTTATACATTATGACAGCAATAGGTTTATAAATGTGAGTCATAAGAGATAGCCCGTTTTAGGAAATATTATTTAGTTTGTTTAACTTGCTTTAGTATAGATTGAACCCGATATGAAATGGAGGATTGTCTAATGATGTAGATGGGAGATAAACCTATCAAATGAGAAGGAATGATTCAGGCATTGAAAGGAATTAAGCCAACAAAGAAGAATTATGTAAGAATTTAATGGCATTTTTGGTATTCAGAGGATCAGATGGCTGTAAAAGAATGAGTGAAGAAGATCTTACCTTTGAGAGTAAGAGAAGGCTATTTTTATTTTAGGACAAATATTACAAAATTAGTCAGGTTTTAGTAATTTTGAGGGGGTTATGTTAGAAATTTTCAATCAAACTTAATCCTAGTATTAGAAATTCCATGTGGGGTTCTATTTTAGTTGTTTTTATCTAACAATCTTTCAAATTGCCTGTAAATTTTTCAAGATTTTGTTTTTCATCCTTGTGATTAGTAAATAACATTAACATTGGTTGAGATGGTTAGAAAAAAATGTTTATGAGCATGTATAGTATGAGATGATGAGAAAATGAGTAATATCATGAATTACAATGATATTAAAGTTTTTAGAAATGGTTCCTGCAATATCCTGCTTCATTATTGTATGAAAGCCTAAATAAATGATGACTTGAAAAATATGAATTGATCGGCTATCTATTACCTTATGACCAAGTAAAAGAAAGTTAAGCATATGCTTAAAATAAGTCTCATTTTAAGTTTTTACAGGAAACCTACTTTATTTTACTAATCTCATCTATATTTTATCTTAGTGTACTTATTTCATCCTCATTGTGTTCACATGTTATTTCATACTTTCGTTGTACCCGAGACTGCTGCTATTCTTTGACTTGGGAGTCCCTTTGAACAAATTTACCCATCACTTTCTTGGTCCATTACATCCTTTCTTTCTCATACTATATTCTCTCTACCATCATATCTCTACAAAGAAATTTAACGCTCATCCATTTTCTTGTCCTCAGCAAATCACAGTATCTCGCCTCTTTCATACTAGTGCATCATTGCTGCATCCAAAACCCCTTTTTTGTTAACCTGTTCATTCCTCACAATAACTCACCTTTTTTTGTAGCAAAAATTCCTCACCAAAGTATTTTAAACCCCTGTACATACAGGTATATGTATTCAACTTTTATGCTTATCCTGTAATACCTAGTAGCAGATTGAGAGTACCTCTAGTGGGGCGGTCACTTCATTTTCACATATGAACAAAAATAATTTTATAAAATTTATTCCTATAAAAAAAGCTGAAAATCATTCTAAATTTAAAACTAATTGCCCTAATATAGAGAGTGAAATGCATCCTTCTGTAGAGAGTTTTATGCTCTAAGAATAAAAGGTGTTTAAAAAAGGTAAAGTCTGGAGGACGAGTATTGAGTTTGAGTTTTATTAAAACCAAAAGTATTCGGCAACGGGACATTTTTATCCAGTACTAATCCCCTATTATCCACCGCTGGGAATATCCATGTTTCACTTTTATATGTTAATGTGGTTTAAATTATACGCAGCTCTGTTTAATGCCTTTAATGTACATGTTTTTATATAGGTACTCTACATTTTATGAGCAAGATTTTCACCTTTGTATGTTCCCTATTTCCTCCTCCTTTCTCCTATTTGCGCCAAATTCACTCACTGCACAATCCCCCTTGCCATTCCCCTCATAAAATTCTACTTCTCCCTTTTTATACTTATTTACTCTCAGTTTCATTCTCTCTGTTATCCCAGGGCTCTCTGTAGATGTTGGGCTCCAAGACAGCATCAATGCATTGCCAGCAAATAGAAGGACAGGTATATGAACACATCCAATCAACATGCATGCCATACTCATGCTAACAACTCCCCACATTTGTCCTTAAACACACTGAACAGCCACAGTGAAATTGTGCATCTGTGTTTCACATAATACCTTATTTCAAACCATCTTGTTCACTTTTACTCTTGCCTTACTATTTTCATACAACTTTTTCATAGCTTTCAATAATAGATCATTCACTTCTCAAATTTTCTCTATTCATCCTGCCATATGCCTGCCTTATCCAAACCACAATCTAGTTTTTTCATACATCCATACATTTCTCAAGTACATGCTGAAACATAAGCAGATGATCTTTATGTCCCCTGTGATGAATCCACATCCATCCTAATGTTAGGTAATTTTCACATCCTTTTGTTCAACTCTTTCCCTGGTAACACTCTATAGACTAAAATGTCTGTAATTCTTACATCCCATGTTTTCCCTCTTCTTTTATGCAGAGGTACAATTATTGGATTTTTCAAATAGTATTTTCTAGGTACAACTAAAGTTAGTAAGCATAAATAAAACATTATCTCAGGTTAGTTATAAGTAATATTTCCCATGCTTCAACTTGCCACTAAATATTGCCATTTCCATGTGCAAATGTCCTATTATTTAAAATTCTCTCTGTTGCTAAAATCTCACGTTCAATTAAATCAACCTGCATTCATTTTTACCATTTTCTGTATCAACTGTTTTCCAAAAGTCTCTGCATTCATTCCACACATCGTCACCACTCTTGTTCTCTTTTCCATTGGATCCTTTTCTCTCCTCTTGCTTTTTACCAATTTCCAATGTAATTTTGTTCATTAAAAATCATTCTTTGCTTTTTCTCTTCGTGTAAATCATATTCTCGTGTTACTTTCTTTTGCAACATTTTAGTATTGATTCTTTTTCTCTTTTTTAACAGAATATTCAATATAATGTGGTACTAGCTGACTAGTATTACATGATATGGTATATGATGTTAAAAATTGGCTTTTTATTTAAATCTTTAACATTACCAAGCCTCCTCACCTGTAGTTACAGTCATGTGTCCTTTCGTTTGCACCCTTAGAATCTCTCATGTCTTCATTCTACAAGGCATCACCTTTTTATCTCCTGACAACACCGTTTCTGCATACACTCTCAATACTTTCAACAATCATTATATAAACTTTTCAAAGCATCACTCACAATTTTCTTTGTTTTTTTCGTTCCTCTTTATTCAATGTCAGTATTTATTCAAGCATACATTCGTATTAGAATGTTATGCTTTTGTCTCACAAATTTTCAACTTTCATTCACAATTGTAGATGAGTTTACGTGCTATTCACTTTCTTCTCAGAACTACTTTTGAAACTACGAAATAGTTCTCTCTTTCACATCCAGCACTTCTCACTGCCTGGTGTCCTTCATTGATGCTGTTTCTCATCATGCATGAGGGTTCTCCTAAATTAATGCCTTGTGTTTTATTATGTTGAGATTATGGCAATAGTGTTTGCACATTCCCAGATATGTCTATAAAGTTTCCCAATATGACATGAGACAATTTGCAACAGAGAATTATGAATATTGACATAAGACATGGAAATGTTTTGGAAGAAATGTACTTGTATCATTGAATTCCTCCATGGGGAAAAATTGCACTCATTGTCATACGTAAATGGGAGAAGATAGATGGCTTGTTTCTGCATATATAATTTTGATAGAAGTAAGTGAGAGAAGAGCCACGTAGGCAGTTCAGCATTTCTGCCAGCTCACAGGATGAAGAGAGCCTCAGTCATTTAGTGACTCAGCTGGTTATGGCTGGGGAAATGTGATGGACATGAATGTTATCTTCCGGGCTCTGAAAATGATATGGGAAATATTAAGATGTCAAAGCATTTATGCTAGATGGCTCTAACAGGAATAAGAAGACCTTCGATAGCAGGTCTGTCAGGACCTACTGGATCTGTAAGAAGTTGTAGAGGAAAGTATGGACTGTAAACATGTCAAACAACAATGTGTAATAAATACAAGCTGAACTAAAAATTATATTGCATGGAGTAGCCAAGTGCAACATGCCAAAGGAGGAAAATTTTCAAGGTACAATTATCAACATGTACATTGCATACTCTTTTGTGATGGAAATGGCATGATCCTCGTGTATTTCCTTGAACCCCGGAAAATTGTAAACTCTGGATGTATCATTGTGACATGACTAAGCTGGTGCCCAGAATTTTATTTGTCCTTTGTGTGTGTTCCTATCCCTTTTCCTTAAATCTGTTTCTATATAAATGAGTATTTGTTTGCCATTTGGCAGGATTTCGTGTTTGAATGTGTGTGTGAGTATATATATATATATATACACACACACACACACACACACACACATATATATATATATATATATATATATATATATATATATATATATATATATATATATATATATATATATATATATATAAAATCTCTTACAATTTGACAATGCCAGGCTATATACCAGTTCCAAATTGAAGATCATGGAGAAAGTTGCCTTGGCTGTTTCACCATACCTATCACACAGACCAGATTTGGTACATTTGCATTTGCTTTCATTTGTTCAGGCCAATAACCACCAAAAAATAGTTTTGTAGTTGAAGATGTTTTTAATTAAATATTGTTATTTTAATGTTTGATTATTTTGTGGTTGCCATAAAAAATAGGTTTTACTGCTATCCTCTTATGGCTAAATTATCTTTTTCTTGTTTAAAAATGAATTTCATTGATACTTTACGCGTATATTAAGCAAAAATGATCCATTTTCAGAGTAATTCCTTCTGACACCAGCCCAGACAATCATGTATCCTAATGCTATTATTCCATCACCAGTTATTTAAAACTTCCCTCAGCATATTGCAGAAATTATTTTTCATTCTTTTTGTCTTGCCATCTACTAATTTACAGCAAACTACAATTGCAACTTTTTGAATACCAACTACCAAATGTACTCTGAGTCCTAGTAGCATTAACACATTTCCTTCCATGGATCCCAGTCCTCAAATCGAGAATCAACCCTACACT
Source organism: Hetaerina americana (assembly GCF_022747635.1). Lineage (NCBI taxonomy): Eukaryota > Metazoa > Arthropoda > Insecta > Odonata > Calopterygidae > Hetaerina > Hetaerina americana. The sequence continues at coordinate 30,495,275 of NW_027286874.1, read as the reverse complement.
CTGACTATTGTGTGCAACTGTCAACTCGTGACCCCAATGCCAAACTCTTCATATTAATTTCAACAATGTCTCAACTCTAGCACTGTTTCTCAAGTGTACCCACTGGAGGGATGTGCTATTCTATGGAAAACCTCATAAAGTTGAAGCACCAATAGTCCATGTTAAAGTGTGATGCTCATCTCTAGATATGCCATGCACTCCAAGGGTGATGGCCAGTATTCCATTGCCTATACTCACCTTTAGGACATAAATTTGATGTGCTCTCATAACAAGATTATTAGGACTTCTCAAGTTCATGAAGTTTTCAGATTCATGTGACGAAATTGAGTGCTAACGTTTTCAAAGTTTAATTTCAATTGTGACTAAAAGTAATGTTGTTTCATACTCATCATTGCTGAATTTCTTTTTTAGGTATTCATTATTTGCTGTGATAAACCATCTGGGATCATTAGATGCAGGCCACTATACTGCATTCATTCGCCAGCACAGAGATAATTGGTTTAAATGTGATGATCATCTTATCACCAGAGCTAAGATACAGGATGTCCTTGACAGTGAAGGGTATATGCATATTTCATTCATTAATCTTTTGTGATATAAGGTGAAGGTTATGGCTAAAGAGTGGATGTGCATGCTTTTTTCTTATTTGATATTGATATTTTTATTTCAGGCGACATTAGACAATGCTAGAAAGGTATATGTTTTATGTAAATGCATATATGAACAGTTAATCCATACAGTAAAACCTCATTATTCATTATTTCAATCAAACTCATTCAAAATAGTTGTAAAATTCAACTCTACGATCAGTCCCATGCATAAGTCTTACATCTGAAATTTAAAATTGTGAATTGGTCAAATAATAAACAAACATATCATATTTTTAAATTGATTTGCAATGAAAAATATGCTTTACAATGCTCTGTGTAAAGAATGTTATGACTTTCTGTATGATTTGAAATCTCACATATGTTTTATAAATTTCCTTTAAAAACTTCACCATTTAAGTGAGTTGAGTACTTCTGTAGCCTTTTTTCAAAATTTTCTGCCAGTATGCTTTTATTTACATGTGCATTAGGCTTTTCTAGTCAGATATAACTTAAAAACTCTAGTTTTAAAATTTACAAACTTATAGCTGCTATGTTACTTTATTGGTTTTATTATTATTATTATGATAAGCATTTAGAGGTCCGTACAAAAATTAGGATTTGTTTTTCAGCCTTAATGTTGAAATCTTGCTGTTAGCAAGACATGGCAATGTCAATTTCTCGCTGAAAATGTTTTCTTCATAATAAGAGATGCATTCAAATTATAAAGTCTCCTAATTTTTTCCAACAAATGACTTGTACCAGAAAGGTGGAACTTCTGTTACGTATCAACACGATCTTACTGTAGTTGTACAAATTCTTCACCACGTAAATGCTTCTGAGAATGCTTCCATAGGGGTTCCTTCTGTTGACTAGATAAACTGGTTAGTCAGTGGCCGTAGCTTCATGGGTTCATTTTCACATGACTTTCAGCCTTCTTTGGATTGTCATACCCATATATGCAAATTTTTTGCATCTATAACATCATCATGGCATGTCTCACGCAATTGACAAATTGTGATGGATGATAAAACACGCAAGTGGAGAAAACGTATGATTGCATGCCACTCTTGTACTCTAAAAATGCCATGTTTAATTAATGAAAATGATTCTCATGCTAGTGTCAGCTAAACAAATTCTATGCAGTGTATGTTGCTGCCATATATGTCGTATATTCATAAAGAGTGCACATACACATCATGCTCAACCATATTTTACCATCTTCTGAGTCCTAAGAAAAAATTGAGTTAACTTGTAACTTGAATGCACCTCTTCTTATAATTGTAAATCATGGCCTTCCATGGTAACACCATGGCAAAATAATAGGAAGTTAATGTACAAGTGTTCTTATAGCACCTTGTGGTAATCATTGGCATCTGTTGGGGAGATCAAAGGGATGTTGCAATAAATGAAATTATAAAAAGGAAATATTAATCATTTTATAAAAATGTGAAGCAATACTTTTCCATAATACTCAAATTGCCAAGCAATTGGTCAATAGTTCCTCACTGTCTTGATTCACCTTCATCACTAAACTGGATTAATTTTTAATTTTGTTGAAGCTATAGGAAATATGACAAGGCCGAATTAATTACAATAAGTGATCCATTTGCAGGTTAGAGGAGACTAGTACACAGGAATCTCATCCATACCTGGAGTGAATTTCTAGCTAAGATTAAATGCTCTGGTTGAATATGGTAAAAAAAGAATTAGGGTAATATGCTATGTTTGGAGTTAGTAGAAATCGATGATGCTGGTTTTTAGGAGAATGGGAAAAATAATCAACAAATATGGTGGCAAATTAAGTAAAGTCAGCAATAACCTCATCATTTGAATCTTACAATGTTAGGAGGATGGAAGTACTTGCCAATATTATCATTATCCCTACATATAATGCTCTACATTTGTTCAGGTTTATTATTTCCAATAGCCAGTCAGTTGTTATTAAATGTGTTATGTCCATACAAGGTCTGTCCAAAAAAAGATGAGGCTGGTCTTTCTACGCACAGACTGCTTTACGGATCACAATCAGTAAGGTGTCACCTCCTAGTGGTATCTATGAGAAGTAAAACACCACCTTGCATGTGGTCCTATCTTGACTTGCCTTCGCACAACAGTGATTCTTGTCTGAGCTTGCACATGCTTGCTATATAAATTGTTGTGTCTGTTAGAATGAAGGTATTAGTGAAGCAGCACGTGTGCATTGAATTTTGTTTTAACCTGGGGATAAGTTGAACGGAAACTTATGCAATGATTCAAGATAGATAAAAGAGGAAAGGTCAGAGACAAACATCAATGCAAAGATGCTCACGTCAACAGTGTGAATGAGTTAGTACGAGCAAACTGTAGGTTAACAGTCAGGGAGATCGCCAATGAAGTTGAGATTGTATTGGATCATGCTCCACCATTTTGACAGAAATTTTGGGCATCCAGCGCATCACATTGAATATTGTGCCGAGAGTGTTAACGGATGATCGTTCAAAGGATGACCAAAACATCTTAAAAACAGTTGTCATGGGGGATAAAACCTGGGTTTATGGTTATGATATTGAAACCGAAGCCCAGTTTTTACAGGGGAAGGGGCCATCTTCCCCATGAACCAAAAAAGCGTGGATGTCGTGATCAAACATGAAGGTGATGTCAATCATTTTGGTGCGGTTGGGAAGGGATTACTCATTATGAATATGTCCCCAAATATGCAACAATTTCAGAGTGTAAAAATCATTCGCCTTGACTAGGATCTCAGTCAAGGCGAATGATTTTTACACTCTGAAATTGTTGCATTGAAATGCACATTAGCGGATGACTCCGTTAAAAGTTACTGTTGCGGCATTTCCCACAGTTTCTTTGGAATATGTCCCCAAAGGACAAACAGTGAATGGACAGCACAAAATATAGGTTAAGAAAAGGTTAAGATATGTCATGTTGTGGAAGAAACCATAAATGTGGGAAAACAAGTCATGGTGCTTTCATCACAACAGCACACTGGTGCATACATCATTGGTAGTTACCAAGTTTTTGGCCAAAAACAGCACAATGGGGATCCCCCAGCCACCCTACTCCAGCGGACTTTTTCCTATTTCTTAAGTTGAAATCCACCTTGAAAGGACACCAATTTGAAACTATTGAAGACATCCAACAAAATTGTACTGCAGATTTAAAGACTAACCGGAAAGAAGCATTCCAGGCAGCATTCGAAAGCTGGAAAAAATGTTGTGAGCATTGTATTGGCAGTCTAGGGCAGTAATTTGAAGGCAATAAGTGTGATTAAAGGGTAACTAATAAAATGAAGTATTTATTCAAAGTCTCATCATTTTTTGAACAGATCTTTTAGATCTTGTATGTTAAATAATCCCAGTTGTTATTATTATTATTTTAATGGTCATTGAGTAGGCATACTAAAGAGCTGGTCAAACAGGTCACATCGGAATGACACAGTTTCAGGTGTAACATGGTGGAAATCCTTCATGATGGAAGAAGACAAGATCGTATCTGTTTTTCGATGGACAAAAAATTCATTCACTGGGTACTGAGCTTTAGAGGCTAGCCATGCATGCAAGGTTTCTTTTTAAATTTGGCAGAGCTGGTTTTTCTAGTAGTCTGCTGCTGTTAATTAAAGTCATAAGTTACTACCATATGTAGATGTTGGTCATTAATATTTCCTGGGAAATGCATGCAGTTCCATAAAAAGTGACATTAAATCTAGGTAGTTTTTGATGCCATACTTGACAATAAGTACTATATTAGAATATCTTTGGCCAAATTAGTATCAAGATACATATCAGGATGGTATCTTATTCTCTGTTTGTTGATATACTGGGGTGAGGTCAGCTTCTGTGCCCATGATCCAAAATGCATACTTTTCTAAAAGTGTTTTACCATTACATATGAGCTTTTTCCGAGATTTAAGTGAGAGTTGAGGTCTTCCAGAATTGTGGTGCTGCATCCGGGATATAACCTGCTGATGTTGTATATTTTTTAGCATTGCCGAGAGAAAGATTGGGGAAATTTACCTTATCTCCACAATTTAGATGCTTAATCCTTGGTTGTTCTTAAGTCTTAAATTAGCCATTGTGGATTTTCCAGCACTTCTGGTGTATGGACTTTGGGCTGAATATGAATGATACTTATTTTATTTTGTTAGTATGAATGTTTTCACTGATTTTCAATGTTTTTATGAGAAAATAATTTGCAAATAATTGCCTATTCAATCATTTGGAAATGATTTTTATTTTTCAAAGGAGTTCAAACAAGTTTTCCAAATTATTTGTAAAGTGACTGGCAAAAAAAGTTCATTTTACCTGGAAATTCAAAATTTTCATTTAATTTAATAAATTTTTAAAGATTCAAGTCAGGTTAATGAAACTTTGCCGAATGGTGTATTTTTATTTGTTATTTATGTAAAAAAACCTTTTCCTTTAAAGCTGCCAGAATATTTATCAAATGAGATGAAAAATATCACAGTTACCCCTACTTGAACAATCATTTAGAGTGAATCAGGCTCATCAACGTTAATTATTGTTATTTTTTTCTAGATACCTCCTCTTCTACCACAAGCAGATCCTTGAATATGAATAAGAGAGAATGGGTTCAATTAGAAATTGTATCCAGTGTTAGAATGAAACCAATGTATATATATGAGTCTACTGAACGAGGAAGTTCATGGTTGTGATTGCAGGTGTGAAGTGTAATTTGCAATTGATTGATGTGGATGTATCTATTATTATGTCAGTGTAAAATGTTAACATTGTCATTTGCAATGAGGCAGTCTACCAAGCAGTGCTAAATGTCTGTACATGATCTAATTAATGTCTACCTTATCAGTTCATGTTAAATATGATTGTGATTGAGGAATTACTATTGGTACATCTTTATGTAATGTGATGATATGGACTGCTTACTGTAAAACACTTCCTAAATACTTAATTGTAAAAAAAAAAATTGCGATTCGAAATTTGGCTGGTAGGTTGCAAAATTGTTATCTTATTTTGGTGTTTTCAAGTGGTTTGCAATTTATGGACATTTGAAATCACCGAAATTATAAAAAGTTAATTATGAGGATTGATTTTTTTCTGATTGACTATTGCTGATATTCAGTTATCAGGTCAGTGCTCACCTCTTAAATCTCTTCATAAGAAAATGTCGCGAGTTTTTATTATCAACTAGCAGGAATTTTGCAATGTCATCTTCTCAGTCGAATTTACCACTATGTTTGTTACTTGTATTATTTATGTTTTAACTTGAAAGGAAAAATCCTTTTGGGTGTGTTCTCCAGCGAAGATATTTATTATGTTTTTTATAGAATTTCTAATTAAAGGCGAAATCATATATGTATTTACTTTTGTTAAATTCACTGACGAAGGAACTGTATCTATTGGAGAATGAAATAAGACTGTTAATTATTTTATTTAAGAATAAATCACTTCTAAATAAGGCTAACTGGGCCATAAAATGTATCAGTGAAACTGTGTGTTATGAATTGTTGAATCCATTAGTATTCTGCATTGTGCACACACTAAAATCCTTTGCACAATCATAAGTTTTATTATTTATACCTCCCGCCAAATTTAAACGAATTTTGGAACACATATGAGATTCCGAATGAGGTAAGTAGTTTACGTTTTAATAAAAATTAATGAAGATCTGGTTTTCTATTTCCAAGTTTTGTGGGACATGATAATAAACATTAACTTTTCGTTCGCGCCTGGTAATAAGGAGAAACGAAAGCTAATGTAAATTCAACGCTGAACCGTTGAAAATATTTTCTAATAACACAAAAAAATGGGAAAAATATTGAGATGCATCTTTATCTATAATAATCAGTAATTATTTTCGGTTTGGTGAGTATTAAGTGGATTTCTACGAATGGTTCTACGAGCTGCTATGACTTAGAAACAAAATGGCGCATTTGCTACTTCATTTAGAAAATCTGTAGGGAGAAAGACGTCTGTAATCGCTGTATCACTTCCGGTCGTGTGTGGTGCATTTTATAACCGAAGATTCGTCAGCTGATTTCTAGAGAAAGAAAATTTCTAATAATTTGAGAAAAGCATGTCAAAATCCAAAAGAATTGTAAGTGTTTGAATGAAAAAGAAATTTTTGACGTTATCCTTGTCGGTGTTTATTTTACTTAGTAATTAATAATTTAGCAATAATTGGGTTGTAAATAATAAGAAGCAAACTAAGAAGAGTAAGTTAACAGAATGTTTGCTTTTCTCAATGAAAGAAGGTCATACCTTAACAGAGGGAAATAATACGTATCAAATGGATTACACTACTTTCTATGTTACTTGCGATATCATTGTAAAAGGAATAAAATTAGTAAGTATAATAATGTTGAATTTCTTGTTTGTCTTCAAAACACTTTCACAACTAGACGGTTCGTGTGCAATCCCCCGAGGGAACGAAAAGGGTTGAGATAGGCCCGTATGATACCACTAAGCTGCTTTATGAGAAGGTGAGAATGTCCATATTTTTCGCCGGTTTTCTTTCTTTACCTTTAATTATAAGTTCTGACATCCTCGGAACTGTCACATTCCTGATTGTAAGTTTCATTGTGCTTATAAGGATATGTTTTCTGGTTGAAAAAAACGTAGATACACTGAATCAAACTTTTACATTCTATGTTGACGTTCTGTTCATGATAATGACGACTCCATTCTTACATATAAATAGGTACATGATGCTTTTGAGCTGACTGGCTTTGGTTTTGCGCTTTATCGGAATCGAGACAAGAAAGACGAATTGATTTCGTCTCGTAGCCATACAGTGAGGGATTCACGATTGGCTCATGGAGATATGATTTACCTCTGCCCTCTTAATGGCACTTTACTGCATCCTAACAGCCCTTCTCTAAGCGATTATTGTGGTAATACAAGTAAGTTGTTTGAATAACTATTTTGTAAGTAAGTTTGTAAAATTCATTGATGTGTATAATATGGCATGGTTTCACAACATTGCTGAAAAATTCGAAAGGTGGCTTAACGTTTAACCACGACTGTGATTTATGTTAGGCGGAGAAATTGTACAGGGAAGCTCAAATCAGGAAGCATTTGAGAGAAAGCCATCCTCCAGCTCTTTGAATCAGTTAATTTCAAACCCTTCACGAGATGGAATAACCAACAAAATCACTGCAAAGGAAGATGATGTGGATTTGCAGCTTTGGAAAATGGATGGAAAAGTACAGCGTCAAAGAGATAGAAAGCTGTGAGTACTTTGCTAACATTGGTGATTAATTATAGGTATTATCATTCTTTTGAAGGTGAACGTTTAAAGATTCAACGATGAGTCTACGAAAGAAACTTGAATTGATTGGAAACTATGTAGTCTTTAAGGTAACATGAAATTTTAAATGGTGTTCTTTTATTTTACTGGTGTTATCAGTGTTGTAACACCTGAAACAAGACACTACTTGTGAATCATTTTTGTGTGTATCCTCATCTCATTTGTTTACTTTTGAGAAGATAGGATATCTAGGAAGCTAAGTCTTTACCACAAGTTAGAAAACTTAAATTGCCTTCTTTTTATTTTTCTGCTTTAGCAGAATAAATTCATTGTCTGTGCTAGTGATTTTTCCCACATCTTTGATTAATATTTTGCCATAATTAATTTAGCATGTTGATTAACCTAGTAAAAAGTTCACCTGATTTGGGATTCAAAAGCCAGACCTTCCATTTGCAAAAAAAATGCAGAACCTAATACTGCTCAGGATTTTAGGTTAAAATTGAATTTTTTTGATGCATTGAAGCTAAATTTTATATTATTTCCTCTGTATTCTGTAAGGAATGGACTAAGAATACTAATATTGATCATGGTTTAAGTTCTCCTCATCGTAAATTAATATCAGACATCTGGTAGATGGCCATTGAATAAATATAATTGTATAGGTTCATGGCCATATCAAATATTTTAGTTTGTAATTACGATACAGTTTATGTCTAGGTGTCTTCATGTCAATTGTGAGTAATGAAATTCATTTATTGCCCTATTTAAGATTAGAGTCTGATGCCTCTTTGAATAGTCTATCTTTAGTGAATCCAAGAGGAAAGTCATTATATATAGTTACTTCAAATTCACCAAACGCTACCTTAGTATTATAATGCAACAATTTCAGAGCGTAAAAATCATTCGCCTTGACTGGGACTCGAACCCAGATCCCTCAATATCCGGTCGAGTGCTTTAGCCACTTAAGCTACCGAGGCGTCCTCTTAAACTCTGAAATTTTGGGGCTTTTTTAAAGGAACTAGATGTTATGACGAAATACCGTACATACAATGTCACATGCATTCGTAGTCGTGTGCGAGGCGCCACTGTCCACGAGGTTAAAAGCCAACTTTAAACACGTATGGTGTTTTCCCTTTGACAAATTCCAAAGAAACTGCGGGAGATGCCGCAACAGTAACTTTTAACGGAGTCATCCGCTAATGTGCATTTTAATGCAACAATTTCAGAGCGTAAAAATCATTCGCCTTGACTGGGACTCGAACCCAGATCCCTCAATATCTGGTCGAGTGCTTTAGCCACTTAAGCTACCGAGGCGTCCTCTTAAACTCTGATGGCTCTGAAGGCGTCCTCCTAAACTCTTTTAGCGGATGACTCCGTTAAAAGTTACTGTTGCGGCATCTCCCGCAGTTTCTTTGGAATTTAGCTACCTTAGTATTAGTAATTCTAGTTGGCATTGGTTCTCAACATTCACTAATCCTGTGATAGATTTATAGTTTGCTGATTGTTCAAGTATATTTTCTCCAATTGTAATCAGTCATGGACTTTTCATGAATTTTTTAATTAATCTTCCTATGGGGTGACATTTTTGCTTGGAAATAGGCTTCCTGAGACTTCTCAGTGTTGAGCCCTAGTAAGTGATTGTACCTGTATGATCGAGATATGCCTATCTATAGTTGAAAAGGGGATAATACTGGTGAGTACCTGAAAATAATCAATGATCAAATGTCTTTCTTTTTATCATTGGGCTGAAAAATATACAATGAAGGCTTATTTGTAAAGTTGTTCCCCAAATTTCCTACAGTTCACACATAGACTTTTTCTCTTCACAAATGTAAAGAAACACCTTTGTTGAAATTGCTTTTCACCATCAGAAGCAGGTGTAGGCAAGCCGAACATGTTTCTACTTGCAATAGCTGCCACCTATTCATATCAGTGGAGTTCGTACATTAGGTAATAAGCTGGCAGGTTAACAAAATAAAATTTTTGCGCTATACATTATTTTGATAGTGTTTATACATGGCTTACAATTTGACAATCATCATACCTATTTTAGGCAATAAAAACCCATTTGCTTCTGGTAGCATTACTATCCATAGGTCTCCTCACTACTTCTAATGCTTGTTTGCCATTCACGTTACCAGTCTTCACATCAATGGCCTCTTTCCATTGCTTCTCCTGTGAATGGATTACTCCCTCTCCTGCAGTTTCAAGAACAAGTGTTTCTCCACTTGTATTTCAGACCAGTGTGCTATAAGGGCAGTCCGTGGGGATTCCATGTTGAGTGGTGTGGACCTTCTCTTGTCTCTGAATTCTCTTCTCAGGGTTACCCCACTTCTTGCACTAAGGATACCTGGAGTTGTTAAACCTCAGATTCAGGATTAGTCTCCTTGATGTTGTTCATTCCTTTCTTGCTCATTGGCGTCATTACCAGTGACCCACCCCTCCACTTGAAATATCTACTCTTAACATTATTCATGCTGTTCAAGCTTGTTAGCTCTTTTTAAGTGAAAAGATCTACTCCCCCAACTCAAATCTTGACTTATTTTGACCTTACCATTGCCAGAAATGGTATTATTTATTCCTGTGGGAGGGTTGGGAACAATATAATTTTCAGAGTGGGTTTCCAGTTAACTTCCTTCAATAGTTACTGCCCTTTGCCTGGCAGCCATAGGCTCTCCGGTATTCTATGCCTCTGTGCTCCATGTTCCTTCCATGTCTCACTTCAAATCGAGTAGTGAGAATGATTGCTTCTCAAGGGCACAGGTTCCAAAGCTGACAGTAGACAGAAGATTCTGTCTAGAACTTAAGTGGCAATCCAGATTGAATATACATGCAATATCCATGCATGTTAGTTTCCACTTTTCTGCCAAAGTATTTTCCCTTTATAGCATTGTGAAGTACAAAGAGACATAATGCAGGATACTGCACTCTTTCAGATTGGTCATGAATGAATGATTTGTATACTCTTTGCTATTGTGAGCCTGTAGCTCTCTCTTATGATACCTTAGTGCAGCTCTACCTTGACTGGGAGGTTTTGGAACTCATAAACAGTATCAATTTTATTCCAGACTGGGATGACTTTTATAAAATTGTCAGTAAATGTGACAAAGTACGTATAGCTCCCTGTAGACTTAGGGAAATTGGGCCAACCAATACAGAATGTACTCACTCCAGCACATTGTTTGTCTTATTCTTGCATTCATCTGGGAATGAAAATCATCTTGTATTCTTTTTTTATAATAGATACATATTCTTATGCCTCACTCAGGCATTGTTGTCAAACTTCAGCTTATGCAAAAATCTTTTTCAAGTTGTAGTAGTAGTAGTACTAGTTTTAGGGGAGGCAACCAACAGCTGAGGTCATTTGCACCATTAGGGATGGAGAGGAAAGGATGAAGGGTGGAGGCACCCAACATTGGCGTTAGCCTACTCTTAACGAAAGGCTATGAGAGGTCCGCTGCTTATCATCCCATTCGACGGACGGCGTACTCACTCCGGGATTCGAACCCCGGCCCTCTGGGTGGGAAGCCAGGAGTTCAGCTACTGCACCATCCCAAACCCAATCTTTTTCAAGGCACCTCAATTTTGTTATGATAGAATAAGAGTTATTTGTGACTGTCAGTGAGATGCAAACAGCTGATGTTTACATGCCATTATCTTTACTGTCTCACCATGAGTTCCAATTTTAAGACATTTCCCCTCTAGCATCCTCTGTGATATTATATTATTCTGCAGTTTTGGTGCACACTAGGCATCTCTGAAATCTATGTCCCATCTTTTTTCCCAGATCTTTCATCTGTTTCTCATTCATTCATGGATTATTTTCTCACTTCTCTGTGGTTTCAGTTCATGATTAAATCAAATGTACAGATTTCATCGTATTTTAACTTAGGACCACCCTTTATATTTCTGTGCAAGTCTGTGATCATGCTGAAATGCATGCATGACTGCATGCATGTATTTCATCATGACACACTTCAATTTTCTTCATGTTGACTATCTAGTTGAGAAACATAGTTCACTGCAGTAATCTATAGCTCATGGAAGCAAGCCTCAGCAATTGTTTTCCACCCTTCATTGTCTAATGGGTGCTGATGTTGTCTAAATATGAGCCATGTACTAATGACAGTAAAATAATTAGAATGGAGGAAACTGTTTCAGGCTTTATTTTATGGAGGTGATTCATCATGTAGATTTTGGGAATAGCTAGAGTTCTTATCATAACTCTTCAACTCATAAAGGGATTATGGGTGGAATACTTGGTTCATCTTCCTGAGAATTTCTTCGTTATCTTCCTAAACAATCATCCCTTCCAACGTACAGTGCATAAATGCAATGTGCATACTTCGTTTCCCATGAAAACATTTCATCTCATTTACATTGGGACTACAAATTTCTTCCATGAATACTGCCAGCATGTAGTCTCTCTTTGATCGCAACATATCTCTGACTTGTGATAGTTCTCCTTTTTCTACTCCACAATATGCCACACAAAGTGAAATTATTATGTTTGCTTAATTTATTTCGAAGTGAGTCATTAAACTCCACACTTTCCAATCTAGGCTCAGCAAACCTCTCTGGGCTGGCCCAGGCTTTTTCAAGTGTTTATGTTGCACAGGTAGACATGGCTTCAGGCAGAGATGACTGTTGACAAAGCCCTTCAATCTACCAACAATAATGTCCTAAAAAACAAAGTCAAGAAAATGCTTACATAAAATCTAGTTTTTTAAAATTATGATCAAACCTTCTTCCAACAAAAACTGCATTTAAGAAGTAGGCACTTCACAGTCATAATTTCTTCCTTGATATTTGGGGTTTTATCATGTCTCTTATAAATGAGAGAGATCAATATTATAATAAAATGTAAAAACTCTATAAACTTTTACAAAACAACAAATGTAAAGTTAATTTGTATAATATCCAGGGCTGTTGTGACACCACTATGAATAATTAACACATGTAGAAAGTATTTACATGATATTGATTATTAATACTTACATTTGAGAAAACCACAGTTATCAACCCAAAGGGTGTTTTGATAAGCAAGTGTTGAGCTCACATAGTACTAAGCCTAAGCCTAATGGCATGTGAAATTCATGCACTAACAGGTAAAAATCGGGGCCCAGTTCTTTATTTCCTGTACTGCCTGTGGTTTCCCAGGAAGATCTAGGGCCTAAAAAATCACACAGCTTGGGTAGAGCTGTGGGTGCCAAAAGGCATCCATGGGATTTGAACCCAGGTTCTTGGTCATCAGCCTAGCACTCTACCACCATGTCCCCAAATTTATATCAGTAGTTTTAATAAACAAACATGGTCTCGTAGTTCAGGGAAGATAAAAAGCAATGGCATTGCTCTAAGAAGTGACTTTTCTGTAAATAGTAATGTAAGTTTTTGGAAAAGAAATTTAGTTAGAGTTAGTAAAAGAGTAATCAAATGTAAATCATGATTGTTCATTCTTATTGTATTGTGTATTCAGTGGAGGTGAGTGAAGAAAATTTGTAGTGGCCATTACAGGTCACCTGGAATTTCATAAATAAAATGACAAAAATAAGATTTGACAACTTGCTAAAATGTTACTTAAGCTACTAAAAATGGAATCAATAATGGAGCTGGAGAAATGAGGTCTACCAGTTACAAGAAATATGAACTGTCCATCATACCTCCACAATAATTATATGTGGTGGAGTGGGTTCTACAAGAACTTAACCGCACGGGGGTGAATCAAAATGGAGAAGAGGACTCCAGCAGTGGCCACCCCATCTTTTCCAGTAAGATGGGAAGCCATTTGATGCCAGGAAATGCCATGAAACCATTAGACAATCAAGCTAAGAAGCAAATCTGTAAACATTCAACCGTGATGGCCCAACTAGGAAGATAGCATGAATTGCTGTGAAGATGTCTATGAACACTTCCAACGTTTTTAGTTTGGAAGATGATATCATGAACAACTAAATTGCGGTAGAAAGGGTGAGTAAGGCAACAAAAATAACTGAGAAAAGTGGGATTGAAGGTAATTGTCTGGAGCTAATGGAGGAAATCTGGAAGCACCTAAGTGCATGAGGAAGAGGTATGACAAGTTTACTTCCAAGCCATTATAATAGACAGGAAAGACATCATGAGGGTAAGAGGAGTGAGGTAGTCAACATTAGTCTACAAGGATACTTCAGTGAGCATACCATTTGAGAAATGAAAAAAATATCTTTCTGTATTCAGAAAGCCATAGAACTGTAATGCCAAAGGATTATTTAACCTTATTAAGTGAAGTGCTGGCTGAGTTGCCTTATCTTTCAACCAAAATAGAAATATCAGGAACCTTGGTCGATTATCATACACTACGTTATATGACGACTCACAATGATTCATCTAATCTGATACCAAACTTGTGAAACTTACTGAAGAAATTAAGCAAGCCGATAGTATTCACCATCCTAGAGTTGAAATCTGATTATTTTTATTACTGTTGTTATTTAGGTTATTGTTAAAGTTGTTGAAGAGTCTTATAGATGAACAGCAATTTCTATCCCAGAAGGTCTTCCAAATCACTATGATGCCATTTGGGTTGCAAAAATGCACCAGCAGTTGCTGAACCAAGTTGTTCCATCAGGGTGTATTGGAGGAGTATGCTCTTTACTAGTGGATGATGTTCTAATCCAAAGTATGGCATTCGGAGAGCATCCTGCCCATTTGTCAGAAATTCTAAGATTTTAAAATTCATGAGTTGATATCAACTAAAGAAATGTCAATTCACCTCCCCAAGAGTGGAATCCTTTGGTCACACTTTCACAAAGGAGGAGTTGGAGAGACAACCTGAAAATAATGGGGACAATAGAAGATGCAGATTCAGCTTAAAACCACATGCCAAATATATTATTCCATTTCAATTTTGTCCTGTCATTCATCATATTATGTGGTCTGTGTGGATGTTTTACTAGTTTTTATACTGTTCTTTGAAGGGATTTTTTGTTTACTATTACAACTGTTATAGATCTGCCCATTCACGTTTACTCCCAAAAGCCTATCAATTCTCCTTAAATATCAGAATCAAAACAGGACAGAAACCAAGAACTGAACTAACACCAACTGTAGTGGAAACTAACTCATCACAGATGTGTACCATCTACACCTGAAGCGTTCCCATTTTTTGAAAATTTTGACTTCATTTAATCTACATATCTTTTTCTTCCTCATTCTGCCCAGCATCGCCTATAGTTTTCTAGACCTCACTTTTTCCAAATGCTCACTACTGTTATAACTTCATTTTCACTCAGTTTAACTTTCTTAAATTTGTTTTCACCCCTGACTTCACTTAAATCTCAAGCAATTTCACCACTCTCACTCTTTCATACAATTATGCCTTTTCTTATGTATGCTTTATTTCTTTTTACCATTATATAACCTAATTTCTTATTTTATTTGAAATTATTCTGTATTTTTTCTTCTTCTGCGATTGGCATTCCATCTTTACCATATCTCATGGGATATTTGCATTCAGTCTATTTCTCATTGTAAACTATTTGTGATATCTATCAACAAAACTTTTCTCACCTATGCATTTCACTTTTACAAAAGGTATATTCCCCAGGTATGACTAAATGGCTGATGGCTATTGATGAGCTCATTTATATCTTCCAATCACTAATGCAAACAAGATAAGAAAGAAGATATCTAACTATCAAGTTTATTTCATCTTCAACGAACTTACTTCCTACCTCTTCTATGATAATATAAATAATTGTCATAACAAATAAAGATAAATAATTGAGCCAAGAGGGTCATTTTATTTTCTTTTTTTGAATTGAAAACTATCATGTACTGTCATGAAATTGTAGTAATATTTAATATATTTTGAGCTGTCATCTCAAGGATTGGTAGCTGTTTCTCCTTTGGTGCAAAATTTTGAATTTCAATGTTAGATTTTATGAGAGAATTCAGTTTATATCTCAAAGCAATGGATATAATAGTAGAAGACCAAATCTTTATAGTTTTGACGCCCATCCCTGATATTTTTGGTTTATTTTTAAAGAATTGATGAAGAATATTTTTATTCTTGTCAGATGCCGACATGGACCAAATGGCTGTTGTGTGCATTGCTCACCCCTTGAGCCTTTTGATGAAGTTTATCTAAAAGAACAAAATGTGAAGCACTTGTCCTTTCATGCATATCTCAGGAAGTTGACTGCAGGAGTTGACAGGTGAGTTACTGTTATGTATTGATGAAGCTCTCCTATATTGTTATGCAGGGTGCATTAGAAATACCTGATGGTTACGTCAACCTAATTATCTGCTTTAATGCTACAAAATATCTTTATGTTTACGGTTGTATTGCTCAGTGCTCTATAATATGTTGTGGAGATGCATTTGATACGTATAGTTTGTAGTGTGACTTGCAATATATTAATTGGCTTATTGGCCCGTTTTATTTAATTTTTTTAAGAATCAGGGATGAATGCCACTAAACAGTAACTTGTTGGAGTGGTACCCGGCCATTCTGTAAACATATCCGTTAAATGAGTCACCTATATATTGACATTGACTCAAAATATGAGAAAGGGGCTCCAAGGGATCCAGTACATTACTCCCAAGATTCATCTAGGGTATTGTTTCCTGTATTCTGTGAATAGATGATTATTTAGGGCACCAAGTTTTCCCAAACATGATGCTCCAAAGGTACCCACACTGTCCGACACCAATTATACCAATCAGTTAATCTCTGTTTGTTTTTACTATCAATACCAGTTCCATTCAAAAGTAATCATGCATATTTATTTCTGGAGAAAGTTCTATGTGCAGCCGTTGTGCTTTCTGACTAGTAAAACTCGTGCTATATCATTTTGTGTCAGATTAATACATATATGGTTTTTATGATAAATGCTTCTTTAAAGGAAACATTGCCAGGATATGAAAATAGGAACAGATGAATATAAACTTATGCAAACTTATGTTAGAATTGCTGTTAAACATTAGTTCGCCTTGTTTCTCTCACCTTGTACCATAATCAAAATGAGACCACCCCTAAAACTGCCATATGTATATGAATTATCATGCAAAACAGATGAAAATTGGATTTTTGGCCAACTTTTCAGGTGAACTGGTCCACTGTGGAGGGTGGGTCTGTAAGCCATGGGGGTACCAAGAGGCTCTTGGATCCCCCTGAAAAAAAACCAATATTACACCTATGCACAGTCATGTGCTGCACTTGTGTTTCAACAGGATGGAGCAACTGCTCTCACATCTTGACTTTCCATGGCAGTTCTCAAAGAATGTTTACTGGCAGAGTTAATTCTCATTTCGGGAATGCCAACTGGCTCACATGCTCACATAATATTTCAACACCAGATAGTTTTTTGTTGGGCCAGATAAAAAGCAAACATTGTACCCAGCTGATAACACTATTTCAAAAAGTGTAGCTTTGGGAGTGTATTCAAAGAAGCTCTATAAGCCTCAACCTTAAGTATTATCATCATACTTGTGATTCCCATGACAGAAATGCCTGGTACATAATGGAAATCGCCCATTTAGTGCCATTTTCAAAAAATGTTGTATTACAATAACGGTGCAGTGGAAGCTAGAATGTATTTATCAAAATCAATAAAATTTGTGCATTTATTTTGAAAAGTTATTTCAACAGAAAAACCATTAGGTGTTTTTGACACCCTTTTCTTTAATAATTACTTTCTTCTATTTTTTTATTTTTGGAATGCAGTGTTAGGGTGGAACAGAAATCTTGTTTTAAAATAATTTAAAAAAAATAAAGTCTAGTGCACTAGATTCTCTTGTGTCTTGCTATGAAGCATAATATATAGCTATAGGATCATTTTAATTAATTTAAATCAAAGTTAGTAGTTTGCTTTTTTGATTTCTTACAAGAAATCTCAGCATCAGAATCAAGTTAAACAATGATCTGAGAAGTCTAATTTATCAGTATCAAAACATGCATTGTTAGCATTATTATTTTGATAAAATGCAACCAGAGCTATGGTCATATTGAGCATTCAATGCCATCGTTAAAATAAAAACCAGACATTCATTCAGAATGTGATTTGAGTACAGCTGAGCTAAAAAGTAGAATAGTTAAAAATGCTTTCATGGCCGTAGGAATTCAGTAATTAGCTTGTTAATGTAGTTAACTTATGAAGTGGCACTCCAAAATGTCTCATAGCATTGCACATGACTTCCAAATTTACCTTAGCCTTGGCTGGTTTTTTTTTCGGTAATTAATGTAGGAGTAAACAAATATTTCAGTTCGTGTTGTACAGTGTAACCTCCATTCATCATTTTTCTGTATGCATTTGAGAGAAACAATTGATCCAGAATAATGATCCTGGAGTTTATGTATTATGAATAAATATGTCATATTTTTGTATATTCATTTATTAAATCAAAAAAGGGATGCGTGTAGTAATGGCACTATTGTTGTTACTTTTACAGTTCAAATCTCACAAGCACTTCTATTAAAAAACTCATATTTTGAATTGTCCCTTTTCAAAACAAATAACTTTCAACTCATTTGTAATAAGTTGGGGGAATTTTTGTTTTGATGGCATGCCCTTTACCATTACACTGGTTGACCATATATCCCAATTTATTTTTAGTGTCATAGTGCAATTATTGCCAGTGGAAGCGTGCTATCGTTCAAATGGGACACTCAGTATTATTTTATATTTATCAACATAATCACTAACATTTTCCCCTAGTTCCCCAAAATTAATCAATAAAATGAATTTAACATTGGATTACTGTGCAGATTATTTCTTTCTGCCACATGCTGTGGTTGGAATGATAGTAGTTTGAAATTGTTCAAATTTAAGCTGTTTTAAACCTTGAATTTGATTAGGATGACTTTATTCAAATCGTTTTTTAATGTTAAAAAGTCACCATATCACTTCTCATGGCTAAGACAAAATGTGATGGCCCACAGGTGTGAAGCAAAAGTAGTTCAAATGCAATTCAGTTCACATTCCATGTTCTCTTTCACGGTGGCATGAATTTCTGACACACTTTTTTAAATCATACTTACCCATAGATAAAGGAATAATTGTCTTTGATAAGCTTCAATTTAAATCAAGGCATGGTGATTGTTATTAAATATATTTCTTTACGTAGTGGCTATGAGTATTTTAATAAATAGTTTTTTGCTATTCAAAATTTTACAATTAATTATTCTTGATATATGAATTACTACTTATTTTAATGCATTTATAAGCACTCTAAAATAATCTTTACACTTCTCATGAATCATTGATTAAGATGGCTTGGTGACTAATTACAGAGCGGCAATGAGTTTGCGCCTATCTTCTTTTGGTTGGCCTACCTCTGAAATCTACTTAATGATACTTGCGGAGTGTGAATATTGTTATGTGGAAGATATAATTGAGTGTTGATTGAGAAGAAAACATTCTCAATGATAGGAAGTACAGAAGTGTTGAACTAAAAGAAATAAACCTTTAATTTGGCATTATGGGGTCATTCAAACACACTACTTGAAAAAATGGATGTGTGCATTTGATGTACCTCTGACATTTGTTTGTCTCTATAGATTCACTTGAGGCAGCAGGAAAAGTAATTGGTGATATACAAGTGAATAAGAATATTATGCCTCATCCTTTATTCTATTGTTTTGTTAAGAGACATGTATGAGGAATATTATGGTATCACTTTTTGACATTGTGTATCGTTTAAACTGTTGGTCACATTTACGACCTATTTTTACCAAACAAGAGATAATTGCAACAAAGACAAGTATTCAAAGCTGTTATGATGTGTGGCCTGGTTGTAAGAAATTGTGGTGTATTGTGTGTGCAATTCAGAAGTTGTTCCCGAGAATGGTTTACTTTGGTTGATTTTGGAGGTCTTTATGTTGGTTGCCATAATTTCATGGTGGATAGTGAAAAGACTGCCTCTCACGTTCACCTCATGATCAATCAACTCAATACAACCCATAATCCCTCCATTTTAGTCCATATTGAAGTGATTAATATCTGCCCTTGAGCAAATAGGAATCTTGAAGATATTAGCTCAGTGATGACTTGTGTCAAGAAGAAAGAATGGAAATGATAATCATTTTGAGTCCTGTAGCAAGCTACTCAGAAGGGGTAATGTCCCAATAAATGATGTTGCTACAGCCCTCATTATAATTCAAACCTCATTGATATTAAGTGATTACCAATTCTTAATGCTCTCGCATACATGCTCCAATTTTCATCATGAATCAGTCCAAAACTAAATCACTGCTTGGATTCAGGGGTATTTGGTGCCTCGAGCGTCGAGGTGATGACATTTGAGCCACTGCCTTGGAATATGTGAAAAAACTGTATGCTTGAAAGGAAAACCTCCTTCAAGACTGAATACCAGGAAATTGAAATTAAAATCATCCAAAATTCTTCTAGTTCTGTTGTAACTGGTGGGTGAGTGTATGCCATACCTCCTCATTCATAAGCACCTTATGTGTAACGATCCCACATGTGCATGAAACAAGCTACTGAACAATCATCTGAACAGAATTTTGGTATGATGTGAATTTTGACTAAAATGCAAGTCAAGAGACATTTTAGATAGTGGAGCAGATGCAGAAAGCGTACTATGGCTGCTCATAGAATCATTCTACACACAAAATATATTCTGTTGGGTCTTCATTAATTGTAGGGTATTGTAGAGGATTGCAAACTAAGAAGTAGCTATAATACTTTCAACAAATAAATAGCAGAGTGATTGTATTATTTTGATCCAAAGAAGAATTTGTACCAAGAAGATCCATGGTGGTGTTATAATTATATCATATGATAGCAGCTTAAATCACTCTCAAACTGAGGATATGCACGCTGTTATAATTACTTCATACAAATGTTAGGGTTTAAGATTTGGTTGGGTTTAAACTTTTGTTTTCAATCAGCCAAGGAAATAAGTGAGGTAGGGGGAGGAAAATGAAATGTTGGGTGGAATGAAGAAAGTTGGAATTTATGCAGAATTGAAGAATTCATGGTAGTGTGTGGGGTGTCAGGTTAGAGGAGGCTTAAAAATGGTTGGTTGTTCAGTCTGTCTCCACTACAACCTGCCTTTTATGGTAGACCACCAAAAAAGCTGGGTTAATTTTGAAAAAACGTCTGTGCGTTGATAATAAGCTTCAGCTTTAAAAAACATGGATGTATAAATGCCATTTTGCCATTGACTCTACATTTTTTCATACCATTTCTTACACAATCCATCCAGCTCTTTTCTATCTTTCACCATTACAACTTTTTCTATATTTCTTTCTTTAAACTTGTCTGAGCAGGTGGCCATTCCACCCGCTCAGACAAGTTTAAGTCAGAACTACAGTGGTGACTGTTATAACATTTTCAGAGATTTCAGGCACTATATTAAAGCTGCAAATAAAATAAGACACATTTAATCAGGTTCAAACATTACAACAAGGCTTAGCTTTAGAACAATGATTTCTAATTGTTTACTTATGAGTGGACATTTGAGTGTTAATGTGGGTTAGCACAATCAATCTAGAACAAAATTCATTAAATAAGATGGAATATCAAAGAATGTACATGGAAAGTTTTAATTTTTATGCTTAGCAAAGTAGTGTGTGGTAGATAGGTGATTCGTGTGTGAAATTAATCATTGATATGGCGGGAAATGAAAATTTATCAACCAGAACAAATATCTGTAGCAAGTTCTTATAAAGGTATGAGGGAAAAGGAAAGGAAGAAAATGTAATATTTATGGGGGTGATGGATGGTGTTGGAAGGTATGAAGATGCAGTCATGAAAGGAGTGAGATTTTAAATAAGTTCCTGGAATATTTAAGGAATCACTAGAACTATTCTCATTGCAAAAAAACAAGTTTTGAAAGGCATGTAGATAAAACCAATTCTCCTAGAAATAGTGTACTTTGTTCAGACCTATACTTTCTCCAACTGCTTGTAGATTAAAAAAAATTTCTTCTCTACTCCTGGTGGTGAATAAGCTCTCATAGTAATTGTGCAAACTCAATAGATATATTTCAGAATTGCATATTTCAAATCTTAAAAGACTCCTTTAATAAGTACACTTTGCAAACTAGTACAGTCCTTGAAAGTTTGAATCAGTATTGGTTTTAATTTTTTCTCCAAGGAATGTTTTTAATCACGTCGATGCAGTGTTCATGAATAGGATAACAGTAACAGATGCTCAGATAGTCCCATACATGTCCTAATGTTGAGACCATTCAAGGTGGAATTTTGATCATTTCCTGAATTTTTTGAGCAATAAAAATGTTTGTGCATATTTCCACATATACATTAAGTGCGCTCTGTTTTTGGCAAAATTGACTGCTTTTTTTCTTCGTTTCGTTTTCTCAGCATTAACCTAAAACATTAGGTATTCCTTATTATTGAACAGATATTATTATATTATATTTTATGAATTAAACCTAACCCAGCAACCTGAATCAAAGTCTCTGTAATGAGAAAATCATTTTTTTATGGTGGTATCTATGTGGTTCTTCATATCTGAAAATGGCAGTTGTGTCACCCTCAATGTCTCAAATACAAGAAAGGGTTAATGTTGTCTTATTTCCATTACAGTGATTTTAGAGTAATACTCGCATCATGATAAAGTATTTTCAGATGCATGTCACATCCTTCTTGGCAGGTTAAAGCAAAATAAAATGATTCCCTAATTAGCCTGATTAATAAACTAAAATGACTTGACTTCAAAACAGCCATCTTTAATCTAGTGGTGTAGGCAGGATTAAGATACCTTCATTTGTTATGATTTACAGGTAGAGATAGGTGCCTGACTCACTCAATGCTAAAAATATTGGGGACTGTACTTAGAGAGAGTTCCAAGTTTGAAAATTTCAAACCGTATTAGAAATGACCTTAAAAATTGTGACCTCACATCTGGCCGTCCTGAGATCAATACTAATAAAATCCCAAGAGTCCTTTTTAATGAGTAGGTTAAATTTAGTGGTGTTTGTTTTTTTAATCTGTGGAGCTACTAGGTACTGAGTTGAAGTTTTCAGGGATTGTATATGGGCACATTTTCTGTATATAAAATAAGGTCCATTGGCATTGGTATCCACTATGACATTGGAACTCAACTAATTTATTTCATTTGAATAATATTAAAAATATATTCCATCCTTTGTAGACTAATTTTCTTTTATTATATAAAATATAAAAACTTTCTTTTATTGACTTCAAATTTGGACTAAAATATAACAGAGTTCCAAGTTTTGTATTCTTTTGATGTTTTCCTGCCTTTTTATTTTATATTTTACAAAACAATTCGGACAAACACAACTTGTCATTCAATTACTCTCCATCATGTGGATGGCTGCAATGGAGATCCATTGTCATACCAAACATCTTCAACCATCTTGCAAAGGGGTAATGTGACTTTTAAGACTGAATGGAATTATTATTGGGCATTTTTGGTTTATTCACTGAACAGAGAATTCAATTAAGCTATGTTATTATTCAGCTTTTAAGTATAGTCCTTATCTTTTGATAATTCATTGATAATAACTGACATTCACCTTCCAACCAGCTAAATCGAAGAATATATATTTATGTGTATATATATATGTGTGTGTGTGTATATATATATATGTATATATATATATATATATATATATATATATATATATATAATATTTATATATATACACACACATGTACAATCGCCATATTTAGTATGCTATGAAGAATTAAATTTGGCCTATGCATAGTAGTTAGGGCACAAAGTTCGACAAATTGCAAAATACGCATTCTTCCAACTTATGTATTAATTTTTAAACCTATGCATAAGTATTTTTGCGTAGTATTACGATAATTCCTATCTGTTGAAAAATCATTCCCTAAATCGTATATTATTCTCATATTTTTTGTGTAATGAATGCAAATAATCATATGACCAACTTAAGATGGGTGTTCTATCTCAATCATCACCCACATGGGTGATTGTTGTAAGCACCATGCAAGATATTTCATCTGAGTGTTTTTAAAAATGCCTCTTAATTATTTCCAGGGGAAAGTTTGTAGCATTGGAAGACATTAGTTGCCGTATAAAACCAGGCTGCAATGATCACCCCCCTTGGCCAAAAGGAATCTGCTCGAAATGTCAGCCAAATGCCATCACTTTAAACAGACAGGTTTGTTTTGCTTTTTGGTTTCAATGGATAATTAAATTAGTGCCTGATTGAATCTTGTTATCCACTGAGCCTAGAAGTAGGAATCAGTTCTTTTGAAGAATATTTGTAGTGTAATGGCAACTGATATCTGTGAAAAATCATGGCTTTTTTTAATTTGATGTAATGTACTTTATTAAATCATTCATTCATTGCTATGCATGTAATTTCATTTGAGCAAATGATACAAATAAATTAAATTTAAATATAAATTTTCGAGCAAATGATAGAATATCTTCACAAATTTTAAATTCAAAATAAAACAAATGAACTTTTTAAATAGGGAAAGCTGAATGCTCAAACACACTTGGCTTCCAAAGAGACTGGGAAATGGCACAACAGTAACTTCAATGGAGTCACTTGCTGGTGTGCACACATATGCGAGAATTCCATAGTGAAATATTATTTGCCTAGACGAGAGCTGAAACCCATATCCCTAAAAAATTCTGTGCAAGTAGATGCCTTAGGTTTTTAACTGGATGAAGAACTCTGCAGAAAATTGAGGAATCCATCAGGCTTGAATCATTGCTGAAGTGAACGATTTTTACATGGGTAAATTCTTGCTCTTAGTTTTCAAACAAACAACTGACTCCACTAAAGTTACTGTTGTAACATTGTTTGCTTTTATTTTTGATTCCCCTAAAGTTAGTCACCTCTATGTGTTTAAATATCAAACACTGCAGTGGTACACTGCACATGACTATGATTACTTGATTGGTATGGCATTGTACGTACAGCAATTAGCCGGTGCATCTTATTCCTTATAGACCCTTGGAAATTTGCCGCATAAGGGTTAGCTTAAGTCATTTATCAAGCTAAAGCACTTCCCAGAAATCAAGAGATTCAGGTTTTATTACTGTTGTAAGCAAATGGTTTTTGCCAAGTAAAATTTTTGCAATTTGTTTGCAATATTTATTCTCTTTCTTCTTAGTAGAAGTGATGATGAATTATAAAAAAATTAAGAATGTATGCGTTAGGTAAAATTATCTTCAATTTAATGATGGTGACTAAATGTATTGCTAATTTTTTGTTGCACACATACTGAAATGCATTCCTAAGACTTACATCCACATTTATATCATTGCTTATGGAAGGAGGGTTTCTTTTTTTCAGTTTTTGTGCATTAATTTTTATTATTTCCATCAAATTCCTTTTACTATACATTTCCTCTCTATATTACATGCGAGGCAAATTAAGGTGATGAGTGAAGCTCAGTCCACAATGAACCCTTCTTCAGCCCCCATCTTTATTTATTCACTTGGGAGAGTAGTCTGGAAACCTAACAAATTAATGAGACGTTTTTTTTCTTTGCACCGATTTTTATTTTTCAACGTAGTCTCCTTTAAGTAAATACACTTTTTCCAGTGAGGATCGAATTTTTTTAACTCTTCCAAATAGTAGTTTACGTCTTCCTCCATAACATAGGCATTTATGTACAGGGTCCATGCAATTAGTATCGAGACTAGTTCCAAAAATCAAAATTTATTGCAGTTATCATTACAATTACTTAATAATCTTCAAAATACATTCCTCCTGCATCAATAAACTTAGTTCGGCGCACCACCACTCGTCAAAAGCCCACTGGAAGTCAGTTTCTAGAATACTGTTGAGAGCCTTTGCCCCACCGCTTGAACCACCTCGATGTAGTCGAACTGATATCCTTTGAGCTCCCTTTTTATTCACAGAAACAAGAAAAAAACAAAGGGAGCCAGATCGGGGCTGTAGGGGGGGTGAGGCAACGTTGCCATGCCAAATTTTGTCAGCAGCTGCCGCACAACAATCGCACCGTGGCACATTCCTTGCTCAAGACTTTCCGCACAAGCTTCGCACATGCTTTCCTCATGGCAATATCCTCTGTTACAATGGTGTGGACAGTTCTGACTGAAAGTCAGTCTCCTCACTGATAAGAGCGATGGTTAAACACCTGTCAGAGTCCAAAACGTTTTTCACTTTGGCCACCTGAGCATCGGTTCGAGCAGTTGTCGGGTATCCGGCACGGTGCTCATCTTCGATGAGCTCATGGCCTACCTTAAACATTTTGTGCCACTCAAAAAATCTTGCACGGCATAAGGCATCATCCCCATAAGCCTGTTAAATGAGTTCAAGGGTCTCCGACATGGATTTCCATGGTCTCCAAGTTTAACGCAAAACTTTGCAGCGTAGCGATGCTCAACGGTGCACTCCATGCTGGCGCGATGACACCACAAACCATCACACGTCACAAAAATCCACCTCCTGTCTCAATGCATGCCCAGAGACGACTGAACTAAAGTGCGCCTGAGTGGTGGGTGACCCCTCTACTGAGCCGAACAATCGGACCGCCCCATTCACCGCTCCATTGAGGTTACATTAAACCAGTCATGATACTTATTTTACAGACCCTGTATGTGATATCCTCCTCTGAAAATGCTGAAAAAACTCTGCAAAACAGCCTATAATTTTTTTATTTCTTTAATTTCATCCTAAACCTTGTATGTCACTAATGTTTCACAAGAATAAGTTTTCAAAAATTTCACAAAGTATTAGACAATTTATATTGTACCAACTTAGGTGCCTAAAATTACATGAGTTGAAGTTTTTCCTGTACATTTAGTAGAAATACTTCTTTAGTCTCAAAACAAATATTTTTGTTTAGAAATATCTATTTCTAAAATTATCTTAGCAAATATTGGTTTTAAAAAAAAATGTTTACTCTTTTTTCAATCACAGATTTATCGACATGTGGACAATGTAATGTTTGAAAATCCATATTTAGTTGAAAGATTTCTCAACTATTGGAGAACCACTGGTCATCAGCGCATTGGTTTCCTTTATGGAAATTATGAAGTCCATGCTGATGTCCCCTTGGGAATAAGAGCTACTGTTGCAGCAATATATGAGCCACCTCAGGTAATGAAGTTTTCTTTGTTTTCATACTGTTATCCCTATAATGCTCTCTAGAGTTTGTATCACCACAAACTCTGTATGATATTATGTATACATTATTTGGCAAACTCATGAGGCCAGAAGATGTAATCAGAACCAAATATTTGGTGCAAATGAAGATGCTCCAAGCAATCATAAACATAAATAGTAGGTCATTATTTAATTATGAAACTGTTGTCTATCCAAGCCAATAAACTCCGTGAAAACTCAAGAAACATGCAGACCTCATTAAATCTGCACCTTGGAAACCTCCAAATAAACATTTTATTTTGCAAAAATAAGCTATACTACTTGAAAACTAGGTGTTCATTAGCTGGGTTAATTTTTAAAGTAAATCATTGGTTATTTATTTTTATTTTGCAAATTATAGAATTTATGAGGCAAGAAATATTTATTTGGCTGCTTATAGAGCACTCAATAAAAGTGGAACCATTCATTATCAGCAACCTGAAAAGTCATCTTTGAATTCCTATCTTCGAACAACAGTATTCAAATATACTGTGAGTTCTTGCTTTATAATGGGTACTTGGCATGATGGAATTGCTTTGCAGTGTACTTTTCAAAGAAGCTTCTGGTTCACTTGATGGCAACTCACAGTGATCGTGAACATTCTTTTAAATACAATATCTCGCAGGATTTAATGTGCTCCAATCATAAATTTCCTCAATTCTACGCCACTGTTCAATTAGGCAACAGATTCCTGTTATAACTCAATAAGATTGGTAGGAACATTTTTTTATTTGATTTGAAACTTATTTAATCGTTGTCTTACTAGTAATTTTTACTTTTTTCTCCTCATTTACTCAGACGTTCTTTTTAATAGAGTTCTGGAGAGAATTGATGTTTTCACTATATTAGTATTCTTGGGTGAATTAATGTTCAAATTTCCATATATTACAATATGATTACAATTATCAAATAGTTCTTCTCTATTAAGATTATTTAATTATTTATGGAAGTGTTAAGTTACTGTTTGATGATTTATACCGGCATAGAAAACATAATATCGAATCAATATGGTCTGTATGATTTCACTAAATTAGTAAGCCAAGGGATATCCCATCTCTGTTGCTGCTCCATTCACTGATTATTTTTAAATGACATTTTATTAATTAAAGCAGGTTTTACGTAAACTTAGGCTGAGCAATGATGAATTAATTTACCTCTTCCAGCAAAGCACAACCTGATATCTAACTCTGAATAAAACCCTTCACATATTCCTCATTCATGCCACCTTCCTTAATTCCATCTAACATGCATATTCTTTTCTTACCCCTTCCTTGCTTGCGTAACGTCATGCCATCCATTACAATTTATATCACATCGACAATCAAAATGATCTGCATCCACTATTCCTGTCTCCTTTGGTTTATTACAGTAATCCCGTCTCCTCCCTACTAAAGTTTGGACCAGCTGGTTCTTAGTATTTTTACTCAAAATCCTGTCCTCAATTCACTCTTTTTGACAGCTTAAGTGTGTAATATGATTATTCTTCTGACGTGATTGAAGAATTGCATCATCCACTTCAGTTTTTGCCCTCCTGTTTTAGCATGTAAGTTAGCATTCCTCTTCCTCAAAAACCATATAAATTTTCTTTTGTATGCATGGATTCCCATTTCGTACATATCAGACATTATCTAATGCACTCAGAAATGCTTGTAATCCCTTTGATAACCGGCTGATTAGTGCTTGATCATCCACAAACCTAGGTGATTTTATAAATTCCCTGGCGACTTTCATAACTAGTTCTCCAGTTCTTCCAATACCTTTTTGGCCATTTCATCCAGATGTACAGTCATGGATGATAGTGAACATACGTCTGACCCGTCTTCGTGGTACTGCCCATTCAAACTCTTCATCCACCACATGTGCCTGAGTAGTTTGGCTCATGAGCAAGTTACAGATAAGTTGCCTATACCTCCAATCTACTCCTATTTTTGGAAATACTTCCATTATTTGTACTCAATTAACTCTGAAATGCCGCCTTGAAATGTATTTAAAAAATCATGATTTTATTCTATGTTCCTCCCCATTTGTGACCTCATTTCTGCTGTACGAATGCTCACTCAATGACATCTGCTATATGCTAAGTGAATGACAAATGTATTGATGAAAAATAAAATATTAGGGAAAAGTGAGATGTTGCGTGATGAATTTTTTTATTATTTTTTAAGATTAATTATCTTTACTGTGAGTATATGTTAGTCCAGTGGTAAAACATTTGGGTACTGACTGGAGGCCCTGGTTTCATACCTTGACAAGCCTCTGAGCACCCTCAGCTACACACTAGCTGTGTGATTTTTTGAGTACCAGATCTTCCTGAGACACAATAGGCAGCAGAGGGAAGGGAACTGACCCCCATACCCAGAACATAAAGTCCACATGTCGCTGGATTTAGTACGAAGTAATTTCTATGCTCTCTGGTCAAATCAATCTCTGGGATGATTACAATGGTTTTCTTTTTTGCTAGTATTGGTGTCATGTTAAAAACACTTCCATATTAACTTTTTATCCCATAATCTTATGATGGACACAATTATGAATATGAATCCTGGCAACTATGGAACCTGACCCTCTGGGCCATGTATCATGCCAGGCAGTTGTAGATGCAAGGGTCCTGTTGGTATCGCACAAAATTCTTGCAAAGTGGAACCGACAGGCAGCAGCGAAGAAGAAGACAGAGGATGACTGAACCACCCTTGAGTAATCCAAGCCCTGAGTTTTCCTTAACCCTTGAGTGCTTCCATGGGACTTTATTTACACTCACAGCCTTATTTTATTTCAATTCCCTAAATGTTCTCTCTTTCAATCCGGACCTAAGCTATCTTCCTTTAGGTCATATTCTCTATGTCTAAGCTTGCTGGCTAATTTCTTAACTGTACAGTTCTTCTATATATTCCTTCCATTTCTCATGGGTCTTCTCTGGTTCAACTTATATTTTTCCTGGCTTATTTTTTTATTTTTATCACAGATTTTCACTTCTTACTTCCTGGAAGGGTTTAACCTTCTTCTACAGTGCACCAATGTCACCCTTCCTTCGTAAACTTGGCATATCCTCACACTGCATCTTCAACCCTGCTTCTTTCAACTTATTAGTTTCCTATTGAACTTAATTATTCATCTCTTTATACTTTCTTTTACCCAAACTGTTGTATTCTTCCATTTTTTTCTCTCATCTATTTTCCTAATTATCTCATTTGTAATCCATCTTTGATTGTCCTTCTCTTGTTCACTGTTCTTATAGTATTTTTTGATGCTTTCAATATCCCTTTTTTGATATGTTCCCATTTTTCTTCTATCATACAAGTCTTTCTGTCCTCATTCATCATTTTGACTTCTGCCTCCTAGTAATAATTTCTGTTCATCCCGGTCAGCACTTCTACATTCCATTTTCTCAACCATTTTCTTATTATTTTCCTTTTCAATCTGATATTATGTTTCATTAGAACTAAATTATGATTCTAATCTGCATCTGCTTCCTGAAATTGTGCGCATTATTGAAACTGTTCCTAAATCTCCACAACCATATTATAGTCTAATGTCTCTCTAAATCCCCAGGCATTTTCCTTGTATGCCCATGTCTATATGACCCGCTCCAAACGCAAGTGTAATAAATCTGGGAAAAAATTTATTACAAATCAAAGTACAAATTTCAAAAATTCTTCAAAAAAATTCAAAACAGCACCCACTTGTATCAACACACGGATACCAGTGCCTCTGCCAGTCACTGTTTGTTTCCTAGAAGGTATCTATGTGAACCTCATTCAGGTGCGTCGTTATGGCCTCTTTGACGTTTTCCAGCATTCCAAAATGTTTGCCTTTCAAACTCCTTTTAATTCTTGGGAACTACAAGAAGTCAAGTGGTACCATCAGGGCTGTAGGGTGGCTGGGGCAGCATTTCCACCATGTGCTTGGCCAGGTATTCAATCACAAGGAAGGCAGTGTGAGCCGGCATGTTGTCATGGTGCAGCCTCCATTTGGTAAAGATCTCCTTCCAGACTCTTTTCCAGACATTCATGTAAAACTTTATGTTCACTATCTGTTCTTGAGGCGCAACTCATCACAGAAAATCAACTAATCATGAACAAGTCATTCTGCTTATTTTTGGGACAGACCCTGTATGTGGTGTTTTAAATTTTTTTTGTTTAAACCTTTTTTTTTGTCTTTTTTATATCTAATGCTTTGCTCTCAAATGTTTTTAGCCTCAATATTAATAGCCTATTTGCAATTTAATTTTTAAATACCCTAAGCTTGCAGAATGATAACTGTTTATAGAACATTTTACAGCATTAAAATGTGTACTATATTGAATTGTATATTCTGCACACATCATATCAAATTGTAGATGAAAAAATTACCTTCACGTATATGCAAATAACTAAGATCACAGAAAGAGAAAATGACGTAGCATTAACGAGGGAGCAATTAGGCTGGAAGACTTTGTGAGATCAGTGTTAGTTCTTCTGCATTATCCAGTGTAGGGCTTTATATGATTTATCTTAACTAAAATTTTAAATTAATTTTGGCTAACCTTTATTTTTACATTATTTGTGTTATAGTTTAGTTGAGGGTAAACAACGATCGTTTTGGAAGCTGTATATTTTTCCAAATATTCTGATCCATTTTCATATTGTTATTTCTGTCAAAACCCTTCAGAATAACCTTTCAGCAAGATTACTTGGTATCAGGCAACGGCGCAGAAGGAACATACAAAAATCTTCGATTCCATTATTTAAGTAAAACCCTGTTGTTTCTACCATTAAAATTAAGATTGCTAGGTAAAAAAACTGAGGAAAACAATAGTATTTGAATAGGATATTGCAATGAGGTAGTGTCTTATGTACAGGCTTCCCACCAAGAGGGCCCGGGTTTTAATCCTGAAGACAGCAGATATTTTTCGTGGTATCTCAATCCTACTTAAGCTGCTTTGTGGATATCACTTTAAGTGAGTATGCCTTCTGTCAGATGGCCCATGAAAACATTCTGTAGACCCTTTGGCACCTTTTTAAGGAGTAGGCCAATGCCAACACTGGGTTTCTCTCCACCCTTCCTCCTTTCATATCCATCCAAACAAGTAGGTAGGGATGGATGTAAAAGAAGGTACAAATGATCTTAGCTGTCAGTTAATTACCCTAAAACTACTACTAGTCAATTTGGTTCTTACAACATGGCTTCTATTATTTTAGCATGATGCCTGATAAACCTAAGGCTATGTGAGCTTGAGAATAATGCTTCGGAGAAGTTTAACCTAGGCTAATGATGTGGGCTTCCACATCCTCTACTGTGGGCTACAACAGTCCTCTTTCTTTTTTATTTCAATAGCACCTACAGCATGGTAAAAATCATGTAAATAGTGTGTTGTTTTATCTTCATAGTGTGGAATCCACTGAACTTACAAACATATGGGGTATGCTTTACTGGATTGGTGTTAAAGATATTTTTGAAACAACTTAGGAAGGTATAAACACCTTCTATTTGAAATGTTGCCCATTGTAACTGTGTTGATTAAAGGGAGCGATGACAAAAAGTAAGCGCTAAAAATATGAGGAAAGGACCTGAGAAATGTATCCACTGGCATTTTTGTTTTAGTAGAAGAGTTTTTAGGTAACTTTAAATAATCCTCTGAATCTACAAGCATGGTTTATATAATAATGGTATACCACCCTGTGCAATAAATACACAAACTGAGGCCATAAAAACTTTATTTTGCAAAATTTAGCCTACATCGTTTTTTCCCCTTCAAAGTACTCTCCATTCATTGCTATGCACTTATTCCATCTTCTATTCTGCTGTTTAAAGCACCCTTGGAAGTCCTCAGCAGTTAGGATTTTTAGATTTCTCGTTGTTTCTTGTTTAACTGTGTCCACATCTTCCCAGTGATGTCCCCTCATCACATTTTTGCATTTTGGAAATAATAAAAAGTTGTAGGGGGCGTGATCTGGCAAATGAGGAGGATGACCAAGGATGGTGATTGAACTTTTGCCAGAAACTGGCGATTAATCAATGCTGAATGCGTTGGTGCATTGTCCTGGTGAAGGATCCAGCCATCCATCATGTTTGGTTAAAATAGTGTGCACTGTTTTCCTAAATTCAGGTCATCAGCTATCATTCGGACAGTTTCTTGATGATTGGTTGGGATAAGGGATCGCACATGATCAATGTTGTCATCGACACAGGTGGTTGAAGGTCTTCCCGCCCTTGCATCATCTGTGGCATCTTGTCGGCCATCTTTAAAATGCTTAATCCACTTGAAAACGGATGTTTTCTTCATAGCACAATCACTGTAAACAGCTGTCAACATTTCATTGATTTCTTGATAACTTCTACTGCACTTTACCAAAAAACTTAATGTTGCTTCATTGCTCCGTGATTTTGTCAATTTCCATTTTCGACTACAGTAAAAACAAGGATAACAGAAACTAATATAACTGGCACTATACACACAGCTCGACGATCCCCCAAGCACAGATGTCTCATTAGGTCTCAGGTAACTAGCATCACTGGTGGGCGGGGCTATATTCCGCGTCATGGCCTCCAGTTTGCACCAGTTCGCGTATTTATTGGATAGACCTCATATATAATTTATATTTAAATGGTCCACTAGAATGGTATATAAATGGACCGCGACATGACTAATTTGTACCTGATGATGACGCCTAAGCGTTGTAACTAGTAGCACCAAAATAAAGAACAGTGGAAAAATACATTGTGTACTTTATTCTATAAACTCCACTGACTGTTGGTTGATTGACCAAAACTTACCCTTGGTCGTATGATTTTTTTGTGTTGGCAGAATTTGTAATATTTTAGAATAGTGGAAGAGATTAAATAGCTTGCATTAGAATTTTTGTAAGTTTGTAGAGTATATTGGGGATGTGATAGTTCAGTGGGTAGAGTGCTAGGCAACTGACTGGAGGGTCTGAGTTCAATTCACAGGGGTGCCTGTGGGCCCTCTTAGCTTCGCCCAAACTGTATGATTTTTCAGGTATCAAGCCTTCCTGAAAAACCATAGGCAGTATCCCTACCTGATGTGTGAATCTCATTTGCCAGTGGGATTAGAACTTGGTGAGTTCTACTCTCACCTATCAAACCAACCTTCAGTTTGCTAACTGTGGTTCGTGGGTAGAGTATATTATGAAAATGGATCTCTAAGGCAGCAAAATGTCTGTGCATAAAAGTATACTCGTCCTTGCATTATTATATTGAAGTAAATCTTAGGGTATAAGATCAACGGGCTTTACCATCATTTAGTAGAAATTACAAATATTGGGTGTGCTAAGATCCACAGTAGTGCATACTGAACACACTGGACTGAGAGTCTCTGTTATGAAAGTAGGAGAGATAGGGTGAGGAATGAGTAAGTGGTCATTAAATAACATGGATTAACTGCATCAGTGAAGTACAAGTAAGGAAGATGTGTGATATGTATCTTTGGTCATTTGAAGTGCATGGATGGGAATTATATCACCAGGCGGATAACGACTATAAGAGAAGAATGATTTGTTGACAAATTCCTCCAATGGCAGTGGGTAGACAAAGAAAGTCATGATATTAGGTGGTGGAAGAGACAGTCCAGACAAGAATTTTTATGTCATGTATGCAACAGTCCATGAATTAAGAGAGTTTGTTTTTTGTTTAGAAACCAACTTAAAGCTATTATATACCAGTTAAGATGACACAAGTATGGAATATGTTTTGGGGTTATACGAAGAAATTTTCTTCAGCACTCTTTTATAATGCATATTGTTGTTTTCTCATAAAATTGAGCACTAATAAATTGCTGTTCTATTGCTTTGTAAGACATCAACTGATCATGGTTTCATTTGTCATTTATATTTGTTTTCTGTACATCTGTTCTCAGGAAAGCACAAGAGATTCAGTTAGCTTGTTGCCTGATGAAAGGGAAGAAGATGTTGAAAATTTGGCCTCCCAACTTGGCTTACAACGGGTTGGATGGATTTTTACAGATTTGGTTGCAGATGATATCAAGAAAGGAACCGTAAGCAATGATAAGAGTTTGAAAGAATTAGGTTTGCTAGATAGTGTTACTTAAGCTACCTTTAATTCTTTATTCAAACATTTATTCTAGGTGAAGCATTTCCGAAATATTGAAGGCCACTTTCTTTCTGCTGAGGAATGCATCATGGCTGGCACATTTCAAAACAAACACCCTAATCCTTGCCGATTTTCACAAAATGGTTATTTTGGCTCAAAATTTGTCACTGTTTGTGTTACAGGTATGTCATCTCCTTTTATTTTTTATCACATTAAAATGTAATCATTGGCATGAGTGGGGCATATATGCAAGCAAAATATTTGGCAGTTAGCACTTTTGTTTCGTTGTTTAGTTTGTAGAATATATTTTATCCTTCTTTGCCATTTTCTTAGTAGTGTAAATATTTTTTCATAAACATATTTGGAATTCCCTCAAAAGGAAGTGTGCATATGCCTGCATCTTCCATAAAGTTTTGTGAAGTAGGAATCTTTGAATCCTTGTCAAAACAGAGCCAATAAATTGATCTTTCTGCATGCATGCATATTGACCATTTGTCGGCTTCAGGAGACTTTGCGTTGAGATATGGTCATAGGCTACCCTTATGAAGAGCTACATGAAATTTGATAAAAGGTATGCTTTGTTCATAATTTATAGTTAGTGATAATATATATTCAGCCTGTGTCAATATTTACTTGAAGATTAAGTTGTGAAAATATGTGACATTGTTCATTGGCAGGAAGAGGCAGTATTGGTTAATAACATCTCTTGTGTTGTTTCCAGTTTTATGATTTAGCTTGACTTTATTCAGCAAAAAATGGCATAGGTAGTTGTGCACTTGGTACTCATTCAAAAAATGCCTTAACATCCACTCATTTGCTCCTTTTTATTCAGAGCATGTAGCACCACTGTCATGAATTTTTATCATTTGAGCATTCAGTTTAAGGGAGGGTTTCAGAAACCCCTTTGCACGACCATTACTTATTATTAAGAGCTAAATCCTCCATTACCTCCAACATCCTTAATTATAAGTTATCTGGTTCTCCATCCAATGACAAAAATCAGATTTAATAAGTTAAATCTTTGTTCATTTTTCTTGAACTATTCCTTAATGACAAGTTCCAGCATTGGAAGTTTGCCATTTATGTTGAACAGAGAAACATTTCTTTGATGAGTTTTTCTTTGCGGAGTTAACATATGATTATCATTATGCATATCCAGGCTATAATCAATCCTTTCAATTAGTATCATCTGCGATGGGTCTGTGAATCGCAAATGCTTTCATCCGCATGCATAAAACTTGGAAAAAGTGACTAGCGATCTCTGTTGGCAGTTGCAGTAGTCATAGCAAAATCACAAAAGAGACAATTTAATACATACCTTGCTTTGTGGAATTTTTCCATTGTAGGATGAACTAGTATATACTGTTAATTCAAGACAATTCAGGACAAGTCTTTGTTGACTGACTTAGATTTCATTTCATTGAATAATTTTCAAAGTATAAAAATTATTTCAAAAATGAAACACCATAGGTATTGAAACCTAGACAATCCATTAAAGACCTGCCAATAGGAGTTCACAATGTCTTTGTTTGTTACCAAAGAATTTCACAAAGTGACACCTAAAAGTTTTATTTGTGAATTCATTATCTTTAATGGACCACCATTATTTTCTTCCCGAGTTATTTCAAAGTACAAGTATATTAGTTGGAATTTTCAAAATCGGCATTCTACTGCTAACGAGCAGTTTGTGACTATCATACATTTGGATCTTCTTTCTCACCCATGACATTTCTCATAAAGCTGCTTGACCCTCCACAATTGATCATGTTCTGGACAAAAAGATTAGAACTTGCATTTGTTGCATACTCTTGGTCAGTTCCCAATTTTGTGGAACTTCAGCCTCCCAAAACTTTATAAAGCCGTAGAGACTGCGGTGTTCCCCTGTTACTTTGCAAGATCATCTGTGGCTCATTTTCTCCAAAGTCAGTGCACCCGGTAACGTTGACTAATTTGGCTCTTCAGCTTGTGTGAGTACAATTTTCTTGTCAAACTTATGTTTTAAAATGATATAAAAATGATATATTTTTCAATGCCTTCATTGGCTCTTTTGTGGAAATTGAAATGAATTTTGTCAATTATAGTGATGTAATGCTTCAAGAGGTAATTCAGAATCTTGAAGGTGATGGCTTTGGATTCGACAAGATATGCATCGAAATACCAAGGAAACCACTATCTGATGAAAACTCTGCCAGAGAAGATGATATGGGAATTGTGGAAAATTTGAGTGTATGCCAATGACAATTTAACATTGAAGTTGCTTTTGAACAAGATGACCAAATGGAGATATTTAAAGGAAAAGATAAGGACAACTGTGCATATGGTGAATCTGGCTCGAGTCATGCTGAAGACCTCTGAAATGCAAACAGATGATAAAATATCAGGAATTTTGATAAAAATATTGGCCAAGAAACAACATCACCTGAAGCTGACTACTCATACTCTTTGTGAAGTGTCCTCCATCAAAGTGTTAAAACCTTTTTTTGGTGATGAGGTTATTTCCCATCAATTGCATTAAACAAATATGTATGCTACAGTGCTGATCCGAAAATAGTATGGAGAAATTGAAATGTATATTGCAATTCTATTCCTTGGTGCATATAATGCAGTTCCTATTAAAGGCATTATTTGCAGGCATTCCTGGATTTTAGGAATGAGTTTGTAATTTGATTCAGATACAGAGATTCCTACCAATAGCAAATGTATTCAGTGCTTCGAGAGCACTTCTTTGGATGTTTCTGATAAAATGTGGAAATATGATCCCTTATGGATGTAGCAAAGAAAAAATACAAATAATTTTCATTTAGGGAACTGCATTTTCAGTGCTTCAGTTGAGATGAATCACTGATTCCATAATTCTGCTACAGTTCATTCAAGGGAAACCAGTAAGATTTGGATTTGAAGTTTTGTGTTGCAATAGTCCAGGTGGATACCATATTTATCGGGGAAATTATCAATGGGAAAATAAATATTATGAAAGGAAATTCTGAAAGGCTGCAGCACCTCTAATTGGGATGCTAACAGTGAGATAAGAGCTAGGGAGAACAGAAGCTGCCTTTTCCAATTTCATTTTGATATTTATTTCACCAATTATCATTTACTCGTTCATCTACATGGTAGGCAGTATGGTGTGACAGGTGCAGTTAGAAAAAATAGATAACTGAAATACAGTCCATTGAAATCAGCTGAGAAAATGACTAAGATGAAAAGCAGAACTTTTGAAACCAGATGTCACTGACAGCATTGTCAAAGCCAGATGGGTAGACAGTACAATTGTGATAGTGGTGTCATGAATCCATGGGATTTATCCATTGTAATATGTTGGTGGATTCTATAAAAATAGAGAAGAAAGAATAACAGTCTCTCCATCTGGTGTTTTAGGAAATTACAATGCATTCATGGATGCAGTAAGACAGAATGGATTAGAAAAATTTCTATACCATGTAGGTGTGAGGGAAAAATGTTGGTGTCCAATATTTACATAGATATTTGATGCCATGTTGCACTATGTATGGGTTTATGCATATGCACAATACCAGGATATGAAATATCCAAAAAAAAGTCTGGTTGAGATATCAATCACCCAGCTGGAATTTCTATGAGCCATTGCGCAAACCTACTTTGAGAAGGTCAAGAATCCCCTGAAATCAGTGGGAACTGAACCTGGTTCTGAAGGGATGGAGACAGGAATAAAGTAAGTAAATTAAAAATAACCCAATCAATGTTATTACACTTAACTTCATGGGAAGTGGAAGTCATTCATAATTAAAGACTTGACTTCATAATTCACTTAGAATTTAGCCCATCTGCCTCCCATTAGCTCTTCTAAACTCTTCCAGATGTAAAGATAATAAAAAGTACATTGTGCACCTGAAGATGTTGAAACCTGGCAAAACATGGGTCATGTTAAACAAAGTTGTTTCTTTAAGTAGTCAGTTTATTTTTGGTGTTTCTAATGTGGTTAGGAATTCAAAGAAACTGCTGGAAATACCGCAACATTTCAGAGTGTGAGGATGACTCGGTATCTTAACTGGCTAAAGCACTCAGCCAGACCTCAAGATACCTGGGTCGAATCCCAGTCTAAGGGAATGATTTTTTAATCTTTGAAATTGTTGCACTGTAGACATTAGAAATTATGAATACAACCATCTAGTGAAATACAGCCCCCAACACCGAAGATGTATGTTGAAAACATTTATGATTAGGACATGAATGGAATGCTTGAAATGCAATGTGGGATCGTGCATTGATTGTTTTGTGCTGTTTTATGTGTATCACTAAAAATCTGTAAGATTATATTTATATTAGTTTTAAATACGTAAAGTATAAAAATTGATTTTAATGTTTTTATTAAAAAGTTTAATTTAAATTTGCCTGTTTCAAATAATAAATATTTTTTTTGCATGTTCAATTTTGAGTTATAGATGGTATGTGCTAAAGCCTCCACACTTAATGTGAGATTATTAATAGTTAATACTTTTCCTAATTTCCAGTTTAGTATATGTTAGTGCATAGCAGTACATATGATTCTAGACTATCAATACAGTCATTAACAGGAAAAGTATGGGAGTTGATTACTTCTACTCAAAAAATAATTACTATCAACATATTAGAGTATCCTTCTATACTTTTTTTATGGGCATTAACAGGGGAATTGTGGTAATCAATATTTTTCATAAGCTAGAAAGGGTCATGAGCACTGTTGATGGTTTTTCAAATTACTTATTTTTTAAGAAAAATAACCCTCAATACCATACTTGGAAGATAGAGTTCATATTCTCTAAATGCCATGTTGTGAAACCCTTATGTTTCATGGAATTGTAAGTTTCATGGATATTATAACATTTCGAGGCATGTGACAGTATTGGTTATTCTTGATGATGCCTCAAATGTTACTAACATTTTCAAGGTAGGCATCCTAAAGTTTCATACCTTCCGATATGTATTACTAAGATTGCAAAGCAGTTTCTGTAGAGAATCAACCTTTAGTCTAAATTTTATTTCAATTTCTAACTCCAGAGATTTGTTAAGCACAAGTAGATGTTTAATAGAAACTGAGTGGTATTTTGCATAAGTATGGAAATGATTAAAAATAAGTATGTAGTGTTCTTTTTTTTAGTTAAGTTGTATAGGCCCTTTGGATAGCATGATTATTGCTCTTTATTTTTATTGCACCAACAGAATAATATGTATGTTTAAAAATTTTTGTACTTGTTTTGTTTGAATTTGAACATCATGTTTGATTGCAATGGATATATTTTGTTTGTAGTGAGATAGATCATTTATTTTTTTAAAACATTATTCACATACAACAGTAGCGCCAATTTACTGTGAAAAATGTAACAAACATGGAAGAGGACAAAATAACAATAACAGCATAACAATAAACAACAAGAACCGAACATGGACAGGGGGAAAATTTAATTTGTTGAAAGGTGGGATAAAGCTTGGGTGGTGAAATTGTTTCATATACTATATGTATGGAAAGGATACATTTAATTGTGTTAGCATATCTTATAGTGTTTATAGCAGTCTTATGCTATAAGAATATAATGCATTAATAAACCTAGTATCTTATTCCTCAGCATGAAAATGCAGGGAAGCATTGTCTTAACTTCTAATACTTCAGGTACATACCTGCATTTTTATAGAAAATGCAGTGAAGAAGCATTAATAGATTCACTCTGTGAAAAAATTATTAGGGTGATTGTTTTCTCATTGAAAATTGGAAACAAGAACCTGGGAACAGAAAATATTAGACAACTAGATTACTCCAATTACTATGATATTTATATTGCGAAGTCTTTTCTCATTTTTAACTGTAAGAACAAAATAACCCCTTAAGTGTCAAATTGAGGGTACTAATGAGAAAAGTTATTCAAAGGATACAATTTTATACTCTGTTGTTATGCCAAAGGGTATTAACTACTTCAAAAGTGCACTAAATGTTGGACTATAACTCTCAGATTGCTACGGTGAGAGAGTTATTAATAGTTAGAAAATTGATGTTATTGAGCATCGGACACCTCTTGAGGATGTGAGAATTTTCATAATGGTTTTTTTATAATCATCCATCTCTCCTGAAAATGCCGCTACTCTAGTGCTCTAATTTTTAATTACCCTCCTCTTCAGCCCTAGTATTTGTGTACCAGTTAGATAAAAATTGCTATCCAATAGTCCTTTGAATCCAAAGAAATTCATACATACTGTTTTCATCTGTACACTTCACATAATTTCAAGTACTTCTAGACATAGAAACCATCAAATTCCTGCTATAGTACATCTTAATTTTTCAAACCACAAGATATTAAACTCGGGGCCTTACCTAATTGAAGAAAAGTATTGTATCAGTTTAATTTTGTCACGAAAGGATTAATTTTTTAGAAAAATTGTGAAAGTTATTGGTAAAATGGAATGACTGAGGAGTTGTTGAATGTTCTAAAGCAATGTATGCTAACGTTAAGACAAGTATGAGAGTGAATGTACCCATGAGTGACTGATTTGAAATAAAGTATAATGTGAAACAAGAATTTTTAATGTCACTAAGAATTTTCAATATTTTTGTTGATATTTGTGTGAGAAATAAATGCAGGCAATGCAGCGTTGTTCACTAGGAATTTGACAAAATTACAGGAAGCCTTGGATAAATTTATTGTAGTAGTGGAGAGGAATGAATCAAGAGGGTTAATTTTCCATGATCGAAAGTATGTAGATAGATAGATTTATTCGCCATAGAGCAATACATAATTGTATGGGCTTCATTAAGATTCAGTTACATTTATAGGTGCATTAACATAAATACAAATTTATTAGTGTCCTTGGCAAGGGGAATGGAAATAATGATACTTAGTGAGTGTAAGCTGTGAAGTTGTTGAATAATTGGGTGCCTCTGTTGTGTTCAGAATATATGTGAATGATGGTAGGATAAATGAAGATGAAAAAGATTTCTTCTTTTTGTACTCTGTGGAGTACATAAAATCATTGTTTGTACAAGGCAGTGTATAAATGTGTCCTCCGTACCCTCTTCATTACATGGCAGTAAATCAGTATACTAATAATTGCCGAGAACATATAGATAAGATACTTGAGGAGTATTTGTGGTGAAAATATGAGTACTATGGT
Source organism: Hetaerina americana (assembly GCF_022747635.1). Taxonomy (NCBI): domain Eukaryota; kingdom Metazoa; phylum Arthropoda; class Insecta; order Odonata; family Calopterygidae; genus Hetaerina; species Hetaerina americana. The sequence goes on along the minus strand of NW_027286874.1, from coordinate 30,453,207 downwards.
GATTGATATGTGGGTATTTAAAGAATACAGATTTGATGGACTGGAAAATTAACAATTATGAAAGAAGTGCGCTACTCTGATTTAGTTAGAGAGGGTGACTTTTGAATTATCAAACACTTACGAGAGAAGAGTAAATATGGTTTAAGATGAAGGGGTGGACCAAAAATCATTGGTGAATGTGATTGAAGATACTCGTCACTCAAGTAATAATAGATGTCTCAGGAATAGGTCACATATGAAAAAATGTATGAAGGAGACAGGTGAAAGAAGCCTACAAGTATCGAGCCATATGGAAGAAATAATTAAAAAGGAATAAGTTTTCTGGAAAAGTCTAAATGAAAATGTAGCTGTCAGGGCAAGTTGGGCTTTGATCATCCTAAAAGGAAATGAGTTTAAGGGCGTGTATGTACTTTTGAACACTGTGAGGAGAACTTAGTGATATATTCAGGCTGATTTTGCCTTTTTCAGAAGTTGCTGAAATTTGCAATTTCATTAGTATAATTGAAATTGAATGTTATTATTTTCTTATTCAAAAGCTATATAAATGTCATTTCTAAAAGTATGAAACCTGAAATCTGCCTGATATAAGTTTAAAAATGGTGGCTACCTGAACTGAAGGGGATTGCAGTGGTTATTGTACTGGCTTCCCACCCAGAGGGTTTGAATCCCGGCAGTGTCGAATATTTTTCAGTGGTATCTCGATCGCTCCTTGAGGTGCTTTGTGAAGAGCACTTTGAGTGAGTGATAGCACTTTGAGTACGCCATCCGTCGGATGGGACGTTAAACTGCAGACCCCTGGGCACCTTTCATTAAGAGCAGGCTAATGCTGATGACGGGTTTCTCTCCACCCTTCATCCTTGCCTGTCCATCCCTATTGGCACAAATGACCTTAGCTGTCGGTCGCCTTTTCTAAATACTACTACTACTGAACTGAACCCATCAAATTGTAATTGTTACATAAATTGAAATTGTTTTTATATTAACCATATAGGTAAGCGCACACAGGGAAAGCTGTTAAAGTGTTGATTCATTTTAAACCTCCTCAATTGATGTTTAGCACTTGACTCAATACAATGAGAAATTTGCTACTTTTCGTGAAACAAATTAATTCCCCTTGGCGTTCTAAAATATTACTAAGTCTATTCCATCTAAGTCAAGTTAATAAATGCCATGTATAATTTTCACTTTTACATGGAATCTGAAATCTGTGCACCCAAACAAATACCCAAAATGATTAGTATTAGAATTAGAATTTGTTTATATGTTTTTGTATGTATTTGTATTTGTTATGAAATCAAAGTATTAGAATTTGTCTATTATTTTCATTATCAATAAATGCTCCTAGGCATTCATTGATATTCCATGCTTGATCTTGATGGAAGACAATTGTTTGGATTTTGAGACAAGTATGTCAATCACACACTCGAGCCATGCTGAAAAGCTGTGTGAATGAAAACAAAACTTAGTTTAACTCTCTTCTACTACTGTCAGCAGTACCAATGCAGTGATGGTATAATTTTAATGAAAAATTGGTAAGATTCGCTAGAGTAGTTCTCAAGATGCTGGTCATATGCTCAAGGAAATAGTTGGTAGTTAGAGACCTTGTGTAGGTGTGTATAATAAATCCACTGTCTGTCTTTCTGTAATCATAAGAAGTTACTATGTGTATATATCCAATAGGGTAAGCAAACTATATTTGTTATTTTATTTCATAACAACATAATAGGATGTCCAATGTATTCATGTTTGCTCTAGGAGTCTTTGTGTGGTACTGAATAAAATAAGTAGATGAATTAAGGTGGAACTTTTCTGGGTGCCTGGCCATGAAGGCATAACTGGAAATGAAATAGCATATTAAATAGCAGAAGATAGAGCAAGCTGCCATCTGATTGCTTCTGAGCCAATCATACCTAAAGTGCCTGCTGGAGGAATGTCAGAGATAGTGAGTTTGAAATTAAGCCAACACTCTGTACTCTGGCAGACTTAATGCAAGGATTAAGACAGGCCAAACTGCATAGAGGGGCCAAGGCGAGGGTTTTCTAAAAGACACCTTTCCTGGACAAAAGTATACAAAGGATGATAATAGGACTTCTCCCTGGCCACTATTAAGTTAGGAGATACCTGTACCTTTGTGTTTATCAGAAGAATGAAAGTACATTCCAGATAGTAGAAATTACTACTACAGATGCCTGTTGCCCTGTATAAAGGCAATAGGTTTCATTCACAATAAGGTGATTGGCACAATGGACCATTAGTTACTGATGCAACTATACTCCTGCTGTCAGAACATTAATCATGCATCCCTCTCTTGTCCAGTGATGGGCCCATCAAAATGATTAGAACCATTGTGGGATAATTGTATATGTATGGCTATGTAACACACATACAATAATGGGTAAAAGAGGTGCAAGGCATGAGTACCTACACTTGGGGGTACTCTAACAACTTCTATCTATACCCATTATTTACAAAATTCCGTTTTTCCTGAGCTGAATTATTTAGCTGCATAAGAGTGAAATTTTACAAGAATTGTTTTCCTAGTTATTTGATTATACTGAATCTACACCTTAAGAAATAATATTAATCGGAAATAAAAAAGACAAACAGCTGAGGCCATTGGTGCCATTAGGTTATAGGTGGGTTATTTGATAGAGATAGAATTTTCAGGAAATGGGTGAAGGACCAAGAGAAACTCAGCTTTAGCCAACTCTTAACAAAAGATGCCAAGGTTTTACACAATTTTTTAACTTTCAATATGATGAACAGGTTACAATACTTGAAGGGCTCTCCACATATAACCAACCCCAAGACGGATTAAGATATCTCTGAAAAATTCTTTACTCTGCTGGGATCGAACCTAGGCTCTCAAGGTGGGTAGCCAGCATACGAGGGTAATCTGAGACGTACCCAACCCAAAAAGAAAACAAAAATTTTGGAAAAAAATGTATTTATTTTTCAACATAATCTCCTTTCAGCTCTATACACTTTTCCCAGTGATGTTTAATAAGTTCGATGCCTTTTTTATATTGAGAACCATCTTGCTCCTCAAAATAGCCATTAACTGCTGACATCACTTCTTCACAGTTGGAAAATCTTTGACCACCGAGCCATTTTTTCAAGTTATCGAACAGAAAATAATCTGAGGGGGCTAAATCTAGTCAATAGGGTGCATGAGTTAGCAATTCCAACTTAAATGCATGAATTTTTGCCGTTGCAATTACAGATTTGTGAGCTGGTGCATTGTCTTGATGAAACAAGAATTTCTACTTAGCCAAATGTGGCCGCTTTTGCTTGATTTATTTGCTCAAACATTGCAATATGTTTGCATAATACTCACCATTGATAGTTTTTCCTTTATCAAGATAGTCAATGAAAATCATCCCATGCGCATCCCAAAAAACCGACGCCATGACCTCGCCTGCAGATGAAACGGTCTTTGCCTTCTTTGGAGCCAGTTCTCCCTTTTGAATCCATTGTTTTGATTGTTCTATAGTCTCGGGTGTGAAGTAATGGAGCAATGTATATCCATGGTTATGAAACAGTGCAAAAACTCTGCTTTGTTGCTGTGAAACTTAGCTAAACAATCAATTGAAACATCTTCATGATACTGGTTTTGCTCGAGTGTGAGCAAACGCAGCACCCACCTTGCTCACAGCTTTCCTATGTCCAATTTTCCACTTAACATGCAATGTACTGCCATTTTTGAAATGCCTACTATGTCTGCTAGCTCGTGCACTTACAAGCGACGATCATCTAGTATCATTTATTGGATTTTCTTGCTGTGCCCATCTGGAAGTTCATACATTGGCGAGACATGCCGAGCAGTGAAAACACGCCTTAAAGAGTATGAAAGGGCTACTTGGAACAAGCAGTTCAATTTATCAGCCATTGCTGAACACACTTGGAGTGGGCCTGGCCATGAAATCAAATTTGATGAGACCAAGATAATATCCTAAGAGAGAAGATATTATCCCAGGCTAATAAGGGAATCAATCGAGATACTCAAAGAAAAAGACAACTTCAACTGAGAAGATGGCTACCGCCTATCAGGAGCCTGGAAAAGGATTTGGCTGGAAACCCCCGACCAATCACGGAGCAGGGAGGGAGATGTGAAAAACACATAAACGTGGCCAAAACAACATCCCGGGACTGCAACCTGAAGACCCTCGTTTAAACATCGGTGAAACTGTTGTCAGAAAAACAACCTATGCGTGGACATCCCCAGAATAGAGACTCTTTTGTTCACTATTGATGGTAGCCAAACAAATACTTAACAATGTAGCCTCTTCAAACTTGAAACTTATGCTTAATAGATTGCATACTTTCTAATACAGTGATATTTTTCAAACAACTACCGCCATCTCGAGATCAGGTCAGGTACTTCTGGGACCACCATTGTATAAGCCACTGCACCAATTGATATATCCTCTGGAGGATATATCAATCCAATATCCTTTTGAACCCTATCCCATATTGATATATCATCTGGGGGAGAGCTCAGTTTGAATTATTTATGGTCTGAAATTATGAGTCTGTATTCAAGCATTGAAAACAATTTTTTCCCACTTTGTGTAATTTTGGCATCAAAATTTCTCTGTTTTACATTATCAGCTCTTGGGTGGTCAACCAGTAAATGGGTCAAAAATAATTTTATTTTGAAAGTGAATAGTGGGTTCAGATTTGTTTTAAAGATGATAAAGTATCAAGAAAAAGTCATTGTCACTGCCACGAGAAAATAAGGACTCTATATGCTGAGTATAACCTCTAGAAAGAAATCCAAGGAACACCAATGAGGTCTTCAGATCTCTGGCTTTAAAGACAAGTCAAATATGATATATGATGCTAATTTGAAAAGTTCTCGGAATGGAATAGAAATAAACGACTTAACTTCAGTGAAACTTTTTTATTTTTCAATGTAGTATCTCTGTGCACTAGCGCACTCAGTCCAGCGACGTTCCAATGTCTTGATCCCATCTCAAAAATTAAATTCCTTTAGGCCTGCAAAATAACTATCTACTTTGGCTGTTAGTTCTTTGTTTGAAGAAAATCTTCATCCACCGAGGAAAATGTTGAGCTTGGGGAGAGATGGAAATCTGATGGAGCCAAATCAGGCGTGTAAGGCAGGTGTGGCTACAATTCATATCTTAGTTCACGTATTATTGCCACGTTAATAACACTTGTGTGTGGGTGTGCATTGTCTTGATGTAAGATGACTTTCTTCCTTGCCAAATCTAGCCTTTTTTCGTGTATATTTTGCTGTAGTTGGTTGAAGAGGTTGGCGTAGTATGGCCCAGTAATTGTTTGACTAGTGGGAAGATAATCTATCAGCAGAATCCCTTTTGCATCCCAGAAAACTGAATTCATCACCTTTCCAGACAACTGTATTGCCTTTGCTTTCTTTGGTGGCAGTGAATCAACATGTTTCCACTGCTTTGACTACTGTTTTGTCTCTGGAGTATAGTAGTGGACCCAAGTTTCATCTGAGGTAACAAATCAGCGCAGCAAATCTTGTTGTTTGCTCATAAAATGGGTCAAACATTGATTGGGAACTTCCATTTTTTGATGCCTTTGTGATCCTGCGTCAAGAGTCATGGCACCGATTTTTTAATTAATTTTCTAATATGGTTCCACTGTCAAAATGTGATATGCCTGTTCAGGTGACATCCCTACAGCTTCAGTGATTTCTTGCACTTTCAGTTGGCAATTCTCCATGACCACTTCATGCAATTTTACAATAATTTCTGAGGTAGTGGCACAACTTGGCCGACCACTACGGAGATCATCATCTAAGCTATTCAAACCAAACTTGAACTTGTTTGTTCACTTGGCAACAGTTTAACATGAAGGAGCAGGGTCCACCCAGAGTGTTCTGAAAGTTGGCATGAATTTCCTTTGCTTTGATACCTTTTTTTATGCAATATTTAATCACAGCTCATATCTTATTTTTTTCCATCCTCACAAATGACTACATGGGAACAAGAACAGAGAGGCATCAGCACCATAGTTCTCTTTCCAGAGCACTGAAATGGTACATGTTTACAAATAAAGGATTACATATTACTGTGCAGGAAACTCATTGCACTATAGCTGGAATCTGGTGGTGATTCCGAGAACCTTTCAGAATACCCTCATATAACAGTGAATCTAATGAAAATTAATATTTAGTCGTGCAGATTTTGTAAGGTTCATTAACATACCTTTCCTGCATGCATTTAAAGAGGAAAATAGTTTGAAAAGCAGAGAGTGATAATAGCTGTAGGAATTAGCATTCATTATTTCACATTGTTTAGCCTTAAGTAGCAGCATATTGGGATTAAAAGACATGAATGCATGTTAATTTTGCTGACTTTTATTTGCAAGAAGTACGTCTGTAATTTAAAAAAATTAAGGGAAGCCAAAATTTGTGGAGTTTAAAGTTGCATTTGTAGCAAATGGGATAAAAATTTTACCCATTCTGAACAGAAACATTGTTGCAATGCTAAATAAAAATTTTCCAGGTGATTACTGGTAGATTCACTGAATTTACAAAAAAATGGTTATCTTAACATTCAAAATGTCACTAGTTAATATGTTTCTGCAACATTTAAAGGAAATTTTCCATGATTGGCCCTGCAATCTTTTGAATGTTCATGCAGTAATTATGAACATTCTTTGAATACTCTTTCAATATTCATAATTTGAAGTGCATATATTTAAATTGTGCTATGAATGCTCTTGCAATGTACATGGTTCAAAGTGAATATCTACTGCATAAAAAAATATTAGGTCTCAATGGACTGTTCCTAATCTTCAATCATAGTGAGAACAGTAGTCACATATTTGATGGATACCCCAATCGATTTGCAACCAACACCTGACATATGATTAATAAATGCAATAAATGATATGAGTAGTAAAAGCAATATAATGGATGATTGTGTTATGAAAGTGAAAGAAAGATAAGTATGAATGATAAATGAATGAGGTACATTAAGCATAAGAAAGGCACTTGTTAGAAAACTTTTTTTTTTTAAACATTGGAAAGAACAAATGTACACCAGTTCAAAACTAAGTCAGCAGTCCTGAGCTAGTTGGTATGTGTGGTTGATTCAATTTTCCTCTTATATGTGACCTAAGATGTAGCTGAATATGGTTACATTTATAATGGTAAACAGTGTGCTTGCCCAAAAAACTTGAATTCATTTAAAATAGTAAACAAAGAAAACTTGAGGTAATCCGAATTATATAATTTTAGCATATTTTATTAGTGTGCACTTAGTAGAAGCGGTCACACGAATTCAATATGTAAAAGTCAGATGTATGAGGACTCCCTTAAATGTATTGCAGTCCACTTGATTATAAGGTAAGCATCTGTATAAATGTGTTCACTAATATAATTATTATAAAAGTCTATTCTGTACAGATGATCATGATTGCAGGAATTCTCATAATGGTTAAGTAACTATTTGTGATGCATCGCCCTTTTAGTTTGAAATAAATAAAAATATTTTTTTAAGAATTAATTTGGCAGAAAAGTTCTAATTTGGAGAGTATAAGACATGTTCTGTGTGACATATATTCTCTATGCAACCAGCCAAAATCTACCTATTACTTATTTTCTTTTTGAAGTTGCATGTAAATTTCAATTATGATACAGTCTTAGAAGTTAGTTTCATTGCAATGCTTCTATTTTTTATTTGCAGTGACAAGAAAATGATTTTGTCCATAATAGTAGCTCTCCTATAATTTAATGTTATCAATAGTTATTCATGTATTCTTCTACAGTGATGTTGAACAATTCTACATGTAGCAGGGGATTATAAGATTTTGCCAAAATACGTTGAAGAGCATATAACCATTATTTTAATTCAGAAGTGTCTTTTATTAGACTACCACCATATGTAGTCTGCAGTAAAATCTGATTTTAGGAAAGACAAATTTTTCTACTGGGTGGAAAGAAATGATGGGCCCTCAAAGAAATGAATCTTTCTACTCCATTTTGTTAATAAAAATGTCCACCCAAATTAGCAATTGGTAAAACATCTTGACAGCAAGTAAATTGTAAATGTAGTAGGCCTCCATATCACACCCTTATCGAAGTTTCAGGTAAAATGTAGAAGTAAATAGGAGTTACTTAAAAAATATTAGTTCCAATGCATGTGACCGCACACCCATGGAGTATAACATGATTTTTGATATCTTCAATTAGTTTTTGTCTTAAGGTGCTAGATTTAATGGAGGTTGTTCCACCATTTGCAACTCACAGGATGCAGTTGGTAAATATATGCATTGTCCTGAAAGGAATCATCTGAAATTAAAATTTAATCTCTGGTGATGCAATCATATTTTGATTTAATACTTAATCAAAGCATGGCTGCATGATCAGATAAATGAAAAGGAGCATCAAATAACTTTGAATTTAATTCTAACTTATTTAAGAAACTCATGTTATCACTGTTGATACTCTTCTCCCGAGTATCATAGTATTCAAAGGCTTTGGCATTTCATCATTGAGCTATATCGCACTTAGCACTATTGTGCAGCATTACGTATTGGTCTTCCAAATGAGAGCTGTTCTCATACTACTCATGCTTGTCTATGATCTGTTGCTGTGACTTAACAATTTGGGATGTACTTAATTGCTTTAATATTATTTGCTTGTAAGCTTTCCCGGCCTATGTCAAAGAATCTCCAGCTTAAGTTTCCTTGAAAAAATTAAAGGCGTAAGTGGATTTATTACTTTGAACCATAACACTCCATGGGATACTGAATTGGTTGTACTCTAAGAAAAATAAATGAATTTTGCATCTTGTGAGCAGGACCATTTCCCCTAAATGAGCATTGTATTCTTTCCTCTTATTTCTAATTCTCTTTTATACGGTGATAAAATAGCAATGCAATGTTGGTGATTTGCCTTATGCCAGAGTCTATATTTTGACTCATCCTTGTACTTTTAACATCTAAAGTGATTACAGGGTCTTGTTCTAATACTCATCCAAGGCTTACCTCACTCCGTTCTCAGCATGTATGCTATCTCCTCTGAATCTCATCCAGCATTAATACTCCTCTCCCCATAATCGTGGATTATAAATCATTCGTCTTTCTCTTGTGAGCTTTTAGCATCTCATTATCTCTTAGAATATGTCACCGCCAACCTGCTCTGCTTTCTTCAAATTCCCCAAACGAAATCATTTATTCCTCCTCTATTTGTCCTACTTTTTTGTAATCGTCTCTCTCCCAACTTATTTTCTGAATTTTTCTCTTTCTTCCCATTTCTCAAAACCCTCTTTTGCGCATTCTCTTTCTGCAAATATCTTTTCTACACTGTATTTTTTTTACTATTAAGTCTTATGTCTTTGTATGGAGTTCTGTTCTCAATTCCTTCTTCTTTGTCGGGGAGGTGTACCAATGTTTTTTCAACTCATTGAGACCTTTTTGCATTCGGGTTAGCCTGTTTTCTGGGATTGTAACACTCACTAATATAGTCAATCCAGATATTCACAAATTAAAAATAATTTTTTTAACACTTTCAATCTGTAATGTAACATGACCAATATTATAATTTACTTATTTCATAGTCACTTTGTTGCTGCAACATTCCATCAGTTCCGCTGCTTTATTTTATTAATATGTTTACACCATATTATACAGTACACCTCATTTTAATCACTATGATATGTAACATTCACGCAACAGGATAGAGGGGGTAGTTCTTGGTCCTTTGGTTTCCAAGGAAGATTCTGTATCCAAAATATCACAGATGTGAAGTTGAGGTGTCCACAGTCACCCAGGTTTCAACCCAGATGCTCTTTGTCAGTAGTCATACCCACTATGCTTCCAAGGACACTATGAAATTACCGAGTGAATAATTTTATTTATGTAATCATTATTAGCTCGCCCATGCTTTATCATACGAGCTCAATATGCTCTAAAGAATTGACTTTCAGGCAAAATCTGAATGAAAAGTTATGAATCAAAGTGGAGCGAGTCAATATTCAATTTGTTAAACCCTTAGGTAACGATACTACCTAGGAATGGACAAGTTTACATCATACAACTATTTTTGAACAATGCAAACTTCAAATTAATATACTAATTGTTCCTCGATAGAACTTTTTCATCCTGATGTCTTATGATAGAAAATGTTAGATATTTATTTTTTCATAACCACCCTGAACATTTTATGGCAAAATGTTTTGAAGACATGCATTTGAAAAATTAATCATTTTATAGTAAGACTCTCATTTAAATAAGCCCAGCATACCTTGCTACGCATTGCCTTCGTTTAATATTCTGTGACTGAAATGGCATATGCATTGATAGATTAATTGGTTATTGCCCACAAAAATATGTCATGGCTATCCAAAAGATAAACTGCCATGTTTTTACTAAATATTTGTACTAATTTTCTGAATCAATCAAATCTGAACTTGGAAGTCATTGTTATACCATTGAAATGTTTTATACACCACATTAGTTACAAGGCTGACAATCAATCTCTAAGGCTTGAAAGATTTATTTTAGTTGAATCATGTAGTTTCAAATTTCTCATTGTTTCAGGGGATGCAAGCAATCAAGTCCATATGGAAGGATATCAAATTTCAAACCAGTGCATGGCCTTAGTTAGAGACGACTGCTTTGTGCCTACAAGGGATGCTCCCGAACTTGGATATGTGCGAGAGTCTTCTGATCGCCAGTATGTGCCTGACGTTTACTATAAGGTAAGTCTAAATTTATTCCACCTATGCATGATGAAGGAAATGGCGATTCGTATAGTAAATAAATAAAGAGAAAGTGAAGTAATGCTATGAAAAAGCCCAATTTCTGTTCCAGAGTTTAACTGTTGAGAGCTCAAATTTAAATAAGATCTTAATGGTCTATTTTGATTTGAGTAAAAACTGTTGGCTAAGAATCACTGAAAGTAAATTGTGACACGTGAAAAATATTTGGTTTCTCCTTCACTTTTTCTATTAACATAGATGCTACCAACTGTTATGAACAAAGGTATAGGTTTAAGGAGGGCTGGGACCAGTCTAGGCTTCTTTCGAACCTTACGATTTTATTTAGAAAATTGGTTGATTTTATTGCATTCAATTTCATATTCAGTTAGCAATTGAGCACCTATGCTTGAGGATCAATCAAGGCAGGGTAGATTCACTGATTGGGTTGAAATATTTGTAGGTTTAGTTTATAGGTTAAGCTGGAGAGAAACATGATTATATACTTAATGAGCTTTTTACTTTGGGTTCATTTTAATTGTATTAAATCAAAAAGAAAAGTCATTTGGGGCCTTTCCTTTTGCATTACTCCTTAAAAGCATATTATATACGCAAAAGTATTAATGAATTAATCGCATTTTTTACGATGGAAAATAGCAGTGAAATAATCCCAATATGCAGAGAAACGAAATATCAGAATGAATAAATATAGGATATCATTTTAAATCATTCTATGTAATCCTCTTTCTTTGCGTAATATTACCTCCTTTTGAAGTAATTCTCTATGAGAAAAGGTAAATTTCACTGAGCAATTACTTAATTTACTGCATATGTAGGTATGCTTCAAAATTCTTCTGCAAAAATTACATTAAGATTACTATTGTGGTGGGTAACATTTCCCACCTATCCTGTCAGTGCATCCTTAAAAGTGGCATTACAATTTTTGTTATTCTTTGGGTCCATTGCCAGATAATATTGATTATGAAGTAAGACAATATTTTCAAGAACCGCAGATAAAATTTTCCAATGGTAAAGAAATTGTGCCCTCCAAGATTACCTATGCTAGTCTTGTTATTTTTAAGTGACTTATGCATGCAGAGAACATTTTCCAGGAAAGATAATTTGATTACATATGCTACAAGGTTTATCAGTAATCTCAACCCATTTTACCATCCAGTCATTGTTTTGCAAAACTGTAATTATTCAAATTTGCCTGCAAATTTCTTCTTCTCTTCCTGTACTTTCTTACCCACTCATCACCTGGAACCTCCTTCACAAGCATGATCCGATTCTAAATCACACTACTCCTGGAAATTTTGATTTGTAGTTGGATCAGGGTAGAGCACATTACCACAAGCTAACTAAAAACAGTAAGATTAATTTAAAATTTGTAGAATTTTTCTTTTGTAATGAACATTGCAGTATATCTAAACCAATGGTACAAAGGAAAAGAAATAAAAGACAGCATTTTTATTTTGCGTATATTTCCATCGATTGGAGCTACACGATTTTATCACAAATTTAAGGCACTTCCTCAGTGCAACGATATCTTGCAAGTGACCTTTAGGTTTGAGGGGCATATATTTCGTGGTTGCTCCTCTAACCAGTATAGCTCACTCGGTATGACAATGGAATGTGTCCCTGCCACGATTGTGAACCCCTCCTCATCTTTCGTGGGCTCTTGTATATGCCATTGAGGGAGGAATACGAAGGACGAAGGTCACTACTTAAGTACAAGGACAAATCGCTTATATTTAATTCGCAGATTACAATCTAATCTCCCACCCCCATTGTACATGAATTTCACGCTCTTCCGGACGTAGTTTTTTTTATGAATTTTTGTTAAATATTTATGGCGACTAGCTAAAAGCTACAGATAAAGCCACAGTCAAAACTAAAAGCTGCTATGTGAATAAGGCACAAATAAGGATGGTTTCCGACTTTAGTGACTGATGTGGTTTGGTTTACTTGGGAAACTCTTTGAATAGGCAATTGTTAAAAGCTTTACAACTGGCTTTAGGGTAATATTAACATTAAGATATTATAAATATTACTTTTAAAAGAAATGAAGTTTGATTCTATTGCAATGGAAAAAATTAAAGGCATGTACATAAGTATAATGCCAAAAATGCTGGAAAAAATTTGATTCTGAAAGTTGAATGTTTGTTACAAAAACGTTAAATTTATTCATTGATGGCGACAGTAAAGATAGTTTTGTTCTGGCAGTTAAGAATAAAGTTTTAGGCTACTGTCCCTGAACTACACAATGAAATTGCTCACTTAATGTTTATTCACTTGAACAGTTCTTTGTGAGCTTAAAGGAATGTAGATACAGGAACAAGTAAAGAATCCAGACTCTCATTTGTACATGTACATTAATGCATAAGTGCCATGAACAATTTTGACCTTCATAACATAAAAATAAACATATGAAGCATAAGGAACTGAGGATGTAAAATGGTGCTCTTGGCACATACAGGGAGAGATGGCATATGGATCCTATTTAGGCCTTCTGTGTTGCTGAGATCAGACCCTAGACACGCACATTAATAGTATTGTTATGATACTCTCCAATAGAAGCTGTGCACGCACAGCAGTTTCCAAGCAAAGCTCTACAGAAAAATGGTCCAGCCACCATGTTGGCATACCTTTCAGTCCCAGGATCTCAAGCGACCGACCTGGGGAATAGTGAAAAGTTAAGATGCTCACAGTTTTCCACACTTGGAGATCATAATAGTTTTCGTAGGTTTGCCTGTTGGATCTCCATATGTTGATATCTTCTCCACAATCTCCAAACCCTCAACAACATGTCCAAAGATAGCTGTAAAACCACGCATTTCCTGCAGAATGATACGAAATTGGGAACCCACCATTCCCAAGTTATCATGGCGCTTTTGGGTTCTACGCATCCCAACAGCACCCCTTACAGCAGGAAACTTAGTATCATCTGGCATGAAATACCCATCTTCAAAGATACTACGTCCTCCTCTACCATTGTTCAATTCAAAGTCTCCAGTGATAACTGATTCACCTTCCCAACACTGGAAAATTTGGCAGCCCTTATAACTAACACCAACATCTCCTGTGCATAAAACACCAAAGTTCTTGGCCATTTTGGGAGCGACATCAGGACATACTTCTATGACAATTCGACCTAGAGGAATTCCATTCACATCCACGTTAAAATAATATAGTGGATAGGGAGAAGGGGGTGGACGAGACCCCAAAGACGGTGGCTGTTGTGGTGGTGGTGGAGCGCTGACCACCACTGCGCCGCTGCTTGAATTTCCATCTCCCACTGGTGGGGGATTGACATATGGAGGAGGTGGTGGGGCATGGTGAACGTGAGGAGGTACCGCAACTGGGACAGAGCTTCCAGGAGAAGATACAGGAACAGGCCGTGACGATGCCACTGGAGTTGAGTGAGGGTTCGCATTAGCATGGGATGGGGCTGGAGGAGGTGCCTGCGGTGCTTGTTGTGTCTGAGGAGAATACTCCGGAACTCCATTTTGCTGAAGATGGTGGGATTTAGTTAGTACATGTCTGGAATACAGCTGGGACATGCAGTAGTTGGCAAGGAAAAGGATTGGATTGTGAGAATGGTGATCTGAAGATCCATCAAGAAAAAGTGATGGCTGTTCATTACGATGAATGGTTTGCAATGCTTGTTTAAGAAGAGTGAAGTCAAAAACAATACCGCTATTACTAATGAGGTCATCGAGTTGACACTGCAAGAACATTTCCTGGTATTTTGCTTGGAGTTTTTGCTTCTCCATGGAAAGAGAAGCACATACGGAATGGGCATCAGCGGGCCCTTCGACTGCATTAAGTCCAGCCTCTGCTTTCCCTAACATGTCACGAGCTTCAGCCACTTCCGGAACATGGCTCCACCCATTTTGCAGGTCAGTTTCGACGTGTGTTTTAAGAGTAACACACGCTTCAAGCACCTTCAGTAGAAAGTCACGTTGCTGCATCATTAGTCGCTGAATTTCGGTCAGCATTTTCCCTACTGATGCAAGCTCCGATCTTGCCTCCGCCACCATTTGGTCTCTTGCCTCAGAGCGGGAATCGACTCGATGACCAAGTCCAGAGACATGGTCTTGGCCAGCACATGCACGACAGATCATCTCTCGACAAGTGTGGCACCATAGAGCTAGGGGCATTCCGTGGGTATGGCAATTTTCGCTTTGGGATACTTTGTTACCGCTGCTACTACCACCTCCCCGCTCCTTATCCGGTGGCTTTGACCCAAACTTGAGGGAAGAAAAGTTCTTAGCGAGCACGAGGACGGCGTTATAGGACTGTAGAGTATCATGGCCCCTCTCTGGCAATTCGGTGGGTTTCCAGCAATGTACACAGTATAACTCATGACCCTTGGTGAGCACCGTCTGCATACATTTCAAGCAAAAGAAGTGCTTGCAGCCTAGAAACTTGGGCGCACGGTCCGAGTCGTTAAATCGTTGTTTGCAGTAGCTGCAGATGATGATTTCTTCTATGTCGGATAATATACTTGGATCCATCATCTGAAAAAATTGAAGAATAATAAATGAAAATGCATCCTACTTCCAAAAATTTCTAATTACCAGAGTATTATATTCAATTAAGTATATTTTCAATCTTAGTGGTTTATTTACGGTGTGAAAAACTAAAGAATGATGTTTCGGCTAGTTCATTTGGGCCATACTATTTAGAAATGAATCTGTAAATTAAGCCAATGGTTGCCAATTGCGTTAAAGAAATTCGGAGGAAGAGTAAGCTTAAATATTAATCGGTCAAGTACGAACTGATAACACAAGTCACAGCGTGGAACCATTTCTTATCAGTTTCAAGCCATAACTCTAGTGCGCGAATCGGAAGTAACTTAATAATGTTGCTAATTAGTTACATATGAGAAATATCCAGGTTTAGTAATAGGACATATTTACACTAAATTTTATTCCATCATTAAAGCCATCATACCGTGATTATTGTTGTCGCCGCAGTATATCGGAAGTGGAAACGATGCTAGGCAAGATACGAGACTAACAAGTAGCGGTGAATTCGGATGATTTGGCGAAATATTAACAATTATAAGTAGCTTTCGATGCCCGAGGAAGCAGTGCGTATAATTTACATCACGACATACGGTCGCCGGCGGCTTAATTACAGCCACAAGCACGACCGTTGTGCCACATCATGATGTTTGCACTGAACCACTTGGCATGGCGGACCATGGGTGCCCAAGGAAAGCTCTTCTGTAAGTGTCCGCAACTCTCCCGTAAGATGTCAGTAATGTCCCTTACCTAGGTGGCGCTTTTGAAATTTTATATCGTTTTCTGAAGGAAAATTCGGATTTGGTAGAATTTTGTATGCTTGTTCACGGAATCATGATATGTATGATTATATTTCTGATAATGATGAATTATTTTATTCCGTGATATCGTTTATTAAGTTGTTTTTCTAAGGTCGCTGGACTTTGACAGATATACGAAAGGAAGCCATGTTTCAATCGCAGGGGTCTGGAAGTGGGTTAATGTTGACATATGAAATGTTCTCAGTGCCAGTAGTTTTTCATGGGCTGTCTTTGTTTCCCCTGAGTGTTAAAATATTGGATAAATATCTTGCCAGTATGCTTTTTTTCATTGAAGTACTCTGTTCCTGAAATGAGGAGTATCCCAAAAAACATTAATCAGCTCTGAAGTTGCAGTTACCTCGCATTAGTCTGCATTAAATTATTGTTTACGGAGTAAAATCGATAGGGATGAGCCGTATGAAGGTCCGCCAAGTAGTTTTTATGGGAGGGCAAAGTAATGTGTGCTTGCTTAGAAAATTTTTATTATGAAACCTAATACTTGAAAGTACATGTACGATTTTCGCACAATTTCATTGTTTTATCAATAAGCAAAGACCGAAACTTGTTAACTGTTAGGACTGTCGCTTTTTTATCCGTCCGAGTCTTCGAATTCTTGATGTAATATCACCGTAAGAGTTTTGACAAGTATGACTTGTATAATTGTTTAAATTAATTACAAATTTTACAAAATAATTTTTTTTTATGGAGACTGATTGTAAGTAACTATCCCTGTCCATCTTAGGATCATTTAATTAACAAAGCGCCATTGTCGGGTGTAATTCAAGGCCGTAGAGGTACTTCTTCCTTCAATAAATTTCCTTTTCGTTGATTGAGGAAGTAATCGCGTACTTGTCAGGGAACGCACTTTGTTCGCTCTAGTGAAGTTTACATTGGCGTTGTATTAAGGAAGGGAAAATTTAATATTAGTTCCTGTTTTATACTTAGTGCCGTATGATTGACAAAAAAATGTCAACCATTAATTTCCAATCATCTTGCCCTGCGTATTTAATTGCAGAGACAAATATGTTGACTGTGTACTAAAGAAATGTGCATCCCGTTTAAATAAAATTTCGGTTAAGTGTTAAAAAAATATTTGTTCTTATATCTTTCGTTTCGCACTCAAGGTCACAGAGAACGCAGACAGTAAGCGAAAGTACAGATGTAAACAAAAGTATGTATTTTTATTTTCATGCATTTGCGTTTCCACCAGATGTCACTTAATCAGATATAATGAAGGAGGGTATACCTTCGTCATATTTTCACGTCCTTTATTAATTATATGCTTATTATTTCCTTTTTAATATTTATTCCGAGTCTGTTGTACGAGTACTATGTGTCAAGTTAGAAGCTGTAACTATGTCGTGTTTCAAATAGCTACATTATTTAGAATAGTAATATTTTTGGATCACTTTTTCATTTCCACCAATTGATCAAGGTCTCTGAGAGCTTCTCCTTTAAAAGTTCCTTATTTTTCCAATTTCCAAAATTTAGCTTATAATGTTAAGTTAATATCTCTCGTTACCGATATTCCAGATATTGTTAGTTTGTCAAAATGTCAATACCTATTAATTCTGCTATGTTTGGAAAACATTTTAAAACCTAATGTTTTCGAGTATCATCCTTTTCTCTTCATTGTTCATAGTTGTAACAATTCCTCTCTTTAAACATTAGTAAATGGTATTTATAAATGGATATACTTCCTGTCATTTGGAGGCACTTAATTTCCGGCACAATTCCCCACAATTATTTTTCCCGCTTGGATTAACTAGCGAACTGTCTTATCTGTATACCTTTGGGGAAAAATCTTTCCTAGTGAAATTTGTACATGCATTCTAAAATTGATGTACCAAAAGACACAATTTTGCTAGATTTTTCAATTGTTTTTTAAACGCCAGAAAAATACTAATCAACCACTAATAAATACCTTATCAATTATAATTTTAATCCTTTACTGAAGAAGTTCCTTGTAGGTGATAACAGTTGAAAATCTAAGTCACTTGACTTGAGCATTGAGCCTAGACTTAAAAGACTATCCATCTTTATAGATATTCTCCAAGTACTTGAACTGTCATGTTGTGCTAATTTTCAAGTCGGGCATTCAAAATTATCACCCCAGCTCAATTCAACCTTGTCAACTCATTCCAAGTATTTGAAAGTATTGTATTGGTCCCATTTTTGGAACACATTATTATTGATCTGCTACGTGGCTTTTATCTTTGAAGGTTAACTTTACAAATTCAGAACTCGGGTGAAAATATACAAGGTCTTTCCCAAAAGTAGTCGGACTGAGTTAATTTAAAAAAATTATCTCCAGAATTGATACATTCACTCAATAGTCTTGGAAGTAGCACCCTTGTGCACTCACACACCACTGCCAGTGGGTTTTCCGTACTTCTTATGCCTTCTGGAAGGCAGGGCCTGGAATACTGCTAAGCCTTCCTCATCACAACCTGTTGAAATGCTTCCACCAAGCCGTGGTGACATGTGTTCAGCATGAATTTGAGGCAGAGAAAGAAGTCTGGTGGGGCATTGTCAAAAAATTTGGATCCCCTCTTACATGGTCAAGAACTCTTGGTAGATCCACAAGCGAGTTTCCTTTTGTTCGTCCGATTGCACTCGAGGCACCAACATCGCGCACACCTGTCTCATGCCCATGTATTTGGTCACTAGTTGATGCGTATCGCTTTCAGGGATGCCAAGTTCATCAGAAACCATGCAAACCCTCAATCTGAGATCTCAGTCCGATAAAGCCCTCACTCTTGCAAGATTTTTGTCACTTGTTGAGGTCAAAGTGCATCCTGAATGTTTGGCTTCTTCAATATCTTCTTTACCCTCCTGAAACAACTTTTGCCACTCAAAAATACCCGATCTACCCAAGGCATTATCATTATAAAATGCATTGAGCACGTCATGTGTCCCTTCCCCAGTTTTGCCCAGTTTCATGCAAATTTTGATGGCGTAGCACTTCCAATAACTGGTTCATGACAGAGCGTAATTAGGTCACATTATAGAGGTTTCACAAAATAATGATCTGCACTACATAAAGGCTGGAAGCCACCTGCCTCCAGCCTTTCCTGAGGCTCCCCTCCCTCGAACTGAGCCAGAGAAACCGCCGCCTGTACATCTGTCTATCCGGGGAAAAATAAGACATACTGCTTTTGGGACAGACCATGTATTCTGGAGGCCTTAAGTGATAGGAGTACAAGAAGTAGATGCAATGTATACATACTTTGAGAAGCCCTTCAATTCTTTTAGAAACACATATTTCTGGGATAAACGTCATGCTAGTGGATTTTATGGTAATCTTTTGACTTGGTTAAATTATCTGAATGAAAAGCAGCAGGATGTGTGTTTAATCAATTTATTAATGATTTTGGTTCACCTTTAAACCTGTACAATGTAATTCTCACAGATTTAAAAATGTACTGGACAGTAAATTTGTTGGAAAACCACTTCTTCAATAGATATGAATAAAAATATTAATGGTGCATATTAAGTGTAATGGAACCTTGGCATGTGTTCTATCATAACATTCTATTGTAGCAAAATTCTGGTTGACTGAAATGTCTTTTTATTTGGTAGTGTAGTGTTGAAGGTAAATTTTAGATGGATACTCACAGAACACACTAACTGAACACTAATTCCATTTAAATTGTACCACCCATCTATTCTGTCGAATGCCTATCCTTTTCATCCTCTCCTTCACAATCTTCCAAATTCCATTGGCAATCAAGATGCCTTGCATACACCTTTCCTGCCGTTTTTGGATTTCTCCCAGGAATCCTCTCTGTCTTTATCCACCATTCCTAATACTTCTTCGTATTATTTTGTTTGTGGTTGCTTCAAGATCGATGGTCATTTCACGTACTTCTTCGGTTTGTTAAGCCAAACTCAATTATTAGCATGACTAAAGATTGGTATAATGACTTAAAGATAGATGTATCAATAAAATATTTGGACAATCTCGCAAATCCTAACATTTGGCAGGTTTTTTCTAACTGGTATCTGTATGTGACTGATAACGTGTAATTTGTAATCAAACAATAAGCCCAGATCTTTTATGGTATTTGTTTTTTTTACAAGAAATATTTTCATTAGCATAATTCAAGTCATTTAATTACACTATTAAAAAATGGTCCCCTCATTATTGTTGCTACGTAGGAATTCATGTCATATGTGATCTACAATAATATGTAATACTTGGAAGAAAGAAGAATGGCATAAGAATATTCTAATGAAATGAATATTTATTTAATCAATGGAAGGCATTTATTTATTTATTTGTTTATTTATTTGCCTGAGGATCTGGGTACGTTCATGTTCCAAGATATACGGCACGTCAAAGGTCTTAACATAAAATACAATGCATTGTTACATATTCAGAAACTCATCAATAGTGTAGAATAAGTGTAGCATGAAAAAGTCCCTCACTTTGAATTTAAAGGTGGACATTTTTTCTATGCTCTTGATAACCAGAGGAAGGTTATTATATAATAATAGTCCCATGTTATGGGGGGGAAAAGTAGACTTGCAAGTTCTGATGAAGTTCACATGTAGATGACTGCAGGTCCTGGTATAATGATTGTGAATGCTATTGTTAGTGGTATATAATGAGATATGGCGTTTAGCATAAACAATAGCACTTAGCATATACACACATGGAAGAGGGAGAATACAAAGTTTTTTGAAAAGGGGGCGACATGGAGCTCTGAGGGGTGCATTGCACATTAGTCTTAGTATCCTCTTTTGGATTTTAAATACAACATGAGCACAGGGTAATGGGCCCCAAAAAGAATACTAAAAATTACGTGGGCATAAAACTCACCATAATAGATAGACATAAGAACTTCATTATTTACAGTTTGCCTGATAGAACGTACCAAATAGCACGCTGAACAGAGTTTTCTGCGTAAACTAGAAATATGGCTATCCCAGTTTAGTCTACTATCCAGGGTAACACCCAGGAAGGAGGCATTATCTTTCCTCGGAAGAATCACATTGTCAAAAGACACTGATATATCTGTTAGAGGCTTATTTTTATTTACAAAGTATATTACATTTATTTTTTCCTTATTAATATGAAGAAAATTATGATCCATTTATATCCAATATTGTACAAAAATGCTTTTAAAACATTTTTTTAACCATATATCTGCCAAAGATTTCTCTTTGGAAGTGCATGATCATTTTCTGTCAGGTTCCTTTTTTAAGGAACTGGTGATGATTGTTTCTTCAGTTCGAACAATTTTGTAGAATTCCTTCCATTAAATAGACAGAGTAAGTGTAGTTTTGCTCGATTCTATAAACAATGCAGGCATTTATGTTATTAGTGCATAGTACCATCATTTAAGATAAAATAATTTCCACTGCACTGCTTACATCATTAGTATGGCCACATTTATCAAATATTGAAGATTCAAAACCATTTTGTAAGAATGTAAGGAAGCTTGGCTTAGATAAAAATATCTTTTGCAAAAATTCATGGAGATCATAGTCTTAAAGCCTTGTGTGATACACCTGCAAACATTATTTTTGTATATGCTGCTGAATTACTTCATATCTTTTTCCTAAATGTTAGAGACTATACTACTTAATTTACCAAAATTTAACTCAAGAAATTATAGCCTGTTTTACATTAAGTAATGTAAAACAAATTACTTACATGAATAACACCACAATTAAGAGGGTTGAGAGGGGCAGATTTACTCCCTACTAAAGTTGATCCTCCCATCTTCAGCTTTGAAAGGAATGAGTAATGGTATTACTTTATTAAAATACAATTTTACTCTACTCCCTCTCATTATTTGATTTCAAACTGCATAACTTACTCGTTGGAATGATAATTTGAATTGATTGTTCATCCTGTAGGCCATCATAAGCATTCAAAATTGTCCTTAATCCACATCGCATCTGCTGTCAGTTCTTTTAAGTGGAGGTTGACATCTCCTCGGTAAATATATTTCTGTGATCATGTATTTTATTTTTCTTATTATGGTAATTAATTCTTTAAGAGTTTCCCTCATCCTTGTAGAGTCATGTCACCTGCTGTCCATCTCCATCAGCATGCAACCCAGTCTTAGATGAAGTGTTAACCTGATGTTTGCCCATATTCATTATATTCCATTCAGTGACCATGTGTACTATAGTTTTATCTTTTTTTTTTACATGGATTGAAGAATCAAAAAGGCATATCAAATCCAATCCATCAATGGTTATTTGTAATTTCAGTCAACCTAATCACTGTTGTCCTTGAGCAGTAATTTCATTACCACCTCTAAAACCTATTGTTCTGGCACTATCTGTGAGCCAAGCTCTTTGTATAGCCATGATGACAACCAAATGACTTCAGTGGAAGTAAATGTGATTCTTGTGAACAGCTGTAAAATAATTCAGTTGCCCTTTAATTTTACAATTCAGAAAACATTGGAACCTAATTAATGTTTATGACATTAGTAGTTCTGGGGTAATTTGTAGACATTTTGGGTGTCCCCAGCAGTAAAAGATGTTGAATTTCCCCCAGATATATTTAGCACAAGGTTTTAAGCATTTCACAAAGCATTCAATATCTGGAAATTTTTGTGAGTTTTGATTCCAACATATGGTTCTTAGAATATCAGTAAATAACTAGTTTTTGTTGGGAAACAGAAAGACTGGTATTTTCCATGAGTCTATTTGAGAGTTAGTTTGCAAAAGGCAATAGACCATGAGAGATGTGGAGTACACTTGGGAGGCAACCTGCTTTTTGAGAAGATATGGGTGGAATTGGTAGCCCGCTAAATAGTTCATCACCATAGAAGAGAATGAATATTATGAGTGTGCATGAGGTCAACTTTTGGATTTAAAAAATATGAAGATGTGAGTTGTTTGCTTGTTGTTTTGGAATGATGGAAAAACTACGACAATGAGTATGAAGGAAGTAGGTTATGAATGGATTAAAATTTGTATGGAGAAAAGCATGCAAGGTGAAAGGAGGCCTGGAAGAAATTGTACATTACGAAAGAGATATTTGGAAATTATGATCAATCACCCTAATTATTCCTTGGGCCCATATTGTTAATGCCTGGTCTTAATACCAAGCATTAATAGTGTCCTGGACTATAAGTAGTTACTTTTCAAGAACATCAACAACAAGATACACACCTGTTAGCTATGTTCTTATCTTTATAGGATGTTAAGTTTTTGGTACCCCATGGACTTAAGCCATCCTTGTTCTCCTGAATTGCATGGTGGATGCAATCACTTTTTGTAATTTTTTATTTAAGTATATATACTGTAGCAGTTGTTATATATAATATTCTTGGAAAGTTTTCCTGTAAGTGATAGCCCTGTGTATCTAGTCTATTCCCTGAACCGTGTATAGTTTGAATACTGCATATTGCCAATTGTTATTAAACTCCATGCCTTGTTAACTTTTAATTGTGCACAATATCCAGGATATGTTTTCTGCACATCAGTTCTATTAAAACAAATCACCAAAAGTATTGCCAATAATTTAAAAAAGTCAAAATTGAAAAGCAGGGTTGGATAAACAATATTTGTGAGAAACTTTTCCTTGTTTTATTGAGTGCTACAACTGACCACTGCTCAAAAATCACTTTTAAAAGTTCCTGCTATAATAGTATTGATTAGAAAGACACTTAACTATGTACTGCAATGAAAAATGCTGTAGCACTCGTAGATGTATTATACTTGTATATGGCCAGGTATTATTATTAACTAATATGGGAGATTTATCACTAATTACTATGTTTTCATGCTTTTATGGATTTCTTCCTGATTGACAGAGCCACCTAATGACGGTAATTATATAAATTACAGATTTAGGTGTGGTGGAACTTCCATAATAACTGACAGTTTTTGCCGATGGTAATTATAATGAAAAGGGTGGTTTTCAAAAGTGAGGTGGTGTGTTTTTCTTATGCTCCAAAATGGCTAGTGTGGATGGTATTATTTTAAGCATTATAAGTGAATGAGATGACATGTAGATTTAGATTTCGTATAATATTGGCATCCTCTTCATTTTTTCATACATGCTTTTAATATTCTTATAGTGATGGGGTTAATAATATCTAATGGAAGGCTACTTTTGTTATCAATATTTCCAGTAATTTTTCCTTTATCTTTAAAGTTAAGATGCCGTTCAAACAGTATCTTCATCCTGGAAATTGAGCTGTCTGCTATCTTTGTGTATTTCTTGAAGGATCATCTACGCTTTCATCAATTTTTTTCTCCGAATGCTCTTTTTAATGCTTTCTTGAAATTTTAAATCTGCTTTTAATCATCTAACTTAAAATAATAAAAGGAATGCTTGGAGAATTCTGTACATACGTGTGTCATTATGTTATGACAAAGGAGAGTTGGAGTAGACGGTCTAGAAAACTTTGAACAATAAGGATAGTCAAATGTAAAATGCTAGTCAACCTGTGAAATCTCATTGGAAAATACTTTTCTCTAGGATAACACCCTGTTTAATTTGAGAATACAGTGGAACCTCACTTAACAAGGACCTCACATAGCAAATAATTCTGATAGCAAGCCCAATTTTTCAAAAAATGACTTCTCTTAACACATGATTTTTACACGAAACAAGGAAAGGGTGCATTCCCAGAATTATTGCATTCCTGCTGTTTCTTGTTTGATCACAAATTATATTTTAATCAATCATATTCAGTTTATATTTAGCACTCCTTCCACTAACCACTTTGTGTCACTAGTGATCAATCTTTTTTTCAAAACTTGTGTTCAGACGTATTATTTGTTATTTTTTGTGAAAGCAATAAATCTGGCAAAAATGTCCCTGAAGAAAAAGCCACAAGAAGACAGCCATATGATAATAGAAATAGCCTTATGAATATAAACTAAACTCTTTGAAAAGTGAGAATAAGGTGTGAGCATGGCTGATCTAACAGGCATAGGCTGGCATCAACAATTTGCACTCATGAAGTACAAGATTAAGGAGATACTTCAAAGGAAGCAACCAAAATATCTATGTAAATGTTATTCATTCTTAACGATGTTGAAAGGTTGCTTCTCGCATTGATAAGCAAAAAGCAATGTTAAGGCAGTGCTATTAACATGGAACATCATTTGAGAGAGGTTATAATTGATTTTCGTTGACCTTGTTAAGAAGATGCCAAGATCAACAATGACTGGAAAAGTCATTCTAGTCAAGTATTTGAGTGAAGCTGTGGATGATTAAAGAAGTTAAAGAGAAGAACTGGTATCCACATATTCGTGAGGCATGGTAAAACAGTGGGCTCTGACTCAAAGGCAGCAGAGAACTTCATCAGTGACTTTAAGAAGTTTGTTGATTCTGAAGGATTGCCTCCCACAACAGATTTTTAATTGGGATAAGACAGGTCTCTTTTTTTAATTTTTTTGTAAATATTGAAAGTAAAATATTGAAGCTTTGGGAAAAGCAAATGTTTCTCAACAGCTTTCTAGTAAAAATTAATAAGGAATTTATCATAAATAATGAAATAATTACATGTATTTTGACATTTTTGTTTTCTACGTATCAAATTTGCATTCCAAATATGTTTAAACCAACGTAGAAGAAAAGATGAAGATCATTCACTATCCTGAACAGCATTTTATATATTTTCATTGAATAAAACATTATCATACTTTATATCTTTCAGCATTAAGCACATAATCATATTCTACATTAATTTATCTGGGAAAAATTGTTTAATTTAATCTTGTGTTTCTATTTACGAGAAAGATTCTGGGACAAATTATGTTAGTTGTGTGAGCTTCTACTGTATGAGTGCTGTGGTCACCCTATGTGATAGACAGTTATCCTAAGTAAATTTTCAATATTTTTTCACATTCACCTGTTTCCCTTGTAACTAGAATTTTTAATTTTTAAATTGGAAAGCTCAAAAGTTTAGTCTTAAAAACCTGGAAAGTTCCTAAAGCATTGGTAACACTGTATATTTAAGACATCTCAACTCAAAACAACAATAAGCCACTGCTGACATGACATGTCCAAAGATAAAAAATAGCTGAAAATATACATTTTCCAATTTTCCTTGACCTGAATCAAAATAAAAATAACATTGAAATATGTAATCTCATAACTTGCCAGTGAAGTTGTATTATAATAGTGATAAGCTTGTAATGCTCTGCACTAATGGACAGTGGGTGAGGATCAATATAAGATGTTTTCTGTTAGCAAAAACTTGTCTAAAACTTTTGTAAGAAAACTTTTTAAAAAATGGTTATGGTAATTGGTATATCAGTCAAAATAATTCTTCATTGTCCAGTATGAAACTGAATGCATAGCTTTTTATGGACAGCAACAAATTCCTCTAAACTGTTTAACCAACCATTGCTTCATCAATGTTTTAAAGATGAGTTCAATGTTTTCACATGCATTATCTCGTAAGTGGTATCCACTCTTAAGCATAGGTACCCTTCAGTGGTACTGGAATTTGCCTTTACCAAATCTCCACTGCAGCAATTCTTGGGTCTTTCCCCATAATAAGATATACCCTTGCATTATTTGGTTAGAAATATAAAATAGACATAATTAGTCCCCCACAATTGAATATCAATGTTGAATGCTTAATAAATATTCCATTTTCTTTTAATTTTAAATTTATCTATGTTGGCCAGCCACGTGAGGTATTTCTGAATGAAATTAATATAAATGCATGAGTCTGCATGATGTGAGATATTTATCATCTATTGCCCTGGCAGTATTAGGTTTACTTAATGAAGTAATGATTTTAATCAAAAAACTTAAGTTTATGTACAGTGTTGCAAATGTAATTATAGCATTTATTTGTCAATAAGATCTGTTGTCCTCTAAAAGGATGGGACTAAATGATTTTTGTGAGGAGACTATGAATCTGAAGCATAAACCCAGTAAAGAAGGTTATAAAAATTTGACATATATTTTAGATAAGTGCTTTGCATTGATTCCCTTCATTATTGACCATTATTAAATACTTTTCAATTTAAAAAAACATTAAGATTTGTGGGAATACTTTCCAATTTAAAAAATACACTAAGATATGTGGGAAATAGAAAAATGTTTAAGGAACAATTTATTGCACTGCAATCTTAAATTAATTATTTGTTAAACGTTTGGAATGCTATAAAATTTTGAAAAAATATAGGATTTCCAATGTATCGTGTCCTGTGGATCCAGTATATGACACTTATAGATGCATAAGGGAATTATGTGTCACCAAGACAGCAATTAAAAGCAAGGGTATAAATTCAAAGAACTACAATGACATTTACTCTGTTATCTACTAGCCTTATTGTAATTGTTCATGTTTTATCTCATTATCTGCGTTGTTTCATATGTGATACTTTAACTTGGTTCATCTGATATTTAAATCTGTGCAGTTACTCTTAAATTTTCATCAGCTTCATGACTTCAACTAATGATCCTGTTTTAAGAAATGATGCTTTTGTATTGTGAAATCAATACCTTGTAATAAAATGATCTATCACTTCACATTACAGGAGAAGGACAGCTATGGAAATGAGGTTCCTCGATTGGCTCGGCCCCTTCCAGTGGAATATCTTTTGGTTGATGTCCCCGCTTCCACACCCCTAACTCCACAGTTCACATTCCACTGTGACCCTGCTGTTGATTCGTTCCCTGTAGAAAACAGGTATGTTTCATTCATAGCTGAAATAATTATCAGTCTACTATATTGAATATGTGGATCGCAGTAGTCCAGGGGTGGAGCATTGGCTTACTGACCGTAGGGCCCAGGTTCGATTACCAGGTGAGCCTCTATAGGCACCTGTAGCTCCACCCAAGCTTGGTGATTTTTCGGGTATTTGGTCTTCCTGGGAAACCATAACCGGCACAGGGAAAGGAACTGGCCCCCTACCCTGATGTGTGAATTTCATCCGTTGTCGGGCTTAGTACTGGGTGAGCTCTATCATCACCTACCAAACCGACCTTCAGGTTGATTACTGTGTTTATGGTTTTATATTGAATATGTATGATACTATGGCATAGCCATAAGCAAGAGATTCCATGCATTAAATTAGTGATAATCTTACCAGGTTTCCTAGTAAATGGGAAACATTAACAAGTGAAAATTTAATGGGTCTACTTTTAACTAACAGTGTCTGATTTCCTGGAATGGAAGGTAGTGCGGTTTTTTTGAAAATATTATTACTATATATGACATCAAAGGAGAATAAATTGCAGTAGTAGTAGTTTTGAGGGGAGGCGACCGACAGCTAAGGTCATTTGCACCATAGGGGATGGACAGGAAAGGATGAAGGGTGGAGAGAAACCCGGCGTCGGCATTAGCCTACTCTTTACGAAAGGCGCCAAGGGGTCCGCTGTTTAACGTCCCATCCGACGGATGGCGTACTCACTCAAAGTGCCTTCCACAAAGCACCTCAAGTAGGGATCGAGATACCTCTGAAAAATACTCAACACCGCCGGGATTTGAACCCCCGCCCTCAGGGTGGGAAACCAGTACGTTAGCCCCCGCACCATCTCGATCCCCGAATAAATTGCTTTGAGTATTTCTTTTCAATGGGTAAATGTTCTTTTCATATAATGGGAAGGATGAATCATATTTGTGCGTTGGCTAGTATCCTAGTTTTCCAAGCCAAGAAGTGGGATTTGAATCCTATCTCATCAGCTTTATCAGTAGTGGTATAATCTCAGCTTTGGTGCAGTATCGATTATAGAGTGCAGTATTCCATCTATCTGGTGAGAATTTGATCTGTCAATCCCTTGAAGTCCATTTTTTTAAGACGAGGCTAATTCCAGTGTTTAATATCCCTTAATTCTTCCTCCATTTCATATAGACATGTCTAAACCTAATTATCTTTGTGTATTATTACATTTTGGGCAATAGGCCACTCCAAGAGAAACTTGAATTCATCATAGGCACATGCAAACAAATAATTTTGGGCAAAGTGTATACAAATAAAGTAGTTCTGGCCACTAAGGAAAGGAATCAACAATCACGGAATCAAGGTAGTTAGCAACAAGGATAATTGACTATTCTGAGAAAAACTTAAAATGTTTTGTGCTCTTGGTATTCTCAAAGTCCCATGTTTATACGAGGGTCATCCGGAAAGTAGTACCCGTTCGTGCCGCATGAAGTGCTGACGACGCGAGTAGCCGCTGGACGAGGTCAGATAGCTTCAGTGGCTTGTCTGCCTTCTCTGAGCCAAGTTGCGTGACGCTAGCATTGCCTGTGTTGTTTCTGTGATTGTTTACAATGTTTAAAAAAATTGAGAACGCCGCCAGTTGTGAAGTGAGGGCAGTGATTAAATTCCTCAATGCAAGAAACGGTCGCCCATGTGATATTCATCGCCAATTAAAGGAGGTGTATGGAGACAATGTAATGGACGAGTCGTCTGTTCGGCGGTGGTGTCGCAACTTCAACATGGGGAGGGGGAACACACACGACGATGAGCGTTCGGGGAGACCATCTGTCATTACAGACCAACTGGTGAGCTCAGTTGACGAATTCGTGAGGAACGATCGGCGCGTCACAATTGATGACATCTGTGAGCATTTTCCCAATGTTTCTCGAACAATTGTTCATGAAATTGTTAAACACCATCTGCATTATGCAAAAATTTGTGCAAGATGGGTCCCTCGCGTATCTCAATGAGCTGGCGGCGAAGGACTATGCAGCAGGAATACAGAAACTTGTCACACGTTATGACAAATGCCTTAATTTGCTTGGAGATTATGTTGAGAAGTAGTTTAAAGTATCCTCTTTCAAATAAAATTTTTTATGTTTGTTAATATTTACTTTTGTGTCTTTATTTCACGAACGGGTACTACTTTCCGGATGACCCTCGTAGTTTTCTCCCAGATCTGGGAACCTCTGTGAGGGGTCTCCTAGGTCATAATTTCCTGTGATTTTTAATATCAAATACTCAACCAGCACTCTCCGTACTGAGATATATAATAGGAAATATCTCTTTCCAAGACCCCAGAGGGCTACCCAGAGCTGGGAAGTATATGGGCATTGGTTTGAATATGGTTGATTCTTTGGCCCTTTATAATAACTCCTTTGTAAATTTTCATGTATATCTTTTCCTTTTAGATTTGTTGATGGCCACATTCAAGACTTTAATGCTCTCACTAGCTATCTGAGTCAGTTTCGAGATGGTGATTTCCTCTTGGCTGTGTCTGATTTTCATCTGCTACTTTACATTTCCACAATGGAGATGTTGCCACTTAAGGTAAGTTAACTCCCTTGACAGACCTTGCATTTAATATTAAAAAGCTTCAGTCATGGCATGACATACTATAGTCAATGCTGTTGCCTTTGGAGTGTAATTTTTGCTGGAATAAATTAGCCATTAAATTGTAATCATTTTATTTTTTTGAGCACCTAACGAGAAAATTTCGCTCACATTTCACATTAAACACCTGAGAGAACGCCTTCAGCAATAACTGTAAAAATAACATGATTTTCCATGATATTTAGGAAGATATTCAAATATAAGTGCATTAGGTAATAAAAATTGTTACAGCATGAAATAAAAATTTAAATTATTACATGTGCAGTGAACTCTCGATTATCCATGTTACTCTCTTACCAGCACCTCCAAATTTTAATGTAATTACAATCGTAAGGATAATTAAAATCAAAAGTTGTCAATTCAAACACTATTATTCTATCCGTACTTTCCCATTATTGGCTCTCTCGCATTCATTAGCCCTTATATGTACATATTCTCCTTTAAATTGAGCAAATGCATAGTTTACTCTGCAACAAACAAGTCATTTGGTATCTACTATGCATTGTTTTAGTCAGTTCCATATGAAAAATATTAATACGCTTTGTGATCCTTGTTTAAAATTCATCCCTTGCGATACATTTTGTGATAGTTCTGTGTTCTGGTAAATCTATAATTCAGCCCTTATAATATGTTGGAAAACTCAAAAAAATGTATATTCCATACCTACAAGACCCGAATCAATCACACGGAATGAAAAAGGAGCATTTCCGTGTATATATGTTTATGTCACCACCATTATTTCCACGCATTTCGGTTATCCATGATTTTTTATTATCTTCTCTTCATCATTCATCCATTAGCATGGATAATCAAGAGTTTACTTTATTTCTTGTTGCCATCACAGGGTGCAACACTTAAATACATGAAAAGATAATTAACAGTAAGCTACTAACATGAAATCATTAAAGTAACATGATATCTATTAAATTACACAACTGCCAACAGTGTTAACATTTTGCTATGAGAGAGTTGCATTGTAAACTTCAGTTGAAGCATTTTTGGCAATTTGGGAAGCTCCAACAACCCTGGAAAATTTGTGCACTGGAAGGTCACCCAGATAGTACACACCAATTTCGTTAAATGTCAATAGTTAATCTAGATTAATCTAACCTTCTGTGTGTAACACTTCCACAACATGGATGTCCTCTGGCTATTCCAAGTTATGTAAACCTTTCTCTTATGTTAGTTGACTTTAAACAGGTTGTCTTCACGTATTGGGTAAATATTCTCTCTGACATTATTATTATTGGTTAGTTCTAACCAGCTGGAAAATATTTGCCTGAAATAATTTAATAGTATTTTTTGATAGAATTGGTTAATTTCATGGATATATATCTCTTCATGTGAAATAAATCAAAGTAAAATATCAATCCATATAAAATCTTGTGGCCAATTCATTGAAGTGCATTAGGCATTTTTTTGCTTCAGTTTGGTGTTTTTGTATTCCACCACTAGCTGATTAATAATAATTCATTTATCTTGATGATCACAGAAATAAATGTAAATCTCTCCTTATTGGTTTACACCTGCATTGAGAGGTTAAAGTCCTTAGAAAGGAATCTATTATTCTATCTGTCATCCATCACATAAAATGTATACTTCTTGAGAAATGGCAAAAAAAGGTTGGAAAATGGCAAAGACATATTGACTTAAAAGTATGAGCTTTTCTTATTGGTTTCAAATGCATATATTTTGCATTTCCTTGTCAGTATTACATTGGTTCTAAGAGGATTACATTGGCTTGCCTTAAGAGAACTGAATTGCATTCATAAAACTTTTATTCGTAAGCATTTGTAAAATCATTATTTTTGAATATTCAGTTATGTGATCATTGTCAATTTCAGAGAAATTATTTTGTGTAAAATATTGTGTAATTAGAATCAAGCATTGCCATAAGTCGGTCTCAACACTTAGATACTCCTGGAAATATTCTTCTCACCAATAATTTTAAAAGACTACTTTACAAATATTATCTACGCTTCAGAAAATTCACCCTCATTGGCAGCAGCTACACATTATTTTCTAAAAAGAGGTATTTTATATTTGCTAATTTGTGCATGCTCATATAAGATGGTACATTATTGCCTTATATAATTTATTAGCTGTTTATGCAATCACTGTAGGCACACATAAGCTCATTGAGTGTCAAATAATAATTGGTTTTATAAGTTAGACTGCTGTATACTTGAAAGTGAGGATGGAACCTTAATTAATTTTCTTGTTTCCTATATTCATTAGGAATATATTGGTCCATTACTAGAAGCTGTTAAAAATAAAGATGAAGAAAAGGCAAAAGATTGGGCTCAGTCAGAACACTGGGCCACTGTTGAGCAGTTGATTGCAGCTAGTTCTAACTCTGGGGGCCCATCCTCTCCACTATCCTCTGGGTCTGTCTCAATTGGATCTATGTCTCGTGTAACCTTTGCTGATCTGGGAGAAGATGGTGCAGCTGGTGGCTCCGTAGGTTTAATTGGACCATCTTCACCGTCATCTGTCCCACTCCCTGGAAATTCAGCAACAATGTGGACATGCCGGCACTGCACTTTTCTCAATCGTCCACAACTCAATGCATGCGATATATGCAGCTTGCCAAGGTAAAGAAGATGCAACTGTGATTGACAGAATATATATTAAAAGTGCAGTGTTGACGAAAGTTTAAATAATTCTGTGAAGTTTTATACCGCATCGATAGTCAGCAATGATGTGGATGAACTCTTTTCCATCACTGAAGAAATTGCTCTTATCATAAAATTATCTCCTGTGATGCTAATAATGCATTTTTTCATTTTAATAAAGACCCAACAGCCTGAAAGTACATTTAGAGGCTAAATACTGTTTGACTTGAAAATCAAAAATGTAGAAGACACTCCGTTGTTCTTATTTACTTCACATCAGTTTGGTACATCAGTATCACCATAATAATGTTTATAAATTTGTGCGTTGAAGCTTTGGCTTATGTTTAAAATTACAAAACTTTTTATAGATAATTTGATCATTAAGTTCTTTTCAATAACTGGCAGTCAGCTTTCTGCTCAAGAAACTGTGATTGGAATTGTGTTATCTTAGCCTCAAGTTCTTGAACTGTGCTTTTGTTTCCGTTGGATTTTGTGAGTTATTTATTAGATGAAGCATCAATAAAATATTTAAAAGGCTCACTTTAATTTGTATAAGTTCTTATTTTTCATGATATTGTATTTATGAATAGAATGTAAGCTTTGACATTCATGCCTGATTTTTGGTGAGAAAAAATAAAAACTAGAATTGGGTTACTTTCTTATTTTCATGCATTAGCAAGTCCTATTAGTTGGCTTTAATGCTTTTATGTATTTAAATATTTGAATAACTAGGTTCTTATTTCAAGTCTGTGCTTCATTGATAATCTCAAAAGGTTCAAGCATTTGTTCATAGCATTTGAATTTTAAATTATATGATACATATGTTTTTGCAAATTGCCTGCATTAATGCATCTCATTTACATAAAATATGGAGACTAAGGTGAAGGAACACTAATGATGTCATCGGCCCTTACGCTCTCATGCCATATTTGGTTTTCAAACCTTTGAACCTCATGCCTTAGTTCTGTAAATTTCAACCCTTTTTTCAAATAATTTTTGTTAGTTTGTTTTATTTCAAGGATATTGAAATTTTAACTAATAACGAAAAACATATTTTGGTTTCTATTTAAAAATTTACTGGATGTGTAAATATTAGAAGCAATTTTATAAAAAATATTTAATAGAAAAAAAATTTTTAATGAAACCCAAAATTTTTGTTATATATAGCATCACTGTTACAACCTCAACATTTGTCAAAAATTGAAGCATATGTTATAAATTGATACATATTTATCACTACTATATCCAAATTGGACCCAAACATTCCCATTTGTTCAAGAGATAAAACGCATAGCATGAAGAAGTACTTTTCCCACCAACTGAATTTGTGTTTGGCCAAACACTCCCCATGCAAGCCTTTATTACATTTAATGCAGACAGTTCTGGATCTTTTCCTATTAATTTAAGATCTGCATACACAACAATTAGCTTCTTTTTTGGATGCAGTTTTGTTAGTCCTACTTTTGACAAACTGTCTCTTATTGAAACCTACTCTTTAACCTAATGCTCAATCATACTGATTACAAATACTAGCCTTAACTAAAGTTTCCCAGGTCCTTTGTAATTTTCCTTATATAGAATATAACTATATGGCTGCGTAGAATATAACTATTCAAAACCATTTTAGAAAGATATTGGTGGGTGCATCGATTTGTTTCTATAACAAAAAGAGCTAATGGGATTCTGTAAAGAACAGGTGAAAATATGTAATAGGAGGAAAGTCTCATGAAGGTACGTGTTTTGGACTAACAATATCCTGGAAGAGATGGATGGGATGGGGTCGCTCAGGCTCTTCAATGACTTCCCATCCGTTTTCCCCCGAGTTAGATTCATTCTCACTGTCTGTTATATATGGTACAAATTCAAAATCACTTTCAGATTCAAAATCACTTTCTAATGAGAAGAACGATTCACTTTTGTCTGATCCGTAAATTCTTTGTCAGTCTGCATAACTTCTCTTGAAGAGCCTGCCATTATGGATATCAGAAATTATCTGATCCAGGTATCATAGTTTTGGCACAAATAAAAAGTTAACAACAAATACACGCGTCCTCCTGGTAACGTCTGCTCTGCCAAATGAGAGAAAATTATTTGAAGGCAAAGGAAAATGATTGTGACAATGAATTAGTAGGCATGAAAAGGTGATTCGACAAAGCAAAATTGTCATACCCGACAAAATTGTAAGATGTAATAAAGCCAGACAATGATGCTCAAGAGTTTGCTGACGAAGTTGAGACTTAAGCATTACCATTCCTTGAGATAGGCAAGACAAAGAAAAATAACAAAATTTCAGCTAGCATTTTGTCTCACATGAAATATCAGGCTACGAATTATAGCATTGTGGTGGAAGACCACAGAAGGCAGTTCATACGATATGAGGGAAGAAGAATGAAAGGCATAACGGCGTTTACAGGTGTATAGCAAATATACCTGTATATAGCAAAACCTACAGACGTGAAGAGAAATGAAAATTTCAATGACGACTCACAGTCGATTAGTTGCATCTGATGAATGGAAAAGATACTAATGATTACTTTTATTAATGTATAATACATAATTAATAAAAATCACTCCCATTTTGACAGAATAAACAAACAAATATATTGTAATCAGTTTAACAGAGATTGACTTAATTTGCATTATATAACAATTTTAAAACCAGTTTGAAACTGGAGCTGCACCTTGAGCTTTCTAAGGCAAATATGAGGTGGCAATGAATCCACACCTTGAGAAGCTAAGGGTTAAAGCCATTGCAGATAGAATTTTGGCTCATACTCTTTATTGTACACTTCAAATAAGATAAAACTCACACTTTTTGTGATACACTGTAAACAGCAAATTCATTTATCCCATTCTGATAATTAATGATATTCTTGATCATGTCTAAATATTTTATCATGCTAAAATGATGTCACTATTATGCAAAATGAAATAGCACAAAAGATTGTTTTGCATTAACACATGTGATTGTTTTGTTGATCACAAGTAGTGTAAAATATTAAGTTACTTTGCCAAGCATTATTTGTTAAACTCATTCTTTCTAATGTCTTACATAATATCCATACAGATCCGTAGTTCAA
The DNA here is from genome assembly GCF_022747635.1 of Hetaerina americana. Lineage (NCBI taxonomy): Eukaryota > Metazoa > Arthropoda > Insecta > Odonata > Calopterygidae > Hetaerina > Hetaerina americana. The sequence goes on along the minus strand of NW_027286874.1, from coordinate 30,417,224 downwards.
TTCCCAGTTAAGGAATTATTTTTGCATTATATATGTATATTTTTACATAGGCCAATGTTCCACACCCCTGAACCTTAGGATAAACAATCATCGCGCCTCGTGCAATCTCTTCTGCCCATCTGTGGGTCTCCCCATCCCTAAACATGCTTCCCATCATAACAGCCCCTTCAATCAGTGCTACAATGTTTCTGTTCTAGCGTCCCTTCCCCATCCGATAACCCTATAGAATTAAAAACTTTAGAAATGGCATTCATTTGGCTTTGCATGGCCTATGAGCATCTGGGTCTAAACATCGTTCACTAATGAGAATGGTCGGAATTGTCACTTTGTGGAAGCGATCTATATCGGAAAGGAAAATACTTGGTTCTTCCGCATGAATTTTGTTGTATGTTGCCTGTGTTTTGACTTGCAGGGTCTTGATTATGACTTTGTAAGTTGAAACCTGGGTCTTGGATGTTACATTATGTGTGAGTGAGCAGATTGTTTTCTTTTCTGATTATGCATTAATTCCACCTCCTCCCTCTCACTCTTTCCCTATTTCCGCTCCCCTCTAGTCTCTCCTCTCCCTTTCCTCTCCCCGAACCATTTCTCTCACCCCTCCCCTGCCCCCCTTCTCATTCTTGCATTCCTCAACTCCCCTATTCCAGCAGTCAGTACTACTGTTTCTGTTTCTTCTGAGGAAGACAGAGCTAAATTACTGATGCCATAAAAACTTTATTTTGCTAAATTCAGTCTACATCGATTATGTTCCCTTCAAAGTGCTCCCCATTTGTTGCTATGCACTTATTCCATCTTCTTTTCCACTGTTAAAAGCACCCTTGGAAGTCCTCAAAAGTTAGGATTTTTGGTAACCCCTCGTTTCTTGCTTTATCGGGTTCACATCTTCCCAGTGTTGTTCTCTCATCACATTTCTGCATTTTGGAAATAGGAAAAAGTCCCAGGGGGCATAATCTGGCAAATAAGAAGGATGATGATTGAATTTATACCAGAAACTGGCGAACAATCAATGGTGAATGTACAGGTGCATTGTCATGGTGAAGGATCCATCCATCATGTTCGGTTAAAATAGTGTGCACATGCTATAGCTGTTGCTCTTAGGAAAGCTTTTACCTCAGTGTCTCATAAACAATCAATTCCGAAGTTGGGATGTTACCATTTGGTAGTTTGGTGAAACAATTAAATTAAATTTTTTTTTCTTCTATGGTTAAAAATTGAGGAAAGGCTATGTCAGGAATTCCATAAAGCACTGCTATAGAGACATTATTTTCCTTAATTTTTTATCATTATCTTTCTCCTAATTTCCTGGACATTTTGTTTCCTCAGCAAAGTTACTTACCAATGAGTGCATAATTCATAGATCGAGTAGGAGCCCAACCAATACGTTTTCCAAAATGATATTAAGTGAGCATTCTGGTGATCACTGATCTCTCCACCAGGTGGACTGCAGTTTTTTCTCTTTCAATTCTCCCCATACCACCTGGAACAATAAGTCATTCCAAAAAATGTTTCTCATTCACTACAGGATTACCAGAGCATAGTATATTCCCAAGCAGAATTGTTTCTTGGACTCACTTTAAAGATCTCAGGCTTATTCAAATGGGTGAACTCAGGATATACTTAGCTCATTATCAAACCAATACCCCCCATATAACCTGGCCCTGACTTCTCAGAATTATAGCAGAATGAAGATATAATCTACCAGGATCAAATTTCTAATTTAGAAGAAATGATCAATGCACTACCATGTCCAATAAATAAGCAAACTGAGGCCATATACCTGTAAACTTTATTTTGCAAAATTTAGTCTACATCGATTTTGGCCCCTTCAAAGTACTCTCCATTCGTTGCTATGCACTTATCCCATCTTCTTTTCCTCTGTTTAAAGCACCCTTGGAAGTCCTCTGCAGTTAGGCTTTTTAGATTTCTCGATGTTTCTTGCTTTATTGGGTCCACATCTTCCCAGTGATGTCCTCTCATCAAATTTTTTCATTTTGGTCATAGCAAAAAGTCGGTGAGGGCGAGATCTGGCGAATAAGGAGAATGATCAAGGATGGTGATTGAATTTTTTGCCAGAAAATGGCAAACAATCCATGCTGAATGTGCAGGTGCATTGCCATGGTGAAGTATCCATTCATCATGTTCGGTTAAAATAGTGTGCTTCGTTGATTTTCCTAAATTCAATTCATCAGCTATCATTCGGATAGTTTTTCGATGATTGGTAATGACAAGGGAGCACACATGATCGATGTTGTCTTCAAAACCAACTGTTTAAATAGCTCAATAACTTACAGACATTATTACTATGGTTTCTATTTTCACATTCAATGATGTAAAATTTTGTGTGTTCATAAAATCAAATTTTTTGGTAAAGTCCATGTTAACTTTCACATTGACTGAAAATTGCATTAAATGTGAAAAAACTAGGCCTTAATCTCACAAATTAAATGGAATGAGTGTTAGGAGAGTTTATGGTAAAGCAGTGGATATCTGGATTGGATATCCATAGTTTGAATAACCTTGAATGAATATCCATATATATGCCAAATATGGAGATTCAAGTTATCCGTATTTTATCCCCTAATAAGACATGTTGTGAGTTGAAACATCTCAAATTTTCATGTTTGACACCTGCAGTCACATGATATTGTGAAGGGATCGCCATAACGATCACCTTAGAGAATTCTCAGAATTTGCCAACGTGGTATAATCTTCACAACAATGTTGGCTCCTGGCTGCATCAGCAACATTGGAAAAGCAAGAATCTTGAAATTATCACCAATACATATCTCATTGACCACAATAATGGTTACTCAGGCAGTAGAACCAATGGGCTTCCATGGAATGATTTCAATGAATATAATTTTCTTTGGAACAATTTTTCATAAAGAAATGAATAGAACCAATGATAGGAGGATGGATTCTCTTTAGGTAATAATTTTTACTTTGCTAATAACTCCCTACTATCATGTGAGTTTAAATGTTAAAGCTTACCCTTTTGAAATATTTCTAAGTATGTACTATAAATTAACTCCAATTAAGTTTAGCTCAGGGATCAAAATTTGAGGGGTAAATTTACTTCAGGGTAAGCTAAGTGCATATGACATATTGAGAATTTTAATTCATTACACCCCAAAAGTCCCAAAATTCAAATTTATTTCATGGTGAAACTTAAATTTGACTGTTTAATAAGCAATAATATTGAATTTAAATAAAAAATACCATAATTATCGGAATGAATATAATAAAAATGAAAAAATAACCAAACGCTTTAGCAGTAACATTATTTGAATATCCAAATATAATTAAGTATATCTGTGGCCCCAAATTCAGATATTTGGATAACTGGGTTGTGACTTTATGATCTGGATGAACAAAACACGCTGCATATTTCTGATTCAGATTTTATCCTTGTGCTCATCATCTGAATATTTATAGCACATACATATTTCCAGATTTAAATCACAGCCCTAGTAAACAGTATAACACTGGAAATGCATAACTTTTAGTTCTTGTAAGTGATGATAGATCCAAGGCTTTTAATTGACATTTAAAAGTAATGAAAGATAGAGTGTCCAGGGTTATCAGCCTTTTTAGTACCTAAAACATGACGTGAAGCTTTCTGCTGTCTAAGCAGCATTCTCTGATCTGGTTAAAGTCTCTACTCCTCTTTCTGAATATTTTCAGCCACACAATACAAAAGAAATCAAAGTCTAGTAAAAAATAGGCCTGCTTTTATTATTCAAAATCAGCTAGTATAGAGAGACCTTGATAGTCATCTTTTATTTACCTACTACTAAATGAGGAGTTATTTAGCAGGGTACTAAAACATGATTAATAAAACTATTATGTTGAAACTTCAAGGGCACTCAGGAATTTCAGTATTTCATTCCTAAGAATGGTTTACTGCAGCCCTTCATTCTTCTCAATTCAGTGTTAATTCCTCCATCCCCTGGTAGCTTTTTTATGTCCTAAATTTGTCCTGTGTTCTTTATCTTCCTCATAGGAATTTCCCTTCTACTATGTTTCAAAATAATCCGTTGCTCCTCAAGGTGAGCCTAATCCATCTAGTTCTTTTTTGTATTAGAGTTATCTATATGTTCCTTTCCTCTTCTCCTCTTCTTTATAATACCTTATTCCTTACTTTGTCTGTCCATTTAATCTTCATCGTAGTTATCCAGTACCATGTTTCAAAGGCTTCTATTTTTTGCTGGTCCACATCTACAATGTCTCTGATCCATAGAACCAGTACTTGTTCATGTGTATAGTTTTTTTTGGCCAGCACCCTCATACTGAACATTGCCTCTCTTGCTCCTCAGATTTTTTTCTGAACCCAAATTGGTTTTCCATGAGGCTTTCTTCTTTCTTTAAATTCTTCAGCAAATGATCTCAGTAATTATATTGGATACTAGAAACATCAGACTCAGTGTTCTGTATTCTTAACGTTTACATGTTCGATGTTTCTTAACGTTTACAAACTTCACTCTCTCCTTGAATTCTTATAATAGTTTTCCACTGTTGTAGCTATCTTTGGTTATTCCATGAAGGATATTCTTCATTTTGACTCCAAGTACCTTGACTAATTCTCCATTTATTTTGTCAACTCTTAGTGCCTAGTTGCTTGTTAAGTTTTTATGGCTCTGTTGAATTATCTTCTCAGTATTTACAGACCTCATTTGTCTGCATCTATAAATATTTGTTTTGTAATTTAGTCACCTTCAAGTGGTTTGAGCCCTTAGTAGAACATCTGGATGTATTCCTTCCCTCTCTTTCCAATATCTTCATCTTCCTTTAGTATCTTTCCATTAGCATCTCAGGCATTGTGAGATTTAGTTTTGCTTTCTTTGAATTGTCTCTTCATCAGGTATAAGACTTTTTGCTGTTCCCCTTATTTATATTGTAACTGACTTCCCTGCAGCAGCTTTTTATCTACTCATTCCCGGCCTTCTTGCACTCTCATTATTATCTTGGTTCTGCAATTTTTTATGAAGGGTTTCATCAATTTAATATCTTGAATTTGTGCATTTTCTTCTTGCTTCTACGAGGTCTCTTATTTGAGCAGCAATTAGCTTCATGGCTTTCACCGCTTTACTCACAAGTTACTCAGCTAACATTTCAGTTATGACATTCCTTATTTCCTCCCATCGTTCTTCTAAGCTAGTCTCGTGTATATCTTCAATTTTTCTGTCAATTTTCATTTGAACCTTTCTCTTTCTTGATTTTCCTTCAGTATCTTTGTGTCCCATTTGGGTTCCCATGTCACTTTCTTCTTATCTAAGTTGGCTGTCCATGAACATCAGGTTGTGATTGCTATTTATATCTGTGCCAGAGTAGCTCTTACATTACTTTATATGGTTCTAATATCTCATTCTGACGAGGATATAGTCAATTTGGTATCTTGCCATGACTCCCAGTGCCTTCCATTTGTATCTTCTCTAATGTTGCTCAAAGAGGGTGTTTGCCAACACGTTAATTTTCTACAACTACCATCCTTATCATTACAGAATCCTGTCTTCCTGGACTATCCCATCGAGTACAAAAGACCTCCGCTGTCGGTTGTTTCCCCTAATAACAGCTATTACTACATAATGTAATGGGAAATAATATGTGTATCCTGTGGCATAGGCAAAATGTGGCATACAAGTGCTTTCCGGGTTATTGCGTTTTCAGGGGCGATAAAATAATGGGGTAAATAGTTGAGAAAGGGCTGCCCTACTTTTCCTATTTATCGTACATACAACCCTTCCTTCCTCTTTCCCACGCTTCTCTTTCCCCAACTTTTTATCTCTCCTCAAAGCAACCACCAGATCCTCCTTCCCCACAGGTACCCTTCTTGATGATGTCGCATATGTGATGAAATTGGTCATATTGCAATTAAATTTAGTAGAATCTACAAAGCTTTTCTAATTGGTGAGATTTCAAAAGTTAGATTTCCTATGTTGTAAATAGAAAGAAATTTAATACATTTTTCAATTGGTTTATACTGTACCCTGGGATTGATAGATGAAAGATGGCAGGAAATGAAATTTAGACTTTGGGAAGATGAGAAGAAAATGACAGTGCAATGGAATCCTAGGAAAGGGAAACTACGGATCACAGATGAAGTAAATGATGGAACTAATGGAAGAGAGGGGGAAGAACAAAAACTCAATGACTGAGGTAGGACAAAACTGTTACGGGTGAAGAAATGAAACCAGCCAAAGAGCCAGAAATGCAAAAGAGGAATGGCTGAAGAAGAGCCTGTGTAAAGAAGTACAGTAAAACCTTGTCTAAGGAAAATTGGAAGCAGTTACGGTAATGTAAGGCACCAATTCAAAGAATACAAGTATCAAACTCTTTCTGGAAAACAATGGATAATTTCTTACTGAAGATAAGCCAAAGATGTAGAGTATTTTGAGAATCTTTTTGCCAGAAAATAAATGCATGCTACATTATTGGAAAAAGTGGTTACTGTTTATATTACAGAGAGAGGGAACTACATCCTCAGATTTCAATTTAATGCTGCAGTAAAGAACTTAAAAGCGTACAACTGAAAACACTCTTGGAATTAATAAAATTAAGAAATACTACGAACTTATGAGAAGGGAAATACATTCATGCATATACAGCCTTATATGTATTAAGCATACAAGGAAAAATAGCAATTGACTTTAAGAAGAATAAAATCATGTCTATGGCATATGTACTCAAATAGGAAAAAGTGAAAACTATAGAATAATTAATCTCATGACCCCTCCACCAAAGATTAATTAAAGGGAGTAATCTGCCAGAGAATGGAGTGGAAAACAGAAGAGTACTAATTGAGAGCCAAAATGAATTTAGAAGAATAAGAGATCATGCAGCTCTCAGATTTTTATAGAGAGGATACAGACAATTCAGCTGACTTTACTGTACCTGTAGGTTGTATGAAGCTTTTAACAGCATGGGGCTGGAATTATGCAACATATACTAAATAAATTGACTTATAAAAACTATTGAATCAATGACTAGATTTCAGCAGAATATGACCAGAGACAACTGAATTTAAACTCAAGACCCTCTGACCTCTAGCTGAAAGCTCCATTCGCTGAATTAAAAAAGAAGAAAAGATATTTATTCTTCACATTCAATTATGACTTATAGGGTTAGTTTTTGAGTTTTATGCTAGAATTTAACATACTCAACCTATTGTCTACAAACTCATGAGATGGGAAATACTGGGCAAATATGTTAGCATGTGTACCAGTGGAATTCCTACATTTGGAAAATAATTTCTAAAGATGAAGCTAGGAGGAGGAACCTTGAGGATTTCTGATGGAAAAGTGAAAGCCTCCTTTCTTGGAAGGATGGTGGATTGCAGAAAAGTCAGTGGTAATTTAGTGGAGATATTTTTGGGGATTACATTTCCAACTCATACTATTAACCTTTTCCTTCATCCTCTTTTCCTCTCCTCACCTGCAAAAAAGTGGGGTTTTGTCTTCTTATCACTACCTGCTCCATTGCCCTCTCCTCCAGCAAGATACAACATATTTCCAAACAATTTCCTTTTCCTGATCTCTTAACATATCCTTTAGTCAAACTAAAGGCCACCAATTAATTGCAAGGATTGTAAGATGTATAAGGGAAGGCATTCATCTTATGCATCTTTGAAATGGGAAGGATATGTTCCATTGAGATTATAGTCTAGTTTTCACTATAGTTGAACTATTATTTTTGAAAGATGCAAGAATTAGAATAAATTGCAGAATACATGTAAGCAAATGGAGTATTTATAATTAATTCAAATCCATAACAATGGATATTCCATCTAAAGGAATTTTGAGTGCTCTTCTTCATCTTTGCAAGAAGGGCCCCAAGAGATATAAAGCAAAGGAAATGTTTGGGATGCACCTACTCCACAGTCTTAAATGGGATTATTCAGTTAACTCCATGCTCAGCCTCATGACCCTACTTTCTCCTTCAACCTCTTTACTTCCTCCTACTTGAGCCACGATTTCTGTTTCTCTTCTCCTTGGGATTTGAACTTTGTGAAAATGAATAGCATGCACCGTGAGGGTTCTCTGGTAATGGCTCCAGATTTTAATGGTTTATAGTGTCTTTGAGGGTACATGGCCTCCTCCACATATCTTAAGAGTTGTGAGGGCATGGAGAGTCAAGTGCATATTATGCTGAGAAAGACAGCAGCAAGCATTAACCTTCTTTCATTATATGGGATCGTAGATTTTCGCGGCGTTCAGATGAAAGACTCTCCATTCTTGGGATGTCACCGCGTAGGTTGTTTTTCTGACAACAGTTTTGCCCGTGTTTCAACGAGCGTCTTCAGGTCAAAGTGAAGCTTCACTTTGACCTGAAGACGCTCGTTGAAACACGGGCAAAACTGTTGTCAGAAAAACAACCTACGCGGTGACATCCCGAGAATGGAGAGTCTTTCTTCTTTCATTATTTTCTCTTTCAATTTGTTTCTTATTTTAAGAGCTCCTTTATTTCCTCCATTTCACTCCTAGAAGGACCTTCCCCTGGTATTGAACTTGGTTCTCCTACCTCATTTGACACAACTCTCACTGCATGTCACTGATTTTTATTAATTATCCAAAGTTATAGGCATTTAACATTGAGGTAATTTCAGGCCAGATACCTAAATTCCATTCTGTCTCAAGATTCATGTCATTAAATTTATGGGCCATTAAAACATCTGTCTTTGCCATTAGAAATCAAGCAAGTAAATTTATTAGGCAAAAAATAAAACCTAGATATTACTGTTGCTGAAAACAAGATGATCTATGGTGATTGACAGTGACCAGTGCATACAAAACTTCAAATGAAGTTCTATATAACAAAATGGAGAAAGAATTCAGCCAGACCTTTGGAATGGAAGTTTTTGAAGTTAATCCATGAATTTGACATTAATTTAGTCATAGAAATTATATTACCCTTAAATATAGTATTGGCTACACTGGAAGATGTAAACTGGAAATGTACATTAAAATAAAACATGTATCAATTTTGCAAAAAAGATGTCTTTGTCGTGTCATGTAAAACATTTCACATTATTGATAAGATACAATATCCACCAAAGGGCTATCATTTACAAGGTCTAACAATATTAAAAGTCAAAGCAATAATAAAGTGCCATAATCTACAGAGAGTAGCAAGTGTGGTGACAACATCATTTGCACTCATACATACATACTATTTACATTCATCTTACAAAAGTTGGAATAGGTACCAAGCAGAATCCGTAATTACCAATAAATATGATATTGCAACGCTCATCGCATTATTCATTATAATATTGTCCTCAAATTAAAAAGAGGAGAAAATTGGCCTTCCTGACCATTTTCAAGGAAACCTTAGAAACATGGTTAAAAAAATGGGAATTCCTTCCATTACGGGCAGTTTTTTCACCAAAATGGAGGACGAAATGTTTTAAATATAGTTCTCTCCCATATATTTTTCCTGTTTTTATTTTTTTTTTACAAATATCCATGACTGAAAAATGCACACCAAAAACGTGCTAAAATAAATCAATTGAAACCTGCTATGCACACGTTTTGCTATCGTACTCTTATTCATTAGGAATTTAATTTACATGAAACACTAACTGCTAAGTATTTTGCTATTCACTTTGAGGAAGATTCTTCATCAATGACTGTATATTACTATGAAATCATTCAAAAATAAAATAATTTTCAAAATAAGAGGAGACAAAACATCTAATGGTCAAAAAATTTTAAATCATCAAATTTCTTTCAACTACTAACAAAATTGTGCAGTTTTTTTGGGTATTTAAAAGGAAGATATATTTCATTACATTCATATAATATATATTTAACATTTCACCTTTTCCATAAAAAGCAACATTTCAAGACACAAATGAGACATGAGAATGGCAGTGAGCCAAAACAACTGATGAAATTTAACAAACACACGATGGTGATCACTGTACTGCAAGCTCAGTTATTAATTTGTACTGGTATTACTAATGGCTTTTAAGTATAACACATTGCAATTGTTATGCATATTATAACATATTGCAATCACGAGGCAATATACAAAGAATCTTCTGGAATGACTTCCAATGCATTAATAGCATTTCCACACCAAAAGCTTACAAGTGGTGGATTTAGAAAACTTCCTGTGTTCAGAACTGTCTCAAAAGAGTAACAATATTAAATGGTCCTTCACAAAAATTGACAGTGCGGCACTTAGTGATCAGTTCTTGTGATTCCACATTCAAATATGGGTAAGCTGAAAAATCCCCTCTAGAAATTGAAAAGATAGTTTGAAAACTTCACGGTTCAATCACTGAAGCAAATTGTCACAGAGAAAAGAAAGTTTCCAAGCAGTGTGAGATATGAAAGTAACTGTCCAATGAGGTCTGAGAAAATTCTCATCTTCAGAGTAATCATAAACAATTATTACATAAAATAAAATTAACATACAAAATGTGATATTCCACAACTTTTAGGGAGCCCAAGGATAATGCTGTACATTTTTCATTCACTTTCCAAGTATATTTGCTCACACATATGCCAAATTCTTATTCAACTGATTTTTATTCAGTCTTTTGGGTGACTGGAGGAAATTCACTTTCATCATCAAAACGGAAACCACCTCGAGGAGGTGATTCTGTAGCAGCAACCATCTCATGGAACTTTTCAGAATCTGTTAAATGATAATGGATAACGATAAGAAAAAATACAAAAAACATACATATATATATATATATATATGTGTGTGTGTGCATTAAAAATCTAAACATTAACTTCTACTACTATGTAGTATACTAAACATGCAAGCTTACACTTTCCTGTCAGTCAGTTAATCCTTTTGATGCCAAATAATGGCATTAATCTGAATTATTGAAAAGTAGGACCATTATATATATTATTTATTTTGTCATACGCGGTTAGGATAGCACATCATATTCATAGTCACCCTTTACTGAAGAATTCTCATGACAGGTAATGACTTAAGAATTTCATACACAAAATATATTTGGACACTTATTACATTCTAATACCATTCCATACCATATCTACATTTTTAGGTACCCTTTTTTAGTTCATACACTATTTCTGATAAAAAATATTAGTAAGTCTAGACTTAACCAAAACTATGACATATATATCCTTGTGTATAGTGTAAAGAAGCCATTCAACATTTATGTAAATAAATTCCTTGCCAAGATGTACTTTGATATATATTATCATCCAAATACATGCTAATAACTTCCTATATTCTCTGGAACAAGTACAAACAAAAAAATGACAAAAACAAACCACAACAAATGAAGGTAATTCAAACAAAACTGCTTACATTAACAGTGAGAATGAATGCCATGTATCAACAATGTCAATAAAATATTTTGGTTTCCTTAATTGAATATGTGACAAAACTGTTATTCATAGATTAACATAAATTATGTACATCAATACAAAGTTCAAAATGAAAATGATTAATTTTTCTTTTCGGAGCATTTGTTCAATTATTCAAGACTTGGAAATCCTTGCTATATCAAATTGTGCACTAAATTAATCAACAAATCATAAGCTTTGATTTGTGCAATAAGCTCACCCACATTCCTTCCCAAGTCTTAAGTCATTTCTCACTTAGAATAATACCTTGAAAACCACTATATTAGGAAAGCTTACATTTAAGTTAAGGCACACTGCAAGCACACTGGAAAATATTCTCAGAATACATGCTTTCTCTTCTAATTTTTGAACGTTTGATTCGGTTCACAATACATTTGCCAAGTTCATCTAATTACACACGGAGAAATTATTATGCTATGGCTCCATTGACTAAGGGCAGAAATCAATAACATTAGAGTTCTTGTCACTTTTGCAACTTGGGTAACATGAGAAAATGTCAAATTCGTGAATAGTGAGTGATAGAGAAAGAATGTGTAAATGAATTCTCCCTGAAATGATTTTAAGTTCCTCTGAGGGATACAGTAAACTCTCGACTCTCGATTATCCATGCTAATGGATGTATGATGCAGTATGGATAATCAAAAAAACATGGATAACCAAAATATGCAGAAAATATGGTGGTGATATGAATGGATACATATGGAAACTTTAAATTATTTAAATAATGCATTAAATTGAAACCAATTAAAAGATAGTTAATTTCATATTTGTTGCATAGTAAATCTGTGTTTTCTTGCCTTAAAGGATTATATGGAATGCTCAGGACTAATGAATGTGAAAGAAACGATAATGGAAAAGTACACTTAGTTAAAATGCTTAAATTAAAATTAAATACCATTAACAACTTTTGATTTTGTGAAATTAAAAAGTTTTAGGATAGTCAAGGTATTTCATACTTATATTTGTCATAATGTATATCAAAGTTTCAACACATTTCATTATCTTTATAACTGTAATTTAATTAAAATTATAAGGTGCTGGGAAGAGAGTATAATGAATAGTCAAGAGTTTACTGTACTACACCATGAAGGATATTCCCTAACTTGAGTTGTTGTACCTCTGTTTTGAATGAATTTGGAGGGACCAGCAAGCCCCTTCTGAATGTATACAAATTCGCATACCCTTTTCTTGCCACAAATGGATCTGAACTCTCCCTCCCAAATCTCACATCTCCATGGAGAATGGTGATGAGAGTGTGAGAAAACATGTTTCACAGTAATTCTTGGTTTCCTAATTGTAGTGTTTTGTCTTTCAAGGAGAAATGGAGCATTGAAATTGGTATATGAGGAGAGCGACATCCCTCTGTGAAATTTATTTCACAGGCAGTCAACTTTTTAAGTAATTAGTGTTCCTACTTTTTTTAATATGCTATAATAAGGCATTTGTACAGCACAGTTTGCATCAGAAAAATAATTATGAATTGTGATAGTATTATAGCAATGATAGCATTAAAAGGTACACATGGAAGGGAAAATTAGCATGGACATTTTATTTTAACTCTCATTGAAAATTATTTTTCAATGGATATAATAAATCTTAAATAATATTACGACTCAGATGTGTTACCAAAGTTGCAAATATGATTTTAATATCAATAGCAAAAATAAGCCTTTCCATGTAATTTGCAAATTGATCATTGTTCAAGCCTAGTTTTATGTTAGGTAGAGTGAAACCTTGATTTACATTTTTAAGGGGACCATTGAAAAATATGTCAAATTGAAGCCTGACAGAAGATATAGAGTGAAAAGTATTTTAATATTTAAAAATTAAATTATTCTCAGGATTATAATAAAATAAATAAGATTAGTACATAGAAAGGTGCAAAATGTTAATACTAGTATTTACAAAAAATAAATTGAGGTGCACTTTAGGAATAATAAAACTACAATAATTTAGATACAACACGAATGCAATCATTTTATCATTAAGTGTTCTTCACCACCATCATGTATATTATGATCACATCTTCTAGCAAAATATTCAGTTTCTGCTGGATTTCAAATGTTTTTATTCCTCTCATGATTTTTAAATCAATGCAAATTGATAATGAAATGAAATAAAATAGTTACCTAAGGCCAGTCAACAGCTGTGATGCAATATGGCTACTCGAAACAAAACCAATTCTACCAGAAAAAACAGCTTTTTCATAGTGCAGAAAATGATTCTAATAGATGAATTTATTAAAATACACCAAATAATTTTAATGAACTAGTACAGGTTACATAGGGCAAATGTGAAAACCAACAAACCCAGTCTTGTCACCTCTACAGGCCAGAGAGATTTTACAGAAGTTCCAGGCTCAGAAACATAAAGCAGGTTTCCCACTGCATTGATTTAAAGAATACCAATCCAGGCCATAAAAAATTACATACATTTGAGAATCATTAAAATTTAAGGTTTCACTGAATTTAAATATTTACCCTACACATTGAGAACAGAATTCAAGACTTTTAATCTCCTCTTCTCATTTGGATTAACTTCAGACGTAGGTACAACGTATTAATGCATGTAATCCCAACTTCAAGAACCTCCGAAAAAGGAAAATTGGATTATGGAAAATAACAGAAAATCTTCAACTCTAGAAGGGAATATAGGACAACTATGTTGTTGGTACTCGATTAAATGGTGGGTTTAGATAGACACAACCTTCAGGAAATAGATAAAAGTAACAGAGGTTCTTCATCGGAGATAACTTTTGTTATTTGAGAAAAGGCATAATGTTACAGAGAAAATATTTAGCAAATTGAACAAATAAAACTTGAGGTGCAGCATTTAGTTTTTCACAAGGATAGATATTAGTGAAAAGAAATGGGAATAGTAAGCAAGTGGTTAATACAATTAAGCATGGATATTTTTCAGGTAATATAAGTTCAATAGCTACTGAAAGTGTCATTCTGAATGAAAATCAAAAGCAATCAAATTTCATCATTACATATTTGAAAAATTGATCTTGTTACCTAGACTCTGGGATCTGTTATGCTCTTCCAGAATGTAAGATACATATCAAGGACTTTGCAACAGCAATCATTGAATTTTGGGTACCAAAATCATACTATGCTGTAAAGGATTATTCTAATACAAGTGTGCATGTTTTACACTTCCAGGTCAGGCGTTACTTCTGTGCTATGTTACAGATAAAAGTTTAGCAGCAGTAATCCAAAATTTCTTTATGAACACAATTGTGTTCACTTGTTCACTATAATAATAAAGAAGAAACCAGTTAGCTCTAATATTGGCAATTGTGTGAGACACTTTCATCTTTTGTTTTATCTCCATTTCTTCAATTGAAACAGTTTTGCCTCACTGCCTTGGTGACAGCAATGCTTATAGAAGTTTTTACCCACATATGGGAATATTGTACATTCATTGTGAGATATTCTCCCTCAAATGAAGCCACTAGTACAGTGGATTTAATATATTTCAATCTGAAGATCATAGCACTTATAATTTACTTCAAATTTCTCTAGTCTGCTGGGTATTAAATATCTATGGTTAGTTTTACTATTCTTGCTCTTCCCCTCACTAGTTTATCTCACCTTTCCGTCCTACATTCTATATGCACAACATGGTTTACAGTGGCCTAGGAAATACAGATACAACCAATGTGTTCAAGTGTTTTCTTTGAGCTGTAGACATAGTTGGATTTATTATTTGAAACTATGCAATTTATGTCAAGCAAAAATTGCAATGAGAGCATTAATTACATCCACTCAGCACATGGGACTCTTAGACATTGACACTACAGTTTTGTGACAGCAACTATATTTCATTTGGTAGAAAACAAAAGAGAGAAATAGCAGCACTTTAGCATGAACTTCAAGAACTATATATATACTCTAAAAAGAAATAGTTCCTGTGATAGTACCTCAGGAATAAAAGGGTAAAGATAACTAAAACTACTGATGTGGCCAGCTCATTAATTTCTCATTAGGTTGCCTTTTTAGGAGAAAAAATAAAGGTAGCATTCAATAGTGACAGTAATAAATTGCACAAAAGTACAGAAGCGTTTACAAAGATGAGGGATTGGATGAAGGCCGCCTTAAGCAAATATGCAAAGAAAAGACCAGCGAAAAGTTTAATAAGCAGCATAGTTTTTTTTATAGAATCTTAGTTGTAGAGGCAAGAAGTTAAGCACAGACCGGTGGCTCCTGAGATGTGGGTGGGGAGAAAAATAGAAAAAGTACAATGGGGAGGAAGAAATATAAACAAGCTCTTGGCATGATAGGAGAAGAGAGAAAATTGTGAAGGTTGAAATCTTTCACGTTTAACCACCCATGTTGTTCTTGTGTTGACAACAGTTTTTTGTGTTCCAACTAGCATCTTCTAGCCAAAAGGCTGATACCTTTTATAAGATTATAATGATAAGATTTAGTTCTTCTTAAACATGCAGCTTAATGGTGATGCTGACCAAAATATTATAGTTTTCCCCTTTCATCAATACCTGGCACAAATATTCCATCATCAGGAAAGAAACCATCACACATTAATACTAGACAAACTTCAGAGATCCTTTAAGTAACAACAGATAAGGAGTCAACAAAATGCATTGCAGCTGTGGAATATCCTACATAGGACAGCTGAGAAGAGCAATTAAATTTCACATCCAAGAAAACCAGAGGGTCTAAAAAAAAAGTACTTCTACCTTTAAGTCATCACAGAACATGCCAAGTCAAAGCCCAGCAAAATGAAAAAAATGGATGAAGCTAAATTGATCTCACGAGAGCCACAAAGAAGTTCAAAACAACCTACCAATTTTGACAAGGAGGACAATTACCGGCTCCATGACACATAGAAATGAATCTTTCAAAAGCAACCTAAGGGCAGATCCCCATCAAGCTGCCCTCACAAAGATGGACAAAATGTATTCATCAATACTTTAACCTGAAGCTGTGAGCTAGAACACTGACAAAACCATTGCAAACACAGTAACTATGAATGATATAAACCTTAATGAATTCAGCCTTTACAATCTACACACTGTGAAAGCCTTCATTACAAGAAGAGGGTTGTTGAGAGGAATTCAAAGGCCAGACAAGAAGACACCGGAGATGCTTACAAGAAATGAGCCACTGAAGCCTGCAATAGAGGAGATCATTTTGGGAGAAGGATGGTAGGGAGAGGAACATAACAGGCATGCTGGAGGAAATTGAGAAAGATAGAAAGTATGCAGAGATAAAGAATTAGTTATTGTAATACATAGTATGTGATATAAGCATATTTTTGTCATGCTAGTCTAGGATTTGAAGTACAACATTGTGTAGTGTAAGAGTCCATTGAAAAACTACCCAAACCCGGAAGACTACTGCTAAAAATGATTCTTATATTAATAGATAAGTCCATAGTGCATGCACAAATATTTATGCAGATTCTGTAAAAACAACAGCATATCATTAGTTTCTGTTTAGTGTTTGCCCAGTAGTTTGTATGATAGTTCTCCTTTCTCCAAGACAATCGTTTTATACCATGAAATAGTATCATTGACCTTCCAGGGCAACTTTAAATAGCCAAATGAGAGCACTTTTCCACTAATTAATTGATGGAAAAAACTCTATCATTTGGTAATTAATGTTTAAATTCCATGATATTATGCCTAAAACTATGCTATTCACTGGATATCTTTGGTGAACATTAATTTTGGGCCCTTCATCTTAAAGGCTGAAGATTTTTCCCCATTATGTGAAATCATATCACCATCTTTTTAGTCTTGAACATTTTCAGGATTTCCAGTGCCTCAACTTTGGGTTTTGTCTCAGAAATTTCACCTTTTCTACTTCATATTTCCATAAAATTTTCAATGCTCAATTCCTTTGTATCAAATTGCAATAATTCAACAAAATCATAAGCTTTGATATTTAATTCTAGCATCCTGTCCATTTCCACAAGTTCACCAATTACATTCTCCTCTTCAAATTTCCTAAAGTTTTTGTATACA
This sequence comes from Hetaerina americana, assembly GCF_022747635.1. Lineage (NCBI taxonomy): Eukaryota > Metazoa > Arthropoda > Insecta > Odonata > Calopterygidae > Hetaerina > Hetaerina americana. Next base: position 30,399,878 of record NW_027286874.1, on the reverse strand, counting down.
CATCTGTAATACAATAGCAACACAATTATATCTTTAACATGTCATCTATAATGACACAGTGCCATCTACTGACAAGCTAATGACATAGAAATGTTATCATACAGTGTATAAAGATCAAATACAAAGAAGTATATTAATGCTATTTGACTGTGAACCCACATAACTAGAGTTTTGTGTCACTTGGATCTGCATGAGTCTGGAACTTACTGAATTTTTGTAATATCTGGATATTAATTTTTACCATGAAGTAAGTTCTTTAAATTATTTGTCATGCAAACCTAAATAAATAAATTATGAAATGCCCACAAAAAGCAGGAAGAAAACAATGAAAATTCTGTGTTGATTGAAGAGGAATAGAGGGTATGAGATGAACTGTTCATAACTTAAGAAAAATTTTCATAGTATAAGAATGAGGAATTAACATTTATTCCTCATAAAAAATTGCAGCATCATGTATGTTGAAAAGGCATTGTTCCTCCAAACATCCAAACACATTCAACTATTGCATTATGTCAGTATTAAATTTCTCATTCACAACAGATTCAAGTAAAATTCATTTAGGCATTCTGTTACCACTGAAGCCCTAGTTGTAGAGGAATATTATTTTGCAAAAAAGTGTCCCTATGTTCGACACCAGGTTTTTAAAAGAGTTCAAAATCTTAGCAAGGTTTTTAGAAAATGTTTTGTTTATTCATGCTGTAAATGCCTTTGAGGATTTTATGATTTCACTACTTTTTAAGTATAGTTGACCATCCACATTGGACCTGCACTATCCTATAAAAGGCTTTGGAAGAGAATGATGGCCACGAATACATGACTGAATTGGGCCTGCCTCCCATGGAAAGTGCAAACACTGGGCATGAAACCTATATAGATCTCAAAGAACACCACTTTGTAGGCAACTCTTCAAGGAAACTGACTTGACAATGGACTTGATCATAACCATAGACCACAGAGACAAGGTAGCCTACAAAAAATCAAGGATATATTGCACTACAGAAAATCGATTGGACTTGCTGTCCATGTTTGTGAGAAATGTTTGCAATCTAACATCACTACTCCTTTTGGGGGCAGTGTACAATGTATCCTACTTTTGGCAATCCTGAATTGCATTTAAAATTATATTTAAGTGATTTACAAATTTCATAAAAAATTGGGAGAATCTTGAAGTCACAAGTATTGGGACTTCATATACAGCACAAAAATTAATTTCTTCCTCATAATTTTAATATTTTGGTAAATATTGAGGATCCTCCATTTAATTTATTAATGTGCTGTGTCTCATTACGTAGGGTCCCTTGTGGGATAAAAAAAAGACTGCTTTGAAGAGTGCACCAGAATAACTGATACAAACAAACAGGGGCATTTGATATTTCTATTAAGTTTGTATGTACTGTTGCATTAGGATCCATGAAATACCACACATACTCTAACATAAAAATGATTGCCCAAGACAAGAAATAAACCAAACAATATCACCTAAACAGGTGAGATGAATCATCTTGGGAAAACTGTGAAGACCCTAACTTAATAACAATGTAAGTGCACATCCAGGAAACCATCGACAGAAAATAAATGAAAATTGACAAAGTTATCATTACAGAAATCACTAATGATATTTACCAAAATGATGAACTCCATCCAGTTCACTATGAAACAGTCTCATAGTGAAAAAACTAACATATTAATTCAGAAGATTCCTCAAATCCAGGTATAGGGTACCTATTATATAAAATATACCACATTCCATACACCACTTATCTCTCAAGATTAGGTCAGGGGGTTATTTTGGATAGATGAAATTGCTTTCACTCATTCTTTCCTATGCTCATCATGAGCATGGTGAAATACATGTTTTGACCACAGTCACGTTTTGGATAACAGAAGTTGATGCACAAACATTCATTCCTTAGATACCAGTACCTGACATGAAGCCTGGAGAACGGCCCCTCACTATCCCTGCGTAGCTACCTATTTGGCCTGGAGTGGAAGGTGACAAACAAAACAAGGAGTCAGTTGGGGAGTGGCTCAAGGCAGCAGGGGTAGTATGGAACACGTAGCCTTGGCCTGATCAAAAGGTAAGAACAAAATTGTTATATATGTTCAGCTGTGTTTCAAATTGGCCTCTGAGAAGTCCAACTTGTCTTCTTCATCTTCAACTTATCTTATTGTGCAACATTCATCCTATAACTTATTTCATTTATACTTCCTGTCATTTATTTCCAATAAAAAAATGATATATTTTTATGTCATATTACTTATCATACAAAAAGTGAGTTTCTATGTTTGATGACTTAAAATAAATAAAAGTGAACCTAAATTAACCGCTTCCAAAGTATGAAAAATAACATATTTATCCTTGTGAAACAGTGTGTAAGCAAAACTGTATATGCTTAGCTTGTAGGATGCTCAGTTAGAAAAATAATTCGTAAGCATATAGTAAAATTGCACTTTAATATATAATATGAGACCATGTCGGGGGTTGATATTTTCCAATGGAATGGAAATGTACTAGACAGAATATCTTTAACGCAAGACATGAGGATGTTCTAAGACATTGTTATGGAATAATGGGATTACAGATATGTGGTCATTTATATTCAGCTGATTTACATGGAGAAATGTCTGGCAAACATAGAGCAAATAGACATTTTTATTCTATCTGCTTGGAGCAAAATGTTGCCATTTTAATGTAGGCAAGGAGAGCAAAACATTTTTAAATAAAATGCTTCACTGTAAAGCATGTTAACCCAAAAAGAATGTAGAATGGCCTTCTAATAACAAAATGAAAGTAGGCACTGAATAAAGATCATACTTTCTAATTAATTAAGGCAAGGTAAGACATTATCCCATTTAAAAAGAATAGAGAAGGAATGTGTGAGAAATTAATTATATTAGATCTTTAAAGTATGCAAACATAACCACATATACTTGTGTATAAGTGCAGTTAAATTACCATCTTATGATAATTATATTATGATAAATAAGAAGACAGGTACCTATTTCAATACCATTACTCTTAATGTTAATTGAATAAAATTAACTAGTTTACAATGACTTGACTCATACATAGGAGATAATATAATCAATTATTGTACATTCAGCCATACTGCATCTACTCAAATTTTATACCCCATTGACCTGATAAGGTCCTACTTAATTTCCAAGTTCAAATTTTAACATTTTGTTAATAGTATGTTCTACAATGTATTAGGTGCTTGCACAATAGGCAAAAGAAGGGAGCATCATTCTCACTTTGACAAACAGGATGTGCATTGCAACCAAAAAAAATTTTTAAATAGACTGAAATTTCTATGACTTTATTAGGGGGCTATTATGAACATTACACACCGCTGGTGGAGTTTGCCTGACTGTAGTATGGTACCGTTCGAAATGAGTCTCACCACCCAGAGTGATCGCAAAAGTAAGAGTGACCCTGGCAGTTGGTATTACCCTGCCTGAAGTGAGACTCACTGTCCAAAGCAATTACGTATGAGTTTTGGAAGGAGTGATATCATTATAACAGGGTGGAGTTACACCCTGGCCAGGTACCCGGCCTTTAGAACTCCTACTATGCATATTTTCAATATGGCAGCAGATTGTTTACATTGGTGATCTTCACCTAGCATATTAAAAGCATTAAATTTGAGCATAAGAGTGCATTAAACACTTTTGTTTTGCATTACAATAACCAGAACAGTTGAGTAAAAGCAGGTGAAGTGAAATTAGCTATGTTGGTTCTCCAAAAAAGTATCCCGTCGGAACTGCGCTAAACTTCTCTATTTTAATAATGAAACCTATCTATTAATTTTGTTTAGTCATGCCTACTCTATATGCAGCATATATTTAGTGGATTTCAACACTGAGCTCTTTAATACTTTATTGTAAATACTTCACTTTCATCCGCATTCAATGCTTAAACAAATTTGGAGAATTAATGTACAAAACAAAATGATCATGTTTAGAATAAATTCACAAAAGGAAATACTCATGAATGTGTAATTAAACTTTTTGAAATATATAATGAAGAATTTGTGAAACATTGTGATCCTGTAATTAATTTGTTAGATAATTATTAATGTGTACACAATCGTAAATTGCCAAATCTCTTCATCTAATATTTTGACATTCTTTATTGATTACACAGAGTTACTCGAATCATTACCCTTTCATGTTTATGCTATTATAAGTAGATATAATCCCTTTTTTTGTATTAAATGAGCCTTTGTGAGCAGCTTACATGTTCCGAAATGTGATGATTTAGGTAATTATTCTATGATACACCAATGTCTAGTGCTAATATTGCTATAACATTATTTTTAATCATCAAATATTTTATTTCATTACCAAAGACATTCAAGAAAACAGTGAAATAGTATCTCATTGATAATGAAATTAGATTTCTTGTTGATGTTGTGATATCATGGGGGCTATTACCGTACCTATCGAAGCCCACGTGTTTACTGATGTATTGATATTAATTTATGTAGGTAACTACCTTAAGTAATGTAAAACCAAGGGCAACATTCTTACCTGGATTTTTCAATATAATACAGTAAGAGATTTTCCAATGTAAAATACCAATAATTGAAGTTCATTAAGCATCTTTTTGATGAGCTTTGTTGCAGATTACATAAAGTGTGTCATTAGATACATAAATTAAATAAGATGATATGGGTCAATGTTATGTAAATTATTTTGTTTCAGTTGAATCTGATAAACTGATTTGGGAAACAACTAGGAAAACAAGCTCATATACAAGAAAATGCGCATTTACACAAAACATGATGAGATTGTATGAACTGAAAACTCAAATGAATATGATTAAAGAACATATATTGCTGGTAAAAACATTGATGGATTAAAGTAACTGCAAACATGAAAGATATCACAGTGATATTGCAAAATATTTCAGCAATTTTGGAGGTGATAGAATTACTGTAATCATACCCAAATATTTTGAATGCAATGCCAAATCATCATGATTAAATACCTTTGATTAGATTAAAAATAATTAATGAAGTATATCCTTCGAAGGTAAGGCTTCATGACTAAAAAATTTTATTTCATCTAACCTAACTTTGACCAAACCATATCTGACTATAGAGTTTGTGGCTGGAATGCATGAGCTCTTTGTAAGGAGTTCTCTGATTAATGCCAGTTCTTTCAAATTCAAGGGCAAATATACTTGTTTTTGCCATCCATAAATTTCACCTTACGTCATTCTATTTTCTTTAATGCTTATAAGCTTTCCCTATTAGGTTTCCATGTAATCCCAATGCCTTATCAGGTGTCCTTCTAGTCGGTTGCCTCTACTTCTGTCAACTTGTACTTTTCCCTCACTCAGTTGATAAATTCTTTACTGCTTCTTAATCTGGAGTATTAAAAACATAAGCACAGAAACATTCAAGCAATCAAATTTCCTCTCTTTTTCTAGGATTGCTCAGTTTTTAACCCTCTAAAATACTACAATTTGCATATAGGTTAACATGAAATAATTCAATTTAAATGTCTAATCAAGTGCCCTACTAGCTGCTACTTCTATCAACGGGAACATTTGTTTCACTCTGTCCAGAACTTTTTCAATCCTAGTTTGTCCAGATTATTTTCAATATAGGCACCAGCACATTGAAAATGAATTTTCTCTTTCTACTGTCTTTTTCTAGGTTAGCCCAGGTTTCGACTCAGTACAATGCTGCAATCTATGAATAGGTTTACATAAACTGTTTCATGCCCATCTTGATTCCTTCACATGCTGACAGTCTACTATTGATGTAAAGTGCTTGTTTCGCCCTATCTATTTTTGCCTGTTTTAGATCTGGCCCTGGTGCTTTACTGTACTTTTACTCCTCAAGGGCTTGATCAAACTCTGTTATGCTAATGATGTGTGTAATTTTTTCATCTGGAACTGTTCACTCTTCTTCCAGGATATCATTTCCTAATTGCCCTGTTCACAATTCCTCAATGCAATTGTTCTGTACATATTTTTTCTATATACAATTTGTTACATCCCAATGCAAATTCCTTTTTACGAATTATTACCACCACAATTTTCTTTCTCGAAGGTTTGCTCTAATTATCAATATATTCCAGGTTAGGAAGTGAGCCTTTTCAGTGTTTCTTTTAGACATATGTCCTCAATATCTCTACATATCCTCAGTCCATTTTTCTCTCATTTCCTTATTTTTGTTGTTTACTAAAGTCTGTACATTATTATAATCATCTGTTTCCTTTTACAGTTCACTATTTCCTGTATTATTCCAACAGATCTACTTTGAATTCTTCATAAGATCTGGGTGTGGCTTCTGTCTACTTAATGCTGTCTTTTTCTGTATTCTGCCTTATATTTCTGAATGTTTTTGGGTACCTAATTGTTCATTTTACTCTCTACTGTTTTCTTCACGTAATCTTTATTGATATCTCTTTCGTAAAATTGTTGCAAATAAAATAAACTTGGAAAAATATATAAATTATAGTAATGATCAATAATTGACACCCAATCTATTCCCCAAATTGGAATGCTGCAGTAGACATTTCCTTTCTAAGTCAATGTATTTTACACTCTTCTCCACCGCGTCCGTAAATCACCAATGTTACACATTAATAATTTCTACCCAAAATTATGAACATTGCAGCCTAATCAAAGGAAATTATAGAAATAAGTTTCACTGTTTAATCATTCCTCAGTTTAATGCCAACTTTCCCATGGTAAAATTACATGAGGTAAATAAATTTGCCTATTACAATAAGTAAGATCAATGATTTTTAAATAGTTCCTAGAGGTCAATCACATTTTCAGGATAACTACAAAGCTTCAACTTCAGCCTTGGCTTCAACTCCATTTTTTTTTTATTCTCAACTCAAACTTAAGTTCAAGAGAGCAGACATTTTCAGGGATGATAATCATTTTTATGAAAACATCATGAAACATACAAATGCCGGGACTGAGTACTTGGTTTTATGCTACATAACAGCACTTTCAAAAATGCCAAGCAATAGATTTAATCTGAGCGCTTGAAACATTATCTTATGTCTCTACTTTCCCAAAATGGTGAGTTCCATGGTTTAGCATAAAAATTAGTTTTTCATACACATTTTTATTATTATAAACTTGCAAACATTAGTCCTGTGCAACTTTGCACTGGATATCAGAATAATAGCACAAAATGACAACATCCACAGTGCCCTACGATATTTTGCACTATCCTATATTTCAAAGAAAAGAGTGCTTAACTTTAAATTCATTATTTTGATGCATATTTAACCTACTCAAAAATGCAACACATGACCTCTTGCCAGTCATGTGCCTAGTTCCTGATAATAAAATAGTGAAGTCACTGAGATTTAACCTCTAAAATTTACTGATGCATATTAGCAGAATATGACAAAAGATACTATGTTGTTACTAAATAGCTATGTTGTTATTCAATAATTAAAATAAATTTTCACTTTGAAAATTCCAATTCTTTTCAGTAATGCACTGGGAAATAACCAGAGGACAATAATCTCTCACTATTCAGGCACTGTAACACAGAGGGTCAGATTAGTAAGGAGATGCCCTCGATCTGGTTGCCGACTTATAGTATCATATCAAAGCCACTCCCTCATGAGCATTGTCCATCCCTAACATATGGATGTTCATGCCGGAGTCCCACCACTTCACAAGGACTGAGTGTGGAATGGCTAAGACACAGTGTATGATTTGAATAAGATACATGAGTTGAAGTGGTTTGGGCATGTGTATGGAATGAGTGAGGAAAGATTAACCAAAGGTATCTGTTGGGCACCATAATTAGTCTACGAGGAAGGGGTCACCCTAGGAAGACTTATTTAAATGTTGTGGGAGCATCTACGATAAAAACAGAGGAGCGTGGAACACACACAATAAAAGAAAGTGCAGGAAGAGACTCATGAATATGGAAGAAGCTAGAGTAATATGAGAGTATAAGGCTAGATGGTAAAAGGCAAGGACAAAGCAACACAGGTTTTGCTGTCTAACCCTGACTGGGATACAGTGCCATGATATGTATACAGCCAATATATGCCTTTGAATTCCCACCTTGAAAGAGTTCATAGCTATGAGTTTTTCCCCACATAAAATTTAATGATTTTACAGTTTTATAGCTGCAATTTTCTGTTAGGACTGAATATACCACATTAGTAAAAAATAATATCTTCAATCTTATACTTCAATGAAAAGTTAAAATAAAGTAAATGATTTTTAATGATGTAGTGAATTTAATATTTAATTAATTTATCGATTAACTGAAAAGTTATGCTGAACACTGCTGATAAACCCTAGAGCCTTCCTTTCTCTCGTCTATAAACTTCCAAATATCACGTTAAAGATATAAATTATAAAAAGCCTTTATCCAGAGTGATTCCTGATATTAGTTCTAAAATTATGTGGAGATTACAGGTCACAATAATAGAATAAGTAAATGCATGTCCACCTATGCAACTTAATGGTGTAGTAATTATTGCCAAAATGTTCAGGAAAGCATGTTCAAATACATACTTGATCACTGTCAATAGGCAAAGGCCAATATTATTGATGCATATGTAAAAGTATTACTCAGGATTACATACAGGAATTGTATAGTTTAATTTTCAAAATTATGCATATTCTTTGAAATGATGGTCAGCATCTCTATACAAAAATGACATATATTATTGGCTTCTGAATACTACAGATTTAGTAGTAAGCTCAGTTGGTTCACAGCACAATATCTACATTGTGACCAGTTAAAATTTGTAGTTTTCAAATGTGCCCAGATCCTTTCCCTAAGTTTTGAGCATGAGCAGACAGGCTATGTAAATTACAATTTCTTTGTTTGCCTCTTTGTCAACCCAAGAATATTCCTTTTAACGTTAAGTTTCAACCAGTTCTTTGGCTTCATGCATTTATGCACACAGCACACAACAGCACATTATACACAAATATATATGGGTAGAAATTTAAAAGCTCATTCTCAAACACAAACTAGAAGAAGTTGATGCACTTATTAAATGAACTCATCTCATGCACACAGATTAAGTGAAGATTTTTCAGCTTTTCACCAAAAGTGATGTCAAGGAGTAGAAATAACATAAGAGAAAATTCTAAGGGCACCTGTTCCAGTAGCTGCTGATGTGTTTATCGGGACTGGTCTCGGAAGTGTTGAGCTCGAAGAAGCTGATGACGGAGGTAAATGAATGCCTGTTGCTGACGAACCAGTTCCAGCAACTAATGCAGCAGCAGTAATTCCTCCTAATTCCCCAGGTGTGGTAACATTTGGACCATCAGTAGTATCCCCAGCAGATGAAATCGTAGATGGAACATCAGGTTTTCCATCCAACCTGATTGGTTCATCATGAATATTTTTTATGTCAAGGGAAGAAAGAGCCAAAAAAGTCACGACACTATAGTGAACAAAGCAAAACCAATCAACAGATGATTTTATAGAAACTAGGTTCCTAAAATTAGGTAAAGCCACCAACAGTATTCCCCATGTTTAAAAATTATCCCTTGTTTGGGTGCTATAAGGGGTTTTGAAATTAGAATATTTATTGAATCCTCTGAGTAGCTTAGCTAATAATGCTATTTAGGTGATATTTTTTCTCCTAAATCCATCCTCATGACAAAGAAAAATATATACAGGTAGTCTCCAAGTTGGGAAAGACCTAATGTATGGCATTCCAAACTAAAGAATAGGCTCCCAAAGCTTCCCATTAGGATGAATAAGAGTCCCAATTATACATGGAAATTGAGAAGAAGGCATCAGTGGATAAAAAATCCTTTCCTGTAATACATTGTATTGTAAATCAATTTCATTTTTCACACATGACATTTTAACATTTAATGGCAGCAGCACTCAAAATCCTATGCTTAGATTATAGCAATTACATTTGGTAATCTTGAATTATTACCAGATATTTTTAAAAAATTTGATGCTAAAAAAAGTTTGATGATAAAGTTTAGCATCATATATCATTCATTGATATTTCTCAATGGAAAGGAAAAATTTCCCAATCAATGCGCTTTAAAGTGACAAAGATCTGGAATATCAAAAAATTAATATTTGATATGGCCCAAGCATCTTGGATAGATAGGCATTAAAAATGATCAAAACTAAAGATTATCAACTAGACTGCGGCTCAAATTGAAAATTTCCTTACCTATGTTGTTTTAGCAGGTTACAATCACCCCCTTCAGAGGTATCCAAGTTATAAATATACAGATATCCATCAGCTGAAGCAACCAACAAACGTAAAATTTTCTGCACCCTGAAACAGCAGGAAACAATTTTTAGCTCTTACATAGAAAGAAAGAGACATAAGACACCTCAATAGTGTCTTATGTCTCGGCCTCAATGGTGCTAACCATAGGAATCTAGTTAAAGTAGCTAGCTTTATTTTCAGAAAACCAAGGTTGTTACCTCCAGAGCATTAGAAAAAAATTTTTTGCAATGAACATACAGAAAAACACTATCAAATAATTACAATCAAGGTTTAAGGCATCATCAGGTACATCTCTGGGTGAGAATGGATTCATGAGATGAGTATGCCCTTCTGGTTTTTAATAACAAGAGGGGTTGGGGTGAAAGAATGCAAACGGGAGAGAGCGGCAAGGGGGTGTGTAGGTTCAGGAGTAGAAATAGAGGAAGAGGTACACTTGCAAAGATTATACCTAATGAAAGAAATATACCACTTGGCAGGTTGATTACTTAAAACCATGTAACCTACAGCACTGTAGTTTTCAAACCTTTGGATGCAAGATAATGACCATTTTCCAATATGGCCACTGGTGACCCTGCAAATTGGAAACTCTGCCACAGAAATGTAGCCGAGGGAAGAAAATTTCCTGTTTATGGGCACATGAAGAGGCTAGTAATAATATGATTACAATACATATCAAGGTTCTAATGGCCAATGACTGATTCAATTGCTTCCATTTGACCACAGCTCAATCATTATTTTTAACATTAACTCATATCCACCAACTGCTATTGAACTTTATTGACAAACATTGAAAATACAAAAAATGGCAAAAATATTAGCAGTGCAAAATATTTGGTACTTGTTTGTATTCTTAGACAAATATGCACTACTTTCAACAGCATTCTTCAAAGAAAAAATATAATTCAAAATCATCATCAAAATCAGCTTCTGACTTTGACATCGCTTTTGAATTGCTAACTATATGAGGTAAAACAAATAAGAATGAGTGAAATTCAGTTATGTTTGCATCAACTCTCACATCCATAGCTTCAGTCATGTAATCAATTTTCCTTGAATTTAAGGTTTAAAGGGATTCAATGACTGTGTGACATCAACTAAGTACAGGATTTACCATTCAAACTTCCTACACCATGGAAAACTCTTTGCTCCTTCTTTGTCAATCATACCCTCACATCTAATTGAAACCATAAATTGACAATCTTGCCTTGCAAGGAAGGTATACTGAACAAATAACACATCAGCACATAACCCTTCACATTTTGATTGGTATTCCAAAGCCATTTCAGGATATGATCCATTTTACATTTCACATTATTTTACTCTATGCTTTTACATATATGCTCCTAATATTAGTAGGAAAGTGCTAGTGATTCCCAATCATAGTGATTTGCACTGGAGAAATCATGTGCAAATGATACACTGCAATGCTTAAAATGGTAGTTCATTGCTCTCAAGATTTTGAAAATTATTTGACCATCTAGTGATCTTTTTGCTTTCCTCTGCTTAAGGAGACATCAGTTATTTTTACAAGCTCATGCAAAGAATATAATGACAGCATTAGCCTTTGATTCATAACAGTAGGGTACTATGTATTTAAGCAAGGAGTTTTAAACGTATGCCATTGCCATGAATCCACCAACTCCAACAGTGATCCCTGAGTCAATAACAACTCAACCCATTCTTGATTAGATTAACGAACTCCAATAAGTGCTTCACTGCAGTAGGAAAATAAATTGAAATGTGTGGTACCGTTCATGTCTGATGTTGCTCTTATCTGTCTCACTTGAACTAGTTGAAAAATTACCAAAGTGCTGCAAATCTCCCATTAGGCCCTATCTCTGAACTTATCCATTAACCACTACTACCTTACTTAACTGCCCAGTTATGCTACAATGGTACTCAGTCAAAACCAAAGATAGAGAAAAGTTTTGTTCACTTTAGAATCAAACAATTTCACATACAACTGGAATATAATGTTTAGTTAACTCTTTCATGTCAAGTGTAAGTGGATATTTTATTTTATGCATTGCATTTGCTCACAGAATTCACTTGATTTCAAGATCCATCAAGTCTTTTATGAATGGAATCCCAAATAGTAAAATTAGAGTGGCTTTAAATTAAATTCTCCACGCACATTGAGTTTCATGCTTGTGAAATTTTGAATTAACATTCCTTTCGCAAAACTCTTATTAAAAAAATGTCAACATTAGAAATTGGCCACTATTTAAATCTTAGGGACCGAAATTACAGTGCTGTAGGTGAAATCATTTAAAATGGTTAAAGCCTCAAATGTTCCAAGTGGCACATTTATACCACCAGGCGCACTATAGTGACAATTTTTTGTTGGACGACTCCATCTAAACATAGAAAGGTACCCAGTTAAAATGTTGAAGCAGAATAAGTTTTCCATTTGCCACCGACACCAATACATATAGCCTTTTTGATCCAATTTTGATGCATAACAATTAAATCGTACCAGGGACCATGGTTTAACTAATGTACAATGATAAAAAAAGTTAACACAGCTGTTGTGCCAGAAAGTACAAAGGCATTCTTTAGCTGATAGCTTGAAATTTCTGCTCAATCACCCGATCTAAAAAGTCTCTGCATGAAAGTTTTTAACACCTACATCATTCATTTTTGTTATTTATTTGTTTAGAGGATAGCCTGAGTTCTTGTTTAGGGATTAAAATTTTAACATAATAAGTCAAAAGAGAATAATTAAAATTAAGGAATTATTTCAGCACCCAATATCAAAATATCAATGGATAATTATATTTTATTACAGATATTATCACCTACATTGTAATAGCACACACGTTCCGCATTCCTTGAAAAGGAAGATGCACCGATGCAAATGCCCTCCCTTGATTGAACACATCAGTGACTTGCGAAGGGAGATAATTAGCAGATGCAGATACTGCCTTGGTCAAGTATCCCATCCATCCCTGGCACTCCTCAGGTGCTGCCCGGCAACTTCTAATGAATTAAATAATCCAGGTAACATAGCATATCTAATGAAATAACATTTACATTAGCCTAAAATACTTGATTCCCAAGCATAGTGACAATGATGATTCATTAGTAACTCACATGTCTTTGGGTTCATCTAGTCGGAAAACATGTACAGTCTCAGTATTGCTCGAGCAACACAAGAAAAATGAGTCCATAGAAAAGGCAAGACTGCAGATTGAGACACAACGTTTCACTCCTCGTCGGAACTCAAACACTTTAGAGCCATCAGCTACATTAAACACTCGGATGACTGTGCCTTTCTCAGATGCAGTAGCCACCCTGGCACCAGAGGGACTAAATGCCAATGCTGCTAATGGACTATCATGAGCAGGAATCATGGTTTTGGCATGCTAATCACAGAAACAACATCAAATAGTTAAAACTTTATAACTTATAATAATTGACTCCCATAAATACATTCATAACCTAAGAAAATACTTAGAAATAATGACACATAAAAATCATCACTTGGATTTCATCAATTACAATTGTACTTACAAGATTCACAGCATCAAAAATCTGGACTTCACCGATTGTGTTTGAACCAGGATAAGCCAGAAAACAATTATCACTATTCACAGAGAGGGTGCAGAGACCCATTGGGTTGGGTGGTGTATCTCGTATTGTATGCAATACTTTCATATCTCTTATATTATGTATATACAATGATTCCTCCAAGCAGACAACCAATCGCTGAAAAACAGATAATAGGTAATACAAAAATTAGAACACAAACATTATCATCATTTTTTATAAGTATATATAAATGTCCTATCCCAATATTCCCTCTTCCACAGAATCCCCTTATTAAATTCCCTAGTAGCAAAAAATTTCTTGCTTGACCTCTTCTCCTCAAGAGTCCTGTTCAACATCGTTATAATGTTAACTGTGGTTGTCAACGGTGTTTCACTTTGTTTTTGTTACTTTTTGTTATTTGTGCATTATATTAGCCAATTTAAGAGGCCTGAGCACTGTTTACGGTATTATTACAAGTAAATAAATGTTTACAATTCAAATAAAATTTTGGAAAAAATGTGTACATAAAGCTTAAATAATTATGAGCATTGTATGAGTCTTAGAGCACAGCATATGCTTTTATATACAGTAAAACACCATCATTTCAACAATCAAAAGTCCACAATATCCAGATTAAAAATAAAACTCACAAAAAAGATTCTTATGGTTCCTTATATAACCAGTCAAATTACACCGTCCTTTTATATGCCCATTACAATACAAAGCAAATTAATGCGAGAAATTTATGATTTCATTTTTCTCTCTGTGTTTAGGTAAGAAAGCATCTGCTGTCATAGGAATTTCATGAACAAACATAAAAATGAATGCCTGCCAATGATTATAATTGGAAAACTGTAGACTTCTATCCACATTACTAAGTGCACAAAATCTGATGAGTTGACATAGTTAAAGGCTATATTGAAAGGACAACTAGTTTCAATTTTCTTTTTCTTCTCCAAACTTTCACTGAAGTGGGACAAGTGGATCATACTGATTCTTAAGATATGGTGTGATTCTCTTTCATTAACACTAAAAAGCAGCAAAACCTCCGATAGGTTATGGGAGGTTTCCCTCATATTTCCTTTTAATATTCTTTAACATAGCATGCAGATCTTATAATTGCCCATATCAGCTTTATTGCTTCTTCTTTTGATATTTCAATACATTTTCCTCCAACAGATGTTTCATCCATTAATAGAGCGATAGTGGATTGTATTACAAATTGGATCACTTAGCAAGAGAATACATTTCCAAAATACAAATGCAACTTACACAACCAATAACAGCAAACATGAATTATTGGCTAACATTAAAATTTCAATGATTAACAGATACATACAAATCCACATTTGACATCGCCACCAAATCAAACAAGTCAGTTAGATCCTTTAGTCACAACTGTATTTTTGTATAATGGAGTGTTCTGCCTAATGGAAGGTCCTGTACACCACCACTTTTCCACGCCTGTTCTTCCATGTATCCTAATACTCTCCTCTACTTCAAATGTCCCCTTAATAGTCATTTCTAGTATCCAGTTTCCTCTTAATTAAATGAACAATCCAAGTGTTTTAACCTTGTTAACTAAACACCTCCTCATTCCTTATTCTATGCCCCTATCTTTTCCCTTTCAAGCTCCTTTAACACTTACTTCTCAAAAACATCAATCCTGTTCCTCTCTCTTTCCCCTAAAGTCCATGCTTCCCTCTTATACATTGGAATACTGCGCACATAGCATTTAGTTAATCTCCTCCTCAGCTCTAGCTTCAAATTGCTGCACAGTTAAATGTTCTTCTTATTAAAGGGTGCCTTTGCCATGGCTATTCTTGTTTCAGGTTTAAATTTGTGGAATTCCTTCATTATGAGGGTAAAAAATAGACTTTACATTTCCACAATATAGATTTGATATTTCATACTATCGTTTCGATGCTGCGCATCATCAATATCGGTTGATGTTGCGCAGCATCGAAACAATGATCGTGAAATATCAAATCTTTATTGTGGAAGTGCAAAGTTTCTTTTTTACCCTCACAATGGCTATTCTTGTTTTACCCCAACTTTAATCATCCAATTGTAATGAGTTCCCATCAGGGTGGAGTCCTGTATCAAGTTGACCAACTGATGGCAATTGGCACCAAAAGTGCAAGAAAAAATGTGTAACAGGTCTAGTAATTCAAGGTTGCTGCATCCTTTTGTATTACCTATATCCAATAATACTTCACATTGACAGCTGACCAAGGAAAAAGAATTTGGGTGTCTTAGGGGCCATGGAGTTCTTTAAGAGAGAATTCAATAGCAGCTATGTGATTATTCCATAATGTATACATGAACTTTGCAATACATAAATGCTTAATGGTATGCTGTCTAGGGAAAATATTGAAACAAATGATGTTTTGCAAGTCACAGGACCAGATCATGTCTTTGAATTTCATTGCAGTTTTATTGGCAGTTATCCATGCTAAAAAGAAGGTAAACTTCATTAGTTTTGGCAGTATATTGGTCGGCTAAGTAATTTTACTCTTGGCTTCAAATTATACAATTGTTGCATTGAAATGCACATTAGCGGATGACTCCGTTAAAAGTTACTGTTGCGGCATCTCCCGCAGTTTCTTTGGAATTTGTCAAAGGGAAAACACCGTAAGTGTTTAAAGTTGGCTTTAACCTCATGGACAGTGGCGCCTCGCGCACGACTACGAATGCATGTGACATTGTACGTACGGTATTTCGTCATAACATCTAGTTCCTTTAAAAGCCCCAAAATTTCAGAGTTTAAGAGGACGCCTCGGTAGCTTAAGTGGCTAAAGCACTCGACCGGATATTGAGGGATCTGGGTTCGAGTCCCAGTCAAGGCGAATGATTTTTACGCTCTGAAATTGTTGCATTGAAATATTTCAAATTAATTAGGGCATAAATAGCCAGGTCTGACTGTAGTAAAGATGCAAAAAACTAACTTACTCCCAATAATATTAACACAATAATTGATTGATTGCATGAGATCTCAAAAATTGTAGGTATTTATTCCAGATTCCACATAGTTAAGAGGATAAAATGAACAAACCATCAAAAAGAAAACCATGCCTGATGGGTGAGATGCTTGGTGCAGTGATAAGAAAAGGGAAACAGCATTGAATACAAGCAAAAGAGAATTTTTTCACTCTTGAGATCAGAAGTCAAATTTTCAATTTTAATTAATTCAGAAGAAAAGCAATGTTACCTATTATTTGCTTGTACGTATTTAAATAACACAATCAATCTAAATTAAATAAGTGCTTGTGGAAGGAGTCTTATCATTCCTTACACCGAAGAGGGTGTTTGCGCCATTGAATATCATAATCGACCCACCTATTAGCTTCTCTTTTTTGTGTACTGTATGGTTTTTGTTTAAAAGTGTCATCTAAGTGTGTTCATGTGTGTGTGTATATGTATACACAAAAACAACACTTTTGCAACTGAATTTGCAAAATATAGTTGAAAATACTAAAATATTATGTTACACATAAATTTTTACTCACAGCTCTATTAAGTTTAACTGCAAGGATTGTGTTAGAATAGCTGTAGTTACATATTTCAGTTCCCTTCTTAAAGTGACAGACTTTCAACTTCCTGGGAGAAGAAAGACTAACAACTGCCACGAGACTGCTGCTAAAGAGCCGCTCCACAATACAGATGTCTTCTGAGTCTGTGAAATAATACAGGATATCAAATATAAAAAACTTATTTTACACATTTGACAATTCCTAACACCTGCAACACTTGAAACATCCAAGTCATGAGATTCATTTCACAATAAATAGAAAACGAAATGATTAAGAGAAATGAAGGATAATCAGCTGCTCGTACTCCTTTACACTTACCTTTACTTGCCGTAGGAGCATCACTGCTTCCCACTTTTGACTTTCCATTAGCCTGTGGAATTGAACCCTTTTTCAGATTTAAGGGAAAATCTGATAGACTTTGAGGATAGAATCTGCTAGACGGAATATTATACTACCAGGATAGTGTTATGTAATAGCAAAGATAGGCCGAACAGTATTTTTTGAGTTATGGCTCAGGAACATTTTTTCCACCACTGCATATCTCATGCTATTATATTTGAAGATTTCAAAAGTGTGTTAATAACTTCAAACCTAAGCTCCAAAGCTAAATCCACCTGGGAAGACCTTGCTCTTGTAAAATATCCCCAAGGGTGAATCCTATGCATTCTATACTCATGCCAACATGAACGGTGACACTAAAAATGGAAACTACATAAACTGTATTTTATTGGTCAATAACCCTTCCGATGGCCATGACCAACAAACTTTAAAACTCACTGGCAATCCCCACAAGGTTGGGAAATAGTGTTTTAATATAATGAATATTTATTGACCAAAGTGAAACCTGCCTTTCATTTCTCATCCCCGGCCAACTTATTTGGTGTGACTGCTGCGATCCAATAATAAATCTAAAGGGTTCTCAAGTTTATTGTACAAGCAAAGCAGTAAAATCCTTGGTTCCAAATATTTTGAAAAGCTCAGGAAAATTTCAAAATATTCAAAGGAACGTTTTACTGGTGTACATTAACAATACTAAAAATCATTGATAAATAGCCAACATTAGAGCTATATAATCAAATTAGAAAAGAATTTAATTCCCATGATTTATTCCCATTTCGTACTGAGTTAACTTTAATTTTCACAAGTTGTCACTTGAAACGCATATTTGAAGTGAATTTCTCAACAAAAAAATTTCAAATTTAAAAAGTCATAAAATGTGAGATCCACAAATAAGCATAATTTTGCAAGGGCATGCTCATGTTTCTAAGCATGCTCTTTAGTAACTTACGTAAATGGTATAGTAACTACAAGCTATGCTTGGGCGCATATAATCTTACCAAATAATTAAATATCTTTTAACAGGGCTCAATACAAAGTTCATGTGCTTATAATATAGTATAAGGTTTTGAATTTGCTTTTGAAAGTCACAAGTATACACCATGATGCTCAATTAAAGGAACTGTGGAAGTTTCATCCACCTCAATGCCTCAAAACAATTGTTTCCATTTTTTAAAGAAAATAAGCAGGTTAAAATACTAAGATAGACGCTAGAAGTCCCACTTTCTCTAACCAATGACTGGGCACGGCCGAAGTTAGAAAATTCATTGAAAGTAATTAAAATCATCATATTTTGAAATTTAACATGAAATATTAATCGCCCTTATAGGCTAAAAGCAAGAAATGTGCTACATGCATATACTTCCATAGGAACAACTGGTGAAACGCAAGTCAATACTAACCATTTTCATATATCTGCTCTAGATTGTCGACAGAATTCAAAGAAAATAGGCGATAGCCAGTCTTTGTTCCGACAGCGAGAGACCTAGAATTAAAAATATATATCACTCCAACAGAATAAATGCCACAAGCACTTAAAATTATATACTATATACAATACACAAAAACATAGCTGCACATTATTAGTTCAATAAATATCTACATTTTTTACGAATAGAAATGGAGATAGTCTATCAAAACGGATTACTAAAAGTAAAAATTACCAGTGACACGTATTAAAAAGTTACGCAAATATGACATGATGACATTTTCAAGTTACTTTCACATTATGTGAAATATGAATGTCATGCTTAAATGGCGAATAATCTTGTTTCAAAAATTAATTATAATTCATATAATACGTATAGGCTTCTGAATAAATAACATAAGGTTCAATAATAAATACACAAATAAACAAATGCTAATTGCTATCCTTAAGACTTAAGTGAACTTACGTGCAGTCTTGATTAAAATTAACAAAGAAAACACCACTGTTGGGATCAGCTCCTTGACTTGCGAGGTTCATTAGTCCTGATATACCAGCCTTCAATCCCTGCGTCAATACATCTACGTTTCTGGCAAAATTTTGCATATATATTGCGTAAATGTCAGCGACCTTGACAGGCTCACTCCATATTGATATTGACCACAGAAACAGCTGAGTTAGCGTTGCGCGACTGTTTACAGTTTGCGAAGTGATGGCGTGGGGCGGAAGGTGCAAACGGTGTAAACATCAAGTTTGAAATCTGGAGACAGCCTCTGTTACCAATAGAGGGGACTGAGATTGTAGCAGAAATTAGTGTTATTCTGTTTAATAATGGATTATCTTTCGAGCATATTTTATAATTTCGGAGCTAGGAGAGTTGCGACATAGTTACGATAGGTACTTTCACATGAGGAAAGGGAGAGGTGATTCAACTTTAGGGCTCGTGATACAATGCCTCGTTTCTGCTGCCGATAATGGGTCAGGCAGTGAGTGATAAAGGAGAGTAGTTTGTTTATCTTCAAGCGAAGTACGTCGTCATATTAATGGGAATGAGTCGCCCCAATGTAAATTTAAACGTTTTGGATTCATATCGAACAGTGCTACAGACAACTTGACACTTCCACTGAAATCTATAGTGTAAAAATGATTTCAGGCAGTCGATGATGTCTGCTTCGTAGATCAGCGTTGTTCACAGCTATTCATTTTGTCTAAATGTATTCAATACCGAAAAATATTTTTCGGTATTGTATATATTTCACGAATATTTTCTGCATACAATAAGCGTAATGTCGATTAAAAAGCTTCTGTCATTTTTGGAAAACGTCTGAAATAAAAGCCTCATCAACTAACTTGTTTTCAAAGGTAACACCTAAACCAACAAAACGGGTGTAAGTACGGACCATGTGTTTAGATGTTTTATACTTAATGTTAATTGGTCTCCCCATGGATAACCATAAGTTGTCTAAAACCAGGATCATCTCAGAAGAACCGCGCAGGATGTTCATTTTCTAAATATATCATGAACATAATTAACCTCATAACATTCTTATTGCTGCCCATCATACATGTCGACTACTTCGTCATTCGCCTCACAAGTTCCTAATTGCCTTATTATTTTTGAGGAGGTAGTGATAAATGGTAATCTTTCAGCGTAGTCTGCTGGGGATATTGGCCAGTGAGCGAACATAACCTGTGTCTGACCTCGTATGTCGCTATTTAGCCCCACCTCCATTTCCGTAACCTCGCGAATTGAGGGTCAATGAAAGCTCTTTGTTTGATCGTTTAGGTTAATCAGGGTCCCCTTGAGGCAAATGTTTATGATTTGAAAGAGATAGGAAATATTCCTAGGCTTTCGACTAGAAAGGGCAAGTTCTTAAGAATTTACTATCAAGCAACCAGCTGAACTTCGTACTCGAGTCTGGTCAGACCAGACGATTAAGTTGGAAAATGAGGGTGAGCCACAATCGGTAACAATAACTGATAACAACCTTCAGAAAACATCTCAAATAGCTATGATATGAGGTTATTTTATTACCCTATACATCATGCGAATGTCATTGAAAGCCCTGATCATATCAAAAATTAAAATTTTTAAATGATAATATGCGCATGAAATACATAAACTAGTTCTCCTGGAAAACCTTGAGAAGTACTGAACAACGCATAACGATCATTTTCTGAACAAGAAGAGCGACAATGCGCAGTATCGTCTGCGAGCAGCACTTCCTTGACACAAGAGTGCCGATTGTCATTAATTAAAGTCGCAGACTATGTACTTTAAAGAGTTAGACTTCGTTGTTGCGGCATTTACTTTACTATAGTATATGTAAAAAATCAATTAACTTGTGTGATAATTGTTTCAGTACTTTCATATAATTATTCTAAGTTTATTAGAACCGAGTTTGTTTTCTAGTTATTTTCTGAATTAATCAACGCTTTGAAAATTACGTAAGTAAGCTACTTATTTACTAATTGTTTTCTTGAGTAATCTTTGAAAAATAAAAAATGTGATAAGTTTATGCTCGCACTGAAGAATTTTCAATCGGCTTCTGTAAATAATTTCAATATTTGCTGTTAAACCACTTCAATTAAATTTGAAATGATGAAAAACTATTCCGATATTGCAATTTTGGTACGTTATATTTCGGATCGAATGCAAATCTCTATTTATTATAAAAGTTTTGAAACATTTTTATCAGATTTTGTGTAACATTTTTCATTATTTCCGACAGATATAATGTGTTCAGTTATTAGTTGCCGTGAATTGCCCAAGTCATGACCCCATTGTTGTTATCACTAAATTCAGCGAAGATGGGATTCAACGCTGAATTGAAAACGATTCAGTCTCAGGTTATTAACAAATTAAAAGGGTAAGTAATGGATATTCATATTACTTAAACCATTTTCATTGATAATATATTTGCCTCTATCCCTGGCCTGGAAGTTAGAGAAAATGTCACTAAATTTTAATATTTCTATGCATCGCATAGATAATCAAGGGATAAATAAATAAAGCGGTATTTATGGAAATATATTTAGAATTATTTTGTTTAATAAAATAAGTATTTCGTGCATGGGTAAACCTAAAACAGAAGAAAAAGATTTACTTTTCTTACGTTTTACTTTATTTTCTGTTGTATGCTTCTATTAAACTTTTGATTGATTTTGAAGTGGTTAGCTAGTAACAGAGATGGGACGAAGACAATCCAAGAAGGAAACAAAAAAAAGATAGCCCAAGATTTACCCAGTGTGGAAGATTTTCTTTGGGTTGAGGCTAATAGTTTCGCGCTAGAGAAATTTTGAAACGAAACCTTTTAAAATGGCTTTGACCTCAGGTAATTGCTAAGATGTGACAGAGCTGCATTTAGTTTTCCCGCTGGAAGGAAGTTCAGTTTAAGTCCATCTGCTACCTGACCTCAGGTAATTGCTAAGATGTGACAGAGCTGCATCTAGTTTTCCCGCTGGAAGGAAGTTCAGTTTAAGTCCATCTGCTACCTTCGTTGTCGCCTGGAATAAGTATCCCCATCAAACAACAATTTCACACTTCTTCATGGGATTTACAGCGGTTTGGTCTGTACCATTGAGCGCCGAATATACTGCAACAACAACCACAATATTGAAAAGAGAAGGTCAGCCATTCCTGTGCCCCTAGATTTCATGGAATATACAGTCTGGTAACTGAAAATTTCTGATGAATGCTGGCCATAATTTTTAACTTTTTGATATTGTTTGATGCGGTAGCAGTCACACGAGAGTATAGAGCGTGTGTTTGGCTGTGGCGAGACCCTTGTACTTTTCTGGCAGCTCAGAACTCCGGATGCCCCTGTAGGTCTATTTGCGTTCGGGGGCAGCAGGTTTTGACTGCTTCAAATTCCTGAATTTGGCATTATGGACTCTCAAGGTATCCATGTATCACCTCAACATCAAGAAGACAAATAAAATTTGTGGCTACAAATTGCTAGTATCTTATGTTCAATAAACCTTCCAGTTCCACTAATTGATGATGAGTGATACAAATTTCACATCTTCACTCAATTTCCATTTAGAGCCCAGAGCAAAATGATGTTATTTTGCCCTGGAATCAATAAGCTGTCAATCACTCATGAAAAGCAAACACATGGGTGACTTAATGCTTCAAATTAAATGAGAAGTTACAAATGCATCCCCTTCAATCAGTCAGACAGATGAATTGTTTTCCTCATGTTCTTTTATGATGTAAAGATAACTGGGAAATGTTTAAGCGTGACAGTTTGTATTCCAGCAGAAATTATATATGGCATCCATTCCAGGAACTGAAGAATTCTTCTTGCCAAAAGATCTTCTCATGAACTTATTTGGTTGAATGTTGTCAATATATTTAATTCTTTCAAGATGATTAGAGCTGGAGTGCTTTCTTTGATATCTTGTAGATGGCCTTCCGGAAAAGTTTGATCTCTGGAGCAGGTAGTGAGGATTTGACGATGGTTGGAGAAGTCGGAAGAGTCCAGATGGCCGAAGGAAGAAGGTGGAGTCTTCCATTCCTGATGTAGTAATTTTAACTCTTTTTTTCCAGGCTATTAAGATGCCCTTACACTTTTCTGATGAGGCTATGTTTAGTTATCAGTACATTTTTGTTCAGTGTTCCATTTGACTTAAGATTTGAGTGTGGTGCCCTAACGAAATAGAATCCATCATCACTCCTTGAGTATGTAATGTATCATAGCCTTATACTTCAACTTTCTATGCTCTTTTGCTGCTATTTCTTCAAAAGAGTTATTTTGCGAGCATGGAGTTCTAGTTTCATTGTGGGACAACCATTTAATCCATCCTCAGTTGGTGAAAAATATCTGTTAGAAGTTGGCTATTCATTTGGAGTGGTTTATCCCACAAAAACCTTGCTGTTTATAATTCCCTTCCTAATCGGTATTTTATCCTAGAGTATTGATATCAATTTCATTTGTATGTGAGAATCAAGCCCTCTCTATTTCCCATTTGACTCATTGCTGTTAACACAGACTCACACCAGCAAATGTAAAACAAGTAACTGTTGTAGAAGGTTCACATGTCCAGTGGTTTTTCCTTTGCTTTTGGAAAAAATGGATTCAGTTTTACTACAGGTATTGATGTGAGAGATATGCATATTCAGGATTCATGTCACCCCATAGAGTACCTCCTGGTAAATGTATCTTCTATGATTAGGTACACTTTGGTGGGCTCTTTTCTCCTCATGTATTCATTGGAAGTATGTAGCAAAGAGTTTTCATGTTCCTGGAAGCCCCCATCTCCTCTCCGACAATTCCTTCACTATGATTAACCATTTGCCCTTCTTCCAAGAGGAAGAGGTATTGCTACCTGAAAAGGTCATGAAAGGTTGAGGGTAACAAAGCTGACCACTCAATAGCTAATGAAAACAAATGGCTATTGGCTTATGGCTAATGGCTTATGGCTATCAATGCAGTAAAAATTAATATTTTAAATATAAATGAACTTTTTTAAATATTTGTTTGGCATTATCAAAGTTCAGGATGATTTGGTGAATTGAGATACCTTACAATATTTTGAAGCATTGTCTTTGGGCAAGGTAATTGTTATAAACTGGAAAGACAGGAGGGGTAATTTTTTTATTTGAAACCATTTATGTTAAAATAATATCAATGATATATATGTACTTCAGGTTCTGAAAAGTAGTGCATTAGTTTTATTAACATTACTTATAGTACATGCCTGAATTTCTGAGGCCGAAATGCATTCCATTGATTAAGTCACCCTCAGTTTCATTTAGACAGAAATAAAATTACTGTACTGAGTATAATTTAACTTTAATTTTTAAACTTAACATGCAGTTTGATGTGTCAACGTCATTCAGTGTGCTTTGGATGATGGCATTGCGACATGAGTCGCGTTATACTTAAAAATTTCCTCAGTAATTTAATATAACCACAAAAAGATTGAATTTCATGAAGTTAAGGCTTCTACAATCATCTCGATTTCATCTTCATTTAATGTCTTCAAAATGTGACCATCATTCAAATGATCTCTACACATCTTGTGTATGCTTTTACTTGATATCTATGCTATTGATTATATTTAATGCAAATCTGTCAACATCATTCCATTTGTCTAGCTCAAAAATAAATTTTATCATGCATTTGAAGAAGCATTTGACAGAGTAAATTAGGTACAATCTAGGAAAGTATTAAAGAAAAAAGGGGTATGTATATTGGAGGGATAGGCGATTTATCTGTAACCTGTACGTGTCAAACTGCTCAGGTGTGTGGAGCGAATGGAGAATCAGGATGGGCAGTGTTAAGAAGTGGAGTAAGACCAGGATTTCCATTTTCACTCTTACTTTTCAACTTATATGCAGAGGAAATGGTTATAATGGATTGCGAGGAACTGGAGATGGGAATGTAAGTTGGTGAGGAATCCATGGAATTATTTAGGTTTGT
This sequence comes from Hetaerina americana, assembly GCF_022747635.1. Lineage (NCBI taxonomy): Eukaryota > Metazoa > Arthropoda > Insecta > Odonata > Calopterygidae > Hetaerina > Hetaerina americana. The sequence goes on along the minus strand of NW_027286874.1, from coordinate 30,374,403 downwards.
AGATGATCAAGCTTTAGTGAGCCAGTCAGCCCATAGGGTGCAGTCATTGCTGAGCATGTTAGATAATTAGTGTAATAGGTATGGGATGTGAATGGATGCAAACAAAGCGGGAGTTAATGAGGGGAATGAGAAAGAGGAAGTGTAAGTAAAACATTAAAATAGAAGGGCAAAAACTAGAACAGGTGGAACAATTAGCATATCTTAGAAGTATCTTGGGTCAAGTTGATCACAGTAGTAGAGATATAAGAGGAAGTGTTGCATTAGATGAAGAAGCTTTCACAAGGAGGATGACAGGGGCATAAAGTAAGGAGGTTAAGATAAGACAAGTGAAAAATTTGCTATGGGCAAGATTTTGTGTGCCCCGGAAACTTTTTCCTTGAAGCAAGATGACTGGTGTAGATTCAAGACTTTTGATGTGTGGGAGTGGAGAAGGATGGGAAATGGGCAGGAAGGAAACCAAATAATGAAATGCTAGTCACGGTGGGGGAGGAAAGAGGATTGTTGAAAGAAATCCAATGAAGGCAGGAAAGATAGATGCTGAGAATTTTGATTGGCGATGGAATGATGAAGTCTGTTGTAGAGGGGAGGATATTAGGTGAGCTCAGGGGAAATTGAGGATTGTAATTCATCAAAAAATTTGAAATTTTCTTTTTTAAGTTATCCATTACTTACTTTTTGAATCACTTTGTGGCACTAACATTGCTGTTCATTTTTTCCTTTTCTCATTATATTCATGTCTTTTATAGGGTTCATTGGATGAATGCCAAAGCCAAACCAGATCAAGCATATGTACCAACAACTATTGAACATGTTGCAAATGTCATGACTCATGGTGTAAGTTCATAGTCATATTGAATTTGTTCATTTCCATCTTTATCAAGTCCGAGTATTTTTAATGTTTCTTCTATAACAATAAATCCAATCCCTCTGCCTCATTGTGCAAAAGTGGGCTCAAACAGTATCATTATAAAGTTAAATAACTTTAAGCCTTGTCATGTCTTTTTTTTAATAGTTTGCACAAAAGTTTATATGCATGAAGTTCATGTGCCCTTATACCAGTGGTAATTCTTTCTTAGACTTCTTAAAGGATCAATCATTCCACCCTACTGAACTAGTTGAATGCTGTAGAATCCTTCTATATGTGATTGTGAAGCAGACACCTCTATAGAAGTACATTCATTCAGTTGTTCAGTTCTTTCATTGTTGACAGTCGGATCACAAACAACAGGGCTTTGTTCCACTTGTTTTGTGTGCAATTTTGGATTCCTTGAATAAATTATTTTATAGACTATAAGCAGCCATTTCAAGTAATGCCAGGCTTTAATTTAGGTTCATTTGACCCGAATTGTATCTTTTTGTATAAGAGTCGTTAAGGATAAAGAGAATTGTGTCATTTGTGTGAGGCAAATGAAAAGCAGAGTCTCTGGATAAGACACTTCTTTCATCAGTGGCTAATCCTATATTTACAATTTTTGATTTGGGCATTCAATTGTCATAGACAACCCCAAATGTGTGGCAATACTGTGAGGTAATTGTGTATGTATTGCAAATTGTGAACTAGTGGTGGTATGTGTGTACTACCCACAATTATTGGGTGATCTCATCTTTAACCTTGTCCATCATAAATCCCTTTTGCTCAATCTGGTAAAAGTTATTATAAAAGGCATTACTTTTAATGATTGCACCATACCTTCAAACTAGATCTCAGATTGTGACTTGAAAAACAGAATTATATTCCTTCAGCACACCTTTACCTCTGTGATTGTTAAAATTTGTTGTCTCAGGCGTAACTTTATGGAATTTGCATAACATATTGAAATGTAATGAAATAATTGACTTTGTAATTCCACACACTTTAGTGTGGAAAAGTGTGTGGAATTACGAAGTCAATTATTTCATTACATTTCAATCTGTGGTTGTTCCTTAAGGGTTCATTGGAGTGCCACCATATTTCTGTTTCATAAAAAAGCCCTCCATCTTGCATTATCTGAATTGAATATTTTAAATCCAATACTATATTAAGATGATACCATTGTTATGGTCACATCTCTGTCACAAATAAGGTTGATTGAAAATATTAGCTAAGTTTCTGATACTTGAGAAGTGGGCCCATGAGAGTTTTGTATTTGATGGTTTCTAGCTCAACTTTTTGGAAGTTTATGTAAATTAAATGAAGAACACTGTGTATTTTTCCATTATTCTTTATTGTAGTACCACTAGTTTCAACACTTAGGCATCATTATCAGGTGCAAATTACTCCAGTTGCTGTCCATTTATATACCATTCTTGTGGGGAATTGGGTGGGTAGAAGAGAGAGAAGGTAGTAGGTCTTTTGTTGAAGGAAACGGATGCTTTCAGGATTGGGGAGAGGTGTTCAAAGAATAAATCGTTGACCAAATGACTCCCATGATTTTCTTCCCAGATGCTTGGCGAAGTGAGATTACGCAAGGTCACATTTCTTAAAACAGCGTTTATGTTAATCCACTCGCGTTTTTAATGATCTCCCTGATATAGATAGCACTGCAGTCCTTACAAGTTAACTTATAAATGCCCCTTTTATTTTGTTTTTCCACTTAACCCTTTTAAGTGTTCAAGAATGATTTTTAGATTGTTTACATTGCAAAAAGTGAACCAAATTTGTTTCATAGGAAAGAGGTTTGCTATCTTTAGTGAAATCAATCCATAATAAGGGAGTCTTCTCTCTACCCATTTTTAGATTTATTGGAAAAAATACTACACAGATAATGTTCCCTCAGAACTAACAATCTTTTGTTTAAACCAGTTAATATGGATGTAAAATATTAAAAATGGCGTAGACTTGGGCAATCTCACTTTGCCAAGCATCTGTGGGAAGAAAATCATGGGAGCGATTACAACCCGGAACTGATACACCAAATGGACAAAGGAAGGAGCATAGACAAGTGGGAAGAGCTGGAAATCAGAAGGAATATGAAAAAGGGTCATTTGGTCAACGATTTATTATTTGAACACCTCTCCTTAATCCTGGAAGCATCCCTTTCCATTATGGAAAAACCTAACTACTGTTCCCCCCCACTGTGAACCCCTCTAATCGCCTTTCTGACACTGAACACCCCTCTCCTCCTCCCCATCAACACCGATCACAACCCCTCCTCTTACCCCCCCCCTCCCCCCCTTCCCCCTCTCTCCCTCACCCCTTAACCCAAAATGGTATATAAATGGACGGCAACTTGAGTAATTTGTATATGATGATGATGCCTAAGCGTTGAAACTAGTAGTACCAAAATAAATAACAGTGTAAAAATACATTGTGTTCTTCATTTTATTAACATGAGAGTTATGTAATTATGAAAATGTTTTAATCAGAATGGAATGTACTTTCTGTCTGTGAAAAACAAACGGGCATCTTGATAATAAAAATTAAGGGAAAATCTATTGTGCAAGTTAGTAAACTAAGTCAACTTCTTATTAAGAAAACTTTTTGTAACAGTAAGTAAAAAGACAACATAATCTATATTTTGGTGAATTGTATTCTCATATTATCTAAAGTAATATTCTCTTGGGTTCCTCAAAGTTTTTCAAATTATGTTAAGCCTGTAAAAATGGCTAATCACACCAAAACCAGTTAGGCACCCATGAAGATCATTATTTCAGAAGTGGGGTCTCTCTCTCATCATCATTTACATATTTGCTACAATCTGCAATTGCTTCATCTAATTTTCTAATTAATCTAATCATGCCTTTCTAATTTAAATTTATTTTAGTTTATAATTTGTGCTTCTTTAGGTAGCTCATATTTAAAACATGGCAATGCTAAAATATAAAATTCAAAATGGTTGGAATTAACAATCGACAAATCTGCAACTTCTTGAGCCTCATAGAATACTGTAAAAAATGCAGTGTTGTGGTAGTGAATCTTACATAAAATGTGTCTATGATTTATAACCCATTGTGATTCACTCAATTACCATTATTATCTAAGAATGGATGTGTGCCTGCTGCATTTTCCCATGTTAATGCCAATTCTTTTTCCCTGAAGTCCATTGACACCATAAGCCAATGGTATGGGAAAATCTCATGTCTATTATCAATAATAATAATTTTTATTTGCCCAGGAAACATAATAATTGATGAAAATATAATGCATGTAAATTGGATATCACATACATTTAAAAGAAAATAGATATTATAGCAAAAAAGTAGCATGCAGTGTTATTGAAGTTGAATCTTGCATAGATTTACATTGATAATTTTTTGCCATGTATGTATTCACTTATAGAATAATAAATTTCATTATTATTATATTTTTGTTTTAAATTATCAATTCTATTGATATTTAATATTTTCTGTTAGTTTATTATACCATCTCAGACCCATTTCAAGGGGTCCTAGTTTTATTGTAGCTGTGATTATGGGTCGATAGTGAAGTAAATTTCTTGTCCTGTTAAGTGATCATGAAAATATGATATTACTTTGAAACCCTGTAGTTTATTTTGTATGTACAACAGTGTAGATAATATGCAAATACATTGTACTGGAAGTAGTTGTAAATGAGTGGAAATTGATGTGCAAATTGAGTTATATGGTTAACCAGAAATAATTCATGCAGCTCTTTCTTGCATTTAAATATTTTAGTGAAGAGATGTGAAGAACCCTATAGAAATGTGGTATATATTTAGCATAAGTGCTTCTATGCATAATCACCTTCATTGCTCCTAATACTAAAACAATTATGGATTTTTCTTCTATTGTGAAATTCAAACCGTGTCTGGTTCAACCTGAAAAAATAACTCTTTAATCATGCTCATAAAATGCATGTACTACATTAATGTGCAGGTGATTAACATTTACTTCTACTATTCCCAAATCCCACTACATATTTTATGAAATTTATCCATTTGCAAATTTTTGATTTTATGGGTGTTACAGAATTTATTGTTAGTTTTCAGCCTTTTTTCATTAAAAAATCACATTCTAGTTTCTCTTTGGCCATTTTTGTTTCTATTATCACTCTATACATGTACTTATTAACCCTGACATGATTGGAACTCACCTTCAAGAAGTACTTAAATATGATGTGGATTTAATTTGGTAATTAATGCATATCAGAATATATTTTAATCAAATAATAGCAGAATCAATAGCTGGTAGTAAATTGGACATGTAAAAGGGATGTATTTGAATGATGATTTTTAGAAAAATAGTTGGTGATAAACAGCAATTGGAAGGTTTTCCCCTTTGAATGTTTGACCTAGTAGTATGCTACTGGGTCTATGACTTAGACAGCTGTTATTGTACTGTAGAGGTAGGGAGAAAAATGAGTTAATTGAACACAGCCTATCTATGTCAATGCAAAAACGTAAATGAAAACATTTATGCATATTTCATAATACTTTTAATCGATCACAGTTTGGTAATTTGTTTAATGATCAATGCACGGTTAAGATACATTTATGGTTTGCTGATCCCATAGTTTCATTTTCTGTGATCCAATAAATCTGTTGGGTTATGTTTACTATCTGATTGTATGCTGTCCATTTCCTATCCATGCATCATAGTTGTGATTAACATATTTTAAGTTCATGAGGACCATCATTATTAATTAATAGATCCTATATTTTGGTGGTGATATTAATTTAGCTTGGTGTAGTCTTACCACTTTGTTTATAATTCCTTAATTTTGTATGGATAGTTCTTACTGAAGTATCTGTAGTTGATTCTCAATAAATGTCTGCTGCAGGTTTGGGTGGCTCCAAGCATTTATGCTTGCACAACCTTGGTTCAGCGCTCAGCTAGCTGGCCTCAGTACTGGTCAGCTCTCATCTATGGTGCTGCCTTAATTCTCCTTTTCACCATCTCAACTTTCTTCCACTCAGTCTTTTTCTGCTCAAGAGAACGCTCTGGAAAAATGGGGTATGGGTATTATCCCCCTTCTTCATGTACATTTTAAATCCAACATGAATTGTATGCATGTGTATAAATATTCCAAACACTGCTGCTGTGTAAATCAATTATAAGGTGGTTTAGTAGCCCAGAGGGTAATGTAAGTGAATGACTGAACTGCCCAGGTTGAAATCTGAGTGATGCATGTGGGAACCATAGGCTTCATGCCAAGCTGTGTTTTTTTCTGCATTAAGATATTCTTGCAGAACTGTATGACTTAGTATGAAGTGAACTACACCCTCCCTTATCACACCAACCTTTTTCATTACTTTAGATGGTTGGAATCAAATGCATGTGCATTTTTATCTGCTCTTTAAACTGTTTTTCATCCTGTACATATTACATGATCAGCCTGTTTTAAATATTGCTGGTATACTCTCCTTTCTATTTGATTCAATACATGCATAGCTATGGAAAACATACTTTCTTCCAAGGGGCATTCTGAAGTTTCATAATGAATTCAATCCCATTTACATTGAAATACATGTATAGCGCCCTTAAAAGTTTTGCCGCTCCCAAACCACTGACATATGATTAACATGAGTGAATCAGAATGCATATACAATTTAATTTAAAGCCATGATAAATTCCAATACTTCATATGTTATTAAGTATATTGAAATCCTCACCCTAAACATAGCATCATGTTTATATGTTTCAATTTTTTATGTAGATTTTGAAGACATCACATGCATTTGTGCCCTCCATTTAAAAAAATATATAACATTCATTGCACCATAAGAATTACACTTATGTTTGCTTAGTCATTAATTACTGAGAAACAGTATGTGAGCTCTGAAATTTTGGATATGCTGGGATCTGGGTTTGAATCCCAATCATAGCAAATGATTTTTACCCTTTGAAAATGGTTGTGTTGTAATGAGAATTAGTGGATAACTCTGTTAAAAGTTATTGTTATGGCATCTGCCGCAGTTTCTATGTAGTAGAAACAACTGCATATATGTTGTATATACTTCCTCCATCTCAAATCCACTATCTTAGCTTTTCTGCTTCTTATCATTTCATTGTCATGAGGGCAATGTGTTGCCTCATAGTAAAGAGTTATGGTCTAAACTCATAGTATATCAGCTCTCCCTACCATTGCCTGCTTTATTATTTCTGTCTATCACAGTACTGCACATATCTTTGAATTGAGATCCTACAGGAACACAGATGGTACATGTAGATAGAGACATTGGGAAACCTTCTTTTCCCTTCTAAGACCTTGTGTATCTTAAAGAGCTGTGACCATTATTTTTCCCACATTCCACTTTCACTCCTGTAAAGAACTTGACTCCTTCCCTACATCCCATCAGAGCACAGCCCTTTGTTTCTGCTGCAAATTATTTCAACTATCATGGAACACCACTGTTTATAATTGTTAGAAAGTGAAATATAGGACCTCACCTCCAGAATTTTATGTATTAATCAGGATACTATAGATTTTGCATTAATGGTATTTTATTATTATTTATTTATACATATTAAGAATGATACTAATAGTACTACTCTAATCATTAAAGGCAATTAAAGGATCTTCTACACCGGGGAGACCGTGCAATGATTTATGTTTTCATTGCGGCTTCCTATTTCCCTTGGCTTACCCTGCGGCCACTCCCACCTGATGGATGGGCTGCAGAACTCCGTTGGGTTGTTTGGCTTCTTGCATCCCTCGGAATCTTGTATCAGCAGCTCTACCATGAACAATACAAATGGTTGGAAACTCTGTTTTACCTGGTTATGGGTATTGCTCCATCAATTGCCATCTTGTCCATGGTGAGTTAACTTTTTTCTTTATATCAATAATTATTAAATGTCACGGTCACATTTAAATATTAATTGCCATGAGCCTATCTAAATGATATCTTTTATCTTGGGTTACATATACACACATTTTTTTAGCATCAGCTGTCATTACCATACTTTCTCCAAGGTTCATAAATATTAAGCACTCATGTGTTTAAAATCCTGGCAGTCTTAACTTAATGTTTCAAATGTATATAATAATTGTCAGCATAATATATATGTTGATGGTGTATTACCATGAATAGCTGTTGAGGCATATTTAGAAATTTTCTTTTCTGGACTTGCCAAAAATTAGCTTGTTGAACTGAAGAAGAATTTGGTTTGTGACTAAGTTAATGGATTAAACAAAATGAGCTTTAACAACCATTAAAGTTTGCTATAATGTAACAGGTAATTACAAACAAATATCTCTTTAAGATTATGGTAAAACATTTGCATAAGTATTAATTACATAGCTGTTTGGAAGTTGGAAGATGCTCCACAGACAAACATCAGTGGAATACCCAGAAAATTAATCACACAGATGAAGTCCAAGGTCCAGGGGGTATTTGCATAGAGGGGATATTTCTGGGCAGTAGGAAAATAAATGAAACTGTTGAATTTCAGGGCCTACTGAGGGTTGTGTGACCTTCAAGTTGGCCATCTAGTATTGAAGACTTAAGCTTGTAAGATAGCATAAAATGATATTTTTGCAAAATAAGTTCTGCCAGTAAAAATTATTATCACTCTTCACTGAACATCCTATGGATGTATATTCCATTATTTTCTTATTGTTCATCAGCTAAGTAGAGCCCAGAAATTGTGTTAATTTTTTGCCAACATTCGATTTACAATATTTCTTTTTTTATGATGACTAGTACAAGTTAAGTACCATTTGAGAATATAATTAATTATATTTAGCAGAAAAAATTATTTTATAGGTTTAAAAGAGAAATTCTATCTGGTCCCACTATTTTATACTTCATTTTACAGAAATAATTTGCCCTAAAATATATAGGGTGGTTTGAAAAGTCTTTGCAGAATTAAAACTGATTATTTTTTAGATGAATCATTTCTGTTGTTGAAAATAGTCTACTTATACATGTATGGTAATTCTCACTTTGTCCAACACTGCTCCAGTTGGTTGATTCCTCCGAATGATGTGATTATTCCAAAATTTCAGAACAACTTCATTCCTTCTAATTCAAGGCCATATTCCTTCTAATCCAAGGAACTAGGTTTCACTCTGTTATACTGTATCCTCCATGAGAATATATTTGGGTACATTCTTATCCCTATGTCTTGATGGTAGATGACTATTTGAAGCAGACAGTTGTCCTTAATACTTGATAATACAAGGGCAATTCAATAAATACCCGTGTTTGACAACAAAGGGCATTCCTGAGGGAAGTTTATGTTATCATCCTGTGCCGCCATCTATCAAAGGATGGCGAAACAAATTTCAGACTGATTTAAAGGTTAGTTTGGATTTGGCAGCCATTCAAGTAAGACGTGTTTCGTGATTTTCGCTAAGATGGAAAAAGGGCAATATTGTTTGGTAATTCGCTTTTTGTTTTTGGATGGGAAGAAATGTGAGGAGATAAAAGCAAAGTTGGATGTTGTTTATGGGGACACTTTGCCATCTATGACCACAGTTAGATATTGGTTCAATGAATTTAAACAAGGGCGAACATCTGTTTTTGATGAGGAGCGACCAGGATGCCCGGCAGACGTGGTTACTGAGGAAATCATTCAAAAAGTCCACGCCATGATTCTTGCTGATCGACGAACGAAAGTGCGCGAAGTAGCAGAGGCCGTGAGTGTGTCAACCGGAACGGCAATTAATATTTTACGTGATAAGCTGGTGATGGAAAAATTGTCGGTCCGATGGGTGCCGCGATTGCTCACGATGGACAACAAGCTGATCCGGCTGTCAACTTCATTGTCGCCGCCAAACTGCATGAACTATGTTATGAATTGCTGTTGCACCCCCCGTATTCACCTCCGTGCTCCCTGCGACTTTTTCTTATTCCCTAACATGAAGAAATGACTCAAGGAAAAAAAATTTAGCTCAAACAAGGAAGTTATCGCCAAGACAGAGGCATATTTTGGAGAGTTTGACAAATCCTATATTTTGGAGGGGTTAAAAAAATGGCCGGAATGTTGGGAGAAGTGTATCTTTCTTAAAGGGGACTGTGTTGAAAAATAAAAAAAATGTTTTTGAAAAAATGGTTTCTTCATTTCTAACATGGGTACTTATTGAACTGCCCTCATAAGTATTAGAAAGTGCAACTAATGTTGGATTATGATCGGTAACAGAAGTGCCGTTGAAATTTTATGACAATGTCTAACCTTTGGTGCTTGGAGGTTTGGAAGCATCTGAGTTTATTTAAAAGTGTTCAGAATATGTGCTTTTTATTGCAAATGTGGTGAAACCAGCATGGCTTGTTCACAGTAATAAAATCCATTATTGGAAGGCCTAACTGTAACCACTCTAGATAACCAATCTGCAGTCTTGCACATTCAGCTACCCATTTCAAGTACCTTTTGATTAGTGATGTCAGTTGCTGCTGGATTTGAAATGGATGCCTGGTTGATTACCTTATTTGACATTATATAAGATACACATTTTTTCCAAAATTATGGTTCAAAAAATCACCTGCATCTTGTGTGTAAAGGTTTGAGCTTCCATGGGTTAGTGCTCAATACTTAATTCTATTTTTACTCTATATGGTCAGTACTACCCATTTTGACTCCACTTTATTTAGATCATTATATTTACTCTCATAATATTTATTATATATGAGTAATTGGTTGCTCATCACCAGTATGTGACATGAAAATATTGTTGCTTGCTTCTTCTGCGATGTCAAAAGAGGTACGAGCAAGATATTGCAGAACTTGATCATATAATATCAAAACTGATCATAAGAAAACAGTGTGTGCTCTTCTTATTGAGTGGAGTTATTTGTTTTAAAAGATTTACCCTAACATGTATGACCATAGGTGACAAAAGATTAAGCTACACAATTCTATTAAAATTTATTAATAGTTTATTTATAGTTTGACATTTATTAATAGTTTCAGGACAAAGTAATTTTTTTTGGTAGTTACATCAATGATTGTGACATCTATTTGGCTTTTCTGAACCATGAGAACCTAAAGGAAATAGAACTTAACTTGGTGAGGTGTCACACTTTCCTATGGATTGTTTTAATTTTTATTATGGTGTGTGTCTTATATGCCGGCCATTAAATATTCCATCAAATATGGTAAGTGTTAGTTTTCTCATATATTGCATTCTACAGCTGCATTCTAAATTCTATAGGATTTATACATGTTTAATGAAGTCTCAGATAAATAAGAGGTTGATATTAAGGACTTAGAGAGGGAATAGGCTAAAGTGCAATGGGATGTCCTAGAGGGACAGTCTTGTTGTCATTTTGAAGGGTAGGAGTCATTGGTGTTGCCATCAAAGCAGAAATTTCACCAAATAATCAATGTTGTATCTAAAGTAATCCTTCTAAAAAAACTTCAGTACACTTGGATCATTTGAAACCTGCTGATTTTTCCATTGAAATAGATTATCCATGTAACCAACTCCATTAATGATTTACAAAGTTAAAAAGTTATACATGTATTACAATTACTATGGTGTAAATGTCAAAGTTATGAGTTATGCTGCAGATTCCTTGCAACCCTAGCTGTTGCTTGTATGTTCAGATAATAATCTTCCCCTGATTTTTTTTGCTGTTTTTCCTACCTCAAATTAATTGTGCTTAATTATGAAATTCGTATTCTCATTTTCTTCGCAGAGTGACTTTTCTGGGTTAACAGAACTTAAGATTGGTGGCGTGATATACATATTAGGTGTGTTTTTCTTCAAAGCAGATGGTTGCATACCTTGTGCTCATGCAATTTGGCATATTCACGTTGTATGTGCAGCTGGAGTTCATTATTATGCAATTTTAAAGTATCTGTATATGCAATAATCTTTTCATTGATGGTAATTGAATCTTGTTTGGTCTGAAACTATATCTGCTACATTGATAAAACATGATTTCACCATTTCTTTTAATTTGAATAAGAGGTTATTTGCTTTTCAGAGGCTTACGTAGAGCCCTTAGACCTAACTGTATTGAAATGGTGTACAAATGTACAGTTTAAATGTTAGCAAATATTTTTGTAAATGACTTTATAGAAGCTTAATGCGAGTTTTCACAATTAAGTTTATGAATCATTGTTTTCCCACTGTGTTGGAGAATAGCATTCATGAATTATTTATGATTTACAGGGAATTATGCATATCAATGCAAATTTATAAACCTCATATTCAATTTTTGTATGTTTTATTCAGATTTTTGTTTGTGAACTTTTGTTTTGTTATGTTTTGAAGTTGTTCTACACATAAGGAGTCAAAATATTTGATTGATTGTTGGTTAATTGTACTGAAATACTCCTGCTACTACAGTGAATACAAATGCTCATATTCTTTATCATGAAGTGTTCCTTGACTTTGTAATAGTTATTTGTAGCAAAATATTCAAACCAAAAGCTTTATTTTTGGAGTTACTTGTATTTTTTCCACCGCAATTTTAGATGTAAAGGAGGAGTAACATTCATTGGTGTTGTTGATTTTTGAAATCATAATTAGATTGGTGCTCTCTATTTACTATAATGTCGAACATTTACTGATGTTACCTATGAATTGATAATTTCAATATTTGTTTTCATTTATGGGCCATATTGAAGGGATGTTGTAGGTGTGTATTTTTTTAAGCCAGTGCACCTGGTTTCATAATCTCATTGGTGATATTGCTTTATTGGTATTGATCTCTTTATGATATTACTCTATTATTGAGTAGTACTGCACTTGAATTCTCTGTTAATTACTCTGTAAAGATATTTGCCTTTTAAAATTTTATTGGAAACTGGCTTGAGACTTATAATTTGTATATGTTCTGATATTTTCCAAGATTAGGTACTTATATTTAAAAATTAAATTGTACATTAGGCCTTAGTGTTTCATCTCAGTGTAAAGATGTAATTGTATGCATTATATCTGGTATCAATTCTTAACTAAGTAATTTTCTGCCATTCATAAAATCATAAGTTCATAAAATGTAATTGATAAACTTCTCTTGCTGTTCTGTTGTTTGGACGAATTTGATTTTGACCATATATTTTCAAGGATTTTGAAGGAATCAGGAAAATAGAGATGAAATCAACACATAAGAAAATTGGATTGTAAAATTTGAGGTGCTCTAGAAAGGCAATGTTGATATTAAATTTGAAATCATTGTTGTGTTTAAAATTGTTGACACACTGATAGCATTTAAAAAGCATTAGTTACAATCCATGAGACATTAGCATCAATGTAAACAAGTTGAAACACTCCTTGATTGGAATTTAAGCTATTGTGACATGGTGTATAGTTGTAAAGTTTTCTGTGTATTGAAATTTCTTTTTTTCTACACCTCAATAGGGGAATTTTTGGATATCCCTCATCATGTTCTCTAATGAGAGTAAATTTGGACAATATACACATTACACTTGGTAAAATTACTTGTTTCCTTTGCGAAAACAATGGGAATTCATACTATTCTAGCCGAATATTAGTTCTTCCTGAATTTGTTATTTATGGTATCGGTTAAGAGTGTGTGGGAGTAAATGGATTATTTACTCTAAGATTAAATGGGCAACTATGATAAATATAATGGTAATTTATACTTCTCTGGTACTCAAAAGAGTTTCGAATTGTTTTAATCCATAACATTGAATTCCAAGATCTAGGCAAGTTTGCAAAGGAGTTATAAAAATTAATATGGCTGTAATGTAAACAATTAATTTACACTTCCATCACAAACTGATGTCTGCCTCGTGGCCCACAAAAGAAACTTCACTGATGTTGATTACACTGTGTACTGGAAATGATATAGTAGTATATCTGTGTTGTATTATCTATGATAATGGTGTTATATTTCAATTTGTTAACTCATCCAAGATTTTTTTAGATATTTGTAAAGGTTTCTTCCATCAATGTAATTGTGCACCCCTTTAAAATGTTTACAAATGGATAAAAATATATATGATTGAGGAAAAATGTTTATCATATCTTACTCTTTTTCTTAATTAGTCTTCATTGAAGTTTTAAAAAAATGAATGTTTAAATATGACCTTATATTTAATATTCATGATATAAAGAAGTAATGATTGACTATGAAAATGATTAACCCCTCTTAAACTCTCCAAACACAATGTGGCGACTAAAAATAATGTTACACACCTAACACAGGTAATCTACTACAAGTATAACCTATACTGTGTAATTTGGAGGTAGGTGGGGTGGGGTGGGTGGTAATTTGGGGTAGGTAAATTTTGCATATTGAAGATTCAATCTATGTAGACAGATATTGAGTGTATTATTGTAAAGCATTTAAGGTTGCCATACATACTGAAAACTAGAATTGTTACTAGTTCAAGGGATATAATTGTTGTCCTGGCAGGATGGTCATAAAGTTATCAAAATACTGGATCAAGGAACATTTGTCCACATCTAAACAAAAAGAATGTAAGCAGTGCATCTACCACTAAAATATTGGCTAGATCCTTTGTACCATATAAGGAGGAAAACAGTTACAGCAGCAGAGGCAATGATGATGTTCCACTTAATTGAGCATTTCCATTCCCATAACATCAGTACAAGGGTAATTTTCGAAATATACTGCACGTTGGGGATATTTTTTCAGCCAAAATAAAAATCATGGAATAAATTTTCTTGTCATTGGAGGCAAATAAATACTTAAAGATACATGAGCTCTCAATGTAATACATGCTTTGTGAAATATAGCATTTGCTTGCTTTTACAAAGTCCACATAGCTTAAAAATTCTTCCATTTTTAAATTTCCAGAAGCAAATCATGGATTCTGGGTGCAAAAGGCAAGTGATTTCCGATTGATTGCTCGTCAGAGAAGTCTTCTACTTTATCGAGCAGGATCCTCTTTTCTTTTAATGACTCCTGCTTGCTTAGTTTTACCCACTGTCTATGTGCATGTGCCCATTTTATCCTCCCATCTTGTTCTCTCTTTCTATCATATTGGTTACCATTTTTACTTTCCCCAACCATATCCCTTGGTCCCAGCTTTATCTCAAATTTTAGAGGTACAGTTCATGAGTTCTATTCTCTTTCAGCCTTTATCGATGTACTTTTTCTACTGTCTTTTCATGAAGGCTCTCTCATCTCTGGTCAAAGATTTTTATAATGTTAATTGTAACAGTCATCTTACTTTTTTGTTTCATTGAAAGAGATTTATTGCTATCCTAATAAGAAGTTTTTGTTTGATTTTATAGTAAATGATACCTTTACTGTATTTTTAAAATTTTTATAGTATTTACTGAATCTGAATACAGTAAAGGTTTCAGTAAAAATTCAGTAAATTTTATAATATCTATATTATATATTTATAATAAATAAAATAAATTTTATAATGAATGAAATAAATGTTATCGAAATCAGTCAATAATAGTTGCTGCCTCCCCATTATTTGACCTCCATAATGCCACAGATAATCTCACTATTGGTGTTCAGGTTGTGATGGCTCATGTTTACAACTGTTCTCAATCTTCACTGTTTCCATTGCCTCCGTTAAAGCATATCTTGCAAATGTGTCTCATAATAATCGTACAAATCATGTGAAGACAAGGTGCCTTAATAAATTTCTGCCTATTGAAAGATTAATTGAACTTATGAACTATTGAAGTAATCTTTACTAGATAACTTGCAGGTATGAAACCTTTTTTTAGAATGAAGCATATAGATGGGAGAACTTACATAAATGAAAGTTGAGTGAATTTACCATAAACTAGAAATGGGTCAAGTTCTTGTTAAACTGTGTTTTTGAATAACAATACTCGGAATTGATAAATTTTGCCTAGTATTATGTTTTTATCTCATTAATGTACTGTGGACAGAATAATAAAACTGAATTAAACAATTGAAGGCTATTATGCAAATACATTACAACGAGGGGTTTCAATTTACTCAGCTTTTTACAAAATGATATTAATTAAAGTTGGGACTCTGGACTGTCTTGGGTAAAAGTATGGCCGGTGTATCATTAAAATTTAAGATGCTTCAACTTTAAATGTTTAAATTGTTATTCTTTTGTTTTTAATACTATTTAAATAAAGATTCTGGTTTGTGGAGAAAAATAAAAAGTTATTTTTAATTATTTTATATACTAATTTTAGTAAATAAATCAAGTGGTGGAATCTGTTTGTGTAAAACCTCATTTGCACTTATTCCCCATGCATTTCCCTTCATAGCATGCAAAGCCAGTACATTTTTTTATATTAATAGATTTTTCAGTTAACCTTAAATATGTATGTACTCTCTTTCCAACTGCTTGCTTACTTTATATACCTTCGTCAAATTCATTCATTACTTCTAGCATAATTCATTGCATGTGAGATCTCTTAACATTCACTCCCTTTAATCATTTTAATCACTTTAACTAATGACTTGCTCAAAAATTCCCATTTCTCATGGGTTAATTTTTTTCATATCTCAACACCCTATTTCTAACCAACACCATATTTTATATGAGACTTTTGTATCATACTACTTGCGAGGGGTCTATAATAATTCAATAGTTATTGAAGAAGAAATTTGAGAGTTTTTTAATTTTAACATTCCCATCAAAACCTTAAAAATATTATCAAAACACAATTTTGTGTGAATCAAGAACAATGCCATTTTACAATCATAAAATACCTAGGTGACTGCCCATCACTTCAAGCAAATGTAACCGCAATGAATTAATTCCCATAAATTTATTCACAGTCTTTATTGTGGATATTATTGAAACTATCATACAGGCATTTACATTATATATATTAGCTATAAATTTACATAGGGATAACAATGTATTGCTGATTGAAATACTTGCTAAGCTAAGTGTAAATTTTCCATATTAATCAAAGGTAAAATTTATTTACATGAACTTTCTAGGTCAATCAGAAATGTCATAATAATTTATAGGTCAGTAAATATTTTTATTTGTTGAGTACAAAATAAATATGGTAAATAGATAGTCAAATGTAAACAGGAAAATTTTCATAATTTGTTACATTTTGCTTAAAGAGTTTGTGTTTATTTGGAGTGATAAGTTCTGATAAAACTATTTCTGGAAAATATCAGGAAATATATTCATAAAAATCCAGATTTTATGTTATCCTGTGCAGGAAACTCCATAATTAATGTGATGTTTCTTCTAGTAACATTGAAAATGTTCCTATAATACATAACACATAATTATTTCATTTAATAGAGATCTGGTGGCCTATGTCATAAAATAATTTCCCCATGTAGAAGGAAACATTTACTGGCAGTACATTAATCACTGGCAATGCCTGCTGGCTCTCTTTAGAGTGGTTGAAAAATTAAAACATCTTCGGCTACAAAGGTAGTAAAGCTGCCCCAAATGCATGGCTTTGAATATATTTGCAGCAATATTATGGTACAGAATATCAAGTAAATGGATATGCAAAGTAAAAAGCTGTCAAATTAAATTCTGTACTCCCTAACAGCCATGTTAATGTAGGAGAATAATATATTTTAAATATTAAAGTACTTAGAAATATGTTTTTGTGTATTGCATTAACTTTTGTTTCATGATGTTATGCATTCACGATGGGGAGGTGGTATTCTGAAGGGTTACACATTGGACTACTGACCAGAGGGTTGAGGTTTTTTAGTCCCAGTGATGCCTCTGGGCACCCTAAGCTTCACCCAAGCTATGAATTTGAGGTACCAGATCTTCCATAGGAAAGGAAACCCCCCCCCCCCCATACCCTGATGTGTGAATTCCACATGCCATTGGACATGGTACTTACAGTACAACCAGGGATTGAAGGGTGACATCATGCCTACCACATACATAGGTATACCTTCTTTTTCAAACCCTTACTGTGATAGAAGTGTTTTCAATTTTCTGGATCCTTTTATCTTTCATGTCCTACTTCAAATGATAACTTTGATATTTTAATATTTAATGTTAGTTGGCTGCGACTTGTTATTGTTCACTTTCTCCATATTTATGAATGAATTTATTTTTGTTTGCGTCGTTTTCCTCTTAAATTATTAAATAAACGTAATGTGAAGAAGTATACAATTTCCACTAAGCTCAAGAAGCTAAATCCCATGAAGAGACCAAGGAGTCCGCCGCAGTTGGCTGAAAATATAAATATCAATTTGTTATTCCTTTTACTAACTCATGCATGCTTCAGAAGACATGATTATAAGCACAATAAGTAAATAATGGGGAACTGCAAAGTTTTTGTTTAATATGAATTTATTGCCAATTGAATCTCTGGCATTGTGATCATTTTTTAGTTTATTTAGTACCCTGTGAGCCATCACTATGGTGTGTGGCAGGGAGTCATTACACACCAGACTTCCTTTGACTCAAAAACACCTTTCCCTTCAGGTGTGGCTGAACAAAGTTATTTTATTCAGATCCCTTATCGTTTGTGGGGAAAATGCCATCTTAAATCTGTTTTACACATAATCTTTCGAATTTTATTGACTTGATCTCTGCTACTGTAATACAATTGTGCCATTAAAACATTTGATAATGAAAGTGTTTGCTGAGTGAAACTAGCTATAGTCCATTTTAACATGCTATATGAATAATCAGGTAAATAATGTACCTTTTTATGCCTACACTGTACACCTTGATTCTAAAGTATAAGAACCAAGTATTAATTCCTGTTTCCTTAAATTTAAATCTTATTTTGTTTCACTTTCAATACAAATTGTGACAAGTAGTACCAAAATTTAAGATGGTATGGAGCACATGTTGATAAATCCAATTTTTTTGAATTTTCTTCACACATTTATGAAATTAATTTCACAGCCACCTCTATTTTGATGAAAAAATAACTTTGACATCTTCTCTTAATAGAAAATAAGACTTTTTAGCAAAGAGTAGGAGAATAACATTGTAGCGATTCAAAATCCCTGCATAGCGTGTTTTTCATTTGGATGCTCAGACTGTTGATTATATTGCTAATTTCACAGTTTAATGATGGACAGATACAATGTTTTATAGTTTTCTTCTGTTTCAAAATGTATGCCACAAACAAGTTTGATGTTCTTTCAAAGGTTTCTATACCACTGGTGCATTGATCTAAACATTTCCTCTGGGTGTTAACTGTGTTCACCATTTGCTTTTCTATCCGAGACAACAATTTTATGGCATTCCATTCAGCTCAAAACTGTTGTTCAAGAAAGCATATGCATTCAATGAAAACCCAGAATAAATGCTGCATCAATTAATTGGCTACTATCAGTTTGATAAATATTAATATGCTACTGATATGCAACTCGTATTTACCAGTTCATTATGAGACTCCCTGTAGTTTAAACTTCACAATGTAATAACATGTGAGCACTATATCCTTCGATAGCAAATCTGATAAAAATCTGTAGTCTATTAAATGTATTAAATCTAATATCAGGAATGTTGATGAAGTAACATTAACAGTTGTTCCTTTATCCAATTATCCTTTTTGAGATCAAGAGTCATATTAAGAATCTTAATATTATTTGCCTAATTTTAATTTGGCTCAAAAAGGTTGCACGATGGTGGAAGCAAACAGCATGGTTTTACTTGAGGGTAAAAAATAACAGAAACTTTGCACTTCCACACACTATTAATGTCCTACGACCATGGTTTTGATGCTGCGCATCATCATCAGGTCAGATCAATCAGCAAAATTAATTCTTGTTGCAGAAAAATCACTAGTATTTTATCAAATTCTCTTCTCTTTGACAGAAATTCATTGGTGCTACATAAACAAATATGTTACAAGGATGGATATTATGGGCTCATTTTCCTATTTCTTCCAAAGCTCATTTTTCCACTGTCCAAGAGAAGGTATTCCCTTGGGTAGGAGAAATATGTAAACAGAAGGTGATACCTTTTGAACACAGATTATTGAACAACTTTTATTTCCACAATCTTTTCATTATTGACGTCAAATCTCTGTCAATTGATTCAAGTTGGCTAACAGTACAAAAGAAGCATATTTATGTTCACAGAAAAAACAGCATTATTCTGCATGATGGGAAAGAAATTTTTTGAATTCCAAATAATGCATTTAATATATATTTTTTATCAAGTGGTATGTATTAAATCTGAATTCTTCATGAGTGAATTGTCTTTGTCTGGATTTTTTATTAAAGGTTATTTCTATAGAATTTCTAGCAGAAGCTTTCTTAATCAGCAAAGAAAATTATGAGAATCAATTTATGGTGGATGATTAAGATTCATCTCAATAGCTTCATCCTAGAACTTTTACTAATGATTGTGGCATAAAATGCCCCAAATGATCCAAATTGTCAGTTAATGTATGATTCAATTCCGCTAACCATTGCTTTTGTAACATTAACAATAATGTGCTTTTAAATAAAGCTACTGAGATATATTTACACACTACAGAAACTAGTATTCATTGGAACCAGTACTCATTGGAAATGTAGGTAACACGGAAAGGGGTTGATGCATGGAGTATGTTTCTTAGGTTTAGACTATGTGCAAACGTTTTTGGAATAGATAAATTATGAATTTAACTCTCTTACCAAGGAAATCTGTTTGGCCATAAAGTTCACCTCTCCGACTTGTTATAAACTGCCATTCTTTGAAGAAAATAGACAATTTTCCAATTTTCTTTCTGGAAGTAAAAGTACATGGTCTTAGATTCAGAAATAATCTAAATGAATTCTTCACACCTTATGCAATACTGACCCTGTATATTCACTCTCAGTCACATTAAATGCTTCAAATATTTTTTCAACATCGAATTCCCCCATTGAAGTTTCAGCATCATAATTCAATTCTGTACATGCAGGAAGGCAATTACATCCTTCATTCTTACTTTCCTTACTCCTTTCAAGTTTCATGGCATTAACGATTTCCAGATATTGCAGTTGCTCTGAAAATTAGTTCATTAGAGTTATAACAGTTGTCAAAGTGATAAAACATTTGTGTCTGTACAGTATTTATTACCTTACCTGTAACATTTTTTACACAAGTCAAACTGCCAGCACCACAGATGGGAAATTCATGCCCTAATAATTTAGAGTAGATACAACTGCAATGTTAGTTCATAGATTCTGAATGCTCAATCAATTGTCAAAATAACCATCCTCAATTGTCATCTGATATGTTAAATTCATATGATTAATAATTAAAAATGACAAATATATTTATATCAAATCATTTGAACTTACTTGGCATAAAGAACATCATGCATTGACAACTTCTCAAAGTTGCATTTACAAAGCATTCTAGCTCACAGTTCCTCTGAGTGTAATGTGTGAAAAACTGCAAATGCCTTTCTCGTTGGAAGAGACACCGGCGTCTAGATGATGGGTACTCTTGCAATTCTTTACTAGTACCCATTATGTTTGGCTTAACACTTACAACCACATCCTGACTGAGTGGAGCACGAAAGAATTGTTGGCTCATTCTAGGAAATTCAGAAGGATTGTGAAGTAGCACCTGCATAGGATTAATAAAAGTAATTTAAACTTTAACTTCAATAGACTCTCATTTTTTTTATTCGGGACATAATAGGATTTTCGATGTCATGATATCAGTTCAGCCTCAGAATTCCTGTTCTTAAATTCTATGAGTTTTTCATAACCAAAATCAAGAGTATGGATTGAGTGGCTAGAGAATTTTTTTTCAACTTCTCCAACATTCCCTGACTTTTTAATTCGTTTTTCCCTAATGCTCTGCCCAACAAATTACTACAATAATTCCTGTTATACTCTTATCCAAATCCATATTTGTCCCTTCTTGTGAAAATAGTAAAATAAAGACGTTAGGAAAATATTTGATAAGTTAGACTGACCATCTAGTGAGAAGACACCTGAACCTAGTCAAGGCAAATAGCTTCACTTCCTGTGTACCTTTTGTTTTACTCTGTGCCAGGCATCAGAAAATGTAAATCATAAGCAATATATTGTCAAGGCTCTAGAACTGTGGAAGTAATTGTTTATCGAAACTCTCAAAACATTTTTCAACTTGATGAAGTTTTCTCGGATCTTCCACTGGGTCAGGGGTTCCATATTGGCTGACATTTCGATGCCTGACTCATGTAGCTTTCCTACTTCTAGAAAATCTAAATTACTTAGTTTTCTTGTGATTAATCTTCATCTGATACCTCTCAAGTTGCTTCTGTAGGCATATCTGCAATAACTGCATCCCTTGGCTGACAGGTTAACTATTGCTTAATGTCATGAAGTCTTCTCAGGTCTTCCACCAGGTGAGGGGTTCCATATTGGCCGACGTTTCGATGCACGAGTTGGGCATCGAAATGTCAACCAGTATGAAACCCCTGATCTGTGGGAAGACCCGAGAAAACTTCATCAGGCAAATATGCCGGGAAAGCACCAGATCCTACTTTATTTTTAAAACTGATGTAGCCAGCACATTATTTTCTTATGACCTTGTTTTGATGACCCAAAACGTGGACAGCATTAGTAGTTGATAGTAACTTGCATTGGATTAATCAAGTTTATTTAAAGTTTTTTTTAGTTTAGTTTTAAATTAATATGTTTCAGAAATCTCTTTTTCCTAGGTTAAGATGGATTCAGAAATCGCCCAATTAAAGAGAATGAGCAGCAACAGGGCTGTTGCTCCGTCCCCTGTTAGAGACTTGTCACCTATTTTGAGACAGGTCCGTAAAAAGACCCTACTTTTAAAAATATTGCCTTTAATTCTCTCAAATGACAAAGGCCATTGTAGGCTCAGAAGCAGTATTATTTCCAGCAGTTCCTCCTACTTCAAAAATTTATGGTCCCTATTTCCTCTATATCCCATGCTGACAACAATTTAGTATGCTATAAATACATATGTTTTGAATAGTGATGCTGGCATGTTAGGTGATCAACTATGTTGTCATCTATAGATGGTGTCTTTCACCAGCAGGATACTCTACTTCAGATTTTACAAAAGTTCACTTTCATTCATGTAACATCCTGCCTAGCTTATCAGCCAGGGATTAATCCCCTCCTCATTACTCTCCTACTTTGGCTGTCCTCTTTCACATTGGCTGGCCAGCATCTTTCTTTTTACTCAAACTTCATTTTTTTATGATGCATGCAATAGTTTCATTTATTGAAGTAAAAAATGCAATCAATTTTTTACATTTGAATTACGAAACTTAAAAAATAAGTCTTTCTTAAAGGAACACTCCACTTTTACCCGACTCTAATACTTTGTTCACAATAAAATTATAATACCCGTGACCTTTATTTCTTCACCATGTGAGTTTTTTTAATTTCCTATATTTGACCTCTATAGCAAATGGCTGTCATAGATTGTCGGATTTCTTAAGTGAACACATTCAAAAAGGCAAAACATACAAAAATATCTACATATGTGGGATGTTACATTACTCACACATGTTCGTGTGAGATGAGACAAATGGTGAACACAATGAGAAAACTCAATCTTTTATTCACTAAATGGTTCAGGTAACACACTAATAAATCATTAAAAACAATATTTAAATATTGTTAATGAAATAAATTTTACAATAATACCTTGAATCCTCCAATTGTCCTACACCTGACATCATAATCCTCAGGATCTGCCCTTAGGTAAATGTGAAGACCAGATGTGGCGCCTGCACCAGGACCTCTTCGTGGGTATGTTTCGATTGACTCACTGTTTGGATAGCCATCCTGGGCAGTCCACTGAGACCATGAATGATCAGTGGGAGCGTAGATATCATAGCTCTCATTAAATCCTTCTACAGTCCTTTAAAAAATGGAGTCATTATTCCTTCCTCATAGCCAATTAATAAACAAAAATGACCTAGATATTATCTATAATATCAATTTGTTAGTGGGATACATTCAGTATGTTATTTCAATGCTTAATAATACTCATCTTTTTCTTAGGTTAAGTTTTAAATTTTACTCGCCTCCTTCTGTGATATAAATATATGTGAACACTACTACTGCCTTGGAAATTAAGTTTTTCTTCTGGATAGTAACTTCATTCAAGTCAAAGAATAATGGCGCATAGGAGAAACATTGTTAATCATTTTTACATTGATTATTAACTGTTTGGTAGGAATGTCAGGAGAACTTTTGTTTGTCAACCCAAGCATTGAAGGCTCAATTATCACTTTGGGTATGGGTGTTGTGTAACTTTGAATATTCATAAATTAGAAAGCCTGGTGCAAAAATTGTAAACATATGCATGCACTTGTGACATAATTACAGCACTCATTGGTTTTCCGCAGTCCTTTTCACTTTGTGTGGTCCAGATTTTATTGTGATGTGACATGCATGAACATGAAAATATGAGTTTCATGTAGTTTCAATAAGTTGGGGTAGGGTAGGGTGTAGGAGAGGAGCTGGCAGGTGAGGGTTGCATGGAGAGGATTCTGTTTTCCTTGACCGTGTTGATGATTAAGGGGGAGGGGAAAGGTCTATTGATGGGCTGACTCGAAGGGCAGTGGTGAGTGGAACGGATGGTAGTAACACAGGGGCCCGGGTATATTGACCAACATTGAGGAGGGGAGAGTGGTAGGAGTACAATATTTGTTCCAGTATGTTCAGCCCTTTTGCTGAAAGTGGAATGCATGGGGTTCACAATGATGCTAGTGCTATTCTCTTTAAGACATATTTAGCAAAATATGATACATAGGTTACTTTTTGAAAACAAACTTCATATTTTGTCTTTAAGTCTCTTTTCCATCCGGCCAAAATACTTGAGAATTGATGGACAGTCATTACTCGGAAATTTATTCACTCTTGTTTTTATGCATTTTGTCTGTTTAAATCTTTAGTACAGCAAATCAGGTTTGGCTTTCTTGAGGACATTGAAATTGTCGAAAGTATTACAAAAAGAGCTCTCATAAAAATAATCATTTGTTGTACCCATACCATTCCCCCCTACTGTATGTTGGACAAAATTCCTAGACCCGTTTGGCATTCCCATTCTCCCCCCACCAGTGCCCTTCAACTCTTCAATCAACAGATCCCCCTCTACCTTCCCTAGCTGTGAACTTGTTCAAGGCCAACAGAACCCCCTCCCTGCAGCCCTCACCCACCAGCACCTGGAAAACTAAGTCTGTGTTGTCCTTATTTGACATAAGGCAACTCCACCAAGTGACACCTGATATCATTAATCATGATGATCCCAGTAGGCACATTGGCCATTGATAAAATCCTTCCTTTAAATTCATCAAAAAGAAAAATTTTGAAGAAGTAAAAGAACCATGGAAGAAAGTCAAAATTCTACTTTATTTGACAATAAATTTTGAGTAAAAATCTTGTCATAGCAATAAATCTTAATTTATACAATTTGAGGTCCTGTAATTTATAAAAGTAAACCTAGCAACACTCAAATCCCCCAGGCTAGATTTTTGAGCCATTCTTACACTTACACACCACTTTACCCATTACCCACATCTCTTTCCTGATGCTTTGACCAGATTCCTTTGTCTCTCTTTCCATTTTGACTCATTGACTACTATATTTGAACCTGATATTGGCATTTTAATGCTAAAACATATGATTGGTTAAGGGATTCGCAATAGGGACATTTTTTACTACATACTGTTGACTTCACTCTTTTGTAATGTGCATAGCTGGCTGAAAAAATTACTTAACACAAATATACTTACATGTTGTTAGAAAATATCTGAGACGTAGCCAGCATATTAAAGGTATAGCAAACTCCTTCTTCTGTTAATATTGGTCGAAATAAATAACCACAGCAGTTTTCATATTGTCCTTTCCATTCACAATAGAATAGGTCATCACAAGGGGGAGCAGCCTGCAAAGGGAAGCAATGATTCAATAATAAGAGAAAATGGCTATGTTTGAGATATTTCAGAGTTTCAAACATCTTAACTACTGGTAAAATTCAAGAAAATAATGACACAATATTTATTCCGGAATGAAATTTGGAAGCTGAATACCTCAATACATTATATGTATGATGCCTTAAAGCAGAGTTCTGATAGTTTTAATTTTTTAGTAATGATATGATAATAATTAATAACCTAGCTTTGAGTCTAAAAGTAAAACCCCACAGTTGGTCAACCAACCTCTTGGAAGAATTGAATGAGACTAGTATCTGTTGTCAAAGAAGCATTTTCAATATATTCATCTTCTTCACAGAGCAAACTCCTAAACTCATGCTTCATGCGACTGAAAGAAAAAAGCATTGGATTCAGTGCACATTCTTTTAGTAAAAATATTGGTGGAAATCTCTCTTTAGGGCTGTTTGTAATATGGAAAAATGGAATACCCACTCAGGACTCCATTATTTTATACTTTAGAATCAAACACTGTATAAATAACTTCATTTCTTTATGACACTCACAATTAAAATTAAATTTCAAGCCAGAAAATATTTTTAAAGCCATAAAAGACCACCAATGAAAACAAAATGAGGGTAGTTTGAAGCTGACAATAGAATTTACCTTGTTCTAAACCCTTTAGTGAGTGAAATTTTACAATAAAGTTAGAGGAGCAGTTTCATTCTCTCAGCTGTCTGCATTTCACCAGAAATTGCTGCCACTTAGAGAATCGCACAGTTTTCACCAAAAGATAAAAGCCAGATTCATGCCCCAGATTTAAATATAGGTTCTCCACTCAGCACATGAATATGCTTTACCTCTTAGATCCTTTCACCCATTACATGTTCCCGATTCCCATTAGACATTCATGATGCTGTCATTGAGATTCTATTAATGGATTTCTAGACATATGGTAGCTACTATGTACCCAGCTCATTTGTGTCAGAAAGTCTTGTTGAAAGCAAAGCATGCTTAAGCAATCTCTAATTGTAATGTAATGTGACTGAATGTGTAGGAATCATGAAGATATAGCTAAACAAAATCATATATTGTATTCTTATCTTCTTATTTCCTGAACCTTCTCTCTGGTGTGTAATTCTGACAGTTAAATGAAAGAACTAGAGATGTGTCTTACTACTTAATGCTATATTAATCCTTTTAAATCAAAAAACATCATAATCAAATCACAAAAATTGATAAAAATGTTGATGTTTGATCTTGTCTGTATATTTCATAAGAAAATTGAAAATCTTACTCAACTTATGGGTAAAACATAATTATTTTTAAAATTACTTACTTCTCCTGTGAAAGTTCTTTTTTTTTCACCAGCATCTGGTTAATATACGTGTAGTTAAAAGCACTTCTTTTATATTTAACCTCTGAGCAAATAGTCACAGCAGGGAAAGGTATTTGCCATACAGGTGTTGATGAATCAGCAAATGAAACAATGACAGGAGAGTTCTCCCATTTTCTATATACTTTCAGTATCACTTGGCTACATGCATATATACTTAGTCCGAAGGCAAATATCCAGCAAATCCTGAGAAATAATGAACCAGATGAACATTAGTAGGGTTACTAGATATTGACAGTATCAGGGTAGTTTGAACAGGATTACCAATTCCTTTGAAATTAATATAGATGCAAAAGTAGGAATACTAGAGAAAATTAGGTGGTGCAGCTGAAAGGGTAGAAGAGAAAAAAGGGGGAGAAGTGTTTCTAGCAACACATGTTGAGCCTCTCACCTAAACTTCCCTCACTATAATTACATGATTGTCATTAAATTCTTCCTCCCGCATAGTTTTAACTTCCTCTGCCTCTGACTCCACCTATTACCTTTCTTGTGAATGACATTCACTTAAGGAACAATACATTCAACAGCTTCATTCACATTAAACAAATTAATCATCTAGGCCATCTTCACATTAAAAGATTAAACCAATTAATCATCTGGGCCATTTTCACATCAAGAGCTACTAACATGCCATACCAAATCTCAATTCCCTTTTTAATCTCCATTTGCAGCCATCCCTCTCCAATAATTCCCTCTCATTTCAGAATTACATTAATAATGAAATTATTCTCCATTATTCTTCCAAATAACCCACTTTCCTTAATGACTTCATTCCTGAACAAACAGCTTCCCATTACCAACCATTTGACCACTGTAATAGTCAAGGATTTCAGGCATTCCTCCACGCCAGGGTGTCTCTGGGCGACAACAGTTTGTCCAGCCATGCTGCTGGCATCTTCAGGTCAGAAGATGCCAGTAGCATGGCTGATGAGACTTCTGTCACCATTAGACACCCTGACATGTAGGAACAACTGAAAGCCTCGACTATTATGGATAAATGCCATGGAAACCTCAGATTGTATTTGACAACTGCTTCTCTATTTAGTTATTCAAAAACCTTCCACAATTTTGGGGTATCATTGAGGTAAGAACCCCTTAAATGTCGCATACCCTGAGCTCTAAACTGCATGTGCTCAACATAAGTTCCATACATTAATAACTGTAGCACCAATAACTCACCTCTTCTTGCCCTTTTCCTTTCCTTCTCATGTTCCTCCTTTCTTTCACACTTTGCTCTCTTCCTCTACCCTTCTCTTTTCCTCATACAATCCCTTCCTGTTCATACCTGGAGAACAGTGCTATCTGGGTTTCACATCCATGTCTGGCGTGGGTTACATGACTACCAAAGTGTTAAAATATTGTCTTTTCTTGTGTTGTCTATCATGTTATATCTTATTTTGTATAATATGCTCATGAGAATATCTCTGGGCCAGGTTACTATGTATCTCTCATCTCTGATAAACAGAAAATTCATGCTGATTTCAATTATTAACTGTGGTCAACCAGTTGTTAAAGGTTTTGATGGACCAAAGGATCTAAACACTGCTATATCTCTAACTCTCACCTTATATGAAAGAAGAGGGAGGTCACTTATATACATCAAGAAGAGAATAGCCCCTAAGATTTATTTATCCTGAGCTGTGCCAGTTGGTTTTGTGAGGGGATCTTACATTCAGTACACTTCTTAGAAAAAATACAACCATCTGAGATCTATTTGATAAATATGAGGACAGCCAGGTGAGGGGAACCTCTTGAATACATCATTTTTGACATTTGTGCGGGAGCACAGTGTGCACTGAGTGCAAATTCTGTTGATCCGGCTATACAATTGCAATTTCGTTGGTACATTGAATTTATCTAAATACACAAATAATCTTTTGAAATAAATGAATCCAAATAATCTGGCTAGTTGTCGCAAAAGTGATATTGGCTTATAATTGCCTACTTTGCTTTTATCACCATTACTTGATTATAAAAAGAAACAACCATACTTGTTTTCAGTTAATGAGGAAAAATTCTGCCATTTGGATTTTTTTTAAGTAAGAAGAATAAAGATTGAACAGTTATATAACTACTGAAATCTAACATCTTTCCTGAAATACCATCGATTTCTAAGTTAAAATTCTTAGATAATTTTTGCAGGCATGATAATACCCCCCCCTCCCCACCTCTTTCATCACAGGAGTGTAGGTATAAGGAACAATCAGAATGAACATATACAAAGATGGGGTGTATTGCAATACATTTGATTTATGCTTCACTAAGTCATAAAAAACATTGCTGATTGAATTGGAAATCATCTGGCCATTAGTAATAATGTTGTCCCATTTATCAAAGAAGCTTGGAAGATTTCTATATGTCCCTCCACCAAGAGTTTCATTGTAATTTGTCATGTTTATTTTAATTGATTTAGAGCAGTTATTACCTTTTGCCATCACAATTTTTTTTTCCTTCTTTAATAGTAGTATTTTATGTTTTTTGTTCCAAAGGAAATATAAAAGAGCCTCAGGTAATTTGTTGAGTTTGCAAAATAAAGCTTTCTCTTTTGCTATTACCGAAAGTTTGACTATTGCAGGAGTTAAACATGCTTCGATGTAGTTTCCAGGTGTTTCAACCACTGCAATTGTTGTGATTTCACTTTAAAATAGAAAGCAAAATTCGTAATAAAAATGTCAAATTGTCTTTCATGTAGGCTACTAGAAAAACCTTTCTGGTCTTCATTTGAGAGCAGACATTTAATTTCTTTAGCATTCTACATCTTATTTCATAAGATGCTCATTGCAATCCCTTTAGTGATTGGCTGACTAAAGCCTAATTATCTGCAAATCTAACTTACTTGATTAGTTCTCCACCTTCTTTTATTCCTGCATCAAACCCTTATTCCCATGACCCTCTTACCCTCTCCTCTCTGTAAAAGTTGAAAAGCAACAAGCAATAACAGACAACTGTCTCATCTCAAAGCTTATGACTGCCCAATCTAGGTCTCCATCAGCTTTTTGCGCCTATTGAGTCTAAGACATGAACACATTTCTGCTAAGTCACTTATCCCATCAGAGTACTCCTATCTTCTGCAATACGTACAATAATTATACCAACGCAACTTGTCAAGAGCCTTCTCAAAAACCAAAAAGCAAACGCCAAAAATACATCCTGATTTTAATCTCTATTCTTCTCTCTATTCTTCCAATCAGTGACCTCATCACTGCTTTGGTATCGCAAGTGCCTCTCCATTTTTTAAACCACAATTAACAATCCTAAAACTTATCACAATCATGAATTTTCCTTTTGTATTTCCTGACATTTCTTTTACCTCCTGGTACTCAACACTTACTTCATCCTATCTATCTACACACTCGATTTCTCACACTGCTCTTTTAAATGTTATATTTATGTAATAATAATCTAGAGAAAGTACAACACTAATTGTATTGCAACATCACAATGCATTCAAATAAAACAATACCTCACAATAGACCAGACAGTGCTACAAGATAAAAGGCTAATGTTGATATACCTTATGAATATAGCCATATTAATTGATGATAACATTACAGAATAATACATGGGGTAATAAAGAATATAAATAACTAAAAATTAGACTTTGAAAATTAAGGAAAAAGCAATAAGAAGTTATAATATCACTAATTATGGCCCCTATAAGAATAGCAGCAAATAATTTTATAAATACCTTAAACCACTCCAGATAAATAAAAACATTCATAATAGTTTAGAACAAGCTGTATCACTGCAAAACTTACCATATAGTCTGGCCATTCCTAAGACATCATATTCATATCTCAACATTCTACCTTGACCATGTGCTTTAGGTATATTGCAAACACTCATCAAAATATGCTCAAGTTTAAAGATGCATTTTAAAAATACCATCTAAGTCTAAGTGGTCTAAGTCTGTTTAAAGCCAAAGACTATCTAAGACTCATTAAGGCCAAATAAAAGAGTTAAGATTAGGAATGGGCCAATTATAGATGAGACTAAAGGTTGCTTAATCAATTAAAAACTTGCACCATCTGAGTTTGTCCACCTGCTCAAAAATAACAATTTTCTAAATTTGCAATTTAACTATACGTTATTCTTATGATGAGCCTTGAGAGCCATTTGCAACTATTAACTGCACTTTAATTATGTATGGACTTATATTAATACATAGAGGGTCTACATAGAGTTGGGTCTAATGACATACACTAACCTTTCAATTAGTGGCCGTCTTTCTTCTCCCATGTATTTTAAGCCATGTAGACTTGTATTTCCACAATACTCTTGAAGGTATGACGTTGCACCTCGAAGTTTTTTTCGGCACTTAAAACTACAGAGGAAGCACACTTTCTTTTGTTTTTCTTCTGATGTTAACTCCAGTTGCTCTTTGGAATCGGTGTCATTATCAACCATACTTATTACAACATTTGCTAAGCTTTGTGGATTTTTTTCACTCGGAACAACTCTTGATAACTTTCTAGATGAGGAAGGGGTCCCTCCGCTGCTTGAGTACCTAAAATGTCAGAAGTAAACCTTTTTTGATTTTGTTCGAATTTTTCTGGAATTTATTTTGTACATCTTATATCTGGGGGTTGCAGAAGTCCATGGGCAGAGCATTGGACTACTGACCAGAGGGCTTGGGTTTGATTTTCACTCAAGTCTCTTTGGGTTCCACCCAAGCTATGTGATTTTTTGGGTTTCAGAATTTTGCCTAACCAGATCTTCCTTGGAAACCATTTCTGGTACAGGGAAAGGAACTGGCCCCCAACCCTGATGTGTGGATTTCACCCACTGTTGGTCTTAGCACTGGGTGACCTCTACCATCACCTATCAAACTGACCTTCGGGTTGATTACTGTGTTTATGGTAAAGGTTTATCTTTATCTAAAAATGCCTTGCTAGAGTCTCTCCAGCAAACATGGCATGAATTAGAGCTGTTAAGCCAGCATGCTTGAGTGGGTGTTGTAAATTAAAAGGCAAACCAGACAAAGTGTGGCTAGATTTCTCCTGATACAAATAAACAATATCCAGTTTTTCCAGTGATTTTTTTTTCATGTGGAGCAGGCAATGAGCTTAGTCATAGTCACATTGACATAGAAAATTTTCCCTCCATCAACAGTTTAGCAGCTAAAAATGAATTATTTATATCAGCAAAATTTACTAACATAATCAAGTGTGAATGAGGACCTTAACTCATTATTCATCACAGGGACTTGGCTGGAAGTGTATCCAATTAAATTATTTTATTTTGAATTTCCCTTATTTTTACTTTGTAAGTAATCAGACCCACCTATAATACAGCCTTTTATGTATTCCATTTAGGGAAGTCCTAATAACAGATTCCAATTCATGAGTGCCTACAAAACAATTCACTAAGCTTAATATGTATCAGCAAAACAATATGAACAATTTCAACTAAACGGAATTACTAATTCAAATGTGATTGTAAAAAATGTTAAATGTAGCTTTTAGAAGTTTCACTAATGATTTACCACTCAGGTGGATTCTTCATGTGATTAGTATCATTACTATGATCGATGAGTTTTTGCTACAATATGTGCATTAGATAAGATACTTGTATTGATTAAGGTAGTTTAGTATGACATGGTAGATTTACCATTTGAGTGACTAGCCCAGGTAGTTGGTGGACTTCAGGGAACATTGACCCCTTTATGAACAAATAACATTTCTGTACTGCATTGGTGTACTCATATTCATTATGTGGACATGCTCAGTTGTGTACAACCAAATTATCTTCTTCCTCCCCCTCTCTTTCCCTCGCCTTTACTTCTATTAATATTTTATACAAACAGTCCTATCATAGAATTTGGCCAATCTAATTCATTTTTTTTTCTATAGCTCTCAGAAAAATTGTGTCATATAGTCACTAACATGTACTAATTTTTTATTACCCACCGAAGTTCTTTTTAATTTTTCCTGAAGTCATAATTCCAATCTTTTTAAATATTTATCTTTATTTATTTGAGACAATGAATGTTTCTAATCTGTAATTCCAAACAAAAAAACTAGAAATTCTTGTCCTCTGTTCTGGATAAATTTTTTTAGTGGCTATATAAACTATCAGGTAGTCTACCGGTTTATGTAGGTTTTGGATGGACTCAACTACCAAATAAATATTTTTTGACTCCTAATAAAATACAATCCAGCTACCTACTCTACATCAAGTCCCTCTTCATCTCTGTGTGCTACCTTCCTCCTTCATCCCGTCCAACATCCCTATCCTGATCCTGCCCTTTCCTCGTTTGCCTAACGTTCTCCCCTTTATTACAGACTTTAACATCCCGCTGCCAATCACTACACCCTTAATCCATTTTTCCTGCCTCCTTATGATTTCTCCCAACAATCCCCTTTCCTACCCCACCATCCTCATTTGTTTTCCTTTCCATCCATTTCACCTCCATCCTTCTCTACTCCCATATTTCAAAACCCTCCCGTCTACTTCTACCATCCTGCATCAGTGACCATCTTTCCATGCCGTACATAATAATGCTCCATATTAAAGGTTTGGCGAGTCTTTTCTTAACATCTTTGCTCAACGTCTCTATCACATATTCTCTCCTCCTTATGAAAGCCTCTTTAGCTAGCATAATTCTTCTCCTTACGTCCCTACTACTTTATCCCTTTTGGTCCAAAACACTTCCGAGATTCATAAACTGTTCCACCTGCTCTAGAGTTTGCCCTCCTATTTTCATGCTGAGCGTAGCCTTTGTCTTTCTGGAAAATCGCATAATCTTTATTTTTATTGATTTTAATGCTATAGCTGTCACACTGAATTTCCAATTCACTCAGCAAGTCTTATAACCCCTTGACTGGCTGACAAACTAGAGCTTGGTCATCAGCAAACCTGACTGATGTTACGAAGTCCCTGCCGACCCACACTCCTCTCTCCAGTTCTTCCCATGCCTCTTTAATCATTTCCTCCACATATACGTTGAACAGCACCGGTGACAATGGCCATAGAAAATATGCTACCCCTTCCTGCCCATCCAGACTCCCCCACTCCACCAGATGTCCCCCACTTGCACCTGAGCAGTCTGAGACATGTAAAGGTTGCGGATTAGCCTCCTGTCCCTCTGATCTATTCTTATTTTCTACAATATACTCATTAGTTTTCCCCATTTGCTCAATCGAAAACCATTTTGAAATCTACAAAACAGGCAAATACATCTTGATTGTATTCTTTATTGCTCTCGATTAGTGATCTCATTACTGCAATGGCATCGTGGGTGCCTCTTCCGTTCCTAAACCCAAACTGATCATCCCCTAAGTAATCATTTGCCCCACTCCATCCTTTTGTTGATAATCCTGAGAACAACTTTAGCTGTGTGGGATGTCAAACTTATTGTTCTGTATTCATCACATGATGTAGCCTTTACCTTTTTTGGATAAGGAACTAAAGTTGATCTCACGAAGTCCCCTGGCCACATTCCTTCCCCATAGATACTACCAATCAGGCCATTTACTCTTCCTTCCACATTTTTCTAAGCCTTTTAGTAGTTCTGCCGAATTTTATCTACCCCCATGGCCTTATTTGATTTCATCTCCCTTAATACCCTTTCTTTCTCATCGTCAAGTATGCCTGAACCTAAGCTATCTTAATCTACGTCATATTTTCTTTCTATGTCTAATCTTGCTGGTCTAAGTTTTGTAGCATTCAGTTCTTCTATATACGAGGTCTGTCCAATAAATACGCGTACTGAGCCCATAAAAACTTTACTTTGAAAAATTTAGTCTACATTGATTTTGTCCCCTTCAAAGTACCGACTATTCGTTGCCATGCACTAATTCCATCTTCTTTTCCACTGTTTAAAGAGCCCTTGGAAGTTCTCTGCCGTTAGGCTTTTTAGATTACTCGATTTTTTTGCTTAATTGTGTCCACATCTTCCCAGTGATCTCATCAAATTTTTTCATTTTGGGAATAGTTAAAAGTCAGTGGGGGCAAGATCTGGCGAATAAGGAGAATGATCAAGGATTATGATTGAATTTTTTGCCAGAAAATGACAAACAATCCCTGCTAAATGTGCAGGTGCATTGTCATGGTGAAGTATCCATCCATCATGTTCGGTTAAAATAGTGCGTATTGTTTTCGTAAACTTAGTTCAACAGCTATCATTCAGACAGTTTTTCTACGATTGGTAAGGACAATGGACCACACACGATCAATGTTGTCGTCAACACAGGTGGTTGAAGGTCATCCCGGCCTTACACCATCCGTGGCATCTTGTCGGCCATCTTTAAAATGCTTAATCCACTTGAAAATGGATGTTTTCTTCAGAGCATTGTCACCAGAAACAGCTGTCAACATTTCAGTAATTTCTTGATAACTTTTACCACACTTCACAAAAA
Source organism: Hetaerina americana (assembly GCF_022747635.1). Taxonomy (NCBI): domain Eukaryota; kingdom Metazoa; phylum Arthropoda; class Insecta; order Odonata; family Calopterygidae; genus Hetaerina; species Hetaerina americana. Next base: position 30,339,089 of record NW_027286874.1, on the reverse strand, counting down.
ACTTTGTTGATTTGTTGCTCCGTGATTTTGTCAATTTCCTTTTTTGACGAACAGTAAAAAGAAGGACAATAGAAACTAACATAACTGGCACCATACGCACAACTCGGCAATCCACCAAGCACAGATGGCTCATTGGGTCTCAGGTAACTAGCGCCGCTAGTGGGCAGGGCTATAGTCCAGCACATATAGAACAGATGCTGTGAGGACTAACCTTTGTCTGGCTCATAAGCTTCACCCTATCTGGAATGCGAGATTACCAGAAGCAATTATTATTGCTCCCATCAATACAGCTCTGGGCGTCATTGAAACGCACAAGCTGTTCCACCATGCCAAGGTTGTAGTCCATGGGAGGGCTTTTAACTACCGATAGTTGTAATTTATTTGAAGCTGTTTTCAGAGTTCTGATTTTACATCCCATCTCCCTTGTACATCCAACATTCCTCTGGACCACACTTCCTAGGATTTAAATTAGGGTTCCCATCTTTAACCTTTTATAAACAACTTTTGTCAATTAGTGGGCCAAATAACATATGTATTTCCTTAGTCTGAGCAAAGTATTAGGAAAATTGTATTAAATATAGAGATGAATTTGTGCATTAGGATTGCTTTATTGCATTAGTCAGTAAATAAAATACATAACTAAGGAAGAGACATTTTGAATTATGCAACCAAAAATCACAATAATCAACCCAAAGGTTGGTTTTATAGGTGAGGGTAGAGTTCACCCAATACATAATGATTTATCGTCACTAAGCCCTATTACATGTGAAATTCACGTATCAGGGAAAGAGGGAGGGGTCAGATCCTTTCTTTGTTGTTACCCAGGAAGAACTGGTACTCCAAAAATCTGGGAATCAAACTCAAGCCCTCCAATAGTATCCCAATGTTCTCCCCATCCCCCTCGTTGTAACAACAAAATTTTTGAAATAATTGAAAAATAATTTATTTATAATAAGAAATTGCCAAAGGTTTAATATAAAAAATCAGTCATCGTGAGCTACTACAAGACATGCACTAAAATATAAGTGCAGTCTGGATGAGCACGGTGGTTGTGCACTACTGGTCTATGATCACTTTAAACATTTTTTTCTTAGCTACTATCATTAATTAAGTCTTCTTAACATTAATTTTTATTTCTAAATATTTTCCCTCTCTCTCTTTTATTCATAATTTTCAGTAATTTTTCTCGTACCCCTTTTATTACTGCTTGATCATCTGATTATAGATTCAACTTCACATCTTCTCCTCCCATGATTATTCTGTCCTCATATTCTAGTGCTTGTTTCATCATTCCAATGCTTTGATTTTTGAACAATGTTGGGTAAATACAGCACCCTTATCTCACTTCCTTCACTATGGTTATTTCTCATGTTTCTACATTCTTTAACATGATTACTACTCTTTATCTTTCATAAAATTTCATGATAAATCTTCTATTTTTATTTTATTAATATTTTTGTTCAAACTGGACTTTCCAACCTCTTAACAATTTTAAGCTCTGATTGTTTTTATTCTTGTCTCCTTCAATTTTATAGACTAAATGAAAAATAACTTTTTCAGAATTGACAATATATTTTTTAGTGTCATCATCAAGAAAGTCAAAAATACCTGGAGTATTTCCTTCCTTATTTTTATTGTTTGATCTAAAAACAATGAATCCTTTTTTTGTTCAGTGAGGCTAAGAAATGCATTATTGTAAGTTTGTATTAATCCAAGATCTACCTCAATCAGTAGATTACCAAATAATACAATGGTATAATCATGCAATCGTTTAATTCATGAACTACATATAGATATGATGTATTTAAAAAATATAATACTTGGTCTGTCTCTGGCCATAGTGTATTGAATCAGTTGCTGAAGAGTCAGTGACATGGGGCAAGAGAGAGTAGTTGTACCCCAACCCCCAATACTCAATACATTTCAGAAAGAACCTCTAACATTTTACAATAAGTTGCATTAATGTCAACATTTATTTATATGCCTTGGTTTCGACTGTGTTCAGGTTTACTACAATGTCTCTTAAAGTGGGCAGTTTTATGTAGAATAAGGCTTAATGATGAGAAATTCAGAAATCATCATAGCAAAATTTTCTTCCCAAAACACAAGGTCTAATCATCATCTCCTGACCCACACTCCTCCCATATCTCCATAGGCTTCTACCCTTTACACATACCCTGCCCTTAACTCAATTGCCATGTAATATTTTCCTCTTCTAGCTGAATTCTCTGTGAATATCCATCCCACGAGCATGAACTGTATAACTACCAAGTTCACCATAGTCATAACTATTGGAAAATAACATAGCTTGAATATATTGTAATTAATTTTCAAAGAGGAAATATCAATAAGAAATTAAGACCAGTGTAACATGATTGTGAGACCTGGGAGATCATTCAAATAAAGGTGTTAGCATAACACACAGTACAGCAGGTGTACTAAAAGAGAACTGCTGTAGCTCAGAAAGCAAAATGGTCCACTTGTCTCACTTCAACAGAAGTGTGAATAACAAGCAAAATAGAAAAGAGCTTTAAAAAATTTTTGTTATGAAGGAAAGAAAACTTCAATAAATACCTTAATGATACATGCTATGCATTACCCATATTCATGGTTTAGGTAAGAATTATACATGTGCTTCACACCCAAGGTTACCCAATTGATTTTGCATATTTGTACTAGTTATCCATGTCTGCAGGTGCTTCATTCATAAATAAAACAAATTAAAATTTATGACATAGCTATCTGCCTGAGAAATGACATGATGATTTTATTGGCATAATTCTATTTTCCACAACATTAGCATAATTTATAATAGGTTGCTTTGCCATTGATAACTGGCAAACACCTCCCATGCCACATTTTTGCCTACCTTTGACGTAGGCAATTGATTCAACGTGTTCCGACTGTCACAGTACCCAGTAATGCACTATTGCATATAATACTACAAAAATTCAGTGAAAGTGTGCTCCCCATATGTGCCACACATGAGCACTAATCAGTGAATGTTATGTCTCCATGTAAAATAAAATGTACACTAGTATATATCCCATATCTCTGTGTCGAAAATATTATGTAGTTGAATATGTGTGTATTTCCAAAGAAACTGCAGGAGATGCCGCGACAGTAACTTTTAACAGTCATCCGCTAATGTGCATTTCAATGCAACGATTTCAGAGTGTAAAAATCATTCGCCTTGACTGGGATTCGAACCCAGATCCCTCAATATCCGGTCGATTGCTTAAGCCACTTAAGCAACTGAGGCGTCCTCTTTTTGCATATGTATGTACTTTGTATGTAATAAAACCATAAACACAGCCCCAATGTCTGTTTGGTTGATGATGATAGAGTTCACTGGGTACTAAGCCCGATGGCATGTGAAATTCACATATCAGGGTAGAGTGGCCAGTTCCTTTCCCTGTGCCGGTTATGGTTTCCCAGGAAAATCTGGTACCCGAAAAATCACATTGATTGGGTGGGGCTTTCCCGGGAATTGAACCTGGGACTCTCCGGTCAGCAGTCTAACTCTCTACCCCCTGGACTGCCTCAACCCACTCACATGTATGTGTATACACATGTATATATGTGTGTGTATATGTATATGTAATATATATATATATATATATATATATATATTATTTATATATATGTATATGTGTGTGTATAAAACTTTGACAGCAACAAACAACATAAGAACACATAAATAGATCACTCACAAGTTATTTCTTGAACATTTTGACGGAATTCAACTCCATCTTCATCGGAAGAAATAGGATTAATGAATCGTGTGTGTGTGTGTGTACATACATACATACATACACCCTTTTTCTGTGACATACAAGGAACTGGTACTGTCCGATATTAGGGGGTGATTGGTTTTTAGAGTAGATATTAGAGGAGGCAACCAACCGCTGAGGTCAATCGCACCATTATAAATAGGTGCGTAAATTAGTAGCGTTAGGTTTTTTTAGTGAGGAGGAGTAAGCAGGAATAGAGGAAACGTGAGGAATCCCAGTGTTGATTCTAGCTTACTCAAATGGTGTCAAGATGCTCTTGTTCTACTTAGGTCTACCCATTCGATGGATGGTGTTCTCCACTGAGAGTGCTCTCCACATAGCACCGCAAGTAGGGATCGAGATACAACCAAAAAATCCTGAAATTCAAACCCAGGCTCTCAGGGTGGGAAGCCCATACATTAGCCACTGCATCCCGATCTTGGCTTTTATAGCAAAGAATAAATCAATAAGAACCCACATCAGACATGGGGACAAGAAAAAAATTAAGAACATATTCCCAAATCGAGCAAACTTGCTTTTACTTTTAATAGAAACTGGAATGGCTTGGAGTGACGTATGGAGTCTTTAATAGCTTATCAATTTCACATTTCATAAGATTGTACCGTTTTTTTAATGAATAAAGTATGTTATTATTATATAACTTATATGGAGGATAATAAACTAAAAATTAGACATTTGAAAACTAAAATATTGTTCTTCATGCCACTGCCAATTATATGTTTTTAATCCAAATACATAAATGTAAATCGATATGCATGATGAATTACCTGCGACATTTAACCCCTAATTTTTGCGAGTCTACCGATCTTCTCATTTTGGGTCACCTGCCAAAAAGATTAACCTTACTCTCCTTGCCGCTCATTGTCACAAGGAGATTCCAATGAATGAAGAGAAAGGACGTGGTTTGAGAAGAATTTTCAAATAAATTTTTATTATTGGCTACATTAGAATCGTGCAGTTTCAGAGCCTAGGGGAAAGAAAGTATTGACGGTGCTATAGAAATGTATATTAGAGTGGTGCCACAATACCATTAATAAAGAGTTTTCAGTGGAGTTCGTCACGAGTGACCATATAACCTAGAACAACAAAACCTCCATATTACGGTGGCCTCTGCGTTTATTTCAACCAATAGGACTATTTCGCCTATCTATGCTCATTATGCTTACAAATGTTCCAAGGTTTTTCATGCAGAACCTATACGGTTATACCTACTGGTGCTCAGGATACTAATGCTGGTATTCTGAATGCGATGCCACGTGCGGAATACTCAATTACAAAACCCCATAAAGCATGTCCTTCAGTCGTTACTTGTTTGATGCTCTTGTTTGTTCCTATTTGACATAATTTCCACGGGAGCGCGATCATAACCACATTCTGCGTTGCAGCCCAGTATTTAAAATAAAACTATAAAAGCTATATGATTAAGTGGAAATAGAAGAACACTTACGTTTGATATTCGTTCATTGTAGAATATTCATGTGCATATGGAATGTGACGCTGTCTTTCCTCTTTATTCGACTGAGAAGAGCAGGAATAAGCATATTCGTGGTTGGATGCTAGTTTTATAATTACGGTTATTTGCGTGACTAAAGTGCGTGACGAGTTGCTCCCCTAATTTCTGTTCATTTAATATTCCCGAGTGATTTTTCTCGACACCGCATTTTTTAATTAGGTTTCCACATTAATGAATGGAAAAATATAAAATATCAGCGAAATTTTTAATTATGAACGCTTTTTTCCTGTCTCGCAATTTTATTAGCACTATTACACTTAAATGGGCGTGCTATACATTACCGAGTGATACTTTTAACTAATGAAGTTAAATAAATGGAACTAAAGCCTTTATCTGGTATTAAAGCAATCCCTTCAATCGATACATGCATAGCCCGGGCTGAAAATGCAAATCATCGTGTCATGCGTGTTTTATTTGTGTAAAAACATGAGCCCCAACGTTAATGTTAGGACTAGAAACTCTTGCCACATGTATATGAATGATTCCTTGCATTCTCTAAAGCTCTCTGAGTGGTATGCCACTCTTGTGAACATCCCCCACTATGGCCTGAAGATTATACAGATGTTTTTACAGGGCAACATTATATCTTTATAGTGAACAGATACAGTTACAAACTTCTATCCTTCAGTCAATAGGAAGGCATCTTAATTTTATCGTTAGTTTTAATTTAATTTCAATCTTTCACTAATCTCCTTCCATCTCCCATGCATTTACAGATGGGTCTTCTATAAGTAATTAAAGTTACCTTATTTTCCAGGAACAATCTTAGATTGGTTACAAGACTTGACTGAGTTAACCTCTGGAAAGCCCCCTACCAAATATCAAAACACAGTACAAGTTCCAACATCATTTTCATAGGGCATCAGTTTCTTATGAAGTTTCAGCAGTCATTCCCCACTGCCAACTTTCCTTTATCATCCTTTTCATTTCACTGCAATGCATACCCTTTTTCAGGTCATCCATCATTTTGATTATTCCTGTCACCTTTTTCTTCTCTCATTTAACCCTGCCTTCAATAATATTCTGTAAAAAACTGTCTCATTCTAACCTGAACCGTCTAGTACACTTTTTTTCTTTTCTACTGTTTCTAAATGTGTTCTCTTTTTCAAAATTTCCTTATTTTTTCAGCATCCAACTCCACCATTAATTGAATTAAAATGGTCCGTAATATCCATTTCCTATACTGACCATACTTATTTTGATCTTCATTTCTTTCCAACTTTTCAAATCTTAAGCTGATAAATATCCATAGTGCTGCAAATATATCTGCTCAACCTCTGTAATTGCTATATTTAATTAAATTTATTCATCACTATAAACCCACATTACCTTGTTTTTTATTTATTTGATTTTCTGCTAAATATTCCACGATTTATTTTTCAAGTTGAGGATGGAGGTGCACCATTAACAGGTAAGGTTGGCATTTGAGTAGGATTCCTACCCTTTGCACGAGTTTACTACCAGAATGTTTCATGTTCAAGCTTTGGAATGAAAAGAGTGGAGGAGCTACAATCCTTTGGTTAATAATTTTGTCATATCCTGTTGCCTTTGACATCACAAGAATATAGCTACTAAAATAATTGTTGCCTTTTTTATGGCTATCGTTGCACGAGCCACTGTGGTGTTCACTTTCACGCATATGAAGGAAAAAAGTTTCACCCTTAGATTATTTGGAGTATTTTTATCTACTTCCAGTCAACATTTTGCACCAGTTTCACTGTATTGGTATTAATTTGACATATTTATCTTAACAAAGAGTATACCCTAAAAGCCTATGTTTTTCTGTTTATTGTGTCCATGATGGCTAATTCTTTGAATGACTACTCTCACTTATTGGCTAACCTCAATATGTAGAAGTGATGCCATATCTTCCGCCTTTTGAACACGTTAGATAGCTTTAATTAATAGGTTTATGTCAGACCATGAGAGTAATATATGCTAAGCAAAGAGTCTGTAAGAGGGTAGGCAGCATTTATCTTCAGGGACAGTACATTGTTGTTCAATTCATTAAGTGCATGAGTTACTCAAGTAAAATAAGGGTATATTTTCAGGTTTCATTCTGCTTTAGTGTGCATTTCCTGAATCCTTTTCAAGAACTCCTGACTCATATAAATGAAACTTCATGATTTTTCCCAAATTAATAATTTGTATTGAATCTCAAGCTTTGGATGTACTCCCTTCAACGTATTCTACCTATTTGCAGGTTAATTTTAAATGGTCCCTAATGACAGTGTACTTACAAGTAAGAACTTGATACCATCATGAGAACTTCCTCATTCTTTGCCTGACATCATTTATATTTTCATAACTTCTGTATGACTACATGCTGTCCGAAAAACCTACTTCCTTCCTCTCTTAAGTGGGATGAACACATCTACCAGGTATGTAAGAAAATCAATTCAGTTTACTACCAGATATCTGTTTTAAAACACACTATATGTTTAGATGTCCTAAAAATGTTATATTATGGCTTGTTTTACTCTGTAACTTCTTATGGAATTGTAATCCGGGAAAAATCATCCTCATTAAATCAAGCATTTTTAGTTCAGAAAAAATAGTAAAATTCATTTGTAATCAACCTTATCATGCACATTGGCTACTTATTTTGAAATATTTGGGAATGTAAACTGTACCTTGTGTATATATCTATCTTGCAGTGACTTAAGCTATGAAAAACATGAGTGATTTTACAATTAATAATAATTATCATTGTCACATTATCAGAAGAGGTAAAGATACACATATGAAAACCTGTCTTTGGTAGCTGAAGGACCAATATCGATATCCACAAAATTGTTTAACAATCTGCCCATCCATTTAAAAAATGAGACTAGAATTTCACTACTCAGGGAGAATCTATTTGTATTTCTGGTTTATGAGTGCTATTGTAGCATAAATGAATATCTATATAAAACTTAAGAGTACATTTATTAGTTTCCTGTCACAACTGTATTTTGTATATGAACTACTATATCAACCCTTCTACTGCTTCCTTCAATGTACCCACTACCTTTCAATATTTCCTCCATCCACCTCTTCTGCCTTTTTCTTATATTCCATTGCCATTTCCTCTCTTTGCTCACCTTACTTAGAACCTCAGTTTTCGTCTTCATCTCGGCCCAACATAGCTTCTCATTATGTGCCACAACTACATTACAAAAGTGCAGTCAAATCTATAGTCCTCTTGTCTCAAAGACCAGATCTTACCATCACATATATGCATATATTTCAGCAAACATCCTTTACTCTTGGTTAAACTCTATGATAAGGTGCATTGAAATTCTCATTTGCATGTACGTCTGACAGATGTTTTGTGTATGTTACTGTGAATAGGATATATATGGATGAGAAAGGTGGCAGCCCAAGATCTTAAAAGTTTGGATGGGCAGATGTAATTGAAGGTTTAGATGCAATGATGTGAATAGCCTTCTTTTGCAGTTTAAATTGACTGGTCAGAAAAGAGGTGAGGCCCAGAGAATGATATCATTTGTAATATTGGAGTCCATGAGGCCATAGTAAAACTTTAGTAGCACGCCTTTGCTCACTGTTTTCTTCAAAGTTCTTCAGAGAAAACTTGTTGAACTTAATTTTCCTAAAAGGCAGTTTATATGGGTTTCTCATATCAAGTTTCCAAGAGCCAAGAAATTTTGTCGGTGTGATAAATATCTATATTATGGCTTTTCACTGTTGTTTGACTGGGTTTGGATGGGTTGGGAGAAAAATATATTGCCTGAGATTTTTCATTGTGCAGTTTCCAACTTTTTTCTTTGAACTAGTGTATTACCAGCCACAATCTTGATGTACTCTTTGTGATTATGAACACAAGTTGAATAGGTTGCTTATTCCCTCAGTATACTCCCATATTTCATAATATCTCCATTAACTTGCCCACTCAGTATAGTTAAATACTTTCTCAAAATCCTTGAACTCTACAAAGACATCCTGATTTTATTCTATGTTGCTTTCTACTAAAGTTCTCATAGTTGCAACGGCATTAGGCATTCCTCTCCCCTTTTTAAACAAAACTCATATTCACAAAGTTGTTTGCTTGCACATTTATGCATCATTCTCAAAATAACTTTTTCTCCATATGGAATTAAACCTTTAGTCCTCACATTCTGCCTCTTTTTCTGGAATGGGGCCAAAATTGATCAAAGGAAATCCTTTAACCGAACTCCCTCCTTATATATTATATTAAAAGAAGCAGTTACCAGTGGAGCTTTGGTTGGATGGTGACATTTAAAACATGTAAAAACGATATACTTGATATGACATGCAAGTTATAAATGAAATTGAAATATATATCAGTTTATTTTACCTTATATTCACAAAAATATTGAGATTCATAAATTAGTTGAAAAACTAATAATTTCATAATGACATCCATCCTGTTTTTCATTTAAAAAACAAAATCCACGTTGAAATAATTTGAAAAAACAACCCATGGATCGGTGGAGTAAAATCAGTAAATTAAATAGGTTTCTCAACTTTTTCTAAAAAATGTGTACATTCACTAAAAAAATTTCTTGTTAATTAAAGTTTCTTCCTGGAATCATTGTGCTCATTGATCCACTCATCGTTATGGATGAGGTCCACGGGCTCATTTACTAGTGAGCTATCGGGCTTTCTACAAATTTGCCTTTTAGTGTAACTTCCGAATCTCAAAATTGCATTGCAATGCAAATAATATATTCCCTCAGTTATAAATTCAACATGCATTTACAGCAAAGGAGTATACATGATCATTTATCTTTATTTAGTTATTTCCTCGAATTCAAACTGCACATACGTCTGTCAATTTTACCGAAAGAAAGTACTTGAGAACATTGATCATCAAAACATTACGTTGTTCGGACAACTTATTCACTGGCAATCAGTTACTCTAATGACATGTATTTTGCGTACCAATAAACAGAGTTTTTAACAATGGGAGCTTTATTTTGATAGAAGCGACCTAAGTCATAGGAGCCAAAGTGCTCAACAAGCACTAGTAAATAACTGTTGAATTAGTTTATGTGAATAAAATCTCTAAGCTTGGAGTAAAATAAATTTGTTGACAGTCTTGGAACATGCTAATGATGTCATTTAAATATGAAGGTGCGACTACGACTACTTACTGAATAATCGGTGTGTTTTTCCATTACCTACATAATTACTGGCATCTGACCTATACGTTTCCTAAGTTAAACTAACCAATATAAATCCGTCTATACTTATACCCCCCAATAAGAAAGATATTACATAATGAAAACAAACTCCCTAAAAGTGAATTGTAAATCTAAGCCCTGAAAGTATGATTTTAAAGTTTTATTTATCTGATGAAAATGACTACATAGAACAATTATATTAAATTTATATTATCATTCTGGCCCCGCGTTTTGCACATTCACGCCATGTTCGGCATTGTGGACACATTTCGAAACGGAATGCGGGAAAAAATAAATGTAATAATGCGTATGTTGTTTTCCTATCAGTGTATTCTGCTTTGCTTTTGTTGGCTGGTACGATTATAGATTAAAGGAGCCTTTCTTATCTCTTGGCCTGTTTATTTTCGATTTGATGTCAGCCACAGTCACGATCAAATTTAAAAACTGGGTGTGGTGACTGTAATTTAAATCGATTCATTAGACACATTGTAATACATAGTTACGTTTTCAAGTGCCAAAATTCTCTGTCATAAAATAATGAAAAGTGATGAACCGATAAAATAACTTGAATCTGTAAAAAAACGCCGTCATATGTGTTGTAGAATAACATGAGGATGACCTGCCCGCTCACATGAATATGAGTAGAGGATTGGGAATTACGTCATTTTTATCATTAGAAATTGCATCCAGATAGTCGTAGTAGGTAGCTGTTAAGGAACGAAAATGGTTTTTGAGTCAATCGTTGCAGATTTACTGAACAGATTTCTTGGGGACTATGTAGAAAATTTAGATGGGTCACAGCTCAAAATTGGAATATGGGGAGGTAAGTTTACCACCCAAACTAGAATGTGTTTGGGTCTACGTACGTATCAAGTAGTTACTCAAATATAAATTCAATATTTAACAGTGATTTTCGTGATAATAAATTTAAATGTATGTAACAGCACTGTGGTGGGTTAAAAATAAATATTTAGTTCCTTACCGTTTGTAAATATTTCTGTTCACAAATTATTTTATTGAAGAATCCTTGTACAGTGTATTTACTGTAACTATTATATTATTTTTAGGTGACGTGGTCCTTCATGATCTAATTCTAAAACAAAATGCATTGGATCAATTCGATCTACCCGTGAAGACGGTATCAGGAAGATTGGGTGAGTATATCAGTCGCTATTAATAAATAGAAATAAAATCTTGAGCCCCATTGCCACGAGGGCTTCTAGATAACAAAAGCAGGGTTTGGCGTTGAGAATGTCGCAGCTTTCATTAATTATAGTGCATGGAAAAGTGCCCAGTGAATATTGTTATTATCCAAGTTGATGGTATTTAAAATCAGGACCGTGCCTTAGGTAACATTACTGGATTTTATCCAAGGCTTTTCTTTATGGAATTCATGTCATAACGTAACCTTATATGATAGGAAAGCACTAAAGAGAAGTGGTGGTAAATGCCAATTTTTAAAGGAATTCGATATAGTGGCATTTTGGAATAAAAAATGCTTTTGGCGGGTGTTGAAATAGGTTTTTACGATGTTAGAAATAGGTTTTTAGGCTGTTAGATCCTTATAGCGTCCTGCTTACCTTCAAGCTTAAGCTATACAGAGGTACATAAAAAATGTATACCTACTCTAGTGCTTTTCGAGTATTTGATTTTGTAATCCCTTACAATAGGTAAACACAAACAAGAGACGGCAGTATTGGAAAAGGCAATTAAACTTTTTTTCTGTTACCATTTAGTATTATAGGCCATTGAGGATATAAATAACGTCTTTTACTGAATCAATTATTATCAATATCTGTGGTAATTTTAGTTCATGTGAATGGCCTTTTTCATTCTTAGTGAGTGGTTTTGTCGAAACGCAATCTGGCCAAGCTAGTATATTTTCATCCTTATCCATTCATTCCGGTATGTTTGTCATCCGTAGCATCATCCAATCCATGATGTTGTCAGCTTTTTTACACTTCCTTGATCACATAATTTCGCCATGGTCCTTAACAGTGAAAAGGAAAAAAGAACTGATGACAGTTTCTCAAGCATTTTTCCATCCGGGCCTTTATCTTCCAATTTTTCAGCTTGCTCATGAAAAATTTCAATGGATCCATGATATTTATGATATTATTCCTTCCTTGTGCCTGAGAGTCATTCATTTGGCTGTTCAAACAAGTGAGCAATATAATCCAGGCACATGGTATATTTCTCATTATCCAGCAACAACTCTTACCTGGAACTTAAAAATTAATGTGAATTCATCTCTGAGCTCAAATAATTGCTTAATAAAATTTCTTCTTGAAAGCCATCGATCATATTTCCCTGGAGAAGAAGCAAGAAAGATGGACTGCATCCATGCTGATGCCGGACTGAAAAGTTATGAGTTGAGAACTCCACCTTGGGTCAATACACATCTAATCAAATGATCTCAGTGCTTCACCATTTACAGTTTTTACTAAACTCCAAATTCTGATTGTATCTTTCGTGAAAATGATTCTTACTTTTTTAGATTTCTTTCACCGATCATTTTCTAGCTCCAGCTGTGAAAATTTATTAAAAAGTGAGGATTGGTATAGAATAGTTCGTAAATATTAATAATTTGGACCCTCATTTAGTTAGAAAGCTGATCAAAGTTGAATTTTATGCATCTTGAAATGGACCAGAACTTCATAATTGGTTTTCCTTTATGTCTATTTAATTTTGTTCATGCTTCTTTACACTCACATTGCCTCTAATCTAAGCTTATCCTCTTGCCTCAATGACCAAGTTTCTGAACCATATAAAAGTATGTTTCAGTTTCAAGTTTTCATTACTCTTTTTCAATATTTTCTTTAAAGTGCCTGTTATCTACCCTTGTCTCTTTATTTATTATTTTTAAGTAATATACTGGTTAAGGTAGGTTTTGCATAGACACAACTGCCAAATAAATATTTTGTGACTCCTAATGAAACACAATTCAGAACCTACTCTACATCATGCCCTTTATCTCTGTGTACTTCCTTCTTCCCTTCATCCCATCCAACATCCCTATCCTATCCTGCCCTTTCCTCGTTTGCTTAATATTCTCCCCTCTATTACACTCTATAACATCCCACTGCCGATCAATTAGCCCTTCATCCATTTTTCCTGCCTCCTTAGGATTTCTCCCAGCTAACCCCTCTCCTCGCCCACCATACTTAGTACTTCCTCATTAGATTTCCTTTCGGTCTACCTTATTTTCTCCATCCTTCTCCACACCCACATTTCAAAAGCCTCGAATCTACGTCTATCCTCCTGCTTCAGTGACCACGTTTGTGCGCTGTACATAGCTACGCTCCATATCAAAGTTTTTACGAGTCTTTCCTTAACATCCTTGTTCAACTTCCCTGCCATCAACTCCCTCCACCTTGTGAAAGCCTCTTTCCCTAGTGCAATTCTTCTTCTTACGTCCCTACTACTTTGACCATGTTGGTCCAAAACACTTGCGAGATAAGTAAAATGTTCTAATTGCTCTATTTTTTGCCCTCATATTTTAATGTCTAGCTTAGGCTTTTTACTATCTGGAAAATAGTGTAACCTTTGTTTTATTTATATTGATTCTCACCCCTTATCTATCACACTGAATTTCCTACTCGCTCATCCTTTAATTGACTGACTAAGTAGAGCTTTGTCAACAGCAAACCTGACTGATTTTTACGAATTCCCCTCCGACTTTCATTCCTACCTCCAGTTCTTCATATGTCTCTTAAATCATTTCCTCCAAATCCTGTCTCTTTGTAAAAGTGTTTTTACCTAATGCAATTGTGTATTTTATGTCTGTGCTACTCTACCTACCCTCCTCCAATACACTTCCTAAATAGATATTTTCTGTTGTATCTGTTTTGGTTTATGTCCTCCAAATTTAATTTTTATCTTAGCCTTCCTATGTTTTGAGAATCCTAACACCTCATTTTCTTATTATCAATTCTCATCCCATACCTATCGTACAGATTCTGCAATGTGCTGAGTAATGATTGTAGCCTCTTGGCTGGCTGACTAAATAATGGTTGTTTAGCTGCAAATTGATTTGATTAGTGACATACCTACTTTCACTTCTACCTCCAGCCCTTCCCATGCCTCCCTTGCCATTTCCCCTGCACATGTTGATTGAAAAGAATGGGTGATAATGAAATTCTCTGTCTTACTGTCCAACCTTGCAATCCCCATTCCAGCTCTCCATTCGCTATACTCACCTGAGCCATCTGAGGCATATATAGATTCCGATATGACATCTACCTCTCTTGTCTACTCTCCTATCTATCATCTGTAAAATGTTAATTAATGGTGCCCACTTTATTCTGTGGAATGCGATCACAAAATCTACAAAGCATACAAATAATCCTCTATGTTTCTTTCTACTATTACCTAATTATTAGTAGCGTATCACATGTACCATTCTCTTTCTGAACCCAAACTGATCTTAACCCAAATACTCATTTGCATGCTTCTCTATCTTTTTGTTGTTAATCCTTAGTGATACCTTTTCCATGTGTGAAATGTTAACTTATAGTCCTCACATGTTGCTGCTTTTCCCTGTTTGGAATGGGTATGAATATTGATCTAGTAAATCTGGCCAAATTCCTTCCTCATAAATGTTACGAATGATCCCACAGAAACTCCTCCTACCTTTTCCTTATTTCTTGTGTAATTCTGTGGTAATGTTATCTATTGCCACAGCCTTCTTCAATTCCATATCCTTTAATGCTTTTTCCATCTTACTTAAGTGTTTTTTGTCCTGATCTACCCTTATTGACATCTTCTCAAATCTAGCCTAATGTCTTTACCATATAGTTCATATTTATATTCTTTCCATCTTATCAAAACCTCTTGTTCAACTAATATTTTACCTGCTGAATCTCTAACTGTTTAAATGGAATTTTTTTCTTACACCCTGACACTTCTTTCTTATTACCATGTGGCTCATCCATTTTGCCTTGTCTCTGTAAACTCTCCATATCCCAAAATTGCTCTTTTCATCTTGCTTAGTACGATGTATAAGTTTTTCACATGATTTTGTTGTTTAATTCTTTTTCTTCTCCATAGTTCTGTATTCATGTTCATTTGTTTCCTTCTTTCATTCATTTTCCTAATTATTTCTTTTGTAATCCAAGGCTTCTTAACCCTTTTTTGTTTATCATTCCTGTTGTTTCATAGCCCACTTTCTTTATTCCTTGTTTGAGATGTTCACACCTTTCTGATATCATACTTGAACCCTTCTCCTTACTGCATTTATATGATCACTCATGGAGACGTAAGGCCTTACTGACATGCAGGTACTTCCTAAAAGAAAGCTTCTGATTTCACTGAAATGTCCCAAAACTTCTGCCACACAAAGTTTTTTATGTAGTTATAATATTTCCTCCAATTGCAGGAGACTCAAATGGAATATAAGGCATGCGTCATCTTATTCCTTGCTCCATTTACATCTGTATGTGTGCTGGACAGTGGCCAGTCTTCAGTCCCATTTTTTTTCTAAGTTGTTTCTTGTCATAGGTTGAAAATTTATTTGAAGCACCAGGGCTTGATCTGTCAATAAAAACCCCATATGCAACTTTGGCTTAGTAAGACATGCAGAAATAATGTAGAGACCTTGTGAATCTGATTGTATATCATTCTCTTTTAGGATTCAGCTTAATAAAAGGATAACCCTGCCATAGTTTATGGATAAATAGAGAATTCTGAAGATTGTCTTTAAATATAATAATGACTTTGTCACTGTTGTTATGTTGTAGTTTATTATTATTGGTATCCCACCATTTAAGGTAAGTTTTGGATGGAAAATGACTGAAAACACATTTCTTTGCCACTGCTAACAGAATACATCCTGAAATTTGACAATGCAATAAACCTAACTTCAATCTGCAAACTTCCCCCCTTCATTCCATCCAACAATTCTATCCTTTTCTTATCCATTCCTGGCTTGTCTAATGTTTTCCTCTAAATCATAGTGTTCAGCATCCGAACACTTATCAAAATGGTCTGCATCTACCTTTCTTGTCTCCTTGGGCTTTGTGCCAACTGTTCCCTTTCCTTTGCCGCCCTGCCTAAAATTTCCTTATTTTTTTCCTTTTCATCAATCTTACCTTTTCCATCTTTCTCCACACCCACACTTCAAAAGCCTCCAATGTTCTTTTATCATCTTGCTTCAATGATCTTATCCTCTCACCCAACAAAATCCTGCTTCATATCAAAGGTTTGATAAGTCTTTTCTTAGCATCCTTACCCCTATGTCCCTATCATCAACTCCTTACTCATTGTGAAAGCTAATTTGTCTATACAATTTTATCCTTACGTCATTAATAATTTTACCATATTGGTCCAGTACTCTGCCAAGATAGGTAAACTACTTACCTGCCCTAGTTTTTGCCCTCCTATTATAATGATTATCTTAGCCTTCCTCTGTCTCAAAAACCTTATTAATTTTATTTTGTTTACATTCATTCACATCCCATACCTATCACACTAGTTATCTAAGGTTCTCAGCAATGACTAACCTTTGCACTGAATGGCTAACTAAAACTTGATATCTGCAAACCTAAATGATTCCATGAATTCCCCACTGACTTACATTCCAATTTTCAGTTCCTCCTAATCCATTTTACCACATCTGCTGCATTTAAAAGTATGAGTGATAATTGACATTCTTGTCTTACTCCACTTCCTAACTCTGACCACTCTGACCACTCTGACTTTTCATCTACCCCTCACACCTGAGAATTCTTAGACATGTATATGTTCCAAAAGTACCACTTTAGCAGTCTGATAAATGGCATGTAGAGTTCTATGGTCCTCGCATATGGATGAATTTTCATTTTTTTAAGGATGGGAAGTAAAACTTATAAGATGAAATCTTCTGGCCAAATTCTTACCTCATAAATGGGCCCATAAAAAATATTCCTTCCACATTTCATAAACCTTCAAGTATTTCCACAGGAATATTATCCATCCCCATGGCCCCCATCCCCATTTGATTTCAATTCCCTTAATGCCGTCTATATCTCATTACCAATTATGTATGGACCTAAGAAATGCCCTTTCCATATCATATTCTCTATTTCTAAGCTTCCTGGCCTAAAATCTTTACCATGAACTCATTGATTCTGTATGTATTCTTTCCACCTCCCTTGAATATTTCCAGGTTCAATTAATAATTTTTTGGTGTTACTTTGTTGGTATTTATGGATTTTCCCATCTTACTTCCTAACAATGCTTTCTCCATCCTGTACAGCACACCAATTTTATCCTTCCTCTGTCTACTTTTCTTATCCTTGCACTGCATCTTCCTCCATGCTACTTTTTTGCCATATTAGTCTCTCGCCTCAGTTTATTTTTTATTTCTTTGTACTTTCTTCTGTCTAATTCTGTGCTTGCTTCACTTTGCAAAGATTTCATGAGATGATGGCTGTACAAGCCTTGACTCTTCCACTGCCAGCCATGGCACACAGCCCAGTGGATTCAGTCCCCTAGTTGCCAGGACCCATACTCAAATATGTCCCTTGTTGTTTCATGTGATAATCAATTGAGGTTATTTCTTGCTATCTTCCACACAAGTGTTTTTATTGTGACACCATCACTCAAATGGTCACCCCACTGAGATACAGGTGCTGCACAGACTAGCTTTTGTCTGGCTCGTACCTTTCGATCTATGTTGCATGGGAAATCCTTCTAGGAGTAATTCATTGCTTCCACCACTCTAGGGTCATCTGGATGCATATCCATCAAAATATTATTATAAAATGTAAATCTATCGACTTAGGTATAGATTACTTTGGGTCAAGGTCATGCAGCAAATTAGTAATGCATTGATGAAAATTTGTAAATGCATCCCTTTCATTTGGTACACCTGTCGGTGAACAACCTCCACATAAACATTAGCTGATTTTCTATGCACCAGATACTTCTGAGAATTCATTCTTTGCTATGGAGAAATAATGGAAATTGCCGATTTCACATGCTATACAGCTTAATGATGTGATATATGGCATTAATGTCAAACTATCAGGCTGTCGTTTTATTATTCCTTTTGTTTTTGTTGACTCTTATCATGCATAAAACCTGTCAATTATATAAATTATTTTTAAATGAGTTTCCATATTACTGCCTCTCACCGGCTAGTAATGAAAATTTATCTTACCATCTAGTTTTATATACAGGAGCGGCAACAATTCTTCCTTTTTTTAAACACAAAATACTTTAAAAAGAAAGTTATGTGGCTGCACCCTATAAATATGTACCCATTGAACATTTTGAGTGAAATTTAGACATGGTGGGAATAAAAACCGAAAGAATATAATGTTTGTGAAATTAGATTAGTATTAATTTTCATGGTTAATATTGTATTTTAAAGGTAAATTGACTTTGAAGATACCATGGAAGAACTTGTACACGGCTCCTGTGGAAGCTTGCATTGAAAGACTCTTCTTATTGGTCGTTCCAAATAATGATATCAAGTATGATCCTGTTAAAGAAGAAAAATATATGCAGGAAGCCAAACAAAAGGAGCTGGAAAGAATTGATAAAGCTAAGCAGGCTAGCAAAGGTAACAAAAATAGCAATGGTAAACAAAAAATTTTCAATGTTGTATCTACTCTGTATTATATCTTTGGTACATACTAGTATGCTGAACTGAGTGATTCATCAACCAACTGCAATCCTGTAAAAATCATCCTCTGCCCCCACAATTATTACTTGAATTAAAGTTGAGAAAAGCTCAAAACGTTCCAGTGACTGAAAAATGATTTGTACATTGCAGAAAATTATTCAGTTATGTGCTATATGGTTGTATCCTTTAAAGCTGGGAAATGTTCCAGTCTGAATTTTACATTGGAACTAGCGGATAATGTGAAATATGTTGCACCTAGAGCTTATTGTTCAAGCAGAACTAATGTATATTTTTTTGGTGAAGTCACTCTATCCACAAAGGACTGCTCTAGGTTAATGAGCTATGTTAATTTTGTGCCGTTACATAATGTTATTGTAGCATCTATGCTTATTAAATTACTGTTTTGTGGGTTGAATGAGTAAAATAATGTACATTTGTGATATTTCACTGCTTGTGTACTGACTCATTGAATGATATTTCTCTCTGCAAACAAGCTCTACCAGATAAGGCAAATGATACATTTGTGGAAAAGTTGGCTACACAAATTATCAGAAATTTACAAATCAAAATTCAAGATATTCATTTACGATATGAGGATAGAGTGACATGCCCAACTCAACCATTTTCAGCGGGATTTACTCTTCATTTATTATCCATGCAAACCACCGATGCTAACTGGAAGCCTTATATTGTTCAGGAGACTGAACCAAAATTTTACAAGGTAGGTGATGAATTTAATTTATTCTATCTGGGAGAGGTGTTCATTGTTTAGTTGTAAAAGAAAATTTTTAAGCATTTTGCTGCATGTTTGGATACAATCACCACATTTTTAGTTATATTGATTAATTATTATTCATTCTGAGTGCAGGACATTCTAAGTATGATGAGACTAAAAATTTTCAAACATGCATTTATTTTTTACTTTAATTCAGGGTAACCTAAACTAAGGTGAATTAAAGGGGCTGAAGGGTGTACTCTAGAAGGAGCATTTGATAGCAAAATTGTTCTTAGGCCACCCTGGTAGTGAGAATACCTTAGATAGAAAATACCAAGAGTGTGTAATCCCTTATTGGTAGTCTGTTAAAAAAATGGCACTTCCAACCCTAAAAAATAATGCTCCTGAATCCAATTCTATCCCCATGTTTTTCATCATGAAAATTTGCAGTCCTTTTTTTATGAGATTCACTCCTTAATTATTTAATGAATAATTGAAGTGGATGAATAATCGATTATTGCATACTGGGAACTCATTTGGCAACCTCTAATTAATTGTTTTGGGTGCATTGGCATTTCAGTTTGTTGAACTTATTGGCTTTGCCGTTTATTGGAATTGCCACACACGGTCATTCATGAATTTATTGGAAGACGACAGAATGAACTTCTTTCAAAAGGGAATTGCCTCCAGAAATTATCAACCAGAAGGATACTCATACTGTAAGTATTTGCTACTGATTGTTTTACTTTTATATACAAAGTCACTGATAAGTTATTCATGATTGTGTCTCTTACATCCTTCTTTATTTGTTGTCAAGAAGTTGCTATTTATGTCTGACTATAATATGAAGCTAAATCAACATATTCCAACTTTTGATCTTTAAAAGTTAGTGTGTGATGGTGTTTATCCAAGTCCTTTTGACGTAATCCTTTCCTGGGCTGTTTAAATATGATTACCAGTTGTTAAAATATACCCCACCTTCAAAGAGTTTATTCTGGTGGAGAGCTTGAACTTGAATGATGTGTCCATTTGAATACTTCTTCCTTCTGTTGTTATGTTAACTACCTGAAGGTTAATTAAACACTCAATTCCAACATGTTTTTACTTAGAGATCATTTCCATTATATTCAAAATTTAAGGCAGCTCTAAATTTTATAGTTTTGTTTAGATTCTCAATCTCTCTATTAACTGATGGTTGGTGTCCCAGCAATGAGCACTAATACTAGTTTTGACACATGCATTTGTCAGTGCTCAAGCTGAAATCTGGTTTATTTTTTTCATTATTTAAAAGGGAAATGAGCTCATAATGAGCTGGATGTGCATTGTTATTCAATATATGACAAAATATTTGCTCTGATTTAAAAGAGGCAACACCAAGAATTTTAGATCTTCTTAAGAAGAACAGGTAGTTGAAAATGTAAATAAAAAGAATATTTCCCAAAATGGAGTGTATTTGCAATTATATTTTTATTAAAACATACATATTGTTGAAGTGGGTGCTTATGAGGGGTAAAATACCTCGAGAAAAAACACTTCTTCTCAGTAAATTTATACTGTTAATTGCAGCAGTATTTTTCAACCAGTGTTTGGCCTGGACTTGATGTTCCATAAATTCTTGTAAGGTTTTCCATAATGCCCACTGATAAGTGGCTTGAAGGGTAACAAAAATGAATTAAATGAACACTTCTAATCACGGAGCCAATGGGGCCGTTAAATATGTACTCTATTTCAATGAATCTGCTTAAGAAAAAGATATTCTTATGATGAGGCTTATTCATGTTTTTGCTGTTTTTATTCAGTTTGTGTAATTTATGAGCAAGTTTATGTGCATATGTTGTCTGTTGTTTTAAGTTTAAATGGCAGAATTTGTAAACATGAAGTTATGAAGACCTGATTCGATAACTTGGCGTACACATGACATCAATTGTGATATTTGTCACCACGACGAATACTGAGCTGATTTTTTTTAAACTGCCATGGAGAAATCAAGATTTCCAAGACATTTTGGTAATAGTTTTTTAAAAATACATTTTGCTATTTTCTTGATTATGTATCACAAGTCATCATAATTCGTCTTTCAGCCTGAAAATTGGTTGACTGCATCCTCCATTCTTCCCTATTACGTACTAGTTGTACAACATGATAGCTTTCCATATTATATGCCATCCATGGTGGATTAGTACTGAAGATGCTATATTAAGCAATAAATTTGAAACTTTACTAGTAAATATATGTTAATATAATGGGCAATAATGAACAAATTTCTAGACTTTAAAAAATGGACCAAATCATTTGCAGAATAACTCTTAGCCATGTGCAAATCAAGCACAATAGACTTATCTTTATAACTGGTCAAACTTCAAAACCTTGTATTCTCCACCAATGTATCCCTTTCCATTGTGTTCCGGCATGAATCAGGAAGACAAAGTCATCTGGGTTACAGTTTACTGGGTGTGGATGTCTCATGTTAAATTATTCTTACACTGTGAAATTGTTGCATTGTAATGCACATTTAGCGGATGACTCCATGAAAAGTTATTGTTTTGGCATTTACCGAAGTTTCATGGTATTTCTCTTAACTTTTTGTAGTTTGCTCACATATTAGTATGTTTTTTATCACTGGTATTAAGTGCCCACTCATGGATTAATACGTGTTCATTTAGTCTTCAGGTTTTCATGCCCCTGGGGATTTTTCAGAACTATTAGGAGCTATTGCTTTGATTCTCAACAGTATAGAAGCTTTCCACGTTGTTTTTGTGAAAGTTCAAGTTGTTTTTGAGAGATATCATATTTATTTAAACTGTGAAATTTATCCCTAATGCAATTATGGCTGTATAGAATAGAAGGTGAATGAGCAAAAATGATATTTTAAATGACGTTTTTGCTGATAGTTTGTCTGATGCACCAAATCATGAAGGAACTCATTGAAGTGCTGAAGAAAGTAATGACAAAATCAGGAGAGACAGTAATGAAGATGTAATATTTATCAAGAAAACTGTTTGTTCTCTACCTTTGCAGTATTTCAGTGATTCTGAAGTTTATGACAGTAATGATAACTAATGCAACAAGTGTTGATGTTTATTTTTGTTGGGAAATGACATTATTCCTGCTTTAGAAACATTTTCTGGCACACCAGGTGTGAAAATTACCCTGCATGATCCAATAAATGAGTAACTAAGTTTGTTTACTCGGGTGACCTCCTTTCAATGGTGGCGGAGGAATCAAATCGCTTTCATGATAAATGCAAATTACTCATAAGTGCAAAGAATCTCCTTAAAGTTTGAAGTGGCATGATATAACCATTGGAGAAATGAAAATATTTTTAGGATTGGTTATCTGTATAGGGTAGGTGCATGAAAACAGAATAAGTGATTGCTGGACAATTGTGATTATTACACAATTATAATTTTATGTTATTGTACGCCATCTTTCATAACATTCACATATGCTTTTATAAATAAATCCCTGTGCTATTTATCTAAATAGTTTAGTGAGGAGTTGCAAAATACAAAAGGGTTATTCAAAAGGAAACATGTAACTATCTATTACATAACCAGACCACTGGTGAATTGAAAGGCTGCAATATCTGGGAAGTAGATGGCTTCTTAAATAATCTCCTTAAAGAGAATGTATTAATTACTCAACCATTAGCTGCAATCATAAATGATTGCCTGATAGTGGGAGTTTTCTCCAGATTTTTTAAAGTGTCTCAAAGTAATTAGATTGGAATTGGTGGTCTACTATTTAAAGTAGGTTTTGAATGAACTGAGACTTGATACTCTTGTACTTTTTAACATTGCCTAACAAAGCACAACCTGACACCCCACACTGTTGTTCAACTCTGTGTGCATTTTATCTCCCTTCATTCTGGCCAATATGCCTATCTTTTTTCTACCCCTAACTTGCTTGCCTAGCATCCTCCCCTCCATCGCAGCCTTCAGCATTCCATGGCCAATCAAAATGCTGTACATCTTCCTTTCATGCCCTCTTTGGATTTCTCACAACCTTTCTCCTTCCCCCCCCCCCCCCCCCCATCATGCCTAGTACTACTTTTTTGTTTTATTCCAAAGTGGTACCAGTCTTTAAAATGAAAGATGGAGACAACCCCTAGGCTATCTATTGTAGATACTCCTAAACTCTTTGAAACCATTATGAAAGAACATCTCTACAAAAATGTTAATACCAATGGCTTATTTTATCCTTCTCAATATGGCCTTCGATCTGGTAAATTGATAATGTTGGCTGTATTGTCTGTTATTAATAATATAATAACTGCCTTTAAAGATCATGAGAATGTTTACCTGATGTAATGTGACCTTTTAAAGCATTTGACTGTGTACCTTATATAATATAATTTAAAAAATTATAATATTCTGTGTTAACCCTCAGAATGGATTGATTAAATCTCATGTGTCATGTAGAAAGCAGTTTGTTAATTTAGGTGGTACATAATCAAAAACATGTGCAGTGCCCAATGTTGTCCCACAAGATTGTTTTGGTGCCAATGCTATTTCTTCAGATGGTCAATGGCATGGCATGTAACATTCCCTGTAAATCAGTGCTATTTGCTGATGACACTACTTTTACCCTTATGGATAAAAAAATAAAGTTGACCAAGGGTCTTTTATACATTACTCTTGACAATCTAAAAAATGGTTCTCTGATAATAATCCCTTCCTAAACAAGGACAAAACCCAATATCTGTTGTTCACCTTGTCTGAAAAAGGTATTTTAACATAGCCAACCAGTTCGACTATTAGGTATCATCATCATCAAGACTCTAAACTAAGCCGAAGTGATCATGTGTGTGTTGAATTATCTTGTGTCATAATCATATTCATGAAATTTAAACATTGCTGTCTAGGGCATTCATTGTCAAAGCATACTATGTATTTTTCAGTGCCATCTCTGATATGAATTGAAGCTAAAGGGAAATTCCTCTGATGTCAAACTTATCTTTCTGCAAAAGGAATCTATCAGAATAATCAGTAATGCAGCTTCAACACTGCAAACCACTGTACATTGATAATTGTATTGTGACAGTTAACAATATATATATATATAATATCTTCGAAATGGAACGCTCTTCGGCGACACACAAATATATAAAAAACACAGATGTAGATTTTTAGAATATAGAGACACAAAGAAAGGACACTCACAATTTGTTATTTTACGTTTCGACAGCACGGCTGTCGTCTTCAGAATGGCGTTCTCGGGGAAGAGCGGAGAGGATGTGCGGGGGAGAGGTGGGGGAAGGAGAGGTAAAGGGACCAATAGGAAATGAACAAGGGGGTGGGGGGGATATGTAGGCAGCCAATTGATGCATTCAGTGGGCTTGGTTCAGCCCGGGCGGTTTGAATGATTGGGCCACCCAGATATGCGCCATCTCGCGGGTTCTCACTTCTATTATACTCGCAGATTTGGGAAGGATTTCAATAACCGAAACAGAGAAGCAGTCGTCAAAAGATTGGTTGTGGGAAGCGGTGTGAGTAGGGATGGGGTAATTAAGAAAGGTGGGAGATTTGGTGGAATATCGGTGGTTATTCATGCGGAGGGAAAGTGCGGTCGTGCATTCGCCCACGTAGAAGGCAGGGCAGAAGTTACAGGAGAGGCGATATATAATATTTTTTGAGGTACAGGTGGCGAGTGGTTGGGAGTTGGTACTGAGTGAGGGGGAGGGTCTTAAAAGATGACAGCATTTGCAGCGTGGGCGGTTGCATGGTGCGGATAGGGGCGGGGGAGAGACGGGGGTGCTTGAAGTTGGATTTGTGGACTTAAAGATGTCTCGCAGGTTCGACGGGCGTTTAAATGAAACAGAGGGACAGTGTGGGAACAAAAGTGATGTGGACTGAGTGTTATTGATAATTGGGAAGAGGTCACGGATTAATCAAAAAATATTATATATCGCCTCTCCTGTAACTTCTGCCCTGCCTTCTACGTGGGCGAATGCACGACCGCACTTTCCCTCCGCATGAATAACCACCGATATTCCACCAAATCTCCCACCTTTCTTAATTACCCCATCCCTACTCACACCGCTTCCCACAACCAATCTTTTGACGACTGCTTCTCTGTTTCGGTTATTGAAATCCTTCCCAAATCTGCGAGTATAATAGAAGTGAGAACCCGCGAGATGGCGCATATCTGGGTGGCCCAATCATTCAAACCGCCCGGGCTGAACCAAGCCCACTGAATGCATCAATTGGCTGCCTACATATCCCCCCCACCCCCTTGTTCATTTCCTATTGGTCCCTTTACCTCTCCTTCCCCCACCTCTCCCCCGCACATCCTCTCCGCTCTTCCCCGAGAACGCCATTCTGAAGACGACAGCCGTGCTGTCGAAACGTAAAATAACAAATTGTGAGTGTCCTTTCTTTGTGTCTCTATATTCTAAAAATCTACAACTGTGTTTTTTACATATTTATATATATATATATATATATATATATATATATATATATATATATATAGACACAAAGAAAAATATATATATATATATATTATATAGCCATAGCCATAGCTTAAAATCGCTGGTGGCATGAATAGCTGTGGTTCTTCAGGAACTATACCAACGTAAAGGTTTCTCTTTTTCCCTTAATCACGGAAAGAATTTTAAAGAATGCTTACACCTTTACAATCGAGGTCTTATGGCATTAAGCCACTCCACTCCAATCTATATATATATATATATATATATTATATTATATATATATATTATATTATATATATATATATATATTATATTATATTTATATATTATATATATATATATATATATTATATTATATATATATTATATATATTATATATATTATATATATATATATATATATATATATATATATATATATATATATATATATATTATATATATATATACACACACACACACACACACTTGGTATGGTGGGCGAAGAGAGGGGTTTGTTGGGAGCAATCCTATGGAGGCAGGAAAAGTGGATGAAGGGGGTGTTGACTGGCGGTGGGATGTTGAAGACTGATAGAGGGTAGAATGTTGGGCAAAAGAGGAAAAGGAAGGAACAGGATAGGGATGTTGGAAAGGATGAAGGGAGGAAGAAAGCACTCAGAGATGAAGAGGGACCTGATATAGAGTAGGATGATGGATTTTGTGTTTTGTTAGGAGTAATAAAAATATTTGTTTGGTAGTTGTGTACATCCAAAAACCTACCTTAACCGGTAGATTACCTTAAAAAAAATTATATATATATATATATATATATATATATATATATATATATATATATATATATATATATAAATAAAATAACATGAACAAAACTGTTGGTAATCTCTTGACCAAGTCCAAATTAGAGCACCAGCATTTCAAAATTCAAAACCTAACGTTATTATTGGTTCCTGTCCAAGCCTTGTTTACTCTATCAATGAATTTCTTGAGGCTGTCACAATTGACTCGTAATCATTTAAAAGGTACATAGGTAATCTATTTTGTGTTTTTAATATTTTTGATCATATCTATTGTGGTATGTAACCATCTAATGATGAGTAGAGATTATGATTATGCATTCATACTTTCATCTATTGTACATGTTCTCATTCATACTGCTTTAAATAATTGTTTAAATTCAATTGCTTGACAGTGCTTGGACCCATAGACTCTTCTGCTCAGCTGTCTTTGGTCCCAAGGCCAGAAGTAAAAAATTATGAAGAGCCGAAAGTTCTGCTATCATTGAACATGCAAGAATTGGTATTAGGTAAGTAAGTTTATGCATTATTAAATGTACATTTATCAAGTTTATCTGACATTAATAATAAAGGAGCGAATTGCATGTTACCAAATGTATGATGCCTTATAACACTTAATTCATTGTATTATAGTTGCATAAATATGCAGAGCTTCCATAAGGTCATTTTAAAAAATAGTTGTTCATTACTTTGGAACGAGCTGTATAAAAGTTGCATGTTTCACACTGGATCCTAAAAAGTAATTAATTTCATTGCTAGAGTTGCTTTTGTTATTGTGAATTTATCAATTCCTTTTGAATGTACTAGTGCAGGGCTTAGAGAAAACTTTCTTCTTTTAAACTTTCTTTGGGCTAGTCTCATTTTCATAAAATGAAGAGAGGTTTCCATAATCAGCATTAAAATGGAAAATAGAACAATATACAAGGGTCATCCGGAAAGTAGTACCCGTTCGTGAAATAAAGACACAAAAGTAAATATTAACAAACATAAAAAATTTTATTTGAAAGAGGATACTTTAAACTACTTCTCAACATAATCTCCAAGCAAATTAAGGCATTGGTCATAACGTGTGACAAGTTTCTGTATTCCTGCTGCATAGTCCTTCGCCGCCAGCTCATTGAGATACGCGAGGGACCCATCTTGCACAAATTTTTGCATAATGCAGATGGTGTTTAACAATTTCATGAACAATTGTTCGAGAAACATTGGGAAAATGCTCACAGATGTCATCAATTGTGACGCGCCGATCGTTCCTCACGAATTCGTCAACTGAGCTCACCAGTTGGTCTGTAATGACAGACGGTCTCCCCGAACGCTCATCGTCGTGTGTGTTCCCCCTCCCCATGTTGAAGTTGCGACACCACCGCCGAACAGACGACTCGTCCATTACATTGTCTCCATACACCTCCTTTAATTGGCGATGAATATCACATGGGCGACCGTTTCTTGCATTGAGGAATTTAATCACTGCCCTCACTTCACAACTGGCGGCGTTCTCAATTTTTTTAAACATTGTAAACAATCACAGAAACAACACAGGCAATGCTAGCGTCACGCAACTTGGCTCAGAGAAGGCAGACAAGCCACTGAAGCTATCTGACCTCGTCCAGCGGCTACTCGCGTCATCAGCACTTCATGCGGCACGAACGGGTACTACTTTCCGGATGACCCTCGTATTTTTGCACAAACTTTAATGTTTTTTAAGTGGTATTTTTCAATTGGCTTTTCTAGGTTTTTTTTAAGTTTTTTCAATTTGTATCTTAAGGGATATCTGTATATACTAAAGTCTTTCTGTACCTAATTCTCTTATTCATTTCGGAGAAACGAGATCAATGTAGAATAGTATGTTCATGTCCATTTAGGTTTTATATAATTTAGTATAATGGTCAATTGGTTCATATTTTTCAATCAAGAGGTCATTTATTTTTCAATGGCTTGACCCACAGGGACCACTGGTAGTTTAATCCTAATTTATTGCTAGAGAAAGGAGTGTTATTTTTCAAATAAACGGATATTCATTATTTATTTAAGAAATTGGAATGCATCAGCTTCACAAGTGGGGTGCACGGAAAATATCTTACCTTTGTTAATTAGTATAATATACTTCTGTTACTTTAATTTTTCCCCTTTTATAAGACCTAATATTAGCCTGTTTAGTCCTATGTAGTTCTAAAACACAAAACACAAATTTTGAAGAATAATAATAAATTAAATTCTAATGTTAGGAATTGAAATTGTAAAATCCATAAAATTTACCATTAAAACATTGTATATAATTCTTCTCCATTAACAAAGGTATGATTATAAATTTTAATGGTTTTAAAGTATTGCTTTGGAATAAGTTCATTAGTAATCTCCTCTATTTCTCAGGTATAAGCAAGCACCAGTATTATGATCTGGTTCAAGTTTTGGATGCCTTTAATAGAATGAATGCTGCAACTCGCTACAGAAAGTATCGCCCAAATGTTTTCGGTTACAGGGGGCACTACAAAGAGTGGTAAGAATCAGCCTTCCTTTTTTTACTTTAGATTGATAAAAGTTTTAATTATTCATAGTTTATTAAACCTAGTTATTATATCAGCATGCAAAATGTGTTCCCGTTAATTATTTGGAAGGGCAGTACTCTTCTATTGTTCTTTTTTAAGGTGTTTGCTATTCCTGAGCTGATGTAGAGGATTTTAATGAAAAAGTAATAATTATTAAATACATATTAGCAAGCCACAATTGTAAACTTGCTAGCTTATTCTTGTACTATATGCCATGGCACCAGCAGATTTCTCCTCTTGCCCCTCCATCCTTTAATTAACAGTAGGGCACCCCCTCCAAACAGATGATGGCCAATGGGCAAATAAAGATAATTCAGCAAAGGCAATTTGGTATCAATGATGTTTCCTTTTCTGCTGAGAACCAATGAAGATATTTTGAATAGACAATGAAGGGAATGGGAGTCTTCTTTGCCCTCACATATGCCACCAAATGAAAGAACTTAGTCTGGCTGACCTTGAGACCAATACATGGAAAACAATGGAGCTGGGCCCAAGTGACCCCAAGACCTGTGGGGCTGGGGAGTGGTTCCATATATCTGTTCTTTCCAAAATCTTTGTGCAGGGCACTGTTTTTCAGACCTTCACTTTTGCTAGATAAGAGGGTTTTCTTTCAAGTTTTTGCCGAGTGGATCAGAAAGCCAGATTGTTAAATCATCATCAACTCTTGATTTAAAACAAGTTGTTACTGAGGTAACATTTTTAGGAGGTTCTGTACATAGCTGGGTTGATAATAGACCTTGGACATTTGCTAACTCATGCTCTCTTATTAATGAGTGAAATTGTAACATTTTACTTAACCCTAAGGTAAGATGGACGAATGATAAATATCTTATGCACAACTAGATGCATATTTATTGTAGGTTTTTTATTTTTCTTCTTGCATGGACAGACGTATTTTTGATGTTAGGCATTACTGTACAGGTATATGCTCTCTGTCCACATCTACCTATAATGTAAACCTTTCTCCATACTAAATAACATATTTTCATACTTTATAACTGCCTTTTACTGTCTAGAGATAAACTGGATAGAGTTTCTCTTTTTTAACCAGCTCATGAATAGATGGAAGATTTATAATTGTTGTGCACATGAGTGTCCTCTTTGCACAATGCTTACTTACTTTTTAAAGAGTCCAAACAAGCACTCTTCTTTATGCATATGAATTTAATTTTTCATTTATAGGTGGCGCTTTGCTTATAACTGTGTTCTTGAGGAAGAACTCAGGAGGCGATGGAATAACTGGGATTGGAAGCATATGAAAAATCATCGTTCCCTATGCCTGCGTTATGCTGAAGCATACACTACTATGTTGACATCTCCAAATGCAAAAACCAAACAAATAATTACTGAATGTGAAGCACTTCTTGATGTGTTTAATATTACTCTCATAAGGCAAAAGACAGAATTGGAGGTAGTCCTCTTTTATTTTATTGTTTATAATGTCTGCTCATGAAATTATAAAAAGTTTTGTGTCTCATTGCAATTTTTACTATTTTTCTTCTAGGTTGGAAGAAAAAGATCAAAAGAGACTGAAAATAAAGCTTCTCAAGGTTGGTTTTCTTCATGGTGGGGAGGAAAAGGCAAGAATGATACGGCCAAGCAAGATAGTTCTTCAAATGATGTTGGTGTGTTATTTTTATTTTGTCCATAGTTTAGGAGGTAGTAAACATTTTCAAATCAATTAAAGTAAATCATAATTATTAAATTATGAACTATTATGACTCATTTAAAATAAATGTTCAAATATGGATCAGTAACAAGAAAATGTTTTTATTTGTTTATCTCCACATAAAAAAAATAATATCCTTTTTAAACTTAAAATCATGTACTAAAGTTTGCCATATATTTGGTTATGATTTAATGATATATTATACTAATTGAGTCCTGTTCTACTTGATTTTCAGTGTCAAGGTTTGAAAATGCGATGACTCCAGAGGAAAGGGCCAAGCTTTTTAGTGCTATTGGCTATACTGAAGGTGCTTCAACCCCAGAAAATGTACCTCCAAGTTTTGTGGAGAACAAGGTTGACTTCACCCTAAAGAGGCTTGTTCTGGAAGTGCGTGACTGGACAGATGATGGACATGCTCCAATTGTTATCCCAATTTTGCATGCTCGTATGACAGATGT
Organism: Hetaerina americana; assembly: GCF_022747635.1. NCBI lineage: Eukaryota > Metazoa > Arthropoda > Insecta > Odonata > Calopterygidae > Hetaerina > Hetaerina americana. The sequence goes on along the minus strand of NW_027286874.1, from coordinate 30,307,412 downwards.
GCAATTCCATGTACAGCAAAGGCATACCACTGCTTTCAGGTTGGTATAATTTTTCGTGTGAGCTGGAAATTGCATGTATGAAATTTTAATATATTTTAAATTTACCTTGTTTTTTTTACTAACAGTCATATATCTTTTCACGACATATACAAAAAAAATATCAACATTCCATTTTATAATGAATGATTCTCCATTATTTTATCCGTTGGAAATTGGCAATCCTTTCTGAGCACTAATTTATGATCTGAATCCAAATACTCTCAGGAAACTAAACTAATTTTTCTGTTCCAAATTCTGCATCTTAACATAATGTGATCTAACTGGTAACTCCCAGAATCTCATGGAATTTTCCTTTTTATTGTGGCATTCAGCGCAAATGTTAGTTATAATTAAGACATTTTTCATGCCCAGCTCTAATTATTTTCTCCTTATGTTCATTCCTTTTGTCTAAACCTTTCTCACTTAACTTATTCCAGCTCTCTCTTTCACTACTTTACCATTCTAATCTCCCATCAATATCATGTGTTTCTTCCAGAAACATGTAATAATATTCTGTTTCAATAATAAGATTGAAATATAGATATATTTTTTCTGATAATGTAGAAAATCTTGTACTTAAGTTATAATTTACCCTTTAATACATTCTAATAGTTTGATTGAACCCATCTGATAAATACTTATGTCTTTATTTTGTTATCTTTGTGTTGAGGGAATACCATTATGAAATTATTTTAATTTGACAGGTTTGTTGCTGGCATAAGTCAATTGGAAGTGGCTGGACGTCCTCCTCCTGGAAGTGATGGTATAAGTCCCCTGCTAGTGGCTAGTGATGTTTCAACATCAGCAACCAGAGATTCTAGTTTTGAACTCCTTCATATTTTGTTTGAGACGGAACCGTTGGATGGAGATTGTGATCAACGCTTGAAAGTGCAGACAGCTCCTCTGCAGATTGTTTATGATGCCTTAACTGTTGAGTCTGTACTGTCAGTATTTCGTCCCCCAGAAGGTGTGGCTGTGGAAAGGTTTGTCATTGATCTTAAATTCTAATATGGATGAATTAGTGCTATATACTCTGTTAATATAACTACATAACTATTTTCTTTATTTCCAATTCAGATTGAGAGCAGCTGCAATGTCTGGTTTAGAAGATTTCAAAGAAAGGTCTTCAACTGGATTGCAATATGCCATTGAGAATCATAAAAAGCTTGACCTTGAAGTAGATTTCATGTCATCAAGGATCCTTGTGCCACAGAAGGGGATTCTCACAAAGTTAGTGTCACATTTTGATTGCATGTTATAAATTAGTTCGTTAAAATTAAAATATTTTTTACTTCTTTCGTATTAATCATTGATCACCAGTAATAATCCATCTTCCTATGGCATACACCCTCCCAGTACTGTGAATTTATGAAGATCACTTGAGTCACAAGCATGGGAGGTATGATTTTTATAAGGAATGATAATCTCTGTGCTCTGTAATTTTGTAAAATCAAGCACCAACCTGCGGCATGGAATAAAGATGATCATTTTGTGCCCAGTACAGTAGAAGCAGTGTGCAAACAGTAGAAGGCTGTGCTGATTTAAATGTTAATCTCTGTGATGAGTGAAATTTTCCTCAACCATCCCCACTACTCATTGCTTGACTGGTTCTGCCACAACAATGACCCCATTTCGCATCACTGTCATTCACTTTATCCCCAACATTCCAAATATCCCACCTCAACAAAGTGCCTCTTGACACCTAAGAGCACTACCAACTCTCCATAGGTTACGTTATTATGCTGAGCCCAACCAGTAAATTTTCCCCCTTCTCATCTGTACTGTGTTCTCATTGGTTTACATCCAAGAACATCATGTTTTATCAAATTATGTCTAACCTTTGAATTGACCCCTCGTCCTCATACTTTGTATACCTATACTTTAATCTTTCAGGCTTCAATTAGTGGAATTGATGTCTGTATGAAATGAGTTTGCAAGTCTTTTGATTAGGAGTGATTGGATTATTTTTAATGAAATCCAGGCAAAATAAAACTCTTAATCTGTATATCTACCCTAACCAAATTCTTCAAACCTAACCAAAATTTTGAATGTAATGATGCCATGAAGTGGTTACCTTAAAAAATATTTTCTCCGGCATAATACCAATTTTGTTGCAGTTGTTTTTTAATGAATATTCAAAACTGCTACCAAGTGAAGCTGAAAGCTGTACAATTTATAAGATGTTAACATTATTCTCTATGACTGATAGAATGGTCCTCTATTATTTATTTCCACAAGCTGGAAGGTCTATTAGATTGACTAATTGTCTTAGAGGGTAACATAGTCATTTTGATATTTCAGGGATTGTGCCCTTTTGGTGATTGTCCTTGGAAAATTTGGCATCAAGACTGTGGCTCAGAAGAAAAGGATAACTGTATCAGAATTATGGCGTTCTGGTGCTGACGAAAAAGAAATTTTTGAGCAAATGATGAAGTACTCTTATGACCATTTCAGTTTTCAACTCAGTAATATGCAGGTCAGTAATAATTGCTCATGAATATTAACCAAGTTCTATTAAGCCTAAACCTTTGCCTGTACTACTTGAAATGTTTCCCTAGTGTAGCACATCATTTACCTGTTTATTACATGTCAAATTCAATTAATATTGTTGCGGGTGCAACATAGAAAAATTCATTTGACTTGACATCCAGACCAAATAAAAGAAATTCTTTGAGGGGAATGCCATACATTAGGATATTAACCTGTGCACCGTACTACATGGCTTAAGTTTACTACATAAGTCTATGGTGGCCTTTATTCAGATGTACAAATAAGAAAGAGTGTTATCTATAGAAGTGCTTGTGAAGCTGTGTGTAATTGTGCTCTGACGATATATTCTAATGTGTCAGACACTGATGTTGGGTGTCCAACAGGGACGCTATTAAAATTTTAATTGAAAAATGAGATATGCTGTATTCAAATGCACTGACTGCATTTTTCTCCCAAAATTGCATCTCAAAGCATGATGTTTACATTAGTTGAATTGATATTGACAATGGCAAACGTGCTATTACCAAAAACTCTTTCCTTATCATAATGACTGATTGCTTTATCTTTTAATTATGAGTTCGTATGAGTTGAATGTAAAATAGAGTGGGGTAATATTAATAGGTGTTCACAATATGATGAATTCACTTTGCGACAGAAAACTCATACGAACATTTTCAAATTATTATCATATGGGATTTACTGTTCTCCCATAGCTTTTTCTCTACATTTCATACCACTATAATTAAATATATTGCTTTGATGGCTGTATTTTTGACCCAATGAACTCCACACATAAATTTGTGTGCCAAACACAGCCGTGGAAAATAGGAACTTGGTTTTTGAGCATTGAAATAAAGGCAGTACTCGAGCATTGGCAGAAAATTAGTTTTTGTGAGAACATTTGTAAGCAACTTTTATATATGCCTAGAGTTTGTGGGAAAAGTACTCATAATGTTAATGACTCTTTAATATCAAAAATTATCTATGAATAGCAATACTGTATCACTCCTGTTCATTTAGAAATATCCTGTGGTAGAAGAATCAATATATGATTTAGAAATCAAGCAATTTTTGAATCCTGCGGAGGAACATATTAATGAATATAAATGGTAGTATTAGTTTAAGGAAAGTGGAATGACAGCTGAAGTCATGTTTGCTCAATGAATAGAAGGAGGACCTTTTTTACTGATCATTAATCTTAGGCATTCATGTGATTGCTGCCTCTGGTGGAACTGGTGGTCAGCATAAACACGTTCACCCTTGCTCGTGGTACTTGAGGATCTAGGAATGATTCTGGATGTGTGCCATTTAACGTTAATATACCTCTTATTTTTATACCTTGCCAGACACAAATCACCAAAGTATTGAGAAAACTAATCTCTCTTGAAAAACATTGGTTGGAGAATAAAATTACGTTTCAGACAATGCCATAAAAAGTCAGATGAATGAAAGTAAAGGTGAGTGCTTGATGATCTTGAACTGGGATGCCCATCATCCTTAAGCCTGGAGACAGAGGAAAAAGGAGTCAAAAGAATTACCATCTTCTGAGTACCTTATGAGTTGGTTGAGTTGACAGAGGAAGAAACTTGACGTCTTGTTAGATGCACACCCTCATTCTTTAAAGTAGCTTCAGGGTAGAAAACTGTGCTTGATTTACAGGTTTATATTTTGTTTAATATAATATGTTTAGCCTGGCTGCATTAAAGACTGGCACAAGTATCTGTCACTGCAAACGGTAGGATTGTATGTTATTATTAAGTCGTTATGAGCTCTTGGACGGCCATTAAGATTTAGAGAATGTAAAGGCTAATTAAAAACCATGGGAGAGAATTAAACACTAAGAGAAACTACAATGTTGAGAAAATGGTTGGCAGTGGTAGTGGTGAGGAGGAAGTTGATAGTCTCATGTCATTATGACAGAGGACATAAGGAATTGCTTACTGCATAGGTCACAGTAAATGAATTGTCAAAAACCATCCTGACTTTGAAAGAAATCATAATGTGCCATTGGAGATATAATGTATGTAATTGTTCCAAAGAAAAAATTGCTTTATCATTTCTTGTGTTTTATTTACATTTCCCCAATTTAAACATTAAAAATATTTGTGGAATCCTTTGTTTTAAATGTAATCGTACTATAGAAAGCTCAGCATCAGATAATGCAATCTATGGTCTATACAGAAATTAGGGCACTTGTGGTAGGCTTTCCCCATGTTGCTATCACCACTGTAATTTTGGAAAGTCAGCAGTCCTTGAGAATGAACTTGTGCCAAGCAGATGAAAATAAAAACATTTCAAGGATGAGTTTTTCACATTTGCACACTAATGTTTATGCATACTCAATTAGGGCAGCTTACTCACTTAAAGTTTTCCACATTCCACTAAATGTCAACACTTTCTTATTACTCAGTGTTACTCTATTTTATTGTCTGCACTGGTAATATTTTTTTAATTCTACTAGAGTTCCCACTTACAGTTTATTTTATGAGTGCCTGCAATTTCATGACAATGAAACATCTCATTCAGTGTGGGGAAGATAGCAGGGGACTACAGAGGGTAGGCAAGTTTCAAAGTTGAGGTAATAACGTTTAACTTTAAAGCCATAAAAATCAGTCAAGCCTGTAAAAAATGCGGTAATAGGTTCTTTTCATTGTATTAAAATAAAAATGTATGGCTCCAATTTGGAATTATTAAGATTTTCAAGTCTGTAATCATGACTGAGATTTGGTTTGATTACTTTTAAATATTGTTGTTCGTTTTGGGAAGAGGCATCTGCTAAACATGTCACAATGCATAATAAAAGGACAAGCATAACTTATTGAAAATGTGGGGCAAATTATCCCAAACTTAGTTGAGCGGAATAGCTTAGTAGCAAGTCTGGATATCTATAGTGATTTGTGCTAAAAAGTTAAGATGTTAGTAGTCATTAATTATGGAGTAAGCATTATGTCAGGCACTACCCAAGTTAATGCACTTTATCTTTTGTTGTTGTTAATGTGTAGTTTGTATAATTCAAAGTACATATATGTATTTTTTTAAATCAAATGGATCAACGTGAATGAATTACAGGAAATCAATATATTGCTGATTTCACTTAATAATCAGTCATATAGAATGGATTAATAATATAAAGCAAATACTCACTCTATATCTAATGCATTTCCCAATTTGTTGAACTTTTCCCTGATCTGTGACTTGATTTTAAAACATTTTTGTCTGACTAACAGTTTCAATTTACAATCCTTAAGTATTTATTAATGTAGGCATTTAGACTATGTTCTTCATTTTTAGGTTCTAATGGTACGTGGAAAGGAAGATTGGGAAAGTGTTTTGGGTGGAAATTCATCTCTGCATCTTTTACATCCATTGGCCTTAGAAGTTCAGATTTCTTTGTGCCTAATAGCAGATGATCCACGATTGCCTCAGGTGAAAGTGAAAGTACTACTTCCCCCTGTCCATGTTCGGTTTTCAGGTGAGAATTTTTTGACTTAACTGTCTTATCAGTGTACATGTAAGGATGTTTAGAAGTTGATGTTCAAGCTTAAATATATTAGCAGATTTAAAAATGTTAAGCTTTAAGTTTAATGAAGTTAACACTCAAATCTTATCAAATGGGTTGATTGAAATCTTGAATTCATTTTATGCTGGTTTGTTGAGGGTTTAACAGACTGCAGAGGCACTTTGGGTTGATAATTGGTTATCAGGAATATACATGGGTGGTCTGAAAAGTTTCCAACCAAACTAAGATACAAGACGTTTTTTCTGAAATTTTTGAGGTCTGAAACTTTTCACACCACCCATGTATGTGTTGTCCCTGAACTGGGAAAGTTAAAATCGTAATTCAGCTGAATTCATTGAAAATTCCTTTCTTAGTAAATTGGCTAAAAATTGAACGTTGTCTAAAAAAAGGGATTTATTGGGGATGAACTGAATACTGGAAATAAAATTTTGATTTCAGATTATGCTGATGGTAGTGTGGTGAGCTTAATATCTTGTGCAACTCCCTAGGCTTTGTCATATTGGCTGTTTGCTTCATCTGCACCATGTGCAACGTTGTGTGTGATAATATTTTGTTGAACTGCATTGATGAATCAAGTTGACATATTTGTGAACTGTAAATGAAGACATTTGGTTTTATAGGAAGAACATGAGGTTAATGAAACTTCAAAATTTCTTCTGAACATCAGCTTGATTGTCTTAATATGATAGTGATTAGTTTAAGCCTGTGAATATTTTTCTGATGAAGTCTGGCTCATATAAGTGTTATTGTCATTCGTTCTTATGTAAATGAAGGAAAATAAATATAAGAAAAAATTCCCATGTAGCCAGTTATCCTCCGTTAAGCTGTGGAACAATTCAACCCAATATTAATTATCTTTATGAATGTGAACTAAAAGTTCACATTCTACAGGTTTTTAGTTAATTTTGGTTTCTTGAGCTTGAATATAATCTATAGTCTGCTTTCAAAAGAAGATCATGAGTGCTAACTGGTTCTTTTTGCTTGTGAACCAGTAAAATACTGCTTACCCCTCATTGCGTCCCTCTCATGTCTTCTCCCTCTTACCTCCAGCCTTCTTCATTCATACCTTGTAACTTCATTCATACCAACAGTAACCATGGAATTTCTGTCTTTGATGCTATTAATGATAAAGTAGTCCAGGATTTTAGACTAAAAAACTCCTATTTCAAAAAACTATTTTTTTGCCATGTTGAATGCTCCTTCCGTAGAATTATATTTAAAAAATCCAGTATATCCTTGATTTTACTGTTCTCTATGTTAAAAGGTGAGAATGCAAAATAATGCTCTTTAGAAAACCCAGTGTTTTGATATTCTGGTGTCCTCATATAGGTATGTGATAGTTAAAAAAATATTCTGTGAGAAATGTCAATACGAGTATTTATTTATTTCACATTAATCCTAAAACAGCATTTCAGTCTTTACATCGGACTTTTAGCAATAAAATTACAAAGACAATTACAAACACCCTAGCCTTTGGTGAAGGAAAACCCACCTAAGTGGTATTGAACCCAGGACCTCTGGGTTGGCAGGCAAAGATGTCACCCTGCCACCACTGGGTTCAGGGTTCTACCTTCTGGACTACCACATCCCCTTTAGTTCTAAATTTTGGAATAAGTTATTATTAAGTATTTTTAGATGAAGAATTGAAGTGCATCTCCTTTTCTTGCAGATGAACGCCTTGTAAGCCTTGCAAACTTATTTCAGAATCTACCATTGCCCGGACAAGAACAGAAAACAGGAAATATGGTTTGAACTCTTTAACTTTCTTTTAAATTTTTGTTAATATAGAAGTGCTATCTGTAGAATAGTGTATTGCTTGAATTTCAGATAGCAATGAATGTAAGAGGGTTGGGTTTTTAAGCTGTCTCTTTAGGAAAAAAATCTTTTGGTACATAGGAAATGTGCAGAAAGTTTACAGTAAAAATATTAAGTATGCAGATTTTATCTAAAAGTTGATAGATTCAACATGATAGACATGGTTTTCTGCAAAATGAACGTCTCTACTGCGTAGCAAAAATTGAGATTAACATGAATAATGCTTGTACAAATTCTTTCTAAATGACAATAAGCAAAAACAACCTAAGGAGATACAGTACGGTAAATTTCACAGTGATTAATTTTTTCACATTCACCCCAGGTCAGTCCCCTGGTGCTAATGTGGTACAGATAGGAGACTGTAGTATGGATTGGTTGAAATTTATGAGCCATTGTATCTTCAATGGAAAATTCACTCACATAAGTACTTCAATTTTATAAATCCATGCTTCCGGATATTCACGAAGTGAAAGGCTTTGATAAAACGAGCTAGCTTGGGTGGTAACTTCTATCACCATCTTTGTGTTGAAGAATATCACCTTTTGGGATGACAGAATCATTAGGGTTGTATTAAGTGAAGTCATATATCTGATGAAGTCTCGTCAGTGTTAATGAGAGGTATAGAAATGCCTCTTAGTATAATGCTATGTTTGGTTTACATGAACTTGATCCTTTTGGTCATTATCACAGTGGAATTAAGTTTGTATTCAATTTCACATTAAATAATAGTTACACATCTCACTCATTCTGTGCAGGTTATGTTCCTGGAATTGTATTCTTTGGGCTTGAAAATAAGCTCTTAATTTTTTATTCCTTGTAAATGAAAAAAATAACATTCTTACATTCAGGCCAATACTATTTATTTAATAAGTGATATCCATTCAATATAGCTGACGGAAAGGGCTTCTGTAAATGAAAAACATTGATTACATTGGTCAGGAATGGTACTCAACCTCCAATAGTTTTTTGATACTCCCATTGATTCAATTTTTAATCAGTCGTTGTAATATAGGTAATTTCTAGAAATAATATGCTAACACTTTCAAGTACAGGATTTTATTTATTTGTGAAGCATCAAAGTTTGCACATTTTTTTCCTACCAATCTCAATTTTACGGTTAACTCAATGTTTATATAATGGTTCACTTATCACCTCTAAAACATTAGTTTTCTCCATATTTTCTTAGTCCAAAGTTAAGTTGATGTTAACTACTGCCTCATAGTGTAATGACTTCTAAATTTGGAAATTGTAGTGCTAGATCAATAAATATTGACTCATTGGTTTCTCATAGGTGTCTTACTGTAGATTTCTTTTGTACATTGGTCAAATATCTAGCGTATGTTTTTGATAAGTGATCAGTACATTCATAAGATATTCAGTGCTTATTATTTTTATTTTCTGAGGATTTTAGTTATTATGCAGAAGCATCCAAAAAAATAATGAAAAAACTACAAAATTTTCAGACTTTGAGAAAATATTATGTAGTACCCATTAAAAAAATGCAAGAAGTCCTGAATGTGTATAATTAATGCTTCCCTAAATTTTCTAATTGTAAACCATTCTCTTTTGTTGTTGCACAAATCCAAAACTTAACACATTAAAGAATTATTTAAACATCTCCTGAAGGATTAACAACTAGGAAGTGTGATAGTTTATGGTTCATGAGGAAATAACTTCATAGTGATGTGAAATTAATAATTTTCATCACTGCCATGATACGTTTCAAATAGTTAATATGTATTGAAATGCGTATTAGCAGATGACTCCGTTAAAAGTTACTGTTGTGGCATCTCCCGCAGTTTTTTGGAATTTGTCGAAGGTAAAACTGTCCAAGTGTTTAAAGTTGGCTTTAACCCTGTGGACTGTGGCAGGTTATGCACGACTATGAATGCCTGTGACATCGTGTGTATGATATTTCATCAGAACATCTTGTTCCTTTTAAGTCCTCAAAATTTCAGGGTTTGAGAGGATGCCTCGATAGCTTAACTGGCTAAAGCACTTGGCCGGACATCAAGGGATCTGGGTTCTGATCCCAGTCAAGGCGAATGATTTTTACACTCTGAAATTGTTGCATAGTTTTAGTTAATTTTTCATTCAAATGACTGTTTCATTCATTTTTAAAGCACTCTTCTTTTTGTGCATTGAGGCCCTCAATGGGGTGATTACAATTGACTTGTTCCATTAAGTAAGCATGCAAATGTATGTAATTTTGACTGTTTGGATTGTGAAGTAGCTGTACAAATTATACATAGACAAATATAAGTTAGCATGCATCTATGGCCTCAAAGTCTGTCAAGTTATACGCTGTAATATGTGAGAATTGCTTGGTGTGTACTGATTTCAAAATTCATGGAAGATCAAAAAAGTAAATTTCTTAGTGATTTCATTTTTGATTTCCTATAGTTTTTCATTTAAAAAGAAACACAGTTGCATGTATGTGTCATTGGAAATTATGATGTCATTCATTGGCAGAAATACAAGCTTGAGAAGTCAGAATTGAAAAAGTTTTTGTCTTAGGAGTTTAGAATCACTTACATGAGTATTAGTTGAAGGAAATCAGTTTACCTGGAAATGTTGTTTTAATGATGATTTGGCAAATTGTTCAGCTAATATATTGTCTAAATTATCTCTTAGGAGTACTGGACCAAGGAGGGATATTTTGTCTTGTTGGTATATTTTATTTTATCAAATCACAAGTAGTATTCATTGCATTACAGGAAGCCCCTTCACTAGCTTCTAGTGTTCAGAGTCTTGCTTATGGTGAATTAGGTCCTGGCTCTAAAGCTATTGCTTGTATACAATTACCTGTTGCCTCTGAGTCAGTTCGCCAGACTACACTCTTGCATCTAAGCTTTGAAGCAAATGGTGAGTACTGCTTGATTATAGCATATTAGCATATTTGAACTAATCAACATCAGTGCCAGAATGGAGGTTAATATATTTAACTCACTTAAGTTGTATTTGTCATTAATTGGTTTGATCACCATCTTTGCTAAGCAATTAAATTAGCATAAGTGAGAGAAACTATATTGACATACTTTTCACCCATACCAAGTTGAAAGAACCTTTTAATATATTTAAATGTTTACTAGCACCGAATTACATCAGCAATCACCTTGACCGATTTTATTTCAAATATTGTCTTTGATAGTTTCGTATCAATAAAATGTAGCATCATATAACCACCTCTATGCAGTTTATTGTTTGATTTGTGAGTTTTAAAGTACTTAGTATGCTACTTATATTTTTAACTACTTAATAGGTTTCTATTATAAATGTTCATTGATAGTATGGAAATAAAAGTCTATTAGGAGTCACCTTTCTTGCTGGGGTCGCGTTAGTTCAGGGGTAGATCGTTGAACCACTGACCAGTGGACCCCGGTTCAATTCCCGGGCAAGCCTCTCTGAGCACCTGCAGCTCCGTCCATTCAGGTATCAGATCTTCCTGGGAAACCATAACCGGCACGGGGAAAGGATCTGGCCTCCCTACCCTGATTGTGAATTTCACATGCCGTTGGGCTTAGTGCTGGGTGAACTCTACCATCACCTACCAAACCGACCTTTGGGTTGATTACTGTGTGATTCGGGTTGATTACTATGGTTTTTATTCTTGCTGATGATTGAAAAAATCTGGTAGATTTGAACACTTCAATGAGGGGGTGGTGGTAGGCCAGAGGGAGTGTGTCTGCCTGTGGAGTCGAAGGTCGCTGGTTTGAATCCTGTGACCGGCGAAAATTTTTCAGCTAAGAAAAAATTTTTTAATGGTTTTATGGAATGAGGCAACCACACTAACAGAAAAACCACAACAATGATATTTCAGAATGAGAAAAATAGGCTCATAAAATACGCATAGAAAAAAACTACCCTGAACCCATGGTGAAATGCAGCAGTTTCACCATTAGGCACTGGTGGGGTAGACCGAGTGGTTCGGCCCGGCATCAGGTGCCACAACTGCAGGCGAGAGTGAAGTTCAAGGTATTGGCCGCAGTACTGCCATGTGGAAGGCAACGGGAAACCACCACATTATTCTCCCAAGAATATGCAGACTTGCATTCAAATATAATAGAATGGATAGCTGCAGTATACCAATCTTAGGATTGGAATACTGATGATGATGATGTAGAGTAAGCGTAGAAAATTACCGTGTGTTTTTCAATCATCATGAGTATTCCACAAAGTCACAGTGCATAAAATTGATTCTAACCATTGCTGCTGGCTGACATGCTTTTTGAATTTTGTAATGAGAATGCAATCCACAATGCACTGAATGCTGAATCATCCTAATTAAAAGCACCATTGGGTTTCATTACCCTCACTCCCCCAAGTTTTCACTTTACCTTCTTGTTCAATTAATGATGTAACGAGGTGAATTTATCTCCTTTCCAAGTGTGCCAGATTTTCACCCTTGTTCTTGTGAATGTAAGAGACCTAGGCAGAAGAAGGGTGATGTGAATTAAAAACATAAAACTAATTATTTATCTTATCCTCTTCACATTAGCTCAAGGGAATAATTTATTTTTATCAAACTTCAATTATTTCTCCTAATCTGAGCAGAATAAGAATACACATTGCTTTTGTAGTATATTCCTTGAGAATTTACAAGCTATAGTGGTATTAATATCTACATCCCTTTAACTTTTCTTTATTAATGTTGTTTTGAAGTTTTGATGGTGATTATTTTTGGTCAACCTCTAATCCATGCTTCTTTTCTTTCAAATTTTGTTGTTTAATATCATTAGATGATAACCGCAGGAAATGAAATTCTCAATATTGGTCTTGGTAGATCAGAGGTGTTGAAATGCAAAGGAAGTAGATTTTTAATTCTGTATTAAGAAAGCAAGCTGCACCAAGTCATAGCTTATATCATAAATTATACATAGCCTGTACTTCTACAGTACAGGAGGTTGCTGAAAAAATTATGTGGCTTAAAAACTTAATAATAGTTTTAGTTAGGCTAGTCAGAAGCAGAGTATACACATATCCAGTTCAAATGCAGTTGTAATGTTACACTAAGTAAAATCATTACCCAATTATTTTATATCACATGAGTCATATACTTATTAATATTTTTCGGTGTTGGAAGTACAGAACTGTGATTAAAGATATAATGAAATTCCACTTGAATCCTTAGGTTTTTAGGTAAGTTCTTATTTTTATATTAGATGACAAAGGTAGATTTTAAATTTCAGAACTATTATTATTTGTTATTCTACTGATACAGGTAGGTTTTGGATGGGCACAGGCTACACTACTGTACAAAGATGATTCCCTTGTCTCTCCTAAAAAAACACAATGTGGCATCCAACACTACAATTAACCCCTCGTCATCTCTGTATACTTCCTTCCTCTCTTCATTCCGTCTAACATGCCTATTCTATTTTTACTCCGTCCTGTTTGCGTAACATTCTACCCTCTGCTAATGCAGTCTTCAACATCCGATTGCTGTTCAAAATGCTGTGTCCATCGGTCTCCTTTGGATTTCTCCCAATAATCCCCTCTCCTTTCCCACCATGCCTAGATTTCCTTGTTTGTTTTCCTTCATTTTGTTTACAATTTTTTCACCTATTTTCACATTTCATCTATTCCATCCCTCTCCACCCCCACATTTCGAAAACCTCCAATCTGTGACTATTATCTTGCTTCATGTTTCCTTGCTGTATTGTACTATCAATTATAATGTGTAAAATTTTATGAGAAATATATGTGAATACGTATGACATGGCAATAACTGTTAGCCCTCTCCCTGATTTCTGATTTTGAGAACATAATGAAATTAAGAGAGTTAAATGAAATACATTGAAGTATTGAGGACAAGGTGATATAAGAAAGAAATTCTTCAGTATATACGAGGGTCATCCGGAAAGTAGTACCCGTTCGTGAAATAAAGACACAAAAGTAAATATTAACAAACATAAAAAATTTTATTTGAAAGAGGATACTTTAAACTACTTCTCAACATAATCTCCAAGCAAATTAAGGCATTTGTCATAACGTGTGACAAGTTTCTGTATTCCTGCTGCATAGTCCTTCGCCGCCAGCTCATTGAGATACGCGAGGGACCCATCTTGCACAAATTTTTGCATAATGCAGATGGTGTTTAACAATTTCATGAACAATTGTTCGAGAAACATTGGGAAAATGCTCACAGATGTCATCAATTGTGACGCGCCGATCGTTCCTCACGAATTCGTCAACTGAGCTCACCAGTTGGTCTGTAATGACAGACGGTCTCCCCGAACGCTCATCGTCGTGTGTGTTCCCCCTCCCCATGTTGAAGTTGCGACACCACCGCCGAACAGACGACTCGTCCATTACATTGTCTCCATACACCTCCTTTAATTGGCGATGAATATCACATGGGCGAACGTTTCTTGCATTGAGGAATTTAATCACTGCCCTCACTTCACAACTGGCGGCGTTCTCAATTTTTTTAAACATTGTAAACAATCACAGAAACAACACAGGCAATGCTAGCGTCACGCAACTTGGCTCAGAGAAGGCAGACAAGCCACTGAAGCTATCTGACCTTGTCCAGCGGCTACTCGCGTCGTCAGCACTTCATGCGGCACGAACGGGTACTACTTTCCGGATGACCCTCGTATTTTATCAATTACAAATTGATATTTTTTTACTTTTTAATGACTCATGAATAAATCAAGTATTTCAGTAATTGAATTTCATGAATTAAAAATTATTATAAAGTATCAAATGTAGGAACTTTCCCTAACATTGTTGTAGATATATCAAACGATTAGCAATGTAGTTGCAATTAAAAATTATTCTTACATGATAATATTCCAGAAATCTCTATCAGCTTGGGGAGAGAGAATGATGATTTGGACTCCTACATAGTCAAATTTTGTGTAAATTCAATGGAGGCTAAGATATGGCAGCGAACATTTGAGCTTAGTGCATCACTTCATATTGGAAATATATCCCTTAAGTTGGGTGATTTGGCAAGAAAGAAACCAATTGATGTTCTGATTGGTTTGATGGCCAATGCAAAAGATCTACCAGAGAACCAGAGTCATCACCATCTCACACTTGATTATGTGCAGGTCTGTTTAAAAGCATTGTATCTTAAATGTGTAATAGCATACACTTTCACTTTAAAATTATGGCGGTTGATGATTACAAAATTTATTTAGTCTACTTCTTAATTTTGCTTCTGCAATGTGATTGCAGTCATAATTTGGCTTTCATTTGTTTTTTAATATTTTAAAATACTACCTCTCATTGCATGTTACTCTTAATGTCTTGTTCAGTATGTATTTTACCCTGAGTTTGTTATTGCCTAATATCCCCTAGATAACTGCCTTCATGTTAAATGTTCTTAGTGATAATTCATCCATTTCTCATAGGTTCTTAACTTAATTACAGAAGTATGTTTAAATCTGCACTACAGTAGCAGAAGATGTTGTCTTCTACCATCATTAGATATTTTAAGTTTATATTGGCATAAATAGAAGTGACATTTCATAATAATTTGCATTGCACTTTTAAATAAGATTGTTTAGAAAGAACTCTTGGTATTTGGAAAATGATACATGCTATAGAATGATAAGATTAGTGCCTTTTACTTTTTAAATTTCTGTAAAATAAGTCAATTCTCTCAAGTTTATGGAGTGGTGCCTTCAAGATCAGAGTACCATATTTAATGCAGTAAAATGGGTCCTGTAAGATTTTCATTTCTACATTTATTGCTGTGCCTCACAAATTTTTTGTTGTCTTAGATGATGACACCTATTCTTGTACTTAAACAAAATGACCCAACTTAGAATGCTTGCTGTTCTGTTATGTGTCATCTGTTCTGTATTATGCAACTGTAAAGTATGTGGCACAAGAAATGTGTGACAGTAGTTTCACCCTGCGTTTGCAATCACAGTCCATTGAACTTTTTATTTATTTATATTTAAAGAGGGAGTTCAATTACAGGCATTTTCTAGTTTATTGGATGGTAGAATCCTGGATTACTTGAAACGGAAATATTAAAGAGTAATACTTTAGAGTGCATGTCTTAGAAAAAATTACCCTGCCATTATTATTTTTCCGAATTGTAATTAGGACACCCCTAACTTGCCCAATGTGGTATTTCCATTGTTGCATGCAATACATTTGAGTATATCTGCTTGATCCATCTGCAAAATCTGAAAAGCCTAAATGGCTCCTTTATACCTCTAGTTGAATGATCCACCATACATTTTTTAAATTTATCTCTTCTCTGCAGTGAGAGTTGTTCAATATAGCAATAGGTATATGTATGGACAGTAAGATAACAGTTTGATGTATTTTTGAATCATTGGCATTGACCATGTGCGTTTTAGCATTTAAAAGCTAAGTAGCACTTAGGATTTTTATAGATATTTATATTTACTAGGTGGATAAGAAGTCACCGGATTTTAAAACCAAATGGCAGTCAGTGGAACGTTCAGTGAATATTCATCATGCAGGAATTTTCCTGGCTGTTCATGCTGAAGCCATCATGGCACTAAAGGAGTTCGGGGAAAATTTAATGGAAAGAATCAATAAACAACAGCCACAAAAGAAGACACTCAATGAGTTGAGTTTACTTGTTCCAAGTCGTGCCGCATCAACATTAAATTTAAATTTACCCCCTGGTAATGTATTCCTACCTTTTTATTATAAGTTAATTCCTCTGTATTCCTTCCCATTTCATTGGTGGCACTGATCAATTGTCATGTCCTTCATCCATTTCTCTGTAATTCATTCATTCATTAGACTTACAGTCAGTGAGTAATTATTTTGTATGACATTTTTTTCAAATTCTCAAGCGATCTATTAAAGCTAATATGTGATGAAAAAAGTGCAATGAAAGTTTTCAGATGTTTATATAATTGCTCATTTAGCATTTTAAATTGAGTCTGCTATCTCTGAATTGTGTGCATAGCGTGTTAAGTATGATAGTAGGAAGTTTCCTGTTGTGATTTCTGAATGTTTCCTTCCACAATGCCAAAAACACTACAGTGTGTGCTGAAAAGTAATGCTGGTCATGGCGAATGGTTTTTACACTTTGCAATTTCTGCATTTCAATTTGAAATTTAAGGATCACGTCAAAAATTTAAAATAAATAATTTTTTTAAGACTAAGCAATGCAAAATGAATTCACTAGGTCATAAATGACAAGATTAGTGCCCATACTTTCATTTTATAAAGATTTTTGTAAAAACCCATTTTATTCATTTCATAAGAGCTCTCCAATAATCTTCCTTGACCATCTTTTTTTTTTACTGTCCAGATGAAAACAATTGAGGTTTATTATTATATTATACCTCTGCATAAGTGGTTCTTAATTCTCCTGTGTATGCACTTACTATGGGGAGCTATCTTGCAGGTGAATAAAGCTTGCTGTACTTCTTTCTAGGATGAGCACTGATAGACATACATTAAGGACTGACATGATGGTTTAACCACTTTGTCTTAACCCTTGAAGTCCTTCATTGAACATTTCTGAAATGATGCTGTTATTAAGATGACGTTGAAAAAATTTTGTTTTTATATTTTGAGTGAAATTGTTTGCATCATAGTGAATATACTAAGTGATTTTTTGTTTCAAACAAAAATAAGTCATAGAAACTCCTTTCTTCATGTTACACTGGTGTGGAAATCATTGCACTTTTGAGTCCCACGCATTGATTTTCCTGCAGAAATTGTTTCAAATATTTCATAAATTCTTTAATGCATGATTATTGCATTTTCTCAAATTGCAGCAGAATGAGTGATTCATACTAACTGCATTTGTCAAGCATTTTCAGGCATTATGAGTGTAAAATGTTTAGAAAAACACTTAAAAAATGTTGATCAATTTAGAAGAATGAAAAAACATTTACACAGTATCAAAGTGTGTGATGACTAAGTAGCAGCTGTGAAAAATGTTCCAATTAAATTGTGTACAAACTGAAACTTAAAATAGTTTTACTGTAAGGGGTTCAATTGTTTCATCGCATAACATTGCCCATTTTTTAAAATGAATGCATTATTTATAAATAGTATGAAGATTTTCTCTCCATGTGAAATTTTATGCCCATATTTACTGTTGCATATCTGTTATATTTTTTTCAGTTAAAAAGAAGCGACGTAGTAGAAACCCTGACTTGGTTCAGCTAAAAGTTGATATAAACTTTGAAGAGTTTGGAATCGGCTGTCATGTCGCGGCTGATGATGGGGCTCTAATGAGTTTTAAAATGAAAAGTCTCAAAGGGTCTGTTGTAATGAAAGAAACTTATACCAAATGCATGGCTTCACTGGGTAGTATTCATACCTATGATTTCAGGCCCAATACAATCCATAAAGAGGTAAGGCAATTTTATTTATGTTAATCAGTCACTATCACTCTCATTAGCTATTAGTGATAACTTATGAAATTTTTCAATTGAGAAGTAATAAAATATGTTACAAGGGTATTGGGCTGAACCTTGTGAACATTTATCTCGAGGCATGAGACAAACTTTGTAAATTCACAAAATTTTATTAATACGGTACTGCCAGTTTCATCGCATAGGTGACATTTTCAGATACAATTCTCCAGAAGGACATGTGCCAATATATACGCGTGAGGCTCCGAGAAAAAGGAAGGGGGGAATTGTGGTGGTGCGGTGCCTAACGTACAAGCTTCCCACTCTGAGGTTCCAGGTTCTAATCCTGGAAGCAACAGATATTTTTCAGTGGTATCCCGATCCCTACTTGAGGTGCTTTGCGGAGAGCACTTTGAGTGAGTACGATGTCCGTTGAATGGAACGTTAAGCTGTGGACCCCTTAGCACCTTTCGTTAAGAGTAGGCTAATGCCAATGCTGGGTTTCTCTCAACCCACTCATCTTTCTCATCCATTCCTAATGGTGCGAATGACCTCAGCTGTGAGTCGCCTCCCCTAAAAACTCCTACTACGAGAAAGGACAGGGGGGAGGGGGAGAGGTGAGGGGTGATTGGTCATGGCTCCAAGGAGGAATGGGGGAATGAGGATGGGAGGGTAAGGTGGGTGGGATAAGCTTGAAGGAGGGGTGTGGAAGTTGTTGGGTTGAACATAATGTCATTAGTAGGGCTGCGTAGGTATTGGGAGGAATTCCTACGTGGAACTAGAAGGGAGTAGTTAGGTGGTTGGAATGGTCTGGTTAGAGCCACTAATGTTTTAGTTTGAGGGAGATATGAAGTAAGGGAGCGGGTAAGAGAAAAAGGGTTGGTCGGCCAACTTGTCCTTAGTGTGGGCCTTCTAAATCTCCAATTGTTTGAGCGCATCCATCCTCCGCCCATTTCTCTCCTCATGTAGAATTTTCAGGATGAAGTCACTGGAGTGGCCCGCCAGTGACTTCAAGGTGGCTTCACCTCAGCTGTCATTCAGTTAGTAGAAATTATTGAGCTAAGCAGTGGTGTAGTCACTTAGCAGTGCAGATAATCCCTGAGTTACAGATACCTTCCTGAGGACTTGAGTTCAGTGACCTAGATTTCTTACCTCTGCAACAGGTGATAGGATTAGGCTGTGGCTATTGAGACCTCTGGGAGGTCATCTCAAAGTGGACAGTTTGGCCAGATCGCAACAGATAGCTCTGAAACTTACAAGATTTAGTGCAGTCAACTCTCGATTATCCATGTCTGGATTATCTGTTTTGCAGAAATATCCATACTCTTCCCAGTGCCTCGATATTTATGACATTTCAATTGTAAAGACAATTAAATCCTTACAAACTTTAAGATACATTTTTTTTTCAAAATATTCAAATTTGAAATACCTCAGCTTTCTTAAAAATTTTTAATTTCTCAAAATAAAACATTGTCTGGAGTATTTAATGTTTTGATTTTAACATTTTGAACTATCCGTACTTCCCCTTTTTCATTCCCCTCCAACTCATTAGCCCCGAGAATTTCATATTCTCCTCAATAAGATGAGCAAAAATATAATTTTACTATACAACAAATAAGTCAACACTGTCTACATTGCATTAGTATAACTGATATAATATGGCAAATATGAATCCATATCAGCGATCATTTTTTAAAATTCATCCTTTGTCAGTCATTTGTTTTTTCCTTGCTACATGATTGGTTTAGCTTTCTAAGGAAAATACATTCCGTCACTCACTAGAAGATAGTTGGGTTCTTGTATATCTATGATTCTATCCTTATAAAATGGCTGAAACCGTGTACTTTCCATTGCTAAATGTGAATTAATCATAAGGAATAAAAGTAGTTTCTGTATATATATTATGTACTTCACGTTAGTCCAGGGGGTAGAGCGTTGGACTACTGACCTTAGGGTCCCGGGTTCGATTCCCGGGCAAGTCTCTGGGCACCTGCAGCTCCACTCAAGCTATGTGATTTTTTCGGGTACCAGATCTTCCTGGGAAACCATAACTGGCACAGGGAAAGGAACTGGCCACCCTACCCTGATGTGTGAATTTCACACGCCGTCGGCCTTAGTACTGGGTGAACTCTACCATCACCTACCAAAGCAACCTTCGGGTTGATTACTGTTTTTAAAGAATTTATAGATTACATTAATCCAAAAAAATGCAATGAATTATGTTTGTGATATCATTGTCTGATGTCCATATTGACGTCTTGTAGCCAAACAGCTAGCTCACAAGTGGTTTCTTTTATCAGAGTATTATAGGTGTCAGCAATTTTTTAGGACTTTAACCTCTCTGGCCAGTAAAGGAGGGGGAGAGATATGCTGAAGTTGGCCTTCATCTCTCCCTCAAATTGCACTCTCAGAGAGTGGTGTAATAGATAAATATCATTAACCTTGCGAGCGGGCCCAATTTTTTATGAAAACATTAATGATGGCACATTTCAGTAAAAGTAGGGAAGAACAGTGAATGAAACAGGCAATATGCTACAATCAACAATTATTCTTGAAACATGACCTGTTCATATTTTTTTAAAATTAAGGGTTCAAATGGAAAGAGTGATGAAAGGTTGAATGTCCTTGCACTTACAATGAAAAGACAAAATGTTCGACTTACAAAATATGCAAAAAACTCATATTAAGATAGGAAGAAAGTGTAGGCTCCCTTTACAAAAAATTTTGCATTGAGAAAGTAGATGAGGTAAAAATATGCAAGCTGGAAGGTTGATAGGTGCCTATAATATGTGGGGATAAGATTTTATATTATGCATATGAAAACACAGTTGTGTCTTATAATTGTTGACTGTTAAAATTAGAAAATTACAGTGTGTCATAAAAAAAGGTGTGTTAATGTTGTATGTGTGGAATGTCTTATGCCACATTTCTGTATGCTTTTATGCATGATATCTTTCAAATTAAATTATAGATATGTAAAGTGAGCCCTTGCTTTCCTGTGGATAAGCAAAGCATTATTTCTCCTGTTCTGGTAAAATCTCATTTTCCCTATTTGATTAGACTGATAAACACATCATTACACTCACTATGAAAATAAAAAGAAATACAATAATGGCTCCTTAAACCAGTTTGCCTTTTTATCTTATCCCCCTATTCTCGAGCCTCACAATAATTTTGTTCCTTTATTCCACCATTTTCACCCTTTGTTCATACATATTCTCTGCCCTAGTATGGCTTTATCATGATTTCTATATTATTATTTTCACACTGAGAGATATTTGATTGTACAAATCATTTTTTTTAGGTACTGCGGCCCTTGGCTGAGAAAACATTAGCACTTGACTTGGTAATGTGGGAAAAGGGATTTGGTCACTCAGAGGATCTTAAAGTTAGTGTTCTCCTTGGCCGTGTTCAGTTTGTATTTCTGAACAGATTTATCAGTACTCTAATGGTAAGTTACGTATGATGTTATTTATTCTTATTTTTTTTTAAATAACTTAACTATAATGTCAATGAGTGAGTGATATAGCAGAAATTGTTGGGGCATCGGACATTGATACTTATTTATGCATATAGGGTGGTAATATAATATTAGGTGATTGGCTTATGACATATCTGGTTGGTTCAACATTACCATAATTAATACGGCAGCAGTGCTTAGATGTAATTGATATGTCTGACGTTTTCTCTAAAGGAATGAGACTCAATGACCATTTAGTGGGGAATATTAAGGTTATTTGCCCTATGCACTGTAGCATTAATCCTAGACTCCCTGACTAATGCTGCCACAAATTAAAATTTATTTATAGCATGTATTTTTATTTTTAAAATGTATGCATAAGGGTAATCACAAAATTAAGGTCTCCATGTTTTTAGAAATGGAAAGAAATGTTTATTTTCAATAATTCATGCATCATTGTAGAGCTTGAACATTCCTCTGTTTTTGTATACATTTACCGATTCGATCTATGCATTTTGTAGACAATGGGAAAGTGGCAGGATTAATATGGAGGGAATAAATTAGTTTTAGATTTTGATACAATTTGAGTATTAATTAGTTTTGGGAAACAATTGCTTGGAGGGAATTTTTAAATATGATATTATCTGGGAGAATGTAGTGAACCCTATTGATGTCACCTGAATAAATTGAATTATGACTAACTTGCCTTCATCATGAAGTTTTCTCGAGTGTTCCATTGGGTCAGGGGTTCCATATTGGCTGACGTTTCAATGCCCGACTGATGCTTCGTCCCCAGGGTAGATGAAGATCTACCCTGAGTTTCGATGCACAAGTCGGGCATCGAAATGTCGGCCAATATGGGGAACCCCTGACCCGGTGAAAGACCCGAATAAACTTCATAAAGCAAATATGCCGGGAAAGAACCAGATCTTACTTTGCCTTCATCAGCTGATATTTGTTTTACTGTCGGTTTCTAATAGTTTGTAGTTGAAATTAATGTTTAGGTAATGCTATTTTTTTCTTTTATTCTGTATGCATGGGAATAAGAAACAATTTATGATGATATTCATTAGTTAATGACGACTTTCTTCATGATAGAGTTTCATAAATAACTTCCAATCGACAAAAGAAGCAATAGTTCAAGCCTCTGCCAATGCAGCTGAAGCAGCAAAGCAGAATATGAAGGAAGCCTATAATCAAGCCATGCGGATTTCATTGGATGTAAAAGTAGAAGTAAGCACTTATTTCATACCTTACATTTTGTTTTATTGTTTGATATTAGTGTTTTGTAGAAAGTAGTAATGTAAAGGGTAGCATGTCAAAAAGGACAATTTAAAGTGAGACATTACTAAGAGATGCAACATTAAAAATTTTATAATGTGGAAATTATTGTAGAAAATTGATTGAAAATATCTTTTTAAATATTAAAAAATTGTGAATGCATGTCCTTTTGGATACATATCATGAACAAAAAATTTATTATTATATTAATTAAAGGTATCATTTAGAAGGCAGGTCATTGAACAAATATCGTTTGTCAAGGGCTTTCTAAACAAAGATGTCTGTAACTGTAATTCACACTTAATGGTAACTATCCAAACTACTCGACCAGTCTAATATTCTTTAAAGAGATGTAAAGCTTCAGAAGATTGTTCACGTAACCAATACCAAAGGAAGAAATTAAAAATAAGTATCAAAATATATGTATAAAATATTTTATATTGATTTTTTTATTCTTTGTGTTCATTGTACTTGAGAAAATACTTGTAAAATCCAGTGATAGTTTTTTGTTTTACTTTTTAATTTTGATACCTCTGGTGGCACACAAACCTCATGGGCTCAGATGCTCTTTCATTTGCTATCCAATTTCTCATTTGTTAAAATACTAGAATTTAAAAATGCTCTTTTCATCTGACCAAACTCAAATCTTCACTTTTGGGTTAATAAGTGGGCATATCAGGCACTGGACTAATTATGCCTGACCCTGGACTTTTTTTTTCTGTGGTACATGAAATTTTCTATTATAGGCCCCATTCATAATAATTCCAACTAAATCTACAAGCAAAGATGCCATCATTCTTGACATGGGAGTGTTGACCATTAAAAATACTTTTCGCACGCTTGCTGTTGAGGACGAGCGTAGCCCAGCTACATTGGATGAAATTTTAATAGACTTGCAACAGTTGAAATTAATGAGGTAAGCACTATCTAGTAATAGTATCTTGCTAATCCCCTCAGGTAAAGGAGTTTAATTAGAGTATGTAAATGGCATGTTGTTGTTTGCAATATGCTGAAATTAGTTTTCCTTTAGTGATGAATAAAAGATATTTGCAACCATGTTTCCTAGAATATGGTTTGCAAACATACTTTTTATTTCACTAAAGAGTCATGTTAACAGGTGCATGGGCAGAATGAAGCATTAGCAGAATAAACATTCATTCAATATTGTGCAAAATAAGCCATTTCCCTAAATCTTTCCCCTCCCCCTTTTCAATAGTCTTTTTGAGTTAGCTACTTGATTGCTGAGTTGAAAAAAAATTCAGAGTGGGATAATCATCATTGTCAATATTGAAATTTAGGTAATAAATATATTTGCTGAGTTATCACCATAACTGTAGGAATGAATGTGATACATAATGATTATGTATCCTTCGCAGTGTAAGTATATGTAGCATCATATTCTTTGTCTGTGCAATGTGGATAAGTACATACATTTCCTTTTAAAAGAAAAAGGAATAAATTTTTGGTGTGCAGTCTCTGGTTGCTTTTACTCAGCTGCTCAAACTTGGAATAGTCAGTATTGGCATCCTCATCTAAAAGTCCTATTTCTTCAACTTCCTTCCTCTGTTGGGTAATTTCCTTTTCTTCCATTCATTTCATAAAATTATCAAGAGTCATTTCAAATGATATGGAATTCCCTTGAATTACAAAAAATTCTCATACCAGCACTTGATTAAATCAGAGCCTATGGTCTCAAAAGATGCAGTAATCTCACTGGAGGGCACAAAACATTTGTGTAAATGCATGGATTTATCTTGGACTGCCAGAGTACTAAATGGAAATAATAATACTTTATTCATTTTGAAAAATGGTACAACCACATTAAATGTCGTCAATATAAATATTATTTAACATATAAATATAAGTTCTTAAATGTGATGAAGATTGTAACAAAAGAATTCATTCTATGAGTACAGTGAGTGAGTAAGTAACGAGGTACACACCCTATTCTTGAAACTCGGGATACCGTCTGATTTCAACTGAGTAGGCAGATAGTTATACAGTTGTATGTTCACATTATGAAATGTATTGTAAGTTGATGACAATCTACATTAAATAGTATTTATATTCACTTTACCCTTTGTGGTGTAGTTTTGGATGTGAGAACTTAATTGGTAAGTTCCTAAATTAACGTTCACTTGTATCAGAGCCTTCAAGATACATAAACTAAATACAGTCATTATTCCATACCTAAAAAAAAGGTTTGCAGGAATCACGTGGTGGTATATTAGCAAGAGAGCGGATAGCTCTCTAATGCAGTGGCAAGATTTGTTTAACATGTAGGGAATGACCCCTTAACTCAACACCATTATTCAAATGACATTGAAAGAAGGTATGGTAAAGTGTTAAACAATACTCATTTGAAATGAGAAAGTTGAGCTTTCTCAATATATAAACAGCTTGACTCAGTTTATTGCAGATCTGATTGATGTAGGTCTCCCAGTTAAGGTTTATATCAATATAAAGTCCTATATTTTAGTGGTTTCAATTTCATTTATTTTGTTTTAAGACTCCATAAAATATGCTGGGTAACTTGCAGCATTTAAATGTAAATTTTTAGTATCCAACCATTCCTTAGCCTGTCTTCGGGCATTACTGCATAGTGCCTTCTTCTATAAGTTGACATTTTTGTACAAAAGTAAAGTCATCAGCATATAAAACAGATTTATATTTCATATTAAAGGGCAAACCTTTGATCGTGATGACAAACAGTATTGAGCTAAGCACAAAGCCCTGTGGGACACCAAATTTTACTTAAAGAGCCACAGATTGACAGCCATCAAGTTCAACCAATTTTTGGTGATCATCCAAATATGACTTCATTAGTTTCAGTGCAATGCCCTTAACATCATAATATTCTAGCTTTGATAGTAATATTGAATGATTAACACAGTCAAAAGCCTTACTAAGATCTCATAGAGTCAAAGAGACTGATTCCCTCTCTTCAAATGCTTAAATGACATAATTAACTATGGACTCTGCAGCCATAATAGTAGATTCCTCATATCGAAAGCCATACTGTGATTTGGAAAAGAGATTACTTGACTCAAAAAAATTACATATTTAATCTTTCATATAGTTTCAAAAATTTGTCCAAAAACGGGGACTATGGAAATGGGAGAGTAGTTAGTTCAATCATCTTTATCACCTTTCTTATAAACAAGTACTATTTTGGAATATTTTAGAGCTGCTGGAAAATCTGTCTCAAAACATAAGTTGATTAACATAGCTAATACTTCCGCAATGAACACAATAATGTCCTTTATTAAGGAATTAGACAGACCATAAATATCCTTGCTGTTTGGTTTTTTAAATTTTTTAGTCAATATAACATCAAATGGGGTGGAAAAATTCCATTTAAAATTTAAATTACTTGGGAGAAGATTTTGCAAAATGTTGCCAATATTGGCATCTTCAACTTTTTCAGAGAAGAAATTGTCTTTTAAGAAACTGCTTTTAAGAAAAAATTGTTTACAGTATCTGGGGTGAAAGGAAGATTTTCTTTTCCATTACCATGACCAACTTCTTCATTGATTACTCTCTATGCTGCCTTTTGTTTATTTTTTGCATTGAAAAGAAAACCCTTAAATGCTTTATTTTTGTCACACCTAACCGAATTATAATAATCTCTCTTGTATTTCAAGTAAGCATCTTTGTAATGCAGGCTTTCACTGATTTTGTAAGAGTGGTTGTAACTAAGTAAATCATTCAACTCCTCAGTATACTAAGTCTAGTTCCAGTTAATTACAGAAATGTTCGAATACACCATGAGGGAGGGATACACAGAAGCAATGATCAGATGTAAGTCCTTCAGTATGATCACAAATATTTCTAAGTGCAATTCCATACAGTATTTGTCTAAATCAATTACTTCAAAAGGCATACCTTTCAAGGCATAAATATGGGCATCACCATTTTTGGATACAGATCGGCAGTAGAATGATACTAAGCTATAATCACTAATGCTGTACAGTAAATTTATTCTTTGTTAGTCAATGTTCATTGAGACATTGTAGAATATTGTAGTTACCATATTAAATATGCTGCTTCTGTCTCAGATATTTTATTTCTTATTTGAAAGAAGGGCTAAGAAGAATCACTCCTCTTCCTGTTTGCGTTCCAAGAAGGTCTGAGTTATCTGAGGAATTTGGCATGATGTAATACATGATGTAATATCTTCTTCACCTGTGATTACAGGAAAAAAAGTTGAATGTTGAGAAAATATTTATGGGTTAAATACTGGGAAAATGTTAAGAGAGGCTTGGGGAAAAGTTGGGACTCTTTCAGGTCGATTTTTCCATTTTACGAAATCTGCATCTCTGTCTTGAAAAGAAAGATGGCCCTGCCTGAGGTTGGCTATTTTTTTGGGTTTCAGAGCTGATTACAAAGTTTTGAAATCATGGCAGGTATTCCATAAACCTTGATAATTAATTACTATGTAATGCATTTGTAAAATTTAATGCACTTGACAAGAAATGAAACCATAATTGATCTTGTGTTGATTTTGTTAGACCTTGAAATAACTTTGAAAATGAATTGCCCAAGTGTTTTATGTATTGCATCGTGTTACTGCCTTTTTTTAAGAGATGTTAAAAAATTTCAGTTTCATGTTTTCCAGATATTTCCATTGTGTTATGGATATATCTTCTGTATCATAAAACTAAGTGGCATGTATGCATATTTGTCTTGCATCAATTTCAGAGCCAGTCATATAATTTTCTATTATGTATTTATCAAAATACTGAATTCCTAATTGCATCATTTTACTTTTTGATTTCAAATAAAGCATTGATTTTTTCAGGAATAACAACTTTTACCTATCAATTCTTAATGTTTTATGAATCGAAGTCATGTGTTATTAGATGCCGGGGAATAGGAGGAATCCAGGTATAATTGATTCATTCAGATGATAAGTGCCTACCAGTGAAAAAAATGATAAAGTCATCATTTTTTATGAAATATCTCCAAAAAATTTTGATATACGTTCTGGATAACCCAATGAAGTCTGCAATTTTTGGTTTCCATTTTGTTTTTGATTTGAACTCTGATTAACTACTCTTTCATATTTAAATAAAATTAATTTAAGTGGCAGGAATGTGGACTCTTTTGAGCATCACTTTAAAGCTAAATTAGAAAGAAAGGAATTACCCTAATTCTCTTCCCAGGTTTTTCAATACTTTTTCACTTAATTTTTTACAGAGTTAAACTTGCTGATGAAGGTGTTGGTGTGAGTGAAGAATGGGATTTACTTGATCCAATCAGTTTTGGATTTCGTCTGCAAAGAAATCTGTCTTCATCATGGTACAAAGATGAACCAGAATTGGAAATATCTGGGCACTTGGGATCAATTTTGGTATGTTCATTTTATTTTTTCATTTATTAAAAACCCTTAAGATATAATCGAATCAGATATTTCAAGAAAGGTAAAGCAGATATTATAAATTCATTTTCTATTTTATTCATGCTGTGAAGATATAAGATGTTATGATTTATTTAAATATTATTTTGAATAAATATTTAATTTAATGTTGTAATATTGTCAATTCTATGGCTATGAAATTTACATCGAGATAATGAACATTAATTCTATGCAAATATGGTCATCCGTTTTGCTCATCCATGCTTCCTCACTTGTTTTTCCTAACCCTACAACAATACATGTGTTTTTAAAGTGCCAAGTATGCCTGACTATGACATGAAAATTTGATGCCAACTTCCTCCTATCTTCTCGTGTTGTCCATTTGTGTGTGTCTATGTTTGAGTATGTGTGCTGTTTCCTTTAATCTTTCTCCTCCCTTTTCATCCCCTCCAACCTCTTTCCAGAAGGATGTTAGATTAGAATAAATGACTGTCTCCTAACAACATTCTTGCTGCTGAATACATTCTCAAATGA
Organism: Hetaerina americana; assembly: GCF_022747635.1. NCBI lineage: Eukaryota > Metazoa > Arthropoda > Insecta > Odonata > Calopterygidae > Hetaerina > Hetaerina americana. The sequence continues at coordinate 30,278,601 of NW_027286874.1, read as the reverse complement.
GATGTTATTCTCCAAGTATTTGTGCACGAACTTACTCAAACATTGGTTTAATTAATGGAGCTTTGTCCACCTAAGGACAGGTTCAGGGTTCTTACCCGGGAAGTGTCATATTTTTTTTCAAGTATACATCTACATCTACTTAATACCCCGCAAGGGCGTGTGGCGGGGGGTGCTAGGACACCACCCGTAATTTAGAAAAGAAAAAGAACAAAAAAACCGCATGCAATAACGACAAAATCATATATAAAAAAAAACATGGCATACATTCATGCATGAACACTTACACCCCACACACATGCAAACACTCAAACTACCAACTAACATACACATGCACCTGAAAGTATACCTAACATCTCTATAGTGTTAAATTTTGTTCCGACTTGTAAATTCAACGTTTTTAATATTTCTAAAGTGACTTCGGTTTCTTGCTATTATGATTTCTGATTGTTTGGGGAAAGAATGAGTATTTGTACCTATCTGTCTTGGAATCTATCTCCCTTAGTTTATCTTTGTGGTCTGATCTACCTAAGTAGTGTGGGGCCATTATAATTCCTTCAGTGTCATAGTTAAACTCGTTTATTCTGAACCTTTCTAAAAGTCTAAGCCTCGCTTGTTCTCTCCGCACTTCAAGTGGTTCCCAGCCTAAATCCCCTAAGAGACCTGTCACACTTGTGTCCTTATCATAACAATTTTTAACGAATCTAGCGGATTTTCTCTGGACTTTATCTAATTCTTTTTGCCAAATTTTCTCCCACGGATCCCAAATACTTGCGGCATATTCCAAATGAGGTCTAACTAGAGCAAAATAACACCTCTCTTTAACTTTTTCATTACATTTCCCCACCACCCATTTTATGAAGCCAAGTTTCTTTAAAGCTGATCCGCATATTGTCCTGATATGTGCTCCCCATGAAAGGCGTAGTGTTAGAACAACCCCCAAATATTTAACTTGATTTGCTGTAGTCAATACTGAACCCTCTATTTTGTAGTTTATATCCTGTTCCTCACTTCCTTTATTCCAAAATTTCAAAACTGCACATTTATCTATATTAAGATTTATCTATATTTAGATTTATTATATTAAGATAAGAAGTATATTTATTCGTTCTTTAAATTTATCCATGTTTCCTAACCTGATATCCCTTGCCTATACCTAATGTGTTTTGGAAGCATCAATTGTATCTTTCTAGGGCTTGAATACATGTCTATGGACATTTATTGAAGCCTTGATTTTAAAATTTGTTGTCTCAGGCGTAACTTTGTGGAATTTGCATAACATATTGAAATGTAATGAAATAATTGACTTTGTAATTCCACACACTTTATAAAGAACACGTCTTAAGTAATGCACAAAGTTCGCTTATAACTGGAACTGGGATGGATTTCCGGATGAGGATGTCTTCGGCAAGGTTCACCGCTTCCATGGGTGGCACGTTGATTTTAGTTCTGTCAAATTTATTCTTCGTTGGCATATCACATTTGTACTCTCCACCTTAAAAATTCATGATTGTTATTAATATTGAAAATAAATTGTTTACAGGGTCTGTACAATAAGTATCAGGACTGGTTCCAAAAACTAAAATTTATTTCAGTTATCATTACAGTTACTTAATAATCTTCAAAATGCATTGCTCCTGCATCGATACACTTGATTTGGCATTTCTTCAACTCCTCAAAAGCCCGCAGGAAGTCAGTTTCCGGAATACTGTTCAGAGCCTTTGTTGACGTTTTGTCAACTGATATCCTTTGAGCTCCTTTTGAGCTATCCTTTAAGGTAATAACATTGTCAAGAAAATCTTCGTCTTCCTGGACGCAGTCCAAAATTTCCTCCGGCGACAGTTTTTGTTCTTCGTTCAAGGCTTCGCACACTTTCATCATCGCAAGATTCTCTGTTACAATGGTGTGGATGGTTCCAACTGAAAGGCTGGTCTCCTCACTGACAAGGGCGATGGTTAAACGCCTGTCCGAGTCCAAAACTTTTTTCACTTTGGCTACCTGAGCATCAGTTCGAGCGGTCGTCGGGCATCCGTGCGGCTTAAGGCATCACCCCCATAAGCCTGTTTAATGAGTTCAAGGGTCTCCAACGCAGATTTCCCGAGTTTAACGCAAAACTTCACCGCGTAGCGTTGCTCGGCGGTGCGCTCCATGCTGGCGCGACGACACCACAAACAACCACATGTCGCAAAAATACACCTCCTGTCTCAATGCATACCTGGAGGCGACTGAATCAAAGGGCACCTGAGTGGTGGGGTACCCCTCTACCTAGCCGACCAGTTGGACCCCCATCCACCGCTGCAGCAAACTTTGAAAGTTGAGGCTACAGCCAACCAGTCACGATATTTATTGTACGGACCCTGTATGCTCACTTCCCTGTTTAACTGGTATAAAATATTTTTTTATCAGATAACTATATGTGAAGGGGACATGAATGTGATTAGAAGAATTTCTAGTGAAAATTTAAGTGAAACGGATGTCGTGTGCCAGAATGAAACAAATCCTGCAGTGGAGAATACAAGCATTGAGCAGTCCGAAGAAACTGCCCCTATTCGCCCAGGAACTTTACAAGGTAATTATGAATAAACATGCTTTAATAGAAATCTGTACCTCCCTCAGGTGTTATATAATATGAATTATAACAGGAAGTTCAAGGTAGAATGGTTTGTAAGTCAATTGTTAGCTGATTCATTTCAGCTGAAGCCTGTCAGAGAGATATGCATCTGGTTGCATTTTGGCATTGCCATTTTACCATATTTTCATGCTTGTGGTAGTGCCGGAAGGAAACAAAAGAGTATGACTGTGTGTTCACTGTGCACCCTTTTGATGGGAGATGAACAAATGACAGATGGCTCTACAACTTGCAGTGGCAGTCAGCATCATGAATGGTGGCATAGTCTACAGCATCACAAAACTGGATGCATGAAAATGTAGCTTAACATCATTGTAAATCCTGATTGTGTTATCATTAAGTTTTAACTTAGTTCACCTAAATAATGCATCATATGGTAACTTTTTGAAGTATACTCATTACACTGAGTAAATCTTTTATTTCAAAGATGGATGCTAAAATATGTGGTGGAAATCGGGACAGGATTTTTGTGATCACTATAATTCATGAGTATATGCCAGCATAGATCGCCAAGGTTGCTTTTTTACATCAATGTAAAAAAATATTGGATGGACTCTGTATGAATCAATGAAATACGCAGGCTGTCCAGGAGGTAACCTCCATTATGCTATAAAAAATACCCTGGAATAGATACAGAAAATTTATTATTTTCATCTCAAAACTACATATCTCTACCATTTTATATTTATTCACCAAACAGATTTAAACGTTTGTCATATTTTAAAAATCCTTTAGCATAAAATTCTGTCACCTGTGATAGCAGCCAACTGGTGATGGCATCTTGAAGTTCCTTGTCGAGATGAGCACAATTCATGTAGTGGTCCGACTTTTCAGTCGTTTTTCCATGCAACAGAGTTGTAAAAATCTTTGGAAAACTTTCTAAAGATATCAGTTATCATAATACTTCATTTTCACGAACTTTTTGTCAATATTCAGGTGGAGTTCATTGTTCACCACAGAGGGGTGGCCACTGCTGTCATCATTGTGGACATTTATACTTAAATGAAAGACAACACTGATGCAAAACTCTGTCACTCATCACATTTGATCCATACAAAACACAAATTTTCCAATGAATACCAACAGCTTTGAAGTTTTCTATCAGTAAAAACCTTATCACTGAACAAACTTCACATTTGGCAGAAATTTCAGTTGGATTGTTCATTTTGACTTGATATTGTAAAAAAATAACAAGCGGCATGACCTTCCAACCACTGCGGCTCAAGGGGTACTGACCTAGTGTGTGTGTCAATACAGTGACTATTTGGCTCCCTCCTCTAGTTCTCACACTACATGAAAATCGAGGTTACCTTCTGGATCCGAAGATCTGGGCCTTCATGCATCCAATTTGCTTCGTAAAATACCTCTTAATGCTCCTGGACATAACTGATCAATGGTTAGCATTATTCATCAATTCAACTTTCTTCTGCATGATAATGTTTAATATAACTTATTTGTCTAATTTTTTAGGGAAGTTAGTGTTGGAATTGTCAGTTGCTAGTATTCAGCAAAATTTTCTTTCTAAAAAAATTCCCATCACAGTCTACACATTTGTGATTCCATGTTTTCATGTAATTCAACTTCAATACTGAAAGGGGACAAGACATTAAGATAGCTATTTATGGTAAAGCTACAGTCCCTCCCATGAACCTTGACATAGTGGGAAGGTTTAAATTCCAATGACTCCTTGAGGTGTTTTGCAGAGTAATGATAATTGTCCCAATCACCTATGCCCAATAGGTCAAAGTGTATGAGGCAATGAAATGTAGTACAGGTAGCATCTGTTCCTTGGTGAAGTGACTGCCAAGGCATCTGACCTGAAATCGGGTGGCCATGTGAATAATGGAGTCGCATTAAAAACACGAATGAGGAAGGCAATGGAAAACCACCTCAATTGTTTCCCCAAGCAATCAATCTTGGACATAAACATAAGAATAATGATTCCTGGCAGCTATGAGAATTGGCTTGCTGTATTATGTTGTGCCCTGCAGCAGGAAAGGTAAAGCTTGAATGATGATGAGAACAATGGGAGTGATATAGAGTCACTCATATCAGTAGGGAGGATAGTGAGAATTCAATAGCTGTTGTCTGGGCAAAAAATAAAGGTGAATGGTAGTGAATATGGAGCATGGACTGAAAGGATATTATAAATATAGAGAAACATTATCACAATAATTTAGTTGATGCTCAGTTGGTGTAGATGTTGACAAGTAATCACCAATCCCCATCATGGCTAATGTACAGGCTTGCCAGAACAAGGGCCTGGCTTTAAATCTTTGCAGTGGGTAGATTTTTCCATGATATCAATGGTTTCACTTGTCCATTTGAGAATAGAGCCAGCAGATACACTTGTGATGCTGGTATATTTTAGAGATACTGAGGATAATTGGGGATTGGAAGAGCAGCATGTAATCGATTAACTCATGGACGCAAGGAATATTATAGAATTACATCAGGAAATAAATGATTTTGCAGAATTATTACAATGTTGCATTAAGGAATTGAGAAATGAAAATTTTATTGAACTGGAAGACCCAAGTATATTGTTCAAAGTTGTAAATTTTTGCAATGTTGCATAATGAGAGCTGGCTGGACTCTAAGAATATTGCATAAATTTGGAGTATGTTAATTTGACGTTTTACTGTATTTTTATTGACCTACTATGAAATTTGAGGAATAAATGCTGTTAACCAGATTTTTTTAAATATAATAAAATAATAATAAAAACAACAGAACAAGTGAAAATATTGCCCTGCTTGTCTTGGTAAGGCAAGTCCAATATTTGAGATACAGAGACTCCATGCATTATCAAATCCTCAAATTTCTCATGCTTTGATAAACACAGATCATTTATATGCAAAAATGACACTCGCACACAGTAGTATTAAAATCATTTTTTTAGGTACTTTAGGCTACATGCTTTAAATACATATGGTGTTCTTATTTTGTTATTAAATTTCATTGATTTGAATTTAGTTGATTATTCTATCTCTAGGAATAACAGCTGTAGAAGCGGGAGGAGATTTGACTGCAACAGAAAATCTAGGTGATTCTGGAGATACTTCACCAATTCCTTTATTGTCAATGAGATTGGCAATAGTGATGGATAGCCTTAAAATTGATCTACTTAGAGGAGAGAACAAACAGGTGAGAACCATTTGTAATGCAACATGTAGAAATAGATTTTTATCCTATTCAACTCTCTGATTGACATTATATGTTTGATATTCCCTTAGCACTCCCATTTAAATTTAATCAATAATGTCAATTGCATAGTTTTTACTGGTGTGAAACTTGCAATACATTTAATGAGGATAGCCTATGTTTTATTTAATGTTACCATCTCATGTGTGCCTTCTTGAAAAATTAGAAGTTGTTCGTAACAGTTGCATCATCCACCAATTTCAAGACACACGTTTCAACTTTTACACTATCTGGAAATTACATGGCATCGTATAGGAAGACATCTTGCAATAATCTAATAATCTTGAAGTTCTTGTGTTGAATTTTTAAATGAAATGCATTGGTAATGAAGAATAATTGATAATTTCAGGTAAGGTGGTCAAGTATAGTGATCTTTTTTCTTCTCCAATTCAGGAAGGTTCAGAAAATGGTCTTGCTTCATTAGAATTTGGCGTAATGTCTATTCGTGGCTGTGTATTTTCTGACTCTTCAGCATCCCTTTCCTTGAGGCTCATGCACTGTCTGATGGAGGACTCTCGCAAAGAGAGAGGTGCTATTGTCCGCCTGCTGTGTGCAGGTGCTTCTTTTCAACGAATTGCCAGTGAAATGCCAAAAGGCGTGATTGACATTACAGTTCGTAAGAAGAGTGATGATATATTCGGTATGCAATTATTTGATTTTCCTATATTCCTAGAGTGATGATATATTCGGTTTGCAATTATTTGATTTTCCTATATTCCTAAAATATTAATTATGAAATGAAAGTGTAATGAAATCATAATTATGCCATGTTATTGTATTAGAAATGATCTAATTTTGTCAATTCATTAAGAATTTTGATATTTGGGATTCTGTCAATTTTATGGGTTATCGCTGGTGTCTTGAAGGAGCAGTGATTTTCTGAACTGAATTAACATGACAAAATTTTTAAATTGAGAGCTCAAATACCATGAGAGATAAATTTTATTTACCAAAGCATGAGTTTTACAATGTGCAAATGAGCAGCCATTAATGTGTTTCTTCTTAGTCACATTGATGTTCATACAAGGTCTGTCCCAAAGGTAGTAGGATTTATTTTTTCTCGGATCGACGGATGGACAGGTGGCGATATCTCTGGCTGGGTTTGAGGGAGGAGAGTCTGAGGAAAAGCTGTAGGTCAGTGGAAGTTGGCTCCCAGCCTTTGTGGAGTGTAGATCATTCATTTGCGAAACCTTTATAATGTGACCTCGATATGCTCCGTCATGAACCAGTTATTGGAAGTGCTACCCCATCAAATTTTGCGTGAAACTGGGAAATAGACTCATGGCATGCTCAATGCAGCTAATATTGATAATGCCATGAGTAGATCGGGTTTTTTTGAGTGGTAAAAGTTGTTTCAGTAGGGTAGAGAAGATATCAAAGACTCCTAACATTCAGGACGCCCTTCAACCTCAAGAAGTGACGAAAATATTTCCTGAGTCAAGGCTTTGGTGGACAGAGATTGCAGATTAAGTGTTTGCATATTTTCTGATGAACTTGAAATTCCTAAAAGTTATGTAGATCGACTTGTGACTGAAAACATGGGCATGAGAAAGGGTGTTCAAAGTTGGTGCTGTGAGTGCTATCGAACAAACAACAGGAAACTCGCATGGGGATCCAGAGGAGTAAGGATCCAAATTTTTTAGATAATGTCCCATCAGACTTCTTCTCTTCCCCTGGCTCAAATCCATACTGAAAGGCTGTCACCATGGCTCAGTGGAAGTGTTACCATTCTCAGTGGAAGTGTTAGCATTCTGGTCACCGCCTTCCCGCAGGAGTACAAGGCGTGAAAAACCCACTGACAGTAGGGTGGACGTGCAAGGGTGTTACTTCAAAGACTTCTGAGTGAAAGTATCAATTCTGGCCGTACATTTTTTTTAAATTGACTCAGTGTTACTACTTTTGGGACAGCCTTGTATGTTTGCTTAATGTCAGAATATTTTTTAATGGCCTTGGCAAATGTAGCAATGTTATTAACTCTTTTTGAGTTTCACATTTTGATAAAAACTTAATTTGTATTCTTTCAGCCGATGTTCGCATCTTCGGTTTTGAAATGGTGGTCTGCCTACCATATCTGGCTGAGGTGGGTGCCTTTTTTGCGGGTTCAGAGAAAAAGCAAGAAGAATTGCCAGCTCCAGATTTAGCAAATATTTCACAAACAACTCCTCCTAAAGCACAAGAACCTAGCACAGGATCAATTCACCTTAACCTGAAAATTGAAAGGCCTGATATTGTTTTGATTGCAGACACCAGCAATATTGACACTGAAGCTCTAATATTACAGGTTAGCAATTTTGCAATCACATATTCCATGTAGTTCATAGATTGTTTAATTTATTGACTTTCTTACTGAATTTTGGTTATAGACATGGCAAAACTTGATGCCACGCTCTTGCATAAAACCAGACATGATGTAGGGGAAGGGTGCATGGAAGGTATTATTAGGCGGAGGGGAGAGGAGAAGCAATGGAAGGAAGAGTTGCAAAAGTACTCCGCAATGGAGGATGTGTAGTGCATTATAATATTCCTCCTGCTCACATCAACATTTACTAGCATAAACTAAATGTTATTCCTTTGATAAATGAAACAGTTTCTGGCGTCACTTGGTGGAAATTCTTCATATTGAAATTAAATTTAAAATACTTCGCCTTTCCACATAAACCTATGTGGAAAGGCGAAGTATTTTAAATTTAATTTCAGTTATTCCTTTGCATAATTTCATATGCTATTTTATAGTTTTTATTGTTTCCCTTTGTATCCATTACTGCCTTAGGGTATGTAGATAATTAATTTATTGCATGAGATTTACTTGAATCGTAACTCATTACAATGCAATTTATATTTTCACTTTCAAAACTTAGTAAATGTTTCCAATTCAATATTACTCTCATGCTGTGTGTTGGTCTTGCCCTTATTTTTCTCTAAAATTTCTGCTTAGCTCCCTTCTCTGCCATTTATATATTTTAATAAAAAATTTAGTTTTTAAATATTGCCAACCAAAAATTCCCCTCACAAATGGAGGATGTTGATAGAACATTCTAAAAAAAGGAGTATGAAGGATGATAGAAAGAAAAGATGCAAATGATGGCAGATGAAAAAGATATAAAAAAATAGAAATAATTCGGAAAAGAATTGTTAAGTAAGCATTAGAAAAAAATTGAAGTGAAGGAAGATGCACACAAGTCTAGCATGCAAATTGTATTTATGGTAAGGAGAGTGGTGTATCATGGTTCTCTTTCAGGTATTAGTGATCTGTATAGCAAATAGTCTTGCATAAGAAGAAACTTCCTTTAAGTTCTGCCATGATGAGTCATGAAACATCTGGTCTTATTTTCTGCAATACCTATGTTCAAAAATGTATGGAAGACATTTAAAAAAAATATTGGAAATGATGTTAGTCTACAAATTTTCATAGCAAATAGCTATTAGATATTTAGATATTATTTGGTAACTTCTTGAATAGCTATTTATTTTTCACAACAATATTCCAATTCCTCCGAAATTCACAACTTATTTTTGCTAGGGCAATAGTTGACATGAAATAATAATGAATATAATTCTAATAGATACAGCATTGATTGACTAAACTTACTATAAATTTTTCTTTGGTAAGTAATGTTGTAGGCTCTCCAACTTAATGACTTCTCCTCCCTCAAGGAAAGGAGGGCTCACCTATTAATTATAACTTACCGTCAGTTGTAAACATATTTTTAATTAATCTCTTATGTTGAGTCAGTGGATTTGGTAAATGAATGAGAAGTCCAGCTCATGTAAGGTGGGTTTTGAAAGCTGTAGCAGTAGCCTCTTGCAAGAGGGGTTGTAAGAGGTGGAGGTTATACCACAGAAGATAAGTAAATGATGAAAATCCCTTCCCTTCTATAATTTTCAAATATCTTGGTTATTTAAACAAGTCAGCAGCAAGAGTAAATGATTTTTAAGTTAATAATTCAAGTAGTGATTTAACACATATTGGTTGATGATACCAAAAGTATCTCATTCATTATTTTTCAAATGCGATGACGTTTCTGCTTTTTTAGGGTGAAAGTGAGCTGAAATATAGAGCAAATGCTGACCACTGGACTTTAAGTGGATCTGTGGAAGATTTGAAACTACTTTCCTGTCAGTATAATCCTCATCATGGAGGAAGGTCAGCTGTTGAGGTATGTATAAAAATGATCCTCATTGTATTGTAAATATTAGCAAATAAATTTTTCAAGAAAACATTTTGGTGCCTACCTCTATGAAAAGTTAGCATAGATATCTATAGCTGACAAATAGTTTAGTGACCAGAAAATGCAGGTAATGTATGCTATATTTTTATCAGAAAGAATTGTACTGGTTGAGTGAAATCCTCTTGGGTTTTCCGCTGGCTTAGTGTTTCCATTGCTGCCGACATTTCAAAAACCGAATCTGTCATTGTCCCAGGGTTTCTGAATGCCATTTTGCCAATTTTAGTCTGGTACATATATGTTTTTCTTGGGATCAGGTGTCTCCTGATTGGTCTGTGGACCAACTTTCATCCTAAGTACCACCGGCCAAAGTTAGGCACCAGCTGGTCAACGTGAAGGACTCGATTATCCTCAAGACCCCTGGGGTATATCAGATACCCTGTGACTGTGGTGAGGTTTATGTAGGTGAAACCGCACAATTGAAACTCAAATGAAAGTACACAAAAGGTACCTGAGATTGGGACAATTGGAAAAATCAGCTTTCACTGAACACAGCTTCAGCCAAGATCATGCCTTTAAATGGGATGAGGCATAAATACTTTGCCCCTTGCATTGATATGGGATCAGTTGGTCAAAGAGGCTATTGAGATCTGCCTTAAAAAGAAGAATTTGAATAAGAATTCAGTTTTTCAATTATGTAACACCGCGAGGCCTAGTCTAAAATGCATATCAGGAAGCAGGAAAAATGCTTGGCCAATCAGGAGATGCCATGATGAAAGTTGGTCTGCAGGCCAGTCATGAGATGCCTTATTCCAGGAAAACATATACTATATATGGGGCAAAAATTGATGGAATATCATTCAGTAGCCCTGAAGATGATGATTGAGTTGATTTTCGAAACGTGAACAGCAATGGTGACACTAACCCGTGGAATACCAGAGAGGATTTCACTCAACAGATACACTGGGAAAGCACAAGATCTTTCATATCGTAAAGGTATTTTTCAATCTCCCCATAAACTATGACCTTGATGCGGTAGGAGGGTTTGTGCGTTCTGCTGACCCCCAGCACTGTGGTGCTGGCTGTAGCAATGGTAATTAGTCCTACCAGGGTCACCTATGGCAGTTAAGTCGAAGGGTAGGAGCCTGATGAAAGAGAGTCCCTCAGTAAGGGGGCTGCCAAGGCACAGGAGGGGTGGATGATGCCCTAAGTCGCACAAGAGTTTTTGAGTGGCACAAAATGTTTAAGGAAGGCCAGGAGTTCGTCAAAGATGAGCACCGCATCAGATGCCCGATGACCGCTCGAACCGATGCTCAGCTGGCCTAAGTGAAAAAGGTTTTGGACTCTGAAAGGCATTTAACCATCGCCCTTGTCAGTGAATAGACCAGCCTTTCAGTCGGAACCTTCCACACCATTGTAACAGAGAATCTTGCGATGAGGAAAGTGTTCGAAGCTGGTGCCGGAAGTCTTGAACGAGGAACAAAAATTGCCGCGGGTGGAAATTTTGCAAGAAATTTTGGACTGCGTCCAGGAAGACGAAGATTTTCTTGACAATGTTATTACCTCAAAGGATAGCTCAAAAGGAGCTCAAAGGATATCGGTTCGACTCCATTGAGGCTTTTCATGTGGTGACGACAAAGGCTCTCAACAGTATTCCGGAAACTGATTTCCTGTGGGCTTTTGACGAGTGATAGACGCGCCAAACTAAGTGTATCAATGCAGAAAGAATGTGTTTTGAAGATTATTAAGTAATTGTAATGATAACTGCTATAAATTTTGATTTTTGGAACCAGTCCCGATACTTATTGTACAGACCCTGTATATCATTACAAACTTGTTGAGGGAATGATGAAATTTAGCATCAAACTCAAGAGTGTTGTCCCCCCACAGCTCTTCTGTGAGGCACGTCAAGAATTCCTCAATGTTTGTAGGATTAGAAAATCGTTGACTGATATGAGTAGGCTCACTAGAGCCAAGGACATCCAACTTCAGTCCAATGTCAAGAGTAAAGTGGTCCGAGAGTTGATGAAGGACAGTCTCACATGCAATCACGTTCATTGGTAACTTACATACAACCAGGTCAAGAAGAGTAGATGAGTGTGAGGATACTCTTGTTGGGTCCTTATTAACTACTGGTAAGCCAAAGAAATTAAATAGAGTTACTAATTCATCACACTGTGCAGAAGTATGAAACAAATCAGTGTTGAAATCACCAAAAATTATTAGGTTGCTAATTTTACTGTTAAATATAATCTGAATAGAATCACTAAGGCTATTTAGAAGTGCTGAAACACGGACTGGGCGATATATCGGCAAGTAGTAAACCTAAGCAAGTTTTTTTCAACCTTAGTATCACGGCAGCACACTCATATACTGTTCATATACTGCTCGTATACTGAAGTGACTGTTTAACTCACGTTGACATAGCACTAAAACATGTCTCCAAACTTCCGCTTCTCAAAATACACTGGATGTATGAAACAACCTCAAACCTGTGCATGCGTATTGAGGGGAATGTTACATCCACATACCACCAGGTGTACTTCTGAAGGTAATTTTGTTTGTGCTCTACAAACATGTGTGCATTAGTTTTAAGCCTACCCTCATATACGTAAAAGCTGAACCAATGAAGTTGGTTACTATTCAGGTCTAAATATTAGCCATAATAAAAAGTAAAAATAACCACCATAGAGAGGAAGAAATAGGGCATAAAGCCAATTAGAGGGAATAACTGCGAGTTTCCCTTGAGGAAATATTTCATAGTGATAGGCAAAAGAAGGGATAGCAGGTAGGTAGGGGAATATGGTTTAGGAAAAAGGATAAGCTTTTATCAACGCATTCACTGAATTAATAAGGTGGGAATCTGGCTGGAAGATTTGATGAGGTCAATGTTAGTTAACATCTCAAAAAAGGGTAAGAGAGCTGTATGTGATGACTTTAAAAATTACCTTTAATTTCACTTGAAGCTAAGGTGGCACTTTAAATCATCAATAAGGGGATGAAGAGGAGAGCCAATAATTATTCACAGGATGATTAATTTAGGTTCAAGAAAGTGAGAGCTATCCATGATGCCATAGCAGTAATGAGGTTACAATTAGAAAGGCAACATAAGAAGGAAGCTTATTCTCCCCATTTGTTCTCCCCTACATCTGTTCATCAGTTTGATATTTATTTCATTTTTATCACATGATTAATGCAATACTCATTTTTCCTCAATGTGTGCATATGCAAAATAATAAAATACCATTGAAATACCTTCCATTACTAAATTTTTATTTTAGTATAGGAAAGGCATTTTGGTTTAACCCAGTTAAAATTTGTGTGTTTGTTAGTATGTTTGACATTTTCTTAAGGCATTTCATATTTATGGATATTTTTTCCTAATTTGCTTTTGAAAATGAATACAATAAATCAAATAAACCTTTGTTTTTTCTCTATTTTTTGTTCATAACTTAGGTTCTGAGTCCTTGTCAGCTTACTTTGGCTGGATCGACCCCTGAGGGAACAGGTCCCCAGGTGGAAGTCATTATATCTGACCTAAGGCTTACCGTGTTTCCTGGTGAGTAGGCTGATGCCAAGTATTATCAATTCTTAGATAATCTGATAATCTCTTCTACACGATCTTCATTATTGATTTTGAAATTACAGCGTTGGACCTTATTGTAAATGTATATCATGTCTGCGTCTTAATGCTATTTTGGGATGCACGACAAGTGATAATTTTCCTTTTTTCATTGCAAACGAACTTCTTGGCTATCTCCCAGTATTACTTTTAGGCATTTCAGATACCCAGTTCCATGTGAATTGAAAGTTTCTTGTTGCATTATTCTAATGGGCATTCACTTATGTCTTGCAAAGCTTTTTTTAGCTGTTTTTGGATTATCATTTTGGGAGAAACCCCGGTTTTTTGTATCATCTTTCATTTTGTTTAGAAATTTATTTCAAGTGTTTACCTATCTAGTGTAATTCTTTAAAATAGATAGAAATATTTATGTGGGTATAATGAGCGTAATGCACAAAAATGATAGCAGGAAAGTGCTGAGTGCTGTCAGTAAAAGCCTTTTGTATCAAAAATACTCTTGGTTTTATGTTTAAGTACCTAAAATTTATCCTTGCTATATTTGTGTGATGTTTGTGTGGCCTAGTCCATAAAATGTAACAATTTTTCAATTCAATTCAAAGTCAATTCCAATTTGCTGTATTTTTAAATGCAGTAATGTCGAGAATCACTCCTATTCTTTTTTTACCAAGATTATATTAACACACAGCAATCATAGCTAATATTTTATTTTATTCTTTTTGATAAAACTGTAAGGCATACCTTGTAGCAACCACCTATCATTTGTTATAAAATAGAAAATAATTTCCTGTAGTTGCACATAGTATAGTTTATATTATCTCAGCTTAAAAGTAAGGCATTTCCTCTTCATATTACTGCAAATAGTACTAATCTGCACTGTACATCGTAACATAAAATAGTGACTCATCAAAGGGAATAAAAGTGGCAATGCCCAATCGAACTCCATCAATGCAAGCATAGGTCACTGTTTTCTTATATGTATTTATAAAGTGGAATAATATTGTGATAATAAAATAGGGAAATAGACATAATTTATGAGGGTGGTTTGAAATACTTATGGTGAAATGAAACCTAAACAATTTTTTTGGATAAACCATTTTATTTTTCAAGAGCCTCCATTTAGGCTCACACATTTTTTCCAATGCTTCTCCAATTTGTTGATTCCTTCCGAATAATGTGATTGTCCCAACTTTGCAAAATAGGCATTTGCTTTCGTATAGTAAAATCTCCTTCCCACCAGGCACCTCCTCACATTGGAGTACAGGTAGTTGTCCAAGGGAACCAAGTTGGGAGTATATGGGGATGAGGAATGAGATGGGTTTGTAACTCCATCAATTTTGTGGCTACAGCTGCAAAGGAGTAAGTTAGTACATTGTTTTGATGGGAAAGTTCTTTATTGTGGGCCAATCGTGGATATTTTTCCTGCAGCTAAGTATTCAAATGGTCTAATAATGAAGTTAATGAAGATTATTCTTTGCAAATCCCAAAAATCAGTCTCCATAATTTTCTCAGCTTAAGGAATGATCTTAAACATCTTTAATGCAGACTCCCTTCTGGCAGCCAATTGATTGGAGCATTCCTTTTAGAAGGGCCATCTTTTTCTTGAGTTTGACAACAAGCAGAGAAATTTGTCAAGGAAATGGGCATTCAAACATTCCAGACATGTTTGAGATGGCTTGATAACTTTAAAAATCAAACATAGATTGCTGAAAAGAACATTAGATCATTTCCATAGAGAGTGTAAATGTTTGTGAGGCTGACTCTAACGATGACCAAGATTTAGTGCTACCAGAACTCTTAAAAGTGTATAGTGCAGATAATGTGTTCATGCAGACAAAATGGGTCTTTTTTCAAATATTTACCTGAAAAGGCATTGACATTTAAGGGTGAAAAATGTCATGTGGGAAAAGGAAGCAATTAAAGGGCAATTGTGATGCTAGGGGCTAACATGAGTGGAACAGAAAATCTGAGGCTTCTCATTATCGGCAGAATGGTGAAGCCAAAGTCCTTTCCAGGAATTAAATAAGGGATGTGGAAGAAAGTTGAGTTTTCATTGTGCCATAGCACCTTCTGCAACTGAGGCAATGAAAGCTTTGACAGCATTTTACAGCTATGTTCTTGGTCACCCATCGTTAAATGTCAAAATTTTAATGCCATTGGATTGATAGAAACTTTTGTGGAAATAGGGAAGTTGCAAATTATGAAATAAACACCATAATGAACTATTTAAAATTTCTAAGTTTGACTTAAAAATCTTTCTATCACATTTTTATTTCTTATTTATACTTTCTGATTTTTATATACCCTTACTTCATTACACTTTTAGCTACTATGACTGCAGAATTTTGCCATTTGGTCGGTGATTTTTTTGTGGATCATTGAAAAGATAGCCAACCAAGAATTTTTTCATAGTTAAAATTTTATACTTGCATTTATTGTAAATGGGAACAATTTTTGCTCTATTTAATTGAAATGTTTTCTGTAATAAAACGTAAAATATCAACATGCTACGGCATGTCCATATTGTGAACTCTAATTGCTTTGATAGATTTATGTATTCTTGTAGTTGAAATTTTTAAAACTCAAACCAACTTTCAAACCAAGGCTGTTTGATTTATCGAAATAAACTGTTTATGTTGTTACACTCTGAAGAACTTACTTTTTGGTAGAACAAATGTTGATGTAGCCAATAAATGCTCTTGATAATTGAAACAGGCGATAAATATAGTTAACAAATTTGAGAGGATATGCAATGTTCCATTTCCTAATTTGACCTTGCCGATATAAAAAAAATAAGGAAAGAGTGTATTATATTCTACTTCAAAGGGAGGGGAGAAAATCCCTGCCTAGAAGGTATTTTTACAGAAACCATCCAGATCCTATAATGTCACTAATTTGCATTTTCCGAGGGGACTGGGCTAGGTGTATCGCAGACACTCAGTAAAATTTAATTAATATAAAAATGAGGTGTCAAAGTACACCTCATACTGTCATAATTTGTTTTTTTTTAGCTGTAAAATAATTGAAATCCTTTAATGCCACAATCGTTGATAAAATATTAACAAATTCCACAGTATCAAATATGCATAATTTGTGGGTAACCGGATATATTCCGTTGATAAATGAGGGAAGATTAATGTAGAAAAAACATGTAACTGAAGAATTTTTCTCTGTGGCTGTCATGTAAGAACAACCATATCAGCAGAAAAGAAAAGATTTGAATCCTTAGAAATGTGGTGCTACAGGGGAATGAGAAAGATGAAGAGGATGAACGAGCCAATGAAGGGGTTCTGAAAGGTAATAAGAAGAAAGAAGGCCTATTCTGAAAACATATTTAGAAGAAACAGTCTGCTGAAGAAGGTTGTTAAGGGAAAAGTAAGCAGGAAGAACTACATAGTAAAATCCTAGAATAGCTACCAGAAACAAGAATTGAAGGTTTCAGAGAAATAAATAGGTTTTCCTCTGGGTGAACTGAGAGAAGAGCTGAAACAAGCCAGATCATGGCCTGCGATAATGGTGATTATCTGAGTATTCAACATAGCTCAAAATATGATGTGCAAGAGAAAGATGCAAAACATAGCTTATTTGAAGAGGACTGTCTATGTTTTTATAAAAGTGGATCCCATCCCTGTTGTAGAGAAGATGTAACTTAAGTAAAATTCAAATTAAATTAGGGGAAGAAAAAAGAATGAAAAAGACAGTGTGTTGTAATGAATATATGTTCCGAAAACATTAGTGCATTCAATTCATTACTTACATTGATTGAAATCAGCAACTGTGGGCCAATTTTTGTTTGTGGTAAAATAGAACCATAGGTCATAGTTTTCTTACCAATAAATATTGAATTATGCAATACTTTTTACCGAGGACAGCAGTCTGGAAGTAGAAGTGTTTTTTTTTCTAAATATGATCTTCAAATCTTCTGTGCTGAATTTGTATGTTCTACAAAATGTGTAGATCATACTGACTCGGGTGTATTATTTTTTTATCTATATAATTTATTTTGAACCTCTGTTTTTGAAGTCTTCTATGTATTTTTAACTCCTGAGCTCAACCTAACTCAGCTATTAGGTTATAATTAATGTGTTTCAAATAATTGTTAGTACAGGAATTTATATATATACATAGGTACTTTATAATAACCTGACCCTAGAGTGTAGATTCTTATCCAATATAAATAATTTGAATTCTTTTTTAGAATAAATTAATTACATGTATTTGTAATAGTCTTAAGCTATTGTTCTGTAAAATTAGATAGGAATATTTTTATAGCAAAATGGAATTTGATTGACTTTTCTTTCAATGTCACAGGGACCATTGCTCTTCTTTCCAAAGTTAGTACATCACTTACAGTATCACAAGAAGATCCAGAGTTAGAAGGGCATGCAAAAGAGAAAGATTACGGTGATATTTGGTGTCCAAAAAAGTTCAAAGTGGAAGACTATTGGTTCTTAAAAACTGGTGAGTGCAATTTCATAGAGATAGGGTATGATTTAGCCTATGGAACGAATATTTGAGAATATGAATCATTCGCTTGACCCAATTTAGGCATAATAGAATTTATGTGAGTTTTACCTAACACCTCAATTAACTTTTGCTTATTTATATATGAATTTTTGATTTTTTCTATGTTTCTATATTTCATGTAATTCTTTGAATAAATATTACTATTAATTTTAATTCAATAAAGAATCATTCATATTAAAATGAGTATGTAAATGCAACATTTCAGTAAAATACCCTATGTCCATGTTCTGTTTTTAGTAAGTTGTTTCTCGGATAATAGTATAATAAGTGAATAAAAATGAGATGAAGTAAGGGCTATGGTATGATATTATGCTTAACTCGCATCCCAGTAAGTTGGTGCTGTATTGCAGTCATAAGTTTCCTGACATTTAAATGTTACTCTGGTCATTCTGTTTCAAGTTATTGCCATTTGAAAATTATAATATAAACTCATTAAACAGGAATTTAATTTTTACAAACATGATCTATATTTTCAGAGTATGGTGAAGATGCGGTTTTGCAAGCTGAAAAAAATATTCAGACATCCCCAGGCTCTGTTAAAAGTGAGCTGATTTTAGTCTCAGTGCCTTCTATCCAGATTGCCTTTGAAGCTGGGGTCGGTGGACGTGCCATTCCTTTACTCCTCATTCAAATGTCTCATCAAGGAAAAATATGTGATTGGAGTTCAAGGGTTTGTTATTTTGACTATATATTTACTTATATTATTTAATTTATAAAAAAGTTGAAGAAATTGAAAAAGCATACCATTTGTCTCTAATTAAAAATAATGCCCTAACTTTCTTTCTCATGAAGTCCAATTTTACACACATCTACAGTGACTACAATATTTTTTGTCTCCTTATGTTTTGTTTTATGTTGTAGAAAACTTCACAATAATGATTCTTATTATTTAATGTTAAGTAGAAAATATTTTTACTTTAGAATTAAGTTCCATTTAATACAGAAGTGCTATGATACCTTATGCTGGGAGGGATCGTGGGCTTATATTCTTTTAATTTATGTACAATGATTCTTTACAGAAATAATGACATGCCAATATTTTCTTTTATTAACAGGTCCTATATAGGTGACAATTATCACATGAGTTTGCTTGTAATTTTTTAATATACAAAATGGTGTAAATGAAAACCAAAAAAATGTTCATGTTGAGTTATTTTTTGCCAACTGGTGGAGCTATTAATCTCTTTAGCCCAAAAAATCGCTTCTGTTGATTTGATGATTTGTTAAAGTTGAAAATTTATAGATTTTTTCCTTATAAATTTGAAATGTTGATTTGTTTAACATTTTGATAAAAAGAGGATAGAGATTTGCCCTAGAAAATTCATCTTGATTTGATTAACAATGGAACTCGATTCTTTTGTTACCTATCACATAACCAGAACATCCCCATTTCCTTCAAGGAGATTTCTGTGACATGCATGCTAACCAGAGTTGCATGTCACTGTGATTTGTATGACATTGAAATACAGGGGTGGGATTCAGCTTTTGAGCCCTTTGGTTAGCACTGCGCAATGAAATCAATTTTTCTCTATAGTTATGTTTTCTTTTTAACTGCCTAATCAGTATTTAAGTACTCTTTGACTTCTCGTACCATATTATTATATTCTCTTTATCACTCTGAAATCCCACAGGATTGTTTTGCTTGCACACCAAAATTTTATGTGTATGCATTTAATGTATTGCACTTGAGCAGTGTGTGAATCGAGTAAGCCAAATTAATGTGGAGAATAAAGTATTGCATAAGTGAACTTAGTATGACATCTAAGGACTTAAAATGTTTGTCTCTCATGATAACTCGTAACTTCCTTTGTGGGGGTGTAGAAATAGGTTTTAATTGACCACTTTAAACCTCTTGATTACCTATTCCTTTATTCCATTACATCTCCAGTACATACTTCATTTGATCATTACTTGGTGTGTTTTTATCATATCTCAAGAAAGTTATAATAATTGAATTATAGTGTTGTAAGTGTTCTACTTTTAAGTAAAGTGGAACCTCATACAACAGGCATAATTTGTTCTGTAGTCCTTCTTGCAAAGTTAAACATGACAGCATTAAGTGATGCAATTTTTCCTAAATAATTTAATGTAAAATACAATAATGCATTCCATGCAGAAAAAATTATTACATGCAAGGTTTATTCAAAGGAAATTATATATTATTGTTTGGGATCATGAATTTTAAAAACTGCTGAGGGTCAGTCTTCAGAAAAACCTGCAATGAATCTTACCCATTAATCAAGATGACATTGAGCGCTAGAACATGATTACCCTACCACAGCTGTTTCAATTATGAGAATATTGTAATATCTTAAATGCAATTAAGTTCATGCAGGAAAAATTAAATCGCTCTGAGACCTTGAATTGTTGCAGGGGAAAACTGAGTAAAACATGTTAACTGTGCACAAATACCGATAATATGAAATAAATTATTATGCATAGATAGCCTTGGGCAATGTCTACAAAATGCATAAAAACTCACTGTCTGGGCATTACAGTCAAAGAAATTCACAGATGATATGACAAAGTAAGGCTTAAGGCCATCAGGAAATCAGGGAAAGTCTGATGTTTTAAGAATCCCAGAGGTCTGCCCTGCGATTTTTCAGCTTGCAAGAAAGCATGAAGTCCATGTTTGCAGAACCCCATAATTTTTAAAGCTACACATTTTACTATTTTATGGCACTGCATTTAGGTATAGAGTAAACGAGCCTTCATGAAATATCATACTCAATTCAATGAGTCATAATTTTAATTTGTTCAATGATTTCAATGATGATTAATAAAATGTAAGAGTGCCATACTGCTGACAAATAAATGAATAAAACTTGAATTAAGAAAAGACTCCTAAGTAAGACACTAGTATTTTTATACAGCAACTTTTAAGTTATCATCCGGCAGCTTTGCTCTTGGATAGTCTTGATTACACATGTGCACTTTTTCATTTATAGGTCACCCATTTGAGATGACCACTTCAGGGGTGCAATTTTTGCAAAATCTAAATTAATATGGGGAAAAAATCAAAATTTTTCTTTTATGTTGAGGTCTAGGCTTCCAAGTGGAAATCAAACTGATAAATGTCTAACTGCAATTTTTTCAGAAGGATCACAGTGAATAGTGACAGAATCATGGGAGTATAAATGCATAAGTACTGTAAGCTTATTATTTGGCAAGCCCAACGACAATCCAATTTTAAAATAAAACCCATCACAAGTTGAAGGTGCTTAATATGTAATAGATAGGCAATACCTCTTGAGTACGTGGATTTGATGTTAGAGTATTAACCAGTACGAATTGGTTTTGCAGGCTTGATGATTCAAATAAAACCAAAAAATCCTGAACAGGCAGGAAAGTGATGAAAGGAGGTGGAGTGAACTTAAAAAAAGATCCTAGAACCCTACAACTTCGAGCATGTCCTTGTACTTGTTAGTCAATGAAATCTAAATAATCTGAGATGACATAAGACCAAGGTCAATAGTTTTTCTGATTAAGAGTTAGATGGCATCCTTTAGTTGCTTGTGAAGAAAGCATAGACCTTCAAATGGTGAATTTTCTTTGTCTCCCTCAAGAAAAAAAGTAAATGCTCAAAATTCGCTGTGCCATTATAGTCATAGCTCTGGGGTAAATGACATTGCAACAAACTACATCTCAGACAATCTTCCAAATAATATCCTTATCAAAGGGTGTTTATTTTCCTATGCCTTAAAACTTTGTAATATTGTAGGTACTCATATATGTCGTATAATGTAGCACCTTATTAATAGATATCTTTACGTCTGTCATTTAATATACGTGGTCTGGATAATAAATGCGCGAACTAGTGCAATCTGGCGGCCATGACGCAGACTATAGCCTTGCCCACTGGTGGCGCTAGTTGCCTGAGACCCAATGAGCCACTTGTGCTTGGCGGATCGTCCAGCTGTGCATATGGTGCCAGTTATGTTAGTTTCTTTTGTCCTTGTTTTTACTACTTGTCGAAAATGGAAATTGACAAAATCATGGAGCAACGAATCAGCATCAAGTTTTTTGGTAAAGTGCAGTAGAAGTTATAAAGAAATTACACAAAATGTTGACAGCTGTTTACGGTGATAATGCTCTGAAGAAAACATCCATTTTCAAGTGGATTAAGCGTTTTAAAGAAGGCCGACAAGATACCACTGCATAATAATGATGGATGATTCAAGGCCGAGACGGCTTTCAACCACCTGTGTTGACGACAACATTGATTGTATGCGATCTCTTGTCCTTACCAATCATCGGAAAACTATCCGAATGATAGCTGATGAACTGAATTTAGGAAAATCAACAATGCAAACTATTTTAACTGAACATGATGGATGGATCCTTAACCATGACAATGCACCTGCACATTCAGCATTAATTGTTTGCCAGTTTCTGGCAAAAAAATCAATCACCATCCTTAATCATCCTCCTTATATGCCAGATCTGGCCCCCTGCACCTTTTCCCTATTCCTATTATATGGCCTCAGTTCGCATATTTATTGGACAGGGTAGTATTAAGGAACTGCCAAATTAGTGTTAATTCGGTGAGGGTACTCAAATCCCATAAGATATCTTAAGAAGGACAGGTACAATCATTATGTTAGTATTCAATTGTGTGAGCCATGAATTTCTTTTCAGAGCTCATAGTTTTAAAATTTATCATAATGCAAATTTGTCTTGAAGTGGTAACTGACTAACAATTTTTCAATGTCTAATTATTGCTGCAAAAATGATGGGGTATAATAAAAAAATCAATAGTTTAAATGAGTAATCTATAGTTTGCTGTACTTAAATATTTTTTGTCAATAAAAAAAATAAGATTTAGAATATTGGGAATTTAAGGTTATTTGAACATATTAATCCTTTAATGCCACAAATTTTTCATATACATTTTTAGTAATAGGGCATGAAATTCCTAATTTAAAAATGCTGTTAAATACAATTCCTCTAAAGACAAATTTTTTTATTCCAGTTGCGGATCGAGAGCTCCTTGTCTTTACGAATGGATTATTATAATGGAGGTCTTGCTGTGTGGGAACCAATCATTGAGACTGTTGAAATTGTGCAAAGTGATGGCAGTATTAAGCGTGAACCATGGGAATTATTTCTTGAGGTAAGAATTATAGTATTTTGCTTCCCTGATAATTGTTTCTTGGCAGTGACTGTGAAATTACAAAAAAATTATGCTTGAAAACTAAAATAGAGTTCAAGTGGTGGAGACATCGGAACTATTGTTTTATGAATTTGGAGCCATAATTTCAGCCCTTGTTTAAATGTTTTGGCAGTTAATAAATCTCGTAAAAATTAAAAAAAAAAATGGAATGGGCCAGATAGATGTTGGTGGCACCTACACTGAGCTCGAGGAGCATAGATATACACAAAGGTGAGGATGTGGTCTTCTGAAGGGTAAGGGTCGGTAGTGATGCATGAAAGGTATTTAAGGAAGCATGTTAAAGGAAAATGGGAAGAAGATATAAAAAGAGGGAGATTCAAAGCAATGTATTGAATAAGCCATCTTAATTAGACAAAGAATGATCACCAAATGACTGCAACAAATCTTGGGGAAGTAAGATGGAAAAATAAAGAAATAGGTGGGAGGATAAGTAGAGAAGGGGACATAGGGAGGTAGGGATGGGTAAAATCCACGAGGATAATAGGAGGAGACAATAGGGCTTAGCTCTGAATTTAACTTATTTTGGATTTGCACATGAAAATGCATTCCTAGGGTTCAAGAAGATGGTCATAGGGACTCTTATGGAGATGTAAGTTGGCAAAAGATATGAAGTAGTTGAATTCAATAAAATGTCACCACTCTCTTTTTTGTAGTACTCCCCTTTTTTCCCTTTCACCTTGCTTCCCTCGATCTGCTGTACAGTAATTTGGTATTTGTTCTTTGTGTGATGAAGATGGCCTTTCCATTGAAGGTGTTGCACCTCTCTTTTTCTCTCTCCTCTCCCTCTTTCTTTGATTCTTCCTTGAATAACTTTCATCCCTCACTACTCACCTTAAACTTCCATCATACCGCATCTCAACCTTGATGACCACCTGTTATCTTGCGCCACTCAAATTTTGTGAAGTGCCACCAACATCCAGCTGGTGTCCTGCAGGTTCCAATCATGAAAAGATTCTCCATTGAGTAATCGAGCACTGTGCATAAAAATTTCACTGTTTAATCCTCTCCCATCCCTTATCCCCATCCGCTTCTCATCATTGTTATTGGCAATTGAAATTTCTCCACAAATAATGTTCCCATTAGCTAGAATCAGAGGTTCTTTTTAACATTTCCATAATTGATTAAATTTATTATTTATATCCCTGAAACAAGACATATTTTAATTTTAAATCTTACAGAACCCACTACCAGTTAAAAGTGGATACAATGAAAGTACAACATAATGATTGCTCTTAGTTCTGAAATGATCAATTGCCATATTGTAATTATTGGTCACTAATTTGCTGATTCCTTCGATTTTTGCAATAGCATTGCCATTGCTATGGGCATATTATTTTTAAAATTGAGAAAACGTCAATGAAGATTTTCCTATATTGCATTATTTTTGTGGGCCTTTAGGTGCATTATTTATGTCATAAATGTAGAGTACAAGGTCTATTCGAAAAGTATCATGACTTATGTGTTTTTTCAAAAATTATTTATTTATTCATGAATATCTATTTTGTCCCCTTCAAAGTAATCCCCATTAGATATTATACACTTGTGCCAGGTTTTTTCCAATCCTCAAAGCACTTCAAAAAATCATTTTTTGTGATCTTGTTCAGCTCCTCTTTCGATGCAGTCTTTATCTTGTAGCATAGCGTTGCATATCATCATCCTTTCATGGGCCTCTTCAGTTTAGGGAACAAGAAAAAGTCACTGGGGGCCAGGTCTGGGGAATACGGTGGCTGCGGCATCATTAGTGTGTTGTTTTTGGCCAAAAATTCGCCACCTGCTCTAGTTTTGACCCTGCTATTGTAGTGATAAGTTTAGTCTTCCTCTATTTTGAAAATCACATATCCTTTGTTATGTTTACATTGATTCTTATCTTATACTTATCTCACTGATTTTATAATATGCTTAGTAATGATTGTAACCCCTTGGCTGACTGGTTAACTAAAGCTTTATGATGAGCAAACCTAAGTGATTTTATGAATTCCTCGCCCAACTTTCTATTCCTATTTACAGTTCTTCTCATGCCTCTTTTACCATTTCCTCCAGGTATATGTTGAAAAGTACTGGTGGTAATTGACACCTGTCTTACCTATTTTCCTAACATTTACCTGCATGGCAATACTTTGATTCAAATAATTTTTGTGTCACTTTGGTAAATATTTTTTAAAAGGATATCAGTATATTAGTATATAGCTTGGATTACCTCAATTAGAGAACTATTTTTATATCTACTGAGGTTGTTTTTGTAACTAAAACCTAACACTTTAATCAAACGACATTGCATAAGATCTTGGACCCTCTGCAGTGGATATTATGTTCTTATAAGAGGTGATAATTTTGAAAACAACCTTACTGGTAAATATAAAATTGGGCCCAGAGTAAATGTTTTTTTATTATTACTTGTTTT
This sequence comes from Hetaerina americana, assembly GCF_022747635.1. Lineage (NCBI taxonomy): Eukaryota > Metazoa > Arthropoda > Insecta > Odonata > Calopterygidae > Hetaerina > Hetaerina americana. Next base: position 30,252,924 of record NW_027286874.1, on the reverse strand, counting down.
GTTTGTAGACTCAGTAACTAGTAAAACTAAAAATGAAAAAAACCAAAGAGATCCATCACTGAGGTAAATACTGTCTTCAAAGAGTCCTCATGGGATCCATTAGTATAGGTAATCCAGGGTATGTTTTAATACCCTGCATTCTTTTAAACAATATTTATTATTGTGAAATTTTTTTTAATTTCATGTTATTTTGTGAAAGCTCAAACAGCTAAATTAAAGGGCATTCATGTTACCTTATGTAGGGGTAAATAATAATAATAATATTTATTGATCTTTTAGATGGTAAGATACATCACAATTGATCTCATCAAACCAATCCAAATTACTGGAAAATAATTCTCCTTAAGCATATATTGGAAAACAACTTTAATAGACAATATCAAGTTATGTGTAGTTCTCTATAGTTTTATAGTTATGTAATAAATCATCAATAAAATATAAAGCATGAGCTGCAAGCCAGGCACATTGAACAGATTTTACTCTAGAAATTGACTATTGTAGAGGGGCATAGTAATGCCCTTGAAAAGTTAAGTATAGATTTGAATGATACTTAAATGTATAGGCTTTACCAATCCTACAGGGCATATCCATTGTACATGGCTTCTAAAAAAGGTATTGGGAAAAGTTTCTGGAAAAATAAATTTATTCCAGGTATTGCTAAAATGCCTCAAAATTCTTGAAAGTGCACCCCTTGAGTGTTGGCACACTTTTCCAGTGGCTTTTCCACGCCTCAAAGGCTCCATGGTAGGTGGATTTTGGAAGATCCTTTAGAGTAGGTGTGCAAGCTTCTTTGGCAGCACTTGGGGTCCCATGGTGGTGTCCTTTGAGGGAGGATTTCGCTTTTGAGAATAGGAAATAGTCTGCTGGGTCCAAGTCAGGACTGTAAGGGGGTTAGGGAATCGTTGTGTCACGTTGCAGAAGGTCTTTGTAAGCAGACACTCAACTCTGCTCTTAGTCATCCATCAAGACCTTTGGGATGAGTTTAGCGCAGATCTTTCACAGCCCCAAATTTTCAGTGACAATGGTGTGCACTGTTATCTTATCAATGCCAATATGATCTGTGATCATGTACACACTTAACCAGAGTTCTGAATGTTTAGTGTGTGTTTAAGGTCAACCCCCCCCCCCCCCACCTCCAAGCCTGCATGGTGCAACGTACTGTCACATCAGGAAAAAATTGTTCCCGATACTTTCTATATAAATTTTGCATTGCAATCTCTATTATGTCAGTTGGTTGTTAAATTCAGATGTTTAGCAGATCATATCCTCTTCTGAATATGAACCTATATTTATCTTTAGAATAATGTTAACATACCAATCTCCTAAATATAAATATTTTCAGTATTCCTTGAAGTTATTCATTTTGTATTCTCAGAGTGATTCAGTTAAGATTGTCAGAATATTTAAAATTTACATATTATATAAAATTTTTATTTTTTTTGCCGCAGGTTGAAAGTGGAGGAGAGGAAGCTGCACAGGTGCTGAGTCCTAATTCAGATGATTTAGAAGAAGTTAAACTGCCACAGCCTCATCTTAACGTTGTATTTTCTTCCAAGGTAAAGTTATTCTCACTCTTCCATTTATTTGTTTATTTATTTTTTGAATAAGTTCTTTCTTTGCAATCTTCTATTAAGCAGATTTTCTTGTATGAAATTATGCCACTAAAACCTAAGTTACTATGAATAAGATATTTGGAGTGTCTTAGGCAATTTTATATAAGAAGTAATAACAAAATCTCCTGCACTAAAACAGTTGTGCATATTTCAGCCATGCACATATGAAGAATTGAAGAAAAAGCCCTCATTTACTCATAATTCATTTCTATAATTGACCACTTGTCAGGTGATATCCACAATCACTGACGGAGCTTCTGTGGTAAGTAGGGCTCATCATAAGAAACCTCATAACACACACACTAGTAAATTCTGCACATATGTACTTAGGTTTCCCATGATAGTTAGCAGCCTATTGAACAAAATATTGGAGAGAATCATCTGCAAGAATGACCAAAACCACGCACTCCTGGGGAAAGCTCATTGGTTAATCAAGGCCACCATGTGAGATTTCATGTAATCCATTCACTTAGGTACCTAAAGATGGGATAGAAATCATCTTTAAAAATTTCCTCACACAAACATAAATCCTGTTTAAAGAATATAAAGTATTCAGGGTAAATAATGTTTTTTTTAATTTATGATCATGAATGTTTTATACTGTGTCATCTCATTTTAGGAAAACTTGGAAGTATCTGTTACCAAGACCTGCCTAGATGTGGTGAACATATTGGGGACAGCTTTTCAAAATGCCATTCAAGAGAGTACCACTCAAACTTCAAGACCTCATGCTCCTTACCTGGTGCAAAATGATCTAGGAGTGCCTATAAATCTCAAAATGAAAGAAACTAATTTTATGGTAAGTAATGTTTATAAAAAAGAGCTACTCATTATAAAGTGACTTTGAGGAACTGAAGTGAGAAATTAAACTTAAGGTTAATGTTGAGGAAAATGATGGTTAATACTAACCTTTGTCACCACAAAAGCTCAAAGGAGCTCACATGGGGTGGAAGGGGGCCCTCAAGGGAGATCTACTTGCATGCAAATCTGCCCGTGACTCTAATCATGGGATGTATGGTGAGGATGCATTCTTTGTGGTATGAGATGAATCCAAAACACTGACATCTCTTGCTGAAAAGAACCTGCAGGACTATTCCAACCACCTGCGAAAATCTCGTGGTCAGATGAGTACATTACTGGTTGAACCTCTTTCCTCAAAAATTTTTGATATTCCAGCTCCTGATGTGGTTGCCAACCCCATTGCATCAAATCAAATGGACAGGAATGAATTGAGTAGGCTGTGTTTTGAACTTGACAACATGAAGAACAATCCAGCAGTTTGTTTTTTATTGACTTACGACATAATATACAATACATATTAAATAAAAACAATACTGTGGAATATTTTCTGTTTTCAAGTTCAAGAGGGAGTTCCACACAATAAAGCCTGAAACTATATCCTACTGACTCTTAACTTAAAAGGACAATTGATGAGCACCATAGCCTGCAATGAATGGTAACTCAAACCAAGAAATATGCACCTGAAGACTTTTCAGATGGAAACACAGCTATCCAAGATGAATGGCCTTGTAGATAAGGCACTGACTCAGACTTCTGGCCTCTGAGCAGTCAACTGTGTGGTTGGGACTGTGGGTAAAAACATTTGTATCCTCCCACAGTAGCACCTTTCCAAAGGGTGAAACCAAAGTCATGCAGGTGAAACAATTGATGAGAATCGTGTGATTGTGTTGTGGAAGACAACATCTGAGTGCAGTTTCACACCTTTGGTAAAGTGTGTAGCTTGCTCCCTAAGGATCCATCATCTCACACTGATCAAGCATGCGTAGCTCATTATCAAGCACCATGAAGTACGATCAGATTAATGGCCCTGATGGTAGTGAAGAGGCAGCTTGTCAAATAGATTAAGGCGATGACAGAAGATTTTACCTTCTTTTACTATAAAAAAAATTATATTTCAGCTATGTATTATATAAATCCCTGATCCCTAAATCATTGTTTAAATTGGGTGTTAGTATGGAATCAATGAATTGGAAGCCAAGTTAATCTTTTATTTGAACATTTCTGCAATCAACTGGAACTAGTACTATCCGTATTCTTGACTCTGAAAGCCAATGTCATAATTTGTGGAGATCTCAACATAACACTAAAAACTAGCGATTGTCTGGTTGTTGAAAATCTTTTGCTTTCTTATAATTTGTGCTGGGTAAGCAAACAGCCTACTCAACTTTCCACCTGCCTAGATAATGTAGTGATCAATTGTGCTGTCTGAACTGTAGAGTATAAGTGTTATTGACTACCTCCTGTCTGACCATTAAGGTATAAGTTTCACTTTTAAGACTCAAATAACTCAAAAGATATTCCCTAATAGAGGTAAAACCATAATCATGAGGCCCATAACAATAGAAAGCGTAGAGATTTTTCAACTGCTTTTATCTTGTATCAATTGGCATGGTATTTGCACAGACTCAGTAGATCAAACTTGTTTCCCCAGTTTTTAATGGTAATTTCCAACACATTTTTGAACATTGCTATCCTGAAAAGATACTGAACTGTAAGATCTCTAAAAGTGCAAATAAACTGAGGTCTACTGAGGAGTTGAATGATTTACTTAGTTACTACCACTCTTACAAAATCAGTGGAAGCCTGCATTACAAAGATGCTTACTTGAAATACAAAAGAGATTATTATAATTCGGTTAGGTGTGAAAAAGATAGACCTTATAAGGATTTTATTTTGAATGCAAAAAATAAACAAAATCAGCTTGTAGAGTAGTCAATGAAGAAGTTGGTCATGGTAATGGAAAAGGAAATCTTCCTTTCACCCCAGATACTGTAAACAATTTTTTCTTAAAAGCAGTTTCTTAAAAGACAATTTCTTCTCTGAAAAAGTTGACGATGCCAATATTGGCAACATTTTGCAAAATTTTCTCCCAAGTAATTTAAATTTTAAATGGAATTTTTCCACCCCATTTGATGTTATATTGACTAAAAAATTTAAAAAACCAAACAGCAAGGATATTTATGGTCTGTCTAATTCCTTAATAAAGGACATTATTGTGTTCATTGCGGAAGTATTAGCTATGTTAATCAACTTATGTTTTGAGACAGATTTTCCAACAGCTCTAAAATATTCCAAAATAGTACTTGTTTATAAGAAAGGTGATAAAGATGATTGAACTAACTACTGTCCCATTTCCATAGTCCCCGTTTTTGGTCAAATTTTTGAAACTATATGAAAGATTAAATATGTAATTTTTTTGAGTCAAGTAATCTCTTTTCCAAATCACAGTATGGCTTTCGATATGAGGAATCTACTATTATGGCTGCAGAGTCCATAGTTAATTATGTCATTTAAGCATTTGAAGAGAGGGAATCAGTCTCTTTGACTCTATGAGATCTTAGTAAGGCTTTTGACTGTGTTAATCATTCAATATTACTATCAAAGCTAGAATATTATGATGTTAAGGGCATTGCACTGAAACTAATGAAGTCATATTTGGATGATCACCAACAATTGGTTGAACTTGATGGCTGTCAATCTGTGGCTCTTTAAGTAAAATTTGGTGTCCCACAGGGCTTTGTGCTTAGCTCAATACTGTTTGTCATCACGATCAAAGGTTTGCCCTTTAATATGAAATATAAATCTGTTTTATATGCTGATGACTTTACTTTTGTACAAAAATGTCAACTTATAGAAGAAGGCACTATGCAGTAATGCCCGAAGACAGGCTAAGGAATGGTTGGATACTAAAAATTTACATTTAAATGCTGCAAGTTACCCAGCATATTGTATGGAGTCTTAAAACAAAATAAATGAAATTGAAACCACTAAAATATAGGAATTTATATTGATATAAACCTTAACTGGGAGACCTACATCAATCAGATCTGCAATAAACTGAGTCAAGCTGTTTATATATTGAGAAAGCTCAACTTTCTCATTTCAAATGAGTATTGTTTAACACTTTACCATACCTTCTTTCAATGTCATTTGAATAATGGTGTTTAGTTATGGGGTCATTCCCCACATGTTAAACAAATTTCGCTGCTACAAAAGAGAGCTATTTGCTCTCTTGCTATTATACCACCATTTGATTCCTGTGAACCTTTTTATTAGGTATGGAATCATGACTGTATTTAGTTTATATATCCTTAAGGCTCTGATTCATGTGAAAGTTAATCTAGAAACCTACCAATTAAGATCTAACATCCATAACTACTCCACGAGAGGTAAATCAAATCTAAATACTATTTAATGTAGATTGTCATCAACTTATAAAAACTTTCATAATATGAACATACGACTGTATAAGTATCGGCCTGCTCAGTTGAAATCAGATGGTATCCAGAGTTTCAAGAATAGGGTATATACCTGGTTATTTGCTCACCCACTGTACTCACTACATGAATTCTTTTGTGACAATCTTCATCACATTTAAGAACTTATATTTATATGTTAAATAATATTTATATTGTCGACATTTAATATGGTTGTACCATTTTTCAAAATGAATAAATTATTATTATTATTAAATTTAAATTGCCTATTGAATTATCGCTCATATATTTTTATGGGGAGCCATTGGACCCCATTCTCAAGAATAGAATTTGGTGAGTTAGGTCATGTACTCCATGTACTGTACTCCATGGGCATTAGTATAAATATTTTAACTATATTAATTTTTTTAATGCTAGTCTTTCAAGCATTAATGACATTTATAATCATTCTAATTTCAGGTTTGTATGACTGGTAATGATGGAAATGGCAAGGATAATATACGTGAGATATGCTTGCAGTCTGGGGCTCAGGTACAGTTGGGAAAAATCCAGGCCAAAAACGATAAGGGTAATCTCTTAAATGCTGGAGAGGAGCTTCTGTCATTGGAGGTGACTATTTGGCTTGCGTAGTTAGTATGTAATTTATTAATTAAAATAAAAAATATTAATCTACATAAGTGTATGTGTATTTGTAGATTTGTATACTGTATTCATTACCGATTATTAAGTGTTCATTACCAAAAATAACTCAATTATCAAAAAAGTATGTTCTCCATGTTATCTAAATTTGAGGGAATGGATACGATAATGAACAGTGAATATAAGGTTTTTGGTAAGGTAGAAAAACGCTGTTATGAAGAAAAAAATGGTTGAATAAACTAGGACTCAAGCCTGGACTTATTTCAAATATATTTTTGTGACCATGAAGCTATTTCATCAATATTATCAATGTTAGATAGAGCAGTAATTTATTTAACCAAGTACCAGGCTTTTTCTGGGCAGTCAATATTGTTTCATGTGCTAGGAGAAGAGATGGACGGATAAACATAGAGGAAGGAATAATTTGAAAACGAGCACTAAGAGTGCTGGAGTGTGGTATGTTTAAAGGCAAGCATGGCCCACAGTAATAAATCACCTGAGTTGATCAAATATGTGCATCATGTATAAAAAATGCCTAACAAATGAGAGTTATATCATTTGGATTTTACTACTTTCATTCTTTTTATGAATGTGTCTGACCAAAATGCTATTCTTGCATTCTTAAATAGGTTTATTCCAAAATACTGAATTGAAAGACAAAATTATTTCATGTTTATTAAATTTGAAAGCTTATTTTTTTTTTTAATAACTGATCGTAACACTTTTCTACTGGATAAAATTTTATTTTACGACCGGGTTTGGATTTATTATATCATCATCAGGTAAACCTGGTCGTAAATAAAATTTTATCAAGTGGAAAAGTGCTACGATCAGTTATTCATTATGTTCGACTTCCACCATATTATGCCTAAAGCTACTCAATTTGTTCTAATTTTTTTGTTGCTCTTCAATGCCTTCATTTTATTTTTGCCTTTGTTTCTATTTCTAATTATTTTTTTGTTAGATTGAGAAATATTTCTTGTAAAATTGCTTATTCTTTTGTATTTTATGTAATGAGAAATAAAGGACACATTTGCTAAAAATGTGTGCTAATGGCATTTAGTCTCTGTTGCATAATTAAATGCAGCTTCTGGTGACTTATGTATTACTCTCTGATGGAATATTTACATTCAAATCCTGGATTTGATGAGCTTTGCAATGATTTCCTAGTCATATACAAATATTTAGGTGTCATTCAAAGGGCACTTAACCTCTAAGGGTGCAGTACTTAATGAGCTCCATAGGATGTTGAACTGAGGACCTGTAGAAACTTTCATTACTAGCAGCTTAATGCTGCCTATCTTCAGTCCTCACTCTTCATATCTTAAAAAAAATTCTCTATCCTGAATCACTCACCTGTCAATAATGATTATGAAAATAATGAAAGTTCTCAGCCACCCCTTCACTTATGTGTCTTGAAGTAAGATTAGGATTTTAAGAATGTTTTTCCTTGATACCAATGCTATCATGTTTCCTTAGATATTAGGAATTTTTGGCAGTATATGAAAATTTGCATGCCATGTATCTGGTCGGTAAAGAAATTTGATTTTTGCATCTTGCTTTCAGATCTTGACAGAAGCCTCAGCACCTAGTGGTGGTCCTGGCAATTGGAAAGTGGACTTGCCCATAGCAAGAGTTGAAAGGAGACATTTCTCCCTTCGAAGACACCAAGGAGAGCCTTGGTCTCTGATATCTGAAGTTACTGTGGAGGATGGTCACAAGGTTGTGACTCTTAGAAGTGCTGTTCAGGTAAATTCTGACTGAGGAAATAAAAAAAAGCATGAGCACCTAGTTTGTACCTGTATTTGAAGTATTTCAGGATATTATTTCATTTTGGATTTAGATCAGTCCTCAGGAGTAGTAATGCGACCAATAATTTGCATTCTTGTTCATCTATACACAAGAGTACTCATATCAATCATCTCACCCTACCGTTCAGACGTTCAATGATAGAATATTTTCCATAGTTCAATGATAATGGCCATAAAAGGGAGAGACATTTTTTACACTATTCAAAGGTACATACAATAACTATTAGGGTGAACAAATTTTGTGGAAGTCAAGGTTAGTGCTAGTTTATAAATTCTCATAAAACAAAAGGTCAGCTTTTTAACTCTAAATTTTGCTTGATTTTGAATTAACAAATTTTGTAAATCAGGATAATTTATATTGATACATTTGTTACATGTTGATAAATACTTCATGAAATTGTGTTAAGTATGAACTAAGGATGTTATGCAGTGGAGTACGAAACATCCAATGTCTGATTGCCTGATGGGTGACTGTCCATTTAATCCATTGGAAGAGTTTTTCCAGCCATTCTCAAGTTATTTTCATAACTTAAGTAGTAGCGTTGTGTTATGATGCATCTTCTAAAACATTACTTTGGCGTGGCTTGGTTGAGTGACTGCATATGCTTCTTTTAACTGACTCTCCTGTTTTAATTTCCTTGGGAATATTTTAAAGATTGGGTGGCCAATGTAACTGTAAAAATTATTTATAAATCATTGACTGGATGCTCATGGAATTTTCAAAGTGTAGTGCACGAAGGCATGGACTGAAGTCATCTGCACCTAAGATTTTGGAGAAGGGGTGTTCAGTGACCTTGTTTTGTTAGGTTTGTAGGAATTGAGAATTCATATGGAGAGAATGAGTTGAACTAGGACCTCTGAAAGGCCATTTCAAGTTGGTATTTGCGAACAACCTTCTGAACTCTGTAGCACTCTGTTCTCTTGAGCTGCTAAATTTTTCATGGATTGTTGCCTTCTTTACGGGGAGTGGTAGTGTGTGATAATGGATAGCATCAGAAAACTATTGTGTATTCATTTCATAGCAATTTATAACTACCCTTATTCTGAGATGTAAGTCCAAATCAGTGGGGTTGTTTTCTCTAGTTGATATATCTATTAATTTTTTAGCAATGAGCACACTAATTCCAACAAATTATTTGAAACACATGTTACCTGACTGATGTAATAGGGTGAGAGCATAGAATTGGTATGAATTTTGTTTCCACTGACATTACACGCATAAATTTTCACTGATTTTTCTACTTAAAATGAGGCATGGGAACTGTGTCAAATTAATGTGCATAATTTTAACTAATGTAATTTTTATGGAATGGTGAATGGAATAAATGATTGGATGAAAGAAATTAGGATAAAAATCCAATAAAAAACTTGCTAAAGGATACACATAATATGTCCATAAATTATTGCCTAAATGTTCCAGAATGGTAGCCTATCTAATTATCTATCATTTTCGGTTATCTGCTGGTACCTTGTCCTTAATTAACTTAGACTGTGCTCCATTGTATGTGAATTAATTATTTGACATGCCATTGTGAGCAGATATACTATGTAATGAAGTGTAGATCAAAAAGCTGAAAAACCAGAAACCATTGGTTCTTTTGACATTGTCTTTGTTTTATAATTGGTTGTGACAATTTTTTTCAAGGTTATCAATGAACTTCGAGAACCTGTGGAAGTATATTACATGACACCAAGAGGAAATGAAGTTGAGAGAATTGGTGGACCATTAGCTGCAAAAGGTGTCCTTAATCTTCCACTTCGTGCTGTTTATTCTCCCACTGCGGAGCTTTTCTTCCGTGTTCAGAAGTAAGAAAACCTGCTCCAAATATTTACAAGGTTCTCATTATAATTTATTGGTATATATTAGGATTTTCAAGGAAAAGGTAATTTATGCCTTAATCTTGTAAATTAGGCCATTTATGCCTTAATTTTTATGTTACATTCATGGTGTGTGTCCAAAAATCAGTTTTTTTCCACTGCAGGTATTAAAAAAATTGTAAAAAATAATTAAAAATCTGAGAGACCTGATGTTTTACTTGTAACTGCTGTTCATAATAAATATTATTTCTTTTGAATTTCATCACTGTGGAATAGTAGAAAGTTTGTAAGAATGCAAAAGTAACTGAACTCATTAATATTAACAAGCAAAACTAGGATCCTGCAGAACTTGATAGAGTGACAAAAATCACTCAGTGGTTAAATTTCATTGGAAAAAATTTTTCCCTTGTTTTCTTTGAAACAAAAAGTAAAATCTCACCCCTGACAGGAATTTAAATTTTATATTTTTTCCTTGAATAATTTAAATTAAATTTTGAATGGTCTTCTAAAATTGGATATATTTTGGTCATTTCATACATGATGCTATTGTTATATTTGTGCATTTCTCTTGTAGCTCCACAGTTTCAATTGTCCCATTTGTTTGGAAAGAACTTCAAAAGGTTTCAAACTTCTCTTCTATATTGCGCTGTGATCCCAAGGAAGGTGGATCTCCTGTGTACCTTCAGGTAATATGTTAAAACTACTTCACTCTTAATGTATTTACTTAAAAAAGTATATGAGATAAATCTCTCAGAAATAGTGTTTGGTTGTCAATGTTACTTAACCACCAAATATAGGCTCACAGCTATATTAGTTCTTTAAAAAGTTAATTGAAGGAAATAATTTGAAGGGGTAAGGTTCCTTGCTCTTATTTCTTCATTTTTCCAGTGGGTCAATTTTTCTTATTATACACTATCATGTGTGTAATTATGGGGCTTCAAACTGGCAAATAGATATTTCGCACTGAAACAATTTTTCAACTGCCGACTCATACGTGTGTTAGTGTGATTATTTTATTTTATCTTAAAAAAGTGGCTATATCTGGATATGTCTTATGCCCCACTATGCTGAAATTCCTGAAAATGCAGCTATTTAGATAAATGTAAAATTATTTTCTGATTGGTGTTTTTAAGTTGAAGCTCTTCTAAATAAATCTACAGATATTAAATTGAAAATTATAAACTATACTGAACAATTAATTAAAATCCCTGGGCATAATACCAGGGAAGGGACATAATTAAAATTATGCCGATGAAAAATGTTTTTGAGCATTTTTAATGGAATGAATTCAGGAGCTTGAGAAACCATTGTTTTAAATAATAAGTACCAGGAGAATTCGCTACCAAGGTTCCATTTCTACAATTCTACTTTGTCATGGTTTTATAAGCTTCCTACCCTGGGGCATAAGCATAAAACAGAAATTTTTCTTTGATGGCAGGTAATTGGTGAGACTGAGAGAATACCTCATGGTAAAAGTGGGAAACATACCCTTGCCAGCATTTGTCATCGCGTGTATCTTCGGCCGACTGTAATATTGAGGAACTTGTTGCCAATTGATGTAACTATTACTCAGCATGGTGTCTTTGGAGATCATAACCTGAAAGCTGGTGAAGATCTAAATCTACCCTCAGCTTGTCCTGGAGCATGTTCCCTTGTTGTTAAGGTAAGTTAAAATCAGCGCATGAATGAAGTCAGCTGAAGTTACTCATTTTGCAGCTAGAGGAGAATAAGTCTTTTACAGGTTTTAAGATATTTCCATATTTTTAATATAATGTATCAAATGTAATCCAAATATTTTTATCCTTGATTATCCAGAACCTCAAAACCTATCACATTGGACAAAACAAATTCTTTTTACTTGGAAATTTTCATTCAAAAGTTTAATTTGGCCTCTCATATTAATAATTATTGTCATGACTGCTTTAAGAAGGATTATTTACTATATTTTAGATATCTGACTACTTGGAAAGAGAGTGGTCATATCAGGAAGAAATAATGCTCAATCAGCCTGAAATATCAGTTTGGACATTTAAATCCTATGATGCAATGAAAGATGCAACGTTGGACCTGGGAGTTCATGCAGGGAAATCAGGTGGAACATTAGAACTAAGTCTCTTTTCACCATGCTGGATGGTCAACAAGACAGGATATCTACTTACATACAGGGTAAGAGTATTATATTCAATCTGAATATTGTTTATTGGTAGTGTAAGTTATTAGTTTATGATTTTCAGGCAGTGATTAAAGATTATGAATGCAAAATACAACAATTACTGGTCAATACCCTCTAACATATAAGCACATATAACAGAATGAAAATACAATGGTTAATAGACTATGGAGATGGTTACACTTTCTAGAGGTTCTCCAAGAAACATTCAGCGCAGCGAAAATTTTCACATTGCTCTTAAATATCAATTCTTTAGATATATAGATTTTGGAAAGTGGTTAACATTTTTATTCCCTCTACTAAAGTTCTGTATCACAAGATCTTTGCCTTTTGTGAGTGACATGAATGTTGTTGGTACTTCTTGTGCCACATGGGTGGATATCCACATTAGTATGAAGCTTATGAAAGTTATTTTCAAAAGAATGATCTGCTGATGCAACAGTTATCATTCTGATATATTCTAAATTTTTGCATAAAAAAGTGATTTAAAATTAAATCTAACAAGGTTTTCCATAAATGCATCTTAATTCATCTCCCCTCTACATATGAAAATGTTAAGAACCAGGTGGCATGCAGTCTCTTCTACAAATAGATGATAACTCACTTAATTTGGAATACAGGCTCATTGAAATATCAGCCATTTATTTCACGTATAAAAACCTTTATTTTTTTAATCCATCATCTTAATTCTAAAAAACCTCATTCCATGAGAACCTGTTATTGATATAGTAAGAATATTCCTTCTCTGATGACTAATCAAATAAACAAGAAAATCCATAAAAAGTTTCAAAGAGTCCTTTTACCTCAGAGGAAATGGCTATTTTGACAATTCAGTGGACTATCACATCATAAAATGAAGTGGCAATACTTTCAGTACACTTGAAAGTCCATCTTCCCCTCAGATAACAAGTTAAATACCATTTTCAGTATGTACTAAGAAAGAGTAACTTTATTATGTAATGCTGTTGATAAAAAAATAGATTTTAATAGATGAAGGATAGAATAGGATAAAATGAAGGGATATGTTTCACCACAGACAGGGAATCACTTAAGCGATTTGCTGCCGAATGGAGAGCCGATGGTTCACATCTTGGGAAATATCTTTTTTACCAGTGGTTGATTTTTATGATTGTATCAGTACCAGGACTTTTTGAGAAACCTAGATGCAAGACAGGGAAGGTATCCCAAGCCTTATTATCAAGACTTTATTCTTAAATAAAATAATTTGTCCTGTCAACAATCACAAGAATTAGTATAGCCTTATTTTCCTATAGTGTTAAAGGGTATGTACTTCCTGTGCTTTCATTGATGTCATTGATAATATTGTTGAAATTGTACATATGTTGCCAACATGAATAATGGTGTGCATTATATATTTATGCAGGCAGCAGACGATCAAACAAATGTCCTTTATCACCCAGCTGATTTAAAGAGCCCAATCTTATTTGGTGCTAAAGGAAAAGCATTCTTTGGAAAGAAAAAGATTTCTGTGCGCCTTGAAGATGGTGAATGGTCATCATCCTTTTCATTGGATGCAGTTGGAAGCTCAGGTGTTGTGTCTTGTAATACATCACATTTGGTTCGTCAGGTAAAGTTAGCACATCAATTATTAAATGGGAATAATTTTCAAATATGTCCTAAATATCTGCATAATTACATTGTAATTACTATGGTTTTTTTTTAATAAACTGATTTCACTTGTGTTACACCATCAATAAATGGTCCAGTAGATAAATTAGAGGCTAGTTCATTGATTCATTACAAGATCATGGTTAAAATTCCAGGAAAGGATTATCATGCATTTAAAAGGTGAATTCTGGTGAATTTAAGGTGGTGTTATGATTCCTTTTAAGTCCATTCCTGCGGCCACTCGATTCTTTGAGATAATTTTGGAAATTTTAGTCTGTTATTTGCAACTTTTTATCTTCTGCAAAACTGAAGTCCATTCTCATTTTTTATTTAATGCTAATGTGTTGCCCCATTTTTCATTTTTTTTTTAGTTCTTTAATTTTTTTATATTGCCTTTTCCGCTGTCAAAAATCATTAAAAGTAGTAAAAAATGATGAAATTGACTGTGATGACATCTATAACTTCCAAGGAGTAGAGTGAAAATTAAATATTCACAAAATATAGCAGTGTCATTTCTATTGGTATTTATTATTATTATTTTATTTATTAATTTTTTGGAGTATTGTCAGAATTTACTCATTTCTTTAAGAATGTGTGCAATCAAATGATATCCAGCAAGCAAAAGAGTGTAGTCAGAAAGAGACCTTTAATTGCATATGACTCATGGGGTTTACTATGTCTTTCTTGAACTGAGGGATGTATTAATTGGCAGATGTTACAGTAGTTAGATTACAGATGTACATATGTAATTGTGTATGAGAAATAAGATAGAAACTAATAAATGATTAGCTATAAACCTTATGAAATGGCTAATAATTAGCAGTGTCTGATTAATAGTATTTACTAACATTTTTCAAGCTGTAGGAGATATCATGATTGTGATAGTTTTGTGGGAGTGGGGAAGATATAATTGCTTTATAAATACAATTTCATTGTTTATAGAATTGGTGGCATTTTTTGCCAAAGAGTTTTCATAAGTTCTTGTGTAGGTAATGAAACAATCAATTAATCACTAAAAATAAAAATAATAATTATTATTATTACTTTTTATTTGCCCAGAGATCACAATACAAAAATACCAGGTGGGTGGTGTATGTACATGATATAAGGCACATCAAAAAGGAGCAATGACACTGGCTCAATTAAGATACATAAAAGAAATGTTGCTCACAGTTACATAATATTTGGCACAAACCCATGAACATTGGCTGTGACATGCACATGATATATCAATTAAGAAAAATCATTGATTACCAACATGAATCGAACCATGACCATAAACTAAAAGTATGAACTTAATGGTCAGGAATATTGTTGAGATATTCGTCAAACGAGTAGAACATAATACACTGTGTATATATTTTTAATTTATGCCTGAATGCAGCAGTTCCTTTTGTATCCTTGATACTTTTGTGTAGTTTGTTATATAATCTGATGCCCATTTCATTGGGTCCTAATTTCAATGCTTTAGTTCTTATATTCTCATAATGGATGTCATTCCTTACTCTGGTGTAATGATGATGATAGGCAGAGTTAAGAGGATAGTTGCCAATGTTATTTTTTATATATAGAATTAAAAACATAATGTAGATGCACGGGAGTGGTAGCAAATTTATTCATGGAAAATAGGCCTTGGTGGAGCATTGTGAGATTTCCTGGTGATGATTCTAATAGCTCTCTTTTGCATTTTAAAGATGGTTTGAGAAATAGCAGCTGATCCCCATAATATTATACTGTAGGTTATATTTGAATAAATTTCCCCATAGTATAAATTGAGTGGTACAGTTTTACTTGTAGTTTCATACAGGTGTCTTTTATATTCGTATCCCAAGAAATATTTGCACACAGAGAAATACCTAGAAATTTACATTCCGTCACATGCTCAATTGATTGGTCATTAATTTTTACCAGCCGATCATCTGGCATGTTCTTATTACGTGTAAAGTATACTATTTTACTTTTATTTACATTTAAGTCTAGAAGGTTGTCTGTACACCACTTGTTTATTGCAAGTGTGACATACTTTGATTTATCCATAAGGCTGGGATATGTTTGTGTTGATATTATTACATTAGTGTCGTCAGCATACAACACTGGTATTATTTCTTCATAATTCTGTAAGCAGTTAGGTAGGGTATTGAGGTATATCAGGAAAAGGAGTGGCCCAAGGGTTGAGCCTGGTGGAAACCCTTTGTTAACTTGGTATGCTTCAGATGAATATTTTGACCCATCAACTGATAACACTGCTTTCTGAGTGCAATTGTGCATATAGGACTTCATCCAATTTTGAGGAATTCCTCTAATTCCTATTCTTTTGAGTTTAATTAGTAGTCTATGGTATTAAGGGAGTTGCACTGAAACTAATGAAGTCATATTTGGATGATCGCCACCAATTGGTTGAACTTGATGGCTGTCGGTCTGCAGCTCTTAAAGTAAAATGTGGTGTACCACAGGGCTCTGTGCTTGGCCCAGTACTTTTCATTATCATGATTAATGATTTGCCCTGTAATATGAAACCTAGATCTGTTTTATATGCTGATGACATACTTTTGTGCAAAAGTGTCAACATCTAGAAGATGCAAAGTTACGATCTAGTGCTACCCAAAAACAGGCTAAGGAATGGTTTGATGTTAATCATTTACAATTAAATACTAACAAAACTCAGCATATTGTGTGCAGTCTTAAATCAAAAATAACTGATATTGAAACTGCTAAAATACTAGGAATTTATATTGATACAAAACTTAATTGGGAGACTCACATCAGTCAGACCTGTAATAAACTTAGTAAAGCTGTTTATATGTGAAGAAAGCTCAACTTTATCATTTCAAATGAGTATCGTTTAACACTTTACCATGCCTTCTTTCAATGTCATTTGAATTATGGTGTTGAGTTATGGGGTCATTCCCCTCATGTTAAACAAATTTTGCTGCTGCAAAAGAGAGCTATTCGCTCTCTTGCTAATATACCACCACGTGATTCCTGCAAACCTTTTTTTATTAGGTATAGAATCATGACTGTATTTTGTTTGTATATCTTTAAGGCTCTGATTCATGTGAAAGTTAATCTAGAAACTTACCAATTAAGATCCAACCTCCATAACTATTCCACAAGAGGTAAATCGAATCTAAATACTACTTATTGTAGATTGTCATCAACTTACAACACATTTCACAATATGAACATACGACTGTATAACTATCTGCCTACTCAGTTGAAATCAGATGGTATCCAGAGTTTCAAGAATAGGGTATATACCTGGTTACTTGCTCACCCACTATACTCATTGGATGAATTCTTTTGTGACAATTTTCATCACATTTAAGAAAGTATGTTTATATGTTAAATAATACTTATATTGACGACATTTAATATGGTTGTACCATTTTTAAAATGAATAAAGTATTATTATTATTATTATTGTGGTTTACATCATCAAAGGCCTTTGTTAAGTCGAAAAACATTCGAAGAGTTTTGCGTTTAGCATCTAATTAATTAAGTATGCTGTAGATTGCCTGACATATGGCAGTTGTGGTAGACCTTTCAGATCTAAATCCATGCTGAGAATTTGAAAGTAGTAGGGTTTTTTGAGATAAGATGCTATTAATCTTAATTGAATTAATCTAAATTAATCTTAAATTAATTAATTTTAATTTAATATTACACTAGTACAAATTGATTAACTTTGAGGTTCTACTGTTTGTATGTTTGTACATATTTGTACGAACATATGTTTGTATATGTTTTTTTGTATATTTTTTCTTGTACATTTTATTTATTTGTGATACTGATAGTATGTTCATACATATTTCATGTCACCTGCAAAAGTTTGATATCATCATCATTATATTGCTACGTAACAGCATATTTGTTCCACTTTCATTTTAAAACAGTTGGGTGTACATGTCCAGTTGACTGGTTGCTCCCTTACCAAGCGAGTCACTTTCATGCCTCGAATTGTCCTTATGAACATAGCCAGTTACGATATGGAATGTCGTGAAGAAGATCGCACTGCTGATCCATGGGTAAAGGTACCTGCTGAGGGCTGCTGTGCATTTTGGCCATGTGATCCAAATGGAAAAGTTGTTGTTCGAGTGGCTGGGACAAGATTACATACAGCTCCTTTTCCAATTGATTTAGTTAAACCTACTTTACTGCGTTTGTCTAATAAGGTAAGGCGGTTTTCAAACTGTATTGCATTCCTTATGTTTTTGAATCTTTTCATTTTATGATATTTTTATGTTCTTTGTAGTATGGAGGTGTGCAGGTGGAAACACAAACCACAGAAGGGGCAACTTATATAACTTTTGGCCCATATGTGCCTGGTCTTGCTCCAGCTCTTATATTAAATCATCTTAGTAGGCCAGTGGAGTTATGGGAAAAAGATAGGAATGATATATGGTCAGTGATTTGCTTAGTTTTTTTCACATAGATAGTAAAAGTAGTTGGCTTTTAGAGTTTAAATATTTTAAAATGAAATATAATATGCTCAGTGAATCAGAAATATTAGTTCATCTGAAAAGAATTCAAGGGATGTTTGATAAATAGTGGTCATAAAATTGTTCATTCACTCAATTTATTGTGCAAAAATTTAATACTATTAAATTTTGTTTGTCTAATGTGATTTGTATACATAATATAAGTTTCGCTTGTTTGACCTCAGTATTGCATCAGTGACATGTTGTAAATTGAAACATGCAGTCCAACTGTACCTCCTCCTGATGATGAAAAACTTCCCATGAAGGTGTTTCCTCTAACTGAGAAACAGGAAAAAGTCACATTCATCCAGGTGTAAATTTTAGGGAAGATTAGGATTACACTTTACATTGATTTTTGTGAGATAATAGAGATTTCATTGTGGATATTGAGGAACCTACTGAGCACAAACTCATCTCTAGTGCAAATTTTCCGTTGCCAATTTACATGTGGGGAAAAACAAAATTTTGAGTATTTGTGCATGTGCTTTTTCCCATATTCAACAATCTTCTTTCACGATGGCAGCACCAGCGTTAATATTAACTTCCTCTGGGTCCACTATCCATTGAAATTGATAAACTTCCCTCTTTCAATATTTTCACCATCTTCTAGCTGTGCTGTAGGGGAGAACAAACTCTCCAAAAGCCTGCTGTAATACTAGATCATCCCTGACTGATGATTTATTCTGGCAAAAGCAAAATTTCATTGCATTGATTTCTCACCGTGTAGTACCTCCATCCTTGCTCTAGGCAAACTGAAAATGTTTCAATTCGCAATAGCTGCTTCCTATACAATACTGGATTCATACCATTGAAACTTTTATTAGATATATAATACTCATTACACTAACATTATGGTATAAAATTAAATTTTTAAAAGTAAATTATGAGAATAAAAATGTTATGATCACTCTTTATTGAACAGCCCCTATTTGTCATCTTTTTTTAGTTGAAATGTGGAAATATTTCTCTTATTTACATGACTTTTGTGCTATTTTTCTTTTCTATTTTCCAAACGCGTTTCTCAATAAAATTGATTAATTGAGTATGAGGTATATAAATTGAATTGTTTTTTGTATTGAGTATTTTTTCTGCATATGTCAATTTAAAAATTATTTTCCCCAAGATTCTATTTTCTCAGTAGTTCTATATTGTATCAGCTCAATGCTAATTTCTTTTTATTCATTGTTAATCCAACCTTTAATTGCCAATCGCCACTTAACTGCCAATTTTAAAGCAAATATTTTTCTGTGTAGATTTGTTATCATGGTGTTCACATAATTTTTTCTCAATATTTAACATTCCACAAAGTTCACCTATGGTTCTATATAATACCATTTTGGATGTTTCATTTGTTACATGTTATTGCTGATGTTTTACTCATTAAGAAAATCCTGATCCTCAATGTCAGTATTCTATTATGTTGCAGCATATCTCAATATACACTAGTTTATAATCATGCTTTGGTTATTAGGTCTTTAATCTTTTAGTAGGAGTTCTCATTTTTTTTCCTTTACTAGAGTTACTTTTGGT
Organism: Hetaerina americana; assembly: GCF_022747635.1. Lineage (NCBI taxonomy): Eukaryota > Metazoa > Arthropoda > Insecta > Odonata > Calopterygidae > Hetaerina > Hetaerina americana. The sequence continues at coordinate 30,232,998 of NW_027286874.1, read as the reverse complement.
AGTCAATATTATGTCTGTATCACAAAAAGCCATAATAATTTACCAACTTTGGGTATATATCAGTCAGTATATTCAATATATTAGTGAGTATTTATTTGCAATTTGTATTTTAGTGGAGAATTATGAACTAACGGGGTTAGGTGAGGGGAAGTGTGTGCTCAGTGTATGGATATTAAGAAATAGAGATAAAGAAATTTGCTTATAGGAATAGAAATTAATGATTATAAAAGAACTAAATGAATCAGAGGTGTACATTTAAAATGAATGTGATGAATTCCTGATACAATGAATGCTCAAATATTTATTCAGTAAAATTCCACTATTATGAGCTCTGCTAAAAGTCATAAAAGTTACTTATTATAACACTCAGTATAGCAGATGTGTGACTTATTTCTTAACTATTTTCTACAATCTTAGTGCCAGTAGTGAATGAAGAAAGCTTTTGGGTATTTGGAACAATCCAATTATAAATACTGTATTCCCGGCCCATTAGATCCACCCTGACATTTCATATTAGAACTTTGAAAAATGCTTGAATCAGACAGAAAAGATAAAGAGTATTTTGATGTTAACACAATATGAAGAAAATTGAATTGTTACATTAAAACATTAACAGCTAGCTCTATATCGACATTGATTCATAGTAGAATCTCATAAATTCATTGTCACTGGGCAAAAACTTCTTTCAGCTGACTTGTTTCCATTTTCTAGCGTAATTCATGAATTCAAGATAAAATGCAATCTGTATGACAATCTTCTCTCTTATAATCCCATGAGATTATTACCTTTTGAACTTTTAATGCGATGCTTAGTTTCTGTTATAATTTTGATATTATCGACATTTGTGTCAAAATAAACGATTTCTATGCCTTTACGACGTACTCCTACAACTTAAGTTTGAATGCCGGTAGACTCAGAGTTTATCAGGAAATTTACAATGAATGTATCATTAGGAGAGGGGTTACATCCCACTTAAACCAATGAATATTAAGTTTTGCAGCAGCACCACTTGTGAGACGAAACTAAATGCACTAAATTTTGTAAATTTAAGAATGATTTGGGAAGTAAAAGATTTAGTATTTTCCGGGCATATCAGCTGCGTAAATTCCTCTCGGGTCCTCCTCCGGGTTATATCGTCCATCTCGACCGAATGATTTGGGGATATTTTTATAAAGTACTTCCAATGAAATATTAAAACTCTGTTGCTTCTTACTGATTCAAAACTGATATCATCGAAATTTGTAATGAAGGCATCCATTTTCTATGCTTGGTATGGGAAAAAATACTTGATGGTAAGAATTTTTCTGGTGAATCAGCTTGCGTTTTATAGCTTCAAGTTATACCAGTATACCCTCGGTCCATAAAATGAAGGCTAATTTTAGCCTACAGTGGAAGTACAAAAATTGCATACGAGGGTAATTCCAAAAGTACCTAACCCAACAAAGAAATCATAAAAATTTTCGAATAAAATGTATTTATTTATCAACATAATATGCTTTCAGCTCTATACACTTTTCCCAGCGATGCACAATAAGTTCGATACTCTTTTTATAATAAGAACTGTCTTCCTCCTCAAAATAGCTATTAACTGCCGACATCACTTCTCCACAGTTGGAAAATCTTTGACCACTGAGCCATTTTTTCAAGTTTGCGAGCAGAAAATAATCGGAGGAGGCAAAATCTGGCAAACAGGGTGCATGAGGTAGCAATTGAAACTTTAATTCATGAATTTTGGCCATTGCAATAAAGGATTTGTGAGCTGGTGCATTGTCTTGATGAAACAACATTTCCTTCTTAGCCAAATGTGGCCGCTTTTGCTTGATTTCTTCTCTCAAACATTGCAATAAGTCACATAATACTTGCCGTTAATATTTTTTCAAGATAGTTAATGAAAATTATCCCACTCATATCCCCAAAAAGCGATGCCATGACCTTGCCTACAGATGAAACAGTCTTCGCCTTCTTTGGAGGCAGTTCTCCCTTTTGAATCCGTTGTTTTGATTGCTCTTTTGTCTCAGGTGTGAAGTAATGGTCCCATGTTTCATCCACGGTTAGGAAACGATGCAAAAATTCTGCTTTGTTGCTGTGAAACTTTGCTAAACACTTAATTGAAACATCTTCACGACACTGGTTTCGCTCGTGTGAGCAAACGCGGCACCCATCTTGCACACAGCTTTCTCATGTCCAAATTTTCAGTTAATATGCGTTGTGCCGCACTTTTTGAAATGCCTACTATGCCTGCTAGCTCGTGCACTTTCAGTCAACCAGTCACCAGTCAATCATCCAGTATCACTTTGTGGATTTTCTTCACCGTTTCTGGAGTTGTCACCTCATTTGGTCGACCAATGCGATGCTCGTCTTGACAGCTCATATGGCCTCAATTAAACTCAGCTACCCAATATTTAACTGTTGTAAACAAAGGAGCAGACTCACCCAGAGTAGAATCCAGTTCAGCTTTTATTTTGGTTGGGCTGAGGCCTTTCAAATATTAGTATTGTATCACATAATGATGACCAATTTTCTCCATTTTCACAAATTCACTGAAAACGTTCATTATTGATGCCTGCCAAACAAATACTAATCAAGGTAGTGTCTTTAAACTTGAAACATATGCTTTATAGGTTGCATACTTTCTAATTACAGTGATATCAACTACCGCCATCTATAGGTGAAGCCGGGTAATGCCGGGACCACCCTCGTATCATTACTACCTCAAAAGTTATTCATTTTATTGAAAAATATTATTTCATCATCAACAATGTCATTCAATTGTAAAAAATATGTATGACATCACTATAAGTATGTACTCTTGGACAGCATTCCATGGAGTGTCAGTGATTAGTGTTCACCGGATACCTGCATTATACTATTATAATATTTTATGTTGATACATAATGGGGTCACTTAGTGGAAGGTACAAGAGAGGAAGTTTGAAAGTTTATGGGCGAAGAGTTTCTGTTTTTGTGACTTACACGAAGATCATTGGAGGAGAGGGAGTTGGGGTAGCCACAGGAATTTTAGAGAAGAGTGTTGAGAGTGGATGGGAGAGAATTCCGTTTTCACTACATTCTTCATCCACCATTGACCTATAACTCTGACACTAGCAGCAAAATCTAACCCCCCTTCATTCTCTTTTTACCATTTTCTACGAGCTATGGTCCTTTTGAGCCATGGAGATAAGAAGCCTTCAATGTCTACTTAATTAAAACAAGTGTTAAGCGACTTCTGGGACTTAGTTTGGAATGTAACTATAAAGAAACTAATGTTAACACTGCTATTTCATTAGGAAAATTTCCAAAGATATTATTTGCCAAATTCAATTTGCTTTCCCTTTTGGAAGGTTACAACTGGCAGTGTCTAATTTATGTCTATGTCTTTTCTTGGTTCTCTTAAATGGATAATTACATGGCATTTTCACATTTTTCTTTGTTGATGATTATGGAGATTAAGGCTTTTATTTTTGTTTTTTTTTCCAATAGATTTCAAACATCAACTTAGAAATTATGATGAAATAATAAAATATTCTTTTCACAGGTCAGTGAAGCCTGGAGAAGCATCTCTTTTCACATGGTCTGATCCATCTGGTGAAAGAATGCTTTGCTGGAAGAATGCAAATGGGAAGGACGTTTCAGATAGTCTGATAGAGGTTAGTTACTCCTGGTGAAATGCCACTTTTAATAATGTGCCCGTGTCTTCTGAAACATTAGTATGTTAATCGCATAATGATCAAAGATATGGAAATTGAAATTTAGTTTTTCTTGCTGCTATATGGTATTAAAGAGACAAATTATGATTACCATATGGAATGTACCATGCACCTCCATGTAGGATGTGCACTTCATTGTTGAGCATCAAAATGAAGGGGAAATAATCTGAAATACCCAAAAATTTACTAAACTGATCACTTATAGAAATAAAAGTATTTTAACCCCTGACATAACAAACTTTCTGATAACTTCTTATAAATCACTTCATCAATGTCAAAATCAGCCAACAAATGAATAAATCATTGCTGCAATCCAGCATATGCCAATTCACAGCCATTTTCATCGATACCTTCTGCATAATTAAATGTTGTCAATCTGCTTATGTACTTGGTTGACCATTGCTCAACAATTGGATGGCAGGCAGAGTTACCCCTTGATTGTATGCTTACTTTGATAATTTTTTATTGGAATGGTTAATGACTGTCAAGAAGTTTATTATATTGATGGTGATCAAAAATGATTTACTCTGTTTCAAAACTTTGTAAATGCAAAAAAAGTTATTCTTCAAAAATTGCCTTGCAGATATACATGAATATTAGAGCCGATTATTTTCTATGTGACTTTACTAATGGACTGCAGTAATTAAATTAAATCCCTTTTCATTCTTCATAAAATAAAAAGCAATAAATAGTTTTCTCTTAATGACTGTTGATTTCCTATAGATGTAGACTCATATATTCAGTGCTTCTTACATTTGGATACATATTGTACTTGTTTTTCTTGTGACCATTGAAATATTCCATTTAATTTATTTTTCAATATTTATTAAGCCTTCATTCTTGTTCAAATCGTTTAACCTTTGGGCTTAATTCCCCCTGTAGGATTCTCTTAGTGAACTAGGCAACGAAGGGTTTATCGTCTCTTTCCTTGATGGCATGCAGAGAGTGCTATTACTCACAGAAGATGCTGTACTTGCACAAGAGGCTCGAATGTTTGGGGAACTGGAACCACCTTCCATGTCTCTCTCTGTATCTTTTCATGGATTGGGATTGTCACTCATTGATGATTCAAAGGCATTGGAGGTTCTACATGCAGGAATAGTCAGGTATTGCAATTTTTCTGTATTCATTTTTGGTATTCACACTTAATTGTTTTGATTTATCTACTATTGGTAAGATAGGTACATAGTATTAAATTCAGTTCATATTACATGAAAATTACCAGTCATAATATAAATTTTAAGGTTTGTTTAAAACTTGAAACTATGTCCTATGTTTTTAATATGCACTAGAGCAAACCAAGCAGCATCTCAAATATTGTGTAATTTATTGGTTTAGGTAGGTTTTTGATGAATCTAGGGAGTAAGCAATGCTAGATATCTAGGCCCTGCATTCAATGCCCTCAAAGCACACACTGCAACAAACCATTTTAACTCCACATTCTTTCTACTGCCTTTCGTTTTCCTTCACTTTTTCTCCTCTGCCTCGCTTACCTAAAATTTTCTCCTCTTTCACAGTTTTTAACATTCTATTGCCACTCAAAGTGCCCTCTATTCACTTTTCTTGTGTTTTAATTTCTCTCAAGAACTTTCTTTCATTGCATAAATTTTCTCCTCTTTCACAGTTTTTAACATTCTATTGCCACTCAAAGTGCCCTCTATTCACTTTTCTTGTGTTTTAATTTCTCTCAAGAACTTTCTTTCATTGCATGTTTTAATTTTCCTTCTTTTCTTTAGGTATGCTGGTTGATATTGTAAGCAAATTTGACATGTATGTGTGTTCCTCATTTCTTGTAAAGATTTCAACTCTCTGAGATTAGTTTGACAAGTGAGAGGTTATCCAGTTCATGGAAACTCCTAAAATATTTAATTTTGAACACTTTTGAAGCAGTGTGTGAACAAGCATGGCAAATGCTTTCGTGTGATCTATAGTTAAAGAAAGAACCTCTGAATCGTGATTATTGTGCACAGCAATTCCTCATATTCTGCCATTATACTTTCAGATGACATTAGGTGACAAATATAATTAGACAAGAGCTACATTAAGGTCCTAAATAAGTATTGCTACAATTTCAAAATGCATTTCAATACTAAGTTGAGATACATCTAATTCCTTGTATTGGTACTAGCCATCAACATTTATGCAAACACCACCATTTCTTTTATGTTAAGAGCTCTAAGCAACTATTTTATGGCCAATCTTATGTACAAGGTTTGTATAAAAAGTATCAGGAAAAATTTCAGAAAAATAGATTAATTTCAGGTGTTGCTACAATGCCTCAAAATTCGTCTAAGTACATCCCTTGAGTATCAACACACTTTTGCCAGTGGCTTTTCCATGCCTCGAAGGCTGCCTGGTAGGTGGATTTTAGAAGGTCCTTAAGGGTACATGTGCAAATTTCTTTGACAGCACTTAGGGTCCCATGGTGGTGTCCTTCGAGGGAGGATTTCACTTTTGGAATTAGGAAATAGTCTGCTAGTGCCAAGGCTGGGCTATAAGGTGGTAGGGGAATAGTCTCAATGCTGTCTTTCAGGAAGAACTTGTGTCAAGGAATAACTAAAGTTTGTTACATGCTTTCATCTTCAAACACTTTGCAAATCATACCCAACGTCTCTGTATCTAATTTCCTCAGTACACACAAAATTTGAGTGTGTACCACTGCTCAATTGTTCACTGCATTTTGCAATTGCACTGAGTCACTCGACAGGGGTCCACTAAAAGCACGATATAAGCCTGATTGAATACTGGCAGGTGATTAATGCTTGACACTTGTTGAAGGTCAGATCCCCTACCACGGAGCCTGTGCAGTGCAAGCGCACTGTGGCATGCAGTCACGTCAGGAAAAAATTGTTCCTGATGCGGTTTATCTAAACCATCTATACCCCACTTTTCCTTGAGACTGCTCTCATGTACGTAGGATGCCATATTTTTATTTCATAGCATGCAACCCAAGCTCATTAAATTAAATCCCCAGATGCTGAAGGTTTAGATATCAAATGCAAAATTCATTACAGTGATCAGACTTAATTATTGCGAGCGGATATTGTGTCACTACCATGTAGTCATCTGTACTTTGCTTTGACTATATCATTATGAGTCCTTGTTACGCTGGTAGATGCCTGTGCCTCACATTTTAATGCTGTTAGCTTTGTGGACTATTTGCATTAAAAGTATGGATTTACATGATAAGTAATAATAGTGGAGTAACTGAAAACACATGTTATTTTTCTTTGTGCAGTTCTGGTGTCATTTGGGAGGCACAGAAATCTGTTGGTAAACGTTTCCGGTCTTTGTCGAGTAAGGAGTCAGCTCTATTGGAGAAAGGTTATCTCCTTAGTCAATCACAACAGCAGACAGAAGAGAAACCAATGCAACTTGATGCAAAAACTGTGGTATGTATTACTAATTGTTAGTTAAAAACTAACTAGAATAATTTGTTTTATTTTGGTTTCCATGAATAATAATTGTCTAAAAATGTATATATACTGAAATGGTAAAATAACTGTAAGGGAAAAGTGGCAATATCATTGATCCATAATTCTTAAGGAAGCAATACTTAATGAATTGTGTAATAATATGAAGTTTTCAAAGAAAACCTATCTACTTACTATAAAACGTGCAGCCAGTCGCCTTGAGTTTAGAGGCTTTCGTAGGCAGAATTAAGATCTTTTTCCTAAAAAGTAAGAAACTGTTCTCTTGTGCTCATGAATTGAGCAGAGATATGCCTCCAGAAATTTTTACAAACAAGGGATTTGTGAATAGAATAAAATTAAGTACTTTCTGGATATCTAATAGAGCTTCACCTCCATTAAACAATGTTTTCCCGGAAACCATTACTTATAAATGATGCATCAGAGGTATGGACAAAACTTAGTAAAAGGTTCACTGAAGGAAGAGGAATATGATTGTTTTTTTATGCTTAACCACCACCAATCACAGTAATTACACTTGAAGGTTGGTTATTGGTTGGTTTGGTGGTTGGTGATAAAGCTATCAATTTGTGGTTTGGGTAGAACTCATCGATTACCAAATCCATTGGAGTGTGAAATTCTATCCAAGGTGTATGGGGCCAGTTTATTTCTCTTTACTGCTTGTACTTTCCCAGAAAATATGTTACCCAAAAAATCGCACAGCTTAGGTGAACCTGTTTTATTATTGCTCCATTTTTGTAAAACCTTTTTTTTTTCATTGTTATTCTAATGAATATTCCTTTTGTTGTAATCGGCTCCTTTTAGTTCTGGTTAATTATTCAATAAGCATAGACAATTTACCTGTTTTGGGAGAAATGTTTTATTTTGTGATACATTTATAGTCATCATGATTTTCTCATCAGTGCAGGGAACTTTATTATGTTCATTAGCAGTGTGTATATGTTCAACATTTTTTGGTTCCGGTGCTGATTTAGTTCTCAAAGATAATGCTAAATTAAATAGTTTGGGTTCTGATACATTGCAGAATTATATCAGATAAGAAAGTTGTTGGTGGTCACTCATAGTTCTGTTGAATAAGATGTTATATATTATTTTGTAGCTACTCACGTTACAGTATAACTCTCCTAAGGTTTAGAATATTCTTTTTACACAGTTTCTATTGTTCAGGAACAACTACATATTTTAATAAATCTAGTATCAACTTTCAAAGAACAAGTTAGGGACCAGATATTTACCCTTTATTTGTTTTTACATTCACTTCACCCATTTTATAAAAATGCTGTCAATTATAACATCAATTTGGATGTACCAAGGACCTACTGTGCAATACTTTTGCTATGAGGAAACTCATGAAAAATATTTTTATAATTTCATTCTTAAGTAAAAGAATCTTTCCAACTCAGATGACCCAGAAAAGTGTATCTCTTTTGAGAAAGTGAAAAATCAGTGAAACCATCTCTCCCACCAGGTCCAAGGAAGATGTTTAATGCTGTACAGATATAGATATCATTGAAATAAATTTCATGAATTATACCCAAAACCTACCTTAACCTGTCGATTACCTATAATAATAATAATAATAGAAACTTTAACTAAAGCAAGTCTTATGTCACTTAGGAAACGGTGACTCATTGAACAAGTAAAAAGTAACACCTTTAAAGTACAAATAAAATGAAAATTGTGTAGTCTGGAGGGAGCAAGATGGATTTTAGAAGGAGACTTATGTTCCTTCTTGAATAAGTTCGACCAAATCCCAGGGTTGGAAAGAAAAGAATCAAATTTGCAAAAATAAGGCTGTGGATAGTTAAAGTAATGATCAAATAATAGCCCTTTTCCACTAGAGAAAAAATTTTACTGACCAGGTTTTAATGCTCCACATCATCTTTCAACCGGAAGATGATTCAGTACATAAAAACCTGGTCTGTACAAAAAATTTTATTTTTTGAAAAAATCGCTGTTATTTGATCATCATGTTCCAATTCCATCATATGAGGGTAATTAAAAAGATTCTGAATCACCACCAGATGTCAGCGCTAGTGCAACAAGTTTCCTTCATAGTAATAGGTAATCCTTTATGAGTAAACATGTAATGTATCAGTGCTCTGGGATGAGATCTGTGGTGCGGATAACTCTCTGTTGTTGTTCCCGTGTAGTGATTTGTGAAGATGGGAAAAATTGAGATTTGAGCAGTGGTTAAATACTTCGTAAAAAATGTTATGAAAGCAAAGGAATTTCATTCTGACTTTCAGAAAACTCTGGGGATTCCTGCTTCTTCATATTCAACTGTTGCCAAGTGGACAAACTAGTTAAAGTTTGGTCAGGACAGCTTAGATAATAATCTGTGTAGTGGTCGGCCATGTTGTGCCTCTACCCAAGAAATTATTTTAAAATTGGATAAAGTGGTCATGAAGGATCACCAATTGAAAGTGCAAGAAATTGCTGAAGCTGTTAGGATGTCACCCGAACAGGCATATCACATTTTAAGAGAGAAATCATGTATTAGAAAATTAATTAAAAAATGGGTGCTGTGACTCTTGATGCAGGATCACAAGCGCATCAGAAAATGGAAATTTCCAAACAATGTTTGACCCGTTTTAAGATCAACTAATGCTAACCTCTTGGACCAACTATATCAAAAGATATAAGAAAAAAGTCCAGATTTGACAAGAAAGAAAGTCATTTTTCATCAAAACAATTGTACACCCACACCTGCATTTTCGCCTGATTTGGCTCCATCAGATTTCCATCTCTTTCCCAAGCTAAAAATTTTCCCCGATGGACAGAGATTTTCTTCAAACAAAGAACTAACAGCTGAAGTAGACTGGCATTTTGCAGGCCTGAAGGAATCTAATTTTCAAGATGAGATCAAGGCATTGGACATCGCTGGACCAAGTGCATTAGTTTGCAGGGAGAAAACATTGATAATTTAAAAAAGTTCACAGAGTTGCTTATTTCTATTCATTCTGAGAACTTTTCAAATTGCCCTCATATTACACCTGAAACCAAAAAATTTGCAGTGAACATGAACCCAAACGCCACCTTCTCTTTCAGGTACCATTCTGAAGATGCAAGTGAAGAAATTTTTTTCATTTCTTAAAACTAGATCATTAGATCTCTGCTATTGTTGGATGGCTCTGTCATTGGCAGAAATGTGATGTCAATTGGGGAAATATTAGTGTCATGGCAAAGTTATCCAATGCCAGCAGTGGAAAAAGATTTCTTATTGACCTAAATATATATTCTATGTGGAGACTTCTGTAATGAGCAACTATGTAATAGTAGGTTTGCACTATTTTACCAAATACTACCAATGGATTTTCTGGACTTAAAATCAGCTACAAAGAAAGCAGGTTTGAAGTTCTGACCATGTTGCTATATTGTTCTGCTAAAATAAAACATGAACCCAAATGCTTCTTTCTCTTGTAATCAGGGAAAGTACAATTTCATTCATTTAGTCATTGATCATTCATAGGTCAATTTGCCCTGCAACCAGGCAATCCTCTTTTCTGAGATTCTCTTCTGCCCCACCTCCATCATTGCTAAGGTGTAATTCAAATATCTCTTCCTTGATCAGGGTGTTATATTCTTTCCCAATGCACTTCCTTGTAAAAGTTTTCTAATCAGTCTGTTATGTCTCATAACTTGTTCTAAATATGTAAATTTGTTCAAATAAAATTAACTGGTCTGCTTGGCATAAAAAAAATTTAATTTTAGAAAAAACTTATTTTTATAAAATTATAGGCATCGTTTAAGTATTACTTTTTTATAACAGAGTCACAACCTAACCCCTGAAAACATGGTAAATTCAGGGACCAGTGTGTAGCTCTTAAAAATGCTCATTTAAGTTATGTTTGAATGTTAATTCTTAATTTTTTCAGTATAGTATCTGTGTATGATATTTGATCCTGAAATATATCTTGCAGGTCTCAAATAATTTTCACTTAATCCTAAATATATGTTATGTGCCTCAAAAAATATAATGAGTGGCTTGAAATAATATAGTTTTTAATGGCGGTACATTTTGTGCAGGTTGATTATCGTCTGATGGTGATGGAGCGACCACATAAACGCAATTTGCGTCGATCCTTTCTAACTGGGCTATGGCTGGAAATGCAGACTTCTCCTCATGGTCGTAAAATACATGCAAAAATCAATCGCTTGCAAGTGGACTGCCAGCTTTCAGACTCAGTCTTTCCTACCATTTTTGCTCCTGTTCCTCCACCTAAGTCAATTGCCACTGACTCAGGTAATTTTACTTATTGAGATATTGTGATTAAATTCTCATCTTGTATATCCCAAAATGATTCACAATTGCCAAAGTCATTTTCTTGGTTCAAAGTGTTTTCTCATGATTGAGGTAACTTCACAGGGCATCCATTCTTGAAGAGGTGTATAGATACTGTTTGAAATGACATAACATTTTTTATTGCTAATTTTATATACATAGAAGAATTAATGTCTGTGAATGATATTAGTTTTAAACTCTTTAGTTAATGCTACAGTAATGTATCAATCAAGATATTAGTTAGAAATAAGCTTTATAGAGAAAGTAAATCTTGTGGTTAATTACAATGTTTTGTATTTGATGGTTTTAGGCTCAACTTTGTTGAAGTTCATGCTCAGGGACCGAAGAACATTGTATTTTTCCACTGTTCTTTATTTGGTTACTACTAGTTTCAACACTAATATATCATCATAAGGTACCTTAAGAAAGAACAGTGGAAAAATACCTTGTGTTCTTCATTCCATGAGTCACAATGTTTTCTGAAACAAGAGAAACACCATCCATGGTTTGTCCCTGAATTATGTCTATAATGAATTGTATCATTATGGCAATAACTTAGTAATGGGCTACTTTTTTAATTATAGCATAACTAGAAGAATAAATATTAGCATTAAAACCAATCTATGTGAATGCACTTCAATTTTAATCAATTTATTGATTGACATTAAAATTTAAATGAATAATCACTTATTCATTACTGTCATACTAAACTAGCTCTATTCTTGAATCACAACTACAACTTATATGATCACCATTATGATGGTAGTTGTAGAAGTGATATTTTAGAAATAATTTATGTTGAAGCATAACTTTAATCTTCAAAATACTCTAAAAGTGATTGAAAAACTACTGTTACCAAGGGGTGTTCTAATTATGTGATGTGTTTATTTTGATATCCTTAAAATGTACAATACAATCCCTCTCCTTGCCAGGGGCCCTGTGTTTCATCATTCATTATAAGATATGAAAGTTGGGTAGATGTCCAGCTTCAGACCAAAGTCTGGTAATGCCCCTCTTCCTCATCAACCCCTTACCTCCACGAAAAACACCAGGAGAGCCTTAGTAAAACTATCGCTTATCTTATGATCCCTGAATACAATGGGAAGCATGTTGTTTAGTTTCTCAAAAGGACTTCTAGAGGAGAGTTGGCACTTTTTCTGTGTGCTCATCTGATATGGGTCATCCTCCTCTCAGGTCCCTCAACACAAAGTGGCAACTCAAAGTCCCCCAAAACCTATCTAATTCAATGTATTGCGATAAAAACATATAATTCATCCATAAAATTGTCAGTGAGTTGAATATTGCATAGCTTAAAGCATGTATACACTGGCACATATATAGAATTTATCTACCAGCACTGTAAAGAGAACTTCAGCGGACAGCAGAGATTCTTTTGATCAGCTGTTCAGTTAGGATAAAAATTAAAATAATGTTCACATCATTGGATAAATAAACCTAGTGGAAGTAGAATTCATGCAAAAAATGGGGAAAATAATGAAATTGGTTTATTATGAGGAGTATGTTTATGTGAAGTGTAATACATATTTTTTTTTAATAATCGATAGGTACATGCACAGAATGTGTGAATGCAGAGTTTTAAGATTTTGGCTTTGGAATATGAGTCAGTGCTTTATAATTGATGAAATTAAGCATTTTTGAAACATTGCCTTTGTTAAGGGGTTGTCACTGTAAATATAACAAAATAGTTCTCATAATGCAGTGGTAGGTTTGTTCAAAAAATTTTAATTGTATTTGATGTTGTGGGTAAGTCAATTACACATCATTCATATCCGAAATGACTAAGAAAACTTTACAGGTATTAAAATAAATTTTGATGTAGCTTAAAGAATTATACCAAATTTTTAATCTAATCACATTGATTCAGTAAAAAAATTTCGTCTAATGTCATATCTTTTCATTCATATAATCAATATCAAGAAAGAGTGGAGTCTTGAAATTTCATTGTTTTCACTGTTATTGTCCTACAGCAACAGCACATAGTTTCTTTTTTCTGTGTATCTCATAGTAATTATCTTTATTTATTTTATTAGCTATATTACCCTATATTTCAATAAGAATATCTTAACAGATATTGTAATTTGGAAACATTTTTTTAATTGCCTCTGTTAATGGAATATTAATGTGCATATTTTTTTCAGCTCCCAAGCCATTTGTTGAATTGAGTATAGTCCAGCATATCAATGAGCATACTCCTGTGCAGCAATTCAAATACTTTAAAGTATTGGTGCAAGAATTTCACGTTAAACTTGATATTGGATTCCTCAATGCCTTATTTGCTGTATTTTCCCCTGATGGAGGATTGGGTGTGTATGATGTAAGTATATAAATCTTCTGGAAGGGTGTATACAGTAGCATCTTGATAGGTAGTGAGCATAGGTAGCAAGAAGTGGTGAAAACTAGTAATTTTTATAATGCCAATCAATGTACCCAAAATGTATTTTGTAAGTTGAATATTTTTACTGCATTCATGATAGGTAATCTTATGCACAATTTTTTTTTAAAACCAGTGGTGTGAGAAATAGGTGTCAAAACTGCTATGAGATGATACTATGGGATTTTTAATGGGGGAAATTCCTGTTTTTTGGCCAAATGTTTAAAGATATATCATTACTGATGAAAACACCAATGATTAAAATTAATAAACAAAAGCAACAATTATCTGTGATGCTTCAGCTGCATGCCCATGGAACACTTACAGCATATATTCTTACTGATGTTACAGTGAAACCTTGTACGATGAGCATAATTCGTTCTGTAATCTTTCTCATAAAGCAATACCATCATTAAGAGAAACAATTTTACCCATATAAATTGATGTAATAACGATAATACCTTTCATGACAACAAAATAAATTATTTACAAGTTTTATTCAAAGAAATTATAGATTCATTGTTTAGGATTGTGGATCATCTTCATATTTTCTTCTATGACGGAATGAACCAACCTGGAAGTTAAATTCAATTTGTAGAAAACAAAAAAGTCAAAATATTTAGTTTATTATTTATGATACATTCCTAATTATTTGTTCTGGAAAACTGTGAGGAAACATTTGTTTTTGCCAATGCTTCAAAGTTTTGTGAAAATGCAACTCAGCATTATCATCAATTAAATTTCTAGCACACACAGCCACTACCTATGATGCATACAGAGCATCACCTTATCCCTAAGGTGATGATTCATATGCATCATGGGATGCAACAATTTCCCATGCTTTCCGATAATCTCCACATCACATTTAACATGCTCTGCTGAATTTAACACTTCTTGAAGTCTCATGGAGTTATTAAATGGTAAGCAAACAGGATATAATTTTCAAGCTGCTGCTTGCATTGGCACAAAATAGCAGCTTAAGATGACCTTTGGGCTAGCTTGTGGCTAGGCAAATATTCTCCTCCGCTTTTACTTGTAGAAATATAGATTCTCTTCAGCATCTTTTTCCAGGAGAGACCTGGCTCATCACAATTAAAAACCTGTTGAATCAGGTCAACCTCAGCATCTATGAGCTTCTTGAAGTTACTGATGAAGCACTCTGCTGTATTTTTGTATTTATTTAGTACCATGTGAGCCACCACTAAGGTGCGTGGCAGGGTGTGATTACATATCAGACTACCCTTGACTGAAAACACCTTTCTTTCGTAGCGAGGTTGGATAGATGTTATTTTATTCTGATACCTTATCGTTCATGGGAAAAAGACAACTCGAGTCAGAACTTGCTGCTTCACAATGCCATGGATGTCAGTTCTTCTCTTAAACTTCTCAAATCGTACATGGCTTCCCTTAAATACTTATGACTGTTGATGATCCTGGCATCTTCCTAGCAAGTTCAGCAAATATCACTTTTGCCTTCTCACAAATGATATTCTCATTAATAGTGTTGCATTGCAATTACTCTTTGTTTATCAAAATGAGAAGCAACCTTTCAACAATGTTGAGAATCCATAACCGCTATGTATATATTCTTGTCAGTCCCCTTGCAACATCTCTCTCCTTAATTTTGTCCTTGTCTTGAGGATAGTACAAATCATTGATGTTGACCAATTGTGTGTGTGTGCTAGATCAGCCGCACTCATACCTTGCTCTTGCATTGCAGTGATTTTACCTTTCATTTATATTGTTATTTTTATTCTTTATTTGCCTTTTTGTGGATTTTTCTTGAGGGAATTTTCAAACTATGATCCAAATATTAATAAATTATGTGCAAAAAAAATTACAAATAAAATTTCTGAACACTATTTTAGAAAAATGCACCAGCAACACTGAGATGATAGTCGAGCCAGTGTTAAACATAACCTTAAGTCACAGGTTTGTGACCATTCCTGGAATTACCCTCTACTAGTTAGTATTTATTTCTATCTTGTGTACATTTAAAATTGTCTTCAATTTTTGGCAGGATTTTTCCTCACATTTACAATACTGTCCCTTAAAATAGTAATTGCACTTCTGCAATTCATTAAATGGCATTTCATGAAAAGTAAAGTTTTTATCATTATAGCATAAAAGTTTCCGATTCAATTCCAAGTAAAAGATATAATTATTGCTGGAATAATATCTGAGAATTGATGCATTATACCACCAATTTCAATTCAGTTTTTATGACTCTCTTTATCAAATTTTTTGTTCCAGCCATCCGCAAGGTTAGCTTAGGAAATAATGTTGAATTAAAATAAGCCGAGAAATGAAGATTTTGTTCAAAGTCATCTCTTTGTTCCTTTGAAATACATGTCACAATAATGTTTTTCGGATGATTTGTTGTGTGTACATTTCATTAAATTTTGCATTAATTATTGTATGTTCTTTTATTATCTACAGTCTCACCAAGAATTTTTATAATGTAGTGACTGTAGCACATTGTATACAGTATAAAAATTACTCCTTTTGTAAAACTTCCATGCCATCCTTTTCCCTTTGTTTGAGACTCCAAGGCTAATAGGTTATTTTTCACAGATACCGAACTTCAATAACAACTTTCACTCTGCATTATTATTGTGTCTATTTCAATAACTGTCTTCTTTAAATTAAATTTCATTAAGCTTTCACAACTAACTTAAATAGGTTTAACTTAAAATACTTTCGTCAATTCAGTTGTATTAGTCACATGCTAACATTTGAATGACCATTCTTTTTACAGCCTACCAGTTTCAATAACGATTTATCTCTACTGAAGGAACCTCTACTTGCCTATGTCACCTTGAGGTCATCAGAGGATCAAAAGAATTATTATGACTACCTGCACTTTTCTCCATTAAAGGTATTGACAGATATTTTATATTCATTGCTTGATAAAACGAGGTCTGTTCAAAAAGTATCGCAAATTTTGAATTTCCGCGGGTTAGGTATATTTGATTTTTGATTTTTTTGATGTGTTATGTAGATGCTTATGTTTTTCACTTTTGCCAGAAAGTTTGGCCATTTTGAATGTTCCGTTTATGTTTGACAGCTGTTTTGCTGGGACGTGTTTTGGCTTGTCTTTGATTTTTGCCTGTTTCAAAAAATGGATCAAAGAATCTTTATCAAATTTTGTGTGAAAAACAAAATTAAGTGCGCAGACGCATTCCGAATGTTGACTGTGGCATATGAAGAAGCTACCTTGGACCAAAGCAATGGTTATCGGTGGCACAAAATGTTCTCAGAGGGCCGAGAAGATGTGAACAATGAAGAGCGTGCCAGATGCCCGAGCGCTTCACAGCAGACGAAAACATTGATGAAGTTACCATTAGAGAAGTTGCTGAGGACGTAAACATATCAATTGGCACATGCCATTCAATTTTTACCAATGATTTGGCAGGGATCAAGATGGTGAGGTGGCCATAGTACCGGCTTCCCACCCAGAGGGCACAGGTTTAAATCCCAGCGGTGTTGAATATTTTTCAGTGGTATCTCGGTCCCTACTTGAGGTGCTATGTGGAGGGCACTTTGAGTGAGTATGCTGTCCGTCGGATGGTACGTTAAGCTGTGGACCCCTTGGCGCTTTTCGTTAAGAGTAGGCTAATGCCGACACCGGGTTTCTCTCCACCCTTCATCCTTTCCTGTCCATCCCCTACGGCGCAAATGACCTCAGCTGTCAGTCGCCTCCCCTAAATACTACTACTACTAATACCAATGATTTGGGCATGACATGGGTCTCCATGAAATTCGTACCAAAGTTGCATAATTTCAAACAAAAACAGTAACGCTTACAGTAAAACCAGTAGTAAAAACAGTAACATTAACATAGCTAATGAAGTGTTGGACTCTGTCCGCAATGCCTCGAATTTGCTCCATAGGGTCATAACTGGTGACGAATCATGTTATAGTTTGTGGTTATGATGTGGGAACTAAAGCTCAATCACCCTAATGGAAGCTGCATCATGAGCCAAGACCGAAAAAAGCACGCCAAGTGCGGTCGAATGTGAAAGTTTTGCTTACAGTTTTCTTCGATTGCAGGGGCGTGGTGCATCATGAGTTCTTGTCACAAGGTAGAATGGTAAATAAGGAATATTACATGCGAGTTATGCACAATTTGCGCAAAGCAATCCGCCACAAACGCCCGGATTCGTGGAAGAACAAAAATTGGGTTTTGCACCATGACAACGCCCCTGCTCACACATCGTTACTTGTGCGCAAATTTTTGGCCAAAAACAACACACTAATGATGCCGCAGCCACCGTATTCCCCAGACCTGGCCCCAGTGACTTTTTCTTGTTCCCGAAACTGAAGAGGTCCATGAAAGGACGACACTACGCTATGATAGAAGTGATAAAACTGCATCGAAGGAGGAGCTGAACAAGATCACAAAAAATGATTTTTTGAAGTGCTTCGAGGATTGGAAAAAACGTTGACACAAGTGTTCAATATGCAATGGGGATTACTTTGAAGGGGACAAAATAGATATTCATGAATAAATAAATAATATTTGAAAAAACACAAAAGTTGATATACTTTTTGAACAGACCTTGTAATGCATATTATTACACTCCAGAATTCATCTTCATTGTCATGGAAAGTGTCTTCTCTTACGGGAGTCAATTTCCTGCATGCTCATTGATTATGCCTAAGATTTACGGAGGGAATTATGCAATGTCTCACTCATTAATCTGGGGATGGAGTTGGTGCGGAGGCTAGTATACTGGCTCTCTACCCTGAGGGTTCAAATCCTGGAGACGGAAGATATTTATCAGTGATATCCCGATCCTTGAGATGCTTTGTGGAGAGGACTTGGAGTGAGTGCGCTGTCCGTCGGATGGGGCGTTTAACTGCGGACTCCTTGGTGCCCTTTGATAAGAGTAGGCAAATGCTGATGCCGGGTTTCTCTCTACCCTTCCTCCTTTCCCATCCGTCCACAATGGTGCAAATGACCTTAGCACTTCATTTTCTCCCCTAAAACTACTACTACTTATTAATCTACACTGTTTTGATGGCCAAGTAAGAGCCAAAATATTTTATATGTATATTATTTCTTAAATACCTAATAAAACTTCATATCTGTCAGGAAATTGTACAGAAGCCTTCTATTCTCAGGAATTTTAAAAGCATATAAGCTATATTTTTATTCGTAACATCTTACTACATTATGAAAAGTATTGTAGAATTAAATAAACATTTACACTCTGGACAAGTTGCTTTTCCTTTAATCTCAACTCTTTCAGCTCTTTAACATGTACTTGATGATGAAATGACTAATTTGAATTTGAAACTGGAAGTCTGAATTGAGTTTTCTTGCCTGGCATGCTATTAAACTAGTTTTACTATCAGAAATTTAACCTAAAATGCTCTATGTATTTTTTGCCAGATGCATCTGAGCTTCTCCCTTAGCCAAAGTGGAGGAAGCACTGGATTCCAATCATCTTTCCTAAACATCCTTCTTCAGAGTGTTGGAGTAACCCTCACCGATGTTCAAGATGTAGTTTTCAAGTATGTAAAGTATTTCCTACGGATGTTGTAGTAGGTGATAATTAGAGATGGGAATGCACAACTCTATACTTAAGATGTTTGAATGACTGGTTTTGGTTACATATGTTAGCAGCCTCATGTTTATGGAAAGTAAGGGGAGCAGTATGGACACATTAAAGTGTTGTGAATTTCTTAATGGCTTTTAAGTGAAGGAAAGTGGTCACGGTCATTATGTCTCATATCTCATATTTTCCAGGTAAATTTATTTAAGTGTGACAGATAGCTGGCATTGGAAATTTGTTGGATTGAAAGGGTGAAGCTCCATTGACCTGGCATTATTGTGACCAAGCTTTTTTTGTCTGTTTAAATTTTGCAGAGTTAAATGCAATGACCCATTTGTGATTCCCTGGCATTTCATAACAGTCCCTGCATATTTTTTATGAGATCTACACTACACAATGAGTTTTGAATATGATTGTGCTATAGTCTGATAAACATTCTTATTAAGTGGAATTTTCTATTTCTATGGCAACTTTCTGGACAGTGAAATCTTTCATGAGGCTATAGCTAGATTTGTGATATCTGCTAGTATTTATTTCATTCTGTACAATGATATTTCTGTTAATCACAATAGCAAAATTTTGCCTTCAAATGCTTCATAGTTGCGTAGAAGGGATCTAAGACATCAGGCAACATTTTCTGATCTTACACCAATACTTCCATTGTAGCACATGACCTCCAGAGACATGCTCAGATTTTCTAGTGCGCATTTTAAACAAATATTTCATCCTAAATGTCGATATGTCTTGCTTGTTACTGATGGTGATATTGCCATATTATTGCAGTTGTGATAAATGGATAGTAGGGGTTATCAGAGATGATCTTAAATTGCTGTTTACAAATGTTTTAAATTGCCTGAAAGGTGGAAATATTAGGTACTGGCTTGAATAAGAACTTGAAAGTCGTAGTTTTTCAGTATGTATTTGTAAACATGAATATTTTGAGTTTTGGTGACACCTGAGTCAATATGAGTTGATGTATCACCCCCTTCAGTGAGCATAGTCTTCTTGTCATTTATATCAGCAGACTGTACTCTCAAGATCAATCCCTTGCCTTGTATATGTTTCATGTGCAGTGAATTTTAAAAATATTTATCCTTAATTTCTCCTGTGGAAACACTGGATTATAAAATTAAAATTAAGAGCAATAAAAAAGTTAATCCTAGAATTCATGACAAATAAATTGAATACTACTTAAGCATCAAGAAAAAAACAGAAAGTGGGTGATTCAAAATGGGCACAGAGTTTTCTGTTTCTTCTGAGTGTCCTTAATGTTCTGTTTTTTACTTTTAAAAAATTATTTGCTGCTTACCACAGAGCCCAAATAGCATTTGTGTAAAATTTATGTATCAAAATGATGCATTGTCAAATAATAATTCCATAAAAATACATAAGAAATTGGCCGGGATTTCTCATTCACTTATGTGAAGTTATGCAAAAGGATACATTAATTCAAGATTCTACTGTAATAATTTTTTCAGTTGAACTAAATTATTATATTTTAATGCCTTCACACTTAATTATTGTGTTAATTTCATCCAGGCTGGCCTACTTTGAGAGGAAGGGTGTTTTCCTGAATCGCCGCCAGTGGGTGCAAGAAGCTTCTATGCACTACATTGGGCAATCTTTGAAGCAGCTTTATGTGCTTGTTCTTGGATTAGATGTTATTGGCAATCCATTTGGTTTGGTTCTTGGTTTCACAAGAGGTGTGGAGGATCTCTTTTATGAACCATTCCAGGTGAGTATTACGCTATAAATGTGGTTCTTGAGTTGTTAAACTACCAGTGTCTAAACATATATACAATAATGGACAATGCATTTGGTTCCATTTTTTCAATTCCGTGTTGCATCATGTCATGAAATCATGATTTAGCATTGAAAAGTTGATTGGGTTTTGATTCATGTATCTGAAAAAATGTCTGTCACATGATATCTTTCTCACAAGATCTGAGTCAGTTCATGGTCTTGTGTATTAGTGATGCAGTGAGCATTGTCTGGTGTTTGCAATATTGTATTGTGTAACACAGATCAGGATTCTAATTATCTTGGATATCACTTCATATTCTGGAGTCTCTACAGGCTTTAATGCTACATGTGATCCTGTTGATTTGACACAATGCCAGTAATTTTTGTGATTATGGAAAGTAATTTACTAAAACA
The DNA here is from genome assembly GCF_022747635.1 of Hetaerina americana. NCBI lineage: Eukaryota > Metazoa > Arthropoda > Insecta > Odonata > Calopterygidae > Hetaerina > Hetaerina americana. Next base: position 30,211,466 of record NW_027286874.1, on the reverse strand, counting down.
TAACAAGTGGTGAGATTTTTGTCGAATTGCCTTTGATTTCTACAAAGGAAAATGTTTGGGAAGTGGAAAATTTTATTAAAACAATCTAAAATTCATGTGGTAATATACTTGTATGTTAGGAAGCAATGCCTGTACTTAGTGGAATCTTCTTATCAAAAACGAGGCTAAGGTGAAAACTTCTCGGCCTGATAAACCCATGGCCACGGAAGAAAGGGTGCAAAGCATCTTGTACAAAGATTAATGGATGCAAAAGCTCTGTGTAAGGTGGGTGTTGCATTTGCTGAATGCCGATCAAAAGCAAATGCGCAAACGATTTTCGCGGCAATATTTGGACCAATTCAAGAGGGAACTGACTGATTTTGTGTGGCGATTTGTTACCATGGATGAGACATGAGTCCACCACTACGTGCCAGAAACGAAACAGCATTCAAAGCAGTTGGTGGAAGCTGGTGGTTAAGCACCAAGGAAAGCAGAGTTGATCGCATCTCCCGGAAAGGTCATGGCCAGTGGGTTTTAGGATGCCAAAGGGATCCTGTCAATTGATTACCTTGAAAAAGGTAGAATAATTACAAGCAAATATTACTCCAACCTTCTTGATGAGCTGGATGCCAAAATTTGCAAGCAGAGGCTTGGCTGGAAGAAGGAAAAAAATCATCTTTCACCTGGACAACCTGCTGTCACCTGCTCACAAAGTTTGGGTGGTGATGGGAAAACTACATGATTTGGAGTATTAGTTGCTCAGTCATCCCCCCTATTCTACTGATTTAGTACCCTCAGACTTCCATCTGTTCCCAAACTTGAAGAAATTTGTTTCTGGGAATCTTTTTGCATATAATGAAGAAGTTGAGATGGCTGTTGATGGATATTTTCCCAGCCTTCCAGACTCTCACTTCCAGGAAGGAATACTGGTGTTGAAGAAATATTGGACCAAGTGTGTTGAAGTCAAGGGATATTATGTAGAAAAATAAAATCATTTTTTAACTGAAAATAGCAGTCTTTCAATGTCAGGCTGAGAACTTTTCACCGTACCCTTGTAGGGATTAGTTAACACAGAAATTATTTTTCCATGACTTTGGATTTATCCAGGTTATCACTCATAGTTAAATGAAAAACATATTCTGATGAAGTTCTACAAAGAGCGGCTTTTACTGGTCAGCTATCTTTTACTGACCAATAATTGTCTGCACCAATGTTTTTGTTGCTGAAAGCCACAATACTTAGTGCATATTTTTCCCCCAACAGAACCAATAAACTGCCCCATGGAAATCTGTGTCTGCAGTAACTCTGGCTTCCAAAATATTACCCTTTCATAATAAAAGAATGCTCTTTGTAGTATATCATAAAGTCATTTAATATGTTTTACATAATTTTTATTAATTAATAATGGAGATTTGTGTACCATGGATCACAAAGTATAAAAATAAGAACTAGTGTAGTACCACGGCCCTGTAACATTCAGAAGTAATAACTCTAGGGGAAAAACGAATAACTAATTGGGAATCCTATGGCACTGGACGAAAAAGTTAAGTTGGACAAATTCATTACAACAAAGTCATCTGTTAAGGTAACTGCTAAGATTTTTGTATTTGAAACAGATTTGTTATTCAGTGTATCAAGGGTAATAGATGTAATTATGAGGGAAGGTGACAAGCATCTGAGAACATTTGTGCCATTAGATATGGTTGGGTAATTTGGTAGAGGTAATACAGGTATATTCAGGGAAATGTGAGAAGGGTGGAGAGAAATTTTACCACCACTGGGATTCAAACCTGAGCCCTCGGGAGTGAGAAGCCAATGCTCCAACCACCGCAGCAGGATTTTTTAAGTAAGGTCGTTTTGCATCATATCCCAATTCTTGTAGCCTGGCCATAGATTTAATGAGCTACCTGTATAACAGTGGTTAAACCAAATGTACAGAATTAATAACTAAATATGATTATATCTTTATATTGGACCTGTGAGTTGGCCGCTTCTTAACAACAGAATGGATAAAGCAAGCGTTAATATGTTCTCCATTAGCTACTTAGGAGAAATTATAGTGTAATAAATTCATTTAAATTAATATTAAAGATTTTAATTGTTGAATCTCTCATTATTCTCAGGGTGCAGTTGAGGGACCAGGAGAGTTTGCTGAAGGTTTAGTATTAGGAGTACGCAGTCTGTTTGGCCATACAGTAGGTGGATGTGCTGGTGCAGCATCCAGAATAGCTGGGACTTTAGGTAATTGGTGCATGTATTATGAGAAATTTTATTCATTTGCTGAGAGTTAACATGAAATCACAGTCAAAAATGTCTTCACATTATAAGACTTTGAGTCATTTTCAACTTCAAGGAGGATAGCTTCAGCCCGAAGTAACTGGGAAAAGCTATAGTATTTGAAAGGAAAGAGATAAATCTTAGAACTTACATAATTTCCCAGAATTTTATAAAATATTGATTCAAAAATTGCAATAGTAATTAGTTTTCAATATACATGTTTAGTAAAGCTTTAAAAACTTTTTGTGGGGTCCACAATGATTTTTCAGTGCAATCTTTTCTCATTGAATTTCCCTGTTAAATTTCCCTTTCCAAAATCCACTGGCCCATGTTCTTAACAGTTTACCAACTGCATTTTTTTTTTCAACTTTAGGGGTTTTCCAGAATGTTATCTCCATAGTTGATGGGGGATACCAATAAAGTTACATCCTGTATATTAGAGAGTTAAAATTTACATTAAAAAAGTATTTTGGTATATCATCTTTGATGTTATTTTCATTCAAGATTATCGATTTTGTTTACCTGATTTATCACAGCAATGTATTATTTGGTCATTTTATGGATACTTACTTTCACTTTTTTGTAGAATTATTTTTTCTGTCAACTTAAAACGTTAAGATGGTAGGTGGCCATCATTAATCCATGTCCCCTTCTGTAGTTGATTGAGATTGGAACATATTACATATCATGTTTTTACATTTAGGTAAAGGCATTGCTGCATTAAGCTTTGATCCTGAGTTCCAACGTCGTAGGCAAGAGCAAATGGGTCGCAAACCTGCCAATATTCAGGAAGGCCTGGCTCGTGGGGGCAGAGGTCTGGTAACTGTGAGTATCAGTGTCAAAGGACCCTTCCCAATATTCACTGTATATCTCTTGAATAGTTACTGTATTTTTTGATGCTCTCATTCGCAGGGTGTTGTGGATGGAGTCTCTGGAGTGATTCTAAAACCAATCAGTGGTGCCAAAGAGGAAGGATTTGGAGGATTTTTAAAAGGAGTAGGGAAAGGAGTGGTAGGTCTCGTAGCCAGACCAACTGCAGGCTTTGTGGATTTTGCCGGTGGATCTTTGGATGCTGTCAGGCAGTAAGTAATTTGAAAAATCATACATACTAGGTTAGTAATGAAACCTGATGTGGTCAAAACTGTTTAGTGTATTGGCATTGGTTAATTATATGGTAAGTATGTAGTATGGTCTCTTTTCTTATGCCTGAAAGCAAGCACATTCTTAAAATTAGAGGTATCTTGATGTGGGTGAAAAAGAAACTTTGCACTTCCACGATAAAGATTCAATATTTCACGACCATGGTTTCAATGGTAGTGAAATATTAAATCTTTATTGTGGAAGTGTAAAGTTTCTTTTTACCCTCACAATGAAGGAATTCCACAAAGTTAAACGTGAAACTGTTATGTTGAGAGGTTTCTTATTTACTATATTCATGAGATAATTTTTATATGCAAAGGGAAAATCCATTCTTATGAAACTAAATTAGTGACCCCAACCATATCATTAGGCTAATAGCAGTGAACTATCACTACAATAAGAATTTTCCAATCTTCACGTCTGTTTAAATGATGATTCCCTGTGAATTAAAATTATCCTATTCACGTATAATTAAAAATAAATTATTATCTTTAATTTATATCTTGCATTCTGCCAAGTGTCAATTAATGGAGGAAATGATGGTTAAGATCAAATGAGCCTTGAGGGATGGTTGGGTTATTTGGTAGGGTTAGCATTTTCAGGGAATGGAGGAAGGGTGGAGAGAAACCTGCCATCTTCCTTTGTCTACCCTCACCATAATGCATCATGGGAACCACAGTTTAACGACCCATCTGATGGATGGCATGCTAAACTTGAACTGGTCTCTGCACATTAACCCAATTAGTAATCGGGATTCCACTGAAAAAAATCCTTACACCTTTGGTATTCAAATCCAGACCCTCGGGGTGAAAAGCCAGTCCACTAGCCAACGCACAGATCTGTTCCTCATTCTGTTAAGATTTTATCCAGGCGGTGCCCATACAGGAAGGATGGCCAAATAAATGCTTGAATACAGCTTTAATACTGTAATCCTATTTAATTTTTAGCTGGCATAGTAGAAGGAAATGAGATGAAGCTGTGAGGTCAGACCAGATTTGGTTTCAAATTGTTTTAATCCCCACCCTTTGTAAGAATAATTAGGCATTTGACCTCAGAGTTTGCCTTTAGAGTGCAGGAAAAGCTATCCCAGCATTTTTAATGCCATTTGAAGTATTGATTAGCAAACTTACCAACGCCTCAGTGCTCTGGAAAGAGATCTGTGCTGCAGAAGACTCTGTTGTTGTTCCCGCGTAGTGATTTGTGAAGATCGGAAAAATTGAGATTTGAGCAGTGGTTAAATACTTAGTAAAGAATGTAATGAAAGCAAAGAAAATTCATTCTGACTTTCAGAAAACTCGGGGGGTTCTGCTCCTTCATATTCAACTGTTGCCAAGTGGACAAACTAGTTTAAGTTTGGTTAGGACAGCTTAGATGATGATCTGTGTAGTGGTCGGCTGAGTTGTGCCACTACCCAAGAAATTATTTTAAAATTGGATTAAGTGTTCATGGAGGATCACCAACTGAAAGTGCGAGAAATCGCTGAAGCTGTAGGGATGTCATCTGAACAGGCATATCACATTTTGACAGAGGAATCATGTATTAAAAAATTAATTAAAAAATGGGTGCTGCGACTCTTAATGGAGAATCACAAAGGCATCAGAAAATGGAAATTTCCAAACAATGTTTGATCCATTTTAAGAGCAATCAAAAATGATTTCTGTAATGGTTTGTGACCACATATGAAACTTGGGTCAACTACTATACCCCCATGACCCCCATGGTAGTACTATACCCCCATGGTAGTCAAAGCAGTGGAAACATGTTGATTCAGCACCACCAAAGAAAGCAAAGGCAATATGGTCAGACGGAAAGGTGATGGCTTCCGTTTACTGGGTTGCGAAAAGGATTCAGCTACTAGATTATCTTCTCGCTGATCAAACAATTACTGGACAATATTACGCTAACCTCTTGGACTAACTATAGCAAACGATACATGAAAAAAGTCAAGGTTTGACAAGAAAGAAAGTCATCTTTCATCAAGACAATGTATGCCCACACACAAGTGTGGGTGCCATGGCAAAAACACATGAACTAAGATACGAATATTTGCCACACCCGTCGTATTAGCCTGATTTGGCTCCATTAGGTTTCCATCTTTTTCCCAAGCTCAAAATTTTCTCCGTTGGATGGAGATTCTCTTCGAACAAAGAACTATCAGCCAAAGTGGACTGGTATTTTGCAGGCCTGAAGGAATTTAATTTTCGAGATGGGATCAATACATTGGAACATCACTGAACCAGGTGCATTAGTGTACGGTGAGACTACATTGAAAAATAAAAAAGTTTCACTAAGTAATTAGTTTATTACTATTCGACCCTGAGAACTTTTCTAATTGCCCTTTTACCATGCCTTTTAAGTATGACATTTCTCATGACGAAAGATGGTGGGGGCTATTATTATCATTACAACTGTATTCTTTATCTTTGCATGCACATGCAACAGTTATGAATGCAATTGTTCAGTATTAAAAGTTGATTGGTGTCCAAATTATTTTGTTTCTCTTCCAGGCAACAAAGTATAGTTTGAGAGACTTGCCCATGAGACAAAATCATTATTATAACTAATATTGAAGTATTTTAAAACCTTTTATTGGCATTTTAGGACTGTGTTGTAACATGCTTACAGAATGTTGCAAGATGATATTGTTTATGAATTTTATGTAGCTAATTAATTAGCCATTGAGTCACACCAAGAAGTGACCATTCTGGAGGTGAGTATCTCACAACAGAAAATTCATTTGTCTACACTGGAAAGTATCACCAGATCTCTCAATTTTCTGGCTGAGTGCTTAAGTCAGTTATCTAATGAGGATTCTTCTTATGCTGTGAATTTTGTAAGAACACTCACAAGTGATTTCATCACCGTTACTTTTGATTTTGGATTTCTCACAGTTTCTTTAAACCACTCCTGATGTTAACTGTGATGCTTGGGAAAAAATCATACTTGCAAATTCTCTGTTTTTATTTAAAGTGCGGCAGAAGTTTCAGAACAAGTTGCCAGGTTAAGGCTACCAAGGTTCCTAATTCCAGGAAGCCAAGTACGACCATTTGCAGCTCAAGAGGCTGAAGGAGACAGATTATTGAAGGTGAGAAAGAGTTCACAAGTCTAACTTTTATGACTAATGATATTGTAAGTCTGAATTCAGGGTATAGTATTTCATGATGCCAGAAATAACCTTTAATTTGTAGATATTTTGTGATATGCTGCATGCATTTACAGAGCAATTACTAGAGGAATGACCATGAGGGAAATAAGTGTGAAAAGGGTAGAAATGGGGAGAGGGAAAGGAAAATTAGGGTTAGTGTAGTATATAATAGATAAACAGAGATAATTGATAAGAGAATAGTTTAGCATGCCCAAAGTAATTTCTTGTGGTCTATGTGTTCCTGCAGCCAGAATTTATTAGAAACAAATCTTTTTGACACCAGCTGTCAACTCAGTTATAGAATATTCACTTGATGTTGCCTTTTCACTTCTTGATATTTTTAAAGGAAGGATTTCAATGCAATCTCAATTAGAGTCTGATGCTTCTCAAAATGGTACAATTTAATTATTTAAAACAAACCAAATTAAAAAGAAATGTTTAATTTAAAGCTGGGAGAATTCCGAAACCAAGAACCTATGACTTAGGTTTTTAGTATGAATAAATCAAATACATCTGCCATGAACTTCAAAGTCATGATCTGGTCCTGTAACTTGACAGGGTATTGTTAATTTAAATTTTTTCCATTGCAATCATATGCCATTGTAGGTGTTTACTGCTAAGATACATATTTATATAACAAAGGTTTAATATTTCTGTTATTTATTTCTCTCAAGAAAAACTGATAGCATATAGTTGCTTGGTCAGAGGTCAAAATGAAATAATATCAGTTATAAAAAAACAGATGCAGTATTTTTAGCTTCAATAACTGTACATATTATCAATTTGTGTTTGCCTTTTGTAGCATAATGACATATGTTAATTAAATTAATGTAGAGCTCCTCTCTTAATTAGAGAAGAGAGCTCATCGTCCATGACCCAGCCAAAGCCATTCTATGTACTCATATTTACTGTATGGGTACAAACATTCTTGTTTTTTCCATATTTGTTCACTCCATCATTGGATTAGGTAGATTTAAAAGAAGTCAAAGTTACTATGCTATTGGTATTCTCATCGGGAGGGTAGATAGAGGAAGAATTGACAGTCTCTTGAAGTACGGTTTGTATGAGGTAGAGGTTATAAACACTCATAGAAGGGTAATAAAAAACTTTTTAAGGTGTAAAGTACTTGCTCTACTTCTAAACCACTTTTGATGGACCAACCAAAATGTGTCCAGGTGTAGGCAGAAACAATGCTAACAGCAATTGTCGACTATGGTTCTCATAGTGCTCACTCTTTAAGGAGTGAATTGGAGGGAAAGAGAATCACTGTAATGCATTTTGTACTCCAAAGTTCAACATCTTCCCTCCCCTCATATCTAACAAAGAAAGATAAGATGTATATCCACTTACCGAAAGACCCAAAGGAAGAACCTGTTGTATAAATTAGGAATTCATAATAATTCAACACATTATTTGAAGATACTGCACTCGTAGTGGTGTTTTGATTTTTAGGTTACTCCAAAGACTTAATTCATTCATTTATTCATCTTAACATAATATAAAATAATTTCGTATGATTTCCATTCTCAATTTCATCATATCAGGCACATGATTGATTAAATAACTCAAAAACCCAGAATAGATATTCTCCAGTACCTTCCCAATAAGCTCACTTTGTTCATAGACATTTGCTGCTATTTATTTATTTTATTCATTTATTTAATGTCTTTATTGGGGCAAGATTGAGACATCGAAGTTTCTCCTTCCACCTAGCCCCTACACATTACAATGAAGACGATTACAAACATCCCTGTCCTAAAATTTGTTGTCTCTGGCGTAACTTAATGGAATTAGCATACAATTGAAATGAAATGAAATTATTGACTTCGTAATTTCACACACTTAATATTTAAAAACATAACCCAGGTGACCTGATGATGACATTCAACGTCGAAACCTGGGTCTTGTTTTAAATAAAGTGTGTGGAATTACAAATTCAGTAAACTCATTTCATTTTAATATCCATGCCCAAGGTGGAGTAAAATTCACCTAGGCGGGAATTGAACGTGCAACCTCTGGGTTGGCAGTCAAGGACATTAACCTGTCGCCACCAGGGCCAGCTGTTAGTAGAAATGGAAATCCAACTTTGCAAAAGTGATTAGAAATTGTGTGTGCAGTTGCAAATCTCCAGATGGCACGAAACAAATACAAGGATTCCCAAAGAGTCACGGACCTATTTTGGTAATATGTTTTAATATAAGACTGATATTGCTGGAGTATTAACTTTAAATAGTGGCACTTAAGATTTTCAATGTATCCCAATCGTATAGCTGCAAAACTGTTGTCATACTTAGCAGCAAAAAGATCAATCTAATTGAATTCAGACATTCCATGTAGGGATATGCAGATCTGTTGTCAAAAATTTACAGCTGTGCTTCTGCTGTGAAAAGTTCCTGTCCAATGCTTTAACCCTATACTTAAAAATTTTTCCAGCCGTCCAAGCCTTTTTATTTGTGTACATAGCACTGGAAATTTCCAACAGTTTTTTAACATTCCCATTCTAATTCCAAAGTGCCCACCTATTAATGCAGGATCAGAAATTGAAGCATCCTGGGCCCTTGCTTGTTTAAACAAGATGATAAGTGTTGTGTCCAAATCCCCGGGAGCCTCATTCAAGCACCTTGTCATGGCCTCTCTTATGTTATCCTGTGTTCCAAAATCTATTTTTGGGACAAAAAGGAGTCAGGCAGTGAGACATCGATGCTCAAGGGTGACTGGGGCAGCATGGTCACCTTGTGGTTGGCCAGGTACTCCGTCAAGAGGAAGGTGGTGTGGGATGGCATGTTGTCATGGTGCAGCCTCCAGTTTGCAAAGATCTCCTTCCTGACCCATTCTAAAATGATAAACTAGTTCTCAAGTTTAGTGCATTAGTAATATTTAAAATCATTAAGATGATGCTTTATGCATTTAGCATGATTGAAATTTATTTACAGAATCTTTTTTTGTTTTCAGGAATTGGAGAGAGGAAAGTTTTCATCCACCGATACTTATGTATTTCATGCACGACTGGGCCAGGCGGTAGTTTTACTAACAGACCAGAGAGTACTTATGCTTCATCATAATGATGTGTTTGGTCACTGGCAGGTGAGTTATTTTGTGAAATTTGTGTTTTAACTAATTTTTATTCTTTAGGTTGCTCAGAATAATCATATAAAATAAAACATAAAATTCTTGTTGTAGACAACTGCTTGTATTTCATTGTGAACAGAAATTTTTGGTAGATGACTTCAAAATATCAGAGATGATACGTAGCCTCAAGTAAATTTATTGTGAAATGTAGCTGCTAGGGAAACAACTAAAGTTGCAATTATTATGAAAGGTGTATAAGATGTTGCGGTGAATGATCCCAAAATCTAGATCATTAGCCAGTTAGTCATAATATGTTGGCTAATGACCTGACTTTGCTAATGATCATTGTATGGTTTTGGAAAATATTTGAAGCATTAAACTCTTATAGTCTGCATAGGAATGTAAAATTTTACTTTAATGAATTGTAAGTAATTTTGTTATGAAATTGGGATTCCACTTTAAAACATATAAAAAAGACAAACCTTTAATTGTTTAATTGTTTTGCTGGAATGGGTTATTCTTGCTTTGCCACCAGTACATACAAACTCATGTATCCCCATGCACTCAAAAAGTTTTCTCCACTTAAAATGCCCTTCTGGGTCTGCTGCTGGCTATCTTGATCAATGGGATCATGAGGATGGAGCATTGCTACGAAATTACATCTGCCGCCATTATTACTCTTATTAGTACTTTTTAAGCTAGGTGTTCTACTGATCATCGCAACATTTCTTAGCTGCTTCTGACGAGATATCCCCTGATACGCTACTAAACATTAAACTGACCTTCTATTCTACCTCCTTTCATTCCATCCAATTTGCTTGTCCTTTTCACCCCCCTACCTCAACTGCCTAACATTCTCCTCTTTATCACAGCCTTCAATATTCCACCACCTTAAAATGCTGTTCAACCAGTTTGCCTGCCTCCTTTGGATTTTTCCGAGCAACCCTCTCTGCTCCCCCACTATACCAGGGACTTTTTTCTTTGTTTTCCTTTCTACACTGCCGTAATGGCTCAGGCATCTTCAGTTAAAGTGCATCATCAGGTAAAGTTCAGTGAAGTAATTCCAATCAAGGCCAATAATTATTTAGTGACCTTATTACTACTATGGTATCATGTGTGCATCTCCCCTTTATGATTTAAACTGTTCATTTGCTCTTCTCTCCATCCTCTTATTGATGATCCTAAGTGGCACTTTAACTGCATTTGAAATCAAGTTAATTGTTGTATAGTCCTCACATAAGGCTGCCTTTCCCTTTTGGGACAAGAACAAATACTGGCCTGATGAAATCTTTGGGCCAAATTCTTCCCTCATAAATGCTATGAAATGGCCCATACAAATTCTTCCTCCCACATTTTCTTAAAATCTTAGTAGTTCCAAGGGAATTTTATCTAGACCCACAACCTTATTTGATTTCAATTCCCTAGGTTCCCTTTCTTTCTCCCCATCAAGTACACCAAAGCCAAACCATACCTATCTACATCATATATTCCTTCTATTTTTAAGTTTGCTGGCCTAACATCCTGAATATTTCCTCTGTGTATTCTTTCCATCTAGGTTGAATCTTTCCTGATTCAATTAATAATTTTCCTTATGAGACTTTGTTAGTTTACATGGATTTTCCTTTCTTACTTCCTGACAGTGTTTTCTTTTTCCAATACAGAGCACCAATTACAACCCTCCTTTTTTAACATTTCTTGTCCTCACACTTTGTCTTCCACCATGCTTCTTCCAGAGTGTAGATTAAAGGGGAAGGTTGACTTAACCTCAACCAGCACATATCTCAGATTGCTCAGGTACAAGTAGAGGATGAAGAGTCAGGATTGACAGTATTAGGTAGAGATCATCTGTCCCCTATAACATATATGTAGAAGAAATGGTAAGAGAGGCATGGGCTGAACCTGAGATAGGAATTAAAGTCAGCGGACAATTCATAAAATCGGCTTTTTAGAAAATCAATCACTTGGCCATGAGCACTACTTTGCTGCTGTTGTCAAATTCTAACTCGTGTTTGTGGTCACCTAGTTCACCAAAATATTGAGATAAAGTTCTTAAAATCAATATTTGCTATTGAATTGACACCTTACAAAATCAAGCTTTAGTTAGCCAGTCAGCCAAGGAGTTGCAAATATTGCTGAATGCATTATAAAGTTGGTCTGAAATGCATGGGATGAGAAATGTAAACTACAATAAGGTGGTATTGTTTTCGAGAAAGAGGAAAGCTAAGTTAAAAATTGAAACTGAAAGTCATAAACTAAAGGTGGAATATTTCCCTCTCATAAGTGTTTTGGATCGAAATGGTCAAACTAGTGTGGACATTTGATAGCAAAGCAACTTTCTCAAAGAGAGAATTGATGACAGGGATGTTGATTAATAATAAATGAAGATTTGAAGCAAAGACTAATTTAAACTTTGAAATGAAGCGTGATTTTGTATAGAACAGAAAAATGGTATTTGAAGCAAGATGATAAGCATAGTGGAGGCTTTTTAAGTATGGATAAGGAGAAGGATAGAAAAAGTGAGATGGGCAAGAAGGAAAACAAATGAGGATGTACTAGGCAGTGTGTAGGAGGAGAGGGAATCGTTGTGAGAAAACCAAAGGAGGTAGGAAAGATAGATGTTGGGATGGGATGTTGAAAACTGTGATGTAAGGTAGAAGATTATGCAATCAAGGAAAGACTAGGAGTAGGATAGGCATACTGGATGGAAGGAGGAGAAAGAAGTATGAATAAAATGTACCTTAAACATTAGAATGCCATTAGTAATAATGATTCAGTGAAACACTCACCCTGAATGTTGCATCAAAGCATCAAGTTTTTCAACTTGGATTTCCTAATTAGAAATGGTTTGAACTCTCATTGTACGAGGGTCATCCGGAAAGTAGTACCCGTTCGTGAAATAAAGACACAAAAGTAAATATTAACAAACATAAAAAATTTTATTTGAAAGAGGATACTTTAAACTACTTCTCAACATAATCTCCAAGCAAATTAAGGCATTTGTCATAACGTGTGACAAGTTTCTGTATTCCTGCTGCATAGTCCTTCGCCGCCAGCTCATTGAGATACGCGAGGGACCCATCTTGCACAAATTTTTGCATAATGCAGATGGTGTTTAATAATTTCATGAACAATTGTTCGAGAAACATTGGGAAAATGCTCACAGATGTCATCAATTGTGACGCGCCGATCGTTCCTCACGAATTCGTCAACTGAGCTCACCAGTTGGTCTGTAATGACAGATGGTCTCCCCGAACGCTCATCGTCGTGTGTGTTCCCCCTCCCCATGTTGAAGTTGCGACACCACCGCCGAACAGACGACTCGTCCATTACATTGTCTCCATACACCTCCTTTAATTGGCGATGAATATCACATGGGCGAACGTTTCTTGCATTGAGGAATTTAATCACTGCCCTCACTTCACAACTGGCGGCGTTCTCAATTTTTTTAAACATTGTAAACAATCACAGAAACAACACAGGCAATGCTAGTGTCACGCAACTTGGCTCAGAGAAGGCAGACAAGCCACTGAAGCTATCTGACCTCGTCCAGCGGCTACTCGCGTCGTCAGCACTTCATGCGGCACGAACGGGTACTACTTTCCGGATGACCCTCGTATTATATTAGTAGTAGTTTTTAGGGGAGGCGACCGACAGCTAAGGTCATTTGCGCCATAGGGGATGGACTACTACTACTTGTATTATATTTCTTGTTGAAAGTTGATGTAGGGTATTTTGTGAAACTTTGAGTTTCTTAGTGCTTTAACTCATAATATTTAATCATCAGCTTGATTGGGGTCACACTTGGTCTGAGATGGGTGATCCACCTCATCTTGTTGATGGAGGCATAGCAATTGCTACTCCAAGAAGGAAGGTCCTGGGCCTATTTGGTGGAGGGGAGCATGGAAGATTATTAAGCATTCGAGATGACCGACTGAAAAATGTGAGTATTCTTCTCAATAATTTAACACCTGTTTTGTCAGTTTTCATTTTTTAATTTATTTGGGGAAGTCATTGAATGATGATCTTTCTCATTGCTCCGGATTTTTTATTCTTCTCCCCATTTTATTTGGGGTCATGTCTAACTTTATTTTAGCTGATCAATATTTTGTAGAACTCCACAAATCCAAATCTTGTTAAGAGGGGAATCCCAAAGTTGAGGTCTCCAATTTTTTTAGAAATAGAAAGAAACGTTGATTTTCAATGATGGATCAACATTTTAAAGCTTGAACATTTCACTATTTTTCATCATAATCGCCATTTCAATCAATGCATTTTTGTAGGCACTGGGCCAGGTTTGCATACCCATGTCATTCCAGCTCTCCACCATGTCATTGTGGAAGTGTTGGGCCTAGATCGCTCACCTCGTGATCATCACTGAAGGCCTTCTGGCCAAATGTTCTTTCTACTTTGGAAACAACTGGAGGTCACTGGGTGCTAAGTTAGGGTGTGATGATGTCTCATCCAAACTGCTGCAGCGGAGTATGATGTTTTGACAGGTGATGTGGAGGCAAGAATTGTCATGAAGAAGGTTTATGCCCTTGTTCAACATTATTCTTTTCCAGTTTTGAATAACCCATCTGAGGTAATGTCTCTCAATACCTGTCAGTGGTGCCAGGAGCCGTGAAGTTGACCATCAATAGCCTGTTTCAATCCCATTACACAGTTGCCATGATTTTGTTGGCAAAATGTTTGAATTTTTGTGACTTGGGTGAAGAGAAATGCCGCCGTTCATGTATTGCTGTTTGATCTCGGGTGTGAAGTGGGACATCTCAGTTTCATCACATGTATCTAACAATGATAAGGTGAAAGATGACGTGACATGGGAATATAAAAACTGGCCCAGTGCTTACAAAAATCCATTGACTGAAATGGCAATTATGTAGAAAAATAGAGGACTGTTCAAGCTTTAAAATGATGTATTAATAATTGTAAATCAGTTTTTATTTCTATTTCTAAAAACATTGGAGACCTCAATTTTGGGCTTACCCTCAACATGTATTCAAAATTTCAATGAATCAAATATGGATGCAGCTATAATTAAATTTGAAGTGAGATATTTCAGACTTTTAAAATATGTATTATACATTACACCAAGTATAAATAGAGTGGCACCAACATGTACAAAAAATGGAAGTACTTTTGCTAATATTAGATGCCGCATCCGTTGTATCCTAAAAGAATTTCTCTGCATTTATTATGTTACTTTAAGTATATGCATTGAAACCTCACTTCATTTTTTTGTTGTGAGTTCTGGAAATAACAAAGGATAGGAATGATGAATGTAGAAGCCCGCATTAAATTAATAAAACTGACATTTTTAAAATGGTATATATTTCTTAAATGAAAGTGTATGCATTGGTTTTGTAATTTTTTTCACTGCTGAATTCAATTCGCATTACTTCTTTGTAAAAAATTCATTAAATTTTCATTTTTTTAAGTCACAAATTCTTGGTGTTGTTACTTTATGGATAGAACTATAAACTTTCATTGCTGCCTACGTTCATTTCGTCACTTTTAATGATGTTGGGAGCATATGTGAATGTTCTTGCAGTTTAAAACACAAGCAGCACCACTTTGCCCATCTCCATAACCATCTTCCACTTCACGGCCCATTTCTTCCTCACACTATATGTCACAAGTTGTACCTGGCTTGTAGGTATCAAAGTCCTCACCATTGGTGAGTGCTTCTGATGCACTACCAGAACCCAGTCTTCATCTTGCAGGAAATTTTCCTCATTAATTCCTTCATCTCTTGACTTCCCTCCAATCTTCTCCATACAGTCACTCCTTGAAAAACAGTTTGCAATTGTAGACAGAGTTTCTGGTGGTATACAAACTGTAACATGACTAGCCCGCAGAATCTCAATTTTGAATTGACCTCTCTACCCGCATCCATCAAATTAAATAACCTCCTTACTGGCTGCTTCCTGCTCACCTACTTGATACACTTATCATCCCAAAATTAAGGGAAGTTGCCATTTAAGGAATAAAACCTACCTTTGCATTCCTCAAATAGGATGTGTCAAGAGGATGTGTGGTGCTGTTGGCTGCTATTAGAGAATTTTTCATCTTGTGCATGCATTGAAGTTAGAGCTTACAGGGAGTTCCTGAAAATCTTCAACTTAAGTCACAATGTAGAGAAAATAGGTCACAGGTGACTTTTTCACCTCCAAGACCTAACCAAGCAAGTTGAATTACTGAAACAAAAGCCTTGGTGAATCAAAAATAAATGCTCAAGCCTTTGGATGTATTATCAAAGGCAGTTAAAACAGAAAGGATAATCTGATATAGGGCAGTCAAAATTGAATTATTTCTGATAACATATTGGAACTTAGAGAGAAGATGATTAAATTATGAACAAGGTATTAGGACAAAAGACCTTTTCAAATAGCGCACTTAAATCCACATATATAGTACCAATACATATGCAGAGCAACAGAAATAATCTATCTAACTATCGTCCGATTGCCAAGCTCTCAATTATAGCAAAAGTCTTAGAATCATTGGTTGTAGATCAGCTTACTCCTATCTTTAATATTATCACTATTCCCGACCAGCATGGTTTCACTAAAAGAAGTTCAACTCTCATTAATGTTTTGGTTTTTCAAAAGTATCATATAGAGGGTATGGAAAAAAGCTTACAAACAGATGTCATTTATACTGACTTCAATAAGGCTGTTGATATTTTAGTCATGAGCTTCTTAGAAAGTTAGATGCATTGGGAATGAGTGGTACCTTACTTGACTGGGTGGAAAGTTATTTGACGAGCAGAGAAGTTGAAGTAAAAATTAATGTATCTAATAGTAATTGTTTCTATCCATCATTAGGCATTCCCCAAGGATCCCATCTGGGTCCACCATTATTTAACCTATTTATAAATGATATTATAATGGCATTAGACCCAATTCCTTTTCTTTTGTATGATGATGTCTTAAAAAATTTCTGAACCGTTCAATCAATTGATGATCACCTAACTCTGCAAAACTGCCTTTATAGGCTTCAAAACTGGGTTGAGCATAACTATCTAACTTTAAATTTAAAAAAATGTTATTCTGTAACATTCTGCTGGAAAAGGAGTCTACAGCATTATGAATATAGACTAAGCAATTATCTTATGGTCTGATTAACAAATATAAGAGCCCTCGGAGTTATATTTGACTCACAGTTAACATTTAATCAACATTATAACTACGTTAAATCTAAAGCATACAAATCGCTTGGATTTATCTTCCAATGCTGTAAAAACTTAAAACATAGACCCATATAAAGTTTTTATAGTTATCATGAAATGCTACCTCTACTAAATCTTCCCTCCTTGCATAAATGTAGAAAAATTAATAACATAACTTTTCGTTACAAATTACTGCATAACAAGATTTATTCCTTAGCACTCCTAAGCGCAATATCTTTCAGAGTACCTTCACATAATACTAGGTATGAAGCACTCTTTGAAATTAGATATCATGCACAAAACTACACTTACTACTCGCCTAAAAGCCAGAGTATGAGAGATGCCCCTCAATTGTGACTATATTGACCTACTTTCTATTTCACCAGGATCCCTTAAAACGTGTTATCAAAAATATCCAAAGAATTTTATAATGCTAATTATTGCTATGTGGATATCTGTACCTGTCAATAAGATGTTCTTAATGCCCATAAGAAAAATTTTCTTAATCCATGCCATAAGGTCTAGTTAATAACTGCCACTAACATATATCATTTTGTACCATCATCTGGCCTTTAACAAATACTCTATTTATAATATTCTATTTCCATTTTTAAATTTGAATATTATTTAATATTGATATTTTGTCTACTTTAATTAACCTAACTAGGTGTGTTTGCGAACCTTTATACCATCTGAAAATGTCTTTCATGCATTGCAAATTAAAATTATTCTTAAATTTTAAATTATATTTTGATTCTCAATAACAAGTATGTAACTTTATGGAATTTGTACCCATTTGTAAATGTTTTTTATGTCTGTGCGACCAATATATGTTTTTTGCCTTTCTTTGTGTAAAAGGATCATTCCCATTAAATAAATAAATTAATTCAAGACAGATAAAGGCTGGTAAGAATTCTAATCAAGAGTTGCTTTTATATATTGGGAAATATTTTTATAATATGGAATAATTTTAGCAATGATGATGGGGGATAGAACTATGGTATTTCCCTGAGAATTTCTTGTTTAAAAAGAGAATTGGAGGATTTGATTCTGTTAAATTAATTGATGTTCATTCTAGGAATGATTTAACCTTGATTTTTTATCCTAGTGCTTTATACTCTAATTTATTACATGTTGAAAGAAATAATGAATTGCCCTCAGTAGAACTTGGAGAGTAATTATTGATATGAAATTTGATGCAAATAAATGATTCGCCAAAGAAAGTAGCAACATGAAGCAGATCTGAGGTGTTATTTATGACAGAATCAGTTGGATCTGGGAGTTGTTCGCAGTATATTTTGATTCACATTAACTCTCAAAATTTCTTCTGATATCTGATGCACTATTTTTCTATAACTATGCAAGTTAACTATTTTTTCATTAGCAAATAGTATTACTATAGTAGTTATTAACAATTGAATGATCATTAATCTTCACAGCATTAGGAAGGTCATTGTAATAAAATTACTGTAACACATAGCTAATAACTATATGTATTTTATTAGTGCATGGCTAGCAACAAATATTTTTGGAGTAAAGTGACAAGTAGAAGCACATGGGTTCTTATTTTTTTGTCACATCTTGTGTAATTATTATGCTCAACTCTCTAATGCTAGATTTTTTTCTATGCAGGTGCTTCTAACAAAAATGGAAGAACTGTATAATAATGCCAACTGAACAATTATCATAAAAACTTTTAGGATGCAGCCATATGGAAACAAAAGTACCTCAAGTCTGATGATTGATTATTCGAAATGTTAGCTTACAACTTAATATGTGCCTTTTGTATGCATTAACCTAAGTATTTTGCTGTACTTAAATGAGAATTGTTGTATCTATCCAATGCCACATGCAAATGAATATGCATCCAATATTTTGAGATATTGATCAGCAGTAATTTACATTACTCATTACATAGCTAGGCTTCAAATCATCAAAATCAGACTCACTAATATATATATATATATATGTGTATACTCGTAATACCTATCTTTATACATTTGCATAGACCTCTGTGCTTTTCACATTTCTTCTATATTGTACCTAGCTGTTAAACTATTCATCAATATTTTTGGTCAGTAACTTGAGAAAATCTTTTTGAATGGCACATGAAAAAATTTAAACAAATTACTGCTGCTTTTGATATATTTGTGTTTTGATTCAAATTAGCAAATTTACACTGCCAAGCAATTGTTTAAAAAAATGTTTATTTTGGTATTCCTTAAAATTGATAAGTGAATTTTTTGATGATATTTACTTTGTGGCAGGCTACTGTAATGTGCAGCTGCTATTCCATTGGAATACATTCACATATTGTCAACAAATTTTGTGTATGACCATTTATTGAATTATATTTTACTATTCTATTGTTTACGTGCTTACTTATACATGTTCAGTGATGCTTTGAAAGCTTATGTAAAAATTGTTATTGTTCAATAAGAGTAATAAAAACTAATTTGTTTTAATATGTGTGATCTTCCTACATTGAAACACATTTTAACATTATTGGTCATTAATGGTCCCCCAAGTTGTTAGTGGTTGTATTGTCTATTTTGAAATGGATTAGAGGAGTGAAACAACCGTGTCCTTACGGTCTAATCTATACTTCTGAAAGAATCCAAAATGAGGAAAAACAAATTCTTTTACTTTTTTTGCTCATTTTATTATTTTTAATCTTGAAATGAACATTTTGCTCTGCAATAAGTAAAAAATTGACAGTATATGGGGGCTGTCTGGAAAGTATGCAGCCATGCAATATTTTTTAACAAAATAGCCTACCTATAACAAAAAGGCCTTAGGCCCTTTCAAAGTACAACCCTTGGGACCTCACACACTTACACCCATATCTCTTCCACTTTTCAAAATAATCAGCAAAGTCCTTTTTTAGAACAGTCATGCTGCCCTGTCATATTCTCCTTTATCTCGTCAACCCACTGTTGGGGAGACAGGGCTTTTATTTCAGGGTCATAGCCATAGACTCATGACTCATCTCCAGTTATGATCTTATTTTAGAAAGCCTGGGCCATCGTTTGCAGTTTGGAGCAAGTCCCCAGGAACTGCAGCCCAAAACTCTTGTTGTTGACAAGTTAAAAGAGAATGGGACTAGGCAGCTGATGACCATTCCGAAAAAGGGCTTTGCCAATTGTTTTGAAAAGTAGAAGAGACTAGGATAAGTGTGTGAGGCCCCGAGGGGAGTACTTTGAAGGGGACTGAGGCCTCATTGTTCTGGGTAGGCTATTTTTCTCAAAATATTGCATGGCTGAATCCTTCCCAGACAGATCTTGTTTATATAATTTACCTATTGCTTGAAGTGTATCTAACTTAAGTTTCTTAAATACAGCTTTATTAGGTAATAGGGTAATGCAGGCTCTCACAATGAACTGGTTCCCTGACTTTGACATAGGCTTCTTTTCCATGTGGATAGGCTATATGCATGCATGTGTAATGATGACTAACAGTTGACAGTTTTTTTAAATTGAGGTAAGTATAGGAAATGGTAGTCAAAGCAGTATGCAATTTTGTGCTCCTAGGATTATTTACTGAATTTGACTGTTTCTAAAATCTAGAGTAGAATACAAAAACTACTGCAAAAATCATGTTTGGAGCTGGTGTTTTACATTTGTATCCCTGGCCACAAAAAATAAGAGCAATTTTCACAGTAGCTCATGTGATTGTTAGGACTCCTTCATTATTGTTTTATGGTGATTTAAAAAGAATGAGAATTATGAAAATACCATTAATGGTGTAGTTTTTTAGCTGTAATTATTTTACCACTTCATTCAATAAATTTAAAACTAGAAATGATGCATGCATCTGAGATTGACAATCTTACTTAATTTGGATTATCTATGAAACTATACTTACATTTGAATTTGGCAGCAGAGCAATGAAATATAATATTACATAGTGAATTCCAAGTAGGAATTTAAAGTTAAAAAACTAATATCACAGAATCAATAAATAACACCAGACTTTTAGTAAATCCTCATTATTAATTGTTTGTGTGCATTTATTATGATGATTACACTTATGGTAAGAAGATAATATGTTAAATCTCAAAGTGGAATAGATCGACCACCAGGGTGACTTGAGCCACCATGCTTTAGTTTACTTTTTAAGGGCTCATACTGAATAATTCAGGTCTAGCTTAGTGGAATTGTTTCATAATGAATAATGTTAAAACTTCGTAACTTTCTATGAAAAATAAGCTTTAATGCGACCTAAGTTTTACTGCGGGCCTGAAGATGCTACCTTGCAGTGAAACCTAGGTCGCAATAAAGCTTATTTTACATGAGGAGTTATAATGTTTTATTTGAACATTATTCAAGGGCCCTTATTGCCTGAAGTACATGACAGCTGGACAGTTTTCTATTTTTTTTCTTAATTTTCTTTTCCTAACTTTTTTAGTGTAGTGGTTACAAATAGGAATATGCAAATAGTGCAGGCTTGCTCTATGAGCAATGATTTACATGACTATGCTTATAGACCCATGCAAAGTAGTGTTCATGTTCATTCTGAATTAAAAAAAAGAGCTGAATGGAGGTATATCATTGTTTTGTCATCATTCTGATGACAAATATTAACGAAAATATTTGGACCCTCAAGTAAGAATAATGAATGGAGGAGATATAACGCAGATCTGAACTACTTAATTGAACATGTTATGTCATGATTTGTGGTACCTTGGGCAATAGAGTAGTTGGACCTCATTGTGAGAAAAGTGGAAGACTGGATGATCAGATAAATGCTTCATTATACAAGAGTTACGAGCAGGCCAAAGCTTAGATAATGTTACTGCAAGTCTGTGAATAATGAACATGAAAGGATGGAGGAGAAGAACAAAGTTAAGGAAGATTGAAAACTAATTTCAGAGGAGCCCAAGGTCTGTAATACAAAGAGAAAGACTTCATCCGAATATGCATACGCTGATGTGCATTTTACCATGAAGGGGAATGGAAATGTGCCAAAAGCACTTACTGAATTACCATTTACACATGTCAAATGATATGATGTGCTCATACATCCATGGTTGGCATTTTTGATGCATCTTGTTAGTGCCATTTCCAAGTATTTTAATAATCTGGTGCAGATCGAAACTGATTTGAAGATAAAGGCTTCTTTACATCTCGCACCTCACGAAATCTAATTGGAATCTGATAATTGCGCTGTATACCAATCCTTGTGGTTGAAATCCAGTATCTTGGATTCAATACACCCCAGTTAAAGAGTGCATGAAGTAACACCTGCATGGAATTCTGCTGTTAGTTTTATTTACAATATAATAAAGATATGAGCGCATTTGTTGCTATTTTAACTTTAATAAATGGGTAATATGTTGAGTTGTGTCATAAATTTGGTTTGGCTTCACCTTTCGTCGTTTGACCTCGGATGCCAATAGCAAATATAGCCCGACAGGCGAAAAGAAGTAACTTTCAGGATCTAACTTTCTGCCCACTTCATCCTAGTTTTCCAGGATATAGATATCGCGCTGTCTATGAAATAAAGATAGAAAACCAGAAGCAATGCTATTCCCGAAGTAAGGGAACGAACGATAGTAAACGGTAACGTTCGCGCAATAAGTTTTTCATGCAGATTTATTGGCACAATATAATGCCGCTTTTCATTTAGACAGGAGCTTTATAGCCACATTATGAAAATACAACACAGTTAAACCAACAAAATTTTATCACCTTCCCCATTTCGCATTAGAGCAACTCAAAATTTGTTTGGGTACGGTCATCATTTAGACTTAAGACGTGCAATATTTCGAATAGTTAAACGCCAGAACTATCTAAGCATTTCATTGACAAAAGGTTAATTAAACATTTTCTTTAAGGTAATTCACAATTTCAAAAAATTATTTTGTAGATAGCATAGGGGAGGGTAGGGCATCACAATGTCAAAACAATTAAGAAGTTAACTGGAAAATTTAAGTCATAATTCGGGCAGCTCGGCGTCAGAAATGAGACTCGGAATCGTGTCTAATAACAATTGTCGTTAATTATATCATAATCGCACAAACAATCATGTTATACCCAACTAGTTATATGGGCCGTCCACTTTCGGGCTAGAATTACCTTACACAGATTTTTCTAGTAATAGTGTATTTCCTATCATGCCTGATCGAATGCTAATGGAAAGAAGCTAGGCTCAAACAATACTTTAGTAGTTACTGATGGTGTTGCCACCATGCACCGTTGTCCTTACAGCGCCATAGGCCAGCACGGAACGTTTTCTATCTAACCAAAAAGTGAGTTCTTATGATCAATAAATTATGTTGAACTATGCAAAATTTTTAACGTATATATAACCAGGCATTTTGAAAGGAATGATTCAAGCATAAGATTTTTAAATATTAAGGAATTAATTTTGTAAATTCCTAGAAGCGCACGTGACTGTGGTGACCAATCTGATTGGTTCTTCTCGAGTTACGAAGTTGACTGTAGAATTGGTTGCTCCCTCGGGATGCCCTGCAGACTTAGTGATGTTGGATTGGCGTTCGTGGAAGGGTGAACTGTGTGCACGTATGTGAAGGATCAAGTATATATTTTCCAAAATATTCCAGTGATTTTATTTTTTTAGTCGCGGGAGAGGACGCAGCCGTTAAATTTGTTTCAAATAGTTGCTCTGATGCCCACTTATCAACAGGTAAGTAAGTATAATTATTTTCCGTTTCCTGTACGTTTTAAGTAAATGGTTCCGTTATCACCCCGTATTACTTCTTTTAGACCTGTCTTAATCATTTCAAGTCAGAAACCACTGTATATCCAATCAGTTTCCCATTTGACAAGTTCAGCCATTGGGTACCCCAGTGGATCTATGGTAACAGCCAATAAATTCATCCTTAACGTTGACAGAACATTGGTTTTCCAGAACCGTTATTTCATTTCAAAGACCAGAAAAATCCGGTGCGCATTTTATATAGCTGAGGATGTTAAAGTTCACTCGACTAGTCGTACGGTTATGGAAGCCTAGTCTGCGCTAAATAATAAAAGCTGTGACGTATAAGTTTGATGTTGATAGTTGCCCAGCTCATTTGAATCTGTTACATTTATAGAAGTTATATAGCATGTTCACGTTATCTCCTAAGTATAATGCCGCGTTTGGTGGTGGCTATGTTAAGAGGAAATTATTCAACTTAAACATCTCATTTCAATTATCTAGGAAAGCTTAACTTGTTTTAAACTACCCCCTCCCTTTTTTGAGCATTGCCCATTAACATTGCATTTTCATGGTATTGCCTTTTCGATGCATGTTCATTAGTGTCTTAATTACTGTTTTGCACACTCATTTTTTCTAACGGAACAATCGCGGCATCCTGTTGAAGTAACATAGTTTTAAAACCTTTTTATATGAGTGTTTCTGGTGACAATTTGAGTTTATGTATGTGGTACATCCACGGAAATGAGAATTTCATTCCCAAGTTCTATTGATAGCAAAAATGCTCCACAGTAAATGAATATATACAATGGTAGTTATCACTAAGGTATATTACTCGAGACATTTAAGGAGTTTTTGGGCTTTCGACTTTGATTGAAATGTTGTAGCATGAAAATTACGAACTTTCTTGTATTAATATATAAAATTTATGCGTAATCTTTTAATAATATTCTTTTGTGAAAGCGTTATGTCGGGAAAAAATTCTAGTAGTACTTTATTATGCTATATTGTCTTTCATTTCCCTGAGTTGCCTGTTCTTTATAGCTTGTGGTTTGAGGTAGCATGTCGTGTGGTACTTACTTACGTTGTTCTAGGATTTTGTAACAGTATGTTATTCATGGTCATATGCAGTAAATAATTTGCTTTTTAATGCAAAGCTGTTCATTTCGTCTTATGTTTGTTCAGTTGTCAGATAACCAGTGTGCTTACTCAGTTTGCTCATCACTCATTGTTGGCGCCACACTAAAATTGTATCCCCTGAGATGAATATAGGCTGCAGGAAGAGGAGGAACTGTTGCAGTGCCTATGACTGCTTAATCAGTCATCCATGGTGAGAATGGAAGCAGTTTAACCAGTCATCTGCACTGAAAGGGTTCATTGAAATGTCATCTGGAAATACCCTTGGGAAATGGCAAGGGCATATGTCATTTATCACATTCCTATAATTACAGAGTAGATATTTGGATATTTGTTACACTTGATCACCAATTGAAATACTCGATTGAAATAATTCCTTAATTAATTACAATACCTTGGAGTGAATTTCCAGGTGCATAGATTTGCTGCGAGTGTATTCACCCTGAGTATTGATAAGAGGCTGGATTTTGTTTCATTATTATTCCGTCCTGTGGTGAAACCCTGTGTTTTGGAGACTATATTTTTAGGAGTTCTGGCTTCTCTTTTGCGATAGACGTTGTGAGGCTATGTAACCAACATTATGGAAGAACAACATAATGGATATTCACTAATGTTGCTTCAAAGATTTGTCAGAAGATCCTTATACTCCAGTGGGCACTAGCTTTTAAGACTGTTGCCTTTTGCGTGGTGCAGATTGGTGAATGTTATTGTTCATATGCTGTGCTCAACTCAGTGTGTTCCTTTTATAATGTGACAGACATTCTTAATTTATATCAAGTATTATTATGGAAATGAAATCATGGTGTCAGTATGCTGGAATAACTAAGTACCATCTTACAGGAATATTTGTTTATGAATACTATGATTAGTTTTTATTGAATGCTATGGTGCAAATATCTATTTCAAAACCAATCCTGCTCTGGGCTGAAACTGCGCTGAACAGGTTAAAACTGGTTTACATCTGCCTTCAAGTGACCTGCAATGCTTTTTTTTTTCAAAATATGAGCCAATGGTGAACTGAAACTCCATTGCCTCATTCCCTTGGTACTCCCTGCCAGAGGACTAAGACATCGAAACTGAAGTCAAATTATCTTAGCTCACTCCTACATTTCCCTTGTCTCACGTTTTTTGCCTTAATAGTAGTAATAGTTTTGGGGGAGGCGACTGACATCTAAGGTCATTTGCACCATTAGGGATGAATGGGAAAGGAAGAGTGTAGAGAATACCGGCATTGGCATTAGCCTCTCTTGTCAAAAGGTGCCAAGGGGTCTGCACCAAGGTTCGTCTCATCAGATGGACGTTGTACTCACCCCAAGTGCTCTCCACAAAGCACGTGAAGTAGGGATCAGGATACCCCTAAAAAATATTTTTTGGATTCAAACCTGGGCTCTCAGTGAGAAACCTGTATGTTAGCCACCACATCAACCCGATTCCCTTTGCCTTAATTTTATCCCATTTATATGTTATCTTTCATTAATAGAATAAATAATACAATTGCTGTGGTAGTAAATTCGTAAAGGCAAAGCTCAAGTAAGAAAATTTAGGTGTTTTAAATTTTTTTTTAACACCTTCAGCTACGGGGTGCATTCCAAAAGTAAAGCAGTTATTTTTTTTTAAAGTAATTTATTGAACAGATTTGTACACACTCTTAAAATTCTTCAAAATTCTGTCCTTGGGCCTGTACATAATCTAGTGACTCTGCCGTGACCAGCACACGCCCTGGTAGGCATCTTTGGGGCATCTTCCTACAAGGTCTTCGTCACAGCTATTTAGATCTATTTTATGGATGAAAAACTGGTTCCTTCCAATTGAGGGAACAAAAAGAAGTTGGCCTGGGCAGCGTCAGGACTATAGGGGTGGGGGCAGCATTGGCACCTGGTGTTTGGCCAGGAATTTGCGAACTCGTAGATCATTGTGGCAAGCCACATTGTCGTAATGGGAGTTGCCAGGTGGCGGAGATGTCTTTTCTCGTCCTGATGACCCTTTTTCAGAGTCTTTCCAGCACATCCACCTAGTAGGGAGCGTTTATTGTCTGTCCTTGAGGAACAAGCTCCTAATAGACCACTCATTTACTGTCAAAAAAGACAATGAGCATTATTTTCACTTTTGATTTGTTCATTGTTGCCTTTTTGGGCTTGGGGACTGGTCAGTGTACCACTCAAGAGCTTTGGAGTTTTGTTTCTGGGTCATATTCAAAAACCCCGGTGTTGGTATTTCCGCTCGGTTGGTCTTTTGGTTATCAAACAATAACTTGGGCACAAGCTTGGCGCACACTTTCCTCATCGCTAAATTTTCTGTAACAATGTGAATCAACAGTAGACCACAAGTTTATTTCATTGGCAACCATCTGATGCTCAATCAACGGATAGTCCAACAAATGCTGAACATGAGCCACATTGATGTTCGTTTTGCTGATGAACAGTTGCCTAGAGCATTGTTCATCATGAAACTCTTCCTGGCCCTCCTTAAAGGCCTTTAACCACCTCGAAACTTGTGAGTAGTACAGAGCAATGTCCCCGTAAACCTCGCGAATCATTTTGTTAGTGTCCTCAAGAGATTTTTTCAGTTTAGCACAAAATGTAATTGCGTTACATTGCTCGACTGTCGATTCCATTTTTTTCATGACATGGTCGGTGAGCAGAGGTTTTCAATAACTGATGTCCTGCCACTTCAACAGCTTGGAGAGCACAGCGACCAGTTTTGCGGCAAAGCATAGCATCCCCATCTACCGAAAGTGGTTCGATCCCAATCCAACCAATAGGAGCAGTGTAGGAAATTCAATTGCATTACTTTCGGAACGTACCATGTATGGAACAGTGTTTCATGGGTAAAATGGTTGTCTAAAATGAGCAGATTTACTTTATTACTAATTTTTTATGCTATTTTGATTAGAAGGTAATAATTTGCTTGTTTGCTTTTATCATAGATTGTTCAATTGCCATGCATTCACAGGATGTTGAATGTACTTTTTAACATTAGGATATGCATCATAACATGCATATGCTGTGATGGAAGAACAACATAATCTTATTTAAATCAACAGTTAAATTAGAACACATGTGATAGTGCTAATATGTATATCAATGTTTGTGTTACAGTGGTGAGCAATAAGTTGCTGGACTGAAAATTATGCAATGATCCTTATGCTAGAGTAGATGGACAATACATATAGAATTCTTTGTCAATTTTCTTAAAATATTCTGGGACATTCAAATGTTCAAAAAGCAAGTATAGTAGTATTTATGTATAGGATTATTGCCAAATTGTGATTGATTGTGCGATTTCTCCATTTAAAGGAAAGCTATGGTACAAAAAACTTTATTAACACAAATTACATAATGTTAAATGTGATATTAACTAACTTCCACAGCTGTTGACAGTTTATCAATGCTTAAAAAGTTGTCTGTCAATAAATTTGTTGCTGTTTATTTTTTACACCTATTAAAGTAACTGACTATGAGAGTTCAGTTGAAATGAAAGCTGTAGTTAAAATGGCAAGGCAAAATTAACCTACTGAACTAGTGAGTTTAAATGGCAAGGGAGATGTTAACATTCCCAGTCAATGACTGTCTGGCCTGCAAGCTGTCACAGGGACTGATTGCTACAATATGGTGCTAATCTTCAGCACTAACTGCAATAAAAAACACTCCAAAGATTTTGATGCAACATATAAAAAGTGAAGTCACATTTTAAAATGTTTAATTTAAGGTGCTTAATGTTGATTGTGTGAGAGGAAGTTGCTTTGAAAATGTAAGCATGAATAATCCTGAATTCAATTTTTAAGTTTTGTTGTTTTCCAAAAGTGCAGACCCCAGGTTCCAATAGAATCCTTTACTAAATAGTGGCTACCTATGTTGTCCTCTAGCACACACATATATTAGTTAGACATTAGACATTAATAGTTGTCTATGTATTTATGTACTCATCCAGTGGAGCTGACTTTTCCCAAAAGACTGTTGAGGTAGATGTCTGTGCCCCTACCAGGTAGACATTTGGGCATCTTATCTTGTGTTTTCTTCTATCACAAAATCCTGACTGATCCACCCTTATACTCATGGTTGTATTTCTGCTTGATCATTTTTATTTGTATAACTGATGAATTACACCTAGTGCCAAAGTCCTTGTTACAAAGTCAATATGTAGTGTTGATAGTTTATCTGCCTCATATGCTTATACCCTTGCTGTTAATAATTATACAAAGGGGAATATCCAATTCCGAAAATCATGTGAATCCTTAATCACCTCAATCCTATCAGTTGTGTAATTCTAAATCAGGCACTTGACAATGTAGAATAAACAAAAGTAAGCCCAAAGGTTAAATCTTGACAATAAACCTTGACCTAATGTTGCCTTTCACCGCATGTGGATTTGCAGCTGTTGACTTAAAATATTTCTGCGAGTGCAGATTCTTTCTGTGGTAATGAGGAACAGACATGAAGCTATCAAATACTGTTTGATGTCTTAATGCTACATGAAAAACACTAGTAAACCCCAAAATTAATTTATCTAATTAACTAGATTTACATATGAAAATGAAAATTTGAAAGGCCTTTATATTTTATAGATGTGGAAGCTATTATTTGTTTATGTGCAGTACATTAAATTCATAAAGCAATCATTTCAACATGAAGATTTTTGCAATAATGTATCGGATGCATCGTCTTCAAATTAACTGAACCATCATTGTCAAAGACATCTGAAGATTGCCAGATGTTCTTCTGACAAATCATCGTAAACTTGAGATGCTTAAGTTCCTTAGTGGAATCATTTGAAAACAATTATACCTGGGAAACACATGGAAATGCAATGCTTAGCTATAAATAGAGCCCCTAATATCATCAATATGGCTGCCTATGAAAGAAAAGGGACCTATTATTTAAATTCACTTTAAAATAAACATTCAATTTTCTTCCAAAGATACTGCAACAGTAACTTTGGACGGAGTCATTCACTAATGTGCATTTCAATGCAACAATGATTTTTACACTCTGAACTTGTTGCATTCAATTTTTTTATTGTGGAACCTTACTTTTTCTGTATTACTTGTGCCAAATGAACACTTTGTTTTTAACACATTCCCTGATTCTATTTCAATGTTTTTATGTGTGTGTTACTTTTTTCTGTGTATTGCCTACTTCATGCTCATCAAAATGGATTTAAAAAATAGATAATAGAATTTAACAATATAGGTTGGAACAGTGGAAGGTGTGCAGACACCGCCACCTACTCCAGTCCCCACATCACTAAATCACCAATCTGAAATACTCCGGCAGATTGATATGTTGCTGCATGAAGGTCATGCCGACTCGGTCACTCTTGCAGGAAAGCCATCTCCAGGTATGCTACAGGGTAAAGTGGTGGTTGATGGAGAATTAGGTTCTCTGGTTCTGTACCCAAGGCTGGGTGAATTATTTTGTTTAGATTCATTGACTGCTTTGTACTTAAAATGTCGATAATGTTGTCTGTTGATAATATGCATGAATGGTTTTATTTTATAGTTAAAAAAACTATAAGATTATTATGTACCAATTTTCAATTATATACAATAGTTAAATTTTTCATTTCAATTTAAATTGTGTGCAGAAAACTATCCAGATTTCTTACTTCTCTCATGTATCCCCTACTTATTAATCTCATACCAGGTGTAAAAGTATGAAATGTGGATTTTTTCAAAAAAATTCAGAATGATGAAAAGAACTTTATTCGAAGTATGCTCCATTACTAGTTACACATTTTTCCCATCTTTCCGGCAATTTGCGGATACATCGCCAGTAAATCTTCCCCTTTTGCCACGAACAATTCATCAATCTTTTTTTTTCTCATCTTCGCATGAACCAAAGTGTTGCTCAGCAAGTGCATGACTCATTGAAGCAAACAAGTGGTAATTGGAAGGAGCCAAGTCTGGTGGTAAGTCATATGGGATAGAACTTTTCAGCTAAGTGCTTCCCCTGTGTTGCGAACTGGTTTTGCCGGATGTGATAGAGCATTGCCATGAAGAAAAATGACCCTGCGTTGCCTCTTATGGTATTCTGATCTTTTTCAAGCAGTAAACTGTTCAATGTGGACAATTGTTGTTGGTAGCATTCAGTATTTACTGTTTCACCAGGTTTTAACGGCTCATAAGAGACCACGCCCTGCTGGTCTCACCAAGCAGAGAGCATAGTCTTTCTGCCAAAGCGATTCAGCCTTGTGGTTGATGTGGATGGGGCACCTGGGTCTACCCATGCCTTTTTGTGCTTGAGGTTCTCAAAATATGTCCACTTTTCATCCCCAGTGATGATACGATGCAAAAACAACTTCCTTTTGTATTGTTTCACATGTTTTTGCAAAATTTCACATGTTTTTGAGAGGCAGATTAAGAAGTGCGCCTGTCCATATGCCTGTCATTCAACTCATGTGGAACCCATCTGCTGGTCTTCTGAATCTTTCCCATCTCTCGTAGGCGATTGGAAACAGCTTGTTGACTAATACTCAATTGCTCTAAGAGTTGTTTTTATTTTTGTGAATCATCATCTTCCGACTATGCATGCGATTCTGTATCTTTGTACCTTTTTGGTGGTTTTCTGTGTTCCTTGTCTGCAACATTGAAGTACTCACTTTTGAAATGCCAAAACTATCATTCCCACGCATCTTGTTTCTCAAAGTAATCTGTATGATTCAGCATGAGTTTTCTTCAAATGAAATTAATGTTGTCTGTGATTGCTTTTTTTTTGCTTAAATTTTTACATACTGAACACAGAACCAAGCAAACACTTTTTTAATTTATTTCTCATGCAAGTCTGACACTTATTATGGAAAGGATCAACCCCAGCCATACTCTTACAAATGAACGAAGGATGGGTGAGAAAAAATTAGAGAGGAAAAAGAAATAAATAAATAATAAATAAATCAAATTAAATAAAAATAAAATGATATGGGGAGGGGGGGTTAAAACAGAAAGCGATTAAACCAAAATATGAGAACAAAAGATGCTCTAGCTAAGGTGTACTAGATAGCATTGACCGCTCCTATATATTTTATTTTTATTTAATTTGAATATATTTTTTATTATCTATTTATTTGTTTATTTTATTTATTTGTTTTTCCTCTCTAATTTCTCTCACCCATCCTTTGCCCATTTGTAAGAGTATGGCGGGTACTTCTTCCCATTATATTCATATGGCTGTAGTTACTGTTCGCTTCATACATAGTCTGATACTTGTTGATGGCACAACAAAAATGGCCTAAATGTCAAATATTTATACCGCAAACCGCATTGGTGCACCATCTGTTGTCTGAAATCCTCATTTTGTACTTGTACACCAGGTATGTACCTATGCCTTTCAAATTGGTGGTTAATGAAGGTAGCCAACTCTGTAGCAATCCTATGAAAGG
The DNA here is from genome assembly GCF_022747635.1 of Hetaerina americana. Taxonomy (NCBI): domain Eukaryota; kingdom Metazoa; phylum Arthropoda; class Insecta; order Odonata; family Calopterygidae; genus Hetaerina; species Hetaerina americana. The sequence goes on along the minus strand of NW_027286874.1, from coordinate 30,179,514 downwards.
AATTAAAGCAATTGGAGTTAACTTCATTGCTAGAAGCTTTCAAGTTATTAAATTGTAAGAAATGTTCTGTGGCCACATAAATTACTACCTCTGAGAATTTAAATATACATTTTTTATAAAATTCAAATTTGCATTATAATTCCGATTAAGTGAAATATATCTAGTATAATCTGATTTGTACTCCTGATCCAAATCACCCTCTGACCATCTGCTATGTTCTTGCTGACATCTTAATTTCAAATACATAAATGTGGTAAGTTATAGAACTATTAGTCACTAACTGCACTTGAACCAAGATTCAGTAGATTTAAAATCAAATAGATTGTTCATTGAGATTTTCATGTCCACCTTGCAGCAAAAAAGACAAAATACATAACATAGCTATCTAGTCAAGCTGTTCTGAAATCCAGGCATGTAAGTTTTGTCACAACAGCAAAGTTACAACCTACTGTGATTCTGAGTATTGGCGACCATATCTGGAGACCTAGAGTCTGTCATAGGTACTAATGAAAACTAGTTTCATCTCAGTTGGTCGAAATACTCATGTTCAAATGTAGTAGTAGTAGTAATGTTCAAAGTCAACGGAATTGCATGGCAGTTGTTGAAATTATCTTAACGAGAATAAATCAGACAGCTTGCAAGAGGCAGGAAGAGTATCTGTAAATGAAAATACCATTAGAGTAAAATAAATTAAAGTGGAAATAATCCCCTCATATTTTATGAGAATTTATGATGTTAATTAAAAATTCCTGACGTGTGACGTTTTATAATTGTAGTCAGGTCCATTTTAACTTTTATCAGCCTTTGCGGTCGTCAATGTATTTTCTATGTGCCACTAGTAATACAGAAACATATTGGTTCTTTTAAGGTACCTGGATTGTTCAATAATTCCTTAGAAAATACAAGAGATGTAATTTTGTCGATTTTATGGTGGAAATGAAACAACATTAATAGCTGTAATTTACAACATTATGTACATGAAGAAAAGTTAACGCACAGAATAAATTTTATCAAGAAATCCTCATTATTTCTTAGTAGTTATTACTTAATAACAAATTTTGTATGCATGTTGTCATTTTTAATAAAATATGCAGTAAACTCTCTCTAATCTTGTCTCCTAGATAATGTGGAGAAGTTAAGCATCAAGAATATTACAGTATTGCTCCATCTTTTGACCAGTTATTTTTCTGATAAACATTATTTACCTACTGTTAGCTATGACTGGTATCCCTGGAATGAAACCAATCCTACATGTGGATAATACAGACATTCTTTCTTCTAATTCATTTGTTAACCTGCTTCAACAGTCAAGAATAGTATCAGATCACATAAAAAAATGGAGCAGTGATAATCTCCTTAATATACAAAATAGTAAAATGATACACTTAAACCACAAAAAGGTTGATAAAATTGACAAGCAAATGCTAATTTTAAATCCATAGAGCGAGTCTCTACAATAAAATTGTTTGGTTTCCAATTCAGCTCAAATATCCCTTGGGAAGAACAAATTGCATCTGTATCACCTCAATATGTAGGGAGACAGTGTTGATATGAGAATGAGTAGGAATAAACAGAAGGAATGCTTCGCAGGAAGGAAGATGGCTTTTGCCTTCATGGTCCTCTGACTATTTTCTATTCTTGACATTCTAGTCTAGTTGGGTGCCCATACTTTGCGTACAAATGTTTACAAAATCTGTGGCATTTAGGTTAGTACTAGTGTACGAATTATTCGTTTCTTGTAAAAGTTGTTTAATCATAATATAAAATGTACTATGGGAAATTAATCTATCATTAAATTTTTGTTTTTCCCATTACAATGTGGTGAAACCTGAATCGAAAACCTATATTTTTACTCGGTTACATCCAATTTGCTGATGCCTAATGAACAGTCCTCACTTAATGGCATTTTCTGTGTGGAATACAGAAAATTAACGTTATCAATATGGGTAAAATCTGGTGGTGTGAATGAGAGGATGAGCCAAATCCAAGCAATGACTTTTTATTTCTGCAATTGAGGGTATTTATCTTAACGGCTTAAATGTTTTAGGGCATGTTGCTAAATAATTTGTAATATTTTTTTAGTGTTTGATAATAAATAATGCTTTGTATTCCTAATCCTTACTTCCCATCGTAATTTTTGACTTCTTTATTGCAGATGATCAAGGAAAGTCTATTTCAGATCTTCTTGGACTCAATATTCCTAGGGGAACTTCCTTGGGTGGAGAAGAGGCTGTCAATGAATTAGTATCTTCCTTCAATAGCCATAATTCATCTTACCGTCAAGGCAGCCCTTTGGCCGGGAGTCATGGGAACAGTTATTCAGGATTCCAGTATAAGGTAAAGATATATAACCAAAGTTCTGCTGGTGCAATAATGGGATATCATCTAGCTGTCATTTAAAGAATAAGTATTATTTCTCATTATTGTTCTTTACATAACACACTCTTGATGCAAAATTAATTAAGATGCTCATGTTTCTCCCCAGTATAAAATAACCAGCATACTATATCAGTAGATATACCATCTTTAGGATGCCATGCCATCCCACCAATATGCCCCGAAAACATTCTATCTAGGATAGTATAATGTAATATGGAATTTGATTTGAACTTTGAGGTTTAATAATATTTGGATTACTTAAAATGGTAACTCCTGTAAGAAGTAAACAAAAACCACGACCACATTTTTTTATTTATTATCTCTTTTTTAAGTGAGTGAAAGTCAAATACCTATCGGCTATATTTAAAGGAGTTAACTACTTACAGTAAACATTTTTGTAATAAAGGTTAGAAAAGTTTTATTAGTATAAACATTATATGCCACTGCTTTCAATTCATGAAATGAAGGATAAGGTATGTGAGGCTACCAGTAAGGGTCGGCCTCTTCATGTTTGTCTTCATGAAATTGTGAACATCAAAAAAATTTCAAATTTTGAATGCTTTACTGCTAGAAATGGCAAAATCGTATAATTTTCTAAAATCATTTTCAAATCTCAAAAATGTAGGCCTTTTTTGTTTTAGCTCAAAATTTGGCCAAATACTGTAACCACAACATTTGGAATCTATCCTTATGCATTATACAATCATCCATGGAAGGAATTAGCCTTATGAATTATACAATCGTCTATTTTTACAACTATGGGATATTATATGTATTTAGTAAATTTTTTGGTTAAAAAGTAATTGGTTGTCTTGTAATTTCTTTGTACTTTTATCAGGAAATTCAACTCTTACTCATTATCTCTTTGCCAATTCGAATTCCTTTTCCAATGCAATAATAAATCAACCTTGATTTCACTCAACAATTACAGAAAGTTAGGTTTTCCAGTGTATAGAAAGTTATAACCAATAAAATGTAGAAAATTAATTTTTCTACAACTAGTATAATTCCAAAAGCTAACAATGAGTTTGTTGGAGGTTGAAATATGATGTCTAATAAAAGGTATCAGTCTGAATCTACTGTTATCAATAAATGTGCCACAGGCAGTAAGAGCTTTGTGATATCAATTAATGTTGCATGCATTGGCTGGATGAGAGCTATGAGTTGTTTTTTTGATTTGGACCTATGAAGACATTACCTCATGAAATTTTCTGGGCCTTGATATATTTATGGTCTCTTTCAGCAGGTCCAGCAAGATGAATTTCAGGAGACTTCATCTCCCATTCATATACTACAGAGAAATCTGGAATGCCTTTCTCTGTCCACTCCACCTTCTCCACCCTCGGTTGGCTTTAGTGGTTACCGCGGCTCTCCACCTTTCAGGTTAGTATATACGTGTATTGACAGAAATAATATCGATAAACTTACTACTAAACACCATCAGTTATTACAACAAAAATTTTGCAGTAGTCATTTTCTAGGTATGAATTATTTAACTTATATTACAAGTTAGTCAAAGAGAGCATCCTCTGGGATGATGATGGTGGGTCATCCTATAGATATATTAAAATAAATTATATTCAAGGATGTTCCCTAGTCCACTTTCATAAAAATTAATAGTTTTTAGTATAATTTTTTGTCAAATGTATGTTATTTCAAATAATAGTTGCATTTTAGCTGATTAGATGTTGACTGGGAATGCTCAAATAACCATGAAAAACAAAATTTTATATCAAATTAGACACTATAATTTCTCAAACATGTTTTCAAACTTGTTAATATGAGTTTTTGCTCTGTATAAACTACATTTTAATGTAGACAATAATCCTATACAATCTATAATGTTACTCTTTATTTTCAGTGACTGTGACAGTCCTACATTGGAGCAAATACTCTTGATGAATAGATATGGCAGTTGCTCTCGGTCTTCCTCTCCCACAGATTCTGATACCAGTATAAATGGAGCGTACACTGGAGATGGAGTTGGAATAGGCAGTGGGGAAGGAGGAAATGTTGGTGAAATTGTGGTAATTTTATTTTACAGTTAATTATAAATGCTCTTTTACTAAGCTCCAACGATTAATGTCTTTCACCATTATTGTCGTCAGAATTTCAAGTACTGTGAAGATTATAAATGCTTTTTCCTTAAATGATAAATTTTACTTCATGTAGCATGTGTAGTGTACATTTCCTTTTCACACTAATTAGTTTCACATGCACTATAGAGTTAGGATATAGCACAAGGATTGGTAAATAATTATTAATCTTTTCCTGGAACTCTGTGTGAGATGTTTTGGGGGAAGGGAAAGATGTTAGTGCAAATATAGTGCTACCATAGTGCAAACGAGGAAGATAACTTTGTATGTGACATCCCTGCCATGCAATGCAGGTACCTAGTGGCACAAAGTTAAATACAAAATAGCTAAATACCAGCATACTAGTATCATGGAGTATTCCAGAAAGTTATTAGATTCCTGCCGGTAGGCTTTCTTAGGTGTGATCCCCTGGAGTTAAAGGGAGAAACAATACCCTCTCTGTTTCAAAACCCCGTCTTGAAATGCAATCATTGGGTAGATGGGCTAAAAAGTCTTTTTACAATCACTTCAATACACAACTACTGTATAATTAGTTTGAGGTTGTGCAAAAATATATTTATAGGCATAAAAGTCAGTTAGTGAAAGTTAATTAAAGAACAATTAAAAATTTAAAAACCTGAATAAAAATTAAGAAATGTTATTAAATGTTATTAAAAGTTATTTTTTATATGACTACTAAGATAAAGGTGAGATAGGCAAAATTCAGGAAAGAATAAATTGAAGATTTTGAGGATTAAATGCGTGAAATGAAATCTGGAGTTGGGGCTTCAAGATTATATTTCTGTAAGTAAATTGTCACAATTTCAAAGCGTAAAAATCCTTCAAGTAGTAGTAGTGTTAAGGGAGGTGACCAACATCCAAGGTCATTTGCGGCATTAGGGATGGACAGGAAAAGATGAAGTGGGGATAGAAACCTGGTGTCAGCATTACCCTACTCTAAACAAGAGGCGCCAAAGGGCCTGCAGCTTAATGCCCCATCCTACGGATGGTGTATTCACTCAAAGTGCCGTCCATAAAGCACTTCCAAGTAGGGATTGGGATACCACCAAAAAGTATCTACCATCTCCAGGATTTGAACCCGGGCCCTCAAGGTGGAGAGACAGTATGCTAGCTAGACCAACCTGATCCCCCCTAAAAAACAGGTATCCTTCTACTTGACCAGTATTCGAACCTGAATCTCTTGATATATGGTCTAGTGCTTCATTTAATTAAGCTACTAAGGTGTCCTTCTACCCTCCAAAATTTTAGGGGCTTTAAAGGAACAAGTTATTTTGATGGAATAATGAGCATTACACCACAGACCACAATGTTAAAGACATTAAAGCATTTAAGCAAAGGTGTTTTAGCTTTGACAAATATTAAGAAACTCAGGAAGATGCCACAACAGTAACTTGAGCAGTTGGTTTGGCTTTTCAAGGTGAGATCTTTACCCTAAATCAGGTTTGATACCAATACCAAAAAGGGAAAAGCAAGTAGTATGTAAGAACTGTCAGAAGTTTTATGTCACCCTCTGTGGAATTATTTCTTTAAATCATCTCACGAGGAAAGAGAATAGAGTGAAAGAGTACATAACAGCAATCAAGTTTGGATTTAGAAAGAGGATGTTCATTCGATATCACAGGAATAATGAGGTCAGTGGTGCAAAGGAACATTGAGTATAATCAAGATGTAATGCTATGCTCTAGTGATTTCGAGGAATTCATTAGTATAAACAAGGCATAGTTAATGAATTTTCCAAAAATAGGATTAAATTGGAAGGTAAGATGACTTATCCAGAACCTTAACAAGTCTCAATAACTTCACAGGTGAAGACAGCAAATGGAGAGTCAGAGTGGGCAGCGTTAAGCCGGGGAGGAAGACAGAAATGTCCATTATCATCTTTTCTATTTAATATACATTGAAATCCCATATTTCCATTACCGGAATTCAATATTCATGGTATTTTCACAATGTCAGTTTCACTCTTGGTGCTGTATTTAAAAAATCACGTTATAAAATAGTTATAGAAGTTCTTCAAACTTAATAAAAAACTTTTTTTACTTTGTTTCATTCATATGCTCCTAAAAAAAGAATGGAGAGCAGTAACATAAATGATTTTAGCCAAGAATTGGAATATGGCCGGTAGTACAGAGTTCCACGAGTGACGGAAATTGAAACTACTTACGGAAAAACTACTTCTACTCATAATCTCAGTCGGCCTGAAAACACTTCATGCTATGAAATTAATACATAGTACTACAAGGAGTTGGTTTAATAATTTATGCATTGTAAGAACACTGAGTGAAACTTCATTTTCACTTTGTGGAAAAGGAATGAAAATTACTTCTTACCCAAAAATGATGAAGTGTGAAAAATTCAAGAACTAGTGGCTGACAACTGGGTTCATGTGCACTGCAGCAATGCAACAGATACAACAGTTATGGGCTCCTTTATATTTTAAAAGTATTGCACCGTGATTTATCATGTCAAAAATAATTTTTTCTTTAAAATGTTTTGAAATGGGACAGCTATTAGACAACTATAGCCCAAAAGGTGATTTCAATGGAGATGAGTCAGGGTTATTTTTCAATGTATTTCCTGCAAAAACACTGTGCTTCAGAGGGGAGGTGCTGAGCAAACAGATACAAGCCTTATTAATAGTAAATCTCAAAATATGAATGACTTCTGAGATATTTAGGGTTGAGCTTCATGCTCTGGATGCTAAAATGAAATTTCAGAACTGGAAAAATATGATAATTATTGATGTCTGGCCCAATCACCGAATGGACACTTGATTAATGTACAGTTACAATATTTTCCTGCAAATTGTACCAGTGAGCTTCAATCACAATGTGTAGGTATAATTCTCTCATCTAAGATGTGTAATGATAGTACAGAAATTCATATCTCCGTATGGTTGTAGTAGGAATATGAAGGCAATCAAATTTAATGTACTGTTCCAAGAAACTGCAAGAGATGCCGCAACAGTAACTTTTAATGGAGTCATCCGCTAATGTACATTTCAATGCAACAATTTCAGTATGCAGAAATCATCCTGGTCAAAGGGAATGATTTTTACTCTCTGAAATTGCATTGAATGTATTGGATGCTTTACACTACATATCATGTCCTTGGAAGCAATTAAGGATTCTACATGCTTTAGGAAGGCATGGTTTTATGTTGTGATGAATATCCAGTTGGAGTTAATTGTGATGATGTTGGTCCTGTGGATAATGACTTCAGTAAATAAGCATTTAAAGTGTAAATTCTCCTTTTCCTGCATTTTGCACTTTTTTCTGGGGTCCTTAGAAAAGTGAAAATAAAGGATTTTACTGTATATACAAAGGAAGTGGCGGGGAAGGCATGGAAAGGGTTGGAGAAGGGGGTGATAGTACATGTGGAACTTATCAATTCAATTATAAGTGTATTTGTCAAGACTCAAATGTTTGCCAGTTGGCAGATTGTTCAAATCATTCTTTATAGTGAATTACAATCAGTTTGATCAGTATCGGATTGAAATTAATCTAAAGAAATGAAGGTAGTGGTATTTCGTATAAATAGAAAAGTTAATAAACACTCTGTTTACACATTTTTATATAATATTCACATTTGAGGATCAATTACTATAACAGGAAAACGATTTAGTGAATGTTTTTAATGGACAATAGTATAGACATTAATAAAAACTATCCTATAAGGATGCTTTACAAAGGATGAGTTGATAGCCGGCGCCTTAAGATATAGAATACACTAGTGAAAATCTTAAAATGGAGCATAGTTATGGCTATGAATCATTGGTGTTGAGGCAAGAGGATAAGAATGTTAAAAGTTTTTAAGATGTGCTTTATAAGAATGGAGAAAATATGGATTGATCAAAAAAATATTGTTCCAGGCATAGTAGAGGAAGGGGGGAGGTTATTAGTAGAAATTCAAAGAAAAGACAAGACTAGTGGATGCAGGAGATATTGAGAGGCAATAGGTAGCTGAAAGTGGTAATGTGAGAATACTTGGGAACGGCGGTGAAGAGAGGAAAGGATAGGCATTTTGGATGGAATTAAGGGAGTTAGAAAGTATGGAGTGCTAAATAATAAAAACCATAAACACAGTATTCCACCTGAAGGTTGGTTTGGTAGGTGATGGTAGAGTTCACACAGTGCTAAGCCTGATGGTGTGTGAAATTCACAAATCAGGGTAGGGGACAGTTCCTTTCCCTGTGTTGGTTATGGTTTCCCAGGAATATCTGTTCCCAAAAAAATCACTGAGCTTGGGTGGAGCTCCAGGTGCCCAGAGAGGCTTCCCGGAGAATCGAACCGGGGCCCTCCAGTCAGTAGTCCAATGCTCTACCCCTGGACTACCGCAGCCCACTTATGATGTGACACCATCACTTAAATTGCCACATCACTGGGTTCAGATGCCTTTGCAACTGCTTCACTGAGGAACAGATGCTCTATGGACTACCTTTTGTCTGACTTCTGATTGTTTACCTATCTGGTATGACTGACCCTTCAAAGAGGAGTCTTTGCGTTCATCGGCACAGACTCCATGAGTCATAGGACCACGAAAGTCCTTCCACCACATCAAGGCTGTAGTCCAGGAGGAGGAAATGGTGAAGTGTGTATTTAATGAAAATCATAATATAGTCAGAATTCAAAGTATGCATTGCAAGAAATTTGCATTGTAAAGGCTTATTAAAAGGAACCTCACAATCCCAATGTCAAATGAAGTGTAATTCATCTGAATTTTGGAGGCATAGCATTTTATCCTTTATGCCTTAACTCCAGTGGCTCTAGTTTCATCAGCAGATCTGAGTAAGTGGAAAATAGGAAAAAAACTTTGTTTCATAAATTTTAATACCCAAAAAGCATTAATTTTTCAATTAAATATCTGTTAAAACCCATACATTGACAAACTGAATCTCATAACAGGAATGTAATTGTATTAGAATAATCATTACATTTTTAGATATCTAATGCTGATTATTTCCATTGAATTATGAGATCTTGTGCTAAACAATAAATATAAATTTGAAATCATTGGTCAATGAAATGCTCAACCTTCAATGACAGCAGTATACTTCTGGCGACTGCCATCACACTCAAAGTATTTTTCATTTGACAATTTGAATCATATCTGCTTAATGCAGCAGAAGTTCTACCTGAAAGTGATCAATAATAACTCAATAGATAAAATACCCTCTCAGCCTGTTGTTGCGAAACAAAGTTTTTCAATTACCTTTTCAAATTTTTCATTTTTGTTTTCAAATTAGAATTGACTGGTTTTTGTGTTTTCAAAGCAATGATCTTTGAATTGTGTGTGTGTGTGTGTAAAATGACATTCCTTAGAATCTTTTATTGGTTCTACGGAATATGGTGTCACTAGCTATGCTAGTTAAAAAATGTGGAAAAATGTCTGATGTTTAAAATAGTTATATTAAAAATATTCTATTTTGACACCTCATTTTTCATCAATCTTTGAATTGAGGTGGTTTAACACCATTTATTCTATCCTGAAAGTTCACCAGAACCTATGACACTCAATTCATATCTTTGATCAACATCAGATTTGCTTCTGATCTAACAAGGAGTGACCCTACAGCAGTGGCATTTAAACCAAAGTTATATGGTAGTAGTTATCAGGGTAGGCGACTGACAGCAGAGGTCATTTGCCCCTTAAGGTATGGGTGGGTAATTATACAGGGTTAGGATTTTCAGGGAATGGGGAAGAAGGGTGCAAAAAACCCTGGAATTGGTATTAGCTTACTCTTAATTAGAGACACCAGGAGATGTACAATTTAATGTCCCATCTCACACAGGGTTCTCTGCATGCTTTTTCCCCATTCCCTGAGAAATGTAACCCGGTGTAATTACCCACCCTGTTATTCTCCTCCAGAAGGGACACAACGCATAACATTCTAAGGAGGGATTGATCAGGATGCCTGTGATAAATTTTGTCCCCACTAGGATTCCAAGTTATGTCCTAGGGATAGGGAGCCAGTTCATCAATCACCACACCAACCAGATCCCACAGAAGTTATATATATTCAACTATGTTATAACTAATTAATGGTTGTCATTTCAAATTTTTAATTTAATTAAATTTTTGTATTTGGCTCCAGAGTTGTCTTTCAAGCTCCTTGGACCACAGCTGTGAGCATTCTGGCATTGGAATCCTGGCCAGCACACACATTCTAGGAACATCACCTGGAATTCCCAGACATCGAGCACAAATGCATATGCCAGGCTCTCAGATGATTGAAGAGACAAGAGGCTCAAACTCAGATTATTTTTGGGATTCACGTCAGGTAAGTAGATTTGACCTGAAAGGGCTGTTTTTTCCCCAAGTCTTTTTGAACCCATAGTGGTAGTTATATTTGGGGGAGCAACTGACAGTTAAGTTTATTTGTGGCTTTAAGGATAATTGGGTAATTTGTTAAGAGTATGATTTTCAGCGAGTTGGGGAAGTGAGGATGTATCCCCTCAGTCTATGCATACATTGCAATTTTTTAAGACTGGTTCAATACCATTTGTTTTAGAAGTCTGTGATTATCTTAGGGAAATACAATCTCTTAAAAAACCTTAACTCATTTAAAATAATGCTCTATTTCGACCCAGCAAGGGCCTCCTGGTATTAGATGATTGAGAGATATTTGTTAAATGTTTAGCACTAAATGTGACCTTCATTCTTCAGCCAGTAGATAAAGGAATGGTTGCATCTATGAAAGATCATTACTGTCAGGAATTAATAAACTGCTTGGGGAAGAAGATGAAAATATTTCAGTTTGGAAGAGAGTCACTTATCAGCATTGATTTGCGTGGCTAAGGTGTCGAAAAAGGCAAAGGGATTGACTGTGGAGATACTTTTCAAGGGACAAATGTGGTTTTTCTTCACGTGGGAACAATCAATCTTCGAAGCTCAAGATCACCTGATGAAGCAATGGGAGCTTATCAGGTGCACAAAGAAACATTTCTCAAAATCAGTTATAGTGGTAAACAGTATTTTACGTTGATGAGATTTCGACCTTAGTTATATTCAAAATGTAAATGATAATCTCAGATAGGCTTGAGGTGCTCTTAAGGTTGTATTCTGTCACGTTAACAAATGCATTAGTGATTGCTGCTTAGCTCACGATGGCCTGCATTTAAATCGCAAAGTGGCATATCTGTTAGGTAAGGCAATTGAAAATGTAGCAAATATTTGTGCATACAAGGGAAATGGAAAACAGAGGTGGCCCATGTCAGTATAACCAGTACCCCCAATCAAAATATAAAAAAGATAGTTGGTTGCACAAAAAATTGCTCTGTGAAGCTTTACATCAAAGCATTCAATACATATCGAATAAAAAGCTGGAAATTGAGATCCTATTAAAGGAAAAGAGGCTGGATTTTCTTGGTATAACGGAGCTTTGCCTAAAAGATAATGAAATGAAAAGTTTAAAGCTGAGGGATTATTTCCTATCAATCATTTCTGTAGGGAAAAAAACAAAGGTGGTGGTGTTGCATTTTTGCCAAAACAAGTTTTGAATCCGTAACCGGAGCCTGTAAAAACTTCAAAACAGAAACGACGAGGAAAAGTGATTTGAAATAACCTTGTCCAAATGGCTCAAGACAAATGAAACTTATTTTGTTATTGGTCTGTACCGATCTCCAAGTGCACTAGTCGATGATTTCCTCAACAAAATGGATTAAATACTTGGGAAAGTCATCAAGAAAAATAATAAAATTATCATTGCTGGGGACCTGAATATAAAATCTCATGTCTCAAAAGATAACATCTCTACTCAGAAGCTAAAAGAAATACTTCTCTGCTATAGTGTTCAGCTAACTATTTATACCCCAACCAGAGAGTCATATCACTCAAAAACTGTTATTGACAACATAGCTACAAATCTAGCCTAGCATAACTTCAAATCTAGCCTAGCATAACTTCAAATCTCTAGTTTTAGAAACTATTATCTCAGACCATCATGCTCAAATTATTGAATTTAATGCTCATACTTTAACAGATAGAAGTGAGAGAAACACAGATGCAGTATGCACACGTATATACTCACAGGAAAATATGAATTTATAAAATTGGGAATTGAAGTGTGTTGACTGGGCAGCAATACTAAATGTTAATCTTGTTACAAGAAAGTTAAAAAAATTTCAATTAATTATTAAGTACTACTGGGATATTTGTTTCCCATAGAAAAAGCTAGCGATAAAAAATAAATCGGCAACTAAAGGATATAACTGGATAGCAAATGAGGTTCTGACTGCTAGAAGTAGACTTAACTACTTAACTACGACTAGTAAAGTGGATGCCTGTCTGATACCCTTAAGAAATAAACTGAAGTCCAAGTGTAAGATGCTGCTTAGGAAAGCAAAAAATCACAATGTCAAACAAATTATTTTGAAATCTACCGATCAAACAAAAGCATTGTGGTCTGTTGTAAGTAATGAGAATTCCAGTAAAATATCAGAGCCCGGAAATATAAATGCTTCTCTATAACAATTGATGGAAAAGAAATCTGTGATCCTCAAAATATGGCAAACGAATTCAATAATATCTTTGTAGATATCATTGGCAAAACAACAGCACAGAAAAACATTCTAAGTGATAGGATGGAAAAAGTAATATACGTAAGTGAATCAATTTACCTAAATCCCACCTCAGAAAATGAAGTTAGAAATGTAATCAAGAAACTAAAAAACAAAAAATCCAGTGGGCATGATGGCATGTCAAATTATCTAATAAAACTTTGTCAAGAATCCTTCACTTTACCTATTACCAATATAGCTAAAGAATTGTTTCTAACTGGGCAATTTCCTGAAGAATTAAAAATAACCAAAGTTATTCCACTGCATAAAAAGGGAGCCAGACCAAATGAATAATTACAGGCCAATCTCACTAATGTCATGTATTTCAAAAATTGATGGAAGGAAGACTATTACAATTCCTAACAAAAAATAAAGTAGTTTCTCAGTCACAGCATGGTTTCACAAAAAATAAGAGTAGAAACTGCTTGCAGTGATTATGTAAATAAAATTGCCCAAGCTTTAAGTGATAAAAAGCATGTTATACGGGTAAATATGGATCTATCAGAATCCTTTGGTTCTCTAAAATCTAGCATTCCTTTAACTAAACTAGGACGTTATGGTATTTGGGGAGTAGCTCATCTCCGGCTTACATCTTTTTTGGAAAAAAGGAAATAGTATGTAGAAATTGTCAGAAAAAATGGTGTTACCTACAAATCAACTGTCGTAAAGACATGGGAAGGACGACCCGACTTTGGGTAAGAGTGAAGCCAGCAAGACACTCTGCGATCCTCAGCCGTTTATTAGAGGGGTCAGATTGGTAATGTTGACTCGATCAAGCACCGGAACGGGTAAGGCAGGGAACTTACAGGGGAAAGGAAGTATTCGGGCGGGAATCATCCGCAGACGTGCTGGCAGCCGACTGATGAACGCGGGGCTTCGTCGATGGCGGTGGCCTAGCGGGGAGTCCGATGTCGGTGGTCTAGCGGGGAGTCCCTCGGATACTCCGATGCGGCGGCGACCAACGGGCGAACACAGGGTCTCGGCAGCAGGTTATATCAGTAGACTGACCCTCTATCGCGTCGGTCCGGATCGCCTCCCTGGTCCTCTCTTTCTCCGCCCCCGCACCACACTGCCGACCCAAGCTGGTCCGCGCGCGGCGGCACCCCTCCCTAGGGCCTTCCCCGTGACGTTGGTCACTGGCCCGGTAGCCCCTCCTCCCACCTGGGATTCCCTCCCTGGAGGCGTAGGAAGGATCATTGCCCCCGAGGCCCTTTGGCGGTGCCCAAGAACCGCTAGGGTTATAGAAACCCTTCCTACGACCTCGCCGAGGCTTTCCCGCTTTAGGTCTTCCGGGCCTTTCCCGTGACGTCAAAGAGTCCGTCGCCTATCACAGGCATTGTCTGGTCATGCCCCAAAAGCTTACAACGGCGAGAACAGAGCCCTCACCACATCACCCTCGCGGAAAAATAAACCCCCAGGTATTAGGGGTTGGCGCCAGCCCCTCTCTTTGCGGTCTGGGCACGACCCTGCTGTTTATAGGTGTCCAGGTGCCCGAAACCACACAACACGTGGCGGAGTAATAGGGAAGGGGGAAGGGAAGAGAGGGAGTTTGGTGCACTGACCTACCAACATTTCCAAAGGTTACAATACAATACAACTTACAAACAAATAAATAAGTACACTTGGTGAATTCAAGGCAGGTAGTTCACATAGCAAGATACGAAATTCTCATGGTTCATGAATGTTTAACACGAATGTCTGAAATCTATATACAATTCTAAATATTGTCTTAATAACTAAAAGAGGAAATTTTACATTTTCTTACATATAGGGATGCTTGTCGACTCTGAAAAATATCTTACACACTAAAACAGAATTTTTACATTTTCAGATATTTGACCAACCTTAAAAATGTCTTAATTATTGTAAACAGAATTTTTCACATCCCGACACTCAAATACTATTTCACGCCTTGAAAATGGACACCCTTATTAAATACAGAAATATCACCTTCGTTGACCCGTATTTCAATTCACAATCACAAAAAGGAAGAGGTCACCTTTTCGTTCACACGTTTTAAGTTCACATCACAGATCACTAAAACAGAAGTCACTTCATCGTTCCCGCTGTCTTGTCCTGCGCGGGGTCTTCCCTGAGATGCCCCGAGCGCGGTCGTAGGTTGTACCGGTGTCGGGGAAGGGAATGCTTCTCTAATTGGGCGGTCGACGTAGGCGTCTTCGGATCGTTAGGGTTTGGCGAAAGGGATGAGGGACAAGGTTCTTGCAGATCTGGGGTATGATGTGATATGTGGGTATCGTTCGCAGGTGTTCCCTCGAGGAACCTTGGTGGAGTACTGGGTACGGGATCTGGGGGTAAGGGAAGAATATTGCGCAGATGTGCAATGAATCTACGACCACTCTGGAGATTTTCGATGTCTAGCGTCACCGGGCTTCTCACTCTAGTGACTTTGTACGGCCCGATCCACCTGGATTCCAACTTCCTAACGCGGGGCTTCGTCGATGGCGGTGGCCTAGCGGGGAGTCCGATGTCGGTGGTCTAGCGGGGAGTCCCTCGGATACTCCGATGCGGCGGCGACCAACGGGCGAACACAGGGTCTCGGCAGCAGGTTATATCAGTAGACTGACCCTCTATCGCGTCGGTCCGGATCGCCTCCCTGGTCCTCTCTTTCTCCGCCCCCGCACCACACTGCCGACCCAAGCTGGTCCGCGCGCGGCGGCACCCCTCCCTAGGGCCTTCCCCGTGACGTTGGTCACTGGCCCGGTAGCCCCTCCTCCCACCTGGGATTCCCTCCCTGGAGGCGTAGGAAGGATCATTGCCCCCGAGGCCCTTTGGCGGTGCCCAAGAACCGCTAGGGTTATAGAAACCCTTCCTACGACCTCGCCGAGGCTTTCCCGCTTTAGGTCTTCCGGGCCTTTCCCGTGACGTCAAAGAGTCCGTCGCCTATCACAGGCATTGTCTGGTCATGCCCCAAAAGCTTACAACGGCGAGAACAGAGCCCTCACCACACAACAATGAAAACTACTAAATATGGTGTTCCACAAGGTTCCATATTTGGTCCTTTACTTTCCCTGGTGTATATGAATGACATTGAAAAAGCCATAATCTCTCCAGAGAATAATAACATGGTGCTCTATGCAGATGATATGTCTAACAGCAGGTCATACAAAATCATCTCAATTAGAAATAGATATGTATGCTATGGTGAATTCAGTTGCTCAATGGCTGAATGTAAATAATTTACAACTAAATGCAAGAAAAACAGTTTACTTGGTATTTAGTAATAGAGACCTTCAGTCAAATATTTCTGTAGAAATAAGAAACCAATTGATATCAGAGTTAGAACATACCGCCTTATTGGGTTTAGAAATAGACAACAAGTTAAGCTGGAGGTTTCAAATGGAAAAATGTGTTAAAAAATTATGTTCAGCCCTATTCCTTTTAAAAAATCTTGCCAACTATTGTAATACAGAAATATTAATCCCAGTGTACCATGGTATATTTGAGTCCATAGCTCGATATGGCATCGCTGCTGGGGGAGCTCAGCACATGGAAACATCAATGGAATACTCACTCTTCAAAAACCGGCATTAAGGGTTAGATTTAAACCAAATACAAGAAAATCCTGCCTGGAGTACTTCAAGTGTCACAAAATCATGACTATTCCCTGTATCTGTATGTATAATGTGATTTTGTATGCCTGCACCAAAACCCCTTCCCTGGTCAGAAATAGGGATGTTCACAAGTGCGACACCAAGGTTAAAGATAATCTTCATAATGGCCATTGACTAGTAGCAGTACTACAAAAAACCCTAGAAGTTTCAGGAAGCTCTTTAATTGACTTCCTGAAGAGTTAAAACGAATACTCCCCCAAGAAAATAAATTTTTTTTAAATGTTACAATATTTCTTTGTAAATAATGTTTTTTATAGCATCCAAGAGTACATAGAAAGAGCCAATGTAGGGAATTCCATTTTTTAAGTCTTTAATACTCATATATTTCACATACATTATTATTCCTATGAATTTGTATATATGTTAATTTGCCTATAAATGTAATTGAATCTTAACGAAGCCCATACAATTATGTATTGTTCTATGGCAAATAAATCTATCTATCTATCTGATCAAGTACATGTTCAATAAGCTAGACAACCTTCCATTTTAAATATATTTACAGTTTAGGGGTTTAATTCCAAAACAAGGATGTAAAAACGATATGTGAATAAAATTTATCTTAATGCCCTACCATTGGAACTTGTAGACAAACAAGATGCAATAATTCAAACAAAATTACATGTAGAACTTTACTTTTAGAGATAACCAGAAAACATGAACCTTCCAGGAGAGATGAAAAGCCAATATGCACACCTTAGACTTTGATAAAGCCAATTTGTGAATTTTAGTTCACATAATAGTCAATGGGCTTTGGGTTAGCTGTAATTTTTTTAGCATTCAAGTTCAGATAATTGACATGCTAAGTGCTGAGTAACAGCAGTGTCAAGACTAGTCCTAGGTTCAATCTCTGGTGATAACATTTTATTTTTCCAGCCTCTGTGGTGGCGAGGTAACGTCCTCGTCTGCCAATCTAAGGGTCGCGGTTTCGATTCCTACCTGGGTGGGTTTTCATCCACCTAGGGCTTCGGTGTTTGTAATTGTCTCCCATTGTTTTCACTGTTAATAGTCTGATGTAAAGGCCAAAGAGAGATGTTTTCGCACTAAGGCTAAATAAATAAATAGTTAATCGTAATTAGGTGATGTCAGGATGAAATAACCCTCTTCAGCATATAACAGGATACATGTATGTTGAATTGGAGACCTCAATAGGAATATTGTTAATATATGACAGAAATGGTACAGGGAGTAGCGCAGAACCTTGTGGAACACCCTGCATTAGTTTAATAGGAAAAACACCCAGGTTCTATTTCCAGAATCTGATACTTTTAAAGGGATGTCAATAACTACTAAATAAAATTACGTGTAATTAAGGTCAGTCAACATTGTTATTTTTAGTGATTTAAAAAACTGCTCCCATTGAAAACCAAAGCCAATGCTTTGTACATTCTAGATTGTCAAACCAGCAATTAATTACTATTAATAGTTCTTTATATTATTAAATAATGCTTGAATAGCTATTTATCTTTGAGGACACATTTTAATGAACTGATTTATGTAGCATAAACAGAAAAAAAGCTTTTTTTTTGTATTTACTTATTGCTCTGCATGAGATCTGAGTGAGAAATGTTTTGTTTGCTGGTTGCTAAATGCTGTCTAGTACTTGCATGCCCTCTGACACCTTTTTACCCCTACATTGTTTAATCTGAACATATTTTTCTGTGGTTATGTTGACAATTTTGAATTGCTCTGTAATCATCTACATTTAATATCAATCGTAAAATGTCATGGGCTTTTACGGAAAGTGTAAAACTAAAAGTAATTAAAGATACTGAAGAAAATCATGCTTTAGAATAAAGGTACTTATGATGGAATCTTGAATAAGGAAATGGAGGAAGAGAATGGTTTCCTTACTTAAGGAAAAAAGATGTTTTAGGAGCAAAGCTTACTGTTATCCCATTTTTGACTAAGAGTGTGCATATGGTATAGATGGCATATCAGATGATTCAGTATTGACAAAAGGCGGAAAATTCATTGCAGCCTTCCAAAATGTTAGCCTCTGATTCCAAGGGTGGGTGATCATGTTTCTGTCGGCATTCCAAGAAGAAGGAAGTTAAATATATGCGATTGTGAAAGAAGATGCATTCAAGTTTGTGATTGGGGTGGGACTCATGTTATATGACACAAGTACTAGATTGCAGAATTGTGGTCATAACAAAGCATTTCCTATGAAGTTAGAAATATCATGCTGATAGAAACCATGCTCTTGTTCTATTTGCAGTTTAGATATTGAATTGTGATACAATTATCAGGGATTACTAAAAGTTGCTTTACATTTATAAGTGAAGGAAACTGGCACAAATTATGGAACTTTAAATTGTTGTGCACGAACTGGGCCATGAGCAATGAGGTTGTACTGTAAATGAAATAGTTGCAGTCCTCCCTGAAATGTTTTCACTAAAAATCATCTTTGGGCATTATATTCAAAGTGAAGTGAACTATGATTACCTGAACAATAATGGGTAATTAGTGTTGAGTCAAAATTAGTCAGCTCACTATTTTTCTAAGGTGCAGTTGAGCCACTGTAAGCATAATAATTCCTGAGATTTAGCATAATGCATTATCAACAATTTTCCTTCACATTATAATTTAAAGGTCTTCTTTGTATTGAGTTATAAGCATGAATTTTGTTCAGGCAACATCACCACTTCAGTCGCTGAGATACTTGCAGTCTTTAGCTTGCACTCCACCAAGACAGTATTGTGGATCCCCAATTATAGAACAGTATCCAGTGACACCACATTCACATCGTGGCTGCGCTCAGATGGCAAGGCGCCAAGTAAGCAGTCGAGATAACTCTCTGAGATGGCCTTGCTCATCACCTTTTCCAGTTTCCTTCAGCAGCTATGAAGTAGGAACACTAGAGAGAGCAGCTCTGGTTCACCGAGGTGCCGCAGGTATGTTCTTGGTCTGAATTGGTATCCTACGTTAAGGGAATGTAAAAGTTGGCTGCTTGCTTGGGAAGAAACTTATTAAAATTGCTAACGGCAGTTGATGAGCATTTTTACATTTAAACTTTTTTTAACTAAGAAAATACAGTAGAGGTCCTGGGTTTAAATCCTGGAGGCAGCAGATACTTTTATTCCTAATTGAGGTGCTTTGTGGAAAGCTCTTTGAGTGAGTATACCATCCGTGGGATGGGATATTTAAACTGTGGACCCCTTTTTGCCTTTTGTTAAGAGTAAGCTAATGCTGATGCCGGGGTTGTCTCCACCCTTCCCATCCATCCCTAATGGTGCAAATTACCTCAGCTTTTGGTCGCATTCCAGAAATGTACTATTACTAATTTCTTAACAGCTGTCAATTTAAAAAATAAAAAGACATTCCAGGCGTGATGTGGTGGAATATTGTAATAAATAAAAATTGGCAATTTTCCACAAAATAAAATTTATTAATGCGACCTGTCTCGATGTAACTACATCATCTTTAGGTAACAGTCATCACTCAGAGTCCTGTATATATGCTGGAAAGCAAGTAAGGGGAGGGTAGTGGAAAAGAGGCGAAGAGGGAGGAAAGGTGAAAGGTAGCATGGACAACTATGTATGTGAGGGGGGGAAGGGAAGGGGGTGGGGAAGACAAAGTAAACAGGTGCAAAGTCCTTCAACATCCGGAGAGAACGTTGTAGCTGGATGGAGGGGGATTTCCCATTGGGGTTGTGCCTAACGGAGCGGCGCCAAATTTCTAGGGCTGCGGAGAAAGCGGGTGAATTCGGGAGATTCCCCCCCCCCCCACAGTCGTTGACTGGGCGATGGTATCAATGCACAAAGAGTAAACTGGTGATTAAGGGTTGCAATCACTTTAATGTTGTGGTTCCAAGGGGCATGCCTAAGCAAGGGTTAGTGGAAAAGTGGAGGAGGGAAATTTCACACTTTTAAATTGCTGATGAGGAGGGGTGGTCCTGCAACGTAGAACCTTCCCAACTGGTCAGTGATAAAGGAGGGTGGGGAGTTAGGGCTTCCCACCTAGGTCGGGAAAGAATGGTCTCCGTATGCAGTTGGGAGAGGGGGTAATTCCTATGAGTAGGGATAAGGGATCTTATATCCTATGAATGTCGTGGGAAGGAGATGAAGAGGAGGGGGAGGGTGAAGATAAAAATTGGGCTTCATTGATGAGCTCCTAGTCCTTGTGATGTATGATTTCTAGTTGTTCCATGGCATCTAGCTTCTTTCCTTTATCCAGGTTGTGAAGCACTTTGAAGTCGAAGCCACAGAAATGGTTGGAATCAAGTAGATGTTTGGCAAATAAAGAATTAGTATGACCTGTAATATAGCCTTTCCTGTGTTCCTTAATACGTGTTGCAATACTCCTGCCTGTCTGACCAATGTAAATTGCTGCACACTCACACTGAATTTCGTATAGACCATTTTTTTTATTGCATTCTTTAATATATTTGGTCAAGCATAAGGCTTTGGACAGAGTAGTGGGGGTATAAAATGTAATGCGGAATTTTTCTTTTGGAAATCTGTTGGTGATTTTGTAGGTCACAGAGTTATGGAACGGAAGTTTGCCCCACTTCCGTTCTAAAGCAGTAGTGACAGAAAGGGAGATGTTTAATTTCAATGCCTTTTCTTCTGTTTTTTCTTCAGTTAGTTGTCTATTATGTTGAAATGGTAACCTCTCTTAAAGGCTATGTGCTTGATTGTCTTGAGCTCTTGTTCAAAGTTGGATTTGGAAAAGGGGATACTGATTAATCTTTGCATCATGGAATTGAAGCTAGCTAGTTTGTGGGTGGTGGGGTGGCAGGAGTTTAAGGGTATCACTTGATCTGTATAAGTGGCTTTTCTCAATATTGAAAAAATATGTATGTGGTCTATAATTTCAGTTGTTAGATCAAGGAAATTGATTTAATTATCCACTCCCGATTCCATGGTTAAAGTTATTGATTGGTGAATGGAGTTAATAAATTGTAAAAGTCGTCAGAAGTTGTTAAATTTATTATCTCTTAGGATCTTATTCTCTAAATTATCCATGAATACTTCTGCAATGAGTGGGGAAAAGGGTGACCCCATTGCCAGTCCATCCTTTTGTTTGTAGTAGGGGCCACAAAATGAAAAGTAATTTTGGTCTACACAAATTTTAATAAGTGCAATTAATTCTTTAATGAGGGGTTGGTTCACATTGGCATTGATTAATATATTTTCAGCGTAAAATAAAGTTTCATGCATCGGAATAGAAGTAAAAAGGTTGCACTACTCAAGCGATACTAACTTAGCGTTGGGTGGTAAGGTGAAGGGCAGAAGACATTCAGTTAAAGAAATGGAGTTTTCTATTGAGAATCTGGGCTTGAAGCTTGAGATTTGCCGTTAAATCGAGCTTAATTTCATTGCTAGCTTTTGCACTGGAGCACTGACACTTGACAAGACTGGTCTAATGGTACGTCTTTTTTATGGAGTTTAGGTAAACCCTAAAGTCTTGGGGGCAAAGGGTTCATGGTTGTCAAAAAGAATTTTTCTTCATCATTGAATATGTGAACACAGGAAGCGATGGACTCTGTAACACGCTTGATTTGATAATTGGGAGTACATCAAAGGCATTTGTGGATATGAACTTTAGGCACTCACTGATATATACGTCCTTGTCTAGAATAATAGTGCAGCTTCCTTTGCAGTTTGTTTGAAATTTATTTTTTAAGATTGTTCATTATTTATTATCAACCTTGCTGCTTGCAGATTTCAGTGAGTTTCTCCTAAAAATTCTTTTAAAAGATGAAATTTTTGAATGAGTGAGATAAGATAGTATCAAATAATAAGAGAAATAGTGTAATATTTAATAGCAACTAGATTAAGTATAGAAACAGGATGCATTAAAAACAGCTATATTCTTCTGGGGAAAAAATGTTTGAAAATTTCCTTGTGTAGTAACATGGGACCTGAAAATTGTTTCTATGGCCCGGACTGTTGTATCCTGTGATGTTTGGTTCGTGAGGACGTTCTGCACCTCTGTATCCTGTTAGTACATAAGTCTATCAATGGAGACAATGAAATATAAGGGACTTGATATATGGCCTGTCATCCAATGCATTTCACAGATGAAGTGGATACAGTGTACCCAGCGCTATCTGGATCAGTTCTACCTAAGTCTTTAATATACATTGTTTAAATATATTTTTTGCTTCAAACTTGCATGAATTTTACTCAGCTATAACTGTATGTCTTAAGGGATATTGAAGGTGTACATTGCCTTAAAGCATACTGGAAAATCAGACAAAATATACCAGGGTGAATTTGACATAGCTCATTATGTCTACAAATTCTTCATTATTGCTAGAAATCTCTTAAAGAGCAATGTTTTTTGAAGTCAATGCATAAATTTGGGTTTTCTTTCACCAGAGTTGTTCTGAAGTGTAAAACGTTTTTTCTTCAATATTTCTTGCCCATCTTGTTTTTCATGTAATGGAATGAAAAAATACTAATATTTCATCGTCAGAAGTCCATCGCTTTCATCCCAGAATCATCATACCCTCAAGATTTAGCTTCAAAGTTTGTCTCTAAAGATATTTAGCCTATGTTAAGATATTGCTATTAATTTTTAAATTATTATGTATGTTATTTTGAGCTATTGCTAAATTTCTGGTTCCTTTTGTTTCTCTGGTTTTGTTGTGATTGTGATTTGAATTTTCATCTTTTTTCACATTGAATCTAACTTGACAAATAGGTTTGTCATTTTGTGAATTTTAAATTGGTTTTTAACTGTTTAAGATTGAGCGATTTAATTGGGGATAAAATGTTTAAAATTGATCTCTAAATAGCTGTCAGCCATGCAGCCTGCACATGGAGTGGAGTTCTTCCTCCCAGAGACAATAGAAATCCTGTGTATTCATGTAAGGTGAGTATACTAAATTTCATATAGCATTTGTTATTAAGGTGTTTAACAGTATTTCTTGGCCTTAGTGGTGCACTTATTTTACTTCAGAATATGCTCTAAAATTAGCATGTCTTATGGACCAGGGGTAAATAGGTATAACTTTGACCTATAAGTGCAAGCCAATTTGCCATAAAGATTCATATTATTGAATAATTTTTCCTGCTTTAAGCATAGAAAATGGTTGGCGTTTAGTAACGAACAAAGGTTAATAATGTCAAATGTTACAAATGTCAATAATATTTTTTGGTATTGAGTTAGTAATGTGCAACAAAGTTTAATTATTTCATTGAAAGTATATCCTTAAAAAAATCCAATAAAATTTTAAATGTATTCAATGAAGTGCTTTTAGTTAGGTTACACATGTGGGGCTGCCGAGAAACGTAATACATGTTGGGATGATTGGGATGAAACCTCCTGGCTAATATGTACATACCTTGTATTTCTTAAATACAAATTGTGATAGTATCAAAATAATGACAGAAACTGAGTCACATAAAGAAATAAAATAACTCCATGGGGTTATAAGAGAGGAGATTGCAGATTGCATATAAATTACATTTAAACTTTAATTTGGAATCATGCTTCAGAAAATGGAAAGAAGGCAGCTTGAAAGGAGAAAAAATTTAAATGATAAGTTACTAAATATATGGATATAGTGGGTCGCAGTAGTCCAGGGGGTAGAGCGTTGGATTACTGACCTGAGGGTCCCAGGTTTGATTCCCAGGCAAGTCTGGGCACCTGCAGCTCCTCCCAAGCTATGTGATTTTTCAGGTACCAGATCTTCCTGGGAAACCATAACCGGCTCAGGAAAAGGAGCCCCCCACCCTGATGTGCGAATTTCAGACACCGTATATGGCTTAGTACTGGGTGAACTCTACCATCACCTACCAAACAGACCTTTGGGTTAATTACTGTGTTATTGGTTTTTTATATAGATATATCAATTTGAAAACTAAAGATGCGAGTGGACCCCAAGTTACTAATTGGATATATTCTTGAAAATTTCCATAGGTTGGATTTGTGTGCAACTCAGATCCATGAAGAAGAGCTCATTACTTTACACCTGTGATAATATTGTCAATACGTATGCAATGAGTCCCTAATAAAACTTTCCTATCTCTCCAAAAAAAGTTCTATTTAAGAGACTTTAGTACTCCTGTTACAATTTGTCATGAATTTCATGCCAATTAAACAATTATAAATTACAATGACTCTCCTCCTTTTCATCTTCTTATCAAACACTGCAGTGCAATGAAAGTACTGCCTGGGGCAGACTGTGGTACCTTCCTGTCGTAGTAAATTTAAATTTTTGTTTTTCTTGCACATGTTATTCCCCTTTAAGTTGCTGAACCCAAAGGTACACCAGTATGCAGTAGTTTCATAATGTCTTTTTAATTCTTTTAGTTCTATTTGCAGAATGTTTTGGAGATGCATATAGTTTACCATATGATTTTAGAAATATTTTTTTATATTGCTACTAATTTATTGTAGTGATACTTCCGTAAATCAGTTTCTATTTCTAAAAGCATCAGGCCACTCATAACTCATCAACTTAATGAAGCTTGCTTGTATTTTAATATCCATAGAAGACATTTTTATGTATGGAATGATGTGGAATTGCACAACTCTGGGACTACCTGTAGAATCATTTTATTTAAAGTTCAGTTTGCTGATTCTCTCATACAATTAAGGTGGTGGTGATTGATATTTCCTCTTTTAACTGTCATTGTGGTGGTCATTTTCATCTGAAGAGATAAAATGTGACACCAACTTTCATATTTATCCATGTTGGAAAACTCATATTTTTCTTGTTATTTACAAGATTTTTTAACTTTTATTTTCTTTAAGAGTCACATCCATATTTTTTAGCCTGCAATTTGAGAATAGAGTACTTATATGTGAGTAAATATATAAATTACTCTTGGTTATTTTAGATACTGTATTTATTTTTATTATATTTTATAGGTTTTCTTAGGTGGAGTCCCATGGGATATAACAGAATCTGCCCTAATTCAAACATTTCGCTCATTTGGATCTATCAAAGTTGAATGGCCAAGAAAAGAATATTCAACATCTCAGCCAAAAGGCTATGTATATATTGTGTTTGATTCTGAAAGCCAGGTAAGATGTTATATTAGGTGTTATACTTATTGTGCTTTAAAAGTAAGTTCACAGTGAGCCATAGGAGGTCATTGCATTTGAATTCTATGTGAAGTTTCAATTATTTAGTGTGTGTTTTCTTCCTAACTTTCAGAAAATCTGATAATTTTTATTATGACACAGTTTGAAAATGCATTGGAAACTAAAACACATTTTCTAATGACAAATCATTAATTTCTATGCCAAGATATGGTTATGTATTTAAATTTGTCTATTTACTGTAGATACCTAAAAACTGAAAAATGTTGAAATATTAAGTAATACAAAGTGCATTCAAGTTTTAAGCTCTCCCAGTTTCTTCTGAGGACTGGTAGTAGATAGAAGGATGTGATTGAGCCAAAAATACATTGGACATTTCTATGAGTACAGGAGATCTGCACCATGCAGTGTACAGAGTTCATATAGCTGCTGCTAGGGTGAAAGTGTTGTAATAAATTAAATGGCATAATTTAGTGTTCAAGGACAAGGTGTCATCAGTTTCTCCTGCTGCATGGTTTAACATAATCAAAATTCATTGTCATTCATGTGAGACATGAAGATGGTGTTATAGCTATGAAAATGCTATAGAGTGCTCCAATTCAAAGAAGGAAAAATCTTATATGACAACAAACCCAAGAAACTTTGGCCACACACCCATCTGTTTTTTCAGTGAGTACAAGGGAGCCTAAAGAATCACTCTTGGGGTGATGGAATTATAGCTCAGTGTTTAGACAAATGTGTGCATCTACAGGAAGATTATGTTGAAAAGTAATAAAGTTTCATCTTTCTGGTGTATGTAGTTTGTCAGAAAAAATAGAAAATTTTAGGACTTGAACCTACCTGGTAAAATAAATCAAAATGTAAGAAATAGAAGGAAGCAGGGTTGTCTATTGAGTGGGGTGCTTGGCTATCCAGGGATAATGCATTCCGCTGAATTTACAGTGGAACCTCACTTAATGCATGGTGAGTAATTTGCTTAACGAGCAATAATATTTGTCCCAAATATGACCCTCTTAATGAGTGACTTTTCACGTAACAAGTGAGGAGGAGGGGGGAATTCCCTGAATGATTATGCTCCTGCTACTTCAGTTAGTGTTTAGCACACGTTCGACTAGCACCTTAGTGTTGCTAGTGATCACGCATTTTTCAAAACTTCTCTTCAGGCATATTAATTACATTATTTTTGTGCTAAGTGTAATTGTATTTTGGGTATAGTTTTAAAAATATCCCTTTAGAAAAATTGGCTTGAAGACAGCCAATAGAGAATAAAAGTAATGGTAGAAATGAAAATTGAAATCATTGAAAATAGGGAAAATGTGTGCGGCTGGCCTAGCGCACACGTCAACAAATGGTTGGCACCAAAAATTTTCTTTTTCTTTAAGAACAAGGACAAGACATAGTAAAATCAAAGAGATGACAAAAGAGGATGACAAGAACATGTATGCAATCATTAAGTTTCCTCAAAAATGTTGAAAAGTTGCTCTCTTATGGATAAAGGAGAGGCAATTGTACTGTGATGCCATTAACGACAATATCACTTGTGATAAGGAAAAATTTATTTTTGCCAAACTAGTTAATTAGATGCCAGGTTCATCAACAGCTGAAGAAATATCTAAGGGAAGCCATGTGTGGTTTGAAGATTTAACAAGACATTTTAAGAACCAGCGTCCATGTTGTGAGGCATAGTAAAGCAGCAAATTCAGACTCAAAGGCAGCAGAGAACCTCATCAGGGACTTCAGCAGCTCTTAGAATGTGAGGGCTACTTGCCCCAACAGGTTTTAAATTGTGATGACGTGAATCTCTTCTGAAAGATGATGAAAAAGTGAAACCAATGTGTGTACTTATAACTGTGGAGGAGAATGTTTAGCCTGACCACAAGCTAATGAAAGGCCATATTGCGCTGCTATTTTGTGCTTATGCAAGCAGCAGTGTGAAAATAAAACCCCTGCTTGTCTACCATTCAGAAATGCAATGAGCCTTGAAGAGGACCAGGCTAAATGTGATGTGGCAGTCATGGGAAACTGTTGCATCACACTTTAAGAATAATCATCCTAATAGGGTAGTGGCTATGTGCACTGCATATTTATTTAATGATATTTCTGTCATATTTTCACAATTTGGAAGTGTTAGCAAAAGCAAATAATTCTTAACAGCTGTCTAGTAAAAAAGAATCAGGAATGTATCATAAATGATTAACTTAATAGTTTGATTCTTTTTTGTTTTCTGCAAATTTAATTCACATTCCAGGTTGGTTCATTCCACGATAAATGATGATTCATGATCCTAAACATTTTGTAATTTTCTTTTAAAAAACCTTTTACATTATTTATTTTTTTTAGGGTGGAAGGCATTGTCGTATTTTACTTCAATTTACATGGTAAATATGTTCTGTGAACAAGTGTTTTGATTTATGATTAAAGTTCTGAAATGGATTATTCAGTGGTGCAAGGTTCCTCTGTACTTTCTCAATACACTCTCTCAAGTGCAATATTTGGAAATTAGTGAATATTTGTTTCAATAAAAAGTATTGTTTATTTCATTTAATTAATAAGATATGAGATCATTAGAAATGTAAAATTAGATTATTTAAGCTGCCATTGTTCTAGCAAAAATGCCAACATTAAGTAATTTTTTGGGGCTCTTACAAATGTCTACCATGGTAATTAATCTCTATTTTCCTCCTACCTCACTGTAATTTCATTGAATTTCTGAATTGTTGCAGCATTGAAAATTTGTTAAATTTTCCAGGTGAAGGCGCTTCTTCAAGCATGCTCACATTATGTGAGTCAAGGTAACTGGTTCTTCAAGTTATCATCTAACAGAATGAAGTCCAAGCAGGTAAGTTAGTTGGTCTTTGATTTTTAAGGTAAATATCTGCTTTTCTCGACTTTTATTTTCTTATTTGTCGCCTTTGTTTATCCCTGGCTCTGTTCTATTCTCTTTTCAATATTGCTTCTTTCATAAGTAAGAAGACTGCTGCTTATTGTTTCTTTTCACTATTTCTAGCAGTTTAACCAGCTGTTCCAACATTTTTAACACAGATAAATTTCATTTGTGAAAATATTGAACTTTCTCACCTTCTTGCCCTGTGAAGAGCAGGGCTTCTACCTCCCTGAGTAGCACTCCAACTCTTTTAAACTGACATGCTCCAGGAAGCTTTCGCCTAGTAGTATAGTTTTGGCATGATCCAAGTTCAAAACGTTTTCAGTGGTGCTAATAGGCATGATCAAGTTGTCATAAGATTTTGGTGCACCTTGAAGAAGCATGGCTGCAACAAAATGTTTTTGTTTACCAATCCCTTCCACCTTGTGTACCAGCATACAAGAAGGGGATTGTAAAATCACTATGCATGTTCTTTCTTTAATAAGGTCATATACAAATGAAAAGTTTTTTTGTATGTTTGCTGTCATTCCATAGTTTTTACGCATGCATGTTTAATTCCTCTTCTCAGAGCAAGTGCTAGTTAAACTTTGCTGAATCATTACTAAAATCATCTGCCAATTTCAAAGCCATGGAATTAGTAATTGCAATTGCAACCTTTGAGTGTATCTTTCACATTATGTACTTTTTATAATTTCTTCAACCCCCCAAGAAGTTATCAGTCCATTGTTATTCTTCTCTTTATTTCAGGTCCAAGTTATACCATGGATTGTAAGCGACAGCAATTATTTGATGCTGAAATCAATAAAACTAGATCCTCAAAAAACAGTTTTTGTTGGTGCACTTCATGGCATGTTAAATGCCGAAGGCTTGGCAAATATTATGAATGATTTATTTGATGGTGTAGTTCACGCAGGTATGTAAATCAGTAAGTTTTAATTAAGTAATTAGTAATGTTTTTTATGAAATTATCATTGTTTAGGGCTCTATAAATTGTTCCTCAAGTTACAATGTATTTATGCTCCTAAGTTCTTCATTATCATACAATATTTCATCCTGTACCCATTAAAACCTGCCTCTTACTGATTCTTGGTGTCATCTCCCCATTATATTACTTTGGATATCAGGGAGGGGAGTGAGATTTCAGGGGCTGATGTGCTATTATATTATGGAAGGATATTGTGGCACCCCAGAGCATGACAGAATACAAAGTGCAGAATACATGATAGAATACCTTATGCTGGGCTCACCCTCTTGATTTTGAAGGAAAATCAAATTTTGATTTTTCAACCTCTACAAGCTCTTTCTTTCCCAATTTCTCACTTTTATTTTAGGTACAAATATCTCTTTGAGGTCAAAACTTAAATAATATTTTGTAATAGTAAGCCACACTCCCCTTTTATTAGTTGACTTGTGGAAGAAGGATTGCTTCTACCAATTTTAATATTAACCTTAGTCTTACTTAAATTGCTATTGTTAAAATTCAATATTATGCAAGGATTTTCTGACTGGTATTTTCGTAAGTTTTTTCCTGAATCTAATCCAGGTTTGGGTAGGCTTCTGAGGTTATAGTGCTTGAAAGCTATTTGACCCAGATGTGCTTTCATCAGCCCTTGCGTTGTTTCATCTACTGACAAATTCTATCCTGAGGCAAAGAGTTCTCGGGCTTTGAATTAAGAAATTTGAAATGGAGCACTGAGCACACCCATCTTGATATAGCAGCTGGTGGTGGACAAAAACACAACAACCGAAACATTTACAGAAAGCAAACAAGATTTCTTTTGATTCATCATCAAAGACAACCTACATACATGTTTGAGGATTTATACCCTGTTTGAGAGAATTCCTAGGAAAGCGTTCAGCTATTTCATGTTGACATCATTTTAGTTTATCTGTCTGTTTATTTAGCTATATCACCAAGCAGAACATATATGAAAAATAATTGAAGAAAATTATTCGTTATTTGTTTTATCTGCTGGATGTTGAAAACAAACAGCTATCAGAAACCTTATTCTGCTGAAGTCTTTAACTTTTGCATGGCATATTTTCACTGATTCAATGTTTTCTACATCAACACCAACCGGTTCACTCAACTGTCAAATATCAGCCAGTCAGTATCAGTAAGAAAGATCCTCGCTTGAAAATTCATGAGTCACTCAATACCATTGCTCAGCGTCCATTGGTCATTCGACCATATTTTTTAGGTTGTATTTCATTTGTAAAAATAACTTTCAAGTGTAAAACCATTGGAGGAGCTTACGATGAGATAAAACTATTTTTTTCCAAAATTTAAATTATGGACTGATAAAATGCATAACTTAAGAGCATACCAAAGAATGAAGTTACTATTACAGTTGAAGATTGTAAAAATGTGTACACTGAAGAACAAATAGTAAGAAGTCAACACCCATAGCCAAACAAACAAACCCTCAAACTAGGTGGTAGAACACAGCATCCTATCACTTATTCAATCAGTATGAAAAAACCCTGTTCATCCAGTAATATCACCAGCACGGTTTACTCACTGCCCAAAGTCTGAATCTGCTCTTTTCACATTCACCTCAATTTGCTTAATGTTATGTTGCTGGTGATTGCCAGTGCTTCTGGAAGTAGGAAAAGCTCTTTTTGTGGATATACCGTTGAATATTCAGGCAAGAATGCTTATGGGCAATTCTGGAAAAAGTACACACAACTTTATATAGTGACAAGAGGTAGCTTATTGTCTACAGATAAAAAGGGAAATTCACTAATTAAGATAAATCTCATAGTTAGTTATGGGAGATATCATTTACAAGTTTCAACTAATGAGGGTTGTCTGAAAAGTTTCATCTAAACATGAAGATGGCAGCACTCTTCAACGAAAGTTGGGTGAGTGCCTTTCAACCCTGCAAAGGTGGTGAAAGTTACTCGCCAAAATTTCAGTCATTTTGGACACTGTTGCTGTTTGACAATAGTTCGAATGAGTCATTTTGAGGGTTTTTGTGAAAATGGAAAAAAATTGAGCTTTGAGTTGTCATCGAATATTTGTTTTTGAAAGGCATTATTAAAGAAAAGTTGGACGCTATGTGTGGGAACTTGGCAGCATCATTTACAACCATGACATTTTTGGAGACTGAATTTAAATGTGCCCATAGTAGCTTGGCTAGTGAGTGTTCGGAATGGCCAAAAACTGACAACCACCGATAGCATTGAAAAAGTTCACCTAATGGTACTGGACAACTGTTGAATTAAGGTTAGATAGAGGGTCTATGGGCATATTGAATGAATGCATTTATGATATACTGATTGGAGAATTGGGCATGCCTAAGCTATCTGTGCTCCTGGGTGCCATGTTTGCTCACTTTGGATAACAAATGCATGTGAACGAACATTTCCGAGGCCCTTTTGGAGCGGTTCGAAGTGAAGTGAGTCCTGTTATGCATCGATCCATTACTCTAGATGAAACCTTGATCCACTACTACACAGAGATGAAAGAACAGTCAAAACAGTGGACTGCAAAGTGTGAACCTGCTCTAAAAAGGCGAAGAAAGTTCCATCAGCCTGGAAGGTGATAGTAACTTTTTTTTGGTGTAGTCACAGAATTGTGTTCATCAATTATCTTCAAAAAGGTGGAACAATAATGGGAGAGTATTATGAAACATTATTAGACAATGCTGAAGGCAGAAGTAGTAAAATAAGCAACTGCGTCTATTTGAATTGGTTAATCACTCATGGTAATCA
Source organism: Hetaerina americana (assembly GCF_022747635.1). Taxonomy (NCBI): domain Eukaryota; kingdom Metazoa; phylum Arthropoda; class Insecta; order Odonata; family Calopterygidae; genus Hetaerina; species Hetaerina americana. Next base: position 30,147,245 of record NW_027286874.1, on the reverse strand, counting down.
CCAGATCTGACCCTCTGTGATTTTTTTCTGGTTACCTAACCTTAAAAGTTTCATTTGGAGGACAGATTTTTCTCAGATGAGGAGGTTGTCGCATACACGACCACCTATTTTGCTGTTAAAGAAATTTGCAATTTGAAAGGGTTACAAAAAAGCACTATTGGAAAAAGTATGATGACTTAAAAGGAGGCTATGCTGAAAAATAAAAATATTTGTAGAAAAAAAGTCACATTTATTTCTTAGGTTGGAAACGTTTTAGACTACCTTCATACTATGGAATTAATGCAGATGATTTTCCTGCCCTTAAAGTTTGGAATCCAATTATAAAAAAATTAAAAAGAAACCGTGGTGGGCTCCTTGACACATCAATAGAATATGATAATATTTGCATCATGGTTAACCCAACAAATGGGAGAAAAGTGTTAAATGAATTGCTATTCATATACTAACCAACTTTGATAAAAAAATTCCATTCAGGTGTATTTTTGAATGAGCTACTCTTTAATCCAGAGAAACTACATAGTTCGGCAAAATGGTTATATAAGCAGAATCACCTGGTGGTGTGTAAGCATTAAAAGTTAACCGAAAAATCATCTTGACTGAGATTTGAACCTAAATCTTTTATGATTGAGTACCATAAAAAGTTAAGCTACTAAGGCATCCATTTATACCGTAATGGTTGTAAATCCATAAGTTTTGATGAATTATCATACACAATGCCTCTAAGTAATTTTAGTCATGTGTCACTCAATCATGAGTTTAGTCAATTTTAAACACACAGGAGCTAACAGTCAACAAATTCAAAGGGATTTCATTATATTTTGTAATAGTAACTCCAGCATAGTGACCTCGTGGTGCGCACAGATCTTATAATTTCGCAGGGTGAAAAGTCATGCCTCTTGAATAGGATTCAAGCACATTCCTAAATTTCCGGCGTTGTGCGTAAGCCACAATATCCTCATAAATACTTCAGAAATATTGCATTTATTTTACTGAATCCTTTCACAAATTACAGATGTATTGTGCTCTATTTGTAGATATCCTAAAGTTTTGATTTTGTTCTTAATATCTTCAATGTCCTTGCTTGAACCTGGGTATGTTCATTATACTTAAAATGAATTTATTTATAGGAATTGACACAGATAAGTACAAATATCCAATTGGATCTGGCCGTGTGACTTTTAAAGACTTTTCATCATACATGAAGGCTGTCAGTGCTGCTTTTATTGAAATAAAAACTCCAGATTTCACTAAAAAGGTAAGCCTTTTCTGGGATGAATATTAAAGCCCTGTTAACAGGATAAATTAGAATCAAGTTCAAATTATTGTGTAAAAATGACATTTAAATAGAAGATAATATTGGGTTAAATGGTACATTTCAGGTGCAAGTTGATCCATATCTTGAAGACTCCCCTTGCTCTCTGTGTGGCCTTCATCAAGGTCCATATTTTTGTAGGGAAGTATCCTGTTTCCGTTACTTCTGCCGAACATGTTGGCAAGTTCATCATCTTGAGCCAATGTCTCGTTCACATAGACCTTTAATGAGAAATTCGAAGACTGGAGTAGCAGTTCCTGTTATATGAGCTTATTTTGTGATTGTATTATGACTATGAGTGAGTGTAGTGCCCTACCAAGGCATATTCTCCAATTATTCATGCACCTTGAATAAAATATTGCAATGGAGAAGTTGACAGTATTTAAGCACTATGTATGAACATCGTGCATTTTTGTTATCATGATGACCTTCTATGTATGTGTGTATCAATACATTTTATATCAACATTGTTAAGGAAGAGTTTTGAGTTACTTTTAATGATAAAACACATTTTGATTTGATAGAAAATATTTATTTTGTTAAATTTTTTGCCATTTTGTTTTCGTAATTCTTGGCATCATTTTAATTTATGGGTAGCCTTGTTACTGGTAGTAAATTCCCAATGATAATTAGGTCTTAAAAATGTTGAAACTAAACATATTATTCTTTATTTAATGTTGAAGTATACTTTTATTTATGTAAAAAGGATAAGACATTTCCTTGTTGAATTGGTTAAAATTTATAATAAAAAAGAGACTGACTATATTTTTTCACTTTAAAGGCATACACTATTATTATTCAAGTTTGTCTTTAGAGTAAATAATTATTTTGCAGTTTTGAAATCATGACAGTGTAGCAATCTTACTGGTAAATGATTTTTGGATATTGAAAATAAAATTTATGCTATTTTTGCAATACTGGTGTTTTATATTATTTCATCAAATATTGGGAAGATAATGACAATCATAAGCTTAGGATTAGCTTCCATCTTCCATGAAGTGAATTAAACTAGCAGAAGGTGGATTAAACAAGCAATCGGAGGTGGATTCAATTAGCAGAAGGTCCTGTGGATCCACTGAATGAAATAATATATGCAGCCAAAACTTGACACACACACAAATATTTTCACAATTTTTTACTCTTTCACACTTATTCATTGCCTCCTTTGATGTGTTACCACAGTGAAAATGAAATTTAAATAGAAGATAATACTGGGTTAAATGATACATTTCAGGTGCAAGTTGATAGTGGTACGACATATATGCTGAATTCAGACTGGTTTATATTGATAAGAACCTGAACACAGTATGATAATATATGCTTTTGTTTTTGGAACTACTATTAATGCCAAGTTAACTAATTAGAGGTGGGCTTAACAGAGCCCAGTTGTACAGGCCTTACAAGGAACTAAAAGAATGAAAATATATGTGCGACAGTAATTCTTAATAAGCCATTTCTTCCAGAGTCCATAACTTATCCTTCCCCTGTTTCCTTAACCTTCAAGTAGTTCTGTGAATATTTGACCTTGCACATGAAGCATATCTTACCTAACCCAAATTTTTCTCTTCAAAAATATATACTATCTATTCTAATTCAGTGTTGGGGTGGTCTTATTTCTGCCTGCCACTGCTGTCTGAGATTAATTTGTCATCATTCAAAGCAGATCAATACTTATTATTAGGTCTCAAGAATCGGTGGATTATCAAATTGAAATTAACATGCCAGAAAATAATCATACCAACTTTTGAGTTGCAGATTGCCTTTGAGTACACACTTGGAGCTTAATGAAATATAGGAGATCACTCCATCTAGTTCAACTTCATGTCATGATTTGAGTCAATTGAATCAGTAATATTAATCCAAAACCAACCAAAAATTACGTTATAAAATAAAGAGTCATTTGCAGAGGAAAAGTCCTTGTGGAAATATTTCATTTATCTTGTTTTCTCATGTCCTTCAACGTCAATTTTCTGTTCGCCCAACAGCTGTGGCTGGTCAAGTAGAAGTAAATTTCATTCAGAATAGCCACATTCCTTTGTAAAGCAATTCTAGATCAGTTGTGGTAATCGCTACAATAATGAGGGCATTTTACAACAAATTGGCTAACCCAAATTATGAAAATCGCCCCTATAAAATATGTTAAATACCCACTAGGTCTAATTTCTACACTGTTTGATAGCCCACATTTTGTACCCACTTATATTCGTTAATGATGAGAGGGTTGGGTCCATTCAAAGGAGGAAGGGGAATGAAACCAACACCGAAATGGGAGTTCTATAGGAGTTATCTCTTATGTTAGTCATTTTAGCGGCATTCAAATCAGTAGACGGTAGAAAAACATTTTTTGGTGTTTTCAGACACCAGTTTTGTGTTCCTTACTTCTAACACCATTGTAATTTTACGTATTCTACAAGTTCCATATACAGATACAAAGTTGGAAAAGTTATTTTATAATTTGTTTCCTGTATTTCATGAATTACTGGATTCCATATCTTTCAATTCCATACTGAAATGTATTTTTACTGCTTAATGAAAAATATGTTATTTCATCACAGGACAACCTGTTTCATCTACAGGTATTACTGCAATATTAAAATAGTAATAGGGTCACCGTTTTTACGTTGTAATTCAATTGCGATTCCGTAGTGGCCGAATGAGGTAAATTAGTACGTTACCTACAGTTAGTGTTCTGAGTACACATCGCTTAGTACTTAGTTCAAAGAGTGCCCAAGAAGAAGGCTGAAAACGAAACTGTCAACTAAAAAAATCTGCTCTAAAGGGAATTTAGCTAAATATCCAATAGTCTTATCTTGGACCGTAGGGTGTGCTATCGTTTAATTATTTTTCTCTTGGCCTGGAGAAGAATAACATTACAGCTATTCTTCCATGAGTAATTTATCGTCATCATATTCATGGTCCAATTAAATTGAAGTGACAGTAAAACCTACAACGGAATTTATTGCATTCTCGAATATCTTGGAAATTTCAAGTAAACCATTGCGACGCAAGAAAAGAATTTGGATTCTTATCGCGATAATACCGATATCGGACAAATCATCTCGATGAAGATTAAACAAAACTGTTCCCGTTCTGTCAACTGCAAATAGCCAACGACTACACACCGCCCGGCGAGGCTATGAAGTTTTCAGTCACACCAACTAACCCAGTTTTGCACCAAGTAACTAAGTAAATCTCCTAAACCCTTGCATTAATCTCCATAAATTGGTCATAATATACTCTGTAATGCTCCCTTTAATCACTAGAAATTGCAATACAGATATTGATTACGTAGAAATGATATACTAGACTTAAAAAAGATAACTAAACTTAAGTTAGCCCAAGCAGCAATTCGTCTTTTATAGCGAAAGGAAATCCTTATAGACAATATCTCCTAAACTAGAACACTTTTTTTTCTCGAAAGTTTACGCAAATCCAAAGCAATTCTTCCTCTTCCTGTAGGGACAAGCTTAGCCCATGCTCATTGCCTAACGTAGGAACCAGGGCCCATTATCGTCACCAGAGTCGTCCTTTCGCACCAAAAATCAGAAAGTACTAAACAATATCTCCTAAACTGGAACGTTTTTTCTGGAAAACCACTTGACACTCCTTCCTCTATCACCCAAGTTAGTGTAAGTTGGTATGGCTGAAAAATTCATAGCCTCGCGGGGCGGCATGTAGTCTTGGGTAGCTCTTCGTTTGCTTAGTTCAGTTAACTGACGTTCTTTTACAATGGTTGGCAGAACGTTTGTTTATTCCATGTGCTTTTGTTTGTGATACTTGCTGCGTATGCAGGATGAAGAAAGCTGTAGTATATTTAAGAGAATTCCCCCTCAATTTTTCTTAAGGTACGCTGGGAATCGATACGGCGCTTTAAATGAGTACAAATACGGGAAAGCGCTTCCAATGGAAGCCTTGGATTATTTACCGCCCAAATGATTCCAATTCAAAATTTGTACTCGTTATTCTCAATCGCCCCATCACACATAATAAAGAAGTTGTCATGTCGTTGTGGCAGAGAGGTATGTTTTATGGGTAATTTTAGGCCTTTCCTTTAGCTACACCGATTACCATTGATGAAAATTTGTCTTTACAGCAAATTTGAAAGTTTTAGTAGATGGAGGGGCCAATCAGTGGTATGACTTCCTCAAAGACCATGGAATATCTCCAAATGACAGTTCATTTGCGCCGGATTTTATAACCGGGGACTTTGATTCTATTTCTCAGAATGTATTAAACCACTTTAAAGTGCAAGGAGCAAGTGTAATTCATACTCCTAACCAAGACGAGACGGACTTTACTAAGGCACTTAGATTTTTAGGCGAATCTTGCAAAGAAGAAATTTCAAAGGTAAATATGTTGTAAGGTGCATATCTTAGTAATAATCCTATCTCATTTCTAAAATAATGAACATTTTTCTTTCAGGTGGAAGCGGTAGTATCCATAGTGGAAACTTGTGGACGGTTTGACCAAATCATGGCTAATATCAATAGTTTATTTAAAGCAAGTAGGTTGATAGACACTCCAGTTTATCAACTAAGTGCGGATAGTCTCACTTGGATATTATGGCCAGGTAGGCACGAGATTGAAGTATGCGCTTCAGCAGAGGAAGGACAATCCCAGAAGTGGTGTAGCCTCATTCCCATTGGTAGTTGCTGTAGTCAAGTGACAACAACAGGCCTTAAATGGAATTTAGGTTTGTTTTCTGTTTTATTTCATGGCATTCAATGACAAACTAATTCAAATTAATTCATATTTTCAAAACAAACTTTTTAAGAGAACCTAGAGAGTGATTATGCATAGCACTGATGAATAGCATGCATTTGTTGTAATTGTGCTGGCATTCAATTTCTGTACATCTGCAAGGTAAATTGTTTTCTTTCTCTTAGCAATGGTGTTTCCATCCAATCAATCGAGACTTTATTAAACTCACTGTGTTCATATTAATTTCCTTTCTTCGGCCAAAACTCATTTTAATCCCAATTTTTAATTCATTCACACAAGTTTAGGGGATGAAAGAATCAATTTGTGCTACAGACTAGCAGAGTCATTAGTTTAATTTCAATCAAAATATAATAATTTTATTCTAGGAATAAAATGTATGCTTGACAATGCCATAGTTGGTACAATATGGTAATTGATAAAATTAAGTTAAAGCATATGGGATGGTATCTCACGTTAAACACCATATCTTGATTAACCTTCATTCAACAAAAGAAATAGAATCCATATACAAATAGTCATTTGAATGCATGGGAGACCCCACACCAGGTGAAGCATGGTTGTTTATCAAGTGTTGACTGTGAATGCATAAATTATTTTAAAATCTAGTTTCTTTTCCATCATAAAGTATTTGATGGAAATAGATGTTTTTTTTTTCTAAATTTATAATGTGGAAAAGAAAACATATTAGTAAATTGTTATATCCTATGCTTTATGTCACATTAAAATAGCATAGCAAGGGCATACTATATCACTCATGTTTGAAACAAATGTTGTTTACATAATCCTCTGCTAATAAAGACTAATAATACATTGTCATCATGCAATAAATTATCTAATTGTTGCTATGCAATGCTCTAGGTGTTCTTCTTTGCTTCTGTGCCATATATAATTGATTATGAAATAAAAATTAATTTTTCAATCTGATTTGTCTATAATCCTGTGAATAGCCTTTTTACGCTCTAACTTACTTATAAGAAGTAATAATTAGATTAAATGAGAAATAGGAACAAACAAATAATTTTACCAACATAATTTTAGATTTTAAAATGTTATGCAGATCACATGTTTTAATAGACTTGATTATTATTTCACGGTGACATTCAATTTATTCAAATGCATAATGAGTTTGTACTTATCAGCTATCCATTTACTGTAGCTTTTTATTCACATGTTCACTATTATTTCTACCATTCAGTTTTGATGTTTATATGTTGAATAAAAACTAATTTATGTGGAATAGGTAAAATAGATACTCATACTTTCTCACTACCAAGATTGTGAGCCTATGGCTGCGTGGAGGTTGGTTTGGGGAGTTTTGGAAACTCTTTTACTCAAAATACCAAAACTTTAAATTGATCTGGAATGCCAAAAATGCTTAGTGAATAACTGATAGTAGCACTTTTCCATTTTATAAAATTTTCATCAAACGACCAGGTTTGAATGTATTACATCATCATCAGGTAACAAATCGAAGTTGTTTGCTGTCTTATATACATTTAAGATTCTGGAAGGAGGGGAGAGGACGTGGTAGGAAATGAGTAGGGGAGGGAGGGAGTGGGGGGAAAAGGGGGAAAGACAAGGGAGACGTTTGACAGGATAGCGGACAAACGGAGTTTCGACCTAGTGAATGACAGTACATATTGTCTTTGGGTGAGATGTGGTCAACTTGGGTGTTTAGCGGCAGTCACCAATAACCCATCGGCAGCCAGGACGATGCCAGTAGGGTAAGGCGAGGCATTGGAGGCGAAGGGGATTCGGCCCTTCTGGAAGGGTGGCCGTGGAATACCCCACACTTACCTCACACACTGGGGGGGGACACTCAAGGACGGGGGCAGTTGTGTGTCACGCGTGGTCAATATTTACCAATGAAAGTTGATGGAAAGGAGGGGGGAGGAGGAAGTGAACTCACACTGTATTGCAGTGGTGTGTATGCAATACAGTGTTAGTGTAAAGCCATATGCATGGGCCAAACAGGTAGGAATTTCTCCACACGAATCAAAGAACACAAGAAGTGCACGATCTTAGGCAACACCACATCAATGATCGCCACCCCCGTCCTTGAGTGTCCCCCCGCAGTGTGTGAGGTAAGTGTGGGATATTCCGCGGCCACCCTTCCAGAAGAGCCTAATCCCCTTCACCTCCAACCCTTCGCCCACCTAATGGCATCATCCCGGCTGACAATGGGTTATTGGTGACTGCGGCCATTCACCCAAGCGGACCACATCGCACCCTTAGACTATGTGTACTGTTGTTAACAAGATCAAAACGCTGTTTTTCCGCTATCCTTTGTAAATGTCTCCCTTGTCATGCTTAACCATGCTTAACTAGTTCATTTAAACTTTTTTTTGCAAGTCATTACTGTATTTTTCAGCTTGACAACTCAATCAGAACTTATCCTATCCCATTTTTGTTTGCTCTGATGTATTAACCATGCATAAGCATCTGCTGGAGTGGGATTGAAGTGATTTCTCTTCACAGAGGAGAAATTCTGTGCTGAGACTTTGACTGGACACTTCACACGTCTCACTATGCAATAATGATGTTACAACTACCGCATATATTCAGTCCATAAAAAATAAATTACTTACGAGGCTTTGTTGTATGTTGTTTTTGGTCATATTGTTAAGTACCTCATTTTTACCTGAATTCCACACCATTTGTGGTGGAATAACTGGAGTTAAGAGTAAATTTAAGAGGAAGGGCAATCAGGGTCACCTTCCATCACATGAGCCAGTTAAAAGTGTCGAAAATTGCATTTATAAGAATTGGATCAACTTTTATGTGTATTCTTTCTCCAAGTTCATAATTATCATACATACATTCACTCATATCAGCATGTTTACACAATTTATTTTTACATATTGTTCCTCATTATAGGAATATTCAAGTTTTGAAAATATCAACTGTGCAAATAAAACTGAATTATATGAATTGTACTTGTCTTTATGATAATCAATGGCTACAAACAAATCAGCAGCAATGAGATCACTAATGCAAATAGACTACTATGTCAATATGTTTTTTGTAGCAGTCTCTATCTTATGCATGAATTTTTCTTGTTTTTGTGGTGATCACCTGATGTCATGTAAACAGAAAGAAGTGATTTCTTCTATTTTTTGCTTAATTACCAGTGAAAAAATTGAACAAACTCTAATCTTGAAATGTCATTTCTTGTCTTGTAGATTCACAAGCACTTGAATTTGGAGAATTGGTGAGCACATCCAACACTTATGCTCCTGGTGAAAATATTGTCAGTGTCGATACCAATGGACCTCTAATTTGGTGTATGCAGACTTTGTGAGGTATACTCTAACAAAGCAAATGAAGTTGAACAGTATATTTTATGTGGTTATTTAAGGTATTTTTGTTATTAATGGTTTGGTTATATTGTAGTATTTTTTAATTATTAAAGAATGATTTTGGTATAAAATTGACTATCTTTTAATCCATTTAATATTATTAATCATCTGTATTATATACTAGGGTAATCCCAAAAGTACGTGACACAACAAAGAAAACACAAAAAGTTTGGTAAAAAATGTATTTGTTTTTCAACATAATCTCCTTTCAGTTCTATACACTTTTCCCAGTGATTTTGAATAAGTGCGATACCCTTTTTATAATAAGAACTGCCTTGCTCCTCAAAATAGCCATTGACTGCCGGCATCACTTCTTCACAGTTTGAAAATCTTTGACCATTGAGCCTTTTTTTCAAGTTTGTGAACAGAAAATAATCCAAGGGGGCTAAATCTGGAGAATAGGGTGCATTAGATAGCAATTCAAACTTTAATTAATGAGTTTTAGCCATTACAATAACGGATTTGTGAGCTGGTGCATTGTCTTCATGAAACATCACTTCTTTCTAAGCCAAATGTGGCTGCTTTTGCTTGATTTCTTCGCTCAGACGTTGCAATAAGTGGGCATAATACTCACTGTTGGTAGTTTTTCCTTATTTAAGATAGCCAATGAAAATTATCCCTCACACATCCCAAAAAACCGACGCCATGACCTTGCCTGCAGATGAAACGGTCTTGGCCTTCTTTGGAGCTGGTTCTCCCTTTTGAATCCATTGTTTTGATAGTTCCTTTGTCTCGGGTGTGAAGTAATGGACCCATGTATCATCCATTGTTATAAAACTGTGCAAAAATCCTGCTTTGTTGCTGTGAAACTTTGCTAAACAATCAATTGAAGCATCTTCATGACACTGGTTTTGCTCGAGTGTGAGCAAACGTGGAACCCATCTTGCAAACATCTTTCTCATGTGCAAAATTTCAGTTAATATGCAATGTACCGCACTTTTTGAAATGCCTACTATGTCTGGTAGCTGGTGCACTTTCAGGCGACGATCATCCAGTATCACTTTGTGGATTTTCTTTGCCATTTCCGGAGTCGTCACCTCATTTGGTCGACCAATGTGATGCTCATCTTGACAGCTCATTCGGCCTCATTTAAACTCTGCTATCCAATATTTTACTGTTGTAAATGAAGGAGCAGACTCACCCTGAGTAGAATCCAGTTCAGCTTTTATATTGGTTTGGCTGAGGCCTTTCAAATAAAATTATTGTATCCCATAACGATGACCAATTGTCTCCATTTTCACGAATTCACGATAAATGTTCAATATTGATGACTGCCAAACAAATTCTAAACAACGTGGTGTCTTCAAACTTGAAAAATATGCTTTATAGATTGCATACTTTCTAATACAGTAATATTTTTAAAACAACTACCGCCATCTCTAGGTCAGGCCGGGTACTACAGGGCCTTCCCATGTACTGTGAACTAACAAGAGCAAATTTTATGCAGGGATCAAATTTTGAGGTCTTTGGCTGAATTGACTGCCAGTTTTAGTGCTTTTGATACGTTGATTGCCTTGTTAGATTTTCTCAGTGATGTTACCATTTAGTTCTTATATTATTGACAATTTTTACCCCAATGTCGTATTCATGAGTAGACATATTAGAGGTAGTCCAGTTGATATTTAAATGCCGGTATTTATATTCACACTGCTGGCTGGAATTTTTCTGGACATTTAATTTCGAATTTGCAAGTACTTACTTTTTAGGCTCTGTATTAGTCAAATTTAGAGGTATTTTGAAAACATAAAAGGCATAATAGTGTACTAAAAATGCATTTTAATTATATTTTGGTTTCAGTATTACAAAGGCACCTTATTTTACCTTCGTTTGCAGAAGTCTGCCCTGATGAGAACATTTTTTTCAAGAACCTTGACTAATTTACTTGTAGTTCACTCTAAATGTTTGAGTCAAAACAGGTATTGTTTTTTTCGACTGATGCATTTCTTCCATAGCCATTACATTTCACTTTAAGCATTCATTCTGAATTTAGCCCAAAGCCATTAGTCAACTACTCAAAATCTTATAATATACAAAAAATTTCATATTTTCCAACAATTGACATCTTCTGCTAAAGATGGACAAGAGAGGAGTGAGAATGGGCTTTTCAGTCATTTGCACAGGTGTTAAGACCTGTACATCATTTAATCTACTACTTCACAAAATTGAAATAAACTTGTCAATGCAGCCACAATATGACTCAATGTGATATGAATAGGACTAAATGTGACTAATTGCTAATGAAATTATTGTGCTATTGCACACAATTATCCAAAATTTGGTGTATTTTAATTGAACTTGTATATTCTAAAGTCATCTATTTGCCAAGATGATGATCAATCTATGTAAGTAATTATAGTAATTGCAGCTGTTTCATATGCTTCTGAAAACAGCTGAAAATAAAGGATTTTCATTAGTAGGCCAATAGGGGTGAAGGAATACAAAAGTGAAGGTGACATAATTAGATTTCAAGAAAGCTTTCAACAAAGTCCCCCACAGCAAATTGACATACAAGCTAAAATATGAAGCATTTTATGAGAAAATGACCACCTGGATTAGGGACCTCATATCTTATTGTAAACAGAAAGTAGTCATCAATAGGTTGATGTCATTAGAGGCAGATGCACAAAACTTCAGGTATTCCCCAAGGAAGTAGAGAGAAAATCCACTAAATTTGTGAACAATTTCTAATAGAAGAGTGTAAATGTGACGGATTTTTATTGTTGTTGATATTCTGCTGGTTGAGATAAGTATTTAATGGATACAGCTTCTACAATGATATATTTACTTACCACTCCTAACAAAACACAATCTAGTGGTACAGTACAGTCCCTCCTCAATTCTGCCTATTTCCTTTCCCCCTTCACTCTGTCCAACATGCCTATCCTCTTCCTATCCCTGCCTCATTTGCTTCATATCCTCCCCTATATAACATCTTCAACATCCCATTGTCAATCAAAATGCTCTGCATACAACTTTCCTGCCTCCTTCTGATTTATCCCAGCAACCCACTCTCGTCTCCTGCCATACCTAGCACCTCTGGGTTTTTTTTCCTCTTTTCTGTTCACTTTACCTTTTGCATCCTTCTGCACACCCACATTTCAAAAGCCTATGGCCAAAAAACTATGGCCATTATCTTGCCTCAATGGCTATGTTCCCGCACCATTCAAAACCATACTCCATATCAAAGTTTTGACAAACCATTTCTTAACATCCTTAGCTGATGTCCTTGCCATCAATTGCCTCTTCTTCGTGAAAGCATCTTTGCATAGTGCAATTCTTCTTCTTAGGTCTGTACTACTTTGACTGTCTTGGTCCAAAAATCTTCCTTTGTATGTAAACTGTTCCACCAGGTCAAATTTATGAGCACTTACTTTTTTATTTAACTTAGCCTTCCTCTTTCTCAAAAACTGGATATCCTTTGTTTTGTTTACATTTAATCTCATTCCATACCCATTGCACTGACTTTCCAATGTGCTCAGCAAATTTTGCAGCCCCTTGGCTGACTGGATAACTAAAGCCTGATAATCAGCCTAACTGATTTTATCAATTTTCATTCCTATCTCTAGTTCTTCCCATGCCTCTTTTACCATTTCCTCCTTATATACATTGAAAAGCACTTGTGGTATCACCCCTCTCTTACTCCTCTTCCTAACACTTTCCATCTGACACTCACACCTGAGCAGGCTTAGAGGAACAGGTCGCAGATGTCTCCATTACCTCCAATCTACTCATATTCTTTGTAATGCATTCATTAACTTTATCAATTCAATTTACTCTACAAAATTCTTTCTTGAAATCTATGAAACAGACAAGTACATCCTGATATTATTCTTTGTTCCTCTCTATTAGTAACCTCATTATCAATATGGCATCACACGTGCCCCTTCCCTTTCTGAACCCAAATTTATCACCCCTAAGGCCACGTTTATCCTGTTCTCTATCCTCTTATTGATGAACCAGAGAAACAGCTGTTCGGAGGCTACCATCTCATTCTTTTGAATACCAACTTTGCATTCCTATTCTTTTCCTCCCATGTCCAGTTGCTTTCCACCCCACTTCCTAGGCATTTAAACCTCACTACTTGCTTAATTTCTACTCCATTTATGCCAAAACTAATACTCATTATTTTCTTTACATGACTTGATTTTCGTTTGTCATATCCCACATCTTCTGATCTATGTCAATCTTTTATATTTCTTTTTTGTGTTTGAGAATCTTTCAAAATCACTTGCAATATCATCCCCATGCTCGGTACGTTTTATTCTTTCATGGCAGCAGTGGAAGGACCAGGAGGAGAAGAAAGGTATACTGGACTAGCTGAAAAGAAGGGTGGGGTGCAGGATTTTAAAGAAACAGATTTAGAGAGACTATGAAGCATGGCCAATTATTTCATGAAGGAAATTAATATTGATAGAATTGAGCTCTTCCACTAGGAGTATTGAATAAATGAATGTTAGATGGATGGCATAATTTCTTAGCAAGCAAGCAAAATTTTATTGCACAAATGAGGTTGCATGTGTGCATACAACAGTGGAAACAAATTTATTAAGACTGTGCTTCTATGAATTTTCATGTTCCTCAGATTGTTTGTGGAACATTTTCAAGTATTTATTGCTGGTATCTTACATAGGAGCAGTTGATTTACTATGTTTGCCTCTTCTGCCATATATAAGAAATCTAATTGGATTTCCATTAGAAGATGGACTTGCATGCTTGCGGACTTATCCTCCTTCTCCACCCAATGCGGATGCTATAACCATACTTTCCACAGGGAAAACATATAATCGCAAAGGAAAAATAAATAAATCCTTCATTGAAAAAAGTACATTCTGATCTGAAGACCGAGGTTTTTAGCTTTGCATGGACTATTAACACCGTCTCGTTTTTAAAAATACCACACACCCAGTATGCATTGTTCTGTGACCACAATGTGTTGCAGGGATGACATAGTTTCTAAAAAAATAAATGTCCATTTTAGTTTCCTCTTTGGATTAACAATCAATATATACCCTGTTTTTCGTGTCACAGTGTATACGTAGAGAGTATAAAATTAAATAGTTTCATGTAAATTCCTTATAGAGAAACGACTGTTTTGTTCTACAAAATTTTCCAACTAATTTGGTGATGAATTTATCCCCCACACCCTTTTTATGTCATACTTCACCTCAATGAGTCTAAGATTATGACGCTGACTTTGGTATAATATACAGCTATGTTCTCAGAAGTAAAATAAAGATGGAACTCAAATAAAAATACATTTTAATGTTACTTCATTAGATTAATATAAATGTTACCGACAATTATCATTTTTTACCATAACGGTGATAAGATAACGAAGTCAACAAGGTGTCGTGATTTTCCGCAATATTAAATTTGCCCGCGTAAGATATATTGGAGGTATCTTGAGAATATTATTTAGACCCTGAAGATTGGCTAGCCAATCTACAGCGGGCGGAAGGAAGGCTGTTATGCTTCTATTTAAGGAAGGAAGGCTGCAAATGTATGCAGAATTAACACTATGACTACAGGATATTACCTTCAATGATTGAAGGAACTACAGGTATCCACTGAAACGGTTTCCTTCTCAAATATCTAAGAGTATTAGCATGCACCAGTTGAAGTATTTTATTTAAGGCAACTCTGCAATTAATACAATTGCGATCGTCAATAAAAAAGCGCGAGTATGAGTTCGTAATTTAGTGTGGCACCTGCAACCTAAGAGAATTAAGCGACCTTAATTAAACATTTAGCATTGCTTCATGAAATTAGTGCAAAACTTATGCACCGTATGCGAAAGAATTTTTCAGAAGTCCCAAGAGCTTACTACGCTTTTCTCGAGTCATCACGATCAATAATTCCATCATACGCTTTCATTAAGGAGCAAGTAGTACCTACCATTCGTAACACTTCCCATATCACGTAAAATAAAAAAATTCAAAATGATTCGTTATAAGATTTAATTAAACTTCATACAAAAAAGAATTAATCCAGAAACTTTATTTCTAGCGAATGAATTTAGGCCGCATGAAATGTTGAAAAAAATCCTACTAAAATTCGTGGAAAGAGGTAAAAGAAGACTGGTTGAACATTTTTTAATACGTCGAGAATATATATAAAATTTTGGAAACAACTCTTTGTTTATTTAAAATACAAATGAATAGATTTTTATGCGCGTTTAAAAGTTAACAACAGACAGCCCCGCCATGAACCAACCCACTCATTTACAAATCCTCGAAAGCGTCGATATTTCGATAGATCGAAATCTCGATGTGTAGTGTGGTAACAGAAAATAGAGGCAAAGTATAAAATTATTGCAGGTAATAATATAATTGGCGTGAATTTGTGTAAATTCACATATCCTGATGAGATTCTTGATATGGTCTTGCTTGTGCATAATAATTTAAATGGGAATACCAGTCACCAACCTTGTATTTTAGAGGTGCCGAAGGCGGCAGATAAACACTTCACTTTTCATAAAATCAATGAACTTAGTTTGTGAAATCGAAACGAAATATTTATTCTGCCTACACATATAATGTTATATTCGGCGCCAATGAGTGGTAATAAATCATTAAGAGGCTTAAGACTGTTATTCTTATGTGATAAATGCAAGTGTGTTCACGTTTGAGGTTACTCTTTATGATCACAAGAACTGGATTGTGATGAAAAGTACTACGCCGTGGGAGTCAGTGACCAGTTAATAGAAGTTTTAATCAATCCTGTCTTCGTATTTTTAGAAAATGATCAACTTTGAGGTGGGTGTCATACTACCATCAGCAGGGTCAAGTGAGAGGCTGGACACAACTACACCAAAGCAATATTGTAAAATACTGGTAAGTTCATTCCTCTCTCATTTTTTATATATCATTTAAATTATATCGGCCTCCAAAATATTTTCTCGACCAAAAGAATACTTCTAGTTTTCTTTGTTGCCGTAGATAATGTTTTTTCATATTAATCTTGTCAGTGTTTGTTTACAAATGTCTTGTAGGTAGGTGCGAGGTCATCAATAAAATTGTGCAGTAATCATTTAACTAAGGAGGATGTGTAACTTTCCTAAACTTATGTTGTTGCCTTTCATTGCTGCTCTTTATTGTGTAAAGATTATTGTCATCATTTTTGTCGTTGAATAAAAGTATTTGGGCCTCTGTCTTGTTCAATGAAAAACATTCATATTTTTGAAAAAGGTGTATGGTAATTTTTGTTTTGCATTGTTAACAGAAATTTTCAAATAACTTTTTCACCCACAACTGACTCAGATTCAGCAATACAATAAAAAACTTGGTTCACAGTATAATTACATGCTGTTTTATGCATACATTGTTACAACTGCATTATTTTAATTCTATTCTCCGTTAAATACTTGTTAATTGCATCTGTGAACATGGTTTGAGTAAGATAATTTTGTTGGAACATTTTTGAAGTTGATTCACATGCATTTAAAATTTGTGAGTTTAGACAGCAAATTAAGTGTTTCCTATATTCATTATTTTTTACGTGGAAATCCAAATTTTATTAGGCTTCATTTACGTCTATTAAAAGGTTTAAAACTTGATGGTGGATGGCTCCAGATCTGTAATTTTCTTATTCTCTCTAGGGTTTGAATTACGTTTAAAAGAAATAATCTCTAACCAATGAAGTAAACATTTCCTTAGTGGTGCATGTTGATAAATATTATTTCACTATAAATGCATTTTCGTATTTTATTATATCTAAATCAGGAAGAGGTTTGGAATGATTACAATCAGGGTAAATAGTAATACTTTTTATTGGGTCCTCTATTTACATGTATATAAGATAGTATGCAAAAACAGCACATACACTACTTGAGGAGGATACAAATACAAACATAACAACTGCATTTATTCATCAGTGGAATGCAATTTACTGTGTACAATATATTTGTGTAGTTATGGTTAAAACTGCCGAGAGGTAGAAATTTAACTTATCCCGTGGTAGGCAATTAGAAAGTGTAACCCCAAAATAGGTTGGGTTTTTGCTAAAAAGGCTTAAATTATGAGCAACCACCCTTAAAGCTTTGGAGGCTGTGGTGTTGTATTCATGGACTTCACCATTTATTTCTATTCCAAATAGTCTACTTTGCTGACAAATAAAAGCAATTGCAAAAAAATGTATAGTCATAGAAAGTGAATATTCTGAAATATTTGGAGTGAGCCTGACAGCTATTTTTCTTGAGATGTTACCCAGAATCTTAATGGCCCATTTTCGGAGCCTGAAAAACTTAATGAAGTGTTTTGAATGACCCCAACCATAATTCCATATTTCAGCTGACTATGCATGTATGGATAATACACCTATGTGCAGTGGTGCTACTAGTGAGTGTGTTAACCCTTCTCAAGAGGTAGCATCTGAAAACCACTTTAGGAGATAGTTTGTCAATAAGGGTTTCTCAGGACTAAGACTTATGCTCATACAATCCCAAGAATTTGGTTTCAGAGGAGCAGCTTAAATTGAACCTTATTGATTTAAGAAGAGAAGTAGTAATTATTTTACTTTGGTGGGTGGGTAATTAAAAGTTCATGCACATTGCTACTACATGTTAATGTAATTTCAATATCTAGCAATTTATTTTTCAGTAAGCATGTCCAGTATTTCACATCATCGCCATTTCAACAATTTTCATGTTGAAATCAATGATGCGTATTTACAATATTGTCAAATTCCAAAGAAACTGCGGGAGATGCCGCAACAGTAACTTTTAACGGAGTCATCCACTGATGTGCATTTCAATGCAACAATTTCAGAGTGTAAAAATCATTCGCCTTGACTGGGATCCCAGTCAAGGCGAATGATTTTTACACTCTGAAATTGTTGCATTGAAATACAATATTGTCTTTAACGATTTCACTTCCCATCTTTGGCTGGGTTAATGGACTTAACTTGCCAAGTTTTCTCATGATTTACCTCAATCAACTAAACATGACTTTCTCAGTGTAAGTATTTTTAATGTAATTACTCTCCCTACATGATTACTTTAGTTGAAAATATTGTATGGGGCCTCTAATAACACTACTGCTTTACAAGCTAGTTACCTGCTGGTATCCACTTTTTACTAAACTATTATTCTCACAAGAGGAATTTTGAAAGAGTAATTAATGAATATGGATTGAGCAAACACAGGAATTACTTTTCCCTTGCCATTAGGGTCTTTCCGAGGAGGCCTTGATTTAAGTCATACTGATTCTTTAATGGCTGGGTTAATATTGAGGGCAGTGTGTTGACCCACTAGTGCAAAGGTTAGAGTCCTCGGGGCACCTTAGATATTGATGCTTCATATTTTAAAGCTATTAAATTTTGGAGAAAAAGTCACACTCCTGATTTCCCTACTGATAAAGACAACATTGTTGTAATTGATAGTTTTGATTAACATTAATCTAGAGATTTAATTGACCTAAGTTGCACAAATTGATGAAAAGATTTAAGTGCTGATAATTTGTTGAAGCTTTCAAAATTTCTTAAGTTAAGTCTAATTATTCAAGATAAATATTTTTATATGCAGAATATCTGATAATTTATTCACACAGGCTACAAATTAAGGTCATTTTCATGTTAGGTCCAAACATTATTTAGAGTTATTATTAACTCATCTGGGCAATTTTTTGTGGAATGCCTCCATATGAATAGTGTAGTGAAAGCCAAACTTTGTATTTTCCATCCTATTTTGTTGTCACGACTGTAGTTTCAATATCTTAGCATCTGTGTCAAGGGTAAAAACTTACAAAAAGTACCTCAGAGGTAGGCTTTAAAAAGTGAATGTGGAGGGGGATAAGTTTAGAGTGCAATGGTGGGGCAAGGCTTATGAGCACTATTGAAGGTTGGAGAGATTTGATGATTTGAATAACTAGGGAAGAGTGAGTCCTTCCCACTCTTCTTTCCATTGACTTTCACTCTTAGGAAACCTTACCTCCTTCTCTTAATTGCACCACACAATTTGGTCTAATTCAGCATTCCCTTGTTATTCCAGTCCCCAGCCTCCAATCATCAATACTAATCATTCCCCCCCCCCCCCCTCCCATACTCCTTCTGCCACCACTTTATGTAAAATCATCCACTTTTTAAAGGCTGTCTCTGAGGTACTTTTTGTAACTTGTTGCTCTTGACAATCATAATCTCTATACATCATGTGATTATGATGTAAAATAGATATTATCAATATTTTTAAAAACACAAAACAGAATACCATTATGCATATTTATGTACATTTTACTTGAATACAAAGCCATTTTTGTGAGTCTCAATTAATTAATTTATGTAATAGGAAGGCTTGGTTGATATAGTTTGGCTTTGAATATTGAAATACTGGTGCTATATGTGGTATATGTTGGTGCTGTAAACTGGATCTTGTCAAGAGATTATTCAAATTTTCTTTTGCATCACATAAGCTCATATAAATATATAGGATGTAAACTGTCACAATATCATTAGCAATCAATGTAGTGAAGTTTGCAGTGATTTCTGGAATCTGTATTGCCAATTATTCTGACAGCTTTCTTTTGTAGAAGTATAGATTTGACACCTAAGGGATTGCCCTATAGTGTCGTTCCATATGACAGATTGCAGTGGAAAAATTCATGGTATACTTGAACAAGTATTGCCATCATTAGCAGTGTTTATAATTTCCTAAATGGGAATATGAATTGAGATAATTTAACACACACATTGTTTACATGATCATCCCAGCTTATTTTGGGTGAAGGATGAAACCTGGTCATTTGGTAGGCTGCTTATTTTCCACTACCTTTTTGGACTAGTTGAAAACAACTGTTTGGTTTGTCTTTGTTTAGGAAAATATTATTGGCTGGTAACCATTTTTGGGATTGATCCAAGCGTAATATCTGATAGAGTCTTGGTCAAGTTTATATATTTATCCCAATGGATGAAAGTAGTGTAAGGTGGTATACTTCAATAATACCCAATTGACCATGAGAAGATGTAGCAGTGGTCTTGAGACTGAACCTTGTAGAATCCCATGGGGTGCAGCGCAAGCTTTTGATTGTGCTCCACCAACTCAACATATTGTTTTATATTCAACAAATAGGATTATATGAATTCATTCTAAGAGTTTATCACACCATAATATGCCAATGATTTGCATATTATTACATAAGATATGTAGTAAAATACTTTAGAGAGATCACATAATGTTAGATAAACATTCTCTTGATCTTCAAAATCAGTTTAAATTGCATCAAAAAAAACTTGGTAATTCCAAATATGAAGTAAACTTAAATGTGACTTAGGTTTCACTGCAATACACCTCAGTGAAACCTAGCCCACATTAAAGTCTATTTTATATGTGGCATTGCACAGTGTTATTTTGATGTTATTCATAATGAAGCAATGGCATAAAATTATGCCTGAAATGGTTCATTAAATTCAAAAGCAGTCATTATTTAATCAGTAACAAACTCTGCATTCATGTTTTGATTTACCAAATCAAAAACCTTAACAAGAAAAGGGAAAGTTATTGTTGGTTTTAAAATATTCATGGAGCTGTTCTTTAGTAATAGTGTCAAAGAGCTTAGGAATATGTGCAATAGATATTGGGCGATAGTTGGCTGGGTTGTTTCTAGCCTCCCTTTTAAAAACAGGTATTGCTCTATTTTGCTTTAAATGGTCTGGGAAAACATCCTCTATTAGGCACTCATTTGTGATTGTAGCTAATGGCTTAGCAATAAATGCTTGAAAAACTCGAAAAATTTTATTTGAGAAGCCATTTATGTCCCTACTATTTGAGCCTTTGAATTTACCATTGCTGCTAATGCCAATTATGCTTAGGCATTAAAACCATGGTCAGGGCAATAAAATAATCAGTGGAACAATCCAAATTTTGGTTTACATTATACCATTCACGGTGTATTTTATTCTTCTACTGTACCTAGTCCTAAGTAAGATTTAGATATTGAAGTAATAGGTGATGGGCATTCATTATAAATACGCACATTATATATAAGTTGTTATTGGGAAGGTATTACTTTGATCTTATTTTCAATCAAAAAGTAATCGATTAGAAATCTTTATATAAATCTGAATCCCTGCTCTATTTTAATTTGGACTTGTCATGAGGTATCTGTACCTTAATTTAGAATACTAATGTAGCCCAGAACAGCAAAAAATAAGTAGTTTTTGGGGTGTTCTTGGTTACTTTGAGAAATCCCCAAGAAAAAAATTCTAATTTTGTTTCCTGGGTTCAATTTGGAAAATTTCCAATTTTCTTTGTCAAATTGCATGGGTAAAAATTTTTTTAAAAGATCTGGGAAGAATGCCGCAGAAGAATTTTTTGCATTCTAAGACTGACAGGATGTACTGGCTAAACTGGATCTGTCAACTTGAAAGTCCTTTGTTTGAAATAAATTCCTTAATTTTTCCTAAAATACATGCTGTGCACAGCTTTTCAAGATATAGATAACTGTTAATTAACTATTTAGCATCAAAAAATTGACAAAACATACATTTGCAACTTTTTGACCCAAACAGGAAATTTTGTTGAAAGAACCTTGAATTTTATTGAAATGGAAATATGAAATATTAGATTGATTTTCAGTGGTGAGTAACCATGCCTATGTATCATTAGCTTTTTGAAACTCCTCTGCGAAATCATATACCAAAAGTCAATGCAAGAGTATTTGATAGCCAAGTCTTCTGTAGAGTATCTGGGTAAGCTGTGCACTATTTATAGTAATCGATTCTCGAAAGCTGCATGCTCTATCGTGAGCATTTGTATGGGAAGTGATTGTATTTGAAGTGCATGAAAGAAGTGGTAGCCACATTTGTTTCCTTCTGTCTCTCCGAGCCCAACTCCTGTGTTATAACACTATGGGAAGATTTCCATTATTAAGTTGATAGTAAATTTAAATAGAAGCCAATTTCCCTTCACATATTCATACACCAATGACAATGTGTCAAGCCATAAAATGCAAAGATAGCAATTTCCAGCGTTTATCAAAGAAATAGTGCATAGTTGAAAAATGATGGTGAAAAATTAAAGTCCTCCGTTTGTTCCCTTATACGTTAATGAATTGTGACTTCTGTTCGAGGTGGCTTTGGCAGATTCATAGAAAAACATTATTTTTTCCACAAAATGGAATAAAAAATAGTATCACTTACTTTAAAAAATCCTAAGACTTATTACATCATTTTAAAATAAATTCTAATTCATAGTTGTTCATATTATCAAAATTTGATCTTTCTTTGCGAAAATAAATCACTTAAAGCTCATAACTCAGCTTAAAGCTCATAACTTTGTATGGAATAGTCAGCTAAATACTTGATGGGTTTCTTTAAATGTTTCCTAAATGAGTTGTCATCCTAATGTTTTTTCTTCGTTCTCTGGATTTCTCTTTCTTTTCTTAACTGTTGTAATTGTAATGCTAAGCATGCCTCTTAGTTAAAAGCTTAGGTGAACTTACAAGTAGGTAATAAATAACTCAATAGTTGATTATGCTAACAAGTGAGGAATTGCAGTACCTAGAAAAGGAGTCTCTCAAAGAATGACAATAGAAATGTAGGTGTAAATAACAAGAATATATCAAATGTGCTTGAATTTTTTTTATTTAATCCCTTAAAGCCTTAAAGGCCCCTATCATTGCTCCCTTAATGCCTCATCCAATACTTCTAATTGAGGAAATAGACTTAAAAATTCTTCTGAATGAATTAGTGGTGGTTAATATGAATATCACAGTGGGTATATGAAAATTCGTAGTTTACAAAATTATTATCCTTTACCATCAAAATCATCTTAATTATTGTCACAAGATGTCTGCAGATTCAATTGTTCCCGGCTTAACTTTGTGGAAGTTCATGTTCATTAAATGAGGAATAGAATGTATATTTCCACTGTTCTTTATTTACGTACTACTAGTTTCAATGCTTAGGCATCATCATCAGGTACAAATTAATCAAGTCGTGGTCCATTTATATATCATTCATGAGGTAGAGGAGGGGTGGGTGAGAGAGGGAGAAGGAGGGAAAAAAAGGGAGGTTGCGATCGGCGTTGATGGGAAGGGGGAGAGGGGTTTTAAGCGTCAGGGAAGGTGATTGGTGGGTTTACAGTGAGGGGGGGGTGGTTTGATGGGTCTTTCTGTGAAGGAAAGGGGTAATTCCAGGATTGGGGACGTAGACAATATCTTTGCTATATGGACAGGCACTGGTAGAGAGAAATTTTATGAACAACCTAAATTCCCAATGCGAAAGTATCAGTTTCACTTATGAGAAAGAACAAAATAATGAATTTAATTTTCTTGATATCACAGTGTCGAGAAAGGGATGGGACTTTGAATTTGCAATTTTCCGGAAAAGTACCACCAAAGACCACATCATCCCCTTCAACTCCCACCATCACATTTGGTACAAGCTTTCCACTTTTTATTTCCTGCTAAACAGACTGTTGGCCATTCCTCTTTCCAAAAGTAATTTTTGTTCAAGAACTCAAAACGATTAAAGATTTAGCAAAAATGACGACAAAGGAAATTTAATTGAAAAAATACTGCAAAGAGAACATTCCTTTAAAGCATGCAATCTTTTCTTCAAACGAATTAATGTGGAGGAAATACGTTACAAATGGTGTAAACTCCCTTATTATGGATTGTTTTCACAAAAGATAGCCAACCTCTTTCCTAGGGAAAAATTTTGAAAAGCTTTTTACAATACGAATAACTTAAAATCATTCTTGAATACTACAAAAGAAAGTAGGAAAACAAAATAAAAGTGGCGTTTATGAGTTAACTTGTAGGGACTGTAGCGCTGGTATACATAGGCCAAACGGGAGATCATTAAAAACATGGGCAGAGGAACATAAATGCTGTTTTAGGAATTGTGACCTCAAGCAATCTCACTTCGCCAAGCATCTATGGGAAAAAATCATGGGAGTGATTTCAACCCGGAACTCTTTCACAAGATGGAAAAAGGAGTGAGGATGGACAAGTGGGAAGAGCTGGAAATTAGGAAGAATTTAAAAACGGGCACTGGTTAACGATTTATTGTTTGAATACCTCTCCCCAATCCTGAAAGTACCCCTTTCCTTCACAGAAAGACCCAACACCCCCCCCCCTTCACTGTGAACCCACCAATTACCTTTCCTGACGCTGAAAACCCCTCTCCCCCTTCCCATCAACGCTGATCGCTACCCCACTTTTTTCCCCTCCTTCTCCCCCTTCTCTCACTCACCCCTCCTCTCCCTCATGAATGATATATAAATGGACCGCAACTTGATTAATTTGTACCTGGTGATGACGCCTAAGCATTGAATTAGTTGTTCATAAATAAAGGACTGTGGAAATATACATTGTGTACTTCATTTAATGATCTCAGCAGTTGTGAAGCATTCTGAAGTTTCATTTTCATGGGCTAAAGATTCTTTATTTTCCATTATTCTTCGCATTCGTAACTGCCTGTAAAATTTGGTGTTGTTAAAATTAAATACCATATTCTAGTTTTTGTTCCTTTTTCAAATAACTTATATCATTAAAAAAGTTTTAATAACATGCTTGGACTATAGCAAGAAGTGGATGACCTGTATTATTACAGTTGGCATTCAACTTTGCTGAGGCTAGATCAAAATCATTGTTGATAATTGTCATGTTGAATGAGCAGTTCATGTGGAAATTGAAGATAGAAGACTTTTTAGAAGTCAGAAATAAAATCATGATTGGCATCCTGTTGATTATTCAATCAAGTTGAAGTGTTTTTTCTTGAAGGAATTGGAAAACCACTTAAAAATCTCTCACCTTTAGCAAATGGATCTACCTTTTCTCAGGTGGCTCTTCCTGTTTCTCAATCCACTGCTACAATTGAGAACCATTACTCACTCACTGAGTGAAGCCATAAGCTCTTCTAGTAACTTCCAAGGCTACAAGATGACCTGGAAGTCAAGGTTTCTTAGCTTTTGAATGGCCTTTACATTAGTCATAGATGAGAATATACTTTTCCTGAAAGTGTAGAGGTGACATTGATGAGTTTATTAATGATGAATACAGCCAATGTGTTTGCAGTCACCATAATTTGTTCACCCAAACTTACATGTACCACAATCAATGAATTATACAACTGTGTGCAGTTGATAATGGCTGCCTTCTTGGTGCTACCTGTGTGATTTACCTGTACACATACAGGTACACAGATGAGCTAAGTCCTATGTATTAGTAATGTAGAATTTCACTGTTTGTTTTTTGTTATATACTGAGAAATTATGTATGTCATTTTCTTATTTTTCAGGGTAAACCTCTCTTTCTATATGCCCTGGAGGAATTCGACAGGATACCTTGGGTGAAGAGTATGGTATTAGTTGCTGACAGTGTAGAGCGTGCCCGAGGTCTTCTTGATGAATGTGGTTCTGTGGGGCGAAAAGTTGCCGTTGTTCAGGGAGAAACATCCAGACATCGTTCTATCCGTGCAGGCCTGCTAGCTCTACAGAAAAGTGGTGAGTGAGAAAACCGGTTTATCAATGTGCTTCATCTTTTGCTTACTTTGGTAGCACATATGTTATCAATAGTGCTGTAATTAAATTAGTGTGGCAGTTGCCTCAGGTGCTGTGAAATGGAGGGCAAATCAATGTTCATTTGGTGTCATCAAATGATGTATTTTTAATTGGGTGTTAGATAACAAATTGAGTAGCTCTAGGCGTGATATGGTGGAAGTCGAACATAATGAATAACTGATTGTAGCACTTTTCCACATGATAAAATTTTTGTTTTACAACTGGGTTTTGATGTATTACATTCTGATGATGATGTAATACATTGAAACTTGGTCTTAAAATAAAAATGTTATCAAGTGGAAAAGTGCTACAATCAGTTATTCATTAGGGTGTCAGATAATTTACCTTGATTTATTTTAGCATTAAAAAGTCCAAATGATTTGAAAGAATTGATATTCTACAGAATTTTCTCAGAAAATGCATGCTTCAAACTTCATGAGTGAAAAAATAGCTAGTTTAGGCATAGAGTTAGAACAAACATTTCACTGTTATTGTAATTATTTTTAACTAATAATTTCATTATTTTTGAAATCATTAGATGGTATGCAATGCATTACCTACATTACAGGTTTCCCATATTTTCGGTCTTAAGCTGTCCATGGAAGTCTGATGCTAGTGAATAAGCATTAGAAAATATTAGAGTTAGTTATGTCTTTATTAAATGATAATGCATGCTTGCTATCTCATAGTTATTTTTCTCAATATTCCCATACATTTTTCGAGTACTTAAAGTAATTCTGTAATTTTCCTACCCTTTCCAGCATTATCTTATGTAGCTATGACAATTCCTATGACCAATTTAATTAATTTTTTATTAAAGCCAGCACGTTGTGTTTATGGATAATGTGAAAATGATATCCACGTATTAGTTCATAGAACCTAAAGCTCTGAAGACATTTGACCTCAGTTGATTAATGAATCAGATTGTCTAAATATTATGAAAAGGATTGTAGAGCACCTTTGGTTGTTTTGATATGATTTAGGTAGGTGGATGACATACTATTTAACAATTTCATGTCAGGAAATGTAGCATTAGTGATTTTCTGGACAAACTGAACTTATAACATGTAAACTCATGTAGCACTTATGATCTGAGATAAGGTATTCTTATCCAAGGGTGTTTTGCTTGTAAAACCTGGAAATGTACGAGAATTTCATATTCTGAGTAAAGTAACAGGTTGCTTCCAGGAATAACCATTCTGCATGACTAATTGGTTCAGTGAATTTTATCTTGCCCTCTATCACTCCAAGAAATCTATTTTATCCCATTTGTCTTATTTTCAACTCTATGGTGTAATTTTGAATGTTCATTACTTTCCAATCCATTGCATGCAATGCATTAACACATCTCCAAATATAAATTAGGACTGTGGATATTTATCCTACATCAATTTCAGGAAACCTTAGTATATTTCTTAGGCAATTTCAAATTTATACTTTATGTTTGGAAATTAACTGTGGAAAAATCAATTTAATACGCTGATATTCATGGTGTGTTAATGGCAAAGTAAAGCAGAAATGAATTGTGTTGGTAGTATTTTCCTTAGTGCATGTATATGAATAGAAAATGTGTGATCTAGTGGGTAGAGCATTAGGCTACTGACCAGAGAGCCCTCATTCAATACTGGGTGATGCCTCTGTGTACATCCATCCGAGCTGTGAATTTTTGACACCAGATATTTCTAGGAAATGGTATGAAACACAGGCAAAGGAGTTGACCAACTACTCTGGTGTGTGATTTCCTAATGTCATTGGGTTTATTGTAGATGAGCTCTACTCTCACCTATCAAAGCTACCATTAAGTAATTTGGTTAACGTGATAAGATTAACAAACACTATGAATATGACTGTGTAGAGTATTATTTTATTTCATTATTATTAATACCTCATCTGGTTTATTTTACAACTAGTTTTAGAAGTGTAGTATGAAAGAGTGTTAGTTTTTGAATGAGTGGAAATAGTAAATTGTTGAAGACAATACTTTTGACAATATTGTTGTTATAATATATTTATGTATTGCATATTTTCACTATAAAATATATTTGGCATTTGCCTTCCTAATTAAAGCTTAATATTTGTAAATATTGTCACAAAAGAAACAATTTGATACTTAAAACTTTACCTTGGTATTGTATCTGATATAGTGACTTCAAAAACAAAATTTTTTCCTTCGGTTGTTGTCAGTAGATGCTGGTGACTTGATGTGACTGGAACATGTTAAGCATGGTGATAGTTTGTTTTGAGGTGGGAATCAGTGTACATGTACTAAAGAAAATAAAATGCAGTAAATTAAGGAACCCAATGGCTTAAAGAATCCTGCTAGTACTTATTGGCATAAATTAGTTTTATTGACTATAAACCTGTGCGATAAAATGAGGCAAGATTTAAAATTTGACATTATTCAACTTTTCTAACACTTTGTCGTTCTCACTATTAGCATGATAATCAATAGCTTTTCAGTAGTATCACTTAACCGTCTTTAATTAGTCCTGATGAGACAAGTGTTTAAAGACTATATAAAGTTTGTGCCTTGCAATCACCCCTCCAAGACTTCAAATATTTCATAGGTTAGGCTAATATGAACTGTTAGCTGCTTGCCAAGTGTAGATTAATTCTGCAAAAAGTAGGCTAATTAACATGGTCTTCTCTAGTGGCTGGGAATTATCGTATTGTGCATGCTTCTTGATAGATTAAAATTTAGTTTTCTCATTATCCCTGTTCAATGGAGAATCTGGGATCTTATCCAAAAATTTTTTTTTGACTCTGAAGGAAACATTTACAGAGTCAATGAGGGTTGTTGTTTTTATCTGCTCTGTCAGCCATGCTCAGAAATCAATGTGAATGTATTTTTATTGGCATAACAGAATGATTACTGGAAGCAATATTTTCACAAATAGTTTCCAAGATGTGAGGTAGTTCAGTTGGAGGAATGCTGGGCTATTGTCTCAAGGCCCTGGGTTCAATGGGTGATATCTCTGGGCATCCTCAGTTTCGCCAAAGCTCTGATTTTTAGGTAACAGATCTTCCTGGGAAACCATGGGTGGCTCAAGGAAATGAACCTTGTCCTCCCTATCTTGTTGTGTAAATTTTACTTGCTGTTTGGATCAATATTAGGTGAGCTCTTCCCTGACCCTATCAAAATGAACCTTCAGGTTAATTTATCCCCAAAAGATAGAGTATAATGGTAAAAAATCAAGTTAGGATATCAATAGAAAGAATCTCAATCTTTTCTGGATATGTATTAGGTAAGGCATAAACTTAGAAGCCTAGGCATAAACCTAGAAGTCGCATTGTAGGTGCAATAAATATTATTACATAAATACACATTCTCTCAATTAATGACAAAAATTCACGTGAGAAAAACAAAAAGTGTCTGAAAGTTTAGGCAGGGCAAACTACTGGTAATGTTTCAGCGTCAGTTTTTTGGGCTTATATTAAAACTGTAGTTATGTTTAAAGCAATGCAAATGTGGGTTAGTCAAGGTTTCATTTGGATTTTTTAATTTTAAAATATCTATGTTTATTCTGATATAATTTATGCAATTGAGGTATTACAAAATATTCACTCTGATATGCTTTTAGTGAATAAAAGTGTTTCAAACCATTAGCTGATCCTGCTTTGACCGAGGTTAGTTGTTTTGAAATGTTGTTGATCTCAGGAGGAATCCAATTAGCAGATATTAATCCATTAGTGGGGCAAAAAGAATTGAGTCACTATTAACTGGAGCTAATTTTTTGCCTTTTACTTAATTTTATGTTGTGTAGATAAAAATAATAAAAGTTGAGACTATTCATTATTTTTATTTAATGTGACCATAAAATATAAGGCTGTTCTGAATATTTATAGTTCATAAATTAGAACTGTCACTAAGATTTTTGGAAGAAACTATTGTTCATTTGAAACTGTAGAAATAGTGAATAATTAAACACCACATGTTTCAGAACCAACTACAAGAGTTGTAGTGGTGCATGATGCTGTTCGACCAATGGTTCCAGCTGGTCTCCTAGAGCAGTTGGTATTAGCAGCAGAGCGATGTGGTGCTGCTGGAGCAACACGACCTCTTGTATCTACAATTGTTGCTTCCACCGGACCAGAGGGTCTTTTGGATCATTGCTTAGATCGATCCACTCATATATCTAGTGAGACACCCCAAGCATTCCGTTTAGACACATTATGTGCGGCTTATAGTAAGGTAAGAAACTTGATGTTATTTCCTTAAAACTAAAACCACATGAACTAAGCACATGTTGATAAAAGTTGTAAAACTAATGTTCCTACTTTCCCTTCTAATGAATAATGTTCAGATATCAGTCCAATAGAAAGCCAATAGTCCAATAGAAAAATGATGATAGTGTGATTTCACTAAATAGAAATGGAGTAAGTAGTTTATAGTAAGCAATTCTCAAAGATGTGGTGACAAAATTTAGTTGATGAAGTGTGTCTTGTGTGTTTTATCAGTGGTTTGATTACGTATTTTTCAAGTATACATGTTGTTGAATAACACTAACTACATGGATGATGAAAATGTTTCCATTTATTGAATTGGGATACATGAAAAGAAGTGGTGACCTATGTGTTGTCGTTGATTTGCATAGGAGTGAAAATAGTAGATTCTTCTGGGATCATTTTAAACCAATTTCCTCAAACAGCAGTCCATGGAGAGATTTTATAGATATACCACACCCAGATCAGAATGCTTCCAAAACAATACATTATCTTTAGCACAAACAGCACCACTAAAGCAGATAATTTCTCCTTAGTTAAATGCCGATATATATCTCTCATGCTTCCAATTTTCCATGTAAAC
The DNA here is from genome assembly GCF_022747635.1 of Hetaerina americana. Classification (NCBI taxonomy): domain Eukaryota; kingdom Metazoa; phylum Arthropoda; class Insecta; order Odonata; family Calopterygidae; genus Hetaerina; species Hetaerina americana. The sequence continues at coordinate 30,116,550 of NW_027286874.1, read as the reverse complement.
ACGTGAAGAGCCAAGCTTTGTGGAATATTTTGAAGAAGAAAAGAGATTATCTATTCGTTATTTTATCCATACTAAAAATCATCACCCTTATTTGTGCTGTTCAGTATTGGATAGTTGCAGTAATAAAAAATGTTTAATGAATGAATAACCCTAATATTAATTACAATGATTATTATAATAAGTAATTATTTGCCTACAACTTCTATTTATTGGAAAGTACCTAAAAGTGGCCATTTAACGTGTATAAATGGGAAAATAACTCAAAAACTGTTTAACAATATTTCTACGTATTTGTAATTTGTCAGTGTCCACGATTATGACATTTTTCAAATATACTCATGATCATTTGCGCACAAGTTTCCTGGTGTTATCCATTGTTGTTTCATAAATTATGGAATGCATAATTTATTTTTAGGTGCAGGAAACAATTTCTCTCCTATCCTTCTACCAATGCAAGTTATTGAATAAAGCACTTTCTTAGCAGCAGGACTACTAAATACTGCTAGTAACGCACGACAAAAAATATCAACAAAGTGGACCAATATGGCGAAAGGAGGGTACAATTTCGGTGACTTTGATAAAAATATTTCAGTTTATATAGCAGAGGATAATAGAAGTATCTTTGCAAAAAGTAAACCAGTGGAATGTTATGAAATTACGAATTGTAGCATGGGGAGAAATAACTAAAATATCATGCCATCAGCCGAATTTAATTTTTAATGTAGATTCAAATTTTTTATTGTTAGAAATGATCATATTACAACATAAGTAAGGACTCCTATAAGTTTTCTGTTTTACATCCTCCTTTATTTGTCCAATGTACTTGTCTCTTGATATTTTTTGTGGGATCTACTCTTCTATTATGTTTTTATCAATTGTGCCTCAAGGTATGTCCAGTCCATCCAATTCTCCTTGACTGTACAGTTCTCCATGTGGTCCTTTATTTTTTGCTCTTTTACATACTTCCTTGTTTCTCATTTGGTCTGTCCATTTAATCTTTAGAATTGATGTACATCCATTATTAATTGTACTCAAATTTTATTTAAGATTTCTTATTAAGGAGGTAGGCCAAGATTTGATTTGCCAAACACCTGAATTGTATGTGGTTGTTCATGATGGGAGAGCATTGTTTTTTCATGCATGGTTATCTAATTTAAAAATACAAAAACCAATTAAAGAAGAATTTCACTTGATCTAATGATTCATTTTCTGGAAGGTGGTGCATTTTAATGACAATACATTTGCTGCTACTGTTGTTATGTTACAGATATTATTTATTTCAAAAATGTCCTGGAAATTTTTTCTATATACCTGGAAGATTCAGGAAATTTAAAAATCCAAATTCTGTGGCAGTTTTCATTGGAATCCAAGATTTTAAAGGTCAATTCCTTTTGCTTATCACCCTGGGTGACTGCTTCACCAACATTCAAGTTGACATCTTCGGGTTCGCAGATACTTACTAGATTGTTCGTGAAACTCTCATACAGCAAAATGAATCGGTATGGAACAACCAAAAAATGTTGGAAGCCATCTTCATGCCACCTTGGTAGCATCTACAACACATGTGATATTTCTTAAAATTACCAAAGGCCCTATGGCAATACCCGCATTGCTCTAGAAGTAATCTTTGGTGTGAGAGAGTTTTCTGTCAAATAGTAACATTATGTATGCCCTAACCTTGTACTCTAAAAATTTAAATCTTTTCATTACCTTTTTCATTCTTCAATGTGCATCTGTCACTCAGTGAAAATCAATTTCTTCTTATCTGCAAAATTCAAGTTTCCTTAGAAACCTGAAATCCTCAATTAGTGTGAAGATTCCTACCTTCCATAAAATATTATTAAATGAAATCAGTTAGCATTCCCTAAGCCTTTTGGACAAATCAGTGAATAAAGCCCTTCAAATTATTGGTATATATGTATTTTGGGGCTCAGGAAGGTTTATTGACGATAGGGGTTTTTACTCTTTTTCTGACTTCAAAGTCTTAAACTGAACTGTGATTTCATTATTGCAGCTGTAGAAATAGGGATAAGGAATAATGTAAATATTTTGATAATCTGGGTTATCACATTATCTGATATTCCAATCTCAATAAGTTACCATGCTTAAATATAATCAGATGCACATTTTTCTTTTCTCATGCATATTGTATCAGAAAGTGCTTTCCTTTGGAGACAATGTTCATGTATTGCCTAGATATATAGTATGTAAATGAAACCACATGATAGCTATAGCTGAAACTTAAAGAGCATTGTAGTGAGAGATGAGACTTACTAAAAGCAAACCTTCTCCAATCCTATGAGCATCTCTTGGTTTTTCTGAGCGATTGTTGGACAACCCACATATTTATAAATAATCAGGTAAATTGTGTGACAAAACATGCTATTTGTATGTTTAATGTATTATCTTATGAAAAAGATAAAAATTAACTCATGGAAAGCATTACTAATAAAAGTTACTGTTTATCCAAAGGATTTTGATATTTTTTAGGTGAATAACTATTTGAGATTCTTGATTTGTTTGGAGCATTGCTTTATATCAATTTGTAATCTGAAATATATTTTGATTTTTTATCACATTAATTTGGATGCATGTTTTTCTTTTCTCTGATAGTGTACAGAGCATGATCTTGATCATGGCACAGAATGTCTGCAGTTAGCACTAGCATATGCTGGAGTTAGAGCACAGCTTATTGAAGGCCCACCAGATCTATGGAAGGTTACATATAAGCGTGATATTTATGCTGCTATTGGATGCCTCAGAGGTACGTGTGTTTTAGGTATTGCATTGGGTTCATATTTTACTCTTTTTTAGATTCAGAAGTCTCAGCTTCTAGTTTTCCTTTCCCTGTCTTTTTCTTCTCCTGCAAAGCTAACAAATCAAAGCCACTGACTCCCCAAACATTTAATGCAGATATAGATTCATGTTTATCTAAATGTTTGCATACTATGCTGGTATAGTAATGTTATCTTAAAGTAACTTTGTGTAAAAAATTGAATTTTTTATTTTGAAAATAATTTTAATAGGTAAATAATTAATTTTTTTGTTTAGATGACATTGCTTATTAAGAAATATTTAATGCAACATTATTTCCTCTTTTCTAGTGTTTTTTACAATTATGTATGTTATGTGTCTTAAGTTATTTGATAAATTTACTTTAGTGCAACCTGGAAAGTTTTTTCTCAAAATTCAATGTCGTTACCCACTAACATTGAGACCAGGGATGTCAGGGGGACATCTCTTGCTGGGGTGAAAATATAATCCACCAATTGGATTACCAAATGTCTAATAATTGATTAAGCTGTATTTATATGCATTGTATGGTATGCCTAATTAAGAGAAATTGACCATGGACCTCCCAGTTGCGGAAGAGGTATACTAGCCAGTTACACCAAGGCACTTAGATAAAGTAGTAATCAATCAGGAGATTTGTACAAATAAGATGTCCTTATATTGTCCATTTCATTGCGTAGTTAGCAAATTGTGTTTGCATGACAACAAATGAATTATCCTAATGTTGGTGTAGGTGACACCAGTGTGTATGACTTCATACAATTTTTTGTAACATTTCCCCTAGGATTATTGGATTTGTAATGAATTCAGTTTATGCTTTTGTAAGAGTTACACGAGTTTTTTCCCATTGTGCTTTCAGAGAATAAATGTCGAGTGTGCATAGTTGCTCCAGAGGAATGTGAAGTGGCAGATATGTTGATGGAACACTTGGCCCCCAAAGTAAGTGTCCTCCAGCGAGTGGTTGGCTTGGGTGAGGCCACAGAGGGACACTTCAATGCAGCTGTATTCTTCCATCGGCACAATATTGCACAAGGAAATGGACTATTAGATCCTGAACGCCCTAGCACGGTGGTACATGTATTTGACCATGATGCACCATCAAGTGCTGGTGCTGATGGAATGTGGCAGGTATGTATATTTCTCCTGTGTACAAGTCTTTCGAGTGTGACTAGCTAAGACATTTATCTAGCATCACTAGTATTCAGCATCCGAACATTTTATTTTTATTGGTGAAATGCTCACATTTGTGTATAAATTGATTAGGGAGTCACATGAAATCATTGGGCATACTTGTGATGTGTTATAAAATTAATGGGAGTAGCATGTTTTTAATTTTTTATCACAATAAGGTAAAGCAGTAAATGAACATTAGGGATGGCTTTAATTTGTCATTAATGAACTAGAGCTAAGCGAATAGTTCATACAAGGGTAATCCCAAAAGTACCTAACCCAACAAAGAAAACACAAAAATTTTGGGATAAAATGCATTTATTTTTCAATATAATCTCCTGCCAGCTCTATACACTTTTCCCGGCAATGTGCAATAAGTTCTATACCCTTTTCATAGTAAGAACTACTTTGCTCCTGAAAATAGCCATTAACTGCCGACATCACTTCTTCACAGTTAGAAAATCTTTGACCACCGAGCCTTTTTTTTCAAGTTTGTGAACAGAAAATAATTCAAGGGGGCTAAATCTGGAGAATAGGGTGCATGAGGTAGCAATTCAAACTTAAATGCATGAATTTTGGCCATTACAATAATGGATTTGTGAGCTGCTGGATTGTCTTGATGGAACAACACTTTCTTCTAAGCCAAATGCGGTCGCTTTTGCTTGATTTCTTCACTCAGACGTTGCAATAAGTGGGCATAATACTCAATGTTGGTAGTTTTTCCTTATTTAAGATAGCCAATGAAAATTATCCCTCACACATCCCAAAAAACCGACACTATGACCTTGCCTGCAGATGAAACGGTCTTGGCCTTCTTTGGAGCTGGTTCTCCCTTTTGAATCCATTGTTTTGATAGTTTCTTTGTCTCGGGTGTGAAGTAATGGACCCATGTATCATCCATGGTTATAAAACTGCACAAAAATTCTGCTTTGTTGCTGTGAAACTTTGCTAAACAATCAATTGAAACATCTTCATGACACTGGTTTTGCTCGAGTGTAAGCAAACGTGGAACCCATCTTGCAAACATCTTTCTCATGTGCAAAATTTCAGTTAATATGCGATGTACCGCACTTTTTGAAATGCCTACTATGTCTGGTAGCTGGTGCACTTTCAGGCAACTATCATCCAGTATCACTTTGTGGATTTTCTTTGCCATTTCCGGAGTCGTCACCTCATTTGGTCGACCAATGTGATGCTCGTCTTGACAGCTCATTCGGCCTCATTTAAACTCTGCTATCCAATATTTTACTGTTGTAAATGAAGGAGCAGACTCACCCTGAGTAGAATCCAGTTCAGCTTTTATATTGGTTTGGCTGAGGCCTTTCAAATAAAATTATTGTATCCCATAACGATGACCAATTGTCTCCATTTTCACGAATTCACGATAAATGTTCAATATTGATGACTGCCAAACAAATTCTCTACAACGTGGTGTCTTCAAACTTGAAAAATATGCTTTATAGATTGCATACCTTCTAATGCAGTGATATTTTTCAGACAACTACCTCCATCTCTAGGTCAGGCCGGGTACTTCAGTGACCTCCCTAATTGAGTTGTCACCAAACAGGGTTCATATATTCGCATATTTATCTCATTATTCAGTCTGTTTTGTTCACATAGGCCTCCGATAGAAGAAAGAACAGGAATGCATTAATATAAATGTGGGATCAAATGTGAAACCAATTGAGACAGAAATTCATAACTTTCACCCAATTATTGTTATTATTATTAGGTAATCTACCGGTTAAGGAAGGTTTTTGGATGGACATAATTACTAATTAAATAATTTGTGACATCTAGCAAAACACAACATCCTACTCTATATCAGGTCCCTCTTCAGCTTTGAGTAGTTTCTTCCTCCCTTCATCCCGTCCAACATCCCAATCCTGTTCCTTCCCTTTCCTCGTTGGCCTAACATTCTCCCCTCAATTACAGTCTTCAACATCCCGCTGCCGGTCAATACCCCCTTCATCCACTTTTCCTGCCTCCTTAGGATTTCTCCCAACAAACCCCTCTCTTCGCCAACCATACCAAGTACTTCCTCGTTTGTTTTCTTCTCTGTGCGTTTCACCTTCTGCATTCTTCTCCAAACCCACATTTCAAAAGCCTCCAGTCTATGTCTATCCTCCAATATGTTGGTGATATTTAGGGGCTATTTCTACCATCCAAAACTCTCTGAAGGTTAGCAGTATGGATTGATTTTGTAATAATTTACATAGTATACATGTCAGTATTCTGGTTTAATTATGTTTTCAGTCAATCATCATACCTTTTCCACTAATTAAGTAAATTTTTATTGCATTAACACTTAAAATATGAATGCTCATCCTTTGATTTATAGTCATCCCCTTGTTTTTTAATGTTGTTTAAACAAGGCCATCGATTAAAGCTCTATTTTCACATATTTGGGCATTGTTTTGCTGTGGTTTCTGCATTACAATTTATTTAATTTACAATCCCCCAAGTTTTCACCCTTGAAATAAGGGTTTCTGTAAATTTTATTGTATGGAAAAATGCTTCTTCATGGTGAAGTTTTCCATCTTAATTCAAATCAGAAGAAGAATAGCATGCATTATTTTCTAAGAAAATGCAATGAACAATTGTCATCTCATGGGAGATTTTTTTTCAGCTTTGAAACTAATTAACTAGTTGAAAGGAGAATGTTGACTTTTATTTGATTTTTTATTAATTAATAATTTACAAGCCAAATGAGGGTCAACTTAATTGTGCCTAAGGCTCTTTCTTATTTCACTCTTTTTTGGGTAACATTACAACATCATGAGACTCATCAAAAAACTATGCACAACTTCAGTTTTCTATGTTTGGAGTTCATGTGTTCTGTGACTCAGAAACATTGTCTCTACCTGAGAATTGTTCAAGATAAGGTAAATTCTTGTATTTTGATCCTACCAAATTCAAAATATTGCATAATTTTAAACTTAACATGCTTTTTTTGATGGGTTAATTGAAACATATCTACAATTTTGAGTGAAAGCCATTTTCTGCCCCTGTGACTTGCAAACATGTTGCTTATTTCATATTTACCTTGAAACATTGCAAACTGTTGAGGGTTGGGATATGCACAATTATGTGTACTCCTTATACAGATATTGAATTTCTGCTGTCCAATTTCTCATAAAGACAAATATTTTCTTCCAGATAGGTCACTAGCCAACTTGAAATAATATAGGATATAATAAAGATGTATCCAACGACTAACTTTGGATCGCTAGGCTTATTAGTAATGTTTCTTTACACTTTCAGTGGATAATGCAAGTGGCCCACCAACAGGGCTATATAGGGCTCTTCCCTCCAGGAGATTAGAAGAGAATACAAATCCAGACCCTGCCTCTCTATTTTGTTTGCTCCTTGATTTTTTTTGCTTATAAGAGTAACATTTATAATGTCATCTGCCTTAGAATTTTCCATTTTTGTGACCACTCTGTTAATTTAATTACAGGTTTCAGTGCAAGAAATGCACAGAGGTGCACGTCATAGGGAAGAATTATATGGAAAGGAAGGCAAGAGTGTGGCTGTGGTCCATTGGGTCACAGCAGGTAGAGAGGGTCGGCTGGTTCGTCTTGTCTCAGCCCTAATCCTTCTCTCTGCAGAGGATGACGAGGAGGATGCAGATGTTTTCTCGGGACAGACACTCTTTGTGTGATTGGTGGCTAGAGGAATGGCTTTAGGGTCACCCTTACCCACAGTAGCAGGATCAACGCATGGGAAGGGCCTGGCAGTGTTTCCCAAATTGCTAGTAGATGGGAAACTATTATGGTGTTGAAGGAGGAAGCCCCTGTGTGTTTCAGGATATCTTTTAAAGTGAGATGGGGGTATGACACTAATGCTGTCTGCTGATAGCCTCTTTGGCCTCATTTCTTACAACATTCACAGGTTTATTAGTCCTGGCACAAAAGGCTCCATCTGCCAGCTAATGGCTCTCAAAGAGGTGCCACTATATTTTTGATGATGTTTGAGAAGCACTTCAAAGGAATACTTGATTAACTCTAGAGAGTTTGACCCTTTGCTTAGTTTGCATTTAGCTTGCCTTTTTTCCATTTCAATGGGAGGGTGCAATGAATGAATGTATTTTCATGAAGTAGAAGTCAGTAGAGCACTCGGGTCTGTGTGTTGAGGTTTCATAGAAGCTGGCATCAAGAGTGTGTGTGAGTTAGATCATGAAAGCATCTGGGTATATGTATGTTGTATTCTCAGGTGCCAGCAGTCAAGATGAAATCGTTACCTGGATATAGTTAGCAGGTGATTGCTGTGGAATTGTATAAATTGACTTGAAGTTTGTCTATATCACTCTTGAGTTTTAATGGTGTTAGGAGAGGGATGTGCTTGAAGAGCAATGGACATCATCAGGCAGGTATAGGAACCAACCTCACCTCTTACTACTGCTAATTGGTGGCTCCGTTTGTAAATGTCACACTGCCTGTTAGCCCAGCCCTTTGAACACTCTGGTCATTTGAAAGAGTCAATGATTTTACATTCTAGGCTTACCACATCTTCGTAGAGGAGTTTTTATCCTCATAGACTGTGATTTCCATTTGGGTGACTTAAAATCACATAATGGTAGCCACATGCCCATGATCAATGGGACAAGCATTCCGAAGCGCACAGTATTGCGCTTGTGTTCACATAAGCTTAAATGCACTTGTGTTTACATGAGCATTGAGGTGGCTGACAGTTAACAACGAGTAGTTTCTATGACAAACTAATTACACAAGTGCAGTGATGGGCTAAATTTTTGCTGTTTCAAGCATGTTTTGTGCTGATTTGGAGACAGTTTGTGTGTGTTTTGTACTGTTGGGAAAAGGAGAAAAAAACCTCTAATGCAAGGCAGAAGAGATCCCCAGTACAAAGTATCCATTAAGGAAGAAAGTGGGAATGGATGTGAGATTTATTGTGGTGTCATTGCATTGCAAATGTGTCATGTTGCCTGAATTTCGGTAATAGAAAAATTATCATTGTTTAAACTTTTACATTAATTTTGACAATTTTAACCAAATGACAATAATTCTTATGCACTTAGTGGATGTGCTCAATAGTTGTATTCTATAGTTACATATATCTCCCAATATTGACATCCTGCTACATTTACTTTTGAAAATATCCACTAATGCAAAGTATCATGCATACCATTGATCAGTTATGAAGTGTAATTTTTTCTGACTCCTAGTTAATATGGTGCAGATCCCATTCATCTCAACTACTAATTTCCATTTCAGATGGCAAACTAGACAGAGCAGACTTAATTATGCCTTTTCTAATAATTTTACTTTTGATTCCAGTGATATGCATTATTTCAGAGCCATTCAATAAGTTAAGTTGGTAGAATCATAAAAAAGTGCATAGCTAATGAGTAGTGAGATTACATAGTACAATGTTCATATACAAACATGTTCCCGTAATATCTGCATTTATGACAGCATCTACTCTTTATGTGTTATAGCTGCATTGACATTGAAAGTGAGTGTGAGGATACGTCTGTCATGCATTGTAATGGGTGTTTGTCTCTTTGTTGTGGTTTAAATGTTTGCATTGTGTATCAAAATATTAAAAGTTAAAAAACCACTTATTATTTCACCCCTAATAACTGCCCCCAGCTAAAGGATTGTAGTGCTGAGTTATTATGTTTAAATATATTAATATTTGAATTGAATTACCTTCATCTATTGATATTTTTAGATGGACACTGGATTGAGAGCTTGAGTTGTACTGGATGTTCAAATTCATTCAATGCCGAAATGGAATCTTGTCATGAATTGGGTGTGGCCTGATGTAAAATGGTGATTGTTCTATGATGTTCCCACTTTTTGTCTACGTCTAAATGGAGACACCACCCCCTGTGGCATTGCTATACATTATGAATATGAAAGAGGTTAGCCCTAGTGAAAAATTGAGTATTATGAGCCATAGGTGTTTATCAAAAAACCATGCAAGCCTCTAAGGTCATGGTTAATTGGGTTAAAACTTGATTTTAATATGGACTGGTTGATATCCATCCGTTTACAAAACTTCTGGGTATCTGGTTAAAATCCATCCCCCACCTACCACATATTTTCATTGTGGCTTAATTTCTTATGAGTTGAAATGTTTAAACTTTTTTTTTAGCTGGTGGTTATAAGCAGGGGTCTTTATCGCCTCAGCTTCCCCATTATGCATTTTTATTTAAAACATGAACTGATGATGATGTTGAATTGGAAACACATCATTTGAAGGAAATGTATGCAACACATCTTTTGAACTCTTTATTATGATTTTCAGTATCTTAATGCATTCAAAATTGAGGTAAACTGGACTTCAATGGGAAAAGTGTACAATTAATTCAATTCAACATTATGCAAAATATACAGTTTTAATATTGAGTCTACTGCTGGCAATGGATGGAAATATTTCATTCCTGTGTAAGACATCGTATATTATTCAAAGTGAGGATTATACAGCATTTGTTGCCAGGCAAAATTATTGATAGAAATTATGGAAGAATTTCATATACTTTGGGGCTATATTTGGCAAGATGAATTTCAGTGAGATTTTTGTGCTGAAGTGTGTGGCAGCAGTCTCTTAATTGTATTTTTTTAAACCTTTTAAAAATGAAATTTTAAACTGTCATAGGCAAACTGCATATTTATGATAAAATGTACTTAATAATTTTTTAGATATTGAGGTGGTTACTAAAAGAATGCTACTATACTATACCTGAGAATAGGTGAAATGGAATTATTGGCATCGGGGATTATATATATATCATTCAAAATTTATCTGTCTAAAGTTATCAATGTACTGAATCTAAGGTGAAAAGATATCTTAACCAATTTGATTACTTATTGGCTAGCATGTTACAAACCTCTTTTGATGCCTTTCTATTGTCAGTTTACCATAATGTAACTGTTAAAAAGTACATGGATAAAATACATGACTAGCATTGATTTCAAGTATACTTCATCTGCTGAATGAAGCCCTCTGGTATGTTTTTGTGGCTCTCTGAATAAGTTTGCATCACTGCCCAGGTGGCTGCAAGCCCTGAAAAATTGAAAATGCATGCACAGGAAATTTTTTCCGTTAGTGAAAAAACTTATGAGATTTCAGCCATTCTACTCAAGGTTGTGGATGTCTCCTCATCCATTTGGTTGTGAAAAGAATGCTAAGAAAAAACAAAATCATATTGTGGGTTTCATTTCAAATGCATATGGTAATCTCTAGAACAGTGATTGTTTATGCAATATGGACGAGTAACTTAAGGTTTGAGATTTTGGGTATGTGAATGTAGCATTCTTTTTTCATGCATCAGAAGCACTGGTTTAAAGCAAAGGGTAGTGAGCTAAGTTTTTCTGTCTTGAATATATTAAGTATTTGGGCATTCCCTCACAAATTTATTTTTATGCCTTACATTTGGATTATATTGTTCCTTGACACCCAAGCATCCATTTTATGAATTTCTGATAACACAGTAACAGTATGTATGTGGCAATTTAAGCTGAATCTAAAAATTATATTTTTGTGATTTATCTATTCTTGAAGCATTCATATTACTGTGAAGTGAAAATGCATTTCAAACAATTCATCTTAATCATGTTTTGCTATCTGTATGTTGCATTATTAGTTTGATTTGTTAAACACTCAGAAATGTATTTATTATTAGTTTTGTTCTTTAGAAATTAAACCTACGGTACTCAAGTCAAAGGGATAGGTGAGGTATGCTAAAGATAAAGCAGAAAAATATGTGTTACGACTGGAAACTGGAAATAAGATTTCTGTAAACACCATTACCCTTCACTTAAAGAAAAAATCCACTTGCAACTTCCATCTTAAGGCTGAGCATTCAAATCGTGATAAATTGTCTTTCACTGTCAAAGGGGGCAATGAACTTAAAAAATTCCACAGGTTCTTATCCATACCAAGTGCATTCATTAACAGAGAGGCATTGGTATAAATTTTTGTTTCTACATGCTAATAAGGGGTTAGCAATAAGCGTTTGTGAATAAAATTTGATTCATGCTTCATAGTATTTCGCTTTTGTTTTGGAGAGAATGTCAAGTGCAACAGTTCTTATACATTCTAAGGTCTCCCAATCATACTTTGGAATTATTTCATGAAAGCTAAAATAAGGTCATTGTGGTTTAACGCACAAATTAATTGAATGAATTTCTCTCTGAGAAGTTGAATATTTATTGGCACTTGACATAAAAAGAAGAACCCTTATTTTGTGCAAAGCATTGTGCTCACTGGCAAGTTAGCAGTGGTTTGGGGTCCTGTTCTTTCTTCCTCGTGAAGATGGATTAGCTGCATTTGTTCATTTATTTTAATAAAAAACAGTCAATATTTCCCATAGGCGTATGGTCTCATTTCAATACTTAATTTGTTGCTGGGATTTTCCAATCTTAGCAAAAAGCTGTTTGCTGATAATGTTTAACAGATAAGGCTTAAAATCATTCATGATTTTATTTTATAGAAATTTTTCCATAATGTACTGAAATATTTTTATGAAATTTCAAATGTACAGTATTTGTTTTTCTAAGATTTTAGGAAGAGGGTTGCATGAAGTGCTGCCACAAATGAGTCATGCTTTTATCAGTCTCATTAAGGGCTAATATTTAGGTAAGCAGCCATAAGATGTAATGGTTTTTGCATTTCCTTACTCTATTATGTTTTGCCACTAACATGTCTTGTTGCCTAGGATGGGTAATTAGCAATTGTGACTATAATTAATTCATTCATGCAGATATTTTTGTTTCATTATTTTTTAACTTGGGTGTTGTACTTCTTTATGATTCAAGTTTTAGGGTGCCTATTCCACCAATACAAGTTTTTTTTTGTTTTGCTTATGGTCGAATTGGTATATTACTGAAGCCAAGATTTTTTATTTTGGAAAGAAATTATTATCTCAATATTAAATTTACAAAAAAGCTGACCCTTGAGTGGCTTGCTATTTGTAGTTCTGAAAAATTAGTAACCTGCCTATTTGTGCCTAATCAGTGTTCAACAATTCATAGGGAACATCTCACATGACCATTTAAATATTTCAATGGTTCTGTTTTTTAGCATGTCCCAAAACTCTGTATTTATTTTTTCCAGTTCCATCTCTATACTGGCATCCATTCACCGAAGTAGGCCCTCAAATTAAAATTCAAACATACTGTATGCATTTCAGAACTTAATTGTTGTCTATTTCATTTTACTATCATTATACTTAATGAGATTACGTACTTTATTTTTTTTGGTATGTCATGAAAATAATACTCATTAATATGTATTATTTAGTTATTTGGCCCTTTACACCCTAATGTAATTGGAAATAGATTAATAACCATGGTTATAGAGCTTGCCAATCTGTTCAATGTTCTGCTATAATTTCTCATTGCAAAATCCCTATTTTTGTAAGTATTGCTCACAAAAATGCTTAGATCATATTAGGAAAGCAAGAATTGATATTTATCTTTGAGCAGTGCTGTAATATTAACTTTGTTGTCAATACTTATGCCTTTAATGCTGAAGCATTGAGCCATGTAAGCAAATCTATAGAAAATTCTCATGCCGTGCCGGAACTGAACCTTGTGGAAGGCATCTTAATGGTTATTCAGAATGAAGTAATAACATTGCGTGCTCCTTTTAATTTTCCAAAAACTAGTGATACCATTTTTTCATCTTAACCTTTTGTATATAGCACATCAGTTACCATCCAATATGGATTTTGTGAATTTGTATCCTGAAAATTGGTTGGTGGAAAGGATTGTTTACAAGTCCATGGAACTGTAAGGTTACCACTTGTAATTATTTAAAAGAACATGATCTCTCCATACATGCTCTTTTATTAATGCATTTTTATGGCCATGAAATAATGTACATTTTTGTTACATTTTGAATTTTTAAGAGCTTGTTATGATATTTGTGGGATGTAAAATTCAAACCTAATTGTATCCTGTATTTTTTGCAGTTCTGTACATTTTCCATCAAAAATTTGATATTGTAGTGGGCAAGGTATTTTGGCCAGTTTTAAGGATCATCAGAAGTAATTTGTAATTGAAAATGGGTTATTATAAGAAATGTATCTAAAAATGTTAATACATAGTACGTTGAGGCATAAATTGAATTTTTTTATGTTAGGACATATTGTAATGTACTGTTTATTATTTTTATGCCATAATTGTGTAAAAGCCTTGTCCTAAGCACTACTATATATTTGCTGTGATTTTGTTTCCGTTGTTCCTTGTCATTAGATGTTGAATTTGCTTTAAGTATTATGTTTACAAGTGAACAATCATTATTGTATATTTCTGTTCAGTCATTCCATTTTTTTCATTGATTTGCATAAGAGAGGCAAAATGTTTTGAGATCTCACAAAAAGTAGTTTTTTGGGTTACTGTCTCCTATGGACAGAACATTATTTGGGGTGAACATTAGTTTCCAGCCCCCACCATTTAGAATTTCATGATCTGCATGAGCCACACAATTCATTTTGTTTGTTTGGGTTTTTTGAAACCCTATTAATCAATGCATACAGATTTCATGTGTAATTGGAGTAGCATTTAGCAGTGATTTATAAATAAGGAAATAGGAGTGCTATAAATGCCTATTATTCCACACCACAATAATATGTATGAGTAGTTTTGGTACATAAGAATTGCAAGACCTTAATTTTGGAATATTATGTTAGAGAAATTCACAAACAGATGAAATAATCTTCAATCTCTGGTAAATATTCAATTGTTGCCTTGCATGTAATAGTTATATTCGATTGTAAACAAATAGGTGGAAAAAATTGGTAACTAACAGCTAGAAATCAGTAAAAAAAAATGTGATCCAGTTGCTAAATTGTTAATGAATGATGTCAAAATGCCATCAAAATTGGGCATAAGTTGGGTTTTATTTATTTTGTGTTCATTTATAATAACTCTCAAGAGGGTCCAGTCTTTTGTATATTTCAATAACAGCTGTTAGCAATCCTAAAAAGCCCATTAAAAGTGTGAACTTTTTATATATGTACAAAGTTGCAGTAAATTCTTTTATTTTTAAATTTGTATTGTAATATGCAGGCAATCAAATGGTCTGTATAGTAAACCTTAGTGTTGTATTCGATAGACAAAAGAATCAATCCATTCATTAAACAGTTTTTATTGGTGCCATTTTTGTTCTTTAATTTGAAAATGAAATTAAACTGCCATTACAACGATAGTAAATGACAAGGTGCATTCATTAAATCTTGATCATTGGCTACATATCATCCTCTCTGAATGAGGTTGCTTGATCTTTTCATCATGGAGTTCATGTATGGGTATCTCACCTAAAATTGAATAGAAGGACTTTTCACAATTTCTACATGATATTTAGTGTTTTTAGATTGTTATAATTACATAATGATGCATTTTTGCCGGTAATTTAAGTTTACAAGAAATTGCAATTTTCTTTTTCTCTTAATTCATTATAGCTAACAGGGCTATATACCTTTATATGTATTTTAGGAATGACTAGGAGATATTTCTAGCTTTTCAGTTTGAAAAGTTATTGAGTAAAATTACCTACAGATTGCATTTTCTATTGGAAGTTCATGGTAACTAATCTACATTTTAAATATCCAGTGGTGTTGGTGTACACAATCTCAATAGTTTTGGCTTTTGCCAATCAGTATTTTTTCACTTTGGTCCAATTTATCCATTTAATGTGATAATGGGGTTTCTTCCTAATTTATTTTTATTATAATTACAAATAACATTTGAAAGTAAAAATTGTGGAATCTTATTTTGAAACCACATTTTTTTCAATTAACACCGCATTAAGAGAATGGCTCCAGAGAGTGGCTTACCGCCAAAAGCTACACACCTTACAAGCACTTCACTTACAAGTCCACTTTACTTATAGAGGCTTTGAATATTGCAGTAATGCTACGAACCTGTATAAGAGGAGTATGAAAACAATCCAGTAGATTCAATACTGATTATAGTAAATTAGGATAGAAAAACTAGTTTGGTATCATATTTGAAACCTCTAAAAAAATACTTCATTTTTAGTTAGTTACATAGTGTAACATTCTGTATATTTCTCACAGATCCTGTAACGTAGGGACACAATGGATGGGTATAAAAAAGTTTGCCTTAATTAAAAAGACTAGTATAATTTAAGTTATATCGGAAAGTTGTATGACTGTCGCAGTTATCTATATTCATATGCCCAAATGTCAACGTTCAATGGTACCATTTACACTGTCATGAGAGCGGCATATTATAAATTTCCAGGAGGTATTTTTCATCAAATTTCCATTCCCATCATTTTCAGTATGTTGAATGATAGGAATTGGCATCATTGCCCAGATGGGTTTGGAACCATTCACAATAAAATATAGAAATAATTAAAGACTTGTGGAAGGAAATTGAATGTTCTTTACAACATTGAGGTGTTTGAACAGTAACCATCGGCCTGCAATAGTATTAATAGTATATGAAAATCACAGGGGTAAGTCTGCAAACACTGTTTGCCAGTGACCATATGCATTGATCTTAACATTATTCACGATATGTTTTCCATGAATTTAAGGTTTGCAAAGAGCAAAGTCAAGGTGGGTGCGAACTGCAACTTATTTGACAGTGAAACAAATGGTATTATGAATAACTGATTCTGCCCTTTAGACCAAAGAGTACATTAAATATGATTGACTGATGAGAAGTGGATTGGCATCTCTTGTGGTGTGATCATACAAACAAGATTTTTTGACGAACATCATATTGGTGTGTAGGTTTTTCGATAAAGTTTTTTTACCATTTTATATGCATAGATACAGAAAATTCCAATCTTAAAAAGAGGTGTTTAGTTAATTTGTTAGATATAATTGGGATCCTGATGATTGTATCAAAGGAATACAACTTTTAGATCCCAATCAGAAAGCAATTATAAACCAAATTTTGCGAGAATGGGTCATCAAAATAAACAATGACTGCTTAAAGTCTGATCATGAGGAATGTTATCTTTCCAATGCGTAGCGTGCCTTTCTTGGGAGCAAGATCTTAATGTTGGTCGTTCAGGGATTTATGATTTAGTTATTTAGTCTAAAACTGAAATTCAGCTTTCTGAGCAAGCTTGAAAGAAAATATATGATTTTTATCATGTTCTTAAAAAAATTAGTACTTCAGTGATTTGGTTATGTTTTACATATGATGATCCAAGTTAGTGATACAAAATTATTTATAATTATTATGTAAAATTAAATACATTTAGTAGCCAAAACAGTCTCGAGTCAGACTAGTCGCATGTCTATCTGGCATTGGGGAATTTGACTCCCACCTATGGCACACATCATTTGAGATAGATAGGGTGATATTGGAGCTTAGTGTGATGCTTCAGATATTGTAGCATTTGAAAATATGGTTCTATATTGAAGCAATCTGAAATTTTTCCTTAACTTCCTTTTGACTCATTCAACTTTTAATCTAAACTAGTCAGTTCCGCTTTCAATGGGAATTGTATGGGTTGTGGGAATGGGGGTTGTACCTTCAAGAATAACAATATGGGTGTCAAAGAAGTGTTTTCTTATCTTTTACTTAAGATACAATTGAGCATTTAATGATTATCTCATTTTCATTATAATTTGGCTCATACAGCTGAATGGAGCACTCGGGGATAATTTGGTTATGTGTTGAAATTGTCATTCACTGGTACTAGTGAGTTGGGATAGCCTTGATTAACTCCCAATTCTCATACTTAGAACTCAGGATTCAATTAGGCCATGATATCAAAATTTCATCTTTGTTGAGGCTCAACAACGGCAAGTCCTTCATATATTTTGGCACAAAATTCATATTTTTTACTTGGCATTTATACAATTTGGCTTACGTGACACATTTTCAAATCTAATGTACACATATGATCTACCCACAAGCTCATAACATATAAGTGGTAGTGTACCACATCTTTTCATTTTCAAAACGTAGTTCTCAAATCCTTTAAGTATTACAAGAATCTAAGAAAGAAAAACTATTCCTCTCACTTATTCCTCGAAAATCATTAAGTTAGAATTATAAAATAGGTATACATAAAATCATAAATATTTTCATAAATCTATTTATTCGTTGATTGTTTTTTAACATGATAACTTGGTTAGCAAAGAATACCCTGCAATATTGAGGCTTAAAGACATATCTTGACTTATCTATGACATATCTTTATGCTATTTGAACAAGTGGGCATTTAAAATTAAATAAAATCTGTAATAAGTTTCTTGTGCATGAACCGGCAATTGGATATTCATAAGTTATTGCATCAAGTGATGCCCACATTTCTTGACTGCCTCTATAATTTCCAGTTTATCTGATTCTTCCAGAGATAAGGACCAAAATGTTATGGTGTTATAAAAGTATTTATATTTGATCATTCTCCTATAATAAATAGTTTTATGGGGTAACTTTGCGTAGATTTTTCATGATGAATTATGCCAAAATAAAACTTTGTAATTCCACTTTAAAAAACCTTTTTTCCAACATCAGTTTAACTGTGTTGAAACTTAGGTTGTATTAAAGAATATTTCATATGTGGAATTACACATTTTTATTTTGACGTTTATTTGATCGTTCTCACTTGACTTTAAATTGTCACATAAGAGACTCGAATTCTGGAGCTGTCAAGTTTTAAAAGAGCGCCGCGGGGTTGTTTCGTTGCAGTAGTTTTTAAAATCTCCGTGATGTGGTGCTAAGTTTCATTCAATAAACGATGACGGCAAACATTTGAACTATCTCCAATTATGTAGTGAATTGCAGACGCATAGGTTAATTTTGCTTTGTTAAATAAATCAGATCAATCCCGAGCGTACGTCTATGCTAAATAATGCGTTTATACGATAAGATAGGTTTCTAAGAGATGGGGCCCGAATAAAATCAGGGAATGGAAAATTTTTTACGCGATGATTTAGTCACTCATCCTTCAATTGACGCCAGCATTTCATCGACCACAGATAAAAATGAGTGTGGAACCTCTTTAATTAAATAACTGAAAGGAGAGTTATCCCACGGCTTAACGTAATAGTTACAATAACTAAGTATTCAATCATTTGCGTATTTATTTTGTTATTTGTAATTACTTCTTTTAGTTTTTTTAAATATTTAGATAATATTTTACTTCGTTTGGTTATCAATTTCAAATAATTATATCGTTCTCTCGCGGGAAAATAAATCATCAGGCTTAGCATTGTTTTTAATGCGCATCTTCGTTATGACACGCCGAGATTTACCACTTGAGGCGCGATTTATGGTCACTCATACTGCCGTGTTATGTACCTTGACCAGATAAGCGCTGAGAGAGACCAGGCGCGTTTTTCTCATCTCTCTCTCTCTCTGATGTGAGGCACGAACCAAAATATTTGGAAACCACAGACATATGGTAATAAATGGCAATTAAGTTGCAAGAGGGAAGTGTTTCGTTTAAAAATTCTGCAAGGGTAAAGAAAGACTTTCGTGCGACTTTAATGTGAGTGAGACCACCATGGTTGTACAACATTTATACGTTAAATGTTTTTTGTTCTTGTTCAAGGGACTCCACACCCACTTTGTGGATCATCTGTCATGTCAATGCCTTCACTCATTCAGATGCTGTTACGTATCTCTCTATACCTTCAGTTAAATCTTCTCTCCTTTCCATCCTTCTCTTCCTTTTCTACTATTCCAGCCCTTCCGGCCACAACCCACATCTGTAATTTTCCCAGGGCCGTGCAACTCCCCGTTGCCCTATTACTCTCCCTCCATTGTGGACGAAATCCACCGAAAAGACGAACAGAAATCCAATTTTCATCGGAACCTCATGAAAATTATTAATATCCATGGCAGCTTAAATGCATTATTATTAAGTAAAAAGCAGAAGACTGAAAATGAGTGAACCCATATTCGATAGGAATTTTATCACGTATATTTCCTCTATACTTTTTGGATATCCTTTTAATATCGTCCACCGGACAAAGTTTCTCATCATTAAAATAACCCATCAACGGAATTTGTCACCTTTGATGGAACGTCTCATTCAGAAGAAACAATAGATATCGATAAAATAGGCTTGAATTATGGAATCGACTGTTGATTTCGGCGTCCCAAATATTAGGGTGGTTGTAATTGTCTATCGTTATATTATTGTTAAATAGTTCGATGTAAATGCCGAAGGGCTGTTTTCGGATTATTGCGAAATAAATAAATATAAATAAATTTGCATTCCATTCGGTGCCTCACGTTAGTGCTTCTCGACTACTGCACTCCACCCACGTTTCGTAAATTCCAGAGAAACCCCGGGATGTCTGCCCCCTTGACTACTTGCATTACTTGCGTTCTTCCTTGAAACGTCTCTGCTTCCCTGGCGAGGGGGTATGTACTGTATTGTACCCTGCACCATGAACTGCATTGTAGTGGTAAAGTCTTCATTATAACTTTAAAAATTCAATATTTAAAGATTTACTTGAATACACACATTATTGCATGGTGTAGATACGCATTTATGAATGCAATTGTACGTTTGTTTATGTATAAGTACAACTACATATATATTCATTGAAGTGTGCGTAATTTTAACGTTTGTTTGCACATAAATGCAAAAATATGTATTCAAATTTTTGCATAAATGACTGCTGCCTCAGCACCTCCCGCTACACGCCCTTGCAGCACTTTGCAAAATATTACTGGAATATACTTGTAGATGTAAGATAATTGCAAGACGGATATTCCACAACAAAATTGACCCAAAAATTTACATCCCCTCTCCTCCATCTTAAGGGCTAAACGGAAGAAGGGACCTTATGGTCTCAATTTCGCCCGAATAAAGATGTCTATCTATCCCCAAGCGACCTTTTTGCCAGTTTTCTGGAGGTATTCATCCCTGATCTTACGGAGCAATCCTAAGACGTATGTAGACTAATTTTATTCTTGAAATGCGTATTCAAGTTATTCAATTATAGACATTATAAGAGTCGCTGAAAATCAATTACCATTAAATTATTGTGATGATAAACTTAAGAAAGGCTCAGTAATAATCTTTCTTTAAAAATAAAATAATTACAGAGAGATAGAATTCAAACAATGCTTATTACAATTTATAATTTTCCAAAATAACCCTCTAAGTGTTCATCATGGTTTAGGGAACAAAGTGTATTTTAAATCTTCAAAACTATTAAATAATTCATTTTTGACCTGTCATTAGTTACATTCCGGATCATTGAAGTATATGCAATACTTAGCTCGAACTTAGTGTTCATTATAATTTTTTCAGCGAACGAAAAGTATGAGTATTCACTCATATCCAATTGGTCAATCGGAATGCTGAGGGCTTACGGTATTCATCCTTTCTACTTATCTATGTGAGATTTCTATCAGTTGTTATAAGGACGATTTAAAGTTTCACATAATAAGCGACTTTAAAAGTTCATTATTTTTAGAATAAGATATCATAAGTTATTAAACCTGAAAATAATTAATAACTTTCCAGATAATTCCATGCGATTAAAAATGAGATAGTCTTGTTAGCCTACCTTGGTCTTTAACTCGATACTAATAGTGATGGCATTCATGGCGATACGGTTTTTAGCCTGGTTCCGACAACAGTTTGTGGATGCTTAGCAATTATTCCTTATCAATATTAATAATGAGACATAACACCCATCCATATTCATTGATCCTTGTGGTTAGATGAGCATATTATGACCTTAAAATTCTCCTTTTCCACGAATTACTGTTCAATTTGGTAGGACGAACCCACACAATGGTCCAATCAGGAAATTATCGGAGATCAAGCGTGGATTGTTGTGAGTGATACCGGGTCTTGCAAGGGAAAGCTGCAACATTCAAGTCGCCCGTTACCTTCATGTTGGCTAAGTTGATAATAGAAGGAGTGTAATTGAAGTTCCCAAAGTGAGCGGACGCATCTCGTTAAATATTTTGAAAAATATTACTCGAGAGGTAGACCAAGGCGTATTTGGAAGCACCCTACTTCCGCAACCTTTCAACGTCTCACCCTACGAGCAACTTATCGCACTTAATGTGCTCCACACAACTATAACTACTCAATTGGGAATCGCAATGAAACTGAAACATCTGCCACTGCCCTGATTTAAACCCCGGTCCACAGTGGAAAGCCAGCACTCATTGGGCGTTGTCATGGTGCAAAAGTCAATTTTTGTTCTTCCACAAATCCGGGCGTTTGTGGTGGATTGCTTCGCGCAAATTGCGCATAACCTGCAGGTAATATTCCTTATTTACCGTTCTACCCTGTGGCAAGAACTCATGATGCACCATGCCCCTGCAATCGAAGAAAACTGTAAGCAAAACTTTTACATTCGACCGAACTTCGCGCGCTTTTTTCGGTCTAGGCTCGTGCTGCAGCTTCCATTGGGATGATTGAGCTTTAGTTTCCACGTCATAACCATAAACCAGTTATGACCCTCTGGAGCAAATTTGAGTCATCGCAGACAGAGTCCAATACCTCATTAGCAATGCTTTCATAGCGTTGCTGTTTTTGGTCGAAATTGAGCAATTTTGGTACGAATTTCGCGGCGACCCGTGTCATAGGCACGGGTCACGGGAATGGCGCGAGCCACTCGTGCCATTCCCGTGACTCCAAACTCGATATGTTTAGGTCCTCAGCAACTTATCTAACGGTGATTCGACGATTGGCCACAGCTATTTTCTTCACTTCATCAATGTTTTCCTCTGTTGTTGACTTGCTCGGGCGTCTGGCACGCTCTTCGTCGTTCACATCTTCTCAGTCCTCTGAGAACATTTTATACCACTGATAAACGTTGCTTCGGTCCAAGGTAGCGTCTCCATATGCCACAGTCAACATTCGGAGTGCGTCCGCGCACTTAATTTCTTTTTTCAAACAAAATTTGATACAGATATTTTGGCAAAAATCGAAGGCAAGCAAAAACTCGTCCAAGCAAAGCAGCTGTCAACAATTAACTGAACATTCATATTGGCCAAAATGTTTGGCATAAGTAAGAGGCATAAGTACCTACATAACACCACAAAAAATCGGAAATAAAAAAACGTAACCCGCGAAAATTCAAAATTCGCGATACTTTTTGAACAGACCTTGTAATCATACGTTCCACAAAACTCGGAACTCTGTACTCACGTCAACATCAAAAGATCATAGCCATGCTTTTACCTTGAGTCAATCCAAATGTGCCGGCTCAAGGGGTAAAACGAGAAATTGGGCGCTATCACAGCAAAATTACTGAGTGTCAAGTTGAGTTGAAGATTTAAAATTACACCTGTCAAATTCATTCTAATCGCGATTCTTCGGCCATCACAGTGCCTGTCAGTTTCAGCCTATACGATGGAACCTCCTTCTCACCGCAAGGTTATGAATTAAAAAAATTGTGCCCTTCCCTTTTGTTCTTCATATTTCAAAAGACGCATCATCATAAGAAGCGAAGTCGATCGAGCTCTAATTAAATGGCAAAATTCCCCACGAACTGCTAAATATTTTGTTTGATTAATCTATCAAAGCTTGTATATGCTGAATTTTTCATGTAGGTTCTGTTGAACTTATATCATTTACCTTAAATAGCAGCATCATTCGAATTATAATATAAATTCAGGCGGTCGTCTCCTGTATTTTCAGTTCCAATCGTTAGCAAAGTCCACAAAGGCTCCAAGGCTCAGCCTACTCCAATGGAGTTGGCAAAATTTTGTAAATTGAAGCCAAATTTCAAAGGTCATTCTCCAGTTCGTTTGTGTTTCAATATTTTAAAGAAAATATTACGCATTATCAAATGCGTTTACTTCTGCATGCATTATCACCAAATGAATATAAATGTACAAAATCGTTAGAAATAAGATAAATCGTAAAGAATAAGACGAATATACGATAAAGGGCTCGTATTTAAAGGTCTCAGGCGTCGATTTGTGGTGAACTTATCTCATTTCGCAAATAAAATATCTTTGTATAGTACACTATAATATCTATTCACCGAACAATATTTTGGCACGTCCCCGTCATATATCAATGTGAAGAAGTAATTTAAGTTCAGCTCAAAAGATTTTTATTACGCGGGATCGCGAGGCTTTACACAGGCGGATAGTAGTCAGGGGGGTAGACGGGTCCCGGTCTCGGAATTGCTGTTGCTCTTCACATCTCGTATGCCTACGACAAATACAACGGCGACGAAGTTGGTGGAGGGAATAGTTGATAGGAAGAGAGAGTGGAGGGGACAAGTAGAACGTATTTTAAACGAATCAGACTTGGTCAAAAATATGGGGAGGAGGGACAAGGTCAAGGTTGTGGAAATACTAGAAAAGGTTAACATCTCCGAAGGAGATCAAAGGAAGATAAAGAAAAAAAAGAGGATTTGGAAGCAAACATTGATAAATCAGTAGTTTTATAAAATTGTTTTTCTTTTCGAGTGTCTAGGCATTTTTTTATTTGCATATACCCTGCAAGCCACCGCTAGGGTGTATGGCAGGGGGTGAATACACACCAGGATAATTTTACCCTACCGCGGTCGAACAATGTTATTATGATTCCCTATCGTTCGTGGAAAAAATGACATCGTAAATCGATCTGTTCTAGACTTAATTTCTCTAATTTTACTAGCATGATCTCTCCAACCGTGATACGATGGAGGTAATAATATGTTTTCAACATCACTGCTAAAGAGACCTCCCTCCAATGTATGCAAGAGCTTCGAGCTGTAATTGAACCTTCGCTTCGTGAGTGATTCCCAGCCTAGCTGCTCTTATATTTTGGATTTGCTGCTAAGTTTATCATAACAACGTTTTACAAATCTAGCTCCTCTACGCTGCACGCGATCCAATTCGGTAATTAATTCAACTACGAGAGGATCCCATACACTTGCAGTATATTCTAAATGAGGCCTAACCAATGGCAGATTACATTTCTCTTTGACCTTTTCATCACATTTACCAAGTACTCTTCTAATAAATCCTCATTTTTTGTTAGCTTGTCCACATATTCCCCGTATGCGTTTCACCTAGGAGAGATCGTGAGTGAGGGTAGCGCCTAGGTATTTAATTGAGTCTACACATTCCATTTCGGTGTTCCCAATGATGTAGGCGTTCGGGTGGGAAATGCTCTTTTTCCATAAATTTATGATTACGCTCTTTTTTACGTTTAATTCTAATTGTAAAAAGAGTGGCATTAAGGTCATCTGACAGCACTGCTGTTTCCGCAGGATCACGGATATTACGGTAAACCACTGCATAACCAGCAAATAAATATATCTTACCAGTCACTACGGAATCAATGTCGTTAATGTAAAGTAGAATAAAAGAGGTCCGATGATACATCCCTGGGGAACACCTGAAGTAACTTCTACTGCATTTGAGCTAACTCCATCAGTCACTACTCTTTTAACTCGACCATTCAAAAAGTCTTTAACCCAACCCCGGATATTTTTATCTATGCCATATTCTTCTAGCTTTGCGAGTAGTTTACTGTGAGATACTTTGTCGAAGGCTTTCTTAAAATTGTGTCCCCTAAAATAATGCTCTCTCCCGAAATAATAATATCATGAACAAAAAGTGCAAGTTGCGTCTCGCAGGATCTACTTTTTCGGAAACCGTGCTGATTTTTCATTAATAACTTCTGATTATCGAGGTGTCTCACAATCGAACTAGCAACTATATGTGCAAGGTTATGCAAAATTGCACTTAAATGTGTCCACCCACACGAGTAGCGAACGATCGTCCCATTAGGGTAATATGTTGGTGTTAAATTCAAGGGTGCCATGGGAGCTTAAACTCCTCTTACTTGAGCATATTCATGTAAATAGGGTTTTAAGATAAAAGGGGAGAAGCTGATTTAGCAAGATTATAGCGACTGAATGAATGGACTGAATTGCAAGGCTGGAAACATCAATTTTTAGTTACGTCGTAAGTTCGTCAAACTACGCCCCTTAAATTGCTCCATCTCTGATGCATATCGCCATCAGTCACCTCGTTCCTCCATTTCATATCAATAGCAGCGCTGTAAAAGCATGTTCTTTGTCGCCGAGGCTTCAAGCGTCGGAATAGAATATTAGCTACTTAAAATCTCGTATGCTGAAATTAAGGCCAGAGTGAAAGTAAACTAGCAAACATAATGCGACCATCTTCAACCTTTCTCACCTGGTTTCCCGTCGTGCTTGCTATCTACTTCTCACCTTGTTCGGCCATCCGCGCTGTGAACATCTTTGGCTTCTTTTAATTTTACAATTTATATGCCCTGCCTATAGCCACTGCTTCTAATTGCTTGAACGCGGTAGCCTTCAGCCTGCCTTATCAAGCCATAACGATTGTTGGCACGAGATATACTTTCGTTTAACTTTTCCTTAACGCAGCTTCCGGTTAAGACGTGGTTTATTGTCTCTCATAGTGATATATTGACTTTTTGGTTCCCTACTTCAATATTTCAGATGTTCTCGGCAAATTGTATCATAAGGCCAGTTTATTTTTAGTTACTGATTGTAACGTGACTTACAATGAGATCATGGGATGTGGTCCGACCTCCGACCAAATTCCCCTTTTCATTTCGATGAATCTTCGAACTATGTGGAAATCCAGGAATCCTTCAACGTAGCCACGATAGAATCAGTTTCCTATTTTGAGCTAGGAAAAATTATCTTCTATCATTTATATACAATTTTAGAAGTGTTTGTCCGTGTACTCCTGTATCTCTGAAATGGTTTGACTAAGAGATATGTGATAAACTGCCATTTGCCTCTACAGACATGGATACCCCGGAAAAATTATTTTAATTTTCGTTGAGATCCTAATCAGGAGAATAGTTTACCTTTCCATAAGTTAACGCGCTCTTTTCCATTTCTTGTGGAATAAGAATGATTTTAGTTGAGCGGTCGATTATTTAAGAAATATGCAATTAATTTGTAAAGGTATATTTTACGTGTATGGCTGCGTGCGTGCCTCTTCGACCTGAAGACGCCGGATGAAACTTCGGCGAAACTGTTGTCGGCTTCAAACAACAACGCGGTGAAAACCCGGACATGCAGAATTCTTCGTATATTTTACGTGTTCTTTATTTGCGTTACCAATGTTGCCATCACTGTTACCTCCGATTCAATTCATCTTCTTTAACTTTAGGATTGGTTTGCGACAGGCTTCTACATCTTTCTATCATCTTCCAATCCTGTTTAGTTACAAAAACCTACCACATCCCATGTACTCCATCATCTGCTTCACATTGTCCAATCTGGGTCATCCTCTGTAGTTTTTTTTTCGTTTATAGTCTCTTCTAGAATGGTGTACACCAATCCTTCTCGCCGCAGCAGATGACCAGCCCACGTGTCCCTCCTTCTTTTTAATGTCTTCCGCAGGGGCCTCTTCCCTCAATACTTCATTCTTCAATCGCCCTGTCCAACTTATCCCTCCCTCCCATCCCTATATAGCACCACGTTTCAAAGGCCCCCTTTCTTTTCTTCTCGGTTTTTCACAGTCCATGTCACGCCAACATATAGCAAGGGAGAGTATTTGTATGGAGTACACTCAATTCGAAGCCCTTAACAGACTAATTTCGAATAAATTACTGCCAATTAACTACTCGTATGATAGGTGAAAGAATAGCGTTATTCGATTTTTTAATTGTTTCAAAAGTATCCCTTTATTGCTGTTGGGACCAAAATGTTATGGATAGCAACGTAAATATTTACGACTAAGGATTAGTTTAATGTTTAATGCGCATGAAAAGGTTTGATACAGATGTAATCCTACGTGCATTTGTAAGAGGAATAATTATATTGTTTATCTGTAATGCTTGCCTCTGATTTGATTAGTATTAATTACAGATTCCTTTAAGTTAAGGAAGGATGAGCTGTATCTCCTTTATAGTAAGGGTTAGCGCTTTTCCGACCAAATATTTGAAGGGAAAGTGGGGTGTGGGAAGGACTAACAACCCCAACTACAAGTTAACAC
Source organism: Hetaerina americana (assembly GCF_022747635.1). Classification (NCBI taxonomy): domain Eukaryota; kingdom Metazoa; phylum Arthropoda; class Insecta; order Odonata; family Calopterygidae; genus Hetaerina; species Hetaerina americana. The sequence continues at coordinate 30,088,696 of NW_027286874.1, read as the reverse complement.
CCTCGAAGACGGAGTAGGCGGGGGTTTGAAAATAATAACATTGTAATCGAACCCTTGTTTATGTCAATTAGATGAACAAAAATAATAACCAGCCGCGTAACGGGACATCACGCAGTCGAATCTTACGAGTACAATACGCAGCTCTCACGAAATCACTACCCATCTAGAAAAGCCGGGGAAGCGGACCTCGCATAAGAAGTTTTCACTTCAAAAACTTTTATAGCTTTCTTTTAAGAAGGATAGTACCTGATCGAGAAAGAATAATTCAAATTGTTGTGATTTTATTGTATTTAAAAGGCTTAACAACACGCAGCGCTGAAAGCCGCTGAATCTATCTGACTTCTAATATCCATTATACTGTTAATCCATTATATTATTGTAAATCTAGAATGTCCTTCCATGAGTTTTAATCCTTTCATTTTTCTTGAAGCTGCTTTCTGAAAAGATAACTTGTGAATACGCTCACAGAACAAATGCAATTTCCTCTTTAACTTCTCAATGTGGAGTTTAATTTTATTATTGCAGCATTCAAGGTACCTATATTTCTTCATTATTTGAATTAAAATATTAGAAGAAGAGTAGACTAAAATGAGAAAAAAATCAAAAAAAAGTCATACAAAACAAGTAAGTCGTAAAGACAGTTTTACAGTCCCATTCATAATTTTCATTGCCAGAAAAAAATTCCAGTATCTCACTGATGATATTTTTGTACTCGTTCATGGTCTCAAATAATCGTTCCATCGGGTTAGAGAAAGGATTTGAAGCCTCTCTTTTGCACAGGTGTCTAAAGCCTGGATCATTTCGAAAAAGCCTGGTGTTTTACTGAAAAAGCTACAGGGCCCGAAAAGGGAAACAAAAATAACTTTGACAGATTAAAGAAGCAGGTTGATTTTGAAAGAACCAGAGTTAACCTATGAACAAGGAAGCGTCCACGTGTTTTTTGTCTGTAACCCTTAATGCTCCTCGACATCACAGCAACTCTATTATTAGTTTAAGCGACTATTTTATCCTTTTACAAGTCTTCCGAGGTCTCCGGCGCATAAAACAGGAGAAAAACAGGAGCATTACCTCTCCGGTCTGTGGTTAATGCGCCTGAAGTACAACCATCTTTTTTTGAGCTATATTCAAGTCGGAGAACTGTTAACAACTGACCTTTCATACAGATATGATTTCATCAATTATTATCGGCACAAAACGTCTTTTTGTCAACACTATATGAGTCATCATACCCTTTCCCCACCCTAAAAAATATTAAAATAGTAATAGGTTCTCGTTTGCTTTAAAGAAGTGGATGAACGAAAAGCGGACTGACTAATTTATTTTTAGACACCCACAAATCCAGAAATCATTCTGATATACTCGTTCACTAAAGTGCAGACTGTAGTACTTCTGTTTAGTTTTTATATGCTATAGATGGCTGTCCGTATTTAATAACCTTGCATTTATTACAAGATAGTAGGCATTGCACGAAGTTTTCCAAACACGCAACTACACAAAATAACATTATTGTCATTCATGCACCTTCAAGACCCGTAGACCCGCTAACTCAGCTTCTTACGTAATTTAGGTTCCGAATATTCTGTTTCCTTTAAACGAGAACCCATGTAACCTCTTCTAGAAACGAACTAAATAATATCGTACAATTTATTCCACAAAATATTATGCCTCACTTTAATGCGGACTTAATAACTTCGCAGTTGAACTTCTTGACGAACTTACGAGCTAATTTAGGTTTCGATCTAATGCGTTTCAGCTCGCGGGGGGCTCGGAGTTCACTGATTTCATTCTATTTCTATCCAATGTGAGAAGCAGACAGAATATCTACATCACTCAACTTTCCCTCATGAGTTAGTTTTACATCGATGAAGAAAATGACGACTAAAGTGATAGCTTTTAGGGACTTACAGTTATTCTTAGGGGCAAGTAGGGACGGCGAAAATTGAAGACACTTAGTCAAGGATACTGCTGTGAGGGACTTAATATTCATAATTCTGATGAATGTCGACTAAGGAGTTAATTTTATAAAAATCAAAGAATATGACGCACATCCATGCATGCGACGCCGCGAGGCACGATTGAAGGTTTAAATATAATTCTTACGTTTAGGAGTTGAATGCTGTAGGATACAGGAGTAACTCTAACAGGTCTTTACTGGTGATTTATATGAGGCAACAGATATGGGGGACTCCAGTTACCGAAAGCGGCAATGTCGGCGCTGAAGTTATTTATCAAAATGATCGATGCTTCGAGGATAAACATAAACCACATTGTGTAACAAATTGAGCGCAGTGCAGCGATAGTACGTGCAATTATTTGGATAAGTTCGAGTCACCACATTCGATTCCAGATATCAAAATGAGGAAAAAAGTATGTGTATTGTTTGAGGAAGTACTGAGGCATTTGTGAGAGACAAGTGGCCAAAATATTGTCGAAGGCGAGACCGTTTTAAAAGCAGGATTCGTTATGCTTGTTGGTTGCGGAAGACGGGCCGTAATGATATCTGGACAGCATGAAAGGCTACTTAGAATAAAAAAGAAAGTACTTTTTTACCAATAGCGCGGTCGCTTACAGTTATTCTTGGCTCTTATCGTCCATGAAGGAAGGAAAAATGGCATCTTAATATGTCGGTTCTACCGTCGATCTCTCTAATCTTACTGTCATGATCTCTCCTTTCGTTAGAGAATGAGTCTAATAATACATTTCCAACAACATCGCTAAAGAGACCTTTTAATTTATGCAAGATGTTCAATCTGTAATTTAACCTTCGCTCCATGAGTGAGTGATTCCCAACCTAGTTCCTGAAATAATCTAGATGCGCTACTAAGTTTATCATAACAACTTTTCACAAATCTAGCTTACGCTGCACGCGATTTAATTTGATAATCAATACAACTTCAAGAGGATCATATACATTAGCAGTACATTCTAAATGAGGCCCAACTGGCGATGGATTTCTTTTTCCTTTTCCAGCACCTTCTCGTCATATTTCCCCGATACTCTTCAAATATATTTCTGTATTTTGTAAGCTTGTTTATGTGTTCCCCGTATACGAGTATGTATCACCCTGGAGAGGTCGCGAGTAATGGTAACGCCTAAATATTTCATCGAGTATACACTTTATTTAGCCTATTTAGTTTGTTTTGGAGTAGTAGGCGTTCGTACAAGAACTACTCGTAGTGAAAAAAATCATCGTTGCCTACTTAATTTTTAAATTTAATTAAATTTTGCCATGTGGTGCATTAAGGCCATCTGCTAATGCTACTTTATGCTCAGGAATGCGGATATTTCTGTAAACGACTTCATCTTTGGCAAGTAATATCGTATTTCTATTAAATACGCCTTTCAATAAGAGTAGGGTAATGCCGACGTCGGGTTTCTCTCCACCCTTCCTTTCCCATCCATCCCTTATGGCGCAAATGACCTTAGCTGTCGGTCGCCTCCCGTAAACTTACTACTACGGTTTTTATGTCGTCAATGTAATGGAGGAGTAAAAGCGGTCGGATGACGCTTTCCTAGGGAACACCTGAAGTTACTTCGAATGCATCAGTGCAAAAACCATCAATGACTAATTTTTGTACTTGACCACTCAAAAAGTCTTTAATCCAGCCGAGAATATTTTTATCAATGCATGCTAGACTTGTAGTATAAGTGCAGCTTCCAATGAGACACCGCGTCGAAAGCTCTTTAAAAATCTGGAAAAACTGCATCAACTGGAACATTATTTCCTTCCGACCTCAAGATATTATGAACTATAAGCACAACTTGTGCATGTGTGCAGGATCCACCCTTTCGAAAACTACTAATTTTTCACCACTAAGACATGTCTCTCGATATACCTTATTATGGAACTATCAATTATATGTTCCATGACCTTGCAAGATGTGGATGTGTGGGAGGTAGGTGAAAGAAAGTAGGTATAAGAAAGCTGCGGTTATTTTGTTCCACTCTTGATGACTGGTTAGCAAACGAAATTGAGATTCGCATTCTATCGTGATAATACCACGGAGACGGAAATCAAAAAAATAAAAACCACCCGCCACTAACATGTTTAAACACTGAACCCATAATGCAATAATTGAACTAATAACAGGTTCTTAGTATAATTTTGTGCTAAACCTGGCGGAAAACAAATGTTTAGATGAATAGGCCTTTGAAAATTTATCCCTAAAGTCCTAAAACTATTGACGAAATGTGATAATCTGTATAATTATAAAATTCGTAGGTAAAACTAATATAAAAATGAATGCAGAAACCGATAAACACACTTAATTCGTTACATCCTACTGCTGTTTCTTAGCATAAAAAGGAAAAGGAAAACTAAATTTTACAACACAGAAAAGTTTATTAACCCCAAAAAACTATTAATTATGGCACTAAAAGTAGCAAACAAATGAAGCTGGCTATCTAAAATTGAGTATTAAATCGAATAATGAAAGCGAAATCTCAGCTATTCACGCAAGATCAAGTAAGTGTCTTTTAGGAATCGGGGTCACACTGGCAAATTTACTGCGAGGTAGAAAATGGGCTTCACAAAATGATGCATGACCATACGAGCAATGGATGGAGAAATATGATGTACATCAGCATTTTTAATCCTCACAGGAATGTCGCCAGGCTCACCGGATGAAATATTATTAAGGGAATTCACATTTTTTCCTTCGCAACTGTCAATTGGATATAAGAATATTGAGTGTGGTGCTAGCTGGGTTAATGAGAGCTCAAATTGGCTGGGTAGGTTGATGAAGTTAATCTTCTCAGGATTGCTGAGCATTGGAACAATGTTGAAATCACCACAAATGATCGCATCAACTAGAAGAAACCCTCTGCCTTGAAAAAGAAGTAGGTTCACCATTAAATCGGATACATTGATTACTGCCCGGGGCACGATATACAATATATATGTATTAAAAGTATCGGAAAATTTTCGGATACTGCTACAATGCCTCAAAATCTTCTCCAATATCTTTGCAGCAGATACCAAAGGGTGATCTGTTGAATGTAACAATTTCAGAGATTAAAAATCATTCGCCTTGACCGGGATCCGAACCCAATGTCCGGACGAGTGCTTTAGTCAGTTAAGCTATCTAGGCGTCTGAAATGTAGGCGGATGACTCCGTTAAAAGTTACCTTTGCGGCATCTCGTGCAGTTTCTTGGAATTTGTGAACTGTTGAGTAAAAGGACATCCATGCAGTACTCCCAAATCCTTTCAGGGAAGGTGTTCTTTTTTAAAGGAGCAACATTCAAACCTGGCCGGGACTAGATAGCTATCCCATCGCATTTAGCATTGGAACGACAGGGGGATGAAAATCAAGTATGACCATAAAGAGTTGTAATCACATATATCTCATTAGATGTTAGCCAATGTTCCGTTAGAGAAGCAGTATCGGAAGTAAGTTTTTTGAGTAGAAGTTCAAGTTCACCAGTATTTTCAAAGATTGAGCGTATGTTTAAATACACGATATTCAAGACATCATTGCTGCATAGTCGCTTTGCTTTCGTCTTACTCTACCAAACCAACTTCTAGTGATGACGCCCGATTGATTAGGACCGCCAGTAACTGATGATGGTTATAAAATTGTGGGGGAAGGCACTTGTCCAGGAACGAGTCGTATTTGTTGGAGAGGAAGTAAATTGACCATTTAAATCAGATGCTTCCTGTTCGGGTATGAGTAGTCTCGGAATCCACTGTGGATGAACACCTCTCATTTGCAATTTTTATGGTACCAAAGTTTCACACAGGGAAAATTGCAGTCGGTGAAAATTTCATTTGATTAATATCTCACAAAATGGTAGGAGAGGTGTTAATGTTCACTTCCGTAAGGGCAATTACTGGAGCTCCGGGTCCCCTTTCCTTTGAAATTTATCTTCTCCCCTCTTTAAAAATTTTAAACTATCTCCGCTTCATAAGCCTCCTGTAGTATTGCATAGGCTCGGCTGACGATTTGTTCAGGTGGGAAAAAATTTCAACGCAGCGTGGCGTGTTGCCTCAATCGTGGTCATAGGCAAACTGAATGACTTTAATTTTGCAACGAATTCCCCAGATGCAATACTCTAATAAAATAAATAAAACCTGTACCACATATTACAATTACATTTTAAGCTAACAATACATAAAGCATACATAATTTATTCAGTCAATTGTACGATTGAAAAATCTTTGATCACTCTACATCTCGTAGTTCTTCCATTACAGGTTAAAATCATGATGGCCGATTTCCACATTCAAAACTGAATGATCTGAATGCCGCTCGCGGTGCGGTTTGCCAAAGATGATATGGAAGGCCGTCGTAGAAGGTCGGACGTCGGACGGATAATTCCCGCGCCCGCGTCTGTCGGACAACTGAAAAAAAACGAATTCCTACAGGGAAACTAAAAATTCCTCCTCTATCTCACACGACGCTGAAGGCGGGAGAGGATGCATAACGCTGACCTGCTTGGGTCACCCGCAACCCCACGTACGCGCGTGGATGGGCGGGTTGGGCATGCCATTCAATACATATACCCTCTCACGTAGCCGGCCAAACTCAATCTGCGCTTCCACTCTTTGAACTGATCGTCCATATGAACTTGAAATTGGCGGTGTGAACTTTTCTTACTGAAGAACAAAGCTCTCATGGGGTCATTCACGCTCGCCTGAGGGGTGAGCGTGAATAGCCCCATTCATTTGTCACGCGATGTTTATGTGGATGAATTTGAACCAGACTCCACCTCTCAAACAACGCACTACGATATATTTTTATCGTCTCCCCAATTACTTCATGTATCGCGTGACTCTTTCCCCTTCTTCAGCTTTTCTGTTTTGTCGTGTGCTCGATTCTTAACTAATTTGCTCTAGGCCTCCATTCACCCACGTAAATTAGTAAATGTGTTATCAGATTGAATGGTGACGATATTGCGACACTAGCAAATTTAGTGCTCACTGATGACCCCGTATTGATCACCGAAATTAATTTGATAGTCTTTGTAATGTTATATTTGTTAAGAAATAACGCGCATTTTTGCATAATTGATTTTGTGGACTTGAAAGAAGCGATACTCCCATACGATGCGCGCTGCTCGCACCATGTTAATTTCTCGAAGGGGACCTCCCTCTGCTTGATCCACCGTCACTTTTCAACCAATATCCCAAGCAGTCGCGGCTCGCTGTAGCTTCCTAAATATCGACGCGATTTATTTGCGCCAGACGAAGACATTGGACCAACGGGTAGGTTTGCCACACTGGGAGACCACATTTGTAACTTTAACGAAGACCTCGGTTAGTATTGCTCATTGGTTTATCAATTGGGATGAGCAGTAAATGGAGACTCACTATTACGAGTAATATTAGTAGATTACTTAGAAGACGAAATAAAAAGGAATTAATACAGTTTTACTTTTCCATAGTTTGATTATCCACCGACTGCGGTATCAGGTTATGAATAATTATTTATTAAGCTATTACTAAGCTACAAGTATGTTAAAAAAGTTATTCCACGTAAGTCCTTTAATGCCTTGAGGAAAGGGGAGAGTGGTTAAGGATAACATAAATATTCTGCGGCGGTAAAGGGTGAACATTAGAGTGAAGGGAGAAATAACGGGGGAAAGAAGAGGCTTTTCGGGGATGAAGTATGGAGGTGGAAACAAGAGACAAGATCTAGGATAGTCAGGATGGAATAGCTATAGGACTATGGATAATACTGGCCAATGGGGTAATAGTGAAAGGTGGATAAGTGGAAAAGGATGAGCAAAATAGGTGATCATTAGGGATTATTTAAAACTAGTAATGTCGTTTAACATACGTGTATACTCAGTGGAAGGATAAAATCTAGGAATGATCCAATATATTGAAATGAAATGAAATAATTTACTTCCTAATTCCACACACTTTAAAAAAACACGACCCAGGTTTCAACGTTGAACGTCATCATCAGGTGGTGGTTAGCCATGGGCTCGCCCTTGTCCCAACTCCTGGCCGATATTTATGTGGACAATTTTGAAAAAGTTTTGTTCTCCTCAGCTCACCCTCTCATTGATAATGTATTTTATTGGCTTATATATGTAGACGATGTCTTCTGTGTGTGGACACGTTCTGATAGGCAACTAGATCAGTTTCTAGCACATATAAATTCTATCAATTCTAATGTACAATTCACGTGTGAAAAAGAAGAAAAAGGTTCCCTGAATTTCCTCGACCTATCCATTTCTAAAGACAAAAACGGGTTACAGTATTCCATTTTTAGGAAGGAAATGTATACGGACCAATTAATTAATTCCTCTTCAAGGCATTGCTTCACCCAAAAGCTTTCGGCATTACATGAAATGATCCACCGTTTAACCGCTATCTCTATGTCAAAATTTCATGAAAATAAGGAACTTAATGTAATTACAACATTAGCAGTAAACAATGGTTATTCAGAAGATCTAATTAATAATCTTTACCGGAATAAACTTACATAAATAGCCTTAAGCCACTTTTACAACCCCGAACATTTAAAAGATCCCACTGCCAAATGGCGGAGAATACTATATCTAGGGACTATTTCTCAAAAAGTAATTAAAAGTTTTCCTAAAGAAAAAATTAAATGTGCCTTTTACAGTGGTTCATGCCTTAAGAACCTGATCTCTCACACTAAAGGTAAAGCCCCAAAAACGAGAGGAGTGGAGTGTATGAGTTAAAGTGCACAGAATGTAACGCAAAGTATATTGGGCAAACAGGACGGAAATTTAAAGAAATAATGAAAGAACACCAAACATGTGTAAAAAATAAGAACATAACATCCCTCTTTGCAAAGCACCTCATCGAAAGTGACCATAAAAGTGACTTTGTGACGAAAATTATTCATTTTGAAAATAAAGGTCAAAGGCTCGATGCTTTGGAGCAGTTAGAAATTTTGAAATGTGTGCGTTGGAAAGATGAACTTGCCAACGAAATTTTGTCGAAACCATGGTCGTGTTTTTTTAAATATAGGGTGTGGAATTACAAAGTAAATTATTCCATTTCAATATGTTATGCAAATTCCATAAAGTTACGCCTGAGACAACAAATTTCACGATCCAAAATGTTCCAAAAATATAGTTTGAAATTAAGTTAAGAATCTGTCAAATATTAGACTTAAAATCTTAATAAACCGGTATCGAACAAGTGTTAAAATAGGTAATCTACCGGTTGATGTAGGTTTTGTATGGACACAAGCTACCATACTGTGCAGTGGCAATTCGATTGTCTCTCCTAAAGAACTAACCCAACATCCTACTCTACTGCAATAAGCCTCTTTTCAACTCAATATGCTCGTACTTCCTTCCCTCTTCATTCCATCCAACATCCTTATCCTATTCCTGCCCCTTCCTAGCTTGCCTAACATTCTCCTCTTCGTCATAGTCTTCAACATTTCTTTGCTAATCAAAATGCTCGGCATCCATCTTCCCTGCCTCCTTTGGACTTCTCCCAACAACCCCGTCTCCTCTCTCACCATGCCTAGCACTTCCTCGTTTGTTTTCCTTCCTGGCACCTTCTCCATTCTTCTCCACACCCACATTTCAAAAGCCTCCATTTTACGCCTATCATCCTGCTTCAATGACCATGTTTCCGCGCCGTAAATAAATACGCTCCATATCAAAGTTTTAACGAGCCTTTTCTTACCATTCTTACTCAACGTCCCTGTCATCAATACCCACCTCCTTGTGAAAGCTTCTTCTCCTAATGTCCCTACTGCTTTCGCCATTCTGGTCGAAAACACTTCGAGATACGTAAATTGTTCCAACTGATCTAGTTTTTGCCCTCCTATTTTAATTTTGGCTTAGTCTTTCTCTTTCTGGAAAACCGCACAACCTACAGGTATGTAAAGGAAAACCTGTATGTTTTATCAAAAAATGTGATGAAAAATATTTGAAATCATTCTCTCCACTAGGGGGAGAACTAATATGAGACTTTAGAGCAATAAAAGTTTTGGCAATAGCTATTACGAGATTTCAATTTAGAGCTGGCATTCCATTTTGTTAATGCATCATACTAATATTTTTACATAGTTACCTAAGTCATAAAACTCATTGGTTCGACCTGATTTGGTTTTCCTTTTGGCTCACATCAATTTTAAATCAATTCTTAAAATCATGTATATTAAAAATTTGTTATTCACATCATTTATGGGATACTTATGACAAAATTTTCAATTTCATCATGGGGTTTTGAAGAAATAGGGATATTTGTGTTCTAAATACTATTTTGGAAAGGTAAAAATTATGTGAACTACTCCAGCTGCATCCGGGCAGATAATATTATTGTGAGACGTAGAGAAAACACAATCTGTAAATCGAAAAGGTGAAATTCACTGTGTCATCAATTCTACCGTTCAAATGCAGATAGATATTAGGAATTCGTCGGGCTATGGAAATATTTACACAGTTATGTCCATGCTAGTCTAAAAAACTTAGCACTTCTGATCAGTTTGACATAAAAAATAATGTTACACATTATCCTCAATTCTTGACCTTATCTACATAATTACAACATCACATAATGCAATCCAAAATTCCAACATTTTCTCCCTCTCTCTCTCTTAACCAATATTATACTCTGTACAAGAACATTATCTTCAGTATTACACCGCCTCTCAATCGTCTGCTTTCTTGGGAATCTTTTTACTTTTCGTTTTGTTGTGATTTATCTTTATCCCATAGTCCACACATTGAACCTGTTATTCGCCTCAAAAAGAGGGTAATCCCTTGGCTGCCGAGTGAAGCTTTTGTAATCTGCAAATCTCCTTCTCTCGTCTACAGCTCAGGCCTACGGTCTGCTCCCACTTCGGTTTGTCAATCTTGGTCCACCTTGTCTCTGCACCTTGGACTCTCCAGGGCACCGTCTTTCTTGATCGTCCTATACTTCGTGTGTTGCAGGAGTCGGGGCATATTTTCCTCTGGCCTATGATACAGGCCTGCCTATGATCTGACCTGTATTCACTTGTCTGCCATCGGCTTATGCTTGTTCCAGTTTCTCTCTCGTTGTAGTACCCGCTCGTTTATATTGGTCACCTTTCATAATCCTATTATGTTTATACTTATGTTCCTGTCGGTTAGTGCCTTCCTTGACGTTCACAGAAGTATATTCATTTCTTTCGTTTCAAGGAGTTGCTACGTTTTTGACGTGTGTGTGGTCTTGCTCTCGGTAAGGAACATATTTGTAACATAATAATATAATTAGTCTAGTTATCGATTTTCCGGTTCGTGCTCATGTTTCTCATCTCAGGCATTTATTTTTCGCCGTCAATACATCATTTAGACAGCCCGCTACTTGGTTCAATTTTGCCACCTGCTGCCGTGTTTCATCCACCGCACTAACGTAGCCAGTCCCAGATATTTAAAATACATTGCTTGCTGTATTGATTGACTGTCCTTGCATCTTTATTCTTAATTTTCTTTGCAGTGCAGTTAAGTGTCGTATTAGCCTAGGGTTGATTGATTTAATTCAAGTCTAGTGGTTTTGTGCAAATTCAGTTCTCAGGATAAGGGTAATGATTTAATTTCCGAGATATTTTTCCTCAATATGAAGGCAAGAAGAGGTCCAAAGTTTTATTTTGCGTTTCTTAAGTAGCCATGATTTCTACCGTAGTCATTTAGCAAGGTCGTTGTTGTAACTAATAGTTTTTCCACCCGAATACAAGTGATCCCCAGACAATTAGAGTATTCAAAAATGTCTAAAAAGAGATAAGGTACCAAAAGTTCCTCTGGACGCAGTTTTTTGCCAATTGGCATCGTCCAAGAAAATGAATCTTCACTCGTCTCACCAATCGAACAAGTTACCATTGATGGGCAAGGTTTGCATGTAAAGCTCTTATATGTCAAATATATGGGTATATAGTCAACAAACAGCAGAATAATTATCCCATAAATTTGATATAAATATATATTTATATTACTTGGACAGCAACTAACAATATAAGAATACATAAAAAAAAACACTCACAAGTTATTCCTTGATAATTTCGACGGAATTTAGCTCCGTCTTCCTCGGAAGAAACAGAAGTACTCATACGTTCTTCCGAGGAAGACGGAGCTAAAATCCGTCTCTGGGCATCTGCAGCTCCACCCAAGCTTTGTGATTTTTCGGGTACCAGGTCTTCCTGGGAAACCATACCGGCACAGGGAAAGGAACTGCCCCCCCTACCCTCATGTTTGAATTTCACATGCCGTTGGGCTTAGTACTGGGTGAACTCTACCATCACCAACCAAACCGACCTTCGGGTTGATTACTGTGTTCATGTATTTTACGTATGCATAAATCCATAAACACAGTTTACATACATACTAAAGATCATAGCCGATATTGAGCAAATATCTTGCCTCGCTCCTTTATTTTAGCCTCTCTGCCGTCGCCACGTACGATCACTTCCGTGTGCTCTCGATATGCATGCATAATTCTTCTTCCGTAGGAGTTCATTCCAGTTTATTTTAAGATAAACGGTATCTCATTAGCAAACTCCGCCTTAATGTACTTCATTTAATTCCTCACCCATTTTGCTGCACTTTCCTATAGTTGGTACTCCACCTAGTGTGCACTTTTACCTCGATTGCTGGATTCACATGCATATTAGGTTGTTAACTATCTTATAAGGGTGGCCTCTTAATGCGTAAAAATATCTAATGTTTTTTTTAAGTGTTGTCGTAGACACGTATATGGCTTTCACCACTCTAGGGAAAGTTACAGAGCTTCCAAAACTCAAGAAAATTCACTGCTAACCTCATAAATTGAGAAAGCCAGTCTATTCACTATGTTATGTCTCAACTTAAGTATTATAATGGTTATTTAATATAATCCTTCATTGGTGTGATTGTCATGCAAAGGGTTAATAGCCTCGTTTATCAAATTAGTTGAAAAAATAACCATTCTTTGATATCATATACGACGTGATGCACAGTTGTGAATAATATAAAATTCACTGTCAGCGTAACGCAAATTTTAAAGATGATGGTTGATTTATGAGCAATGTCACATATTTTTCATGGGTGATACAATGATTTTTTCAAGTTACACGGAAAACCATATTATTCACAACTTTCTTGGCACCAATTTTATATTCCACGTCGCTCAATATACCTACTGCGAGTTATGTTAGTGATTAGGGTCTGAAAAAATCAGGCCAAGAAAAAAGTGAATATGGATATTTATCAAATTATTTCATATTATTCCACTTATGGATGACGGACATAGTTTTAAGCCATATGCAGAGCTAATTAATTCGGCGAGAAATCTCCGAAAAAAATTTACAGTGAGTGATTAGATTATGAAAATATATTCACTTATTTTGAATTATTTTAACAGAGACGAAAACTATTACAATTTTCCACTTAATAAAGATTTACTTCCGACTAGTTTCGATGTACTGCATCATTTTCAAGTGAAGTTCACACATCTAAAATCGTCTGAAAGAAATCTTTATTAAGTGGAAAATTGTAATGGTTTTCGTCTCTGTTAGTATGGAACAGTTCCACTACATCACAGCTGAATCTATAATTTACATTGAATTATTTTGCTGGAATTATTGCAATTTTCAACCGGTATGTTTGAAGATATACATATTTTGGAAGTCAGCCGATGGTTATAACGAGGTGAGAAAATGGGGCAATAAAATGTTTCGAAGTCACAGAAGAGAGGAGGTCTGGGCTCGTGCCATATCTATTCTCCATCTCAGAGGATCACACCTCCTGGGCACGTCATTCAGCACTATTCCTATCCAAAGAGCAAAGATATATCTTCTTTTAACCATAAAGAAAGATATATCCTCTATGGTTTATCTTAATTATGAGGAAGTGGAAGAGTGTTAAGATGTCGGATGTCGTTACTGCAGAAAGACTATATATAACTACCGGCACAAAGGAGGAAGGAAGAAAATAGATATGCATATGAATCAGTTATTATCGTTCCTTAGTGCGTAACTCACGAAAACAGGAATTTTGCTGGGCGATAGCGCGCTAAGTTGCAGACATTTCAGCATCGCGGTCGAGCTCATGTTTAGGATTAGGTGCAATATTTATTGCTACTTTTGTAAGATATGGCACAGGATGACTGAGTTTTTTTACAGCAAGCCTTTCTAGAAATTATAGATACTGGGTTATCAGGATAAACTTCCGATTGAAAATGGAAATTTTAAAATCGTGATTCTTAAATGATAGCTACTGCCATCTGTCTTCTCTGACTTGGCCATTCTATTATCCAGTTTGTCTGAGCAAATGAATTTTGAGTAGGTTATTACCCACCCTTTTGCCCTCTCGCGACTATATGGACCGCTGCTCATCTTCACGCGTAGTAAATGACTAGGCATGCACTGTCTACGACTAGTTAACCCACGGTAAAAAGTAGGCTTACAAATCTTGATTATTAACAGAAGTCACTATTTGGAGTCTTCTAAGTTTCTAATTATTGGCTAAAGGAATTTAACTATGTTCACATTAACAGAAGTGATTAAAATATAGACATTTGTGTATACGTTTAGAATGAATGAAGGTAAGTTCAAGAAAACCAAGTACATGGTATCTGAAATATTTCCTAAATTTAACCGATATTTTTTAAACTTTTGAAAATGCAAGCTGCTCTTTTTTATGCTCTGCGGTTAGAAATGTCATCACTGCCCAGGTCAAAGAAATTTATGGTAAAATGGCTCATTAGGGAATGCGTAAATGATTGACCATCCTATGCATTCGAGATTCTTAAATTGGTAGCTTGGAAAGAGGGTTAATACCCAGGCGACACTCCGAATTGGAATTGTATCACCGTTTGTTTCTAAATACTCTTCTCCCCAGAGCCACAGGTTGTCACCCTAGAGCGGACGCCCTAGTATTGAAGGAACCACATTAACCCATCCCATTTATTTTACCCCTCCTTATAATATTGTGGAAAATCTTTGCATTAGCAAACTCCTTTACGAGAGGGCATAAGAATTTTAAACCGTTCGCATGGGACTAGTTAGTCAAGAACCAACATATTTGATGGAGAGAAGTCCGTTCTTCAGAAATTGGGCAATACAGTGATAACTCTGACAACAATAACGAGCTGATTGTCATATATTTCATGATGTCTCGCCTTCTCTGTCAAGACCTTCGAGTCGTGGAAACGACTCGAAGGAAACGGACCTGCCTTCGAGTCGTGGAAAAGTCGATGGCAAAAGTATGTCGACGCTCAAGGGATGTAATTTTCAGAATTTTGAGTAATTGGAGCAATATCTGAAATAAATCCATTTGTCCAAAAGTTTTCCTGGTACTTTTTGTACAAACCTTGCATGTATGTATGTATTCATATTTAGAGTTGTACCTACTCTTACGTAATTATATGCAATTTTGTGTCAAATTCTTTTATGTAAAATTATGAGTAGACTTAAAAGTTCTATAATATTAACTCAAGTGCCTCAGGAAATTGTCAATTGCTTTTATTATGAAGGGAAAAGTTCTAGAGGACGATAGTTGATAATCCCAATAAAATCCATCATGAAATTTTAGTTAATATTTCTTATCGGAAAAGAAAGAAATACTTGGTTGTTCCACATATATTTTATTAACACGACCTAGGTTTCGACTTATTTTGTAAGTCGAAACCTAGGTCGTGTTAATAAAATATATGTGGAACAACCAAGTATTTCTTTCTTTTCCGATATGAATCGCTTCCACAAAGTGACGCCTCAGACAATTTTATTTTTTTAATATTTCTTAGCTTCAATGAAACTGTAACGGGATTATCTTCCACTTGAAATCAGTTTACCCTCATTTTAATGAGATTTTACTTACCAATATGGTTCTATAGAAAGCTTATTGGATTGGGGAATCTAATTTTATTGGAGTGAAAAATCTTCCATAATTCTACGAGATGTTATATTGCTATTTTGAGTTGCTGAGATTATTATGGATGCAAGTGTGTGAAACATGAAATAAAATCATCACTACGAATCTGACCGCATATTTTGTCAGTGATCCCAACAAAGTCAAAAGGATATGTAAGGATTCGCAATTACTTACAAGGCTATAACCGTACGGGATTCGAATTTGAACAATGAGTCACGAATTATTAGGATGGCTACACGCTCAGAAGAAAGTCGGGAATATTTCAATAACTCGGGATAGGCTCCGAATGTAAAATGAGGAATAAGGGATTCAGGAATTCAAGCATGGAAAGCTGATTTCACATGTTAACGTATTCGGACCTAACTTCCAATTTTTTCCACATGATAGGTGAATCCTGATTCGGAAACGCGAGGATAAAAAAAACTTCGGTCCTGTTTTCCAAAGGAACACGAATACACACACAATTTGGATGATGGCAAAGTTCCTCTGAATCACGTCTACTCCTTTCATAGCCTTTCATTCTCTCATTAAAGGTTACTGACTGGTTAGAATTATGGTTGTTAAGTCGTGTAAAGATTAGAATGCCACTCCCTCTATACGCTCACCCAATACCTCAATCATAACTCACCTGAATTGAAGCTCACTGCGTCAATAGTAGCTTACTTTACGTAAAAGGCTTTCGTAGTTTGTGTTTTTATCTGCTTCTGCAAACATTTCAATTTTGTAATGAATGTTCGGCGTGAACACAAACTGACGAATGAGCTCACGGAGGGATTTAAATATTCTTATTTTTTGACGATTGATCTGTTGGGTTTGTTGCTATATAGAAATTATTGGCAAGCTATAATTAACGCACATACTATAAAATGACCACATTTAAACACATACCAAATTATCAAACGATTTTAATAGCAATATTGTTCATTGGCTCGAGATTATAGCTTGTGCTGCATTCAATTTACACTAAATACTGTAAATTTAAAACTTGTAATTATAATATGTTTTAATAACATACTAAATATTACCATATGGCTTGGCGGCATGCTATGAAGTTCTTTAATGCAGATTGTGTGCTTTGAAATGGCTCATATTGCACTCCATATTACCAAATGTATTTATTTCGCCAGTGGCATTAGTCCGATCCATCTAAGTCGCCATCATTCCAGGCCTTTGGGCTAATCACTTTAATTCAGTGCAGTGTCTTTACTCCAGAGCTGGTGGCTTGCAGTATCTAGGGTATATGATGCTCTCATATTTACGGCCCCATTCGGTGAGTAACGATTTTACTCTTATTTATTTATTTATTTATTTGGGATACATTGCTGTTAGGCGATAAGCCGGGTGGCAATGACATGATATAACAAACAGTAGTCATTCTTAAAACATATCACAGTGTCATTAAATAGTCGCCATTAAATAGTGTCATTTAACAATCCCATCCTTCCTTCTCATCCTTCCAATCCCATCTTCCATCCCCTTACGTGAGTCCCGCAATCGTATTGGGACAGATTATCATTATATTAATTGTAAATTTTTTTGGGAACTCGTAGTAATTTGATAGATATTGGAAACATATTTTAAAAACAATAATGAGAAAAGTTATTTTTTTTCATTTCGAGTATGGTTTCGAAATCTGAGGTCGCTTCAGCTTCAATAATAATTAAATGTATGAAGGGTGTAATCTCATTGAATGGAGGGTGTCAATGATTTTCAGGTTTCCTGCGTTGGGTCCTACTGACGAAAATATATTCGCCGTTTGCGTTAAGAACGACATTACGACGAAATGAAAAGGATAAATTGAGCTTCTTACGGCCTTTTCTAATACTTTCTAATTTATATAATACGACTTTACGGCTTAAGGAAATAATTTTTAATATAGCCAGTCTTATTAAGAGGGAAGTATGTGACAGCGCTCGCATTACATAAATACCTATTTCAACGTTAGCAACCTTCTTTCATCTTCCTCTGTCACGTTCTACGACCCCTAATTATATTTCTGGAATGAACCCAAACATTGAAATGGGTTGGTGTCAATGTCATTTCAATATCATGCTCGACAGTTTTTGGATAACCTTGTTTTTGCCATCTTGCACTGACGGAATTAATATCCAAAACTGTGATATACCGGCTGTTTTATGGAGAGTCAAGAAACCTCTGGGAAAAGACTTTCCTCTTCGAGAATATCGGAAAAATTTCAGGAAATGGAATCCGAAAAATGAGTCGCAACACATAGTACTACAAACAGTGTCACCAAAATATATCGACATCGTGACATAAATTGGTGCTACCGCTTTCCATGTGGTAAAATCGGCATTCAGTATCAAATAGACGATGATTTGACTATTTATGGAACGTATATCGATTTATGTCAATCCACCGATGACTCGGAGTGAATAACTGAACATGATATAGTCGATAAACAAGTAAATCGCGTACTATAGTTTTTGAATTACTAAAACATAGTGGGATTTCTGGTGAAATGTTAAGCTATTTCTGAACAGCATTAAAAGCGGCCGATAAAGATATATTTCGGTGGTTTTCTTTTTACCTAGTCTATGCCCGTACCCTGTCCAAACTTTTATATGAAACATGGCTGTGTAGGGCGCGGAAAAATGGTCGTTGAAGCAATAGATTGGATGCTTTTGAAATGCGGGAGTGGAGAAGGATGGAATAGGCGAAATGGACAGAAAGGAAAACAAACGAGGAAGTGCTGCACATGGTTGGCGAGAAAAGAGACTTTTTGGGAGAAATCCATAGGAGGAAGGAAAGATGTATAGAGAGCGTTTTCATTGGCAATAGAATGTTTAAATCTGTGATAGAGTGGAGCAAGTTAGCAAACAAGGAGGGGGTAGGCAAATTTCAGGCATGCCTGACGTCATGCTGTAATGAAGGAAGCATGGAGAATTGAAGAGGAGCTTTTTTAGTGTCGGATGTCAGGTTGTTTTGTTAGGAGAGGCAAGTAAATGTTTCTTGGTAGAGTTGTGTCAAGTTTTACTACTTTCTAATAATAATATCTTCCAAGGAATACCAATAATAATAAATGTCCTTATAACCTCGTTAATATTTGTTCCGATGGTCGATATACCAGATTGCAGATGCAAAATTTAAGTGCCTGTTAGTCTAGCGAGTTGAGATTTCGACCACTAGAAGTGGAGGATCCTGGTTCAAATCCGGGAGGCGCATCTGGACACGCCCTTTTCCTCTCATGCCTTTTAGTTTTTCGAACATCGGAAACTTTTCCAGGATGCATCGTCCCGGGAAATCACAGGCGGGACTAGGAAAGGGACGGCCCCTTCGTATTTTGATGTGTGAATTTCATGCACCTTGGAGAGTGCTTGGTATGAGGTGAGCTCTCAGCCCTCACCTCGCAAGCCAACCTTTGGGTTGATTACTGTGGTTTTCTTTGGATGCAAAATTAACCCCAAACCACTAGATCGCCTCCCATCTCAGTATATCGCACAGTCTTCTTCACTCTGCGTACTCCCCACTGAGAATCAAAACATGCACCACCGTCATCGCCTCGGGAAATGTTCCCGCAGCAGGTGTACAGACAGCACTGAAGTGCACCCACTCGGAGCCAACTGTTGAGGGCACTCTGGCTCCCCTGAGGGCTACGCGAAGACCCTCAGAATTTCACGGGTGACGGCCAAATATTCCACGCCGCGAAACCGTCTCTCATTTTTCCTTTTCCCGGCGAATGGAAGAGTGGTTACCCACATCTTTTTTACTTCTTGTTTAGATTATCGGCCGATTAGTGTCGCGCCTTTCTGCCATCCTCTTCCGTGAAATTAGTAATTCTCACGGGGTGAGGCATGAAGAAAGTGGTCGGACCGGACATGGTACGCCGGCCGAAGAGAGAGAGAGAGAGATGGAAGTTTTAGGGTGTCGCCTTCTTCGACTTACGAAAGGACAGAAAAGGCGAGTCACATTGCGCGAGGACGGCGGGCAAGAAAGGAGTGCGGAGAGGGGCACTCGGAAGAAAAACGCAGGGAGGGAAGGCGAGAGGAATGAAAAGCGAGAGTGTGTGCGTGGAGGAAGAGAAAGATAAAGATGCGAGGCAAAGAAGAGGGTGGCTGAGATGAAGAGCTGGTTACGAGGGGGCGGGGGTGAGTGAAGAAGAGGACTTGGTGGTGGCCGAGTGGGAGAGAAGACGTCTGTGGAAGGTGGCGAGAAGGTGGAGCGTCGGGAGGAGGGGGTGACGGCGGGTGGAGGCTGAGGGCAAGGGGAGGAGGGTAGGGAGGACGGCCGACTGAGTTGCAAAGCAAAGATGAGATCGGAGGGGAAGACGGAGAAGGGGGAAGGGAGGAATTGGGCGGGCAAGAGGGGCGGGGGAGATCGAGACTGATCGAGTAATGACTTCATTCGGGCGGAATTGGGGCCGCGCGGCCTATTACGCCCGGTCCATCTCTTCGGTCACCACCGCTCACCAATTATTTACAAACACGGAAAGCGATCGCGAGGAAGCAGGGAGGAGATCTCAACTACAAAACGAAAGCAAGGTGATTCGGGGAAGGGAAGCTAGAGGGGTTGGAGAGGGCTCCGTCTGGAGGCCTAGGAATAGGAGGAAGGATGGATTGGGGGGGGGCGCAGAGCGTGGAGGAGGATGGTAGGCATGGAGCGGGCTTGAAGACCTAGCGTTCCCTTTTCGGAGGGAGAAAGTCTGGAAGGGGAGGATTTGGTGTGCGTATGCGTGTGTGTCGGGTTTTAGAGAGAATGACGGGAGGGAGAGGATGGAGGGGCAGAAAAGGGAGGAGAGGGGAGGAGGAGAGAGGGAGAGGACAGTGGTCGGCCTGCGAGGAAGAAGAAGAGGGCGAGTGGGCGTCCGCGTGTGTTTGTGCCGAGGAATGAAGAAGGTATAGTTGAGGTCTCTCTCTCCCTCCCTTCCCTTCCCTCCCCTCCCTCCTTGCCTTCTCCCTCCCCCGACTCGTCTTCCCCACCGCCCCCTCTCCCGCCTCCTCTCCTCCTCCCTCTCTAACTCCCTCTGTCCCTGCGTCCTTCCTCATCCTCCCTTTGCTCGTTTATCCTCCCCCAACCATTCACTCCATCCTCGACGCACATTCCCTCAACAAACTTCTCCCACCCAACATCCCTCCCGGTCCTCATTCCATACTTGCTTCCCCTCCCTTTCCCGTTTCTCCCGTCCTCCACCTCTTCCTCTCCTCTTCCTCTCCTCATCTCCCTCGCGCTCCCCTTCCTCCCTTCCCTTCTTTTTTTTATTATTCCAACTCCTCCCACCCTCGTCCCCCTCCCATACAATCCTATCTCTCTCTCCCTTTCTCTCTCTCCCTTTCTCTCTCTCTCCTTCTACCTCTCAACTCGGTCGCCCTTTTCGGTTCCCTTCATCTCAAATTCTCCTCTATCTCTCTCTCCCTTCACAGTCTCCTTCGCAGCGGATCACCCTTCTCCCTCCGCCTTCGCTTTAACGTGCTTGTCATAGTTGCTCCCTATCACTTGCCGCAGTCTACATCTCTTTCTTTCTCTCCTCTTTGCTCCCATATTCTTCCGACACACACATGCAGGAGAAAAACCTTCCCTAGTCCTCTCCTCTCCTCCCATCCGTCCTCTCCCGCTCCCCTACCACCCCTTCTCCCACCCGCCCCTACCATCCCCCCGCAGTCCACCCTTCCTCCCCGCTACTCCCTCCACCCACTCTCTACCTCATCCTCCATCCCGGACAGAAATACAGCGCCCCTCTCATGACGGATAGAGTCATTGGGTTCCGGCGTTGCCAACCTTTCCGACACCTTAACTTCGGTGAAGACGTGAGCACATCCTGAGGAAACAAGGAATTTTAGGGGTGAACCAATAAGCAACTGTTTGTAACGCGAGATGTTTTTACGAAGATCCGGTTGGTAAACTTGCGCGGGTTTTATTTTTTTAGCATGCGTGTTTACTTGAGAAGACGCGCTTTATTGGGATAAATATTGACAGTCAGGGACTTCGTTGAAGTGGCAGGGTAAATAATTAGTAGCTTAGGCGTTAGGAAGTAGTGGGTTAACCCAAAAATCAGTGCTGAGGTTATGCAAATACGTGCGTAATATTTGAATGGTCAATGGGCAGTGTGTACACCAAATGTCAGTAGCTTTGCCGAATAAATACCGATTTTAAAGTGAGGAGAGGGAAGAAAGGAAAAAATTTTGTGGGTGATGTTTCCTGAAAAATGATACCGTGGACCTAGTACTGGCTAAGTTTGAGGACATATGGTATTCGATGAAAGTCCCCCCAGTTGCCTGTAAATACGCACAAGAGCTCGCCTCAGCAGTTTTCCAGTTCATAAAAAATTTGTTCTAAATAGAAAATAGATTCAGGGCTCGAAGGAACTTAAATATTCTTCGAGAGAAAATAACATCTCTGGCTGAGAAGAATGCGGTAGTGGGAAACAAAATTTTCAGTAATCAATCAGATGGTGACGTTAGCTTTTAAAATACTCCTGAATTGACTCTGTCTTAATACTTTGTTGTCAGTATTAATTCATCAACTATTTTAACACATCAACTAATGCTAACTTACTTCCCTTTGTTTTGTTTTACTAGATGTGTGATATTGGAGGCTATTTAACGATTAGCCATAGAAGAATAAATCAAAGCATTTGATTATGAATTTGGAGTAAGCATCGGAGGGGCCCGGATTCGATTCCCGGGCGAGGCACTCTGGGCACCTGCAGCACCACCCAAGCTATGTGATTTTTCAGGTACCAGATCTTCCTGGGAAACCATAATCGGCACAGGGAAAGGAACTGGCCCCCCTACCCTGATGTGTGAATTTCACACGCCGTCGGGCTTAGTACTGGGTGAACTCTACCGTCACGTACCGAACCGACCTTCGGGTTGATTACTGTGTTTATGGTTTTATAGTTGTTCACTCATTTACAGTGCCATGAATAGTAAGTAACTCGATCGTTTTGGGTTCGACGGAAGACGAAAAGAAACTGAAAGATGCGTGACAAGCGCGCTTTCAAAATAAGCTCATTTCAATGGGAAAAGCGTGAAATGTGGGTGACCGTGGGATAATTAGGCCTTTTTATTGTAGTCATATTGAAAGATTCAGGGGTAATACTTCGTGTAAATAATTCCGCAGTATCGCCAATATTAATTTTACCGAAGACTAGAATGAAGCCATTGCTTAAAGACCATATAAAATCTTCATTATATTTTCACAATTTTTTTTAATTTACCACTTCAAAAGTGTTGCATGCGGTGAGATTGATTAAGTCACCCGAGTAATCGGTCGATCTCCCCGATATCTCTTTCTATATCGACCGCTCTCATTCTCTCTCATTTGGTATTTTTGTTTCTACTAACATGCTAAAGTTCATTGTACTTCATCTTCCCTTAGGTTGCTGTATTCACCTACTTGTGTTATGGGTGTCTTCTGACTTAATCTTAAGTTTTTACATTGAAATCCCTTAGTTATCATGAGAAATCTTCCATCCCTACTGAAGTGAACCAGCCTTATCGCCCTTTGAAGGGGGTCATGAAATGACCTTTGACTCGAGCGCATGCATGAGATTATTCCAGAAGTGACCCCATAAGTCTGGGGGGAGGCAAGGAGATTTAAAAAACAATTTCCTCTTGTGTCATTTGTTCTCTGTCGTGAAGCCTTAATTCATTGAAATGAAAACTAACGTTTATCATTCAATAAAACCCCCAGGAAAACCTGCATACTTTCAATTTCTCACCTATAAATAAAATGTTTTATAAATATTTCTCTTCGAGTGACTGCGTTTGAGAGTGTAATTAAGACTTTCTCTCAAAAAGATTTTTCGTTGCAAATTTGTTAGCACTCGGGTTAAGAATGCGATCTGGCTTAAAATAAAATCATCGGAACTCATGAAAACTCGGCCCCGAGAGTAAATCACAAGAGACTTTGGAGGGTAAGTGGGCGAGGTGTACTCTTTGAGTAAAGCAGTATCGTGTGTAGGGGTGGTAACACGAACGAAAGCATCGAGGAATGAAGGAGGTCCATTGACGTAATGGAAAACGTTGAGAAATGGAAATGGATGTGGAGGGGAAACAAGAAGGATCGCAGATGGGCGGAAGAGGCTCGCGATTCGATCCCGAGGGATAAGATGAGGCCGAAATGAAGGACCACTGGAAGGTGGGACGAAACAAGAAGATTCGCAAGTGTAGGGTGGTGGAGGAAAGCCATGCGGGCTGTGGCGAGTGTGGAAAAGCTAGTTCACCGTTGGAATGAAGACTTCTCCAGGTTCCCAAGCAAACATTTGAACACTATAATTGATTAGTATTGATCTACATGACGCGGTTGCTCATTGCTCCACGACTTCTATTCAGTACCTCCCCATCATCCCTCTCTCTCCCCTTCTCGCCTCCTCGCCTACCATCTTCCTCCTCTTTCCCGCCCTCCAATTTCTTTCGCCCCATCCCACCACCTCCGACTCCTTTTACCGAAACCCTCCCTCGATGTCCGCTCGCCTCTCCCTCCATTATCCTCTCCCTCTTTCACACCCATCCCCCTCACCCCATCTTGCCTTTTTTCCCCCTCCCCCCGACCCCCCTCATGGTCGTTCAGCCCCCCCCCTCCAACGCCTGCCCCCACCCCTCCCCTCACCACCCCCCATCTCTTTCCTATCCTTACAGAACATTTTTCTTCATTCCTCTCTCTCATCTTCCCCCTCCGTCCTGCCTTTCTCTTCACTTCTTTTCTTCCCTTTTTTGCTTTCTCTTCTTTTTACCACCCTCTTTGCCTCCCTTCCTTCTTCCCCCCCCCCATTCCGCCGCCCCAATGCCTCCTCCTCCTCCTCATCTCTCCCCCTCCCGCCCTCACTCATGGCCTCTACCACCTACCTCCCCTCTGTCCCTCTCCCCTTTCCCAGCAGATAGAGACATTACTCCGGCAGCAAGCAGGGCTCCTCTCCCGTCGGCCACGGTTCCTCCCACTCGTCCGCCCTTCTACTCTCTCTCCCCCTCCCCCTCCGCAGTCCCGCCGCCCCCCCGCCCCTGCCCCAACCCGACCCACGGCCCTTAAGGCGACGGACGAGGCCCAGCCGATGAGGGCCTGCTGGTAAAGGGAGAAGGAGCGGGGGTGGGGCGGCCTGCGCGAAGTCATGAGCCGGTGGGTGGGGGCGTATTTCGAGTCCATGGGATGGGCGAGGAGTCGGTGAGGAGTTTTACAGTGTTGCCGCATTTCCAGTGGGTGGCTGAGTGGGCTTCGTGGAAAAGAATGGAACGAAGAAACATCTTCGTCTTCTCTTTAGGAGGCCGATAAGGAGCATGGCGACTCGTAGGTATAATATCCAAATTGAGCAGTCGAGGAAAACTCGGCGAGTATCTATTATTGGTGGAGTTTGGTCGTGCGCGAAATAATCGCCACCAAGCCCACTCGGGCCTCGATTCAAGTCCATTCCTTTGGTGACCACTGCAGTGAGGCAACCACTGTCCTCCAGCACGAGGCTGACTCTGTACATGTGATTAGGCGCAATGGTATTGGGGCATTACTGAATATCTTTATACTATGTGATTTCGGTACAATGGATCTGGGCAGCTTTGTTCGGAAAGACTTCCCCTTCCCCCTCCCTTCAAGACCTCTGGCGTTTCGATAGCACTGGATTCTCATGGGTAGTCGAAGGCGGTGGAATTGAAAGGGTTTATTTATTGAGAAAGGGTCAATCTGGTGCGCTGATTACACGACCCAGTGCGTAAGAGCAAGAACCTCAACCGCAGCATCCGATGGCATTCCGGCGATAGCATTGCTCCCTCCCGTCTCGCACGTCTCCCTTCTCCCTCCAAACAAATAGACCCTCCCCAAGCATTACCTCTTCCCCACGGAATTCCAACGTGGTAATGAGTTCAACTCTACTTCGTCCCTAATCTGAGCCATCGTCTATACCTTCTTGTGGATATCGACCGGGCAAACATAATGTAATTTACGGAGGTAGGTCGACGATGTTTCGGGCACACTCCATTTTTAGTCTTAGGCAATGTATGCCTACACCGAATGAGATGAGACTCGGTCGCTACTTTTAAACTACCGCTTCAAATTCCTTCCTGCGCGGCTCATTAGTCCCCGAATTTGAAAATCTAACCGTGTTCAAATGTGGTGCCGGAATGTAACGCCGTCGTAGAAGTTGCCCTGGCATCACGCGCGATCACAATTTCGGATGACGCACGATTCCACGTCAGTTACGTCTCATTCGTTCGGGATTGGATACGCGGGGAGCGTTGGCGTAATTAATGCTAGCCTGCCTCAAACGTCTATTCGGAGCAATAAACATTTTTGCGACTTCATCAACAACTGCTTTCATTGCCACATGATTTATGTGTTCGAAGTCGGCAACCGACCAAATATTGGAAAAATCATTGTTTTTAATTGTCGTGCGACGAAATTGATCTCCAAAACATATTAGAAGGAAAACAATCCTGGGGTTTCGAGCTCTCTTATAGATTCCACCCTGCAAACAGGTGTACTACGTTCTAAGAATTGGCCAAAACAAATGTTGCCTATGACGGAATTATAAATAATTACATCTACGAGTAGTTAAGCATGAAACAGCGTCTTAAACTATTTTTGCCTGTCTGATTCATAGGTTTAATTCTTCATATGCTTAAATAAAAATGAAGTAAGAATTTGATCACCATCTTTTTAAAATTGACTGAATGCTATTTCGAGAAAGCTCGTGGCTTAAGTTGAGGGTATTATTTTCGACTCGTCTTGCGGCGCGAAATTCAATAATTTTCAAATAGAGGTGCCATATTCAATAATCCTTGCGATGATTTATAACTGGGGAGCATCAATGTGCGTGTGAAAAATACGCTGGAAGCCTACTATTGGAATGGCGCACGTATGTGGAGGAATATTCAACACTATTGGACAGATTATTCACCTATCGATGCACCGTCACCGAAATAGATTATCGTAGACGAAGCGCGTCACCACATCACCACTATTAGTCCCTACTGGGTGAACGTTTAATGTTGAGGCATCAGTGGTAGACTAAAATAACACCGTACCAAACTCTTCCAATAATAATTCAGGAATAAAATTGGTAACCGGTTGCCATTATTGGTTGAAAAATGTTTATGTGCATTTGGGTTGGATGCGAGAGCACACGAAGGGATTGTTCGAAAGCTTGCGGCATCCCAAACAGCTCTGAGGCTACTCCTACCACCCGGTCTTCTGAAAATTCCTAAGCAGAACTTGCTCCGTGTTTTAGTGTGCCTGTCATCGCGTTCGCTCGGAGGATTAAGGGTTAGGCTCGACCGGCGAAGCCACTAAAGCCGTCCTCCGCCCCACCCAGAGAATCGGCCCTTCACAAACATAGCTCCGTGAAAACCCAACAAGTGGAGACTAGCTAGGTCACATCTCATCACAGGACTGCGTAGTTGATTTGTAGGCAAATTACTTCGATGTTTTAGTCTAGCAATAAGCCCGGAATTCTCATCTCACGCGACTTCCTTTAGACTCTGGAGGCCTTTTCTACATTTTTTAAAAATTTGAGCTGACATTTAAGTCTGTTTTACGAGATTTCTTGTGTTAGAAATATTTTTTCAATTTTGGTTGAAGGGGTTGAATCATTCAACTTTTCAAAAGTTTATAATTAGAGAATATTAGTTGACAATTCATCTTCTTGATATCTTGGACCGGACCGATATCGGCCATCTGTGCAATGCTGCTAGTGAAAGTAGTTGGTGTTCAATGATCTAATTTTGTCGTCGTGATGTTATAAAATATCTTTAAATCCTGGGTCCTTGAGGTCGGAGAAGAGTGAGGTTGGAGTCAGAACTTTGCCCATATCTAAAACAATTAAACATTTGTTGATTAGTTTTAGCAACTCGCGAACACTTGTTGTTTCCATAGTGAAAATAAATTGTTCCGAATAAATGAAGGCGGTCATGCGTGAATTTCCAATCATATCGATACGGATAACTCTGGAAAATAATCACATAATGACCGTTCTTATGGGCCAAGATAATGGATGGGTTCGTAGGAGTAAGTTCTTTGGGTCTGAAAGGCCGTTATGATGAAGATATTATGAAAAAGGTATCGTGAGTTCGAGATTCAGGAAGAAAGAAGGAAGGAAACGAAATGCATTGCGTGCTAGGGACCCATTTATTCTCCAGGAAATTTTAAGCGATCCCATCAGAGATTTTTTAACCTTCGCACTGCTCTAACACTTAAATTTCGTTCTACACTCCCTTGCCTCGTTTTTTCTATATTATGACTCATATTTACTTTATAATACAGGAAATGCCACTGACATCTTATCTTGAAAGCATAAATGGCTACCAGATTCATTCGACTGGCAGTCCAATCTCTTGTTCTTGACTAGTTAGAGTTTTCCAAAGGCATCTGAAGGCGTAATTTAGTCTTTAAGCCTAAGGTGATAAGTCAAAAGATAGTAAGTCCCTATTGTGAGAGGTTAGATTGAATTTAGCCATCCTAAAGATAATAATTTCTAATTAACGGCAGTAAGGAGAGATCATTACCTTTTAATTCGATTGATTTTTTATATACAGGCCACAGTGTAGTGGGATGATATTAGGAAAATTATATTAAACATGCATATTGAATATATAGCTAAGCTGTTAGCATCCCTCTGGAGGCATGTTTCCCTTTAATGAAAATAGACATATTCAACAATTAGTGTTCACCCTGAGCAAGGTCAGATTTGCACTGTAACAAAAGAAACCCTGTCCCAAAAGTTGCACCCCAGTAGATGAAAGGTGTATCATCTAATCCTCCAATACAACCTTGTAATTCCCAAATGCTTAATTGCACCAAATACTTTTCGTTTACTACGATTAATTTGCAAACTCAACATAAAATATTCGAATGGTCAATCCTCCATAAGTATTCTTCGTCAGTTCTTTTGACGCAGTTAAGTTTTGAGCACCGAAAATTAAGGCACCTTGGTACCAAATTTAGAAATCTGTTGAGTTATATTTTAGACCTTATTGCCTATTCTAGTGTTATGTTTACTATATAATATTCCATACAGTTTTAAGTCGGATTCGTGAATTTGTTCTTTATTTTATTTATCATTTTACCAGTTATTTACTGATAAATCCCAATTGATTCATTTTCCTCAGTTTTGAAATCATGTCAAAGGGTACTAATGTATTCCTACAATATATAGTATGATAAGAATGTTCCGGAGATCACAAGACAATGATAATTTCCATTAAAAATAAGTGGAAAAAAATTTCCCTTTTAAAGGTATTCTATTTGTACCAAATTTCAAATGTCAGGATCACTTAAAACGGCGTGATAGGCAGGAAATATTCTTTGTTCACTATTAATTGGAAGAAAAGAGCAGCAGTTAAATTTTTCAGTCGTGATTTTTTAACTAAGAGCCTGGTAAGCGTTGATTGAGACCTTCTCCGTTGTGACTCATCAATCAACAAATATTTGTGCGGGGTATTCCACGCCAATCCGACCACTGTTTTCATCGTCCTTTGGCAATTGTGATCATATCCATTCCTATGTTTTATTTAAACAAACCATAAATCCGGGTGATTTTACACGGCGTTGAAGTGACTGGTGTTAATTCTCACCAACAAGCACATTTGGCCTATTCTTTCATGCATTGCCCTACTCAAGTCCCCTATAACTTAGACGATATGTAAACAAGTGTGCTGTAAAATACAGAAAGGATGAATTAAGGCTACTGCATTTAGTGGTTACCAATGGTAATGGAATTTAGTGCTGCCTAATAACTTTTCGAGTTACCGGGATACATGAATGGGCATTTGGTGTGAATATGGTCACAACCTTTAGATTCCACTTTAAAAAATCTGTCGTTTGGCAGAGAATACTTTGCACAGTGTTGGTGGCATTATAAATAAAAAGTTCTAAGTAGAAGTTGCCCTCTTAAAACTTAGAACTTTGATCGAGTAATCTCACTGCAATAAATTTTGGGTTGTGGCACAGAGTGCCTTATCTAAGTAATGAAACAGTTTGAATACTCCCGAAGAAGAATGATTTAAAAACTTATCAAGTCCTTTTTTTTAGAATAGAGTTTAGCGTATATTACCTAGTCCTTTGTACGAAGATTATTTATAATCCAATGATGCGTTTACTTTTGTTCCAAGTCCTCTAGATCACAAAAGTATCTATTTAAAAAATCAAGTTTTTCTTCACAGTACAGTACATGATATTTCCCTAAGAATTTTAACTCTTGAAAAACCTTGTTGGTGTCGGCGGCGTTTGAAAAAGGACGCCCAAAATTACGACGACCAAAGTAAGTGGTTTCGCAATGAATGACACGGATGAAGTTCCAAAATTTCAATGTTTTTTGTCAACGTTTTAAATCTCTCAGAGTGAGTTTCCATCGGTTCTATTGGTCCGTGATTTAAAAATAATATCGTAATTTCGTGGTTATTTTTCAATATTATCATATATGTATCTATTTATTCGCATATGATTTTGCAGTATATGAAACGAATACTCAGAATGACAACACTGACTGCACGAGAAAGGATGAAAAAAGTCAAGTCATTCATTAGGGTTTTTTATTAAAAATATTTATTATTGCCTGTGCTTCTAAGCTGGTGAAAATAGTTGCTTCTGGAGGAAATGATTTTTTGCTCGTAAAACGCATTTTTGAGTCATATGTCGGTTTACGTATAATTTCACGGGTATTTTTTTGAGGAATTATATGCTGCAATAAAACCACACCTTAGTACATTTCACAGGGTCATGTTTATGTATTTCTTTTATTTAAAAAGTTAAATTTTGTCAGAAATGTTTCTTTTTAAAAATGAACCCAGAGGTGCATCAGAAGAGAAATAAATACGATCTGAATATGTCGACCAATCCATCGATCAACAAAGTAGAGGGCCCTAACGCACAATCCACACAAATGTCCTATTCCTAAAAAAAAAATGTTATCCCTTCATCTGTTGCTTGTGTGAATTGACTTTTTTCCTTCAAAATTTTCCCACGAAGAATCTTACCTATAATATGATGAACGAAAAGTTATCGGGGCTCGTAAACTTTTCATTGAAACACCAACAAACACGTACAAATGTTCACACAAACGTGATGGTGCAATCATCCAATGTTTCAATTGCATGACGCCAGGTGAATGCACGAGAGGGTCATACATTTTTTCGACAGAAACCCATCGACCGAAAAAATGATCTTTCCTTCAGCTCGCCTGGTCATCATCCCCTGGGACAGAGGAAACGAGAGGATCTGGATTAAATCTTGATGTTATGACCATATGACACGTCATCCAATCGTAAAATATTCATCGACTTCCGTCGGATTTTTACTGACTGAGATTTCAATGAAAGCAGAATTAGAGAATGCTACACACTCACTGTTTATTTTCTCTCATTAAAACCAACACGACCACCTAACTTGGGCTATCTTGACAGTTAAATATAGATCTGTTATGTCGAAACTCCTCCCTTTAATTAAGTTTCCAGTATCGAGGGCGAGCAAATAGATTTACATGAGCACTGCTTTTGGGACTGTATACGGTGAAACAATTTATATGCAAATTCACACATAGCAAAGCGAGTTGAATATACGAGTATTTCACGGAATAAAAAGGATTTTTCCATCATTTTCGCGTGCAAAATGTAAAAATTAATTTCGATCCTTTCGCCAAAGAAGGTGTGAGAAGCTAATGTTATAGTAGAATAAGGCTAATTTCATCACATCCGAAGTTATTTTAAAATCAATCAGTTATTCAATATGACCCCAGGCATTGAAATAGGGTGTTATTACGATTACCTATTACAATTCTATGCACACACACACACACATATATATATATATACACACACAAATATGTATATATAAAAACCATAAACACAGTAATCAACCCGAAGGTCCGTTTGGTATATGATGGTTGAGTTCACCCAGTACTAAGCCCAATGGCGTGTGCAATTCCCACATCAGGATAGGGGGGCCTGCTCCTTTCCCTGTGCCGGTTATGGTTTTCCAGTAAGATCTAGTACCCGAAAAATCACATTGGATGGAGCTGCAGGTGCTCAGAGTGCCTTGCGTGGGAATCGAACCCGGGGCCCTCTGGTCAGTAGTTCAACGCTCCACCCCTTGGACTACTCGAATACTATATATATATATATATATATATATATATATATATATATATATATATATATATATATATCTTTTATATACTCAGTTACATAGGAATAGATACAAGGAAAAGGGATAGGAACACACATAAAGGACGATCACAGGAGAAGTGGGGAAGGCGGAATCAGGCAGATCACGAGTGTAAAAATATTTCCTAGACCGGGACTTGAACCGGATCTTTCTACTGGCCGGGCGGAGGCTCTTGACGACTTGAGCTATCCAGGAAACGTAATGTACGCTGAGATCTGCTTTGCTTTATCCAACCAAAGGCCCTCGATTCTTTGGCCAAGAGATGGTGTTAGGGAGCTGTTCCACCCACCAAAGAAGAAATAGACAACACACACAAGAGGAAAGGATAGTAGTATAGCAATCATACAACATCATAAAGAATAAGAACAGTGCGTTTCGTGGCACGCATAGCCAGAAGAAGAGACGAGCCACATTGGCCTAATACACATTCAAACACGAAATCCCACCAAACGGCGAACAAATACTCATTTACATAGAAATAGATATAAGGAAATTCTTATCCTTTATGGTGTTGTATGATTGCTATACTACTATCCTTTCCACTTGTAAACAGAATCAGCAGTGGGTCCAAAGGTTGGAAAAATAATATGAAAGAAGAAAAATATTAGAGCAAAGTTGCACTACTGTATAGTCAGAGTTATAATAACAAATGCAGCTTTAGAATAAAAAAATAACGCAGGACTCTCTTACGCTCGGGGCCGAAGCCTTGTGAAATTAAATTTAGGGCTTACTTTCCAAAGGCAAGCCAAGGGTTAAATTGAACGGCTTGACTTCCAATCGCGAATCTTCTGGTTTTTCGTATTGTCCCGTGAAGAAATGTTTGCAGAGAGCTTACCGTTCTTTTGTAAAGAAATGAATGATGAATTAATGAAAGAATAATACACAATAATTCAATAATGAACAGTAGTATTAGACTTTTTTCTCCGACACTACCGTCAATTATAAATCACAAAAACCACGAAGCACTTTGAAGTGATTCGCAGTGTTCACGAATGGTGGGCTGAATATGGTCTAGAACTGAATGTTTAAAGGTGCAGGCTATCGTAGATCTTACAAGGGATAAAAGAACAGTCCGAATTCAAAATTCTCGAGTCATATTCAGTTTGTCTCAGGCATTTAGGAATGTGCAAAAGAGGCTTTAAATGGCTTTAAAATAGACTCATGTGTCACCATTATGCCGTACCTATTTATGAAATAGTTTTAACGATTTGGCGTGCATGAGGTGTTTTGCCTTAATGAAGCTTTTGCTGAAGTCATTTGTGAAACACAAGGTTTAAAAAAATATTACCGAAAGAGATAGAGAGCACCAAGATTTCACGGACAGAATTTTATTTTAGGCCTCATTTTGTGTATTCTGGGAGTATATTAAAAAAAAACTAATTTAAAAAAAAGTCCTTCACGAAATTTAAAAAAATACAGAGGAAAGCCACTGAGATGGCCAAAACTGCCGTGAAAGGTGACAAAACGTCAAACAATATTGCCTCACTAACTGGGATGAAGCTACCGGAGACCCAAAGACTTAACTCTTGATGAAATCCATCAAGAAGGTATCAATCAACTGATTTTGTTTGCGAAATTCGGGGAGCAATCTAAGTTTCACTCTACTGCGGCAGGTCAGACAATAATGACAAAAGGAGATAGAGGGGACCTGTTTAGCAGATCCTAGATTCAGAGATTCGTTTATCCCCCAAACAACCAGCAACCGCTACACGAAAAGGTGTACTTACAAATTAATCCAACATATACAAACTTTTTCTTCTCTCAATTTTGATGAATGTTATCTACTCTTCGCCAACACAAGCCTGCTTGTGTAGGATAAACGTTCGGACGATTCCGGAACAGGCGAACAGTGAGAATTCATAATTCCCTCAATATCTCATTTCCTATTCTATTAGAGAGATGTAGGGAAAATTCTGAATCAAAATACCTTCAGAGAGAACCATTCTAGTTAAGACGAGGCATACTGAATCTTTTTGAAAAGCATTTTGCTCCTCTATAAATACACGACATTGATGACAAATGAATTGATATGAAATATCTAATATACAATATGACAAATATTGTAGCACTATTATTGGAGGCATATAATTCAAATTGAATATTAGATAGTGTTAACGTAAAATGGTAATTGGGATGGGTCACTACTTCAATTTCTGATGGAATCGTACACCAAATTGTGAGTATTGACTTTTTGTTTACATAACGCTGAAATTCTTCAAAATATTGAGCATAAAATTCGCCTTATATTCCATGCAAGGTCTTATCAGGCAAATGAAATCGGAAAGATTTTTCGTGAACGGTAAAATTTCTCACCAAATCTTATAATTTGCACTACTTTGCTGACGAATCATTCTAATTTCTTGGAAATTGGATTCAATTTCTCTATTTAAGTCCACAAGGGCAGATTAATGTGTATTAAGTCCGAGCAATTTTATTAATATTATTTGGTAATCTGCCGGTTGAGGTAGGGTTTGAATGGACACAACTACTAAATAAATATTTGTTTCTCCTAACAGAACACAACCCAACATCCTACTCTACAACAGGCCTTTCTTCATCTCTGTGTACTTCCTTCCTCCCTTTATCCCGTCCAACATCCCTATCCTATTCCTGCCCTTTCTTCGTTTGCCTAACACTGTCTTCAACATCCCACTACCGATCAATTTGCTTTTCATCCGTCTTTCCTGTTTCCTTATGATTTTTCCCAACAATCCCCTCTCCTCCCTCGATATACCCGGCACGTCTTCCTTCTATTTTCCTTTCTGCCCACTTAACCTTCTCCAACCTTCTCCATGTCCGCATTTCAAAAGCCTCCAATCTACGTCTATTATCCTGCAATACTTACCATGATTCCGCGCCGTACGGAACTACACTCCACATCAAACTTTTGACGAACCTATTCTTAATATCCTCACTCAACGTCCCCGTCATCAACTCCCTCCTCCTTGCGAAAGCCTCTTTTACTAGTGCAATTCTTATCCTTACGTCTCTACTACTTTGACCGTGTTGGTCCAAAACACTTCCGAGATACGTAAACTGTTCTACCTGCTCTAGCTTTTGCCCTCCTATTTTAATGTTTAGCTTAGCCTTTTTCTTCCTGGAAAATCGCACAATAATTTTTTTAATTTTATTAATATTGATTTTCATCCCATATCTGTCGCACTGAAGTTCCAATTCACTCAGCAATGCTTGCAACCCCTTGGCTGACTGACAAGCTAGAGCTTGGTCATCAGCAAACCTTACTGCTTTTACGGATTCCCCTCCCACTTTCATTCCTACCTCCAGTTCTTCCCATGCCTCTTTAATCATTTCCTCTGCATACAGGTTGAACAGCAACGGTGATAATGGGCAACCCTGCCTTACACCCAATCCTAGCACTGCCCATCCTGACTCCCCGTTTCCCACCCGCACCTGAGTTGTCTGAGACATGTACAGGTTGCGGATTAGCCTCCTGTCCTTTCAATCAATCCCTACTTTCTGCAATATACTCATTATTTTTCCCAATTCACTCTATCAAACGCCTTTTTGAAATCTACAAAACAAGCAAATATGTCCAGATTGCATTCTATATTCCTCTCGATCAGTGATCTCATTACTGCAATGGCATCGCGCGTGCCTCTTACCTTCCTAAACCCAAACTGATCATCCCCAAAGTAATCATAAGCTTTGCTCTCCATCATTTGCTGATGATCCTGAGAACCACTTTAACTGCGTGGAAAATGAAAATTATTATTTTGTATTCCTTATATTGTGTAGCCCTTACCTGTTTCGGAATAGGAAATAACACTGATTTCACTAAGTCTTCCATTGAGATTCCTTCCTCATAGATGCTGCGAATCAACCCATATAGCCTGTTCCTCTAACTTCTCCTAAACCTTCTAGTAGTTTCGCAGGATTATTGTTTATTCCTACGGCCTTATTTGGTTACATCTCCCTTACTACCCTTTCTATCTCATCGTCGAGTATGCCTGTTCCTAAGCTATCTTCATCTACGTCCTATTCTCTTCCTATGTCTAAGCATGTTGACCTAAGTTGACCATATAGTTCTACTGTGTATTCCCTCCACCTCTCCTGGATCTTTCCTGTGGCCACTATTATCTTACCCGAATTATCTGTAACTGTTAGCCCAGATCTTCCCTTCTTACTTCCGTTAGTTTTTTAACCTTCTTGCACAGCACACAAATTTCACTCTTCCTCCGCAAACTGTTCCACTCCTCGCATTGCCCCTGCCGCCACGCTTCTTTTTTTTCTATTCGTTACCCATCTCAATTAATTGCTCGACTTTTTCTACTTACTTCTGCCTAGCTCTGTGTTTACATTCTTCCATTTTCTTCTCTCATCCATTTTTTCAATCATCTCATCTGTGATGCACGGTTTTCTAGTCCTTTTTCCGTCAACGGTTCCTACAATGTCTTTTGCGGCTTTCGATATCCCTTTCTTGATATATTCCCTTTTTTCTTCGATAGTACTCACCTCTTTACCATCCTCCATAATTTTCTCTACCGCCTGTTTGTACTCCTTCATTTTCAAACCATTTAATGCTTCTACATTCTATTTTCTAACCCGCCACCCCTGCCTTATCTTTTTGAAACGGGGGTTACATTTCATAAGAACTAAATTGTGGTCAGAGTCCGCATCCGCTCCCGGGAAGCTGTGCGACTTTATGACACTGTTCCTAAACCCGAGCCTAACCATAATATAATCTAACTGATACCTTTCTGAGTCACCTGGCATTTTCCATGTTTACCAACGCTTTTTGTGGTATCTAAACCATTTTTTGGCAATAAATAACCCCTGTCTCTGACAGAACTCAATTGCCTTCTCCCCGCAGTAATTCTTTCTACCTAAACCGCAGTCGTCCGCCTCATGACCACCTCTGCCTTCGCCTACCGTCGTATTTAAATCCCCCATCAGTATAAAATGTTTACCTGCAGAAACACACTCGATTATGTCATCTATCGGATCGTATACCCTATCGACTTTTTCTTCCTAATGATTACTTGGTGGCATGCACTCGTATACCTGAACAATGACCAGGTTTGTCGGTTCTGCATTTAACTCTGCTAGCAATATTCTAACCGTTGCTTGCCCTAAGTTGATTACACTTTTTCCCACCCTTTCATTCAATATTTTGGCAACTCCTCGCTGGTTCTTGTCCCCTCCGCTGTACATAACTCTACGAGTCTCGTATTATTATTCGTATCAGCACAGTAATCCCCACTATTCTTTCTCATCACGCATTGACCTTAAATGTCTATTTTTCCTCTTTCCATCTGTCGCTTTATATTCTCTAATTCGCCTGTCCTCAACATTGTCCTGACATTCCTAGTTCTTTTGAAGATTGCGTAATCGATGATTATACCAATAGAAGAGAATGAAAAAAGCAAGGAAAGAACGGCGATAAATTGTTCTGAAAGAGAAACGATAGGTACCGATGCTCAACTACTATATGAATCTTTCATATCAGATTGCAATCCGAGTCGAAAGTGTTCTGTGATGTTCATACACGCCTAGTTGAAAGGAAAGGGCAATCGCGACTGCTATGGCGGAGATCATTTCATTCCTAAGCCTTCTACACTTTCAGCACAGCGAAAAAGCTCTTTAGGACGCAGCTTCTGGACGTGCGTTATCTATGGTCTCGTGGATTCATGCTGGCGCCCCCTCTGCGGTGGCACAAGTAGGTACAGCAATGAGAGAACCCGGATATCACCGGACGCCTGTGCTCAAGAGGGAACATCCGCCACCGCCTAGCATGCTTTATTCTAATATTTTGCTCGAATATATATACATGTATACATACAGATGTGCACATGTATGTATATCATATGGATATAGGTAAGGGAAGAGGGACACAACAGGACAAACACGACGTTAGTTAGGAAGGTGGAAGGGTGTGGATTCCAAACAGAAAAAAGACTCCTGGAATGGAAGTTGAATTACGGACCTTTGGCTTGCGGGTCTGATGCTCTACCAATTAAGCTACCGAGAAAACGTAATTACCACTGTAATCCGCGTGGGGTTTTATGCAGCCAGGTGCCCCGATTCTTTAGCCATGATATGGGGCTCGGGAGCTATTTCATCCACTACCAGAGAAATGGACGAACGCAAAAAGAGGAAAAAATAAATGAGAAAGCGGTCGTGCATTGTCATGAAGACTAGGGACAGCGCGTTTAAATCCACGCACAAGCGCGATAATAACTTTACCTCGATAGCATAATTGGTAGAATATCGGCCCAACAAGTCGACGGTGCAAATACACGTGTGTGTGTGTGTTGGCGTGTGTAGTAGAAATTCATATATCAGGGTTACGAGCAAGATCCTTTCCCTCTACCGCCTATTGTTTTTCTCGACAGTTCTGGTACCCGAGCAGCTCGGGTGAAGCTGGGAGTGCATAGAGCGTGCCATAGAATTGCACCCGGACCTTAAGTCAGTAGTCTAAGGCTCTACCCCTGGACTACCACGTCCCCATATAAACATATAACTACACAATTACAAACAAACACAGGTACATACAAATGCACATAAAAGTATATCCCTATGCGTGATATAATAGGGATATATTTTGCGATTGAAAATAGTTTCAAGAAAAGTACTTAAAACCATTTTCTGTCGCATGGCGTTTTTTAAAACTCACATTTACTCATTAATATTTAGATGCATGCAATGCACACATTTCTTATGCGTTCTTTGGAGGAAACAATTACTAGGTAATTAGGGTATCCAAAATCATGTCAATTCTACCGAAAAAATGAGAAAATAGGCAATAGTTCATCGGTGTAAATTAATAAATATAATGCAAGTGTTATCAGAATTTTAAATAATGGGCAGAGTAAAAGCATTCATACAAACAGCAAATGAACATCGTTATCACTATAAAATCTTTATATTTGCGTTTAAATTAAAATGAAAAATAGCATTAAAATTCGCTGACAAATTGTCGTTTGCTGATTATTTTGTTACCTTGGAGATTTTTTTAGAACAAATCTGTTTTTTTTAATGAATCATTGGCTAGTTGGCATAAAGAACAAACAAAAAATTGAGTCAAAAATCTTTTTCATACATTTTTATATGAAATAATGCTTAAAAACGATATTTTATGCAGGTACAATTCCATATGTCACATTGCCTTTAAAAAGTGATTTAAACAGTAATTATTGAATGGAATCCGGTAAAAAAATAAATGTATATATTTCTTGCAGTGAAATGAATGAATGCTTTTATAACTATATCTTTATGAATCGGATATGATTGAATTTTTACGGGGACTTAAAATGACGGACGACCCTCTTAATATTAACGTCTTTTCATCTTCCCCCAACCCTGTGTTTTCTTAAGCATGTATGCATGCTCTTTCTTGTATTATTTCTATATTCTTGCGAATATATTGCTATGGTCGTTCGGATTTTCATGTATGTACATGTATATATATATATATATATATATATATATATAACGATTGTACGGAAAAACTCATACGAGCGGCACAATAATTGGCTGACACAACATAACACAAATAGAAAAGAATAGACACATATAAAAGAACACTTACACGGTAAATTGTTCGAGCTTTCGGCCCTCTCAGGGGCCTTCTTCAAGAGAGACTGAAAATATGCTATGGAACAGGAGAGGGGAAAGAGTTATGGGCGTGGAGGGGAGGTGTGGAGGGGAGGTGTGGAGGGGAATGCTGGGAGGGAAATTAAATATGGCGGTTAAGGGTGGGAATTTTAAAGGAACGGAAGGATAGTATGTAGGCGGATTCACGAGTTCTCACCTCTATGTTGGTAGCTGAATCAGGTAGGGATTCTAGGATGCTGAGGGAAAAACACTGGTCGAATGAAAGGTTGTGGGAATTGGCGTGTGAAGGGATAGGAAGAGAAGAGAGTGAGGCAGAATTACAGGAGTATCGGTGATTATTCATTCGGATGGATAAGGGGGTAATGCATTCACCTATGTAGAAGGAAGTGCAATGCTTGCATGATAAAAGATAAATAATATTTTTTGAGAGGCAATTAGCGTGGGAACGAGGTGGGGGGGCTATGAGGGGATGTAGGGAGAGGGGAGTAGGCATAATAAGAGGACAGGTTTTACATCGGGGGCGGTTGCAAGTTGGGGAAATATTGGGAAATTTGTCACGGGGGGGCGCCAAAGGGTTGGTGGATCTCAGAAGGTTTTTGAGATTGGCGGGTCGTCTGTATGCGATAGATGGGCATTGGGGTAGTAAGGATGAGGTCGCGTCATTGTCATGTAGAATTGGGAACAGTTCTTTAAGGAGGGTTTTCAGTCTGTGTGATCCGGGGTAATAGGTGGTGCAAAGGTTGAGTCCTGCGTCAGATGTGGGCTTTTTATTGTGTGGTGTGTGTGGTCGGGTGGAACGGTGGATTTTATTTCGTAGCAACTTTTCTGGGTAACCGCGTTTGAGGAGTGCAAGGTGTAGATTGGCAAGGTATTTGTTGAGAGTGGCTGTGGTGTTGCAAATTCGGTGTCCGCGGATAGAGAGAGAGTTAGGAATCGAGCGTTTTGTGTGTTGAGGATGACAGCTAGTGTGGTGAAGGTATTGCTGATGGTTAGTGGCTTTGATGTGTACTGAAGTAGTGAATTTGTTGTTTTGAAGTGAGATGTCTGTGTCAAGAAAGGTGATAGTGGAGTCTGAAATGGAAGAGGTGAATTTAACCGTGAAAGATGAATTTAAGGCGGATAAGAAGTTGTTGAGAGAGTCAGAGCCATGTGTCCAGAGAATAAAAATATCGTCTATGTAGCGGACCCAGAAAAGAGGTTGAAGGGGTTGCTGTGACAGGAAGGTCTCTTCGAGATGGCCCATGAAGAGATTGGCGTATGATGGTGCCATCCTCGTTCCCATCGCTGTGCCTTTTGTCTGTGGGTAAAAACAATTTTGGAAAGTGAATGCATTTTTTGTAAGGACGAAAGTGGCAAGATTGAGGAGAAATTCCGTTGAGGGGCGCTGGGGTAGGGGGCGCAGAGAAAGATAATGCCGGAGGGAGGATAAACCTTCTGCATGGGGAATAGAAGTGTAGAGTGAGGTAACGTCGATGGTGGCCATAAGTAGGTTGGGTGTGGAGGGAATAGAGACGGAATTTAGACGGTCGAGGAAGTGGTACGTGTCTTTCGTGAAGGAGGGCAAGGAGAGTACAAGTGGTTGTACTACAACCACTTGTACTCTCCTTGTACCACTTGTACCCTCCTTAAAGAACTGTTCCCAATTCTACATGACAATGACGCGACCTCATCCTTACTACCCCAATGCCCATCTATCGCATACAGACGACCCGCCAATCTCAAAAACCTTCTGAGATCCACCAACCCTTTGGCGCCCCCCCGTGACAAATTTCCCAATATTTCCCCAACTTGCAACCGCCCCCGATGTAAAACCTGTCCTCTTATTATGCCTACTCCCCTCTCCCTACATCCCCTCATAGCCCCCCCACCTCGTTCCCACGCTAATTGCCTCTCAAAAAATATTATTTATCTTTTATCATGCAAGCATTGCACTTCCTTCTACATAGGTGAATGCATTACCCCCTTATCCATCCGAATGAATAATCACCGATACTCCTGTAATTCTGCCTCACTCTCTTCTCTTCCTATCCCTTCACACGCCAATTCCCACAACCTTTCATTCGACCAGTGTTTTTCCCTCAGCATCCTAGAATCCCTACCTGATTCAGCTACCAACATAGAGGTGAGAACTCGTGAATCCGCCTACATACTATCCTTCCGTTCCTTTAAAATTCCCACCCTTAACCGCCATATTTAATTTCCCTCCCAGCATTCCCCTCCACACCTCCCCTCCACACCTCCCCTCCACGCCCATAACTCTTTCCCCTCTCCTGTTCCATAGCATATTTTCAGTCTCTCTTGAAGAAGGCCCCTGAGAGGGCCGAAAGCTCGAACAATTTACCGTGTAAGTGTTCTTTTATATGTGTCTATTCTTTTCTATTTGTGTTATGTTGTGTCAGCCAATTATATATATATATATATATATATATATATATATATATATATATATATATATATATATATATATATATATATATATATATATATACAGGGTTCGTCCGGAAAATAAGTGTACTGAGCTCAGGAAAAAAAATTTATTACACTTTTACATATCTTAAGCTAATATTCCTCAAAATAGGACCCTTGTGAGTCGATACACTTGTTCCAGCGGCGTTCCCATTCCTGGAACGCTCCCGCGAAGGCATCATCGGGAACCTCTCGGAGACATGTCGTCACGGCCTCTTTGACGGCGTCCAAAGTCCCGTATCGCGTTCCTTTCAAACTCCTCTTTATCTTCGGGAACAGAAAGAAGTCCGGTGGTGTCAAGTCCGGGCTGTAGGGCGGGTGCGGCAGCGTTGCCACGCCGTGCTTGGCCAAGAAGTCCGACACGACAAGCGCGGTGTGAGACGGCGCATTGTCGTGATGCAGCCGCCAGATGTTTTTGATCGCTGGCCGGACGCGGGCGACTCGTTTGGTGCCTAATAATCTCGTGCACTATTGTTTTTGGCACATTGTACTGCTCTGCTATCATCCGAACACTAAGACGACGATCAGAGTTCAGTACATCGCGAACTTTTCGCACATTTTTGTCGGTGAGTGTCGTTGATGGGCGTCCAGGCCGTGGTTCGTCGTCGACCTCTTCTCTGCTCTCCACGAACATCTTTTGCCACCGAAAGATCATGTTTCTGGACATGGCTGACTCTCCGTAAGCCTGGTTAATCATACCGACAGTTTCGGTAGACGATTTCCCAAGCTTTACCGCAAATTTGATGGAATAACGCTGCTCCAAAAACTTCGGCATCGCGTTCCGTGACGTGGGTCGAGCGTGGCGGTTCGCGTTAACAGAGCTCCTCACTACACCACAGCTCAGAGCCGACTGCCTTTTTCAGCGTCGCTTGCCAACATACCCCGCTCCAATCGCAGCCCGTCAGAGCGGTGCTGGGCGCGCCTGGAGCGGCGGGAAAAAATCAGTACACTTATTTTCCGGACGAACCCTGTATATCATATATATATCATATATATATATATATATATATATATATATATATACATACATACATATATATATAAATATACATAAATGTGTGTATACTATATTTGTTTATTAATTTTGTATTGTGTATATTATATTGGTAAATATATATTTATATTTATAATTTTCATCTCTTATATTTTTGGAGTAATATAAAAATTCTACTGTGGAACAAAAAAATAATATTTGTTGTTTTTGTTCGTTGGTGCAATGTTTATATTGTGTAACAACCTTAAGTAATAGTAAAAATTCAATTTAACCATATTTTTGTGCCATTTTAAATACTCTCTCTCTATTTTATCTTTTAATTTTCTCACAGCGGTGTAGCAAAAGGGATATTAAGCGAGGAAAAAGTAAAAAAAACACTAGTATCATACAACATCCAATTAGAGATTATTGAACAGTATTCGTTTTGTGCATTAGATATGGTTAGTATATAAATGCTAAAGACTCACTCATAAGAAAATATTTAAAGTTCACATTCATCATCATGGAATGCCTGCGAGAGGACCTTCTGTATGATGACTGTCCTGGATAACTGGTCTAATACAAAATCCTTCTGTAGTGAATTTGAATATTATGGTATTAGTGATAAATTCAAGCAATCACGTATTTTTTACTCATGAATTATTACTAAAATCCACATATACGAGGGTGATCCGGAAAGTAGTACCCGTTCGTGCCGCATTAAGTGCTGACGACGCGAGTAGCCGCTGGACGAGGTCAGATAGCTTCAGTGGCTTGTCTGCCTTCTCTGAGCCAAGTTGCGTGACGCTAGCATTGCCTGTGTTGTTTCTGTGATTGTTTACAATGTTTAAAAAAATTGAGAACGCCGCCAGTTGTGAAGTGAGGGCAGTGATTAAATTCCTCAATGCAAGAAACGTTCGCCCATGTGATATTCATCGCCAATTAAAGGAGGTGTATGGAGACAATGTAATGGACGAGTCGTCTGTTCGGCGGTGGTGTCGCAACTTCAACATGGGGAGGGGGAACACACACGACGATGAGCGTTCGGGGAGACCGTTTGTCATTACAGACCAACTGGTGAGCTCAGTTGACGAATTCGTGAGGAACGATCGGCGCGTCACAATTGATGACATCTGTGAGCATTTTCCCAATGTTTCTCGAACAATTGTTCATGAAATTGTTAAACACCATCTGCATTATGCAAAAATTTGTGCAAGATGGGTCCCTCGCGTATCTCAATGAGCTGGCGGCGAAGGACTATGCAGCAGGAATACAGAAACTTGTCACACGTTATGACAAAT
The DNA here is from genome assembly GCF_022747635.1 of Hetaerina americana. Classification (NCBI taxonomy): domain Eukaryota; kingdom Metazoa; phylum Arthropoda; class Insecta; order Odonata; family Calopterygidae; genus Hetaerina; species Hetaerina americana. The sequence continues at coordinate 30,044,478 of NW_027286874.1, read as the reverse complement.
GCCTTAATTTGCTTGGAGATTATGTTGAGAAGTAGTTTAAAGTATCCTCTTTCAAATAAAATTTTTTATGTTTGTTAATATTTACTTTTGTGTCTTTATTTCACGAACGGGTACTACTTTCCGGATGACCCTCGTAGTAATGAGAAGCCTTGGCTAAGTAGGCTCCGAAGAACTTCACTGCCGAAATCAGATTTTGAATCAGAGCAGTAAGCTCTGTAATTGGCAAGGTGCTATGAAATGTTCCATAAATTGTAGAAGAGCTAAACACAGATTTTCAGGCAATAAATTACTTCATTTATTCATGAAAATGCCTGATATCTTAGATGGAAATTCCACACAAAAGAATATTTTTCAGAAAATAATATTATATTTGGCACGGCGTTTACCCCTATTTTCAATAGATGCTGGTGACTAAACATGCAAACACTCGCTAGTGTTTGCATGTTCCTCATTTATTCGTTGTGCTCAGGCAAGGTATGCTGAATGTAAAGCAGTTCCATTAATAATAATTTGTTGGATACTTCTTTAGAATAAAAAGTACCTCAGCTATTGCAACCTCTTCTTTTTATAAACAATTCGTTCCCAGAGAGAAATCACATTGTTCCGAAAATTTCTCTGCCATACTGTGGTTCGTTTTCGGGAATCGATCCTTTAAGACAAACTTCCGAGAAGAATTTCCTAAGCTCAGCCACGGGTTCAGGGTTTCTGGGAAACTGGGACACCCAACCTGCTTCCGCAACCAGTTTTTGCCAGCCGAGGCGTATGGGTTACTGTTTAGTCACAATATAGTTTCAACGATATAAACTTGCTACCGTGTCAGGGGAAATAATGGAAACGTAATCAACCGTAAATTCACGTCCTTTTTAAATAATTGCAGTTACTTTTCGGGGGTTAGATATCCTGAGTCAATAATTATATTCGGTTATTAAAAATTCACAAAAGCAGAGCGCTAAAAGCAATTAGTCACGCGAATTAAGGTAACTGACGTGCTTTAAAATGACTTTAAATTTTGAATACAATAGATTTGTAATTGGATCCAATTCCACTGGTCCGCATAATCGCAGGCATTCTTGTCGTGTGGTCTCGAAGGAATCCATTTATTATTCCAGTCAGGATTGAATTGAGTCCTAAAAAGATTCCACTCGCGAATTCAATTTTCAAGTTTTGCTTTGGAATTTTCCGATGGAATTCATCTGTAAATTTCATGAGGACGTTGAAATTATGTTATAATAATTAATATGTCTTTAGCTCGACATTAGGACACGTAGGCATTAGAGCAAATGTTTTTTCCAAGCATGTATTTTGGAATACGTATCCGTAAATTGTTTTGTATTTTGTAAAATTAACCAGCATTTATCTAAATTTAGTTTTAAAGATATACTTCGATATAACTAAGGACTTAATTTTATACTAAATCTCAAGAAAAGTCATTAAACGTCTTATTTTTTATTGATTATACTCCAGTTATCAAGGATTTATTTATTTCACGGAGTTCTTCTTCGGCAATTAAGTTTTGAAACTTCTCAAAGTTGCATGTCTTCTGTTGGCGTGGAAACATGCGTACTGTCACAGTACGTTCCACTTATATATTTTTTATACTGGAGAAACATTTTGAAATCGCAGGGAAAACTAACGTGACAAGCTTGCCGGTTACGCTCAGTAATTTTGGCAAAGGAGTACAGACCTGAAGAATCTGCGATTACAGAAATACATTCGTTTATTCAGTGAAACACCAATTAACATCTAATCAAGATTAATAATTTTCACTGTCTTTGACCATTTGCTAAACGTTTTATTCCAGGTACTCTTGTATTTTTTCTGAAAGAAGGTAAGCTGTTGGCAAGTCATTGAATGAGGGGATAGTGCCTTTGTTACCGTGCTTTAAAAAATATTTTTACATCAACCACGTTTCAGCTTTTAATGTAATTCCTTTCCCACAGCAAAATTGCTCATAAACTGTTTTGTTTACGTATAAATGTTCTTTAAATTTTAACATTGAATTGACATTCCTTCGAATTCGGATTTTGTTATTTCCATAACTGAAAACGCTCTTAAAATAACTTTCCCATTCCATTTTTTATAAACGAATACGAAATGTTTGAGGCTCAAATATAAATTTTTGCTACAGTTATTGGTACCGCCATCAAATGTAAGCTTTCCGTGTAACCGGACGTGGTAGAATCTCTTTTAATTTAATTTGTATTTAAGTTTTTTCATTAAACTATCATACTGATCAGCACGAAAGCTATTTATAAATTCTTTTTATTTTTATGTTCATATAAATTCGCTATTTGTTTTTTAATGAAGTGTTGAAATAAATGAGATCCGAACGTAGTCAGCTCTTTTGCATTGCTTTTATAGAAACTTTAAAAGTGATATTTGGAGAACTGTCGCAAATCTTGCTTTTGTGAGTGTGTTACCGAATAGACCCGAAGGACCACATGTTGACGACGAAGGCACTGACACGTTTTCGTTGGCCTTCAACAGCCGTAACTGGTTTATCCAATCTTTCGCATCGGAATTGACGTTATTTAAATGCCTGGACCCCATGTAGCATATGAGATCACGTTAGGAGGAATGCCGTCCCTACAACCTTACTTCATTATCCGCTCTTTCATTTCAATTTTCAATCATAGAAATACAAAGGAGCAAGATGTTTTGCGCGGCGTTCTACAAGTATATGACTTTTGTGTGCCACAATTTATTCATCGATTCCTTCAATTTGACCGAGGGTTTATTTTTTCGTGGACACGAATCGAAGAGTAAATATTTCGCGTGCGTTTGGACCGTATGCGCCTCCATTCACGCGCGAAGGTCCGTCAAATATGTGCTTTCGCCCATTCGTAGAGATGCGCAGTGCACGATATCGGCGCTAAAGCTTCTTCACGATCGGTCGCACTTCGTCCCTCTGTTTGTGAAACAAATAAACTCTCCGGCAAGGCAAAACATTACACGCTTCGCTTTGGACGTGATTAAGCCCAGAAATCCATATTACCCTCCAATTAGACCTTTGTTTGAGTTCGTAATCCTCTCGGTCAACAACCTTCAAATCTTCCTCCTCCACCGACCCCACCTGCTCCCACCGCTCCGTACTCCCTTTCTCCCCCGCTCTCTCTCTCTCGCTCGCCCTCCTCTCTCTCTTCCTCTCCCTACCTTCCTCCCTCCTGTGGCGGCTGGCCTCCCCGAGCTCGACTTCTCGCCGCCCGGCCCGTCCCGAAGTCTCTCCCATCCTTTAGAAACGTCCCGATGAGGAATCCGCGACATCGCCATTGCCGCCGTCTTCTGCGACCGTGTGATACATCATCGAGATTTCGACCCTCACGGCATGATAAACGCAGATGTTTCTAATGTTAATTTAGCATATTCTGTTTTGAAAGGTGACAATGCTGTCGAAGATTTCCGATGCCTTGCATGCAGGGTGCAAAGCGTTGGGAATAGCGACGCTCGACGCCGATTAGGCCGACACCTTTGCCGTACTCAAGTTACACGCGCCGCATTGCGACGCTCGAAAGCGAGCACCCACGTAGCCCTAGGCCGGGCATACCGTGCCTTCCACTCACTCCCGCCCCATCCGACCCCTGCTGATCACCAACCCCCCCGCCGCCCTTTCATTCCACATCTTCGTCCCTCGTTGACTCTTTCCTCCTCCCCCGCTGTCACGTCTTTCATTCCTCCAACCGTCTTCACCTCCTCACTCCTTCGTCCGCATCTTCACCTCACTCCATTCTTCGCCGCTTGCTCCTTTTGTCACCTCCCTTCCCGTCTCCCTTCCGGCGAGGTCACTTCTTTCACCTCACGCACACACACACTCGTTTCGCCCCGTTCTCCACTCCCCTCCCCCCTCCACAAGAAGGAGGGCCCGGGTATGGATACCGGGGGCGACCGGCAGACCGACCGCCATGGGAGCACTTCTCTTTCATGTGGGCGCCCCCCCCCCCCAACCAGCCACGAGAGCCGATTAAAACGATTAAGAGATCCGGGGTGACGCATTTTATATCTTCGGCTACGCCACGCTCATCGGGAGTTTTCGAAGTGCTTGGGCCCCACGGTCGAATGTTTTTTCCCCCCCGAATAAAGTTGTTTGCAAGTCTGCCATATTTGTGGCGGAAGAGGCCCGGAGAGTGGGGGGGGGGCGGAAGAGGGGGCGAGGGATATGTTGGAAAGAGTGGGGAAGAGAGGGGCGAAATAAATCACCTCGCATTGAGGCAGAGGGAGAGCTTTTAGGTTTGTTCCAAGTATCCGACAGGAGGACGCTGCTCTCTCACCCGGGGTGCCAAAATACCTGGGGCCGCTCCCACCTCCCTTCCCCCACACCGCAGTCCCCCCCACTGCGGTGGCTCTCTGGCCTCCCTCCCTCCCCCCCCGCCCTCTGCCTTGACCGTATATCACCTCTTGTACTCCGTCCCCCCATTCAGACAACTCCCGTGGTTAGTCGCAACCGACTATTCTCTAAATGTGACCACCAGGGAATTCTGGTGCGGCCGCCGAGACCCCTGGGCCGGTCCTCGGGCAGGTAACTGGATTGAGCCCTCTCCAGAAGCATTAAGAGCTAAGAAAGGGAAATAAAAGGTCGAAATGAGCAGTATATTAATGAGCATTAGTGTGGATATATGGATAGGTTGTTTATTGTTCAATAGTACATGCCACACGTTGGCTTTTCGGAACAAGTGAGAAAATTTTCCAGATCGTCTAGATGACTGAAAAACAAATTAAGAAATCGAACGAATTGTCGTTAGAGATATCCATGCATGCTACATCCAATTACCGCCTACACGTACATATGTTCGTCACCCACCGCGACTGCTAGAAATTTAGGCGAAACACGAATGCAATAGAGTCACTAATCGTCTGGGGCTACGGAGTACATTTTCATCATGAGATCAATTTACGTGACCGGTTTCGCATCTGTTGCTCTAGTGTGCTAGTGCTGGTTAAACATGGGGGGGGGGGGTGAGTTATCAATTCACCATGTAATTTTATGGACTAACGGATAAGGTTAAATGTCACGCAAATAGGTTTTACTCAATGGCGACCTTTTCATGGTTCTGCTCGTAAATTAGTCCATGCGTGCATTTCCACGTTTTGAAAGTGCTCTCGACTTAATCTGGCGAGAGACAAGGAAGACTGAGGAGGCCCCAAAGGATGGGGGGAACAATATCTTGGTATGCGAACAGGTTTTTCCGAGCGCTCAAATCCAGCCGAGAAGAGACCCATGCGTATGTCTTTCTCGGAGCCGTCGATGTTGGCCCGCGACGAGTTCATCAGGTAGGGGCAATAACTATTCAATCGTTATCGCCTACTTCTTAAATACTGTCATCAACACGTCAGGCGTCCCCGCTGTCGGCGCATTTATATACATATTCGGGCACGCACTAATACAGCGACCCTTAATGGAGAGTCACCACCCATTAACCTTGCCTTCGTCGACCCCTACGAGCGCCCCCCACCCACCCAGGCCTCTTTCACCGTGACTCCTTTGTCCACCAAGTATACACTCCCCTCTTTCATGGTCCTCTCCCTCCCTGTCACCCGCATCAAACTTTATTCGCCTGTTTCCCTCACTTTTCCGCCTCGTCTCCGTCTCATCTCCTCTTCATCGTGTTTCTCCACTTCCCCACCCACGCGGGTGGGGGAGAGTTCTGAGAAAAACCTCCCGCCCCCCTGCTCCTCCAAGACCCTACCCGCTCCCTCGCCCCCTTCCGCGCGCCGCTGCTGTTTGTTTCTCCTGCTCGCATCCTTCCTTCCGTTCCTCAAAAACCGTCTTAGATTCCCGCTTAACCAACCCATCGCCCCTTACTCTCCCAACTTCCTCCTCCCCAACCTCCAGTGTCAATATTGAATAAGTGTGTGTTTGTCTTTATCGCCTTTAACTCTGTTTGCACTCAGCCCGTGTGAACTGCCGCCGCTGACACACGCTCTCACCCCTCCTCCCCACCGTCCCGCATGCCTCCTCATTTCCTTCCTCCAACACACCCCATTCTCTCCCACGCAGCCCCATTCCTCTTCATCCGACCCCCATCCCTCCTTTATACATTTCGCCCAACCACCGCCGCCGGATCAATACCACCGGAGCAGACGCGTCGGCGCGCGCGGGGTGCGAGTCGCGACGGACGCGGTGCTCTGCGCGCGTGTGCCGCACATGCGGCAATATGCGAAGGGGGACATTCGCCCCCCCCCCACGATACTCATCCTCCGCCGCTGACGGATGCAATCTCTTAAATCTGTCCGCGCACCACGCGCGATGCATGCGCCGAGAGGGAACGCCGTCATTTCCCGACGGCTCCACCCCCATCTCCGCTACCCTCCCCATACACAATGACGACCGGGGTCTCATTTTCGCTCGTTATCGAGAGAATGGGTAATTTGTGTCGTCGAGGGGGTTCCCTCTTCCGCCGGGGTGGAGGGTGGGGGGGAAGAGCGAGGGAGTGCAGCCGATAGAACAGGGACGTTATATATATATATATATATATATATATATATATATATATATATATATATATATATATATATCGGCACAGGGAAGGGAACTGGCCCGCCTACCCTGATGTGTGAATTTCCACACGCCGTATAAGGCTTAGTACTGGGTGATCTCTACCATCACCTACTAAAGCGACCTTCGGGTTGATTACTGTGTTTATGGTTCTTTTAATAAATATATATATTATATATATATATAAATGTATATGTATATATAATTGTATGTATATACATGTATATATAATATGTGTATATATATAAATTAATGTATATATATATATATATATATATATATATATATATATACATACATGTAGATATTTTGAGGGGAGGATCCGCGTGAGGATGAAATGGTTCGCGCTGAGGGATGGGCGGAGGGAACGTTTCCCGCATGGCGCTACGGTGTAGAGAGAGGGAGAGGGTGTCGAATGTTTTGAGAGGGAGCGAACGTCCCGTGTAGTTGCGGGTGCAGGTGTCAGAGAAGGTAGGTTTGGGGAAGGTGAGAATGAGGGGAAACGGGTGTGTGGAGTGAGGCGAAATGAAGAGGAGAAAGAGAGAGAGAGCGAGGGATGGCGGTGAGAGAGGTAGTGAGAGCTCTGGGTGCGGACCGATGCCGGATGTAATCCCTGGATAGTGATGTAAAAGTCAAGATGAAGGGAAAGGAGGAGAGAGACCGGGGGAAAATTCGAGGATGGGTGGTGGCGGTGGGATGGTAGCGAAGGCTCGACGTTGGGAGGTGAAGAGGAAAAAAAAGCGGTTAAAGAAACGGGCGGGGGTCCGTGGAAGCGGGCGAAGGGGGGGAGGGCAGAGAGAGAGGGGTCCGGGTAGGGAAAAATGGGAAAACGGCTTGGGGAAGACGGGGCCGGGAGAGGGGGAGGGTGTTCGGTATCCAAGGAGGGAATGGGAGAAGGGGATATTGGGATAGGGTGGGGGTGGGGAGAAGGACGCGAGAGTATGGCGAAGGGAGGGGGGGGTTAGAAATGGGAGAAGAAGGGGAAAGGCGGGTGTGGGGTGAAGGAGAAATTGAGAGGGCGAGAAGTGTGGGGGAGGGAAGGGAGTGGCCGACGTATTGGAGGCGGGGGGGTGAAGGGTAGTCTCCGTTCTCTCCCCTCGGACCCTTATTCCTCCCCTCCCCTTTCTCCACCTGCCGCCTACGCATTCCTTCTACCCTTTTCCCCCCCTCCACCTTTCCATTGGTCCTTCCAGTCGTTTGGGTCGGGGAGTCGCCGTTAAGTGGGGGCAGGGAGGGTCCGTGGGAGGCTGGAAACAATAGCTGGCCGCTGGCGGGCCCCCCTCCTCCCCCCTTGCCCGCCCATCCTCCCTCTCCGCTTGCCTCCCTCCACCATCCAGCCCCTGCCTTAGCGGCTTGCCCTCCCTCCCGCCCCCAACCCACCGCCACTCTCTTGTGCCCCGCTCGATTGAGACCTCGCCGCCGCTCCTTCGCCTCCTCCCCACCCTCCCCTCGACTCCCCCCTCCGCCTCCACTCAAAACCTACCCCGCCTCCTCGAAATCCCTTCCCTCATACCCTCATCTTCCTCTCGTCCAACCCGGCGCCTCCCTCGGGCACCACGTGATCGCCTTCCTTCCCATTCCCGCTCAGTCTCACTCCGGAAGCCGATGCCGGAGCACCGACGTTCTATTTTCCTCCCCCGACGTCTCACTTCGGAGCTTCTTCCTCCGTTGCATCCACCATTCGGCGCCTTACATCGCCGACCTCCCCGAAGACCCCGGGTGACATCGCTCTCGAGGCCGAGAGGGACTTTCGGTTGTGTGCTCCGAGGCCGACGTGCCCGCCCTTCGCCGGGACCCCCCTCCGCCCTATTTGTTTCGAAGTGGAGAGCATCGAGGTGCCCCGTCTCCCAGCGTGTGTCGTGTTGTCGTCGCCGTGTCCCCGTAAAGGGGTGCGGCGGGAAGGCGGGCGGGGGCCGCCGCCATGCCGCAACGGGAGCCGTCCCTCTTCCCTCCCGCGGCGCCCGCCCACCGCTCCGCGCCCCCCCGTATCCCTTCGCCGCCCCATTTCGCCCACCACGCCCCCCCGACGCCCTCCTCCCAGCGGCGCCTCCCGTCGGCGTTCGCGGCCTTCCGCCGGGCCGCGCCGCTGCCTCTCGACTCCCGCACCCACGACGGGAGGTACGCGTGGGACGCAGCGCTGGCCGCCTTCTTGCCTCCGCCGCCCCCGACGCCCACGGCCGCCGCAGCACACCACCGGTAAGTGCTCTTGGCATCCACCACCGCCCTCCGAACCTTACACCACTCCTCACCGCTCTCCCCCACACGCCCCACCGCACTTAATCCTCCTGGAGGGTGGCTGGTTTTTCCGACAGCCCACCTCTCAAAGCCGGTTGACCGTTTTCTCCCGGATCCCGTGACGGGCCATTCCAAGGGTGCGCACACCCAACGCTGCAGACGCAGACCCTCCATCTCTCTCCCTTTCCCACCCCCAACCCCTCCCTACCCGTCCTCTTCACAACCTTCGCGACCCTTCCTCCACCTCCCCACCCCAACAAAGTCGTCGTGCCCACATCGCCCAATCTTCTCTCTCCCTCACCTCCTCCCCAATCTCCCACCCACCGCCCTCCCTCCTCCCGCCCCCAATCCCTTCATTTCAAGTCTTCGCTCGTCTCAATTTACACCCCCTCTCCGTTTCCCACCTCACATAGTAATCCGCCCCATCCTCCAACTTAACTCCCAATTAACTTCCCTAGGGTCCTATTTGCATTTAAGTTGTTTTTTTATGTAGCCGTCGTCATCTATCGGGCAACTTGTTTTTCTTGGCCGCTCAAGGTGCTCATCAACACACTCCAATACACTCCTCCCTACCCCACCCTCCGATTCGTCCCGCCTTCGCTCCCGAGCCAATCCGTCCCTTCCCGGACCGCTCCACATTTACCGCACCACGCGCGCCCGCCTCCGGCCGTCTCCCTTCCTCCCGCCGCCAAGAGACACACGGGGGTGGCCCTGCGAGCACGCCCTCGCCCGCAGACCGCGCGCCATCTTCCACCGTGTTTTTCGCCCTCCTCGCTTTCCCTCATCTTCCTCTCCCGTTTCACCCCCCTCCTCATGCCCTGGACCGAACTCACTCCTCCACAGTCCCGGTTCTAGCCCTCAGACCCCTCTTTCCGGCCTCCCAAACCCTTCTCCAACCCCTCCTCACTTCTTATCCCCCCACCCCCATTTCTCCCCTGTCTCACTCAATCTTCATCCACCCTCCATCCTCTCCCCCTCGTCCCCTTCACCACTCCAGTCCGTCATCTTTCTTCCTCCCTGCTCTCTGCTCCTCCCTTCAACCAAATCCCTTCTGCTTTCGGTTCCCCATGTTCTCTCAACGCATCCTCCATGCTGGCTGGGACACTACCCCTCCCTTTACCGCACCCTGTGGCCCGCGTTATAACCTCCACACTCGGGTCTCTCTCCTGTTCACCTCTTTCTCCCTTCCTCTAAATTTTTACACTGCCACTCTCGCCCTCCGCCACTGCAGTTTTCGACTGTGAGGGAAATCTCGCATGATTCTAACAATTGCGGGTATCCATACGCAGTTCGAAGTGTTTTCCACCTCCGTCCGAGACATCGGCGGCCGGTAATATTCTTACGTTCAGCAGCGGAGCGTTGAAGCACCGGCACATCCTGGACGCCCCTTCGCACCATTCACTTTTTCCTGCCCCAATGGCCAGTTACTATTTTTACCCCTTATTTCCCACCGCGCGCGTCTCGCCTTTGGCCCTGTCCTTTCCTCGCGCCAGTGTCTCTTCACCCGTCTCTCCTTTTCCCTGACATTTCCCATCCCCATCGTCTGTCTCTCTTTCTCGCCTCCCTCCCTCACCCTTTCTCCCCCTCTCCTCTTTGTGCTATCGCCTTGCTCCATCTCACTTTTCCCTTTGCCCCATTCCTCTCCTCCTCCTCCTCCCCCCACCCCATCGGCCCATATGCCCCTTTGCCTTTCCCCATGATCTCTTCCCTTCGTTTCTTCTTAAAACCCATTCATTAATGCCAAGTGCGTTTGATGGTGGACCTTCACCGCGCGCTCACCTCCCCCACACTCCTCGTCCGCAAGGTTCCACCTTACCCCGTAGTCTGCAGTTCATAACAGGCCTTTTGTCTTGCTTTCACTTGAGGGAGAAATGAATGTTTCGGATATTCGGAATGTGTGCTTTTGAAAAGTAATCCCATTCGATATGGCGAGTTGTGTCAAGGGATGGAGAAGCGAAATTTTAATATTCGAATATTGGCATGGAAGATAAAAAGATATAAGAGACCCGTGGGCCCGTCAACGGGCGAGTCGTTGGTGAATTACCTACATCGTTTTAAGTCGATGCTCCATGATAATGGATGATAGGTTTGATCACCAATGGGCCAAAAATATGTAGAAAAGCCCTCTAAAATTATGGTTGCGGGGTTAAACCAATGGAGGGATAATGATGGGACTGTGTGCTATGGGTCCTGTTGAAAATTTGAGTTTGTTTGGCGGAGATTGTCTCCAAGTACATGGAACAAAATCGTAACCCTGCTGTTGGCAAGGTCGATAGAGACTTCGAGATTATTTATAATTTTTTTATTATGTGTATTATTAATATTATTACAATGGCTCAGGTTTCTATGGAAAATTTGTATATTCCACTTAAGCTGAGTTGGGCAAGATGAGGATCTTTAAATTTGTCCTCGTTCATCGTGTTAGTTAAAATTTTCAATTATGACCAAGTTCAGGCGAAAACACACACATATCATTTTGTTGTTGTCTTAGATCCGCAGCTGTTTGAGATCCAGGAACACGTTACCCGCAACCTCATTATTATTATTTTGATCAGGCACTTTGACATTTCCACAATGGTCGGGAAAGATGTAAAAGGATCAAAGTTCAATCAAAGAGGTGATTGACGTACCCAATCGAAACTGTTGAAGGGGAAGAAACCTCAATAGATGGCATATACAGGACAATTATTACTTGGCAAACTCGAGGTCCCTTGAAGACATAAAAAAAGTTCCCTTCGCTGAATCAGATACACATATCGTAGAAATATGGATTAGAGGAATACTTGCAGGTTGTTCTTCGCAAAATGGGTGTTATTTCTATTTACAATACTCCTTCTAGTATCATGAGTGAGGCAGTTTAATTTAGCCAGAAAGTGGAAGAATGATTGGGGGTCATAGATTAGCCGTGAACAGATTTTAAAGGATGGCGATGGCTCATGGGATGATGATGACGAAGATAGAATGTTTATCTCCACCTCACCTCCTCCTTCCCCTAGGTCACGCCGGGTTCAAGGAGAATGAGCGTCGTGTGGTCTACTTCGTAATGGCCGCCAAGAGCGCTCCGAGATCCCCAACTCTTTTGTCTGAAGCCCGGATCCGATACTTTTGGGGGGATGAAATGGGGAAAATTTTCCCGTCAATGCCGTCGATTCAATGTGCCCAAACTTTTAAAAATTTGTCTCAAGAGTTTCACCATTAATGAGGGAGATGCATGCATAGGAAAAACTGCAGAGAATGGAGGCTATTTGGAAGGAGCGTATCGCACGCGCTCCCTTGGACCCAAGCCGCTCTTTCGCCCCCCCCCCCATTTCAATCCGATCCGAGTCCCTTAAACGGCAGGGATCCGCATTTCCGCACGTGTCGTCGCAAAGCTTTTCATTCGACCGCGTCGTCCTTGCCTCGCAGGTGGAGGGCCCCCGCTGGCGTCGCTCGCTTTGATCGCTCTCATTTCAATGCAAGGCGAGTCCCCCAATCATCAACTTCCGCGCGAGCGCACGCTCGTTCACGCCATTTCAACCAGTCATCGATTCGGGAGAACTGCAACCCCCAAATGGTCAGCTCTCGGCGGGATCAACACGCGAGCGCTCTCCCTCCCACGGCGACACGCTTCGATGTCGGCTCGGGATTGCGTCTTAATCCGTTCGCCAGCCGGCCGGCCGGCCGTGCGAGCGCGCGCAACAAGTGATCAACCCCAAGGCGGGGATGTTCCCACCACATCTCGGCGGCAGGGAAGAGGCCCTATGCAAGGGGAGTGGCTCCCGCCGACTTCCCCTCTTTCTTCTCCGACCCAATCGAGTGGGCTCCCTCCCGCTGCCCCAGCGGTTGGGCGATGAGCCGGTTGGCCCCACCGACCAATAACACCTCAATACAAGGCCTAATTTAGGGTTTCGAGGGCGCAGGCGCGTTCTTCTGTGGCTCACCCTCCCCCCCGCTCTCTCGAACCCACCCCATGCATTCGGCCGGAATTGTGTTGCTTTGTTTACGGAAGGTAAACAAATGGATGGTCGGAAGGTTTGATTCCCTCTTAAGCAGTGGATATTTGGCAATTTCCAGTGGGCATCATGCAGGTATATTGGCGTAGGTGAAGGATTTTGAGAGGGGGCAAGCGAGGATATGTATTTACGATCAGAAGATGGTTATATAGCGCGTTGAAAGATTGCAGCTTTTGATTGCTTCGTGTACCACATTGATATTTGCTAATGCATTTGACTTGAGCGCAACAGGTGTATAAATTTGGTATTGCCCGCTTTATCCTCTCCTGAGGAGCCTTGATGTTTCTAGCCTGTGCGCCGAATTAAAAGAGCTTCAATTCAAATGCTGAACGTATTTACTCATGCTAATAATCGAACTTCAACGAAGAATTTTTACGTTAACGCTCACTTAATTGAAAAAGATGAAGTGCCCAGCCAAGAGTGGTTTCCACAGTTTTGCATGAAACATTCGTAGAAATTCCATATTTACTTCGATATTAACAGCCGATTCATGGCTATCCATATGAATAAATTAATTCATAAGGATATTGTGGGATAAGGATAGGCATAAAAGAAACGTATGAAGAGCCTATTTTAATGCGTTTATGTACGATTTTTTAAAGTTGATTTTCCGGAAAAACCAACGCAGGTAGACTGCGTAATTAATTTTCTCTGCGCCATCGACATTGAATCGCGAAACTTCAGGGTGGCAATGCCTTAATTCCGTATGGCAAGCACTCACCTTGCTTTCTATTCAAGGAAGGTGACATCGCCGGGAAGTGCGGAGAAAACTAAATTAGCTTCACGCACTCCCTCCTGCCAATAATAAGAAGGGGATTCAAGGAATTTGCGCCTGATTATTTATTATTCCCCAGAAGATTGGAATCAAAACCTTTGTTATAAATCGACTTTTTTTAAATATACCCCTGAATTCTCAAGTATCAGAGATTTTAGGATTAAATCGTTTCCTTTTGCGTTATATATAAATAAACAAGCCGATTGAATTCTTTTTTTTTTAATCTCGAAACACGGCGGCTGCATCAATACCGACTCACTGATGCAACTGCGTTTTGCACAGATCATGAGTTTCCTTGTCCGTTGAATTACAAGGTAGTTGTGTCTTAAAATATATTCCAATGTGTCTAAGAAGCTGTGAGTGTGGAGGGCAAACGTTAGGATTCGAACTGTTTATATGATTTATTTTTTGGTCGTTGTGCGCCGATAATTTTGATGAAATTTAAACGCTCCTAAGGAGTGAGCCAACTAGAATGTCCACGCGATTGAATAACTATAAAAGAAACGCTAATTTCTGCGAAAAATTGAATTTTGTCAGCATTATGGATGGGCAAATAACCACTCGAAAATTATCGCATGGAACCTCAAGTTGCCTCTTAGTATTTGTTTGGTAATGTCTTTGACAAATTGATGAAATTAGGGAAAGATAATATCTGACACAGCATAATCCGTGATGTTTGAATTAAATGGTGGATTATAGGTTATTAAGCCATGCGATATTGTGGGGGTGGGGAGGTTAAAGATAATGGTGTGATGTTGGACTTCTCAGCGTTTAAAATCGTATCACACGTGCTAATGCCCAAAACATAGCATTTACCTAATTGGGCGCCATTGAGGCCACAGGAATGCCGACAGTTGATATGCTGTGGGGAACTATCAATGTAGACTTACGGTATAACATGAATGGTTTTACACCCTTGATTTTGTTAGCTGTTATTCCAATGCTCTCAATATTGAATGTCTGCCTGTTATCTTGTATACGGTTCACGATAAAAAATTAGTATGCGGGTGGATGGACATGAATCATAGGTTACGGAAAATCAATTGCACACGCCTTCTCTATTCGGGTTTAAATGCCACTTACGTGAGATGTCGGTGAGTTCAGTGAGTGACACTGGCAGTAGGCGACATGGCACACGCAGTCTGCTTTGTAGGGTCTTTTACTAGCATGTTGGTATTTTTCCACAAAGTAAACACAGGAAAACAGGTCTAATTCGTTAATGTAAATCTTCCGTGTTTTGTAAATCGTCCAAACTGATTTTGAAAATGTTTTTTATTCCTTATTCTTGTACAATGAAGTGGCAAAATACTGATAGAGAAAATGTATTTGTCTTGGGTACCCACGATTTCACCCCTTTTCCTGTTTGAAATGTCGTTTTCTTGACACTTAATGTGAATATATTGTCTCTCATCCATTGGAAACATAATTAAGATAAAAAATGTTGGCTTCTCATCGTGTGCAAGTAATTAGTGTGTACTTTGGTGGCCTTATGTTTGTAGAAAAGTTGTTTTATAACTTGAATGCCCGTATTTCTTAAACCTTCACCCAATTGAAAGTGTGATGCGGTATTATCTGGCTTATCGGAATCCTAAAATAAATATTATGCGGCAGGATACCGTCGCTTATGTTTTTGCATACCTATTAAAAATTTTTAGCCGCGTTGGAAAACTAAAACAAATTGGTTGTAGCGGTGATACTGTGGTTACGCATTCGGAGAACTCCATCGACCAATGCAATGAAGTCGCTTAGCAAATCCTTAAAGTTGAACTTTGAAAATGTATCCAGATTACCCTTGATGGTTCTTCATCCCTCCTCTCAACCATCTTGGTAATGAAATATCGGAGGCGGCTCAATCCATCTCCAACTGACTCATCTATTGTTTCTTATATTACCCGATAGGGTAACATATGAAAGACCAGATACAACCTAAAATCTTGCTAAGGTCCAAAAAATCTAATTAAAAATCCAAATGAATAGGCGGATTAATACTTTAGCCTCCTTGGAAAAATCAGATTCAATTGACCAAATCATTCTAGACTAGTCCTTTCATGTGGAAGATCATGTCTTGCAGGCTTTATACAAACTAAATTCAAGACCCGGTATCTGTTTAGCTGATACAGATGCCCTCTTGATTATTGGCATTCTCTTCGCGGCATGACCGTTTTAAGTATAATGGGGTTTCGTAAACCTATGAAGTAATTGCTGGGTCATTACTCAAAATTCTCTTTAGATTTAACCCTGGCATTGGTAAAATTAATTTTAAATTATAAAATAGTATATTCGCTGACATTTCCGACAGAGTAAGAGCGAACATGAGGTGATTGATGGGGAAAGGAGCTCGAGAGTGGTCAAGGGGCTCCTCATAATTTGTGCTGGCGATTACCAGCACAAGATAACATGTATTTGTAAAAGGTGTGCGACAGCTGAAAGATTTTATAGTTTCATTGTTTATTGTTTTAAGATGGAATCTAAGTCTTGTTAATTAGCAGTGTAAATATGATTTCGGGATAGAATACTGTATGCTTAAAATATTATGAAGTACGCAATAAGCTCGGAAACGGGCCTATATTCCACTTTATTTCGCTTCATTTAGTTCAAAATAAATACCAGCATGAGCTGAACTTATGGGCGTTTAAGTTGCAGTAAACGCTGTTGACTTGACATGGAAACTCACCCAGAAAACTGACAATGCTGAGCGTTAATGTATTTGCATTTCTGTTTCGGATCTCTTTATAGCGCAATAAATGTGTTTGAGCCTGCGTAGAAGTTTACGGTCGTTTATAGGAATTTCATTTTACAATGATTAGAGAGGTTTCTGATTTGATGCTGTGAAGTGAATGAAAGGTTGAAAAAAAACTCCTGCAAGTGTTAATGTCACCAGGACTTAATTGTAAAAGGCTAATGAATATATGATTGTTTTAGAAGCCCATCACCACAGTTATCGATTCGAAGGTCGCTTTTGACGAAAACTCATTGAAAAATGTTTATCTTGTTTATTTTCTTAGATGGCAATCGTCAGGTCGGGGCGGCGTAATCATGTATTTGGAGAATCTTCTCAATTATTCATCGATAGCGGGGAGGTTCCTTAATTAGCGGCTTTTTCCTTCTTGCGATAGGACATTTTTATGGGATGAGTCGATGGCTGTTAGCACTCGGAGAAAGATGAATAAACAGCATTACTAACAGCGTTAGTAGATTGTACAGATATATTAAAACATACATGAATCACCCCTCGCACTGGATCATAAAACTAAGGGAAAATTTAAATTGTTTTTTTTTTTAAGAAGAAGAATATTGGCGACTCATGCTATGAAAAATTTAACGTGTAGGTTAATATGCCAAGCGGATGATTGTTTTTTTTACATTGTTTTTGTATAATTTACATTAGAGTAAGTTTATTGATATTTGTAGCATCGAAACGATGTATACCAAGTTTTGATTCTCTCCGTAATATTACATCCATTTTTTTGCAGTTTGATGTAAATGTACCCATGACTTCAGATGTTAGCTCAATCAGTTTCATTGGTCGTTTCTGAAACTACATGCTTCGAAGAAATCGGATGGTACTGCAGCTCGTGCAAAATCGTATGCGCTTAATCGTTTCGGTTTCATCGTTTTGCCTCAAATGGTTTCTGTGCATCTTGAATCAAGAGATACGGTGTT
Source organism: Hetaerina americana (assembly GCF_022747635.1). Taxonomy (NCBI): domain Eukaryota; kingdom Metazoa; phylum Arthropoda; class Insecta; order Odonata; family Calopterygidae; genus Hetaerina; species Hetaerina americana. Next base: position 30,027,323 of record NW_027286874.1, on the reverse strand, counting down.
TGCGAGTAATTATTTAATAACAACTCCATCGTCGGTCCTTCGTATGCAATTGGAGGGCCGATGTTACTTGTCAGCGGATTAATGACTGCCAGATGTGGAGTTTAATGCGCACCGTGCAATTTGGAGGAGACGTGTTCTTTTTTCTTATAGGGTCGTTTTGCAGGATTTTTTCGTACTCCTTCCACCCCTCCAATCCACCACCTCCTCCTCCTACCCCCTACCGCAACGGAAGGGAAAATTGCCAAGGAGCTCCCAGAATCCGAAGGCTTGGTTATTATCGGCTAAATTAAAAGGCAAAACAGGATCTCCACTTCCTACGAAGAGTAGCAACGTCAGGGAATGCAAAAGGAATGCAGTGAGATAAGAGAATGAGGAAAAGGAGAAGGGTATGTGATCGTGTTAAAAGGAAGAAATAAGACTCTCCGCATTGGTGTATGGACTGTGGAAGTGTCTGTGAAATGTGAAGTGCCTGTGGAAGTGTCTGAAATGGGACGACGACGGTGATTGGGATTATGTGAGGGAGCAGTGTTCCTGTCGCGGGTGTCGAGTGACGGCGACTGAACGGGCGACGACGAGTGGATAACGAGAAGCGAAATGCCATACGGAGTGAAAAGAGTGATGAAAAGACGAAGCAAGATGAAGTATATTTCATACGCACGCTCGACAAATGAGAAGCCTTGCAGTAAATTCGGATGCTTACTTCGATGCTTATTGTCACTTAAATGCTGACGGAATGCCAATGTGGCAAGCCTCGGATTCCTGAGGATGTCAGATTCCCGAAAAAATACGTTGAGACTATGTTGCCATTTGAACGAATTTCCTTGTTGCCATAGATATCGCCGTAGTGATATTGGCTAGGTTTAAGTACGTTAGAGTGAGTGGCACAGTTACTTTTTCTTCGAGTGGCATAACGCGAATAAGGTAATTTAAGAAATATTGTTCGTCAGCTTGTCCATTGCGGTATACGGGTAAAAGTACTTGTACTGGTGTATTCTTTGGAATGTTTACCATGTTTAGGTGAAGATGTGAAATATATTCAAATGCATCTGTCCGTTTGTGGAAGATGTCAGAGCGAATTTGTTTGCTTCAAGTTGTTCAAATTGTAACCTGTAAGTGTAATTAATAGGCAAAGAAAAAATTAGTCCGTAAACGCGGTGAGATTTATCTAAAATCTGTGGCACATTTCCTCAGTAGTATTAATTTGAAAAGTCATCGATAAATTGTAATTTTAGCAAACAATGTTCACTCTAAAGCAATTTTCAGGGAAATAATATTCCCATATTTTTTCTACAAGGAACGTAATAGACACAATATCGAATGATTACCCGCTCTCTATAACAATTCATCGTATATCGTGAGAGAGATTTAGTATTTATTTTATTTATTTTTATTTTTAACAGTACTCAAGCAAGCCAACGCTAGGGTGTGTGGCAGGGGGTGATTTCACTCCAGACTTTTGCCCCAAAATACTTTTCCCCTCCAGTGCGGTCGGACAATATTATTCGAATCCCTTGTCATTCGTGGGGAAGATGACGTTTTTACGTTCGTCTGTAGCGCAGAACGGATTTTGGAAGTTAACGCAGGGAATTAGAATGAGCTGTACCATCCCATCGAATCAATCAATAACATTGGCACTGACGAATTATCAATTTTTTACCGATGGAGTTTTACTTTTGAATGAATTAACGACTGAAGAAAGCTAAAAAAATGCTTGATTCAACAAAGCTTGTTGAAGTTGTTTTCAAAGTAGTAATTATTCTGGTGAAAATATGCGCGATGTGAACTGATCTACGTCAAGAGAGGAGCCTAGTCGCTTAAAAAATTCAAAGGGACGCAAAAATATTTCCTTAAAAATGTTTCGCTACACATAAAACTGCATCTCCCCAGGAAGGCAGTTCAAAGGCGGTTCAAGTGATTATCACGGGACTACTTTCTGAAATCGTCCCCAAAGAATTCACGTACAAGCTTCTAATATTCGTGTGAAGAGTAGTAATTTTGAAACCGAAAGCCTATTGTTTTACCCCATAACTACTCGTTCATCCATCTCCCTTTCTAAACGCTGCCTGACAGATCTACGAATGGCAGGAGTAAAATATTGGTGGAATTCAGTTGTTTTCCTTTATCTCAGAACTGCTTCCTTTCACGAATTAGTGCATCTTCCCGCTACAGCAAATCGTCCATGATCTGCCGTTGTTCTCCCCCAGTGCATTCTCGTGGACTTCGTTAAAAATCCTACATCATCTCATGATGTTTTCTTCCGTCATCGCATTTTTTTCAACCGCTTCCGTGATTTTTTTCTTACATTTCGACCAGAGGAACGTTGCGGTTTTGCGTTCATAAGTCGTCTCATAAGCTGTAACTGAGAGTTGGAGAAAGTTTCGTTTTCGTGTGCATCATAAAACGAGATCCGGCTGATAAGTCCTAAGAAACGAGAAGGCACACGCCAGACGTGTACTTACATGTCTGAAGACGACTAACCTAACTGTTAAGAAAAAAGTTCCACGTAATGGGTCGCAGCTCCGTGGAGTTTTTACTTTATGATTAAATAAGATGGTTCAAATTGTCGTTTTTTAATTTACAAATAATTACCAAGGCAAGAGCATTCATAAGAGCGATACAGAATATGCGCACAGTTTATTAAAATTGCCGTGAAAAAATGCGAGCTTTTGAATTCGAGCGAAATCGAAAAAGCTAGTTGCTTTTCGACAAGCGTTAGAAATTGGGAATCAATTAAATGTGATCTTATTGTGCGGTGTCACCCTCACTAAGTTTTGTTTCTAAGAATTGGTGCAATGCTCCCGATGATAAATAGCGACGGATTGCACAGGAAGTGAGCCGTTCGAAATATTAAGTGACCTTACATAATGTGAGGTGTATCCAAATGAGAGTGGAAAAATGGACATAGTGCTTTTCTTATCCTTCAAAAATCTCTGATTTATTTAACCTATGGCAATAAGGTATTGTATTTTATTCCTTCGTTGCTGAAATAAACCAAACAAAAGACGAAAATTGATCTTCCCTGATCGTCGCTGTGCGAACGCCACTGTTACTCTACATTGAATCGATTTTTGTGAAGGCATTGCGTGTACCTTAAATTCCGTTTATTTCAAATCAAGGGGATAATTGGAACCTCTCAAGCTCTAGTTTGGGTCCGTAAAATATGATAAATCACGGACTGTAATTATTTCATTATGCTTTTCAGTGTGCAAGTCCTCACTAAGTCACCGTCGTCTTAAACGAGTAATTATTTATCTCAAAATCAACATTATTTTCTTAAACAGCATTTTTCTGGTCGAAGAGTGTTATTGCTGTGCGCCCAACGCCCAATGCTTCTCTTCATCTCTAAAAACCCTGTTAAAGCATGATTTGGTAAGTTGTGTACACGCCTTACACTTACCAGAAGTAGCTATTCAGTCTAAGACGTGTGCGTTGATGCTTATCGTTTGTAAAAGCATTCATCCAGTTGTATTTCGTGATGTTCCCATTTCTATTGGGAATACATTGTGCTTTGTATCATCTTTAGCATATAATGTCGTGTTCATGGTCGCTCCATGTCTCACAGAGAACAAGTTACCATTCGTGATAGGGGCGATTGTCGCCGTGCAGTGTTCTCACTCTCGGGGGGGCCAACCTGTTGGGGACAATCAAATGATTACTCCTCTTTATCCTTCAGAAATGAAACACTCTCAGGCTCGTCTCAAAAATCTCTTTTAGTCTCGCCTGCCCCATTTTCCACTTAAGTCTCTCACTTACGAGTGCAATTTGCAGCCGTATTATTCGTCACTTATGATTACGCTCATGGACTAGGCTCGTCGCCTTCGCATACGGCTACCACCTTCGAAGGCTCGAGTTGCATTCGTGTAAACCCTGCGCGTCACTCCGTCAATGGCTTGGCTAAGGGCGTCGTAGTGTGAAAGTGAACGGTTGCAGGTGGGAAGCAGCAATCGTAAGAATATAATTGGGAAACACATTAAAACTTCCAACTAATTTCAACGACTCGTTTTTCGGCAATTAATGCGATATTCCGCTGGTGAAATGGAGGTGCAATCAAATGCGTAGTACACGCATCATTGTTTTGAAGGTTCACAAGAATATAGGTCTGCCCACCATATTCTCATTTGTTTTTTTCCAAATGAAGCGCACGCGGACAATTCTCTCTGCGCCGGAGCCTTGATAAAATTTTAACTTCTTTTCTCAAATTTAGTAAAGGTGCAAAACCTTTTTCTTAGCATTGCTTACAATTGAGATTTTGGGGAGAATAAAAAGGGGATGATAAATGAGTGAATGCCAAGAGGTTTCCTGATATATCAATATACTGCCCAGTTATTTCCTCTTTAGAGTTTATAAGGCCCCAGCCGTAATTGAAACCCTGGTGGTTGAACCTCCCGCTACGATAATCATCACTTTGATTCCCGTAGATGACAAAACTTATATGGAAATTCGCCGGTCGTTAATAGGGAAATTCCTCAAGCACAATGCGGAACCCCTGGAAATGGATGTATAACACGTTTACAACTCATCATCATAAACTGCTGTCATTCAGTTAATTCCGGAGATTTTCTTTCTCTCAGCTACTCCTCCTCCCCGTGAACCGCATCGGTAGTCGTGCGGTTTCCTTGACGTCTCGCCCAAGAGAGCACGCGGGTAATGCTAACCACGGCCACCCCGAGAGGGAGAATGCAGTGAGGTCTTTTGAGATTTGTTTCCTCCCCTTTCACTGCCACTAACTCTCGACCGAGATCACCGTGTTCATTAGCAACATCAGCACAGCAAGTCCCTCATTCGGTGGCCCAAAACCTCTCCGGGTGTTCTTCCGCCTCCGGCCGGCGTGCACGTGGTTAGCACCGCGCGCTCGTTCCTTCGCGGGACGTGTTGAGTGGTAGAAATTTCCATTTCGCGCTCGTCACGCGTCTATTCCCCGCGTTGATTCCTCTATTTACGGAACTCTCGCCCCGAGTATCGCGACCCGCCCGGTGAGTTACTGGTTAATGGGGGGGGGGTAGAAGGAGGGGATTTGACGGAGAAGGGAAGGAGGAAGAGGGGGGGGGGCTCGGGTGTCTGAAGAGGGTCGGGTGGTGAGCGGGGAAGAGTGTGGAGCAGCGGCGGCGGGCGCGGCTGTTTTGGCTCCACCGCGCCCACGCCGAGGTCCGCGCGCCGAGGAGAAATAGCGCGGGGTCGCGAAGTACGGCGCGCTGCGCGGCGTCGTCTCTTCCCCAACCCCGTTCCCCTCTCTCCTTCAGCGCGCGAGGGCGCGGGGGCCGCATGTCGGCGAGAGCGTGCCGTTCGTGATCGCCACGCCGCCGCCCTTCGCGACCGAGAGTTTTTCTTCGTTCTTTGTTTTTTTATCCTAGGGGCGAAATTCGCGTGACACTCAGCCACTGCTGCTTCGACGGGGGATCGACGCTAAAGCAAGGCTTGTACAGATGCACGCCTCGAAAGGGGAGTTCGGGGTACGTCGCAAGACTTTGCACCTCCCACGGACTCGATGTGTCTCTCTATGGCTGTCTAGAAATCGAGAGCAAGCGTCGCTTCACTTTCTCGAGCAGATCCGTGATACGGCTGAATTCTCTCGTTCCACGATCGGAGAACCAGAAAAAAACACTTTCATTTGGTGGATCCATAGTTGTTCACTGCAGTATGCTTGTGTCAACTGCGTTCCATATCCTTGCGTAAAAGTATCCTGCGATCTTTCATCCTTGCCCCGCAACCCCACTCGTAAGGGGATTTTGTGCTCTGCGTATTATTTTCATTTATGCGGTCGGTACGTCTCAGAAATGCTAAAAGAGTTTTTCTCATGAAATTCAATCGGGGTTCCATAATACTCGAAATTCGGAAAGAACTTTCGCACTTTGTCAGTGTGCGGTTGGAAATAATCTTCAGGAAGATCCATTCGTATGACAGAAGTTGGCTGCGCCAGAGTGCCGGCATTTGATGCTCGAACCCTGTTTTCCTCGTTGAAAAAGATGTAGAAATAAGTACTTGGTTTATGGTTTTATCCTGCTCTTCGAAAAAATGTTACAAATCTGTTGTTTAAATCAATGCTTCATGATTTCCTCTGATAGACTCCACGTATACTATACCCAAGACACGAGAGTAATATTATATTATAATGAAATCTCTATTTCTCAAGGGGTCAATGTCATGGGGCGTTTAATTGACGATTGAATATATGACGAGATTTAGTTCGCATGAACATGGGACAGAATCCGTGTAATAGCCCTGAATTATTGAGTGAGAACGTCTCTCCAGAATTTTACAAAAGACAGTGGTCATTTTAACGTCCATCTGACGCTGACTCATATTTTGCAATTTTTAATTAAAATTGTCACCAATCAATCATAATATGCAATGTTTCGCTCCGACCGCAGTACGGCCATTCGTGGATCTCAACTGATTTTATTTTCGTCTGGATTTCACTGCTTTGATTGAAGTCTTGTGACCCAAAGGGCTGATTTTCCAATTGGAATGATGGTTGGTTTTGAAGTTTCCCCCGAGCATTTCAAGTGCTGATCACACCTGAGCCTCCCAAGAATCTCGCCAGGCGGTGAGATTCCGAGCTCTAATAATCCTAGTGACCGCTCTTACTTTTTACACGTTTTTTTTGCCACACATGCTTCGTTAGATGTTGCTATTGATGGATTAGAGAGTCCTTATGAAATGCGGCTAGATGAGAGAGCTTTCTAAAAAATCACTTAGCACCCACCGGCCCCGGTGGCGGCTCTTGGCTAGCAGGGGGCCACAATGCATCCCGTGAATCCATGGAGCGCCTGACGTCTTCAAGGGCTTGCAGTAGTGCGAGCCAAACCGAGGTTTCTCTCGTGATATCGCTCGCGGCCGGCCGTTATTATCCACTCAGGCTCTAAGACTTAAATTTTCTTGTTCTTCCGATCTGAGACGAGTTAGAAATATTTCCTGGAAATAAAGGATCACAATATTTTCACAAGACCCCCGCTTTCAAGCTGAAGTTTGGTTTGAAAAATGAATGGCATTAAGCATGTAAAATTCACACATCTTGGTGGGGACGGCCAGTTTCCTTCCATTTTCCACCTGCGGTTTTCCACGAAGTCATGGGGTCCAGAAATTCACGCCGCTCGTGCTTAGCTGGGAGTGTACAAAGTCTTGAATTTGAGCACGGGCCACTGCGGTCGCTAACCGAACACTTAATCCATTACTCAGGCTCACGCGCTTTTTCTGTTTTACGAGATAATGCCCAATAGTTTTTACCGAAAACGGATTGGTTTAACAGACCTACCCCGCAATGTGAGTCCTATTGAAAAGGCTTGAGTAATCCCCTTGTTGATTTTTTGCATTCGTCACCGACAGCTCTTTGGCGAAATAAGATCGAACGTTTATCTCGCCAGAAATCCTGACCAAAATGCAGGGACTGAAGAACTTGCGGTGATCCCTAATTCGAGCATTGCCATTGGAGCCACCGTTCGATCGACGCTCCGTTTAAAAGGGTTCAAGTAAGTTCTCAAATAGGCCTGTATTTTAAAATCAAGATGTAAACTCACTAGATCTAACTAGATGCGCTATCCTATCAAGATTGAGCGATCCAATTTTCGAGTTTCAAACGAGAAAAAGCTGCGCGGTTGAGTTTTTAAGTGTCTTCGCCGTAATTGACTTGTGAAATCTACTTAATGATTTTTTGTTGATACGTCGTAACGTACGTTACATAGTAGGGTAATGTGAACCGAATAAATTATTTTCATTAAGTTCACTCGAGGCACGCGGAGCTTTTCGCAATATCAAGTTCAACAGGAAAAAAACCTTTTGATCGATATACACAGAAAAGGTAAATAAACAAACCATATAGTATATAGAAACCATATAGTATAGAGAATGAAAGAGTAACGCTGGGAAACGGAATGTTATCACCCTCATTCGTCAAGTTCATTGACACCCTAGAGATTGGGTGTATTTTATTGCTTTGGGCAATATTTTCATATTATTCATATCCAAAATCAGATGGATTTTGCGTGGAATATGCTACGGAAAGCATTATTAGTAGGAAAAATATTTGTGAAAATTGCTAAAGGGAAACTACGTAGAAAACTCTTTTGAGTCTGGCAATATATACGCTTAAATAATTGAGAGCATAGTTGATGATAAATACCGATCGGAAATGACGATAACCCTCCGCCATCGTCCCGTGCTTTCTCCGGAATTGTGCACCCACTGGTCAGGAGGAGGAAGCATGAAGATGTAGCTCGAACCCCGTCGTCAACAGCTGCTGCGCTACGTGGGTGGTTAGTGTTTTTGTGTGAGCAGTTGGCTCATTCACGGCCGAGAGTTCGATAATTGGGAGTTAAGATGACCTGGAGGTGGCGTAATCTTTCCCGACGCGATCGTTGTAATTAAAACTTTATCGGCTCTCTCGAAAGGTAGACGTGTGGGTTCGTATAACTTGACGTTTCAATAGACCTCCGCCACAAGATCGTTGTCAAGTGAGACTCCATGATGGTTAGGTACGCCCCCTTCTGGCGCGAGTATCTGCTACGCAACATGATGCATGATATCGGCTGTTGAGTTTTGTATTTTCGCGGAATGATGACTCCCTTAATCAAAGCGAATAAACGCAGAGGGAAGCATTGAACCTATATGTACTCCACGCATGGGTGGTGGTTTTGGTGGCGATATGGTAACGTTGTTAGCCGGGGGTGGGGTGCATTTTGAGAAAATTCATTCACGTCCATATTTATTAGGAATGTTGCTGTAGCCTTTTGCCATTTCTGAGGGAATTTTTTGGTATGTTTTGCCGCGGTGATAAATCGTGTATGTATAGATGAATATGTAAACGAATCACCTTGTTGAACCAAAGCCTACGCATACGAGGTATTGCATTTAGTCGAGCTCATTTTTAAGATTGGTCTACCTTATGTAGCGGTTGAAAACTTGGCCATCGGCAAGTTCAATTGATATTCACTCTTGAGATTTTCGTGATTTCACTGCTAAATTATTTACGTCTCAACTTTTTGTAAGTCCATATAGATCTATTGAAAAGAAAATTCTTAAGCGCTGAGAGATATCTCTGGTTTCTCTGCTCAGCTCATTTGTATGTGTCGGCGCCGTCGCTTATGCGAAGAAGTTTTATTACTTTCGGAAGGAAGTGTGTCATGCATTTGGTTTCGACTTGAGTCGTCAGCTAGTCATCTCGAGCAGATCACATGGCACATCCAGGAAGGGGCTGACCTTTGACTCGAACCTTGAAATTTTTGAAACACTTTAAGACTTGTCGCGGTATCGGCAATTTTTTTTTTTGCAGTATTCATCCTGCTGCGATCTAGCATGGATTCCGATCGAATTGATGACTCATCCGATCTCACTAAGCAATATTGAACGTGCATATCATCGATTGTGACGGCGAACAGCAACTGATATCCCATGGAGATACCAGTAAGACGAAGTTTGCTCAACGTAATTATTATTCACGTGAATACGCACGGGTCAAATTATAGGTGCCACTATGACAAATTCAGCGAAAATGTTGGGCATGATGGTTTTCAACAACTACCTATTGCTAAGTTTTCCCTAGCAGATAATTTTAAATGTTACATCATCAAACTTCTTCAAATGATTCGTCTTGCAGGATAGCATTACGAGTGGATTGTTGAAAAGTGTTGGCATTAAGGAAGTCTGAATTTCAAGCATTTCTACTACATAATTTTCATATTTAAATGGTTATTACTTGCATTTGCTCACCCACGTTACGTGTGCTGTAAGTTGATCGAAATTGTGTTAATTTAATAAAAATGCAAGTTTCATTTGTTGGTATTTTTCTTAAATGGTGCCTAAACTGTCATTTTCGGAGAATGAAAGTATTTAGGGGAAAGCAGGAAATCCAATAAGCAGAACATGTAAATGGCATGCCCATATTTGTAGTTTACTTACTGAGTGTGTTGAATATTTCATACTCAGAGGGAAACATTCTTTGAGGGCCTTGTCTACCGTTAGAAAAATTGGTTGGGCACGTAACCATCAAACGAGTACATTAATTGGTTAAGTGTGAGAATTATTTATATTGGGTACCCGCAGAAAAATGCCGGCTAGTCGGTAACAAAACACTGAGACATTTTTCCGTAGCATCTCTGTAGTGTTCGCTACCTTTTAATATTGATCTTGGAACATGATACTGTTACACCACTTCAGTGCACCCTTTGTGCAGAATTTTTTGCAATGACGCATTTTATTGACTGGACCCAATGGGAAACTGATTTTCCTAGACGTTTCAAGACCATTGGAGTATACACGTATTTTTGCGGGATATCCCAGGAGCCCCATGTATTTTGTTTTCATGCGTCATGACACATTGCTGTGTTCTACTTCATGGCTCATCAGTTTAAGAGCGTGATTCGTTTACATTTTCATTTTACTTTAACCATAATTAGCGTAGAAGAAACTGGGGAATATTGCTCGACCAGGAGACTTCTTTTTACAAACAATAAGTATCATTTTCACGAAAATCTGAGTCCGGGAAAATATTTTAAAGTGGAAATGGTGGAAATAAATCGCACCGCTTAAACTATTTGATTTATACAACTTGCAGAGGAAGAAGACAAGATAGCCCGTCATGAACTTTGCAGAGGCCCTGCCGATTTGACCAGCGCAAAGTTGAGTTAGTTTCCTGAATTGCAGGCAACTGTGGTGTTGGGGAGATCGTCCACGTTTGTTTGGGGAATTTATTTATTCCTGCTACTTTTAAATGTGAAGTGAATGATTTCTGCCTATAATCTTCGGATTTTGCTCTAAGATTCCCGTAAACATGCACCAAAAACATTTATTTCCCCAAATATATCCCCTTTCCATGAAATATCTAAAATATCTACTCAAGTATGACATAAATCATCAATTTACAAAGCTTGTTCTCAACATTGCAAGGAGTAATATGAAAAATGTCGAAACAGTTCCAATTCTTATTAAGAGTGTCTGTAGGATCACGTGCACTTGTAGTGTTTCCAGAAATCACTAATCGTAGAACGCGTATCTAATTAAATAAAATCTTCTGGCTTATTTATTATTTGTTTTTCTGCACAGAATGCGTGATAGCTTTGATGTAGTAACGCCATTTGCATTATCTTTCACTCTGCTAAAGAGCGGCAACGTATGAGATATCATTTTTAAGCTTTTAATCACCGACTTATTCTCGAAATGCTGGCGTGTGTTTAATGTGAGGTTCAAACCCCCGTCATGTAGTACGGCCGGCGAGCACTCTTGGCCTTCGTGATAACCCAGTCGCGGTCTTTATCGAGTGAAACCCAACTGAATTCGTTCTGCTGTGCGACGAACGTCCGCAGTTCATTTCTGTGCGCAGCTGTCAGCTTGCTTAAGAAGGGCAAGCGCGATAATATTTTAAATGCCGAGTAGTTATTATGTGCAGGTTATCCTTCCTAGTTGTTGACCAAGCGGGAAGTCGGGGAGGGGAACGGGGGGAGGGGACGTATCCGAGGGTAAAAATGAAAGAGAGGAAGAAGAGATGGACGTGCAGGATGAGGGAGTGAGGGAGGGTGATAGAAATAGACGGCGACGGGTGGCTGGAAGGGGCGGGGGGGGGGGCGCAACAAATTCGAGAGGTGTGAAGGGGCGTGCCGAAAGGACTTGTGACGTGGGGGAGGGGGAAGGGGGTAGCTGCTTGCTTGCCTAGTTTTCGACGGAGCGCGGAAGGAGGGAGGAGAGACCAGCGGAAATGGGTGACCTCGCCAGTTTTAAAAGTGAGGCAAGCCCAACTAAAAAGTCATTTGCCAAGAAGTGTGTTTATCACAGCTCAAACGGACGTTTTAAAAAAAGTGTTCTTGAGCGCTACTCAGAAACCTATAGAAAGAGTTCCTCCCGCGAAAGGCCAAAGTGAGCCCTTTCCCCGGAAAATATCAATCCATTTTAATAATTTGTGTGTTTTTGATAACAGAAAGCGACAAATTTGCAAAGGTAACTCCTTCTATCGCATTTTTGGCGGTAACACACACCTTTTATTCCTTCGTCAGTTCTTTTGCTCGTACCTTCTGCATCCATAAAACGCAAAGGAATGGATGGCTGATTACTGGCTGCTCTTACGTTGCCATATTTTCATAGTTAACTTTCAAATCGAAAAATGGAAGCTAAAAAACATTTTTTTAGAATTTTCAAAATCCCTATCTCCAATGTCTCAAATTGTGAAGCACTTGTGATGAAAAATTTGGGAAGACGCTTGATGCGAAAATCCTTATAAGAAGTGATTATAGGATATATGAAGTATTATAGACCAAGTATGTGTTTTTTTTTGCTGGCACAATTTCAGGTGTCGGAATTTGTGAGAGAACTCGCAATTCGTGGGAATAATTTTATAGTGAACGCCTGAAGTTAATTGCTGTAACGTAAGTGAGCTTTAACACAACTCAAGCGCGTCATGGGTTTTTGCCAGTGTTTTCACAAATGATACGGGCCTGGGGCTCTTGTGAGAGAATTATATTTGATTTTGTGATGTGTAGCAATTGAGATCAGAGCGACGGTTGCGATTTGGATCTGCGCTCCGTTTCAACATGAAATGAAATTCAAGCATTTATTGTGTGTCCCTAAGAAAGGACTCGGAATCTTTCTTCTGATCTGTATGGCAAATGGGTATAATTTTCATTCTCTCCAGTTCTCACCGACGTCTTTCCGATATGTGTAGGCGAAGAAAATCACAATTAGTTGGAAAGATGAATGCTTGTTTGGCTGGTAATCTAATATCAATGCCGATAGACATTTGTGGGCGTTAGGCTGACATCCTGAGTGATTTCATACGAAGCTTGTTTTAATATTGTAGACATTAAAATTGTTGCTGGTGAAGACTTCAGCTGTTGCAGAGGGATTTTCATTGGAGTGTACACGTAGTTTTTTTGCATCTTTACATGTGATAATGTTACAGTTTCGCACACAGCGATATTCATTTACGACGTTTGGTATTTCTGGAAGGAACGCATCATCTGCTCTCATGATGTAGGCTGTTTCCGTGGAGACACTCTCTTGTCCGTACAACATTTATAGTTCACGTTTTTTTCCATCGCACGCATGCGCTTCGGTATCTCCCACCAAGTTCCTCATACGCATCAAAAACCGGAGCGAATATCAGGATCTTAATGGCTCGTATGGCTTAACGCGAAGGCGGGTTTGTGTAGAGGCGCCCTCCCGAAAACGGAGATCCCTCCCTTGATTTTGTGCGTGGGGGACTCCCCAGGAAGGTTGGGGCACTTATGAGAGGACCCTATCCATTTTGATCCCGCGACCTCCAAAAGGTTTTCGAGTCCGCTGGTTAAATACCGGCTCAAGGATAAGATTTCGGATTTAGAACGTTCAAAATCCGGAGATCATGCCCTATTATTCTCGCAGTTTGGAAGTAAACGGCCTGTGGGACTGGTAAAAAAAGAATCATCTAAGGAAAAAACTAAAGCTGTTCTCGAAAAAATGGAGGGATTAGACTCAGGAGCCGAGGTTTCTTGCTTCTTTCAAAGTAACCGTTGGGATAGGGGCGAAGTGCAATTTTAGGGTAGCCCACGGGGTTGAAAAGAAATTCTTCTTTTTTCTCCCCAAACCCTTAGGGTGGGTGATTTTCTTATGCCTTCACACTGCCATTCCTGAATCCAAAGGAGGGGATTGAATCGTGCGTATGTGTGTGCACCCCTCCCATTGAGTCAGCCGCGCATACCTAAGGCGTCTCCTTCGAGCGTGGAACGGGCCATGACCACTTGTTGAAAATTCCATTCCGCGGATATTCAGACCCGGTGGCGCGCAAGCGGGGTAGGGGGTGGAAGCCATCGCTCCACCCTCCCTCCATTGGTCGGGCGGACGTGGGAGAAATCGAGTGGGGAGGCTAGGAGGGCGGGACTGGTGGGGGGGGGAGAGGGCAGGTTGTTGCGGAGATGAGGGGGGGAGGTGAGAGAGATGAAAATGAGACGTGTTGGGGAAAAAGACAAGAAAGTTGGCTTGTGAGCGGATAGCGCGAAGCTCTCCCAGCGATAGTTGGACAGACGGCTTCATTATGTCGGGATCGAGAACGTTGGTTGCCATTTTACCTTTAACCTGTTAATCGGGAGAGTGGGGGGCGGGCGGAAAGGGAAGTTGAGGTGGTGTCGGACGTGGGGAGGAGGAGCAGAGGGGTAAGAAAGTGAAAAAGGGGTGGCGGTGTGGTGTTCTTTGGGGGGGTGGGTTGGGAGAGAGAGCATCGAAGTGTTTTCGGGGCGGGTGTTGCGGGCGACTGGAGGTGTGGAGGGGGGTGATATTAGCTCCGGAGGTACGTAAACCGATGAAGTCATTAGGGTCATCGGAGGAGGGTGGGAGAGGGGAAAAGGAGAAAATATGGGCGGGGGAAAATATAACAGTTGTTGTCATTAACCTACTATCTCGACGGCGCTTGAGACATCACGCTTCGCTGTCCAATCCGACGACAGTAGAGCGAGCGGGTGGCCATTATCTCCCCGTGTACACGAGGAGATCGGTCCAGGGCGAAGTTATGTTTTATTGTGCTCGGGAGAGGCGAGCGTTTGGGACCTCAAGGTTAAGAGAGTCAACCTTAACGCCGTCATCCCCTCGCGGAGTCGCCAGCGCAGAGGATGGACGTGGGGGGGATGTTGGAGATAGGGGGAGCGCGCAAGAGAGGAAGCGAGCGTTGAAGGAAGTATGGAGATCGGGAAAGGGAGCTAATGAAGAGGGCGAGAGGGAGGGGGCACGTCAGCGCCGCGGTGGCGGCGGGGCGTGGGGTCGGGGCGGGGAGGAAGTGGGCATGTCGGAGTGGGGTGGGTCCCCTGGATGGAATGAAGGTGGAGTGGAATTCCATTAGGGTGTATCGCACAGTGAATGGATTCCTCTCCCTTTTTCGCGCCAGTCGTCATGCGTGCCCTCTCTCTCCATCTCTCTTTTCCTCCCCTTGTAAATATCTCCATCGTCTCTCTCTCTTCCTGCGGCATGGGACGCATCCATTCCTGTGGGCTCGCCATCTTTTCCCTCTCGTTCAAGTACGCGGTCGGTGGGTCGAAATCCGCACTTCGCGACGCGACTAGGTAGGCGGGTGGGTAATAATCGGTGGGGAGTGGGGAAGATGAAGAATGAGCATCCGTGGAAATTCTCCTTTTGTGTTAAGCTCGGGAGTCTGGGTGCATCTCTCGTGTGTCAGGCATCCGATTAAAGCGTTTCATCGCATGGGACGTTTTGACTTGACTTGGAGTCGTTCCAGGGGAGACGTCTCAGTTTCTGGTTGAAGTTCTCATCGTCATCGATTGTAATCGCGGGAGTGCGTATCGAAGTGATCTCTTACCCCCAACCTTCGCCCGCGGAGATAGGGGTGTATTAATGCCGGAGTTAATGATAAGTCGGCTATCAGGAGGTGCAAAATGTGGCGTGGAAAATGTCGGTCCAGGGTCCGGTCCGAGCCTAAGAATTATTCATCTTCACAGAACACCAGTAATCATTCTTGTGTTTCTGCTTGCGATATGTACATTAATTGCAGTCTGATATGTAAAATTAGAGCAAACTACTGCCCATGAACAGGCTGTGATTTAACGTCAATGTAATTTGATACGGAACCACATTAGAGTGAATTATGACCCAGAATGTGATAACCGACTGTCGTTTTTGTCTTGTACTATATTTAGCGTTGAAAGTAATATCCTGGCGACGGTATAACCCATGATAGGGTGCATTGACTTATTAGCTACTTTAATTATATATGATGAACAGATACTAGTAATATGCTGACTTTTATTGGATAGATATATGAAGTAAGCATTTGAAGATTGATACAGGACGGTAGTATATTTATTTTATTTCTAAACAAATACATTTCTAATGTTAAGCAAAGGCATCCCGATCAACGAAGTCCGGAGGTAACAAACAACTTAAGATAATGAGAATCTCGCTCTTAGGATTATTGGATTTTTCCTTGCATGATGGGGCTTGCTAAATTGTGATCATTTTCCCTACATTTAAGTGTTTGGAGAGGTAATGGAGAATTTTCTATATTTCTCTGTCTAATCGAGATATGGGTTTCGCCGACGCGAATTTCTCAGAGAGATGACATTGTAAGGCAAGCCAATAGTAAAGATAAGTCTACTGAATAACAAGAACTGAAAGTCCAAATTTGAGTATGTTACAAGTTTCCAGTAAGTTTCCATGACTTATTCCGTAATTGACTGTAATCATTTTCAGTCTCGACGTCTAAGAACAGTATTTTAACATTGACGTCTGGCAGTCACGTTTCCATTGTCTAATGAAAATAACTTTGAACCCGTTACAGATATTGGGCTCCAGATAACGTCCACGGAAAAGCACATGGGCACGCACTCTGCCCACTACCATTTTTGAATCGTATGACGTGTGCACCTGAAGGGAAAAGGTGAGATACGATAGGAAAAACGCATCTCGCGGAAAGCGCAAATAATTCAAAAGAATCAGCCTCCCTTTTGTCGAGATTACCAGCGCCATCATTGTTACGAAACCGCCGACATAATGTGAACAGATTGTTCCGAATGTAGTGATTTCACGTCAAATTCTCGGAGCCGACTCCAAGATAATACTTCCCCCGGGTCATTTATCGAAAATTCTCAACATTTACTTAAAGTGAATCCATAGAATTAGTTTAAATCTTAAAATGTGCTGTTCATTTTGACATGATGATTGTTTTCGTAATGAAAACAATCGATGGGTTAGAAGGAAAGTGCTCTTCACATCAGGGGCGTTTTATGGGCTTGTTGTTTCGAGAAAAAAATAACTCTTGGCTTAGCTTGGAAATGGGCTTGAGTTTTTATGTTCTTAAAATATCTTCCTTTTCACCCTGTGTTAGCGATAAGCCGGGAATGGAAAGAGAGACGAAGAACTGTATGCATTTGTACGGAGTTAGCGATGCTTTATTCTAGCAATCGTTCAGTCACAAGAAGCAGACTACTGCGAATATGTTCGAATATTCTATTGTGTTATATATTAAAACCTGTTTGTGTTTGTAAGCTTACGTTTGTGAATTGAACTGACGATTTGTGGTGATACTCGCAGCTTATGGCTCAAAAATGAGTGTTTCGAGTCGTTATTTTTAGAACCTTTTTTTAGGTAAGGGAGTATAATAAATGTAGTTATTACGATTGAGCAAGTTTTGTTACTGTTACTATTATTTTGAATTTGTTGCTATTGCCATGTACGCTTTTAGCGGACTCCACTTACATTTAGGTGTAAACAGGTATTTCAATAAATTGTGCTTCACTCTTTAGGGCATTGTAATCACAGAAGGGGAGGAAAAGAAAGCAGATGTCCCTTATGCCCATGCTCTAAGTTCTCTTGAGGGAAACATCACGGAAATCGGTTCAATAAAAGTCGAGTGTGACTTTGGAATCATTTTCCTACCTTTTTTTCGTCACATAAGGAATAATGTCTGGCACGTGGAGGGAGCGTTGCCGTTTGGTTCCTCACCCATTCTGCATCGCAGTCTTCACCACAAAATCCCAACTGCTGCTTACCTTGTGGCGATTCGCAGGGTAATATCTGGATGCCCTAAAGTGTCTGAAGAAGCATGACGTGAGAAGCGCTCCATCCCCTGAAAATGCTGATTTTCATTCTCTGCGAAGTGATCATTAACATATTATATAAATGTGGTTTTGGATGCGTGCAGTCTATAATCAAAATCCTTCTTTACGGATCTTCTTTGAGCAGCAACATAGTTGTAATCAATGGTGTTGCTCTGGTCAAATATGAATCAAAGCCACGTTGGTCTTGTAAGGGATAGCTACGATGTCCATCACAGAAAAAGTGTAGATTGCAATTTGCAACACGTTTATCAATTAGTGCAGTAGGTAGAAAATGAATGTCGCTCGATGGCTTTTTCAATGTTTCAGAATCATTCAAAGTCGTTCTAGATGATTTCGGACCATAACTCGCGAGTAACCCGTGCGGATTCACCAAATGTTCGTCGTTTTTATGAGTCGTAGCTTCTTGTCATCTTGTGAAAGCGAATTAGCGTATTTATTTGCATTACTTCACTACGTTACTTAACTCATTTATGTTATATTTTATCAGATGGTGTAATATCACTTTGGATCATTAAGTATATAGTATTATTATTTCTTTTGAGTCACGAGGAAAGGAAAGAAGTAACTCAACGTAGACGTCCATTTGCGTGCATAGTGGTAATCATAATCGTTCTGAAATGAAACCGTTTAAACGAGGACCCGAGATTTACCCCGATATCTCGATCGCAGAATTATTTGTTTTATTTATGAAGAGGGTTTCCATCTTGAATTCTATTGGTTGTGTTTAGGAAGGTTGTGGAACCGACGTAGTGTGATATCGGATATTGTTTGTAACTGAAAATTGAGCATTGCTCTGGACGTTTCGTATCTGAACCCAAATTTTTAAGACATTCCACCATGTCCAAACATCTACTAGTAGTAGTATTTAGGGGAGGCGACCGACAGCTGAGGTCGTTTGCGCCATAAGGGATGAACAGAAAAGGATTAATGGTGGAGAGAAACCCGGCGTCGGCGTTAGCCTACTCTTTACGAAAGGCGCCAAGGGGTCCGCAGCTTAACGTCCCATCTGACGGACGGCGTACTCACTCAAAGTGCCCTCCACAAAGCACCTCAAATAGGGATCGAGATACACTGAAAAATATTCGATATATGCACCGCCGGGCCCTTTGGGTGGGAAGCCAGTACGATGGCCACCGCACCATCTCGATCCCCTCCAAACATCTATGTTTTAAAAGCTAGTTTCCCCATTTACATGATCACCACCAAACTGAACGTTTGGTAGTGATGATGTGCTTGGGACACGATAATTACAATAATAATATGAAAATGTGCCTGGACAAGATGGATTTTTATAATTATTGGAAGTCTGCTTTTTATGTTAGGTTTCATATAGGCACAGACTAATCATCACTACACTTCCCATCTCTCGTCCATAAAGATACAACCTGGCACCACACACTTCATCAAACTGTTCTTCAATTCCGAATACTTTCGATCTCACTTCATGTCCAACATGCCCATCTTTTTCTTCCTCTTACCGGGCTTGCTTAACGTCCTTCCCTATATTTCAGTCTTCAGCATTCCATCGCCAATCAAAATACTCAGCATCCACATTTCCTGCCTCTCTTGGACCGCTCCCAACAGGCCTCTCTCCTCCCCACTACTATATATCTAGCACTTCTTAGTTGGTTTTCCTTTACGTCCGATTCACCTTTTCCGTCCTTCTCCACACACACACGCGCATCTCCAAATCCTCCAATCTGCATATCAAAGTTTTTCACTAATCTTTTCTTAGCACCCTAACTCAACGTCCCCGTCATCAACACCCTCCTCCTTGTAAAAGCTTCTTTGCCTAGAGCAATTCCTCGTTTGATGCCACTACTACTTTATCCAGCATGGTCCAAAACTACTCGGATAGGTATACATACATACTGCCCCACGTACTATAACGGTTACCATCATATTTAACGTTTAATTTAGGCTTAATTCTTCTCAAAAACCTTTGTTTCGTTTACATTGATTCGCATCTAATAGCTATCACAATGATTTCCCAGTGCCCTCAGCAATGACTGTAACCCCTTGGCTGACTGGCTAAGTAAAGCTTGATAATACGCCAAATTGATTGTATGAACTCGGAGCCTACTTTTATCGCTATCTCCAGCTCTTACAATGTCTCTCTTACCATTTCCACAAGGTGGATATTTAATGCAAAATAAAAAACACCATTTTAAATAAAAGAACAACAAAACAGCATATTCAAAACTCATGATACTGTGATTAAATCGGAAGACGTGTATAATAAAACCATTAATTTTTTCCCGAATTTCCATTCAGTGTAGTGGCTCTCCCCATTTTAGATAATGTTTAGTAATTTTTTTTGTTCATAGGAATAATGGAGCTAACTGCATGAACTATGAAATAAATATTTCTTGTGAGTGAAGTTTTTTGAAATACAATGGGTAAATTTTGAGTGGAAAGTTAAGAGCTAATTTTATCTTTTATTTCATCCTTTAGCTCTTTAATAAAGATTCTGTTCCGGGGTTCAGCTATTGTGCCTTTTTCTGTGAAGTATTCTGTCAAAAATTACCTAAACTTTTTAACTAATTTAATCTGTCAAACTTTTTAATGTTAGCCTGAGAAATCGGGGTTAATTGGTGAAAAAATGGACTGAGGGGAAAGAAAGAGATCTGTATAGTTTCACCGTTTTGTTTTCAGTGTTAACATAAAAGAATAACATCGATGAATCGGGCTCTTGGTTGTAGGATAAAATGCTGGACATCCGGGGAGTTTTACTATTACAGGGAATGTTCTGATGGTGACAATTTGACGGGAAACGGTGAGAATTTGAGGTTTCGTGATTATTCGGCTAATCCTTTAAATTTGGGACATTCATATGGAGAAATTTAAGAAGCTAAATTCCTCGTAAGACATAGAATTGATGGTTGACGTATTTTAGAAAGATATTATTGTTTTTTTTATCGAAGTGAGAAACTCGCTATTTCATGGATTAGCCTGTAAATAACGTTAGAATGGGTGACTGGGGTTACTTGATGTGTTATCGCAGAAGAAGTGATAGGGTGTTATTTGAGACGGCTAACTCTACAACAACGTGAACTCATCCTCAGACATTTCATTATATATACAACCCCGCAAGCCACCTCAAAGACGTGAATCAGGAGGTGTTAGGCCACCAGTCATTCTATTTCTGTTCCTTCACGTCCACATGCCCATGACCCTCCGGTGTGCCGTCGACAGGACAAGTGGAATGTGGTCGACTGGATCGTATTCATGCACGTTATATTACACACGTTACGAGTATCATACTGTTAGTATGATATTCGAAGATAAAGAAACTCGCTGAAGATGGAGGGCTCATGTGCAACGCAGTCGCTAATTACCAGGTAGCATTCTGCTCATACCGTACGGAAAATTCAAAGTATTTCTTCTTTACTAAGACGAAACTTTCTTTACACGAAACTCGGCCCAACGGCCCATGGCGTTACAACTCAAACCATGTAGTGAGTGGAGGGGTAAGTTGAGGAGTAACTTTTATGTTTCCACTATTTCATTTATTAACTATTTTCGCGAGTGCCTACCTACCCATTTCAGTCTTAGTGTGTCCTCCATTAAATAGTGCGCGGGGAAGACGAATGCTTGAATCTATCCCCCTGGTTCTTTCACCCCTTTCCACACATATTTTTGGCGGATCGCGAGGTATTCAATGTAAGTGTATCCGTTTGGCAGTCAATCTCTTTCATTTCGTGACAACTTTAGGTCTTTCCGATGTAAATGGGGAGCAGATGTACATCTTCTATGAGAGATGCAAAGTTACACGATTCGTATAATTATAATAGGTTTAACATAACTCTGAGTCTTTGCATAATTCAAGGCTGCCATTCCAGATCTTGTGGCATATGTGTGACGCTTTTTGCTCTTACATACGAGTTTTTCGTGGAACTGGTATTAAATTCTGTGATAGTTTTTTCTTAGATGGATCCGACGTGCTCGCCACATACTCTGTGGGGTCTTACTACAGAAAAATGGCACGTGTCCTTTCCTTTTTCCTCGCTGAATTTTTCAGCCATACGTTTGGCGAAAGCCACTTCTTTGGGGCCTCTTCAAGAATAGTTTGTTAGTTTTTCCCTCATATATGATCGGATTCGATGACGACACCCAAATATGTTGCGCGTTCTGCAACGCTCATCCGAACACCTTCGAGTGTGTGATTTGGGAATTTCAAGCTGTGCTTTTTTATTTTTAAAGAAGTGCATAGCGGTTCCTTTTTTGTATTTAATTCCAAGTTACATTCTGGACACCATTTATTAATTTTGTTTAAGTCACTGTTTAGTATTTGACGACTTCCGTAATTCTCTATTTCCCTTTAGAACATAGTGCCGTCGGCAAAAAGTCTGTTGCGTTTTTATTTTTGAGGTGATATCATGATTGAATTTATTCCTCTGGTGTTGTTGGTTGATATTGCGCATTTAAAAAAATGAAAATGATTTTAAAAAGGTGTATTCCTATATGCTGAAACTTGTAATTCATCCCAATCGCTATCTTCTCATTCTTTTTAGTGAACGTTCATTCATTTGAGGTATAGGTTGCCTCAAATGCCTCGATTATCATGTTTACGTATTAGCGCACGATGTCCGAGGGAATTGGATTTAATATTTTTTACGGCTTGCATTGTGGTGGGGCGAGTAGAGTGAAAATAGGAGAAATAAATCATTGAACGTTCACTAAATTGGGCCACTTCTCTCAAAATATCATAAACATCGTAGCGCTCTCGGGCTAAGTAGTTTGTCTTGAAAGAGTAGAATTTTTGGAAACGGTGCTGAGCATGCGTTAATATCGCAGAAAATATGTGGTTGTGTTCACTTTCATTCCTGTGACTGGCGTGGGAGTCAAAGCGGTGACAAAAATCTATTTACATGCTTACTTCCTCATTTGCGTGCCCTTAAATGCTTCCCGTACGTTTAAAATACCGGAATCAAGAGGAATTCAAACAGATAAACGTGAATGCGACCAAGGATCAAATACAAATATTATGTTCGCCCTTCTTTCGGTAAACCACGGTAAATGTGGTTGGACAGGGAAGTTCCCAATATGCTCCCTGACCAAAAGCGGCTGTGACAGCGTGTAACTTCGGTGAATATAGTTGGATCACAGTCGTCAGTCGTAAATTTATACAATGTGTGACATTCAGGGGAAGGGGAGCGTGGTGGCCAAGTGGTAAGACCGTTAGGATACAGACCGTAGGGCCTTGGGTTCAAATCTGGGTGATTCGGAACACTCTCAGCTCGGATCCAAGCCGTTTTTTCGGATACCAGATCTTTCTGAGGAATCACGGGCGGAAAGGAAATGCCACCCCACCCTTTCCCGCCCTGATGTGTGAATTTCACGCGCCGTGGGGCGTGTTAAGAGGCGAGAGCTCCACCCTCATCTACCAAACAAGCCATCGAGTTGATTACTATGGTGGTGATACTGCGTGGAATGTATTTAATGAAATGTTCTCGATAGGATAATGCAGATAACAATAAGGTCACAATAAGGGATTTTTAATTCGGATCTTATCTTGGTCCCCAGTATAAAAGCGAAGATTACAATACTCGGATTTTGATCTGTCGGCGTTGGGATCAAGTAAGGCCACTGTCCTGATCCGTTAACAATTGATTCATGAGCTTAACTAAGCCTCAATTCATTCTAAGTATTAACCCCGACGCGACGGTTGGTTTGATAGGCGAGGGTAGAGATGATTTTGAACTTAACAATTATTCAATTCCTAATGTGTGTGAAATGCATACCTTAATGGAAGGGGCAGAGGTTCCTTTCCCTGTCCCACCGTTTGGTTTTCTCCGACGGCATCAAATTCATAAAATCCCGCAGCTTGTATTTTTTGACGGGTTTGTTCAAATGCGTCACTCGGGATTTTAACCCAGGAACATCCGATCAATAGCCGAACTACTGGGGTTCAACTTCTAATTACTTATAAATTTGACATTCCCCAATTAGTATTCAATGAAACAGTAACGGGCGTCACTTGGTGGAAATTCTTCATATTGAAATTTCAAATACTTCGTCTTTCCACGTCAAGTGGAAAGGCGAAGTATTTTAAATTTAATTTCAATATGTATTCAATGAGTTTATAAATTTTAATTTCTTCAAGAAACTGAATATTAATCTATGGTTTAGTAACTTGGAGAACTTTACCGAAATTTAATTTGCAAATATGTAATGTGTAATGGTGGTGCGGTTAATAAGTCTATTTCTCTGACTGAGAAACTAATCTCCAGCACATTGTTGACAAATATGTGTTTTCCTCTCCACCAAAGAGTGTATTGATGTTTTTAGATGGGGTTGAGACACAGGGGAGTCTTCGGATTCGAAAATTTCACCTGGTGTGTGTGCCTGGAATAATGCGAGTGGGAAAAATACGATGGATTGAGGTACACACTCAATGAACGGTGCAGGCGTATGAAGTAATGCAGGCTGTATGGTAACAGTGCTTTTAGCAATTACGTTGATTTTTAGGGATTTGTATCGTTTGAAATATTCCCTTGAGTAGCGAGATAATTATATTTACTGCAAAAGAATTTACTTTATACTAGAGCAGGAATGATTTAACGAGTAAAGTTCACTTCTTTTGGGATATTATTTGAAATAGTTTTGCTACCGAGATCGACGGAGGTAATTCTTTCCTGCGTGTTTTACGACGGGCAAATCCCTATTCATCATCGTCTTACAATCTGGACATAACTCGCTTTCTAAAATGGATTTAAGGCCGTCTGCTTAGGAGTTCCTCGTGCTTCTTGGAAGGCGAACCAAAACGACATCGCCTGTAGAACTGGTGAAGTTGGCAGTCTCTTTTCCTCATGATAAGTGCCAAATAATGCCGAAACACCACCCTGCCACTCTCTCTTTATGTTTATCATTTCATTGCCTGTACTCATTACTTCTTTAACCGTAATTAAATTGCAGTATGATTGAGTTTAGCCGGCCAAAATGTAGCTGTTGTTGTTTTTACGTGCATTATCCAAAATTACACAAATGGAATGAGTCGCATATTTGTCGATTCTGAGGAAACTTTTTATATATGTATACTCATATGCGCGAACTTCTTGATGAAATGTAAAATGCAAATTTTGATCTAATGGTCAACTGTAAATTTTTCATGCGTAATATTCGTCATGGAAATATTTAGTAACGGATGTGTGCTTCGGTAATTGGTTTGTGATCAAGGAGGAAGAAAAGTTAAAAGAGTTTTAGAAAATGAGTTTTCTGGCGAATAAATTAAGTCGGTGAACGTTATTCTGACGAATTGACTGACAAATAATTGTTGGTTCACCTAATGGGTTTCTTCGAGATTATTTATGGAAAAATAAGCCCCGAAGGCAAGTGATAAATCTCATGTCGAAAGCCCATCCAAAATTCTTGCGTACGAAGCAGCCTTCGGATTTTATCACCGATTGTTAACTGAGCGACTTTAAAAAAAAACCCACAGATATGCCATACAGTTAAAACGCATTGCTTTACCCCGTAGCCCTTTACTTTCTCCCCTTAATTTAGTATGTACTTTATTAGTATTCAAAAGTACTAATAGCTTTTTGAATGAAAAAACTCAATTGATTTGATTTTGTTAATTCAGTGCTCTTAGTCTGTACCAACGAATTTTATTGTATAATTATTATTTTTAAAAGCAGTAATATGTAGTTTTCAAATTTCTTACGACCTGACAATTTTGAGTGATGATTTTTACCTACCCTACGAGCAGGGCCACGTTCAAAAATCGACAAATCAGTTTATAGTTCTTATAATTTGCACGCATGGAGTCTGCTGATGGTGATAAATTTTGCATTATTTGTTTATTGCATGAATTACACAGGGTGAGATTATAAAATTTTAATATTACGTTTAAAATAGTTTTTTTGAGAACTTGCAAATCGACTCGTAGGTTTTTCAAACCGCCCCACGTTCACGAGTACGCAATCTGTTTCCAATATGTGTGTTATTCCAATAAACCCAGCATCCCAGAATGCAATTATTTATTAGAACCTTATGTGAGGGCGACTGGTGTACCCGCTTTCATAATGTGCTCAGGTAGACGTCAGGGGTAGATTGACCGCGGGCCTCTTGGCGTACTGCTCTTCATTTCAAGTTTGTGAGATTTTTAATGACTATTCCGACAAACCTAGAAGTCATCACATAGTTACGTAATGTGCAATCCCGTAATATTTTAAGTGCTCTCTAATATCGAATGCCTCGTTATTCCTGCCGCAGGTGATGCGATGTCTGTGCTCAAATTCCACACGAGTAACGATAATACTACTACAGTGAAGACGACTGCTCCCTGAAACCAGATCTTGGTACGGGTAAAATTTAAGAGGGGTGGAAAAATTACTTGGTGCGACGATGGTACTCTAGCTAAGGCGCTAAGAATCCATCCCTTATGACACGGTTTCGCTAATGGAAGGGAATTACGCGTAGCACATCTGCATCCGTACGATCGTAGGGTAAGGGGAGGGCGGATTGACTCCTTTGGAGCAGTGGCGGTTTTTTGTGATCTACCTAAAAATGAGACGACATTTTGAGCATCCCTGTCAGAAACCGGATTATTTCCCGTCCCTTTTCTTGATTCGACATCACGTTATCGCCTTGGCGAATGGACGCCCTGCTCTCGTTACTGGGGGAATGCGTAATTAACGTCATGCCGAGGCATAAAGAGGCACGCAACCGATCCGTTGACCTCCCGGCGGAGTATTTAGGGGTCCTTGGGGGTCGATTCCATACCGCGGGTGTGCAAGGGAGCTCGGAGAGCGGGCAGGTTTTATCGCAGACTTTTTGAGAATCACCCATCGCGGCGTTGACGGGAGGCGGAGGGGAGAGGGCGGGGGGGGCGAGGGCGTGGGGGGGGGGGGAAGACAATCGGGAGGACCAATGGAACGAGCGGGGCGGCGGCCGCTGTGGCCCTCCCTCCCTCGCCCACCTCACTCCCTTTCTTCTCTCCCGCCCCTCTCCTGCTCTTGGAAACCCTCTCCACCGTTCCTTACACCACCCCCTCTCTCTTTTTCCAATCCCCCCTCCCCACTCCTCATTCGTTCCTCTCCTCCCCCCCTGACCCGCTTTCATTCCCCCACCTCTACCTCTCCTCCACCTTTCCCCTTACCCTTGCCTTCCCCGTCGCCCCCTCCCCCGTGATTCCTTTGCTTGGGGCGGCGAGCGGAGGAGAGGCGCAAAGCCGTGTGATGGAGCGTGTGGCTCGGTCCCTTGCTCCGGCGCTCACACGCACGCCCACAAGCTCGCACGCACACGCCGTGTGAGACACTGACTCGTTGCTGTCGTTTTGATTGCTAATTTTGTTGCTCCACATTTTTTTTGGGATTGATTGAGTGGAAAAAGAAATGATGTAAAGTGAAAGGCACGCGTTTAAGGGGCGGGTGGCTCCTGAAAGAAAAGCCATCTTTAACGTTCGAATTTTTTATTCCGGGGTATTTTCGGCGTTTCTCTCATTCTTAGGGTAATACACTTATATTTAAATCATGTTTACTTCGTTTTCTGCGTTTGACTGTGCTCTTCATGGTTTTCAGACGAGCGTTGGATCGTCTTAAGCCATTCACTAATTAAAGCCAGGCTAATCAGGCATAGTAAAGTTTGATCTTATATTTAATTCGCTGGAAGCTTGCAAGACGTTTTACGAAATCTGGGAGAAATTTTACTCCCTTGAAATAGTCGAATGGCCCGTAATCTTTGGGGCATAGTTTGTCAGTTTCTCATAGCGGTTAGTTGAACATTTTATCATGAAATAGAGGATGGCTAAATACCTAATTTTTTAATAGCAAAACATTGGGAAAGCGACAAGTTATGGCGGTTGGTAGTTGGTGTTATTTCAGTAGATTTTAGTAGAAATTTTGGAACTTAAATATGTCTATTGTTGGTGGTAAAGCGCATTAATGTGTGCTGTTTATTGCATGCGAGCACGATGGCGCCCCAGCCCCAGAAACTTCCCAAACTCCATGATTTTTCTCCAATCCACCAACTCATGGCTCATTGTTTCCTCCTTAATAATATACGTGCATATTGTCCACAACTTAGCGGTCTGTCATTTTGTGTATTGACATTAGAAAAAAACTAGCGGTCTGTCATTTTGTGTATTGACACTAGAAAAAAACTTTCATCACAGTTATTTCCATCCTTGTTTTTGTAGTTTTAGATAAACGTTGTCTCACACGAGAAAACGTTCTGCCATTATCTGAATACGATGAAAGTGATGTTAATACTGTCCGAATGTGATCAGTTTCGCGAAACTTGGCATTATATAGGATATATTTTCAAGAAATTCTTATAGCTCAGAATTGATCGACCCTTGCTGTGGTATGCCTTTTTCCATTTGCCCTCGAAAACTTGGCAGGATTATTATCTGTCACCCAAATAAATTTTAGCTCCAGCCCCTTAAATCGACTGTGCATTCTCCGTTGGAGCTACCAGCTCATATGCGTGTCATAGGATTCCTTTTCGTAATGCATCAATCCAAATTTATCAGGGTACGGATAGGGAAGCCGTAGCATATGATATATGCCAGATTCCGGGTGTCCACAGAGGTCTTTCGGGCTGGTGAGGTAGGTATTGTTTATATTGAAATGAGAGATCTATGAAAGTGGAATAGACAGATGTAGTTTTGCAAACGTAGGGCACACGTGCGTCTTAGAATTGAGATTTGTGGAGTCTGGTTGCGTTTTTGGATTGTTGTTATCGGTGTCTCCTCGCTTCCCAGTGCCCAAAATACGTAACCCAAGGCTGTAGTTTTGAGAGAGAGTTGTCTGTTACAGTACAACTTGACACGGTTTAGTGGACATGGTTAAGTGTTTACGTATACCATCGACGCATGTAATTCCGGCAAACCAACATCGCATTGTTTCAGCTACGAAGGCGAACTCATTATTTTGTTCTTCTCTCGTGATCCATGTTCTGTTCCACAAGTTGGTTGGAGTTATAAATGTTCGTAAAAAGTCTTGAGGATCAGATTATGAGCTTTCAAAATTGAGATGCGAAAGGTAAAAAAAAAGAAATGTAGCCTGACCAGTCAGTCTGCCCTGCCTCCACCCGCGCAAAATGAACTTGTCCGCGACCCAACAATCCTTGTGGCAGTTACGCACTCGATTATCTCCAGCCGGCGTAAATTGAGCCGAGGTAGTTTTTCGCCGACGGCAGAGGTTCTGGGGGGACTAAGGCAGTCCGTCTACCATTTTAGGGACGCTCTTGCTGAAACATAGGCATCCGAGTGGGCAAAATCTCATGCCTCCGAGGGAGCCACTCTCAACATTGTAATTTTCCGTAAGAATAATTTTCCCAGTTATAATTCCTGAATAGGAATCAGAAGGGAGGAATATTTAACGGAAATAATGCGGGAATACAATTGGAAGGCAAATATCTATTGATGCGCACGCAGCATAATTCAATGATGTATTACCTCACTTGGAAGTGGGTTAAACTATGTTAAATAGTCTGTCCAGACGTAAGTGTCGCCATCATCAGTAGACAGTCATAATCAATAATGAAATTGATTTCCCGGGGTCTTCCACTAGACCCGAGCTCCTTTCTCTTTACATTTCTTCGCTTTCGTGTACTCCGATGCCTATTTCTTTCATGTTCTCCTGTATCCGATTCGAATGTAAATTCTGATCAAAGACCTGAAACTGGGTAATCACGTGTTCCTTCTTTGGAACCAAGGTGAATGGGAATAACTTTCTGACGCCGTAAATTGTAGGATTGAATCTGTAGGTATGCGTCTAGAAAGTTCGAGGAGATACGGCAATATCAATGATATAGACTAATTTTTGTCATTTAATACGCGAACGATAATTTAAATATTCATAACTTCTAGAAAAAGCGGCAGACAATGATTGACAGCGTTAATTTCCGGTGTTCATCATACTTGCTAGAAATCTAAGATGAATCATCTCGTCGCCAAAATTCACGATGTTGCCCTTAAAATGCCCTAAGCAAAGTTTTCTTCGTCATCATCGTTCAATCTTTGCTCGGTTGCAATAATTTATTTATGGCATTGTTAACTCATGTAACTATTTTACATGAAGTAACTCAATTACCACTTGACACGTAATTTTCGGCATGTGACACCAGGGTATCGATTCCCTCATTTGGACCAAGACGAATGTTACGCGTATCAGTGCATGCACTAAGAATTTTCTCGTTTATGCTATCAATTTCTACAGGTTTCATAGGAAAAATAATTCCCTGTGAATACTTACGTACAAAGTCCGCGCTTGAATGAGAAACATTCTGAACCTCTCTCTAGGTATTTCTGCATAAAAGAATCGATACGGGATTGTTGTTATTTTAACTGATGTAAATCGAAGATGCATTTTTCCGTTCAATTTGACCCATTAAGTTAGAAATGTGAGGGCTAGGCTAAGGATTCAAAATTATGAAACGATACAAATCGCTCGTGTCCAATCCCACCTCAATTTGATTTTTAAAAAAGGCAGAGGAGGAAGCAAGTTACCCGCTAAACCGCAGCGGAAACCGCAAAATGGAGAACATTGACCAATGGGAGAGACCGCAATTGTGGCGGTGTGGCGGCGGCGGTATCGCCTCTTGGGTCTGCCCAACCGCGCACCATCACCTGTGACACCAAAACACCAAATTAAAGCATCGCCCGTGGCGGCGTTCCCACCTGAATTAGTCAGCGGTGCTTTGAGCGAAATCCCTGCAAAAAGTCCGAGTGACTCCATTGCCGAATCATTTCCTTCGACCCCCGGCCATAATAGAGGAGCACATGCGATGATTACGCACCGCCTACCTGTTTGGCCTCATGTCACGTGAGCGCTCTCCACACTTTCATCATGCCATGCTCACCTGTCGGCGTCTCTGATCCGTATCGCTTTCGTGTTTTCCCCGACTTCTGAGAGGCGTTGAGCCTTAGGGAAAAAACTCTTTCCCGATTCTATGGTATTCCAATGTATCCTTCCGACATTATCGACATGGCGATCGTGGTACCATGGTGGAAGCCGTCAACTTTTTAAAATGACTTGTTGAAACGCAAGCGTTGGACATGATTCCTACGGTGTTTTTCGCTCCTGCCGCAAAGAAATGGGGCATGGTTAATTTAACCCAAAATTGGAAACCATATCATCGTTCAACTAGATCAAGCCTTATATTCCGCGTTCATCAAGATCCTTGTCGATATCTTTTGACGGATATCTATTGTTCACAGGTGTTCAAAATATGCCCACTTGTAAATTACAGGTTTGTTAAAAAAACAATGGAATTTGCGAAGACAGTAATTAAATTTTTGATAACTGAATCCCCCGTGTGTTTTGACAAGGTACTTGACCCGTTTTTGACTGATACAAACAATCGTACGCAAGTTTTTCGTTTTACCCCGTGAGGTATTGCATAGTTCTTGCAATTTTTGATGGTGACTAATATCCTGCATTTATGCATGCAGGGAATTATGGGTCAAGTGCACTATTTTACTGGATTTTGAGAGCACCTCTGCCATAGTTGAAGAATTGTTTATTTATTCCCAAAGACTTTAATTATAAAATTTTGATTGCGTTTCTCGTCAGATTTCGTGTTTGCTTCTTCCTTGCCCGAAGCCATATCCAGAAAGAGTATCCGAGGAATATACTCGGCGCGAAGGAAAATTCGTTTTTTTTTTGGAAGCGGAATGTTCTCTCTCTCTTTCTCTGAGCGGCGGCGTAAAAAGAGCAAAACCTCAAAAACGAAACCCTTGCTTCTAGCTCTTGATATCGAACCTCAAATAATGCGAATTTACTCTTGGATGCTTAACGGTTGTGGGGTTTAATGTCTGCTCTGTTTAGGCAACTGACTTCATCAAATAGATCAGTTCTTTCTGCCGGTTTACGAGCTACTATAATTTGGGTTCCAATAATCCCTTATATATTTGGAAACAGATTCGAATCATGCCTTCTCTTGTTAGCAATGTGACATGTTAAACGGACCTTAAATTTAATCCACTGGTTAATAATAATAGCAGTTAAAGTTTCTGTGCCGTCCCGGGTAGTCTGATGGGTAATGCGCCTGGCTGCTGACCCAAGGTCGTGAGTTTTAATTCCGCCCCGGGCATTGTCAGCGTGTTGGCATGCACACGTGTTGGTTTTTTGTCTGTCTTTGGATGTAGGGTGTGATATGGCCTCAACCGTCGAAAATTCACGTATACCCAATTATGATCTGTTTCTATTAATAACCCTTAACGGATGCTGGAGAATACCTCCTGTACTCATATAGAGGATACGTGTCTGGTTAATGAGACTTCAGCGGAGTGATTCGAAAGTAAGTCCCTAAAATTTACCCCGGGATAATTTCTTTAAGGATTCACATTCATGAGTTGATGTTATGTTAGAATAAATAATTTAATGTCAAGAAATACATGTCAAAAATGTAGAGTATATTACTTTTTTAGTCTTGTAATTGAAAAAAGTGTATCATTCCGTTTTATCTCCCGACGATTTACAAAATAGCAATTTGGGTTTTTTTATCCTTACTCCTGGTATGTGTGTGTTCCTCTAATCCCAGTAGCTCAATTGGTATTTATTCGGTGGAATGAGAATCAATTCACATATTTAAACTCTACATGTTTCAACAGCCTCGTGATATGTCCCTGCTGTGATTGTCAAAATGGAAAAGGGGGTAGCGTGGAATATAAATGAGGCGGTTCTACTCCTCTATGGGTTTCTTCCATTAACTATTTCTTCCTTAAGGATTATTTTGCGTTTTCTGTTAAAATCCATTGATGGTACAAATTCACATCAGACTTAATTTTGCAGATTTAAAAATCGGACTTACCTGAGTTTTAAACAATGAAATTTGCTTAAATGTTCAACTTCTCATTATCTCGGTATACCTACTTGGGACTACACGAAATTGTTTCCTTTGGTATTTCACCAGAAATTTGGTCAGCACGTTAAGTAGTGCATGGCGTGTAGCTAATTGTAAATTCGCTCACGGATCTAAGGGAGTGATTCGGGAAATGGTGGAATCAGCAGAGGAAGAGGTGAGTGTGTCGAAGGATTTCCCGAATGAAATTTTGCGAAGATATTCGGAGAAACGATGAGCCCTCACGATGAATCGGCCTCACCCGATGTACGGAGTGGACTGAATACTGCACTCCGCCCCACCAATCGCACTGCTACTACTCTTGAATAGAAATGAGGAGCTCACGTGAATTTGCATCTCACCAATGGTCTTCTGCCCCTTTTCGCCTTCCTTTCACCCCAGCACACAGTTTTCACAAATGGCTCACTTCAATTTAAAGTCGCCCATTGACTTTCGCTGATGAAGTGGGTGACATGTTTTAGGAACCTTTCTCGAAGTTAGATACTTTTCAACTGAATTAAAGTTAACAGGACTCCACACCCATATAAATAAACAGTTTGTTTCTAAGACATTAATTCCAGCAAATAGTTTTTTGTAGCTGTATTTAATCTTTTTTAGTTTTTTTATCGAAAACAATGGACAACAAGAAAATATGCACTGGGGTCTCAAGACATAATTTTAGATAACGATCAGTGTCTCATTAGGTTAGTTCGACGGTGCAGAAGTTCGAATGAATATATAAAAATTCGCATGTTTTTATCGCGGTCCATTACAGGTGGGTCATCGGATGCAAATGTATTGAGCCATGTAGATGTGTATTTTTTCTCTCTCTTTAACTTTAGGACCTTTTCGTGTGAATATTTTAAGCCGGAGCGAAAGATCGTGTAGTTAACTTTCTACCTTAATCTCATCGTTCTAGTTTAACCAGAAGGTGGGATCCGCCTCGGGTGTTTTCATTAAAATTGACAGCTAATAAGTGAGTGCCATTAATGTAGAGGGCAGTACACGGTAGGCCATCAGTGTGTACCTCACGGTTGAAGACTTATATGAAGTCGGCCTCTCGATGTCTTATGGCCGACTTGGTACTCCGTCCCACCGCTATCTCCGGCAACCGCTCCTTTCACCCGTCATCTAAACTCCATGTTGATGACAATTCAGACCATTTCTGTCGACAATGATAATGGGAGAGGGAAAAATAAGTTCAGGAAACTCGAAGATCTTGTTTTATTAGTGATATTTGAAGTGCTGTTTGGTTTACCCAGCCGGAAATGATCAAATTTATCCTGACGTTCGCTCCTGAACCTGTCACATACCCCGCCGAAGTCTAGCGGAACTCTCGCCAGCCCTTATATTGCTGTGCGGTCGATTAGTTTCGAAGGCAAAGCGTTAGCATATGTGCATTTGAATCACTTGATCAGAGTTAACTGCGAGAGTTCCGAAATACTTGAATGAAACACCAAATCGTTGAATCAACAAGTCCATCTTGAGCCATTCGTATACATACGTATATACGTATAAAGGAGTACTGGGTAAAATAATTGTGCACCTGATTCCTTTGGTGAGCAATATCGAGAAATGTACAATGCATTTTCTCTAAGTTTATGATATATAACTTCTGTAAGTTTAAGGTTCTTCTCTGAGACTATAATACGAGGGTCATCCGGAAAGTAGTACCCGTTCGTGCCGCATGAAGTGCTGACGACGCGAGTAGCCGCTGGACGAGGTCAGATAGCTTCAGTGGCTTGTCTGCCTTCTCTGAGCCAAGTTGCGTGACGCTAGCATTGCCTGTGTTGTTTCTGTGATTGTTTACAATGTTTAAAAAAATTGAGAACGCCGCCAGTTGTGAAGTGAGGGCAGTGATTAAATTCCTCAATGCAAGAAACGTTCGCCCATGTGATATTCATCGCCAATTAAAGGAGGTGTATGGAGACAATGTAATGGACGAGTCGTCTGTTCGGCGGTGGTGTCGCAACTTCAACATGGGGAGGGGGAACACACACGACGATGAGTGTTCGGGGAGACCGTCTGTCATTACAGACCAACTGGTGAGCTCAGTTGACGAATTCGTGAGGAACGATCGGCGCGTCACAATTGATGACATCTGTGAGCATTTTCCCAATGTTTCTCGAACAATTGTTCATGAAATTGTTAAACACCATCTGCATTATGCAAAAATTTGTGCAAGATGGGTCCCTCGCGTATCTCAATGAGCTGGCGGCGAAGGACTATGCAGCAGGAATACAGAAACTTGTCACACGTTATGACAAATGCCTTAATTTGCTTGGAGATTATGTTGAGAAGTAGTTTAAAGTATCCTCTTTCAAATAAAATTTTTTATGTTTGTTAATATTTACTTTTGTGTCTTTATTTTAACGAACGGGTACTACTTTCCGGATGACCCTCGTACAAGGCACACATCAGAATTATAGACGTCATATTAATGCTTACCCACCCACATAATTTAGATGACGTTACATGTAAAGTTAGTTCTCGCCGAATCGCATTTATTTGTCATTCTGTCGCATAGTTACACGGGAGGAAGTTGGCGTACTGTTTTGATTTCTGTTTCAGATAACTTCTAATCAAATATTTACGCATCCGAATGACATTGTGCACGGAGTTATTGAAATGCAAGATAGATTTTTTTCAAGGCGAGATTTTTTTCATATCGAGTCGCCCGGTAAATAATCGGGAAGAGTTTATTACAACTTTACATTACAACTTATTGGTTTTTTGGCGAGAGAGGTTTCATTGCATTATTTCATGAAATGCTCTTTTCTGACGGTGGTCTTTACTTCTATGGCGCAGATGTGTGGTCACAGGCCCTATCGATTGGGGGGAACAATTGGAAAGGAAGAATCGCGAAGGGTAGCAAAAGGAGGGGAGGGGGGAGAAGTTGGAAAGTGGAAGAGAGCTGAAAAAGGAACAAGGTATCGAATGAGTGAAGAGACTTTAAGTGGCGACCTTGGTACTTTTCGTGCTCGTCCTGTAATGTCTAGCGTTGCCGCTGCAATCCACTGCTGCGGTCAAAGATCCCTTTTGAATTCGTCATTTTGCCCGTTTTGATTTTTAATGGTTATTGCCAAATATTTTAAAAAATTCATTTGCTCATGTTTAAGATATGATAGGTACCAAAGTTAATAATAACTTCACCATCGATTGATAGAATAATAGACGAAGAGATAAAACTTGGTTGTTAATTGGAGGGTATGGAATGATACAAAAGGTCAGTAAACAATGAATCAATACTGTGTGGGTGTGCAAATTGCAGTAAAATCTCCTGATAAATTGTCATCCCATCTAGTGACCTCTCCATTCTCAGCTTACTTTGGGCGTAAAGTTTATCTTAATTCAAAGCACCAGTGGTTCAAGTACTAAGAATCTAATTAATGGAAATCGTCTTATTTAAGTTATGATTATCACAGGAAACTTTGAGTAGATGTAGTTATAAATGCGAAAAATCAATTACTTAATGTTTGGAAGACGATTCCATGGCATGTGAAAACAAATAAATCCGGCTAAGGCATTACCTTGGCATTAACGATGGTGCGGACAGAAGCGTTTCCCTAATTCAGGAATAAAATTAAGTACATGCTGCGAAGAGGAACGAATTTCGATTACTTCTTTAGACCAAATATTTACTGCTGTGAATAAGGCCGTCATGAAAATGAAACATTTTTTATTTTTGAAATGGTATTTTAATATTTTCTTATATGTAAGTCTAGTTATGTATCAGTTATTCTGAAAATTTGACCGCACAAGGTTTGCACTGCTTAGCAAATCAAACGAACTCATTCTCTTCTGACTCTTGCAGTTGGCTTCAAAATCACGCTCCGCTTGATTGAATAGATCGAAAATGTGGCCTCAAATTTTTGAGAATTTTCAAATGGTAAACCATATGGTTTGCTGATTTCTTTGTCGTTTCCTCCCCTATAATGATAAATATAGAACTGCATAAAAGAGATAAATGAAAAAGATGAAAATGCATCCTGGTGTCGTTTACCATCTTACATGATGCGATGATCAGGACCGACTCAATTAAAATTATGCCACCCCTTCAGTGTTTCCAAATTTATAGTCTATGAAATTTCGTTCTGCATTGTAATGTGAACGAATTGGGGAGAGTGGATTTTGGCGATATGGTGACGATGCGGGCGTCAAGTGAACACCCTACATTTTCTTTCATATCAGTAGAAATATTTACTCCACGATCACGCTCTTTTCATGTCTTTACAAATTTTAATTGGAGTGATAACCTGCTAAGCATTTGCTATTGTATATTTAATTGGAACAAATTAATGTGAGTGCATTTCAAGTCACCTGAGGTTGAAGAGTATTTGAATTTTCCCATGCGACGAGCTTGGGGAACAGAAGAAAACTTCACGGTCACATTGAGTGGATCATGAGAAGGTTGCTGTGGTTTTATCGTTCCATTCGGTAAACCGATCGTTAATATAACGATATTTCCGTCGATGAAACGTAGAATTTTACAACTCGCCCGTCCAATTAAACGGTGCGTGCCTAAATTTAACGAATGTCAGTGAAACCGGTATGTGAACGGACTTAAATATATTTAACGGACTTGTTTCTCATTTTCAACTAAATTCATTATACACGAGTCTGATCCTTACGTTTCGTTTCTCTCGTAATAGTTTGTGTTAATATTTTAGCGTCAGTCACAGGAAAAATAAGCATGGAATCCTCATTGAAGAAACCTACGATGCATGAAGATAGCTCGTGGACAATTGGATAAGTGGGTCGAAACATCTTAGACATTTGCGTAATCTTCTTTGGTCGTTATATTTTCTAATAAATTAATTTCCCTTTCTATGTACGTAACTGTATCCAATGCCGGTTTGAGAAATTTGGACACCTCGTGAGATTTTTCCGATAAACCCGACTACCGTTTCTCTATTCCCAACTCGAACATGGATATTCTGTGGATGATTAAACATACGGTTTAACGAAAACCTTTATGACCCGTAGCATAATTATTTATTTATGTTTAGATGTCTGTAAGATCCCTAAATGTGTTTTCACCAATTACACTTGAACAATTCAATACTTCACTCATGAGTAATGTATCACTCAAAAGCGGCAGATGGCTAAAGGGTTTCCCTCAATGCCCTTTAGGGCTTAGAGGGAAAATACTCGCTAGGGGACCCTACCGATAGGACTAGATCCCGGAGGACGTCCCGAGAAATTTATGAGACTGTGATAACGACAAATACATTGGTTATGCATAATTACACCGTATGAACAGCGAATTATTTCTCGTAATGAATTACAAGATTTTTTAAGTATCAATATTTTCAAGTGTGAATTGTTATGTGAAGTTCACTATATAGTCGTACGTTGTAGCAATACTAATATTATTTTTCTTATTCTCTGATACTACTTCCAGAAAAATAACTACGTACATATTATACTGTTCCTTTGAAATCGAATGTTTTGACTTTTTTCTTTGCTGATTTCGCTTATGTAAGTAATCATAAGGGAAGAGTTAACAATTTTTTAAATTTTTAATAGCTGTGATACGGTAACCTTTAATGATTGCCTTCGCGGGTAACTTGCTGACTTTCCTGCCGTTATTTCCTGCCCTGACGGCAATATTTTTTTCTGCCATTGTATACGAATGTAGTTCGCATATTAACGATTGCGATAATAGTTAACATATTATTTTTAGTATTTAGATTTTATACACGGATTAGAATGCGCACATTTTCAGGAATTATATTTAATTTTTCGTTAATTTATTCGCTGAATTTCAATTATAACGAAAATCAAATAAAAATAATTGATATACCATTCGTTCAAAAAATGCACAATCAGCATACACGTAGCAATTGTATTTTCCTCTCGTGACTTAAACCTCTGGGGAAAATCAGTGTAATCAAACGGGTTCCAAAATTATATTAGGAACAAGATTAAAATTTCCTCCTTTAAAGCTCCAAACCATTTAACTGTCCTTTTACATGAACAGTATTTCACACAGAAAAATTATATTATTATTTCATCAATATTTTTGTCAATCATCAATATATTTGTAAATACTTCATTTTTTATTGTCTTTTCGGTGATCTGTTCCTAGTCAGCGGTTTTACATAAAGATAATTGACCTGGAACAAAAAAAATGGAGAACGAACCTATTTGTAATCAAGTGGGCTCTGAAAACGAA
Source organism: Hetaerina americana (assembly GCF_022747635.1). Classification (NCBI taxonomy): domain Eukaryota; kingdom Metazoa; phylum Arthropoda; class Insecta; order Odonata; family Calopterygidae; genus Hetaerina; species Hetaerina americana. Next base: position 29,988,833 of record NW_027286874.1, on the reverse strand, counting down.
GTGGAATTATGTCGTTGATCGTTCAAGCTTGGCGCGATTGGCTTCTTTGAGGTGATGAATTGTCCCGTCCCATGAAACGCCAACTCCCTCAAAGGCGCAGTTAGGGACCAAGGTTGCTTCCCTCTCGGGAAGTCGATAAACCGGAAGTTGCAACTCACGATTCACCTACACGTTACGACCCTTTCCTGCCTCTACCTGCCAGCCCACCTGTTTTTGGGCCGTGGCTTCTGCTTTACTCAGGTTAAATGTTTGTTAAATATTCCCGGTCGGCCACTTGGTGGTTGTAGGGAACCACGTGAGCTGCATTTTGTCTACTTGAACTCGTTCCACCCTTTCTAGGCTCGACAGTCCTTTTAGGGGGGGAAGAATAGTTTTTGGTCAATAAACTAGCCTTTAACAGGTACAGTCTTCCATGCAGAAACGAATTACATTAATGCTTCGTGAAAATATTTTTTAAAGACCTCTAATGCATGGCTTCATTGTGGTGTTCTATTCCTATTCAGCAGTCCATGCAGATCCTTCAACTACCAAACAGCCATATCCACTCAATGGATGAAAAAAATTCGTTGATTCTTTGTCTTGGTTACAACGGATTTTATTTATTTACATATTCGAATTTCCTCTTCTCGTCTGAGATTACTGAATTCCGAGAGCATTTAAATATGAGTAATGTTTAGTATTGCATGAAATTCGAACGCCGCAGAAGTTTTGGAATTCGATATCCCGACGACCTATGCAAATTGTCATTTGATTCTAATCAACGTTTACGCAAAAATAATTTTCCGTTGGCACTACTGCGAGGAAAGAATATCCAAATAAGTTAAAGGGCACTGGTTGAATGAAATCATGCTTCGTCGAGGGGATCGAGATGGTGCGGGGGCTAACGTACTGGCTTCCCACCCTGAGGGCGCGGGTTCAAATCCCGGCGGTGTTGAATATTTTTCAGAGGTATCTCGATCCCTACTTGAGGTGCTTTGTGGAGGGCACTTTGAGTGAGTACGCCGTCCGTCGGATGGGACGTAAAACTGTGGACCCCTTGGCGCCTTTCGTAAAGAGTAGGCTAATGCCGACGCCGGGTTTCTCTCCACCCTTCATCCTTTCCTATCCATCCCCTATGGCGCAAATGACCTTAGCTGTCGGTCGCCTCCCCTCAAAACTACTACTACTACCATGCTTCGTCGAACAGGGTTTATTAGTTCAAACCGAAGGAAAATCCGCGGCATCTAATTTTCATGTCTCTTTCGCATTTATAAAGTTAGCGGCGATAGATTTGCATGCCCTGCCGTTAAATCGTCAAATCCAATACAGGATATAATGATTTGCGGAGTATGATTTATATTAATGTATTTATAATTGCACATTGATGACTAGTCGTCGAGAAAATTACTCTGGACACGCCCTGGGTTTTCGGACCGTCTGCAGGATGCCATTCGGCAATTTATCTTAAGAAGAGGAAGGCAATATTACATTCTTGAGTTCGAGTCATTAAAAGGCCTTCAAGGATTCTGTCTCTTGAAGAGTTTACTGTTTGACCTCATGCTGTCACAATCTTCGTGGAGTAGCGATTTAGCCGTTTTCGAGATTAAGGCTGGCAACCGATCCTCATAAAAGAAGTGAACATACGTGCCAACCTATCACATCCCGGGAGAGAAAATATTTTTTGTGGCTTCTTTACGGCTACACTATTCCACTCTACCGAAGAAAAGACATATTTTGCTTCCTTGCGCAGGAGATTATTTTCTCGAGCCTTAGATGTATTCATTGGAAGAATGTTTCGCACACGGCTGGTGGTCTGCCACGCAGGGACTCTGAAATATCCCAAGTGGAACAGAGCTGCTGGTTTTCTCAAATTGGCGCTGTCTTTAAGGTCATTATCATAAATAGTCATCAAGTCCAGGATTGGAATGATGCAACCCTCCTCTTGGCCCTGTCTGGTAACTTCCACATGCCTTCCTTATCGTTCGCGTGTATGAATTAGTACACCGGGATACCAAGCCAGTTTTTGACACTGTGAAAGTGTTCAGGGAGTTTATCCGTGATATCCTAATTAATATTGTGGTGTCAATACAGCAGAGAGAGAATATTTTTCTAAAAGAACTAGTCGAATGAATAGATGGAGAAGTAGATATTGAGAAACCATTTTTCCATTTGACCGAATATTCGGCGGGCGTTCTTATATGGTTCCCCTTCAACTTTGTCTAGTTTAAAGTAATAACAGACTAATTTTTCAAATTTTTACTTATTAAATTAAACAATAAAGGTATATATTTTTTTGTAATGGCTTAAAATATAAAATAAGAAAATATTTACCTATTGAATGGCTGAATTACATATGGTTATATGATATTAATCGAATTGCTTTTAATAATGTTTAGTGAGGCAAGACGATATGATATTTTCCATTGTTCCTTTGGCTTTTTAGGGTATTACTGGCAATGAATGAGTAATGACTTATTTCAAGAATTAATGTGGTTGGAATTGCTGAGTTGAGAAAGGGTTTCAATCGTTCAGTTATTAAATTTAATATAAAAAAATCACAGGCCCAATTACATTGGATACATAACAATAAGTTAGTTAACAATATGGAGTCGTGGATTGGAGGATAAAGGAAATAGCAAATCAAGTTAAAAAGGGTGAGAAGAGGAATTGATTTTGATTGATTGATTATGAGAATAAGCATTTTGTGTAACTTTTAAGTGGAGTCTGATTATCCTATACATACGAGTGTGTAGCACCTATTCTCCCTCCCTCCATGATCGCGTATAAAATGGCACACCCCTCCGTGGTAATGTACTGGCTGATGTTATCTTCATAATAACTTTATAATGTCTTCTCTCTCTTCCAGGTTAGATCTCCCGCCGTTCCCGGGCGCGTCGCTCCCCCGGCCTCGCGGTGTGGACGGCGAATCTGAGAGGGGTCCGGTGGGGAGCGAGGACGAGCGGCCGGACGCCCACCTCCACCCCGCCCCCCAACCGCCCTCTCTGTCGGATCTCATCCTGGGCCACCGGGCGCCACCCGCCCCCGCGCCCCACCACGCCGCCATCCACCACCACCACGGCCACCACCACCCGGCCGCCGCCCCGCCCCCGCCCTTCCGACTCCACCACGCCACTTACATGGACCTCTACGGCTCCCTCCAGGCGGCGTCGGCCGCCGCGGCCGCTGCCGCCGCCGCCGCCTCCCTCCGCTCTGCGCTCGACCAGCACCCGCACGTCGCGCATCCACACGCCATGGACACCAACGGAACCACTCCCCGAGGTGACTATACGTGTACGTATCAATTTCACTGGTAGTGTGCGAGATAACCCCAGAATCGAATCGAAACAGCGATATTGATCACATTAAATGTTAATCTAATCGAAAATAATATTTCTAAGTCAAGACGCTGTACAACTTTTTCTGTGTGTAAAAACTTAACGGAAAATAATTACGTACAATTTTCGTTTAGTCCTGGGTGTGATGACGATAGTGTTTGAATGCAAGCGTAATTGACCTAAGGACTTTGATTTCCAGGGTCAGAAGTTTAACCATATAAGTACGAGGGTCATCCGGAAAGTAGTACCCGTTCGTGAAATAAAGACACAAAAGTAAATATTAACAAACATAAAAAATTTTATTTGAAAGAGGATACTTTAAACTACTTCTCAACATAATCTCCAAGCAAAATAAGGCATTTGTCATAACGTGTGACAAGTTTCTGTATTCCTGCTGCATAGTCCTTCGCCGCCAGCTCATTGAGATACGCGAGGGACCCATCTTGCACAAATTTTTGCATAATGCAGATGGTGTTTAACAATTTCATGAACAATTGTTCGAGAAACATTGGGAAAATGCTCACAGATGTCATCAATTGTGACGCGCCGATCGTTCCTCACGAATTCGTCAACTGAGCTCACCAGTTGGTCTGTAATGACAGACGGTCTCCCCGAACGCTCATCGTCGTGTGTGTTCCCCCTCCCCATGTTGAAGTTGCGACACCACCGCCGAACAGACGACTCGTCCATTACATTGTCTCCATACACCTCCTTTAATTGGCGATGAATATCACATGGGCGAACGTTTCTTGCATTGAGGAATTTAATCACTGCCCTCACTTCACAACTGGCGGCGTTCTCAATTTTTTTAAACATTGTAAACAATCACAGAAACAACACAGGCAATGCTAGCGTCACGCAACTTGGCTCAGAGAAGGCAGACAAGCCACTGAAGCTATCTGACCTCGTCCAGCGGCTACTCGCGTCGTCAGCACTTCATGCGGCACGAACGGGTACTACTTTCCGGATGACCCTCGTACTTCAGACCGTTTTGGATAAATTTTTGTCTTAAATTTAAAATGAAAAATGTGTCATCTTAAAGGAAGTTAGTGTACTTAATTGCGAACAGAAAGTCTTTCACGGCTGGGTTCCCACATATTCTTTAGATGTATTCCTGCCGTAATATTTCCAAAATCATTCCTCTCTTCGGAGAACTTTAGCTGGGAAACGGGGAGTAAATACTTATGAGAAGGGAAGTCTTTTAAGACATTATATATTGCCGCCATATTAACAGTTCATCAACACTATGTTTAGATGCCTATTTTGGCAGGCCTACTCGCGGTTTGTTCCCCCATTGTATCAGTCAACCACTTCTCATATGTATATTTTCCTTCAACTTTTATCTTATCAATTATCTTGGTGATTTAACCTCCCCTCCCCTTTCCTCGCTTCCACCTCCATCAAACAAGCCTTTCTAGTACAGCATATAATCCAATCCATCCTGCTGTTTCTGATCATCAAAGTTTAGAGGTTAAATTAAAAATAAAAAACCCAATAGCTTCTTTTACATGTTAAAAATGATTTGTCAAAGAAAAGCACTCAGGCAGATATCATGCGAATGTAATTCGGAATTTACATCTGCATATACTCAATGCCTCGTAAGCCGCCGCAAGGGCGTGTGGCGGGGGGTGTTAGGACACCACCCGTAATTAAGAAAGAGAAAAAAACCGCATGCAAAAGCCACAAATTTATCCACAAACAAAAACATGGTCTACATTCATGCAAGAACACTTACACCCCCACACATGCAAACACTCAAAGTACCAACTAACATACACATGCACGTACAATTACACCTAATATTTTTGCAATGTTTAATTTTGTTCCGACTTGTAAATTCAGTGTTTTTAATATTTCTAGAGTGACTTTGGTTTCTTACTATTATGATTTCTAATTGTTCGGGGAAAGAATTAGAATTTGTATCTATCTGCACTAGAATCTATCTCCCTTATATACTTGCCCGCAGACTTTACGAATGTTTAACAATAGAGAATTGAATATTTAATCTTTGTTTCGATTTCTTAGTAATTTGTTCTCATCCAGTTCATGGCATCATTTTTGTTCAAAGAAAGGTAATTATGATATAAGTTCAATTAGGTAAAGGAGGCCCATTAACATGTATTTCATGTTTAAAAAGGTCAGTGCTAACGAAGAATGATCCACGGACTTGTGCCTGCTCGCGAATCTCCAGTCGTCGGTACCCAGCGAGTTGCCAGGCTCGTGTCGATACCCCCCACGTCGGTAACAGTACACCGATACTCGACACCTCTGGAAAAAAATTGCCTGTCCGCCCCCAGTTTGAGAAGAATTGATCTGAGATAACACACAACAATGATCAGTTTCCGGTCACCATCGCAACCCCATTCTTATCCTAGGATCTCTTGGGGAGGGTTTGCACCGACAATGGTTTCCGGGGAGCGTCCGACTTTTGTTTGCTGAAGAAACATTTTTGGAGAGGCTGCGGGATTGCCATGGATCGCTGCAGGTTGGGCTTTATGGTGTCTGTAAAAGAGATTTTTTTCATTCACTTTTGGCACGAAAAAACGCGAAATTCGCCGCTGCTCGACGCACAGCTCTTGCCATTGCTAATTGACCGCCCAAGAAACGGAGAGCAAGGGAGAAAAATTGAAGAATTTGATGTACCCTGGAAAGTTTATCCGTTATCTTCTTGATTCTCCAGGTTTTTGTATAACTGAGGCTGGTGCTCGTAATTTTTAACAAAGAATGTACTAACGCTTACAATTCAATTTAGATACTCAAATAGCATATGGCTGTCCTTATTAATTTATATTAAAGTTTAAAATTTAAACTGAGGAAAAGGAAGAGTTATGATTACTTATAAGCTACCTTCTACGCTACCTTATAAGCTACCTTCGCGCATTTAGGAGCCGTACTTGAGGAGACATTTTTTCTGGCATTTTGTAGTATTCTACATTGCCAAGCGGTTGTTATAAGCATGTATTCGCCTTATTGGTGTAAATTATTGTTAGGCACTTTTTGACGCGGAAGAATAATTATTATGACCTTGATGAAACCAGATGAAACTTGACGACTTAAGTTGTAGACAGTAAGCACATGCTATATTTTTAAATTTTCGAGATTCAAATACGATGATATATTGACAGCGAAACATAACGCAAGGAAAGGAGTGGGTAAGCAATGGGATATCTTGAATCAATTCTATTTTAGTACCAACTTTACGCTGTAATACAGTAATTTCTTCCAAAGTTACCTGTACAAATTATAAATATTAGTTATTTTTCCATATTTAGTGACATAATGTCAAAAATAACCGTAATGTTTGTCAAATATTGTTTTCCTTCTCCTCAACCTCATTCTAGAAACACTTACTGATTCATTTGAGTCGTACATTTGTTCTTCTTAATTCTCTCTGTCACCGCATATCCCCTGCCTCCAAGTCTCTCTTTTCTGCTCCCATTTTCTATACCTCTCTTACACAGATAAGATGTTTTAAGTGTGTGCTTTCTAGGTTTTTAGACATCAGTAATCGCATATTTGTGGAATTTTAATCTTGTGGAATGCCTCATTTGGCCTTGCCCTTATGGACATCACGCTTTCCAGGGTCGACGTGATATAGAACATTTTTGGGTGCATTTAAATTGAGAAAATTGAAACGGAAGAGTGAGATGTACCAATTAATTGAGTTGCCCATATGTTGACAACGACATCCTTATCACCCCGTCTCTCATCTTAACTCAAAGGTGCCGACGTAAATTTTATGACCGGAATATCACTGTTCGTGAATTCTTTCTCTTTTACGTAAACTGTTAAATGTTAATGCTGCTAGGGGGCATTTTTACTATTAATAACAGAGGGCTGAGTTATGAAATTATGTATCCCCTTTCCCTCGTAAACTCTCCAAAATCTCGGGATATACCTATGGCATATGATACTTAGGCATAAAAACTATTGGCATGTGCTTTAATTGGACCCAAATCCCGTGCCAATACGATAAATAATCAGTGGGTAATTGGCCAAAGACTTTATTGTCCCAGGAGCGTAAGTGGATTTTAAAAATTATGTTGGTCGTATTTTCAAGCCGTGTCATATTTTGTCATTTCCAATATCAGTTAATGCAAGTAACAATTTTGCTTGAGTTTTTTGCTATATGGGGTGGTCTCAGGGGCAGTAGCTTAGACAACATTTTTGTTTTCTCTTCGCCGATATAGATTCACGAACGTACGCACTGAAGTGAACTTTGATACAAATTGTATCGACTTTATTTTGATCGAAATTAGCGTTGTCTCCAGATTACTCGCGAATAAATTCATGTATTCTCTTCATAATTGCAATTTACCTTTTAGAACTCAGTTAATTGACACCCTGGTAAAGTATAGATTGGTTAACCATCTGTTGACTGACGGAGCCAATTCAATAGTTATCGGCGAGGAGAATCATAGCGATGTGTGCAGTTACGTATGTGATTTTATAGCGTGTGTTATTCCTCTTGGGTAGTTCATAAAAAAGGACCATTTTAAGGAGTAAAAACAACGCCAAGTATAATCAGTCGTGTTTGCGTTCTAACTTGAAGGAATTTACCCGCGATGAATAAGAAAAACACTTGGTAAAATTTCACATTTATTTATCGAAATACTTTTAAAAAAGCACTGGAGGCTGAAGAGTTGCTTCCAAGTCGTTAACAGCAAGTGAAGTTATAACGTCTGGTTGAGTCAGTAACAGTATCCCCGCCCCCAAGTTATAATTGGTATAGAGTTACAGTGCGTAAGTGAAAGCGTGCACAACACCCTCTGTAGTTAATCATACCGTTCTGTTTTGAGCTCTGTGCCTCGAAATTTAAGAAACGAAAAGCTATGTTAGAGACGAAAGGCACCAGTTCAAGAAACTATTGGAAATGATGCATATTTTCGACCCCAGCGCTCTATCAACTCCCCATGGTGGTGGAATTGGACACTTCTGGCGTATCCGAGTAGGACGCCTCCAATAAACTAGGGAACCTACGCTTATGGAATTAATTTCCTGGATAACATGCTTTTTATTTGACTCGGCTTGATTAGTATAGTATTATAATGGCCATCCGTTTTATCGTTTCCTACTATGTCTCGGTGGCGGCGAGGTAACGTCCAACCCAGAGTTCGATTCCCGCTTTGGTGGGTTTTCCTCCGCTTAGGGCTTGGGTGTTTGTAAATGTCTTTGATGTAATATGTAGGGGTTAGGCACTATACAGTCTCAATCTCACCTCAACAAAAAAGTTTTTAAATAGGTAAATTAAAAAAAATTAATGTAAATATTTTGGCTTTTATGCACCCGAAAGATACTAGAACGCGTCGGTATCCATTAGTTTTTATTACAAATAAATAAAAAAACCAAAACTATCACTATTTCAACCGAAGTGAGCAAAAGGAATGAATTATTGTCCGCATTTAAAATGCAAATCGTGCAGGGCCAAGAAAAATCTCGGGAAACGTAGAAAAAAGTTTGATACACAAACCCCGTTGGAAAGTTGTTGGATTCAGGACCTAAGGGAGGGGTGAGTGAAGGAAAAAATAAAGTATGTGGCACTCTCTTGCTTAATTGAGTTATAAATTAGGTAAGGAAATGTAGAAAGTAATAGCAAAGAACAGGTGTAGAATTTCGATGAAGGTCATGCATTTTCAGAAAAAACATGTTTGCTTTGTTATCGATATTAAAATATGGCCTGTTTGCCTTACTTTTTCGCCTGAGACTTCTCTCATTTGTATTTACGGGTTGATTCTAATAGTGTATTGGTGCTATTCATATGATAAGATTATTGTGAATACGGCGACCTTAAGGAAATGAATGAATCTAAATTTTGAGTACTTCGATATAATTTGATATTTGCTCCTGCATTTAAAAGATACTAAAGCCAGTGTCACTCGCACGTGAATGATATTTCTCGGCATGCTCCGACAATAGTATCTGAGCGGAAAAGCGGATGGATTATGAGACGAAAATTGCCATGCACGGAAAATCGTTGTGATCGCCCGCTCAGAACGAGTAAGATTAACCCTTCAGTTTGGTTGGAAATTTTCGAGAAATTGTCGGATATATGATATAAGCAATTACGCAATTATTTTAAATTAAGACATCCAAAAAATACCATGGTTAAGGCATTGACAAGAAGAAGAATAACTTGGGAATTAATCATTTCATCAAATTATTAGGACTTAATAAACCTCCACGATAAAAAACATTTGTCATGTATTAAGTTCAAAATCGTAATAATATCTTTATTCTTGCCTAGCGGTGGATTTCGAGTTGCCCTGGTTGCCTACATACTTACATTTTGTTTTACTTCCTCCGGTAAAACCTCAGGGTGGAGGAGGAGAGGCCGTGCCGTGCAGCCTGTTGCAGAAAAGATGAAGTAAAAGATTGGAAATATTTTCATATGTTCTGCATACGGGCGGTCCGATAAACATCCTGATGTCCATGAGCAGTTCGTACGCGAATAAGGTCCAATTTCCTTTTTTATATTGCTAGATGGACACGCAAGGCGCGTACGCATTTCGTTACTCTTCCTATCCTATAATTACACAGAGAAGGTAGGAAGCTTGATTATGGTGGGATTATGCCCGGGTAATTCTCTCTCATGTTTAATTACGCATCGAGAAAATATCAATCGCTTCATAATGGATGCGAGGGGAGGGTGGGGTGAAATTTAGGAGCTATCTTAAAGTAAGAAAAGTAAGAGTAAGTGAACTTGGGAGTTAAGTTGGGGAGAGTGCTAAGTTACTTAAGCTCCTTATCGAATTACGTTCGGTTCATTCGGAGAGATCATTCAATCGCATAGGAAATAGAAAATTTGGAAGAACTGAGAAGGATTTTAGCCACCAATTTACTTTATTCACTTTAAAATAAAATCATTCCTGCTACTACTAATACTATACCTATTAACCGGTTGGCGTAACAAGGAGAAAGTATTCAAGGTACAAAAGCATAATATATCAGGAAAGGCAAACCGAACAACAATTCCTGAGAATTCAGTCGGTCACCTCTTCTTAATAGACCCTACGCTGAGAGAAATGTTCACCCTCGGGGGAGGATTGAAGGGTTTGCATTGAGCAATACATGGTGATACCACTACGGTAAGACTCTCTATGGATTCCATTGTCTGAATAAGAAGTTGGTTCAGAAGCAGAAGGTGGTTGGGTTAGGTGATGAAAACGAGTCATACAGCTGACTTTCAAAACTCAAGTTTCTAATTTCCGTGAACAACGAGCTAATGAGTAAAATAATCAAAGAAGGAATAAAATAATACAAATATAAACGCCTTTAAATCAGGAATCTTAATCTTATTTCATAATAAAGAGGTGCATTAGCGAATGTTTGGCATAATCCTTTTTGGGTATACTACACTATTATTTCTAGTAAAATTAACGCAAAAACTAATACCTTTATAATCAAACTATGCAAGATTTTCTTCTTAATTCCGAAGAAGCAAGTACATTTATTTTTCCAATACAATTCATTTTTCTTATCCGCTCCATTTTCTAATATTAGCAGAACTTTACAGGCGGTTCCTTATTATATTTTTTCTATGAAAATAATCTTTCTTCCTGTACTACATTATGCAAACCGATTAATTATGAGAAAAACAAATGTGCACTTTTCCACAGATTAATTTGTATCGCACAACGCGTTTCAGTTCATCAAACCATCTTCAGGTACAAGACAAGAATCAAATTGTGATACATCATATTTAAGTATACCTTTTGAGGAAGGGGGGGGAGGAAAGAGTGAAGAGTAAGCAAGGTGGGGACAAAGAGGGGAAATATGGAAAACCCAAAGAAACAGGGAAATTGAAGAATTGGAGAGGTAAAAAGGGGGGGAGATAAGCTCTTGTGGTCATTATTTGAGAGGATGGTGGCAGGTAGCTGGTATCCTGGGGGTAGGAAGGAGGGAAGAATAAAGACGGGTTAAGCGGGAAGGGGATATGGAAGGGATGGAGGCAGGTTGAGGGATGAGGTGTAAGTGATTATAAGGAGGGCATTATCAGAGAAGGGTTGTTCGACTCATACTGACAGTAGTTGGCAGGGGGTGGTTGGATGGGAAAATACGCGAAGGGTAGAGTCGGTTGGAGAGAGGGAATTTCCCTGTTTGCTGTGGAAACGGGATTCTGAGGAAAGGAGAGTGGCTCATAAAATTATTGTCATTATTATTTCATGTGAAAGTAACATTCATATTTAATGCTACCATTTCAAGTTGCTCCAAAATATCAAGTATTTTGCCTTTACTTTCGTAGTGTAGAATCTCAGGATAAAATTTACATGAGTGGGATGATTGTAGTAGATGCTTAGCTAGGAGTGATGTTTCATAAAAAGTCCTCCAGCATCTTACATGCTATTTTATTTTAGTCTTGAAACATCTACCGGTCTGGCCTATGTAGCACATGTCACAGGAATCACCCTTCACTTTGTAAATTCCGAATTGTAAGAGGGATTCTAGTTTGTCTTTGTCGCGGCAAAGGATTTTTTCCCAGAGTATGCGGATTATAAAATGATATACTTTCTTTTGTTATATTTTCGGGCAATCTTATTAGAAAGATCACCTACGAACAATAGATGACACCACTAATTGCGCTTTTATTGTGTGGGACTAAAGGAGTATAACTGTGAAATAGCTTTAGACTTTAATTTTTACTTTAAAAGATTGGCAAAAAATTTTACACTATATTCATTGGATACTACTACTATTGATTTTATCGATTCCAGCTCATGGTTAGAATTTTTTATAGAAAGGGGTAAATGAACAAGTCTGTGTATCAGTGAATGGAAGACTGACAGTTTCTGGTTCGTAGGGTGGCAGGAATCGGCTGGGATGATTACATCCCTGTAACATGTTTTCCTGTTTATGTCAAAACTATGTTTATCATCTATGATTGATATGGAAATGTAAAGAAAGTTACTATTTCCCGGATTCGATTTCCATGGTGAACTTAATTTTGAGGTGTTGGGCATTTAAAAGATTAAGTAAACCGTCTAGTTGTCTTAGTACTCCCAGTCCAACAGCATATGATGTCGTCCACATAACAATACCAGTAGAAAATATTAGTTAGGATAGGATAGCCGGAGTTAAATAATTGTGATTCTAAATTGTCCATAAGTAGTCCAGAGTCCTACTGAATTTCCTACCTATCCCTAATGGCGCAAATAGGCTTAGCTGTCGGCCCCCTGTCCTAGTAAATACTACTACCTATGCTTGCCACGCATTTCATTTAATTATTTTCCTTATATAAAGCTTAGAAAGACTCCCTAAGAGAAAAAAAACTGGTAAAAGTTCTACGCAATTATATTTTGCGTTTACATCGCTGGTCCCCCGAGTAATAGTCTCATCAGTCTCAAGTGTAAGGGTTTGGACAGTAAGTGATATGCTTCACTTTTGTTGGTTGCTTAAAGTTGAGCCATATCGCTGTGTTATTATATGATTACCATGATTTCTTGGTTGCCATTAACCGAGAATAGCTCAATGCAAGTCCTTCAATCCTCCCCCGAGGGTGAACATTTCTCTCAGCGTAGGGTCTATTAAGAAGAGGTGACCGACTGAATTCTCGGGAATTGTTGTTCGGTTTGCCTTTCCTGATATATTATGCTTTTGTACCTTGAATACTTTCTCCTTGTTACGCCAACCGGTTAATAGGTATAGTATTAGTAGTAGCAGGAATGATTTTATTTTAAAGTGAATAAAGTAAATTGGTGGCTAAAATCCTTCTCAGTTCTTCCAAATTTTCTATTTCCTATGCGATTGAATGATCTCTCCGAATGAACCGAACGTAATTCGATAAGGAGCTTAAGTAACTTAGCACTCTCCCCAACTTAACTCCCAAGTTCACTTACTCTTACTTTTCTTACTTTCAGATAGCTCCTAAATTTCACCCCACCCTCCCCTCGCATCCATTATGAAGCGATTGATATTTTCTCGATGCGTAATTAAACATGAGAGAGAATTACCCGGGCATAATCCCACCATAATCAAGCTTCCTACCTTCTCTGTGTAATTATAGGATAGGAAGAGTAACGAAATGCACCCAGTCTCCTTGCAATTAAACAGGGACAAAATGGTTCATATCTTCATTTATGCTACGATTCCAGGTCTTGAGACGTGTTCGAATACTTCTGCTTCGGATCCAAAATGACTTCCGGTGTGTGAAATTCAAGAGAGATAATGTGAAGGATACATACTGAAAAGAATGCTTTTTACCATAATAGAGGCTCTCTACTTACAACTTCACCATTAAAACACTGAGGAAATAATTGGTTAGGACCTTTGTGGAGAGTGCGTTGCTATATGGTTAAGAGACATGAACTCTAGTTTAAACAGTGGAGAAATGAATCACTGGAGGCTTTAGAGATGTGGTGCTTCAGGAGGATTCCCAAGATAACATAACAGCGAAGGACGAATGAGTAAGTGTTGAGGAAAGAACTACTCATTATCTCGCAGGCCGCCGCAGGGGCTGGAGGCGGGGTTGTTAGGGCACCAGCCGTATATGCAGAATAATTTGTTTGTACATACTTTTGAATACATGTTCGCTGTTATACAAAAAGTCTCCCTATCTATGTACATTTTACCATAATTGTTGTGCTTGACTAATTCATTAAATGCGAGTAACTCAGCCAATTGAATTTTTTTGCAGTCTTGGGTCCCATTTTCTTATGATTGCGTATCGTGTGAGAGAAGAGCGAGTAATAGAATCTGTCTTTGACGGTATCTATCTCTCTTTATTTTATCCCGGTGGTCGTATCTACAGATATAATTTGGTGCCCTCTGTGACGCCAGTTACCTCAGGTGCCCTATACCTTTCTATGTCTTAAGTAGTGTTTGCTGTCTTCAAGAATCAAGAGGCTTCTTCCAGCCTACGAGTAATTCCTCCAGCATACACGTAACGCATATACGCTTCATATGGTAATTGTTTTACAAACCTAGCGGATTTTCTGAGTACTAAATTTAATTCATTAATTGGCGTTAACGTAAAGGAGTCAAAGAGCGGACGACGTGGAAGAAACTGCAAATACATGTGTGGGTGGGTCTTGATTTTACACTGGGTGTGGGAACTGTGCCCAACCTAAAATTCAAGGAATATTTTTGTTTCGGTCTCAGTGTAACGACTCGAAGGAATGAAAATATCAGTGACGCAGGCGCGAATAATTCACATCATTCTGGCCCTACAACTCAAAGTTTTAGATGAAGACTATTTTTAATGGAATTTCTCGCAGACTAAAGTGAACTTCGTTGTCTCAATTATCTTTTAGAGCAGCCTTCACCGCGTTCTAGCTCTCTTTCGGAAAACGTCACCTAAAACTGTGAACCACCTTTTCATTTTAATTCCACACTTTTTCGATATCCGATTGTCATAAAAAAACATCCGATTTAGGTAAATGATAAAATGACTTAACAGTATGTTTTCTTCAATTAATCTTAAAGTTCGGACAAATTGAGTAGTTTCAGGCGTGATGCAGTGTATTGGAACGAAATGACCAAAAAATGGCAAATTTCCAATTTTCACTTGAAGATTATAGTATGTAGTACGTATGTAATATAGAGGGAAAGTGCTATTTTTGGTAATTTAATGTGTAGAATACTACATATTTAGCGGCTGTGGTGGACACAGAGGTGCATCGGATAGGGTTGCTGTGTAAGATTTTCCAAAATGCTTTTTAAATTCAAATAAATGTACCGTATTTTCCAGCCCATAAAACACACCCTGATTTTTCATGTTAGAATTTAGGAAAAATACCTGGATCTGAAAGATAAGGATTCATGTGTTTTGATGTTAACACTCAATCGAAGAAAATAGAATTGTTGCATAAAAAAGCAGCTCCACGAGTCAACGTTCAGTCAACGTCATTGTTCAGTCCCAGATATTTGACAACATTGGGCCTAAACGCCTTTAAGCTGCCTTGTTTCCGTATTCTGAAAGGTAGTTCTCTGAAAGGTAATTCTTCTGAAAGGTAATTCTAATAAATCTATAATTTGGTTATCAACACCGTTTTGTGATTAAAAAAATGGTTTATTTTTGTTGAAGAACTTCTTCAAAGCAGTTAGTATTTTTATGGGACCGTATAAAGCCCACTTCTACACGGAAGACCACATATGATGATGATATGTCATATGCAACGCAATTGTTGGTCTGAGATGGTGCGGGGGCTAACGTACTGGCTTCCCACCCAGAGGGCGCGGGTTCAAATCCCGGCTGTGTTGAATATTTTTCAGAGGTATCTCGATCCCTACTTGAGGTGCTTTGTGGAGGGCACTTTGAGTGAGTACGCCGTCCGTCGGATGGGACGTTAAACTGCGGACCCTTTCGCGCCTTTCGTTTAGAGTAGGCTAATGCCGACGCCGGGTTTCTCTCCACCCTTCACCCTTTCCTTTCCATCCCCTATGGCGCAAATGACCTCAGTTGTCGGTCGCCTCCCCTAAAAACTACTAAATTACGGGGCTCTCCCTCAGTAATGGGAGATTTTGCCATGTCATTTGTGATATTTTCTTTTGTATAAGCATATAATTTACTATAGATTCTTCCAGTCAATCTAATTTATCAAAATGTTCTCCCTCTTGCATATTGCCATGCCACGTTACCATCACATTTTCTTCAGTAATTATGTTGATTTTTTTAGACAAATTAGTGTCTTGGAACTGGGTAAAGAATTTGGCTATTGACGCAGTGGTAAATCTCATTCAGGACCTCTTTTCTTTGAAACATTCTTATTCTGCAACTAACTGGAGTTTCTGAACGCTTAAATTCAATTCAAGCATAGGGTTAATCATTTTTTGACAAATCGTCCGAAGTACGACGACTACGCTTATATTAAATGTTTCCTGTTTTTGAAGCCAGTGAATTCAGCGAGAATAATAAATGTTATGTAATTATGACAGTCTTTGCTCATTGCATTTAATTGAATCGCTTTCATTATAGGTATATACTTAAACTAGGTTATTGAAATCAGATGCGGAGGAAGAATATCGGTATTGTTTGTGATATTGGAGTTCGGCGTATTTTTGGTGAAATTACTTTTGAAAGTTGGTTATGTCAGTAACTCTCAATAGTGTATTCACTTCTATAGTAGACCCCACTGTTTTTTTCACTTAACAATATTGATCCGATAACTCCACCTTGAGAGAGTTGGGCTTTTTCCTAAACTTGCAGTTTAAACCGATGGACTTCTCTCTTCACCTTCGCTGAACAGCATAATTTGGAAACGATGATAACATTGTGTGCTTCTGATGAAAACAATGAATATAATTTTCTTGCAAAGCAAAGTTCATGTCATGTTGACCTTTCAGATTGAGTAGGATCATTTATTGACGACCCCGCATGATCTCTTTCATTAAATCTGTTACCGTTTATAGATTGCTACACTCGGCTGACCTGGAGCATTGTCCCTGGTACTTTCCTTAATTGCGCTTCACTTTATGGGCCACTTTTCCTTATATGTGTTGTGTGCTTGAGTTGTAATTTAAGCATCATCGTGCACTGTGGCCAAAGTATAACGACGATTGTGTGAACGGATGTCATCGGTTTTGATGCTGCGACAACACATTTGCATCGCACTCCATTTTAAGATATCATTGCGGCATTTGATGGTGCAGGGATGATACAATGACGGCACGTCAATATGCACCCCTTCCATTTGTGTCTAGTATTGCCGCGTCTTTGCACAATGCTGATGAACACGGCATTTCCCACATTGATTGTATCGTAATGTCTATTGTAGCAAAGATATGCCTAATATGAGAAAAAAAGTATCTCAATCTCGTTGAATACATTGATGGTTGATGTTCAAAATGAAAAATTTCAAATCTCAAATTAGCAATCACACTTGGCACTTCAGTGAGCTAATGCAAGGACATTGGTTTATCGCAGGAGATAAGTTAATTGCAATAATTCACATTGCCACCTGTGATAACATATGTTTTGACGTTCCAAAATCCTCTTACGCATATGAATGTAAATTTTTTTAAATAAAAGAGACAAAAACTGGATGTGGATTTAGGAGAAGGAGTTAGGAATCTTTTTCAGATTCATTGGATTGGTAATGTCATTACCTCCACTCATATATTTTTGAATCTTCGTCTTCATTCGGGCCTTGGCCTCCCCATGTCTTACTCCCTTGACCATTCCCTTGGGCGCAATTTTACAAGACTTGCATGACTCAGCGTGTCCCCAATATCTTTCCTTTTGTTTTCACTATGAACTTCCGTAATGGCTATTCCTACTGCGCCCTTTTAAACACCTTGTTTAATGAAATTATTTTCTACCCAACTAATTCCCAGCATGTCGATATGACGAAATCTTCCTTCTTTCTCTATGGTTTTTGCACCCACGTAAGGCAATGCTTAACAAGTTTTTTTCAATTCTATACATATAGTTTTTGTTGGAAAAAGCTGTTTTTTTGGTTTATTGAGGCAATGGCTGTTTGGGCCGATGCTTCCTCCCACTTGTTATCAGACTTAATAAATGATTTTTCATTGACGTACAGATTTATATAATCTGTTATATCTTTAAATAGAGATAAAGGACTATATTGTATGATACTGAGATACCCGATTTTTCAGTTACTCTAAAAAATATTTGGTGCCTCAGGGGTAAATATGCTCAACCAATATTCTAAAGATCATGGGTTTGGATTCCAGCCCAGACATAAATGTGGTGTAGTCATGCAAGGGATCGTTGTGTTCACAGTACCATTTGATCTCAACCAATATTGTGCCTATAGCCGCCAATTATTGCCAGTGTATGTAACATTTTAATAGTGCTACCAACTGAAAGAGTCTTGAGATGGAATTCAATCAGAAAACAGGGAGCTGAAATATAGTATGTACATAAGTGTGTTCATTGGCATAGTCTGATTGATCTATTGAGAAAAGAGCTATGCTAAATTATGTTTGTTTTTTACCAATCTCTATATACCATGGCCCAAATTTCATATTTCTCTATGATTGCAGAAATATTGTGGTAAATTGAATGTTCCAGTGGTAGAAGATGTGAATTGTAATGTGGAGCACCAAGTTTTTAGGGTCACTACCTAATCTCCAATGCTAATTGCATAATCATCACCATTGCTTCTGAGTACTAGATTGTGGTTTTTATCATTATATAAATAAATTTACAATGAAAAACAACTTTCCAGTTATGGCTAAAAAGTTGGAGCAGGTGGAATGAAGGGCTGTGAATATTTCTCATGGACGCACATGGTATATCCCTCCATGCATTTGGTATAGATGTAAGAGTTTCTTGATCCATAATTATCTTGTAGCAGAAGTATGTTCATAATAGTGTGAAGGGAATGGAAAAAACACAAAATGAATATTTTCTTTCCATTTTATATTTATTTACCTCTCCATTCTCCTTTTTATGATTTTTACTGAACTGAATTTTAATATTTCATTCAAATAAATTCTCTTTTGCTGGTATGTACTTTCTTTACCATCTTGTTAAATTCTGAACAAACAATAGCATAAAGGGACTGTAAACAAATTGATGCTTGACCTAGGACTGTTCATGATGAGTATTGCAATGTATTTGTCCAAAATATTGAAAATATTTTTTATGGTTAATTTTTCTAAATCCTGTTTTTTTTATTGACTCTTACATAGGCTTACCCCTTGCTCCTGAGTACCTGGCTGTTGGAGGAATCGCCTCCGACATACTTCATCATCCGCCCTCCACAGTAGCTAGTGCAGAATTACCATTTCATGCCATGGAAGGTAAGTCAACCCAATAAAATTGTTACCTGCATCATTTGCTGAGTGGGTGGCATTTAGTCACCTTTGTATGATGTTTAATTAATCAAATTTGACATTGAAATATGTCACTTACCATTTATGAAGAACATTGTGGATGATATGCATTGCCGTAGCCTCCCACCATCAGAGATCTCTCATATTTGGCTAGTAAGGTTTCATATTCCCTTGCTCTCCCACGCTTATTAGTTCTAAAGAAGCAATAAGTGAAATAATAAAAGTAATAATGGAATAATAAAAGAATTACTTAGTATGAATGTACATATTTTCTAATTATAAATTTAAAATATACTCTTGAATGCCTTTTTAGAAGGAGCTTGGCATTTCAAAGTTGTTGAAAGATTGCCCAAGGTTTTTAATAAAAGAGCACATTCATGGTGGCCACCAACCAAAAAATAGAAATCTGTTAAATCATGGGACTTGCTTGTTCTTTTTCTTCGCTGGATATATCCACAGATATTCCAAATCCTACAGATTTCTGTAGGATTTGGAATAGATGAATTAGATTATGAATGCTACTATATAGATGCAGAAGATAAAGCAATTAATTTCTTCAGAAGAGCAAATGACCAAGTTATATATGTATATATATATATATTTCTATCATTAGTCTTACAATCCAAAGATTTATTCACTTTAACCCTGCCATATCCAACCAACATGCTCTGATGGATCATCTTCCTTAGGTTCCTCCTTATTTGATCTCCATATTGTCTCTTGATTATCCTCATGGAGCTTTCAATTTCATTTCTCATTCGTTTATTTACCTAACATTCATTTTGTCTGAAGATGTACCAAATCCATCTGGTTTTTCTTTTCCATATTCTGGGTCCAGGTGCATATTTTCTCCTCATTTTATTCCCCATTAAATCTTGATGCCTACCACCACATTTCGAGGACTTCACCTTCGACAAGTGTCACACTCCACACAAATGTTTTTTTATGGATTTGTTCCTTGTTTGTAACAGCACCATTTTTGAGTGTAGCACTTGCCTCTTCATCATGAACACCTTTATAGACGGAGATGTTCACCTATTGACCGTTAAACTACATTTAGCCCATGGATTGCAACTATTGATGAAAATTAATTTCTCAACTCCTTTTCTAAACTGCCTTTGCTTATTTTATTTCCTCTTCCAATATGTTTTGGGTTTTCTTTGAACTGGAGGTCACTTGGCTTATTAGACTCACAAAGGTCCCCTCTTATTAACCATAGTTTATTTTCTCTATTGAAGATGCCAGTATTGTTTCTTTTTGGACTTGTGCTGTTCTTGTTTGCCCAGAGAATTTCCATCAAAATACTGGCATGAATGCTCTTTGTCTTCTTAGCAATCCTCACCCTCAGCAAAAGATCCGGAATAGTTCTTATTTTCTTTACCACTCATTCATACTATATATCTTGGACCTATGAAAGAAAAGTGCCTAACAGGTTGAGTTCCGATGTTGGGCTTTAAAACAAAATGGTGACCAGCCACCAAATTTTATTTTGAGACAATTTGACTAGTAGATTAGAGAGAAAGTCATTATTTAAAAAATGTAAATTTGTTAAAAACATGTGTATTTTATGATTGGTAGATTTTTTCAAGCATTGCATTAACAAATGAATTAGAAACTATTTGGTCACCTTTTGGCGGTGCTTTACTGACTTTAGTGGAAAAATAAAAAAATTGTTCATCAGGCATATGATAACACAGTGTGAAACAAATGTGTGCAATGGCTATTGAAATTGTGTGGGACAGTGGGACAAAGGTGAATGTTTAATTCAATTGTTACAAGAAGCACCATGTAGAGGTACTCTTTATTTGTTTAAAAAATTTTATTGTCAATATCTTTTGCAGTGTTTCACCATCTAATCATAAATAAAGATTAGTAGACTTGGCTCCTTTGGTATCTCATATATCTCACATACATCTAAGCACCCTACTGAATCACCTTGGAATCTATTGAGGAATCTTTAAGGGAAGAGTCCACTTTACTTCTTGATCCCCGCATGTCAATAATCAAAATAAACCAGCTCAAAATCTGGAAATTTGTTTTCACATAATTTTTGGTGCTGGTTTGAACTGTTATTAGGTTTAACTCTCATGAAATAATATTGTTTAGGGATGAATTACAATGAAGTCTTTTTGGGTTTTCCACCAGGTCAGATATTCAGCTGCCGACTTTTTCATGGCTAACTCCATTATCATCCTCTGGGTATTGATGATGACGATGATGGCCGAGTTAGCCATTGAAATATTGGCTGATAAAAATCTGACCTGGTCAAAAACCGGCGAAGACTTCACCAGAATCATTCACTGGGAAAGCACCAAATCTTACACATTGGGATGAATTAATTGGAGTACATTTTTTGCATAGTTCACCAAGAAGATGCAGCTTTTATGATTTAAGTGAAAATAACAAGCTTGTGTTTCTAATTCGTTGAATTTTACCTCGGGTCTACTCTCATCTCAGGATGAAAAGACTCAGTTCTTTTGATCTAAGCTTCTCCCTCGAAATATGAATGTTGCCAGGACATTTGTACATTAATTTCCTGAGCAGGTAACTATTAAGTTAATGTATAATATCCACTTTTAGTTTTATTCTGAGTTCAACCACAGTTCATTCTGATACATCATCTAAACTTTTTATATTATTTTGGCAATTTGGTACATACTTGGTATGTGAAATATTAATTATTTCCACCTTAGAAGCTACCTATAGGCCAAAACTGTAGGTGTTCCAAAATTTTATGGCAGCAACATGTTGTTTTGATTAACGGTATGAATGCTTCTGAAAAGTTTAATTGGTCTGTTAAAAGCTTCAATACCAACTTGTATCTCTATTATGGTATTTGTAATATTTTTTATTTTTTCATTTTATTCACAGCATCTGGAATTGCAAGTCCAAGGGGCCATGGAGGGCTGAGACAAAGTCGCAAGCGGTCACTTTCAGCCTCCCCATACTCTGATTCCTTTGACATAAATTCCATGATCAGGTTCTCACCAAATTCACTTGCATCTTTAGTTAATGGCTCACGTTCGTCCTCGGCTAGTGGATCCTATGGTCATCTATCAGCAGGTATTTATGTTAACACTTAAAGTTTTATCACAGGAAATATTTCCTATTTGGCAACAAATTAATTCTATGGTATTTATTTGGTTTCTTGTGAAAATATTTCCCCTCACTTTTGTCTATTTTTAATTGAGTTTAATTGTTTAAATTGAGTTTTATTGTTACTGAGTAAACTTGGGGGCTCTTTTTACACCTTATTTGCATCACAGTATATAGTAAATTACATTATAGAACAAAGCCTTATTTATATTTTTTGGCTTGACATTCATCCATGCCCCTTAGCATACTTGGTATATTGGCCAACAAAGGGGCTGAAGAACTATTATGCCTTGATAGCCATAAGTTTGATGCCAACAATGAAAAGTCCAAGTAAAGCAAACATTTCCTAATTAATCAACATATGTTTTTATGGTACTGGCTTGATTTGGCACCCTTGGCATATAACTTATTCAAAGCATTAGGAGTTCCTCTCCTTTTAATAAACTTACCAAGGCCATAAGAGCTCACCAGGCTTCACCAAATTTGATAATTATGAATAACTTTTATTTTTTGCCCAATTATATGAATGGAGAGAAGTGTCAATGTTAACTTGGTGTTAAAAATATTTTCACTCAGACATATGTCAAATTAAGAGTTGATAGTATGGGTGTCTTATATGTTTACTAACTTTTTTTCCCTCTTTGTGACAACAGGAGCCATTAGTCCTGCGTTAGGGATGCACCCATCTGTGGCCCCACACCTTCAGCATCTCCAGGCTCACCTTTTCAGGAGTGGTGCTCTCCCTCCTTCATCACCATTTCTGTCTCGCTCAGCACAGGCAGGACTAGGAATGACGCAGAGTGCTCATGCAACAACTAGGCATCACCATCATCACCATGACATTATGCCTACCATTAACCATGTGCAACCTGAGGCTGTAGCAAGGGAGAAAGAGGTGAAGACATAAATTCATAAGTGCTTGACTAGTTCACAATGTGGAAATACCTATGTAATTATTTTGCAAAATTTTGAGATAATTTGCTTTGATTGACAAACTCATGAGTTCATTCTTATTATCTGTGCGGTTATTATCAACAGGTTTCCATAAAGTGATTGTCAGATGGATTCCTCCCTTAAGTTTCTTGGTATGAGATTATTTATGGGAAATTGCAATGACAAGGTTTATTCTTTAGCATCATCTTACTTAATTAGTGTTACATTGCAACAACTTTTACACTCTGAAATTGTTGCAATGTATGATAGTGGATGAATCCATCGAAAAGTTAATGTTTTGGTGTCCCCTGCAGTTTCTTGGAATTAATTAGTATTAGTTGGGGTTTCTCAACCAATTAATGCACCATGAAATCAATGCATGCATGATATTGAGTCTGACTAAGATGAACTTTGTAAATTTATTTTTGGTAACACTATGTGTTTGGTTATTAACTTACATTATATCTAGTTATAGTTAAATGTTTTTCTTCTTGTTTGGACGCATCTGGTGAACCTTCAAGGGTTCTTATAGGCCTTTCTTGCATTGCCCTTAGATTTTCCTGGGGCCAAAAGTTGTTTGATGGTGGTTATAGAATTGTTTCAGTAAATTTGCACATTAGGCCTCCTAAATAGTTGTGTCCAAACTGTGAAGAGCTTCAAGGAGAATCTTGTTGATTTATGTGGATGTAACTTCTCACTAAGAGTGTTTACCCTGTGTATACATGGCTGTAGCGACTTGATTCTTCCACCTTGTTTTTGGGTCGGCAAACATCCAGTTCACACCCTTCTTCTGGTTTCATTTTTTAATATCACAAATCATACCAATACATTTAATTATCATTGTTTGAGAAAAGTGCTCATGCATAATGCTCAATGATTTGCCTTCTTGGTTAGTTGAGTGGACACTGCATATACCTGCTAATCCAAAGACATCCTTGATTTGAGCTCTATCATGAGTATTGACTGAAGGCAAGTTCTTTGCTTGTGGCTTCAATTCAAATGGAAAATGTTGATTAACTCTGTTGTAGAGGAGGTAGCTAGTCATATCTAGCAATTTCTACCAGTACTATGCCAATGGTAAAGTAATTATGCACAATAATCAAAAATATTTTTCTACTCATCAGTTCAAAGAATCCCTAGAATTTTCCATCATTTTATTTTTTCTGCTCCTGTTCATTGCAACTGCATTACAAACTGAGGAAAGAATATTCTCTTCCTCTTTAGGTTTTGCAAGCAGAAAGAAGTTCTTCGCCATCTTGGGCTCACCCAGTGTCCAGCACTGTTGGTGAGGATGATGAGATGTTATGTGGGGGTGGGCGAGGACGGGGGGTGAAGAGTGAGGCTTGTGATGGAGGAGAAGAGCCCGGTGACTTTGTTGAGACTCACTGTCATTGGAAGGAGTGCGATAGGGAGTTTCCAACGCAAGATGACCTTGTTAAGGTGAGTGTACATAATTTACAAAATGGCAACAAATCATGGGATTTCAGAAAGACATTTTAACCTTTCCCTGAGTTCACTTATCCAAATTTATGACTGCCTGTAAAATAGATGCAGACGTAATGGAAAGCTAACTCTTTCTCCAAATGTTGATTCTCCATGCATCCAAATAATCTGAGATAATGTCCACTTTAAAGACAGTTGATTAATGTTCTCCAATGTTTCTCTGTACTTTTTCACTATTTTCTTTTTTTACCTTTGATTGAGTTTTGTCAATAAGACATAATCATTTGTTGAAAATTAATACTCCAAGACAAAAGATGCATGTCTGGTTCTATTGAAATATGAGCTTAAATGAAAAGTGTAGATGGGAGTTATACTCAATAAATAACATATGTGCATCACTAAGAGTATGCCCTCAGAACCCATAGTCTCTTAAGATTGTGATTTGTTTTAGAATCCTGCAATTCTAAACCCCAACTCCTCTCAGGGAAAGAAAGCAATAAAAAAATACCACCATAGTGGATAAATAAATGCTATGATCATGTTGTATGAAGCCTACCGCTAGCTTACCTATTACTCAAAAGTAAACTCATAATGGCATCTGGTGGAAGAAAACAGTGAAGGTGGTGGTATGATGTATTATGATTTGGCAGGGATAAATTCGTGGAGTAATCTTAGTCAGGAAGTTGTCGTAAGTTTTCTGTTTGTGTGCTAGTGAGTGTTGGCATCCATGTGAATCTTATATCGTACATTTTCTGTAAATTATTAATGCACCTGTTAAAACTGTGTTATTCTGATTGATGACTCATGTACTTTGGGTGCCATATGTGATTGCTAATCGTGGTGCAAAGATTGCAAGGCTAATTTAATGATAAATGTAGTTAATGAAAAATGTTTGTAAAAACATGATTATTCTTAATAATTTGATGAAAATTTTACAAGATATTATATAATGAGGTGTAAAAAAATGCAATGAAATAAAATTGTGAATTAATCAATTTTTATTTATATTAATAGCCAGCAAAAAAAGTTGCTTAGAGCAACGTTGGTACTTATGAGGAAATGGGTCAGAAATGTCAGTGATCAAATGGTTAAAATGAATAACTTCAAAACTAGGAGAAGTTAGAAGGAATATAAATTATGATAAACAATTTCTGTTGACTTATTTCTTAAAAAATGACTGTCACAATTTCTCATGTGGCATTTATGGTTTGAAAAAATTCAGAATATATCTGCTCAATTATTGAATAGGATCATGTTTTGATTTTAAAAATAGGCAGATATTAGATGAATGATTAGCTTTGCAAATTATAAACTAGTAATTGTAAGGTGCTTTCAATTTCAGCATATAAATAATGATCACATTCACACAAACAAGAAGGCCTTTGTGTGCCGATGGTGCGAGTGCTCGAGGAATGAAAAACCATTCAAAGCTCAGTACATGCTTGTAGTGCACATGCGCCGCCACACAGGAGAGAAACCTCATAAGTGCACGGTAAGTTGACGTTTCAAATTGTGTAACGGCATTGACAAAGAAATATTCTATTGTGATGATTTCATGTCAATTGATATCGAAACGGAAAATAGCTGTTTGCTTTCTTTTATCAAAACTATTGAAAACCCCCAAAATAATCTTCCTTTTGAGAGTTATTTTTTATTGATGCCTTCCTTATTTATTACTATACTAGTGGCTACTTCCTTATTTATTACTTTAACCTGGCTTTACTGAATTTTTTTATCTGCAGAGATACAGGCAGTTTCTTCATCTTGGAATCATCTGCTAGAACATGATTTTGCAAACACATTGGACAAATGTGATTTGATTTTTGCGAGACATGATGAATATCGAATTTAAAAAAATTAACTGTTGCCTTTTAAAAGTTAACCTAGAAGAAAAAATTTGAGACCATCCAATTTTGTCGTAGTAGTTCATTGAGTAAATGGTGAACTTTTAAAGAAATAATCTGACTCCTCCTTTAAGAAAATGAATTGAAATCTTGTGTCCGAGTGAAATAAATGTGCGAAATATTTTTTTTCAAAAATTGATTTTCCTCAATCTCAAAAAATTCCAGAAAAGTCCAATATCCAAATTGAACCAAGTTTAGGTTGCTTTTTGTATTTTTACCCTATCAATGCAAAGAATATAATTGAAGCCCTCATTCTTTACCGTATTGACATGATGTTTCCCTCACCAAACAAATTGATTATCAGATTTATATATTAGGGTGATTGTGTTTTTTCAGTTTGAAGGGTGCGCCAAAGCATATTCTCGGCTGGAAAATTTAAAGACACACCTGAGGTCACATACTGGAGAAAAGCCATATACATGTGAATATCCAGGATGCACCAAAGCCTTCTCCAATGCCTCAGATCGTGCCAAGCATCAGAACAGAACGCATTCAAATGAGGTAAGTTTTTTTGATCATTGGGTGACCAGACATGAATTTTTGTGTTGGTTTTGGAGTCGGGTAATGCCTGACTTGACTTCCAAATTCTCTCCAATTAAAAGTGAAATTTATTGCAAATGATAATAAATTTCAAGATAATGGGAAAAGCTTTAACCAAGTATTTTTTGAACTTGTTGGAGGTGTTTGTATTAGGTTTTCTAAGTATGCTTACTTTTAATTCAAATTTTGACTGAAATTTAAAATGGCTGCCAATTCCCTAGCTGAGTACAGGACAATATGCAGAATTCAATTTTAAATTGGATAAAACATTAAGTACCACCACCTAAGATTATGTAGAATAACCCTGAGCATCAAATTAAATGGGTTCATACATGTCCTTGCCAAATATAAGTATAACATGGTACTGGATCAAGTGCATGCCATTCTGAAATAAAGTGATGCCAGAAAAATCAAGTCTAGAAAAAATCATTTTCCTTTAGTGGGATTCAAGTACATCCAATAGCTATTCATATACATTTGTCAATTACAAAAGTAGGTAATTATTAATACAGGTCGATTTTCCAAGGGGTAATATATAAACTAAATTTTCATGCTTATTCGTTGATAAATCATAGGTTTCAACCTGAAAGTGGGTTTAATAGGGTAGAGTTCACAGAGTTCAAAGCCCAATTTCATGTGAAAGTCACACATCAGGGCAGGGGGACCAGTTCATTTCCTTGTGCTGCTAATGGTTTCCCAGGAATATCTGGTACCCGAGAAATCACACAGCTTTGGTGGAGCTGAGGGTGCTTTGAGGCATTTCCCAGAGGCAAACCTGTGCCCTTGATTGTTGTTGTACCCACTGCACTACCATGTCTCAATTGATAGATCCCTAATGTAGATAAAGTGTGAGAAAAAAGTCTTATGCTTATTTAAGTTTGTAAGCAGGAGCATCAAGAATGTACAAATTCACTTGAAAATCAAACTGAATTAAGAAGCTTATAGGAATGAGTCTCTGGTGTACCCGTGCAGAAGTTGGAAAATTTTGGCAATTCCAGTCAAGTGAAATAATTTTTGTAATTGCACATTCCTCATGATTAGTCTCCTCCCAGGTACTCTTAGCTCTTCTCTTCCTGCCACTATTGGTTTGTCTCACGCCTTTGCCTTAGACCATCCTTTCACTCAACAAGACTTATAAAGAATTCTTTTACGGTACATTACCTTAATTACGAGTAATATAGCGCATGGACATGATTAAAGTTAGAGAATATGATACATAAGACAAAAACTTAATTAATTAGGTGCTTATTTCAAGTTTTTTAGAAATCAATTTCTTCCTACTGTTTTGATTTCCTATAATATTCACTTTTAAAGTATCAATTATGGCTCATGGGCCAAGTATCTGGTACAGAAATGTTTACAGTATGTCAAATCAATATAACTAATTTACACATAAATGTAAGCATTTGTCTCTCATGTAATTTTGACTGCTTCAAAACGTGTTAATCCTCAGATTGGAAATTCATTCAGATTTCTTTTGTTTCACGTTTTCCAAGGAAAAATTTATTGGTAAGTCCAGTAATTAATTTTTGGAAGTGTTTTTTAATGTTGCTGATTTATGATGAATTTAAATGTAGATAAATATTATTTATAGTGGAGTCTAGTTTATTTTCCAGACTAGCAAATGTGTACTGTAAAACTGTTGGAATCAAGAGAGACCTTCTGGAATAAAAGGTGTAAGGTCACCTTTGGTGCTTCAAATGGTTTTCAAGTTCAATTCTTCGCCATATATGATTTAGTGGATCCATTTTGTTCAAATTCCTTTTGATATTTTATTATTACCAACTCATTAAAAACTGTTAAGTTATGAGCATTAACATTTAAATTAGTGGTCAGTATTTTATGCCAGTGATTACCTGTATGTACTACTGCTATGTACTTCTGCTGTATTGCTGGTGGCCAGACAAGTCATGTACCTATGTGTAGTTTTTTTTAAAGCTGGATGTAAGTATAAAATTATGCATGTACCTACATAGAGATTACATGTAGTAATGTTACTAGTCTTTTTGTCATCTTTACTTTTGTTTTTATCCATTTTTTCACTCTGGAAAGTTATTGTTTAAGCTGTCTGTAAATTTCTTTGAATTGTAAAATTTAGTTTTCTTTCAATAGATCATGGCCATAAAATGGGATCCATATATCTCCACTCTACTATATACTTCAGGCCATGACTTTCATAGCACCACTTCTCAAACATTAGGTCGTGTAATATATTTTTAGAGTACTGTCTGTTTGAATGACATCCTATTTTTGAGGGATATGTGAAGGCGTTTGATTTGCACTTGTGTGGACCGTGAACTATTTGGAGTAGTAGTTTTGAGGGGAGGCGACCGACAGCTAAGGTCATTTGCGCCATAGGGGAAGGACAGGAAAGGATGAAGGGTGGAGAGAAACCCGGCGTCGGCATTAGCCTACTCTAAACGAAAGGCGCCAAGGGGTCCGCGGCTTAACGTCCCATCCGACAGACGGCGTACTCACTCAAAGTGCCCTCCACAAAGCACCTCAAGTAGGGATCGAGATACCTCTGAAAAATATTCAACACCGCCAGGATTTGAACCCGCGCCCTCAGGGTGGGAAGCCAGTACGTTAGCCCCTGCACCATCTCGATCCCCTGTGAACTATTTCCACATTATGAAAGCCCCAATGAAAAACCACGAAGAGAATAATTTGAAGGATGTAAACCCACCCCATAGTTTAATCTGTGATGTACAAACTGTATGTAATATATTTTCCCTATAAATACAGCACTTCAAGATATTGTCAGTTTGAAAGGTGAATGCAGAACATATTGATTGGCGGGGGAATGTTAAAGACTATGATAGAGGGGAATACATTAGGCAAGTAAGGTATGGGTGGGAAAGGTATAATGGATTGAAGGGAGGAATAATGTTTGAGGAATTGAGGGAGCGTGTATTTCAGTGCTGGGTGTCAAGTTTTGTCTTGCTAGGTAAGGCTTGGAAGTGTGGCAGTATTCACTTTGCGTCCATTGAAAACCTTCTTTAAATGGTAGACTACCAAAATAATAAATCCACTTGCAATTCTCAACAAGTTTAAAAGCTCCGTGTGTCAAAGTTAATTATTTTTTTTAGCTCTGAAATTCTTGTGAATTTTACCAGTAAAGGAGTATTTTATTTCCCTACCGATAAAGCATATGAATGAGATGGTGGACCGGTTCCCAGTGCATAAGATGCACCCTGATTTTTTTAGATTTAAATTTATGAAATATACTTGGATCAGACAATAAAAGCTTAAGTATTTTGATGCTGACACTTAATACACAGAAAATTGAATTGTTGCATCAAAATGTTAGCAGCTACAGGTATATCAACGTTTATTCATATTAGTTTCCTGGAAGTTTATCATCACTCAACCAAAACACCTTTTATCTGCCATTTCTGTGTCCTGAAGCATAGTATTTTTCTGGTGAACCAGCTTGCAAGTTTAGTTCAAAATCAACCTATGTACCCCCAGCCCATGAGATGCAGGTTGATTTTGTAGCACAATTCGGAGTAAAAAAAAGTACATCTCATTAACTGGGAAATACAGAAATTAATTTTAAGTCACTGAACCTGAATAATTACAAATTTATGCATCTCTTTCCAGAAACCTTATGTATGCAAGGCACCTGGCTGTTCAAAACGGTACACAGATCCCAGTTCCCTTCGTAAACATGTGAAAACAGTTCATGGTGCTGACTTTTATGCAAATAAGAGGCACAAAGGAGATGCAGGAGGGGAAGAAGGCATGCCTCCAGGTACTGAAGGTGAAGGTGGTAGCCCTGCACGGAGCAGTGATGCATGTAGCATCAAAACAGGAGCAAGTCCCAGCCTTAAGTCTGAGGTTAGAATTTTTATAATTATTCTATGCAAGTCATTTGATAATCTAGAGGCTATCAATTTATATGTCATAGACTTCCCCTTGTTTCATAGTATGTTTCTTTTTATCACAAATTACAAAATCTGGTGTTCAATATGACCAAGGCAAATTATTGCTACTTAAATTTTTTCATTGTTATAAAAGAGCAAAGTAGTGAGTAATATCAAAGTTAATTGATTAAAATAAGCAATATCCCTGGAATATCAGCACTAAACAACAACCACCACTTGGCATATAATGTCTGTAATTATTGAAGCTGATCCCGGAGACCTTCCTACTAACTTTTTATCATTGATTTTAAAAATATATATATACATACATATACAGTGTATAAATGCAACTACGTCAACTGGTGCTATCAGTCAGTATCAGATTTTTAGCCCAAGATTGTTCAATGAATAATTCATTAAACGTTTGGAAAAATTTTACCAGGAAGAAATAAATTGCTGGAAAAACACAAGTGAGTGTACAAACCAGCTGTATTGAAAAATAAATGCAAGGAAGGTGAACAACTTATGATAAACCTGTGGCAAAATGTATCTCCAGAAGATAAGATTCATATATATGTATTGAAGTACAGAGCCTAAATAAGCAACACATTAATCGAGCAATGCTAATGTAATCAATGAAGGATTGCTCAAATTAACTAAGTCAATTATTATTAAGTTACTATCCTCAGGAGGAATGCAAGATTCATGTTCTAAGGAAGTGATTCTCGCCAGGCACATTTTAATTACATGATAAGTAATGCAGAATTCTTCAGAAGGGATGTAAAATCTGAAGTGATTCTCACCAGAAAACATGAATTTACTAATTTGCAATCCATGCTGTTGTCTTTTGTCATGCAGTCCAATTGTCATGGTTAATATGTTAAATGCTTGAATTAATAAGTTCTATATAATAGTGTAAATTCCTGAGCATTACTGAGTATTAGTTTTGAGTCAGCATTGTATTCTTTCTCCTGATAATACATATCTTTGCTATGTGTTCTGAATCCACGAAGAAGTTATAAAATAATTTTGTGATACCACTGTCATTGGAAATTTCAGAAAGGGAAGTCATTTGGCATGTCCACACAATTATTGAGTGCAGAAGCCTGGCTCCAATTGTGTGGGTTTCATTCCTATGAGTGGAAAGTCTCTTGGCCATCAAGTGAAAATATGTACATTTAATGCATATTCTCTAAGTTTTTTTTTATCATTTAAAGATAACTAGCTGGAGAGACTGGCTACATTCCATTTTTTGAACATTCACACATTTGTACATCTTGATAACTTATAAAATTGAATGAGTATTGATAAACTTACTGCTTATTATCACCTGAGGGTACTAAGGATTAAGGTTTTTTAATACACATAAGACACATGTGCACAGTGAGGTAATAAGGTGGCAACATGTTGCTCATGCATAAAAATATCCTTTAAGCAATCCTTAACCACTGATTTAACATGAATTTATGCTTATTGTTTATTTAATATGCAATGCCAGGATGCAGATTCACCAGGCGATGGTACTGTTGGTCCTGAAACTGCAGACCCTAATTTCATAAATGAAGGAAGTCTTCCTGCAACAGATTCCCTTGTAGCGGCTTTGGGTGTTGGAGAAAGCCCAGGAGATGATGATGGAGATGAGGATACTATTGGGCAAGGAGCGTCTCTTTCACCTTGGGCAGAATTCCTTGAAGAACCTGAGCAGGTAAGAAATCATGTGTATGACTTATATGTTTTGATATATCCAATATAGGAGCAATCTGCTCTTGAGAGGCATCCAAAACAGAGGAAATGGGAAAAAAGGGTGGAAAACAATTAATGATGATCATAAATACAGATATGTACCAATGATTCAGTTTGAGGATGCATATATTCATGAGCCACACTAAAGTTGATACGCACCAAAGGAACTCTTGTTGTAGCTTCAAATTAACATAGACATCCTCAATGCAGTCTTCTTTGGACCTAGTCTTATTTTGAACTTAGGATATTCTTTAGTTTTCATGCCATCACAGTATATATATCTGTTGTATATGTGTAATCAAGTTGCTGTTGTTTTGTACAAGGTTGGTAACATTGTCTCTTTTGGGCTGGCTTGAGCGATGTTTGTATGTGTTTGCTTTTGTTTTTGTAGAATAAAAGTAGGAAGTCGTTTTTTTTAAACGTCACTTCCGGCCCCACGTTAAGTTGAACATGTCGTCTCAATAATTGCTAAAGATCCTAAATCCTGTTTCGTCACCACGCTGCAAGAAGATCACAACAGGTTATGGGCCCAGAATGTGGAAATAGGAGTGTGAGATCAGTTTGCATGAGATAATTAGGTTCAATTAAACTGATTCCGGCCTTGTAGTCAACCGAGCTGTACTCGTAAATTGTTGCCTCGTGTTTGGATGACAAGTACAATGGAATCAAATGTCATCAACAACATCACGTACGGAGGTTCATTGCCTCAAATTGATAAATTGCGAGGATCGGTGAATTACGAGCAGTGGAAAATGGACGTGGAAATGTACTTGCTTCACGAAGACCTTTGGGACTACGTGGAGAGTGAAGTAGCAATGGACGCGTCAGCTCATGAACGAAAGCAGTCACAGCGAGCAAGGGCGAAAATATATTTGCTACTAGAACAAGGACCGAAAATGGAAGTCATGGAGTGCAAGACGGCCAAAGGTATGTGGGACAAGCTGCAGCACACCTATGAAGATAAGGGTGTGAACAGGCATGTCGCCCTTATAGACCAGCTGTTCGACATCAATTTGGGAACGTGCACAAATATGGAGGACTATGTTCAACGTTTCACAACAGTCGATGCGAAACTAAAAAGCATTGGCAAGAAGATTGACGACGAGCTGCTCGCGGTTTTGATGCTGCGGGGCCTGACGGTTGAGTACAGACCGTTTCGAATGGCTCTAGAGAATACAGTCACAGGGGTCATCAAGTCTGACCTAGTGAAGCAGAGGCTACTGCAGGAAGGGTACAAACGGGCCACAGATTCCAAGGAGCAGCAGGTTGTATTCTATGCCAAGCGGAACCAGAGGCATCAGGGAGAGTGCTCATCGTCCTCGGAGCAGAGTTCGAGTACGTCCGGGGCCAGAGGTAAGCAGAACAAGAAGTCCACCTTCGATCCGAGAAAGGCCAGGTGCTTTAAGTGCGGAGTGATCGGGCACATCAAGAGCGATTGTCCCGAGGAAGGGGCAAAGGTGTCGTGCGGGAACAGCAAATCAAGTGGGGGTGCCAAGAAAGGGAATCCAGTTGCCTGGTTGACAGCCCTTCGTTGTGAAGTGGGGAGTCATAAATGGTACATTGATTCTGGGGCGAATTCCCATATGGCAAGAACTACGGAGTACTTTTCAGATTTTCGACCAGATGCAAGTGACGAAGTAACAGTTGCTAACCATGACAAAATCAAAGTGTCAGGTATTGGTAGTGCATCAATGGATTTGATTCAGGGAAGTACTGCCACCATATCAAATGTTAATTATGTGCCAGATCTTTCAACTAATTTGTTGTCTGTAAATAGGTTAGTGCAAAAGGGTACTGCTGTTTTATTTGATTCATCTGGGTGCAAACTATTTGATGCTGAAACTTTACATGTAAAGGGAGTCATTCAAGCCTCGGGAACAGAGGAGAATGGGTTGTACAGTCTAGATTTAAAACAGTGTACCTCAGGTGACAATGTTGTCAGGGAGGGTGCTGTGGGATTAGCTGCAACTACTGAAGGGAATCATTCTCAGCTATTATGGCACAGAAGGTTAGCGCACTTGGGGCATAAAAATATGCAGACATTAAGGGGGCGTGCCAGTGGTCTGGATTATCCATGTAATAAGCCTCTTCAACCGTGTGTGGCATGTGTAGAAGGAAAGCTTGTTAAAAAACCTTTCACTGTGGGACCGAGAACGGAAAGGGTGAGTGAAAAGCTGAGTTTGGTGCACTCAGACCTGTGTGGTCCAATGGACCCTCCTGGCAATAGGGGAGAACTGTACATGCTCACATTTATTGATGATTGCACTAGAAAAATTTTTGCCTTCTTCATTAAAGGCAAGGAAACACATGTTATCCTAGAATGTTTCGTAACCTTTAAGGCTAGGGTAGAAAATGAAACGGGGAACAGGATTAAGTGTTTGCGGACGGATAATGGTAGTGAGTACATGGGGCGGGCTCTGCAAGAAGAGCTTAGAGCAAAGGGAATAAAACATGAGACAACGATACCATATAATCCTGAGCAGAATGGGCTAGCTGAAAGGGCAAATCGCGTCATTATAGAGAGGGCTAGATGCATGTTATCCGAGTGCAAGTTACCTAAGAGCTATTGGGTTGAAGCATGTAAAACAGCTGTGTATTTAAAGAATAGAGTACCAGCTAAGGGAATTGGGAATGAATTACCTGAGGAGAGATGGACAGGTCATAAGGTTGACCTTAGTCCTTTGAGGGTGTTTGGTTGTATTGCCTATGCTCATGTGGCCAAGGCCATGAGAAAAAAGCTAGATGCCACATCCAAACGGTATTACTTTGTCGGATATTGTGAGGAATCCAAAGGTTATCTCCTGGCGAATCCTGAAAACATTGGACGAGTAACAAAAGCGAGGGATGTAGTGTTTTTTGAGGACAGTTTCAGGGAAGAGCATTTAACTGGGAAAACATTGAGGAATACAATTATTCTGCCTGAACTTTTAGGGGGGGGCGTGTGTTTCACCTCCCAGCCCCAGACAGAGGTCAGCATAAATGATCAGGCTGAAACTAATGAAAACACTAGCACAAGTAGTGAGGGTAATAATGATACCTCAAACATTGAGACTGAAGGAAGTGGTCGTGTCTATTGTGGGCAAAATTCAAGCTCAGGTGATGATAGCCAGAGGGAGGAGAGTCTTGATCCGGGAGAAAGTAGGTATCCTGTTAGGAATAGAATACCAAAGGAATTTCCAGATCATGTTTTATTTTTGGCATCAATTAATTCAGCCTGTAATCAACCAATGTCTTTGTACTGTGATCCTCAGACTGTTCAAGAAGCTTTGTCTTCAAATGGGGATGAATGGAGGAAGGCCATGCAGGAAGAATGGGAAGCTTTAGCAAGGAAGGGCGTCCTTTCTTTAGCTGATTTGCCTGAAAACAAAAAAGTTGTAAAATGTAAATGGGTTTTCAAGCGAAAGGTGAATGCAGCTGGGGAAATAGAGCGTTTCAAGGCAAGGCTGGTAGCAAAGGGTTATTCCCAGGAGTATGGTATTGATTACCATGAAACATTCTCTCCTGTAGTAAGTTATTCTGCCTTGAGATTGTTGATTGCATTGTCTGTGGAGCTAGATTTAAATATCACTCATCTAGATGTGACTGCAGCCTTCTTGAATGGTGATCTTAAAGAGTCAATTTACATTGAGCAGCCTGAAGGTTTTGTAATTGAAGGGGCGGAGAGTAAGGTGTATTTGCTGCATAAGGCAATATATGGTTTAAAACAAGCATCCAAGGCATGGTATGACAAATGTCGGAGTATTTTTAAAGGTCTTGGTTTCAAGAATTTGACAACAGAATCATGTATTTATGTTAAGGGTATTGGACTTGATATTTGTGTAATAGCTGTATATGTGGATGATTTTTTGGTGTTTTGTAAGAATGGTGACACTGTGAACAAGTTAGTTTCATCATTAAAAAAACATTTTGAGCTGAAAAATCTTGGAGAGGCCAAAAGTATTCTAGGGATGAGGTTAACTAGAACCAGTGAGGGAATTGAACTGGATCAGGAAGAGTACATCAAAAGCATGCTGGTTAAGTTTAACATGTCTGATGCTTGTGCAGCCTCTACACCCATGGAAGTTGGGTTGGATGTAGCTCCTGGAGATCCAGATAAATGTCCTGATGTACCTTATCAAGGATTAATTGGTTGTTTAATGTACGCAATGACCTGTACTAGGCCTGACATTGCTTTTGCTGTTTCAAAATTAAGTAAGTTTAATAATAGCTTTAATATGGAACATTGGAAGTTGGCAAAAAGGGTTTTGAGATATTTAAAGGGCACATCAACGTATCGCCTTGCCTACTCAAAATCTGGTGGGTTCCTTGAGGGCTATGCTGATGCAGATTTTGCCAGTGATAAGATTGATAGACTATCTCGTACAGGGTATGTTTTTAAATTTGCTAAAGGGGCTGTAGCATGGGAAAGTAAAAAACAATCCTGTGTGGCTTTATCCACAACGGAAGCAGAGTATGTCAGCCTAACTGCTTGTACCAAGAAAGCTATTACATTGTGTCGAATCCTGAGGGAAATTTTGAAACAGGATTGCAGAAAAATATTTGGCACAGAATCTGTGTGCATGTATAATGACAATCAGTCAGCAGTTAAGAATGCCAATTGTGTTGATGTAAAGGAAAGATCTAAGCATATAGATGTAAGGTTCCATTTTGTAAAAACAGCTGTGACAGATGGTAAAGTGTTTGTGAAATTTAAGTCAACACATGAGATGCCTGCAGATATGCTAACTAAAAGTTTATCTAAGAAAAAACATTTTAACTGCATGAAGGATGTGAATGTCTGGGGCAACTAGATTAAGTGAGGGTGTTGTATATGTGTAATCAAGTTGCTGTTGTTTTGTACAAGGTTGGTAACATTGTCTCTTTTGGGCTGGCTTGAGCGATGTTTGTATGTGTTTGCTTTTGTTTTTGTAGAATAAAAGTAGGAAGTCGTTTTTTTTAAACGTCACTTCCGGCCCCACGTTAAGTTGAACATGTCGTCTCAATAATTGCTAAAGATCCTAAATCCTGTTTCGTCACCACGCTGCAAGAAGATCACAACAATATCCTCATTGCATGCTATTCCTTGTGAGGTAGCCCAGGCAAAGGACCTTTTTCATCTTAGCTCTTTAAGTTGATTTTGAGAGTCTATGATTTATTAATTTGTTATTTCTGCCATGCATTACACATCACTACTGTATACACATGAGGTATTTATCAGGGATCTGAGTTGTATACCAATCCAACATTCCCAGGAATGTACCCCATCCATAACTTTGAGACTATCTGCACATCATGCACTGAAACAACTTGTGTGATTTTGCTATCTCAGGGAGACAACCGCCCTTGACATAAACACACTAAAGTGAAATGTCCAATCTTACTACATCGCATGTTTTGAACTAGAGTTTATAAATTGTGTCAGTGCATTAAATATGGGAGTCATAGCAATGTATGCTTATTTACTGATATTAAATTCAGAAAAACTGCATCATTCATAAAATATCCAAGGGCAAGAGGAATGGCACATGAGTATTCAATCTTTAATTAATTCATGGGACTCTTCTAAAGAGAATTCTGAGATTAAATATTTATAATAATGTAATCCATTTGAAAGCTAAGAATCATGTTATTGCATGGATAAAAAAATAAAGGAATCCCAAGTTACAAACAAGTCCAATCTTTGAATGATCTCAGGGACATATTTTTATTTAATTTATGGACCCCCTGTTGAGCACAAATTTATTATTTACCTAAATGAGGATGAATAAAAATAATTTTGGAAGAACTTTAACACATTTGCCTATCACAGCAATGGAGATTTCAGGAAATGCAAACATGTTCCTTAACTTGTGATCGCTGTTGGAATTAATTTTTAGTTCCATAGGAAGTTACAAACCTGATAAGCAATGCTGCACTGACCTCTTAAGCTTTTCAAATATTCTCTTTCCTCAAAGGAATGCCGACCAAAATACATGTATGTGCATTCCATGGAAGTGCCCTTGCAACTATTAATTTTTGCTTGAAGCAAAAATCTTGAGAAGGATCTCTTTTGAATTAAAAGGAGTTCGGCTGTTTTTCTTAACTTAAAAAAAAATATTAGTGTAATAATACAATTGCGTAATGCTCCCCTAAAACTTCTTATTCCTGATGTGAATGCACGCATTGATTATCTCATTTCATTTTAAAGCAGCTGTCAAACATCACCTTGGAAATCGGATCGGTAGCTGTGGTGGGAGCATCCTGTGGGATTGAAGGAGGAGATGACAAGGGAGGAATGCAGAATATAATCTTAAGACAGGGAGGAAATGGAGGATCTCAAAGTGGAATTTTGCAGACTGGAATACGTGCTGGGGTTGGGAGGAAATTGGGCAAGTCTGGTGTGGGAGGTCTTCTTTATTCTCCTGTCTTCAACAATCATTCATCTCACTGTGGAGGAGGTAAGCGAAATAAAAGCTTGAATTAAGGTTTTTTATATTATTTAATTTTGCCCCATAACCTTTTTCATGAAATAAATTTATCTATGTGACCTTTAATATGGAGGCTCCCTGCATTGGACTAACACATTTCATGAGTAATAACTGTTTGTGGTACAAAAGGACTGCTGTTCTTACCAATAACCAGTGTGTTAGACTCATTTAACCAGGCTCTGGTTTACTGGAAATCAGGTTAACAATAATATAGTACAAAGTTTGCCTGATGTAATTTCATAGCTAATAACTGTATAACTACATCATTTGGAATGGAAGAAGAGGATCTGTTGTAAAAAACCATTTATTTCTCTATGGTGTCAGATGCCATTTTGATAGTAGATATGCATATTGTGCATTACAATGTACATTTATGCTTGACAGAGGATGGTTGAGGAGATAGAGAGGACAAGGAGGCATTTATATAAAAATCTTCTAAACTAACTGCTTCCCTGGGTATTTTCCTCCGTAGCGGAGAGGGAGGGGATGCAAGAAATGGGGAGGAGGGGTGGAAGTATGGAACCTGATGTTCTTGTGTGATTTAAAGAGGAGGAATTAAGAAAAAGAGGGTGGGTTTCTGGAAAATCCCTCAAATTGCTGGTGTGGCTCGTAATTAGTCTGTGGACTTCAGGAATATCTGGCACCCAAAAAATTCACACAGTGTGGGTGAAGCTGAGGTTGCCCAGAGGCATCCCCCAGAATTAGATCTAGGTCTTAGGTCCTCTGGTCTGTCAGCCCAGTGATCTATTCACTAGACTTCCACTTCCCATAAAAGTACCATATGAAAAGTGTATTTCCCTAAGTCAAAAGTATTGTAGATTCTAATGCATATTAATTGAAAGTTCTTGCCTTTAAATTACATTGAAAAATGTCAAATTTTGCTGGATGTAAAAAATTATATATGTAATACCAAAAACTTTATATGGGAGTAAATATATTAGTATAGTTTTATTTGGCATTGCTCCATTTTGTAAACTAAGATCCATCTAGGTCTCAATTTGATTTCAGTTATACGAGTGCAAAATATATAGATGTTTGAATTTCAGATTCACTTAAAATTATATCAATAGGTCATCGAGGTAGTTAAGTTAAATATTACTTGCACAACACAGGAAACAAAAGGCAGGAGTGTGACATTATTGCTTTGAGATTAGAAATATTTCAGTCACAGCAACCATAAAAAGCATCTAGTGCGTATCTACCCAAACTCATTCACAGTTACCGTTGTGCCAGTAATTGCTCCATTGTATTTCAAGGTGTTGGTGGTCCGGAAGTTGCAACAGCTGTTGCACGCCCAGTAGAATACCATGGCACAATGTTACCTGCTTCAACTCGTGGATCTCATCCATTGAACCGAGTCCGAGGAGGGCAGCTAATTGTGGACCAATTAGCTGATGCACGGAGAGACAGTGGATCCACCACAGTAAGCTCATATTATGGCAGTATGCAAGGAAGCAGCCGCAGAAGTAGTAGAGGTTCCCAGGTTGGTTTCATATTTTGTATCACATTTTACTCAACTCAGAGGCATGACCAAAAAGCATTGCATGTTTTTTACTCAGCCATAGGAATACAATTTACTTATTGTTATTCAATTATTTCCATATTGAACCAAATGGCTGAGCATACCTATGAGTTATGCCAATGAACTTTTATGAGTCATGCCAAATATTTTGAGAAAATGTCGGTATTGATTGACAGAAAAAGTTGTATTTTCCTTGTTCATGCATGTTTTGCCAAATGACATTGGTATTATCTCAAAGTAATTTATTTATTATTAGTAAATATTGGTCAGTAGATTGATATTGGTGACATTGATAATGGCATCAGTATTATATCAATGTAATTAATTTAATATAAATAAATATTGGTCAGTAGATTGATTTGGTTGCAACTAAGCTGGGTCCCCATGCCAAGATCTGAAGTTCAAATTCCAATAGTGGTTAATTTTAAATGGTATTATAATTTTCACTTGGTTAATGTGTATGAGGCACGAGAGAGTACTGCTGCATCCGCCATATTGTGGGGCCCTGTCACCTTTTGTCAAAAGTAGGCTAATGCTGCATTAGGTTTTTCTCCCCAATATTCCCAATAATTCTACCAACTCCCAACAACTCACAGGTACATCGTGGTACCATTGACCTCGGCTGTAACCAATCTTGACTAAAATTTTACATTGATGTACACCGATGTGCACACAAGTGTGGCAATTTCACAATGTAGAAATCATTTGCCTTCACTGGGACCTAGGTTCAAATCCAGGCGAAGTGAATCATTGTGAAGTTCAGACATAACTTTTCCTTATTTTTGAAATTCATATTCACCTGCAAGTCTGAAGTTTGACCTGGAATGCATGCCTTTTCAATCGGTCTATCATTTTCATTCTCTCTATGCTAAATGCTTATGAGGGATAAAACATTATGGAGGGGTAAATACTTATGGGATATAATGTTTCAAATATGGTATGGAAGCCTTATTGACCATTATACAGAAATGGTCTGCCCAAATAATGCAAAATTTTGAGAATGAACTGACAATGTAAAGCTTAGGCAAATGTTTTGAAGAAACAACTAGTTTATTATTTGTGATACCCACATCCATATTTGTGATACCCACATCCATTTGTGATAACCATCCATCAATGATTTATTCTATATGTGCATGGGAGAATTTATTCAGATATCAAAAATTCAAATAGTTTTTGTTTATTGAGGAGTATTTTTTAACCACTGGATAAAACATAGTTAAACATGATGATTTCTTTACCCACAGGTTTCCACAGCCTCATTATCACGGCCTTGGCGTTCATCCATATTCACTACGATGCCATCTAGTGCAGCAGTAGGGGGACCACCATCAGCCTCTTCCTTTTATGATCCAATATCTCCTGGAAGTTCACGCCGTTCAAGTGAACTAAGCAACCACTTTGATTCAGCTCCAAATATGTGTAATGCACCAGGACAGCAGCGGAAGGACTCGAGAGACATGGATCAGAATGTTGCTGAGCATTCTACTTGTCTTAATTCAAAGGATCAGAGACAAGCAGGAATGCAGAGAAGGATTTCTAATTGCCAAATGCATGGAATGACTTCACCACATGTTGGGCGACTCAATGCAGATGGGGTGCCAACTTCTGTTGATCCCTTCCTCACATCCAATCTTGTTGTGCAGGTTGGTATTTAAAGATTTGAGTTTTGCCTCCATATACTCTTAAAACTCACCTCTCCCTTTTGACTGCAATGATACTTAATCCTCACCACTCTCTTTTCTAATGCTCTTAACGTCCCTTGTGGTTTAAAGCTCTTTAAGGTTTAAGAGTTCTCTTCAAAATAATTTTTCCATAAGATTTTTTAGGAGGTTCACAAGTTTGCACTTATTACAAATCTTTCAGGGTGATATATGTTTGAATGTGAGCAATTTTTTGATTGGTGTAACCTACCTTACCCTAAAATCACACCTTTTTTCAAAATTATTTAAAACTGAATTTTTTCAATGAAAGCTGATTTCCTATAAAACAGCTACCTTAATGTGAGATGAGTTTAGACATGAGGGGCAAGTTTGAATGCTTTAATTCAGTCTTGCAATGCAAAATAGGTGATGTAATTCCATGCTAATATGCTTTCAAATCTTTTTACACAGACACAGAAGATGTCACTCTGTGGGCCACAATCAGTTGGAGACATAAGTGCAATACCTCAACAAAGGGCATGCCAGCAAACAAATAATTCACCTCAGAGATCATTCCGTCCAGAAACTACTGCTCGCCCTACTGTAATGCCAGAAGTTGATAATGCTCCCCCAGTGCCAGCAGTCGTGCCATCATTGGCTGAGGGAGGTCGCCACAGTGGACTCCCTGAGCACCATCCTAACCGTGAAGTTGTGCTTGAGGAAGTTGGTGAAGGAGAGATGGTTGAAAACAAGTTGGTCATCCCAGATGAAATGGTGCACTACCTTAGTCAGGTTGGTTGAACTGTTTTCTGATGCTGTGTTCCATGCCTGTAGTATCTTCCTTGGCAAAATGTAGTTGGTGCAACACATTTTGAGGATTTCAACTGAAACAGTCTCTAATATATCGTAGCGAAGGATTCAACTCAGTTATTTCAACTTGTTTTTTCATAATTTATTATTTTATGTCATAAATCTGGACTTTCATGAGCAGCAATAGTGCTATAAGCAGAGCATCAGTATCAATAGATGTGGTAATTTTTTCTCCTTGGTTAAATAAAATAGTTTATGGCGTCACTTGGTGGAAAATCTTCATATTGAAATTGAAGATAAACTACTTGGCTTTTCCATGTAGAAAATGTTTTATTTATGACGTAGGTTTTGCTGTGGTATAACATCGTCGGGTCACTTGACGATGTTATACCACAATGAAACCTAGGTCGTAAATAAAAAAATTTCTATGTGGAAAAGCCAAGTTGTTTATTTTCAATTTCTCCTTGGTTAGTTTAATTTCGTAAATAGTGAAAGCATGTAAGAATTTCGTGACAAGGTAACTATCAGGCTTATACTGAGATCATAAGAAAGTTTTATTTTTGTAGATGGCACCTAGTGTTTTTGGTTGTTCTTAGGGAGTATATATGGTCTGATTCTTGCTTAAAATGTGTCAGAGTGCTGTAATGCAGTTCTGATATTTGCATCGAAACCTTTTGTAGTTCCTGCAAAATGACCCTTGAGGGTGGGCATATATTCTCATATCAGTCACACTTAGTGTATTACAGTTAAATCATAATGCA
Organism: Hetaerina americana; assembly: GCF_022747635.1. NCBI lineage: Eukaryota > Metazoa > Arthropoda > Insecta > Odonata > Calopterygidae > Hetaerina > Hetaerina americana. The sequence goes on along the minus strand of NW_027286874.1, from coordinate 29,945,077 downwards.
CTGATTTGTAACTTAGAAATTAGGTTTTTACAATTAGCTGAAAGGGATTTTTTATTCACATAGCATTTGAAATGAATTGAAAAAATTACCATGAATGCTTAGAAATGCAACAATCAAACCTGCTTCATTGTGTCTTTAGAATGTCAACATATTCCTGGTGACATAGATTAAAACAGATATGAAAGGAAAGAAACCAAATCTTTTGATTCGATAGGGTTGGGCCAAATCCAGATTCCATACAATTTTCATGGGAAACAGCCCCAATGAGCATTTTATTTTTTATTATTACAGTGAACATAATTAAGAATAAAGCACTAGGAATCCTAAGAAGTTATTTCATTCTGATTCAGAAATCTTGAAAGTAATAAATTGTATAACTTTGATTTTCCAAGACAGACTTATATTGTAATTCCACAGAAACTGCAGGAGATGCCGCAGCGGTAACTTTTAATGGAGTCATGTGCTAATATGCATTTCAATGCAACAATTTCAGAGTGTAAAAATCATTCGCCTTTACTGGGATTCGAACCCGGATCCCTCAATATCCAGTCGAGTGCTTTAGCCAGTTAAACTATCGAGGCATCCTCTTAAACTCTGAAATTTTGGGGGCTTTAAAGGAACATGTTGTGAGGAAATACCGTACATACATTTCACAGGCATTTGTAGTCATGCACGATGCACTACAGTCCACGAGGTTAAAGCCAACTTCTAAACACTTAGGCTGTTTATACCTTGACAAATTCCACAGAAACTGCAGGAGACGTCAACAGTTAAATAAAAATAACACTTAAATTTTCAATTACTTAGTGTCTCTTTTAGAACTTGCACGTGTTATTAATATATTTGGATAGATGGAAAATTGAATAATATTTTTATGCTTAAAATTTTAACATAAATTTATCTTTGCCCATTTCTACAGGTGGCGGACAATGGTGCAAATGGTGATGCAGAGACCAAGAAGGAGTCAGCAAGCTATCCTCAGAATACTTGTCCCCAAACAAATGGAACATGTGCAAACATGCCGCCTGTTGATCCCAATCAAAATGAGGTATCTCCAGGAATGGCTCCCAATAATCCCATCAGTCCTGAAAGTGTTGTGCGGGAACCCTGTCCCCCAGCTCAAGATGTTCATGCTCAGCACCAAGTCCACACACAGGAGCTTTGCATGCCACAAAATGATAGGGTTGAACCATTTGTTGCACCAACAACTCACGTCATCTCAGAGTCTGAGCACGTACCCTCTCAGGAAATGCCATGTAATTACCCCAAGAACCACAATCACCACGAGAATCGTCATCAGTGTACCCCTTCACACAATTACATTCCTCAGGACAATCACTGCTCACATGCATGGATGCAGGCACCACGGTGGGACATGCATCCACGGCACAATGGTATGCAGTGCCCACCCAATCCCAATGGATATGGAAACAATCATGCGATGTGCCCCTCTCTGTCGAACCAGAGGATGACAAATTGGAATGCTCAGGGATGTTGGGGTGGCAAGTGGGATGGGCAAGAGTGTGGTGTGCAGTCACGGCAGAATGAGAATCGAAATGGGGGACAGGGATGGAATGGGCCTCACCCTATGGCCCGGGAGTGTATGAATAATTCTTATTGTGATACAGAGTCCCACAGGAGGAGTGAGTCGATGAGAGTGCATTACCAACAATATGTTTCTCCTCATCAGAACACTACAATGGGTTGCATGCATTGGCATGGGGGAATGGAGGTGGAGGGTAAAAGTGTGAGTAGGAACCAAAGGGCTGGCATGCCTTGTGGTGCTCATTGTCAGGGTGCAAGATGCTGGACTCCCAACATGATGCCCCCAGCCAACAGGGGGAAACCAGTGGTGACCAACAACCACTCGAACAGTCAGGATGGGAGGAGAATGTGCGAGGTTGTTGATCATCATACTTCTCAGGAACAATTTTCTAATAATAGGCCTGTGCAGGAGATCCAATGCCGGGATATTAGCCAGTCATCCACGATGAATGTCTCAGGGGGGCAAAATAGGGGTAGTGTCGGAATGGAGCCACCACCAGGGGGTATGCGCCCAGAAGCATATCAGAGGACTCTAGAATATGTGCAACAGTGTCGCTCATGGACTGCTTCCTCACACAATGTGGAGGCCTGCACACCTGCCAACATAACTCTCTCTCCCGACTGTGACTCGGCTGTTACAAGCAGCACTGAAGCTGGAAATAGAGTGCCTGGTGGAGCTGGATACAGGGACACTACTCCTCAAGGGTGTACAGTATCTCAAGGAGTCATGCCAGTTAATAAACCATGTGGAAACAGTGGCATGGGTGGTGGTAATTGCCTTTTGCAGACATCTAATATGGTGATAAATGACATGACTTCTTCATTGAACTCACTGCTAGAAGAGAATCGTTACCTACAAATGATGCAGTGACACCGTAAAGCACCGCTTGCAAGAATGGTGCTGTTTAATATTTTCTTTGAAGATTGACTGCATTTACTGTTTCTTTTTTAGTTGTTAATAATCACTCATTTGTGATGGACATGTTTGTAATTGTGACTGACTTGAGATTTTCAATGAAGCAAATAATTTTAACTTACAACAGTTCCTTTATGAGTCATTGTAAGCAGTGGGCATTGTGCAAATTAATTGAAAATTCATGTGGAACAATGATCTAAAGGAATCATGTAAATTGTTCCAAAATATCTCCACAATTCTATTATTTTAGTATGGAATTAATAATTACAACATTGCAAATTTTATTGTTTTGTTGATTGATATATATTTGTGAATATTTTATTCATAAATTGAGCTTGTGAGAACCACTGAATGAATTCATAGTTTATTATGAATTGCTCATCTCACATGTCTGTCCAAAAAAGACCAAATTTGAATTTGTTACATGAAGAATCTTCTTACTGAACATTCATGACAATAAAATTTTTATAGAAAACTGAAAATTGCAAATTAAAGAGATAATTCATTTGTATTTACCAATGAAAGTAAATTTTTTTAAACACCTAATTTTGGTTCCCGAGACTAGAGTTTATCACTGATCAGCCAGGCTGGCAAATATATCAGTTTTTGCTATTTTACCAGTACTATACTGTTAATTATTTGGATATATCAGTTTGGTGAATAATATAGATAAGCATGTGAATGCTTAAAATGATTTAAGGGAAAAGATCATTCTAAGAATAGCCATTTATGTTATTCAATAACTTCCCTACTTTTACTAAAACACCCTATTACGATCTTTCAAGGAATTCAATCAATTACCTTTACAAAGAGAGATTTACATTTTTCTGAAGGCCTGGATGATAACTCTAGCACCACGACACCTCTTCAACTACCAAATAAAGATTTTGTCTCTGCTAACAAAACACAACCCAACATCCTACTCTACACCTAGCTCCTCTTGACCTCTACATTCTTCCTTCCTCCCTTTATTCTATCCAACATCCCTATCCTATTCCTACTGTTTCCTTGTTTGCCAAACATTCTCCCCTTTATCACAGTCTTCAACATCCCACTGCTGATCAGCATGCTTTTCATTCGTTTTTCCTACCTCCTCATTATTTCTCCCAACAATCCCCTCTCCTCCCCCACCATACCTAGCACCTCCTCATTTGTTTTCCCTTTGGTCCATTTCACCTTCTCCCCACCCACATTTCAAAAGTCTCCAATCTACATCTATCATCTTGCTTCAGGAACCATGTTTCTGCACTACATATAACTACGCTCCATATCAAAGTTTTAACAAGCCTTTTCTTAACATCCTTACTCAACCTCCATGTCATCAACTCCCTCCTACTTGTGAAAGCCTCTTTGCCTAGTGCAATTCTTCTATGAATGTCCCAATTACTTTAACCATTTTATTCCAAAACACTACCGAGATATGTAAACTGCTCTACCTGCTTTAGTTTTTGCCTTCCTATTTTTGTTTAGCTTAGCCTTTTTTCTTTCTGGAAACTCACATTATGTTAGACCAGATAGTAAAAAAGAAAAATTGCACATTTAGTATAGAAAAAAATATTAGCAACAAGAAAGGTATTCACTAGTGCTATAGAACATTTTTTTCAGCAAGAGGCGTTTCTGCTTGCACTCGAAGGATGTTAGACACATAAGGTTAAAAATTTAGCTGCCAGTTTGTTATGCAAAATGAGGCCCATGTTACAGGGTTCTAGATAAGAACAGCACATATATAAGTAATATGCAGGTTATAAACTTTAAGAGCACTATATTTAGGCTATAGTAATGCTTTATTCATTTTGATAAATGGTATAACCATATTAAATGCCATCAATATAAATATCACTTGATAAATCAACAAATTCTTGAATGTGATGAAGATTGTCATAAAGAATTCACCGAATGAGTAAAGTGGGTTTGCAAATAACCAGGGATATTCCTTATTCTTATAACTCTGGATACAGTGTAGTGGTGGTTGTGAGATCTGATCTGAGAATTGGTAAGTTTCTAAATTAACTTTCACATGAATCATAGCGTTAAGATATATAAACTAAATAGTCGTGATACCATACCTAATAAAAAAAGCTGGCAGGAATCATGTGGCGTTATATTAGCAAGTGAGTAAATAGTTCTCTTCTTTAGTCGAAAATTTTGTTTCACATGTACGGAATGACCCATAAACTCAACACCATAATTTAAATGACATTGAAAGAGGGCATGGTTAAGTGTTATAATAATAATAATAATAATACATTTATTTGTCCGGAGATTTGTTGCATATTCATACATACACAAATATAGGACACGTCAAATATAATTTTCACAATTTCACAATAGAAGAGATACAATATATAAATATATATATATATACATACCAATACACTAGTATAATTACATATCAATTGTTTAAGCCGGAATTGATGCATTGCGACAATTCAAGGTATTCATTTACAGAATAGAACATATTATTTTTTAAAAGGTTAAACAGCTTTTTCTTGAAAACAGGTACTTTTGTTTCATATTTCATTTCATGGGGAAGTTTATTGAATAACCTTAAGCCCATTGCTTTGGGCCCATGGGCAGTATTGTATGTCCTGACAAATGGTTGGTGCAGGTCATTGCAGGTCCTTGTGTAGTGACTATGGTAATTGTGGTTGGACTTGTAATGGGAAATATTACCCTTTGCATGTAAGATGACATTAAATATATATATGCAAGGTACTGGTAATAAACCAAGTCTTTTGAAGAGAGGTTTACATGGTGCATTGCAAGGAGCATTGCTCATAATGCGTATAATCCTCTTTTGGATTTTGAAGATTATGCCCGCATGGGGAGAGGAACCCCAGAAGAGGATACTGAAAGTAACACGAGAATAAAATTCACCATAGTAAATGGATAGAAGGACCTCTAAATTTACAGAATACCTAATATTTCTAATAAGGAAGCATAGGGAGCTTAACTTGCTGCGTAATTTGAAAATATGTTCCTCCCAAGACATGTTTTTCAGTGTTAAACGATACTCATTTGAAATGAGTAGATCGAGCTTTCTTCACATATAAACAGCCTTAATCAGTTTACTACAGATCAGGCAGATGTGGGTCTCCCAGTTAATTTTTGTACCAATCAATATAATGTCCTAGCATTTTAGCAGTTTTAATATGTTATTATTTATTTTAGACTGCATATAATATGCTACATCACTAGAAAATTGTTATATTCTTTCATTAAAAACAATTGCAATAAAAATACAAATAAATACATGGAAGAGGCAATGCATGAAGCTCCCAGAAAAGTTTGGTGAATCATACATGACATTGGCTAACAAGCATTAAATTTTCTTTTGTAGTTTTAATACAGAAACACCTTGAGGGGAAGAACCCCAAAACAATACACTTGGTACAATATGAGAGTAAAAAAGGCCATAATTGATAGGAGAACATTATCAGAAACAATAAAATGAATAGTGCGAATAAGAAAACACAATGAGTTGTTTTACAAAGAATGTATACAAGGGAATCCCAAAAAGTCGAGTTTAAATTGATGCCTAGAAACTTGGCATTGGCAGACTCAGCCCGAGGCAAAGCTTTTCTATTTAAAGGAATATTTGCCAGTAGGGTGGGAGTGTTTTTGTGAGCAATTCTCATGAATTTAGACGTAAAGACGTTGATTTTAAAAAGATTGCGATGGATCCAATAATTGATTTCTGGATGGCTAGCCTGCGCAACGGTTGACAAGTGCTTGAGTGAATGCAGAAGAAATTACAATATTAGTGTAATCAGCATACAGAATGGGAAGACTACTAGGTATACTGACTGACCAAGTTTTCAGGGAGATCCATTGATGTAGAGAAGAAACGGGGTAAGCCCAAGAACAGAGCCTTGGGAAACACCTGGATCGATCAATGTTACTGAGAGTATGCCACATTAATTGATAAAAACATTCTTTCGTGAGTATAAGATAACAACCGGTATTTTCGTGGAACTAACACCAACTTAGTCTAATTAAACTGACTGTTACTGTGGTTAATAAGACTAAATGTTTAAGTAACTTCAAATAGAAAAACACACATAATCTAAATTTAGTTAATATATTCAGTAATAACCGAAAGATGTGCCAAATGAAACATCTATCTATCCACAAAGTTTCATTTGCTATTACGATCCAATTCACTTTTGTAGCCCTTTGTACTTACTAAACTAGAGGTTGGTGGGTTTATATTATAAAAAGAGAATTGGAATATATCTTCTACTGACAATATTTGTGGATATCTTACTCATAGTTAAACAATTAGAAAAATGATTCAGCACCTAGAAATAGACTTGTAAGGATGACAAATTTAATTTAAAAAAATTGCGCTAAACAAGTGCGACGCCGAATGCGTTTGCGAAGACGGATTGGATCAGTTTGGACGCCGAGGTGATGAAGAATTTGTTTCAAAGGCCACTCTTTTATTTATGAACTATTCGTGCTAAGGTATTTATTCCGATTTTTTAATAACTTGACCGAAGTCTTGAAGGTTTAGACTGATTATACCTTAAGAAAAATATCAGATATTGTGTATTTAGTAATGTTTGGGTTTGCCTTGTCGGCGTAGGAGAGAGACATACTTAGGCCTTGGCATTATTGAAAGCTGCTTCAGAAAGAAACTTGAGTTAAGACCTTATAAGTTCTCAGATAATATAAACCGTAGAAAGTTGATTGGTCATCATTCCATATACATTTACATTACTTTCAATAATAATTTGACGACATTCATATCGGTAATTATGCAATTGTGGTTTTATTTTAATGGTGGTATATATTTGAATTGCTTTTTATAATTTTAATTCAAAGGACCATTGGTTGGAATGTATATTAAGCTAAGTAATTTATAATTTATGTAAATAAATCATGTACCATCGTTTGTTTTGAGCAGGGGGTTTTTGCCTAAGAAATCTTGCCATATTCATAGTGGCTCTCGGTAATTTATTACGAGTAAAGTTTTATTTTTAACGTATATGGTTTTGGAGACAGTGAAGCAGTCAAGAAACAATTTGTATTGGTAAATATTGTATTGTGACCTATAAAGTTTGGTAAATTTTTGGACAAGCCAAAAATTATCGGGAATTTTTAAAATTGAATTTTCCTGACCACCCCTGTGTTCCTGTTGTCTGCTGAGGCTTTGACTATCTGAGTAGATAACTCACTGATATATTCATTTTTTTGTTACTCTATCGTATTTTTAGGGTAAAAAACAAACTTTGCCATGGCTCTTCCGGCTAATTACAAACAAATGGCTACAGCATCACCTACTCCTGTTGCTGGAAACCGTAAGTTGAACTTACATTCATATACTTAACTGCAACTTCTGGTTAGAGTTGAGTTAGTTGTTTTTGTAAGAGTAAATTATTAACAAATTCAATTATTTTCACCATTTAATCTCACATGTTTAGCATCCTTATCGTAACAAATTTCGTTTTATAACATGTAACTGTAGGGGAAAGAGTAATTTTCATATGGTGAAACATATTAAGGATAGGTAGGTAACAAGGTATTTAAAGGAACAACATCCATTTGCTGAGAGCTATGTATTGTTTGGCATTACTATTAAGAGATTCTCAAGTGATTTTGGTATGATTGAAGAACATAATGTATATATTTGGTTTTCAGTTTTATAGCCGATCAAATAAAAATTGGCTTTTTATTATTTTTGGCGATTTGTGTCATGTTTACATACCACTGGTCCCTTTTATATATATTGCTTGAAAATGAAACCTTTTTCTTTCACCATATATTTTGTTTTTCTTTGGCTGTAATAACTATGAATGAGGAAATATCAAGCGTCCTCCAATTATCTAATGCTAATTATTACAGACTTATTTAATATACATTGCATAATTGAATTCGTTCGTTTAAATTAGATTCCTGAAATTTCTTGTTTGAAATTACTAATTAAACTTAAAAATTCTTCCTAGTATGTTCCCCTGTGCACTTGTGAAGAGTGATGAAGAATATGTTATTTCTGAATCTCTTGCTGTTTTCATGCTTTTGCAAATCAAAGGTCTTGCTGAAATGCATATGGTATCGAAGACTAGCTGCATTCTGATACACTACAGTGTGCAGAAGGCCTTTTAGGACACCAACCACTTGGCTTTAATTGCAGAGAGAATTCATTTCAATCAAATGTCAATAAAGAGAAAAATGACAATGCACAATTCATGTTTTCTGATAGGTGATGATGATCTGAAAAAATGCTGATACGTATCTATGTTAAGTGTGTCGTACAATTTATATTAAATGTATTGGCTGGTGCGTACTAAATGAATTTGAAATACTATGTAATTCACGTGTGATTTTGCTATTTATTCAATATTTCTGACAGTATTCAAAAATCCTTTAATTTTCTGCGCCTTTCCCGTTTAATTGTAATTTTATCATTGTATACAATTACCCACTTTATTATTAACGTTTTAATTACTGTTAATGAATTTAAAATATACTTCTTACAACAAGTGTTTTTATTGATATTGTCATTTCTAATATTTCTGTGAGTGGTGACTCCATAATATGTTATTATTGAGACATTTCCCTCTGTGCTTGCCAAATTGAAGTAAAATTGGCTAAGCCAAATTCACCAATGCTTAAAAAACATTGGTTTTTAACCTTGTAGATTGAAGTGCAGTGTGCATAACTACAGTATTATTTGGTGACAGTGTGTCTATAGCAATTCATCAGAGCATCTTATACTTGTTAAATGGTCACAACCAAAATCTAGGGATCCAGGTTTGAATTCCTGTTGAGGTGAATGATTGAAATTTCTGGTCTTAAACCTCCATTTTAGTATACATATTATTTAGTGTATATTAATTATAAAATTATGTATTCGATTTAAATACCATGTAATTATAGGTCCCTGGGAACAGTACATCAAGAGTTAAAAGCAACCTAAGCATTAATAACTCTCCAAGATTAACCATTTGACCAGTAGTGTGAAAAAAATAGCTTTTGGTTGTGAAAATTATGATTAAGTTGAAGTTGGCTGATTTTAATGTTGGCATCTTAGTTACCGTAAGCCTTTCTCCTTTTCAACATATTGCTAAAAGTGAAAGTGTTAACTGAATTTAAGTTAACTCTGGATTGTGAATTCTTCAGAAATTTTCTCCATGGAAATGATTGCTATTTCTTGGTGGTAGATTCTTATCACAATTAGGCTTTGTCTATATTAAAAAAATGGTCAATTCTGTTGGCCAAGCTGTTGGGAATAAAATATGTCCTATGGCCAAGGGATTTGTTGGAGTTGAGTTATAAGATGAAGAAACTGTTTGTATTGGTTTTTAATTAAGACATTTGTAGTTTCCATTCTACTTAAGCTCTTGATTAAGTATTTTGGTGGAGTGAATATTTTATTTTTTAAGTGTCCATTCAGCTCATTCATGGATAATTTTCATCATTTTTGTCTTGAAAAGGTCGTATCATAGTGAAAAGTTGCCTGACAATTGAAGAATTCATAACTGCAACTTTCTACAAAATACTGTAATTTCTGATTTTTACTGAAGGGTTTTTTTTTCAATGTTTTCAGGCTTAACTTTGTGGAAATCTATTATCACCAAAGTAAAAATATCAATTTATCTTTCAACTAAATTTTTATTAGATACATCTAGTTTCGATGCATCAGCATCATTCTCAGGTACCTGAAGATGACACCGATGCGTTGAAATTAGTTGTACTGAATAAAAATTTAGTGGAAAGATACATTGGTATTTTTACTTCAGCGAAGGGTTTTGTTTTAGCTTCTGTATCATGTGACTTGAATTATATGAATTCAAATGATGTAATTTTGCTCACAAGTACCCCAGCACCCCTGGAGTTTATGCAAGATTTTTTTTAAGAAAGAGCTCTCCATTGTTAATATTTTGATTAACACAGTGGTGATCTTCAGGTAGAGACAAATAAGTCTACAGGTCAATGTGGGAAACTACCCAACTCGGGTGTCCCTTCATCATCTAGTTGACTGAAATATTGATGTTGGAGTGACTTTTCTTTCTAATGATTTTGCAGACCAAGCTGCTACATATGGCTTAATTCGTGGGAATTCCCGTAGAATTCCCACACCTTTGTGTGGGAATTATTCAGCATCCTTTTGCTGGTACTTTTTTCACCCACAATATGTAAAAGTAATTGTGGTTTTGATCTGAAGTGAGGTTGTAATTTGTTTCACAAAGACCTTATGTGGGATTACAGTACTTATTTTAGGATTACTATATCTCATTCCTCTTTGATTTATGCAAAACATGTTATTGTTACATCTGCTGTGCCATGCAGTGGGGACGTACCTCCAAGAGAGAAAAATGGAGTTCTAAATCTATACTTTTATTCTTGCATTCTATAGAAAATGCCATTGTAATGGGTAATTTACATGCACTAACCTTCTTCAGAGATCAGTTCAGACCTGGAGCATTAGGCTCATTGCTATAGGTGACCCGATCATTATTACGGGCTAAACTGTGATATATTGCACTATTGTCGTAGCTTAATTTTTTTGGTAATTTCTGTGGCATGTTAAAGTTTCTATTAAGTAGTTTTTACTGTGGCTGTGCCGCAAAACATTTTGTAGGTTGTAGCTACAATTCAATTAATTATACCAATTTCTTTCAACGGCAATATATGTACATTTCTGCTGACAGAGAAATGCCTAGTCCACCAAAAGTTCTCTGTTCTGGCAAACAGCTTGAATTTTAATGAGGAATGTGTATCCCTGGCTGTTGCTAGTTATTGCTGAAACTATAGTCTTACATAAAAAAGAGCTCCGTTCATTTCTTTATTTCACCCTTGCTTTGGACACTCAGCTAGGCAAGGACATTATTGGAGAGTGAGATTGGGTGGAGAGAAATCAGTTGTAGAAAACTGCATAGCAATAGGTGAAAAAACCTTGATGAGCAGCATGCTAAACTTTGGCTCACCGGAACCAAATCAGTCATTGCTCATGACATGACAATTAAATATATCCTTCAAACTTTTCCCTTCTGATGTTATAATGGATCAATAGATGGATAACCTGCCAATGGACAGGTTATCCATCTGGAATCTATGGCCCAGATCTAATCAAACCTGTCACTGCTAATACATACAACCGTCTGTTGAGACCATTTTGTATTTTTGTTGTATACACTGAACTTCATCTCATAGATGATATTGTGAATGAAATTGTGTGGTGGGTCATGAATCATAATTTGAGCAAAACTCTTTTTGCACTCATTTTAAATAACTTAAAATTATTCCATTTCAAGTTGGTAGTTTGTTTAAAACTTAATTTCTATTTTATTTCATAGAGATCCTGATAATATATAGCCTCTCCCCTATCATTCATTTTGTTATTTTGATAAGATTTACTATAATGTGACTTATGTACGGTTGTGAATCAAGAGTAGCTGTGAATGTTTCTCAGGTATAGATAAAATGTTATCATTTTCCACCTGCTACATTTTTTGGTGCAGAAGATGGAGAAAAGGAGTTAACTTCCATATTTTTTTCTTGTCCTACTCTGGTGATGACTCATGGTGTCCAACCTTTTCCTGGTTAAAGGTTTCTTTATCATCAGCTATTGTCTATCTGAAGATCAGTTTGCTACAGTCATCTACTTCGTTATCCCCTCAGCCTATTCATTCTTTCAAAATTTCTTACATTTACATCCTTGATTAGGTAAAATTCTATTTTGTTCCAGATTTGTTGTAGTGATGCTAATCTACGTCTTCTCCCAAAAACCATTGTTTGGTTTTTGTTAATTTCCAAGTTTCATATCTTCATTATCTTTGTAATACAATCAAGTATTTTCGTCAGATCTTATTTCCTTATTTGCAAAATGTTGGTCATCATCTGGGTATCATTTTGGCTGTTTTTTTATGCACACAGAATTTCTGATGTTAATTCTTGTTCTACTTCATTCTATGCTTTTTCAATGCAAATGTTTAAGATTGTGTGGCTCAGAATATCCTCAAAAACCTGCAGAGACTTCACCAACAATTTGTGATTTTTTTCTACTCTGGGTCTCCATTTCATAATCACTGATTGTTGTTAATATACTATTCACTGTCATTGTGAATTAATCATATCTTCCGGATAGTTTCTTCAAATCAGTGAAAGTAGTTGAATTTGACTGACCTTTTTGTATACACTTCTGTGAGAATTATTATGGCACAATGGTTTTTTTTCTCTTTTTCTAAAACAAAATTGACCTTCATTTAGGAATCCTTTCACTTTTGATTCATTATTCTGAAATTAATTTTGTCCATATATTCCATGTGTACTGAGTGAATTAATTGAAGTCACCAGTAATTGTTCTTAAATTTTTGCATTTATCTGCTCTTCTTCAGCATGGAGTGAAGTTCGTTTTGCTTTGAAGCAATACGAACTTCTTTATTGGCATGTATGTTGCGAGTCAATTTCCTTAAAGTCGAGGAACCTTGTTCATATGTGTAGGTATCTCGACCTCAATCATGGGTAGACATTTTCAGCTTCATTCTTGGAGCATTTTTATCCATTGTTTTATAGTTTTTTGTATTGCAAGATTTTTCTGTGTGCCCCTTTTATTCTTCATTTTCTTTGGGAAATTCACTCTTTAACTGCTGTTTGGCATTGCATTTTGTGAATGCTGTTTGAAGTGATTTCTTAGTTCTGTAGTCTCCACAAGTTTTCTGGTTTTTTAACCTGTTACATCCTATATACTACCTTGATCAAAATGTTCCCGGAATAACCACCGTGTGGCGCTCCCATCGTTCCAATTTGAGTTCTGTTTTTTTTGTTAAATTGGTACATCTGTTGTTGATATTCCCTTTAAATCTTAGTGTCATAACTTGACATTTGCAAAAGTTACGTAGCCAAGAGTACATCTATCTCTGTGTGTGTTGGCGATTTTTTACAATTGCAGAAATGGATTTAAATTTGCAACAACGAACTTGTATTAAATTTTGCGTAAAAAACGGATTTAGTGGCGCACGGACGTTGGAAATGTTGGAAAAGTGTTTCGGCAACGATTCTCTAAAAAAAACGGTCGTTTACCAGTGGCACGAGCGGTTCAGAAGTGGTCGTGAGTCAATCGAAGATGATGAACGCAGTGGCAGACCATCGACATCGAAAGTCGGTGAAAAAATTGATAAAGTAAAAGAAATGTTGGTCAATAACCGCAAATTAACCATCAGAGAAATAGCAGAGGACTTGAACATTGCCTATGGATCCGCCCAAGACATTGTGGTTAATGATTTGGGTTTCCGTCGTGTAGCAGCAAAGTTGGTGCCAAAAGACCTCAATTTCATGCAAAAAAGAGACCGTGTTGACGTCGCAAAAGACATGATTTGCGAGGCTGAATCCGATCCCACATTCATCAAAAGGATCATTACTGGAGACGAGACGTGGGTTTATGAGTACGACACGCAATCCAGACATCAGGCAAGTGAATGGCGTTCACCAAATGAGCCGAGACCAAAAAAACCACGTCGTTTTCAGTCAAAAAAGAAGGCAATGCTGACGGTTTTCATGGATTACAACGGTGTAGTGCATCATGAATTTTTGCCAGAAGGCCAGACAGTAAACAAAGAGTATTATTTGGGCGTTATGAGACGTTTGCGTGAAGCAATTCGCCGAAAGAGACCAGAAATGTGGGCAGAAAACTCGTGGATTTTGCACCATGATAACGCACCGTCGCACAGTGCTATCATTATTCGTAATTTTTTGACGAAAAATGCAACAAATACCATCCAACAGCCACCGAATTCACCTGATTTGGCTCCCTGTGACTTCTTTCTGTTCAATCGAGTTAAAAAACCATTACGGGGAACGCGTTTTAGCAGCCGAGAGGAAGTAATAGAAAAATCGCAGGAAGCACTGATGGACATACCGAAAACCGACCGTAACTTTTGCAAATGTCAAGTTATGACACTAAGATTTAAAGGGAATATCAACAACAGATGTACCAATTTAACAAAAAAAAACAGAACTCAAATCGGAACGATGGGAGCGGCACACGGTGGTTATTCCGGGAACTTTTTGATCAAGGTAGTATATCATTCATAGCCCTTTGCTTCTTATTTAGGCCTCTCCCATCTTACCTGGTGAGACTCATAGGTCCCAAGTGAAATTTGGAGATGCAGTTAATAACTAGCTCATTTAATCATCAGATATCTGTGAATGATTAATTTTTTAGTGATACAGGCCTACTTATTCAAAATAAGATTCTGTACATTCAATATTAGAGAGCTTTCTTATCCATCTGTCCCCAAGATATTTGAAAGAAAGTGGATTGTATTCGACTTTATTCGTGAGATTGGCAATTATAAGCCTGAAAATCTCAATGGTTGCATAAAGCTCACTTCCAGGATAAATGTGATATGATACATCGCTTGGAACAACCTCAACAGGCTAGGCTGTAATGATGTACATGTATGCTTATTGCATTAGAGCCAATTTCTTTCATGTGTAGGCTTATATTGCTTCATTTAATGATATTTCTACTAAGCTGATAATGCATGGCTAAAATGATTGCATGTGTCTAATTGTAAGTGATTATCTAAGCTTTATGATTATTCCTTTGCTTTGTGTATGGTTTTTGATTTATGTTACATTTTTTATAAACTTGCTTTGTCTGTACTTCAGCAAAAAATATCTGGCTTGCTTCGCCCAAAAAAATCTGGACTTAATGCTTAAAAGAGCATTTTGAAAGTTTTTTATGGTTAACCCTATTCAAGTAAATTGCCGTAGCTGCTAGACTAAGGTGCATCATTCAATGAGAGGTTTTCAAGCTCATGTATGCTGTATTTACACCATCGCTGCAAGATAAAATTGATATCAGATTGTATCATATTAATGTGAACTAATTTAAATGGTGTAAAATGAATTTTAACAGAAATAATATACTATACATCCTTAAATGCCTCTTAATACTGAAAACACCTTGGATCTGGTCTTTATTTGAGCTTTTATTAGGGCTTATATTTTCTCTTAACCATATTATTTATTCCTCAATATTAATTTGTTTCGTAGAGCAATTTTTTTGTTATGAGAAACTTTTTTATGTCTCTTATATAGATATGCTGTCTGCTGGTGCTCCACTCTCATTCAACATATTGAAAGGTAAGCTTGATTTTTGATTGGTTTTTCAGATAGAGAATTGTTGGATTTTCATACTTCTAAAAGTTGATGTATAATATGCAGGCAAAAGTTTCCTATTGCTCTTCAGTCTGGTAACCAATGAATTTTAGTCAACTCATTATTGTAGATTGGTCACTGACTTGAAGACTTATTTTCATTAGAGATATCTGCAATAATTTAATAGCACACTTTGTTATGACTGGATGTGACATATAAAAATTACGGTAGTGGTCTATCTCATGGTCAAGGGTTAGTAGGATCATTTTCTAATAATTTAAGTGACAGTTAATTTAGCTTTGTAATAAAATATAGGTATTAGAAAGAAATATGTGGTTGTGTTCAATGTTTGCAACATTCTTCTTTTGGTATCAGTGCTAAGTAATGAGAATATTACCAGTCAGTTACTTAAAATTCTTTCACATCTTCTCTATATGGCTTCATAGACTACATATATCTGATATTGGTACTCATAATCATTCATGCATTTCTGCTCAATGCATATAATGGTATTAACATTTCACATTGAGTGTTAATTTTCAGTCTCTTTAATTTGCATTATACAGGTATTTATTGTGTATTTAACACCAAACATAGTTAGTAATTGAAGCACTTGTCAATTATTTAACTTTACAGTATTTTAAGTGCTTAAGTGTTGTACAGCATGAATCTATATCAAACAAATTAAATTTATAAACACTGTTTATGGTGCCTTATGCCTTTTTTTCTGCAGATTATTTCTGACAATGTTTTTTTATTAAAGTTTCAGTGGAAACTATAAATGCACTTAGAATCCATTATTTACAATTGCTAATTCTATTAAGCTTAAATGGAAACTTTAACATCTATTTATTAGTCATTGAAACTTTATTGTGACTTTGAAGTTGATTCCATTCAGGTAAGTTTTAGTAGACTTTTTATCTTGGCTATATAAGTTTAAGCAAAGTATAGAGTGATGAAAGATTTGACTGTACTTCAGGTTAAGGAAAGCAAGGCTATACAACCATTTTATGTTAGGAACAAATGTCTGCTGGAGCTCTGAGTGGACAATGCCCAAAGTCAAAGATTAATGGGATATATTCTAGCATGTAAACCACAAACATAATGCCCAGGTCACAGCTATGTAGTAGTGCCAAAATTGGGTTTGGAACTTAATCTGGTCCTTTAATTTGAGGAGTCTAATCTTTCGTGACCCATGTAATTAATGTTTTGTGTGTGCATTGAAAACAAAAACAACATGTGCACTCAATGCACTCATTTATGTCCTTCGGCTGTGATACACACTATACAGTGATGCGACATTTTAAGTTAGGCATGAAAGTACCTTCTGTACATTGTCAAAATGCCAAGGATGATGCCTATTTGCATGGTAGAATGCCATCTTTGTCTTCCATTAATGTTGAATATTGGCCAAATGCAATTTTGCCCTGGCTTGTCCACTAACATTCTCATAATGTTCTGATGTACAGTCCAAGGAACTTAATGAGCCTAAATATGTGAAGCATCAATGTGTATTTCTCTCTAAATACATGCACATTGCTTACTTGGTTGGAAATTGCCACTATATGGATGTTGTGTAGCATCCAATTCATTTTATGATCAAGATTCAAGACCTGCCTGTGTTGACCTACTGTGCACTTGGCTATAACAGTGCATTTTTCAAATGTTTCATCACTAGATATATATTGCTAGATAACTTAAATGTTATAGAATACCTAATGTTATGGTTATAGTAGTAGTTGATTTAGACTTCCTAGTGTATTTTGCCCTATTGAAAATGGCTGGCTTAATGCCTTTTCATATAATTTTGCTGCTTTCCTCATTTTCCAATTAGTTGATTTTATGTATTCTTGCCACATAGTTATTCTCATGTATTTTTATGTGCCAATGCTCTTAATGAAATAACAGCATGTTTCTGGTGGCTGGATAAATTACTTTTCCTACAGCTTTGCTTCATTTAAATAACTTGCTATAGTCCAGTTTAGTTTAGAGAATGTCTTTTATAAAATAAATATGTTTTTGATTTGGAGGACATAAATTAACTTCAAACAAACAAGGATACCAGGAATTTCTGTGTATTGAATATTCGTGTTGAAAAGTTACAAAGCACTTTGTTCATTTAAATTAAAAAAATTGTGGTGAATATTTATGTCTATATAATTGTACATATAGTCTTTAAAACTACTTCGTGTAAAAGAAGGAAAGAATTGAGAGATCTATAAAAGCAGAAAGTATTGTATCAACAAATTTATCCAGTATTGTATTTTAATACAGGCATGTTAACAAAACTAGGTGAAGTGTAGTAGATGTTAACAATATGCCTGTGAATGAAATAGTGTGTTGGGTCTAAAGTTCATTTTATATGAAATAGAGAAACATTTCAAGCTTGGGTTGTCATTTTATTCCATAGAAATCATTGATGCTCATTTCAGTAATAAAAATGCTTGATTATGCAGCTTTAAAAAAAAATTGACATTTGAGAAATATCCTTTTACACATCTTTTGTACACCAACTCTCTGTTTTATATTGATCAAGTCCCCAGGATATCCAAAACATAACAACCAATTAACTGTGTTACATTTCCTCTCCCTTACAAGTCAGATTTATTATATGGTTATTGCAACTTTTACCTAAATAATACTTGAGAGTATTCATCATAAAATGTTATTGAAGCCCTTTTTAATCCCTCTGATTGTCTTAATTGTTAATTTAAGTTTAACCTCCTTTAGAGTTTTACTTGTGGTTGTAACAATGCAGTAGGAGAAGGCTGGGGCAGTGAACATGGGTTATCTGGGGTTTCCTATTGGGATTACCTTGAATTGGTTGACTCTTGGCTCAGAAGTCTACCCTCCACTTGTTAATCCCCCCGATTGGATTCAAGTAGTACTCAAAATTGATCAAGTTTCTTCAACTGATTTCCCCCTCAGCTTGAGCTACCTATGATAGTGTTTCATTTCTTTAAATGACAGTTGTGGGCTCAGCATTTTGAAATTTTTTTCTCAAGTCATACTCTTGTTTTCCTTGTCAGTCTTTCTTTTAATCCAAGGTTGTGATTTGATGTTTCCGCAGTTTAAATGGCTTTTCTTCTTTAGATATGACTTTATCAGGTCCAATTGTGTTTGAATGTGGTTGCCAATAAATAACTCTCCTGGAAATCTACTGCATTTCTTGGTTCTCATGTTTCATTATGCCATCAAAATTGTTGAATATTATATCCCCTATCATTCCCGCCAAACCCTGATTATATACTTATAAATTGTTCTACTGATCCTTTTGTCTCGGGTTAATAAGGAGTTGATCTCAAATTGTGGATAGCATTTCTGCAGCAAAAAAATTAGACTTTCTCTTAGATAAATTTTTGTCTATACCCTAATGATATTTGGCATACCATAATTTATGAGCCACACTCATGGCCTTTCAATCATAATGGACCTGTTAGTTGATCCTATAGTTACAACCTCAGCCCACTTGGAGTAGGTATCAATGGTAATTGGCCACATTGACCCCCGGGGTGTACTCCAAGAATGCAGATGTAGTACAGGATGTTTTGTGCAGTTTTCTTGGCTCTATTTGACAAAGGATTGTAGTCCTCCACTTGTGGTTACAGTACATAATAACACCCCAATGTGTACATGACAGCCTGAGTGGCTCTCATGAAATACCTCCAGAATTCTGGAGGTTCTTTGGGATTACCAATTGGAAGTTATTCCTATTGTGTATGGCAAGTTTTTCACCATTAAGGTTCCAAACTATCATCATCTTCTAAATATGTAATGCTTAACGCTCAACAAAGTTAAATCTTTTTCTGTACATGTACTTAGAATGGTGTCATCAAGTTCCAAAACAAACCTTGAGTTTGAGACGTTTGAGTCTACAGAATGTGCAATCTACTTGATTGCACATTCTGTAGACTCAAATGCCTCCTGTTGATGTCTTTACACCAATAAATTCAAAGTTTATTGATTTGACCTCTTTGGATCACATTATCTTTTCCATTCTATGAACCCTCTGAAGTTTCCTGGCTTTAACTGGTGGTGCTCAAGGCCCACCATAACTATTTAGCTGCCGGTGTTATTTCTAGCTTTTGTTCCCTAGTTTCCTCCATACCTCTGGGGTCAAACCCAATCTTATTTATCTTTCCGTTAAGTTCAACATTGATTAAGGCTAGGCTGAGGTTTCAATTTTTTCTTCAATAAATATCTGTTCTATCAGTCAACTCATTTTTTGTCTTGGTGCCATTATAGTATAATAGTAACTCAGTGGAAAGTCAAAAACAGTTATGGTGAGTAAAATTAAGCTGAACAGAAAAAAACTAAACTATACAAATCAATTGTTGAAATTTTAGAAGAAAGAAAAACAAACTATTTTACAACTGAACTGGCAAAACGAAAATGTAATACTTAAACTAACTGAAGTCAAATTTGCTGGGAAATCCGCAGTTCCAACTTGAGTAAATAAATGGTCTAGTTAAAATCAACATAGAATTTGTTGTAAATCAACAGATGCATTTTAAACCCAAAACAGATAAAAGGCATTAAGTATTTCAAAATCTGTTTGTTTCATGATGAGTTATTCATTGTTGCTGTAGCTGTTTTCACAGAACATATGTCATACCAATTTTCACTATGAATTCATAACATTTTCAGATGTTTCTAATTATAATCTTTCTGATGAAAGACAATACCATAGATATTATGATTGTTTGACCAAAAGCAAGCTTTGCAAGAGAACATTGAAACATTTGACAAACTATTTCCATGTTTGTTCTCATGGCATATTGCAGTGTTAATCATCTCATTGCGTTTTAAATGGAAAGAATATTCTTTCGTGCTATCAAAACTTCGTATTTTATCAGCATTTTAAGGGAAATGGCCAAACCTATGCAAAATTAGGAAACGACTCGTGAAAACCACTTCTGTGGCTCTTGCAGTTCTTGAGTTATGAGTGGAATTGCATAGTGACTCTGGGCACATAGACAAGGTGCATTTAATTCATAGACAACTTCTTATTTCTAATGCCAGTCTTTCAAATTATTGCCGTCTCTTAGCCTTGCTTCATGGGCCCACAATGCATTTTCTTTTTCCTTGGTTGATCCTATAAGATATTTTGTGGACTTGTTACTCCTGAAAATTCACATCTAGTCTCTGTCTGCTTTTTTGATGCTACAAAATTGAAGACTTCTAAATTCAGATAGTTATCACCCGTTGTTGATGCCCTCCCCTAAAATTCAGCTGTTTAACTCCATTGACGAAACTCACATAATTGTCGCCAGTGTGTCAAGTTACCTATCTGACCTAGGTGATTTAGTCTAAAACAACGGTGGTTCCTGTCTCACCATTCACTCTGTATGCTTTACGAATCTCAAGCATTGTAACAAATCAGATTATTGGTGGTTGAAATAAGATACCTCCTGTGGTGACTATGTCATTGAATGCTTCAGAATGTGGCTCTTTTGATGTAAAAAAGATTTCAAAAGTAATGTAGTTCATCTTGCCCCACATATAATGGTATTAACAATTTATGAACTTCTTTCCACAGGATGTTGTTTCTGTTCCATATTTAGGCCCTTAACAGTGATTCAAAATGGTGTATGTAGTAATCTCATGAGATATTATGTAAAATATTGTTTAACCTCCTATCAATTATCTCATGGGTTAGCCTGGCATTGTTTCTTGAGGCCTTGTTTGGTCTCTCTTGATCCAATCAGTTTGGTTCTACCTTCCTATTTGTTTGTGATCATGTTGATCATCTGTATTAGTATCCCTTCTGATTCTAACGGAAACGATTTATCCTTGTCTGTTTACGTAACTTTTGAATTGGTTATTGGAGAATACTACCTTGATCAAAAAGTTCCCGGAATAACCACCGTGTGGCGCTCCCATCGTTCCGATTTGAGTTCTGTTTTTTTTGTTAAATTGGTACATCTGTTGTTGATATTCCCCCGCAAATGACCTCAGCTGTCGGTCGCCCCCCCTCAAAACTACTACTACTTGGAAAAGTAACTCCTCAACAATACATTTTTTTTCCCCACCAGCTGTACAAGGGGCCTAAGAGCTTGAAGAAAATTACATTTAATGCATTTTATTCTGAAGTCCTATGTTGGTCATATTTTTTATTGAAGTAGTAATCTTTTTGTTCATGTTTTCCTATAAAATCACTTGGCTGACCTATAATAGTTACATTGGTGAATTGGTGGTGATGGGTGACCATTTCTTATCGATTATGACTTAAGTATTTCATAATGTATTTTCGTGTCAGTTCTTGTTTGTTTTAATAATGCCTAATGAGCTGGATATCCAATTAATGGCATATACTCACAGTTCCAAACTTTATTTGTCCTGCATAGTGATGTGCAAATGTTACTTGAGAAATTGGGAATTCTGATTATTAAAGATGTTTGCAACTGCCTAATAAGGTCGGTTGAACCTGAAATACTAATGTGTGTTTAGGTTTAAGGATGAGATATTAAAAAAATCATTTGATAAAAATTGGTTTTTTATTCGGGAAGTAAAAATCATGTAAGCAGGCAACTGTAAGTAAATAGAGGGTGAAAATTGATTCTGATTTAAGAATTTGTTCTTATACATGGTATAACAAGTTACAATCCAATAAGAATTAGAACTGCCATTCGGCATGTGAATAGCTTTTCTCCTCAGCAAATGGTTTTGTGGATTTATGGCACATTCCTATTAATTTAAGCCGACTAATTATTACTTTTTGTTAACTTTCACCTTTATTTGCTGAACAATAAGTAATGGCTACTATAGGCATTTTTAGAATAAATCTTACCATCTAAAGGTTTAAAAGATAATTTACGATTCATATATTTGTAACTGTAATTATCTGCTTAAATATTTGCAATTTTACCAAGAGCAAAAGTAGGATTTCTTGAAAGGGTGATTAATATACCTACCAAAAGTTGCATGAAAAATAATTGTGAGTTTACTCTGACAGTATTAAGCATTATACAGTCAAAATAAATTAGATGTTCTACATATCCCAAGCCATATGGCTGTAACATAATACTTTCTTATTTTAATGAGTACAGTGAATGTTGTCAACATAGCCATGCCTTTGTTTTCCCAGATTTTTTATTGAAAAAATAAAATGATTCCAAATTCCAGTCTTAGAGTTCAAACCATCTTGGATTTTTTTGTTTTTATCAACAGTGAGGTAATAGTGTAACTTCCCAAAAACATGCCTGAAATCGGAAAATAAAAATATCTGAAAGCCTAGGTTATTTCCAAATTGTCTTATAGTTATGTCAATACAACTTGTTGTCATGGTGTGAGACTTCTTAATTTATTATCCACTCTACTTAGGTGTTTTTATGATGGTATTCGCATCTGCGTCGAATCCTGTAATGGTGTCTGGAAGATATCTTGGAATATGTTTACTTGAAATTTATGGAAAAAGTCATGTCATTTTTTTTCAGCCACTTTGAAGATATCATATTATAATGCGTCCTTGTTTCAGTATGTAAAGATGCAGCAGCAGATTGCTTGTGAATATTGGGAGGGGTGATGGAGGAGGGTGGTGTAGGACAGTTACAATATAGGAAGTAGAATCATGTGGTTTGTTATAGAATTTTCCTTCACTAAAAGCTATGAGACTACCTTATTCATATAATAACTCAGTTTTAATTATACATACCCTTACTATGAAACTGTCAATTATTTATTTATATGGTATGTTTAAGCGGTAGAGACAAAACATATTCTTAAATGTGGTGAATTCATAATGTAAATATGATAATCAGTTGAATTGTATTTGTTTTAAGTTGTGGCTGTTATCTCTCTAACTTGCCATGTTTTAAGTAACCATTTTTTAATTTTAAAAAATATGTATTGAACCTCTGTTGAAGGTCATAATATAAATTGATGTATGTATAATCACCAAAAATAAATTGCAGTGCCAAAAGGTAGTTTTACATGTAAAGTGAAGCCTTGTGTTCTGTCCATTGGCCATATTGGTTGAAGTAAAATTGGCGGTTTGGTCAGCATTTTTGCTAAAACATGCTCTTTCTGTAAACTATTGTAAAATGAATGGTATCAATTTGATATCTCAAAAGCACTTATTCTATGATAATCAATTGGTATTCCTCATTACACTGATGCAGTTCACTTAAGTGTGTTGAAGTACATTAATTGCTGAATAGTTACTCTTACTCCTAGCCTTTTATGGGAAATTGGAAAAATATCTGAATGTGGCCTAAGGAAGCTCAGTTTATGAACTAATTGCATAATTTCAAGTGTGACACCTGTTTGTATAGAGTTGGTACATCATCAAGCTCAGTCTAGTTTTAGTGGTGCCTGACATTGTGAAGACAAAGTTTAGGAGAGCAGTTGTTGAAATATTTTGGACTTGTATTGAATTTGTAAGAAGGATCGAATAATTTCATTGTATGATGTTGCTGTGTAATTATCATTGTAATGGTATACGCAGTCATTCTAATATGACCAATTCACAATCATAGTTGCTTCACTTTTTTATGTGTGGTGCATATTTTTTTGTAATAACCCACATTTTCAGGGTATGACTTTTCATCTTAGGTTGCTTCCTCAAATTTGTTTTTATTTTTTACAGAACGGCTCAAGTCAACTGGTTCCTCTGGATCGTCAACGGGAACTAGTGTAAGTAGAAAAAATTTGTTCCTCTGGTCCAACCTGTGCAGGTACATGTTAACATATTTAAATTCCTTGATAGTGAAGTAGACATTCCATATATTGATCTTCACCATTAACAAATCAATGTATGCATCCATTTTTCTAATTTTGATAAAGATATTCTTTGTAAGCATTTCAAATTTCCTTTAAATTTATTTTAGTAGGTGTAACTAACTATAAACCTGCTTTTTCCCAATTGATATTATTTTATGAGGGCCAGTGTATACTTCCACGATTAATTCTTTAATAGATTATTATTCTTATAATTCTTGATGGCTGGGTCATGAGAATAATTGTCCTAAAATTTTCAAATTCCATCTTTCCTTTTTTTTTGTATAGAAATAATTGAATTCTTATGAAGTCCATCACTATATCTCCTTTCATACAAATATCATACAAAGTTTTGTAGCTGTATCAAAGGTTTATTTCCAGAATTTATCACTGGCACCAAGAATATTTTGTCAATACTTAGGTGCCCTTTTGCACTTAAATTATTCACTGAGGTATCAAATTTAGATGTGAGAATGTTGTCTTCCCTCTCATCATCAGTATCCTCTTCTTCCTGTAGTCCAGGTGCATTTCTTTTCCATCGTAACTATTCTCCAAATATTCTTTCTATAATGTTTCTTTTGTCTATATCATCCATCAGACTATCCTTATTTCTACCAGAAATGGCATTAACCTTTGCTCTGCATCCATTAAAGTGATTTCATTGTTCTGTTAGCTTCTTTAGATTTTCCTTGATTGAACCTATGTTGCTCTTCTTCACACAGATTCATGTTGCTTTTAATGCCTTTCAGCTGATTGCAATTTTTAATCATTTAGCATTGTTCCCTTCCCGAGCCCTTTTATTTTGTGCTAGCTTTTACCTTCTGCAAGGTGCAGATGTGTGTGAAATATGGTTTATTTTTTACAGTTTTCCTTTAATTTACAGTTTTTTCACCACCCATGAATTAAGATTTCATATCTTGCCATCTTTCTTCAATTGATACTGCATTCTAAGTCTTTCCATTACTTCAATTGTTGCATATAAGAATGCCATTTGTTCATTCTCTTTCAATATTTCTATCTGTTATTGTTATTTATTGTTTTATTTGGCTGTTTGACTTAAAGATCGCATTTCATTAAACCTAGATTATAGTCCGTGTTGATATCTCACCCCCTGGTAGCATTTCCATTCCTTTATTTGAATTCTAAATGTCTAAATCCCCGTTATATCAATTTGATATCTTCTTACATCTCCTGCCATCTTCCTCATTTACCATCGACATGAGTGAATTTCAAAAAATATTTTTGCTGCCTTTAATGTGTTCTGTTCACAGAACACCAAAAACCTTTATCATTTTTGTTTCTCTAGTCTAGATCTTTGTATTGTTTTACATCATAAGCTTCCTCTGACCTGCGCATTCCAGTGTCTGATTATAATTCAAATTTTTTATTCTAGCATAATCATCATACACATACTCCACTTTTTCACTGTCAGATTTGATTGTTGGCAAATAAACTTTCATCGTATCGGAGGAAATTTTTCATTCGTAATGTGGCATGTTATGGTGTCCTCTCCTTCATTTCCCTTATCTGTACCAGTGTGAACTCCATCATACTTATTGCTTCAGAAATCTCTTTCAGGCCATTTCATTTTATTACAACAAAGATTTGTAAGTCTTGTGTAATTGTTATTACAGCTGTTGTGAAATGAGCATTTTTCTACTTACTGCTGTTTTCACCAAGATCCATCCGCCAAATTGTGCCACTTAGGTTATATAGTATTTGATAGATCTTTCAGAACATCTTACCCAAGAATGGGCTTGGTATGACCATCAATTGTCCATGATGGCTAATTCGTGGAGTACACTCACTTATTTTGCGGTTAATCTGCAGATGTAGAGGAGACAATCACAATGCAATGCATGCATTTGATGGCATATAGATCAGCCACAAGATTTTTTTTGGCTGAGATATTTTGTCGATTTATTTGTCCTTACACAGTATGAATGCTACTCTTTGAGTATAAAACCCTTGGTTGAGCTCCACCGTTTTGCCTCCTGTTTTAATTTTGTTCTTGTGTGTTGTGTGAAGAACGCTAGTGGTAGTTGTTGCATCTCTGGCACTGACTTTCAGGTGAAAACTTATGATACCACCCCTTCCTCCCTCCCCCTCCACATCCCTTCCCTACTGCTAAGCTCTTTGTGCTTGATTAACCCCATATACTACCTTGATCAAAAAGTTCCCGGAATAACCACCGTGTGGCGCTCCCATCGTTCCGATTTGAGTTCTGTTTTTTTGTTAAATTGGTACATCTGTTGTTGATATTCCCTTTAAATCTTAGTGTCATAACTTGACATTTGCAAAAGTTACGGTCGGTTTTCGGTATGTCCATCAGTGCTTCCTGCGATTTTTCCATTACTTCCTCTCGGCTGCTAAAACGCGTTCCCCGTAATGGTTTTTTAACTCGATTGAACAGAAAGAAGTCACAGGGAGCCAAATCAGGTGAATTCGGTGGCTGTTGGATGGTATTTGTTGCATTTTTCGTCAAAAAATTACGAATAATGATAGCACTGTGCGACGGTGCGTTATCATGGTGCAAAATCCACGAGTTTTCTGCCCACATTTCTGGTCTCTTTCGGCGAATTGCTTCACGCAAACGTCTCATAACGCCCAAATAATACTCTTTGTTTACTGTCTGGCCTTCTGGCAAAAATTCATGATGCACTACACCGTTGTAATCCATGAAAACCGTCAGCATTGCCTTCTTTTTTGACTGAAAACGACGTGGTTTTTTTGGTCTCGGCTCATTTGGTGAACGCCATTCACTTGCCTGATGTCTGGATTGCGTGTCGTACTCATAAACCCACGTCTCGTCTCCAGTAATGATCCTTTTGATGAATGTGGGATCGGATTCAGCCTCGCAAATCATGTCTTTTGCGACGTCAACACGGTCTCTTTTTTGCATGAAATTGAGGTCTTTTGGCACCAACTTTGCTGCTACACGACGGAAACCCAAATCATTAACCACAATGTCTTGGGCGGATCCATAGGCAATGTTCAAGTCCTCTGCTATTTCTCTGATGGTTAATTTGCGGTTATTGACCAACATTTCTTTTACTTTATCAATTTTTTCACCGACTTTCGATGTCGATGGTCTGCCACTGCGTTCATCATCTTCAATTGACTCACGACCACTTCTGAACCGCTCGTGCCACTGGTAAACGACCGTTTTTTTTAGAGAATCGTTGCCGAAACACTTTTCCAACATTTCCAACGTCCGTGCGCCACTAAATCCGTTTTTTACGCAAAATTTAATACAAGTTCGTTGTTGCAAATTTAAATCCATTTCTGAAATTGTAAAAAATCGCCAACACACACAGAGATAGATGTACTCTTGGCTACGTAACTTTTGCAAATGTCAAGTTATGACACTAAGATTTAAAGGGAATATCAACAACAGATGTACCAATTTAACAAAAAAAACAGAACTCAAATCGGAACGATGGGAGCGCCACACGGTGGTTATTCCGGGAACTTTTTGTTCAAGGTAGTATGCTAAATTATGTAAAGTGAATTCATGCATTTCCTGGGGCAATTATCTCTGCATGTGTATTAATAATAAAAACAAATAACTGAATTATTTCCATGTTTTTTTTGCAGAAGGATTCATCTGCCAATCAAAGTCCTTTCGTAGCTTCTCCTCATGGACATCCTGGCTTCAACCCTCAGAAAGTTGGCAAGGGCATTGGGGTAATATTTTTATGCATACCTATTTTTTGCATGTAGCAAGTATCCAGTAATTTGGGAATACATTAAGAAATTAGTGTAAGTGTTGTGCTGTGAACTGATTCTTCTTGGTGTCTGTCTCCTGTGAAGCACTTTATAAGGGTAAATTTATGCATGCATTAATTTGCAACATTATGAAATATCTATCTATTCATAACTTTATGTTCAGTTGCGACTCAATTTCTATAACATTCTCATTTTTCTAAGATTATCTGTTGTTTCTTTTTTGTACAATTGCATCCATCAGTCATTAATGGATCGGGTAAACAGTGCAGTTCAGAGCACACTACTGTCCTCTAAACCATTTTAACTTACTTTGGGCCAAAAGATTCTCTACTTAATGCCATTTTGGTTTTATCTTTTCTTGGACATCTTACCTCCAATCCATTGCCACTACATTTTGATCGAGACTATTTTTGTCCTCATTAACTTGGAAATGTTAATCAATTGTAAATTAGTATTTTAGGAGTCAAGTTCAAGATCTATAAAGTAATTTAAATGGAAGTTTGAGGGAAGCTGTATTATCAGTCTTTCTAAAAATTAGGAGCGAAATAGTTTCAGCAACATAAATAATATGTATATATATATTTCATTCAACAAGTATCAGTTTACATTTTTGGTTGATAGAATTGGCATTAGTGTTATGTCCTACTGCACCTACATTACTGCTGCATTTTTGATTCATTTGCCTTCTTCTATATATTACTCCAATGAAACTTCTTTTCACCGACTTTTTAAATAATTATGTCTGTTTTATCAATGGGTAACTCCTTGCCTTAAGAAACATGGCTGCCAATACAGGGTTTTTCTGTTAGTTAAGTAATGCTAACTCCACATTAATGACTGTGGTCAGGTAGATAATTGATTGTGGTAAATCCCTGGCAATTACAAATACTGTATTTAGATGGGAGGTTATATCTCTGCTTCCTCTTGGCCACTGATCATCATCCTAGCACATTTTGTTGTGAGCATGGATGCACTTGAATGGTTCTTTCAAGCAAATTTCACCATTGTTGAAAAGAAATTAGTAGTTTAAAGGTAATTATTAGGCCTAAATGATATTTTTCTCTCTTCAAATTTTAAGTTTTGTGAAGAAATGAGGTTACTTAAATGTCTCCAAAAGTTGCAGTCTCAGGAATGAAGTGTTTCTCTGCCACCAAAGAGTGAGTTGACACGTTAGGCCCACTTCAGGAATGAATTGATCAAAGACTGCATTTGAGTGTATAATGTATATAGATGCAGGACCTTCTTTCTTTCCGAAACCTCTCATCAGCAGGTAGTCTTACGAAATATATTTTTTATCTAATGCTAATATGTTAAAATCAAAAGTCAAGCAAGAGGTTCCTGCACTCTTAACACCAATTCAATAGGCCATTTTAATGTTTCAGTTGCTTAAATGAAACTTTTTGAAAGAATCCTTCTAGCTGAGTAGAAAGTATTTCTTCGGAAGGGTGGGCACTATTTTTATTATTGTTGATGAACAAAAGGCATGGTTTTAAGTTATTATTAGGAAATATTATTTTTAAAAGTGTAAATCATGAATTAAATTAGGTTAAAAACTTATGTAATGGGGTATGCTTTTTCTGCTTCTCATAGCCTCCCTTATTCTAAGCACTGAGATGCTTCCATCATTTAAGCAGAAAGTATGTGGGAATTCTCCTACCTCAGCTGTATGGATTACAAGGGATGTCACCATTTCAATGCAACAATTTCAGAGCGTAAAAATCATTCGCCTTGACTGGGGCTCGAACCCAGATCCCTCAATATCCGGTCGAGTGCTTTAGCCACTTAAGCTACCGAGGCGTCCTCTTAAACTCTGAAATTTTGGGGCTTTTAAAGGAACTAGATGTTATGACGAAATACCGTACATACAATGTCACATGTATTCGTAGTCGTGCGCGAGGCGCCACTGTCCACGGAGGTTAAAGCCAACTTTTAAACACGTATGGTGTTTTCCCTTTGACAAATTCCAAAGAAACTGCGGGAGATGCCGCAACAGTAACTTTTAACGGAGTCATCCGCTAATGTGCATTTCAATGCAACAATTTCAGAGCGTAAAAATCATTCGCCTTGACTGGGACTCGAAC